>NC_091983.1:204585649-205828942 GCF_044704955.1 Pristiophorus japonicus
CAGAGTTGATAGACTGTTGGAAAATGATCACCAATGCATCCACTATTTCTAGGGCCACTTCCTTAGTCTGTATCCCAGAGTACTTATCTGGTCCTGGGGATTTATTGGCCTTCAATCCCATCAATTTCCCTAACACAATTTCCTGCATAATAATGATTTCCTTCATTTCTTCCTTCTCGCTAGATCCTCTGTCCTCTAGTATTTCCGGAAGGTTATTCGTGTCTTCCTTCGTGAAGACAGAACCAAAGTATTTGTTCAATTGGTCTGCCATTTCTCTGTTCCCCATTATTAAATTCACCTGATTCTGACTGCAAGGGACCTACGTTTGTCTTCACTACTCTCTTTCTCTTCACATATCTATAGAAGCTTTTGCAGTCAGTTTTTATGTTCCCAGCAAGCTTCCTTTCATACTCTATTTTCCCCCTCCTAATTAAACACTTTGTCCTCTGCTGGATTCTAAATTTCTCCCAGTCCTCAGGTTTGCTACTTTTTCTGGCCAATTTATGTGCCTCTTCCTTGGATTTAACACTGTCCCTAATTTCCTTTGTTAGCCACGGTTGAGCTATCTTCCCCATTTTATTTTTACTCCAGACAGAAATGTACAATTGTTGAAGTTCATCCATGTGATATTTAAATGTCTGCCATTGCCTATCCACCGTCAACCCTTTAAGTATCATTAGCCATATTTGTTTAATGTCTCTGCCATTTTCTTATTCCCCATTTATAATTTCTCCTTTCTCAGCCTAAAAGACCCACACTTACTTTTTGTACTCTCTTTTTACATACTCTTGAAATCTATATTTCTTGCAAGTTGTCTCTCATATTCGATTTTCTCCCTCTATCAATTTTCAGGTCATCCTTTCCTGGTTTCTAATACACTCCCAATCCTCAGGCTTTCTATTCTTCATGGTGACATTATAAGCCTCTTCTAATCTAATACTATCCTTAACTTCTTTAGTTAGCCATGGATGGATCACATTTCCTATGGAGTTTTTATTTCTCAATGGAATGTATATTGATTGAGAATTATGAAATATTTCTTCAAATGTTCGCCATTGCTGCTCATGTACTGTCATACCTTTTAATCTAATTTCCCAATTTACCATGGCCAACTCTCCCTTCATACCTATGTATTTATTTGTTTAATACACTGTTTTTGGACTCAAGTACATGACTCTTGAACTCAATGTAAAATTCTATCATATTATGATCACTCTTTCCCCCGAGGATCCCTTACTATGAGATTACTAATTAACCCTGTTTCATTACACAAAACAAGATCTAAAATAGCTCTTCCCTGGTTGGTGTCATTATATATTCTAGGAAACTCTCAAATGCATTCTATGAACTCATCCTCCAAATTACTTTTGCCAATTTGATTTGTTCAGTCTATGTGAAGATTAAAGTCTCCCACGATTGTTGCATTATCTTTGTTACTATATCCAACAGTATAGCTACTGTTAGGGGACCTATAAATATTACTACTCGATCCAAAAGTATAGCTACTGTTAGGGGACCAATAAACTACTTCTACCAGTGTTTTCTGCCCTCCACCCACACTGATTCCATTTGCTCTTCTGAGCCAAGATCCTTCCTCACTACTTTCCTTATGTCACCCTTTGTTAGCAGATTATGTCATCCTATGATATCAGATTGCTAAATTAGGAATACAAACAGAAAATGCTGGAAACACTCAGCAGGTCAGGCAGCATATGTGGAGAGAGAAACCAAGTTAATGTTTCAGATCAAAGACCTTTTGTCAGAGCTGAAAATTTTTAACATATCTAACAGGTTTTAAGCAAGTACAGAGGCAAGGAAAAAGGGAGGGAAGTAATGAATATAAGGGGTCGGTCTGTGATAGGGTGGAAGGCAGGAGTGATTAAATGACAAAAGGGATGATGGTACAAGGCAAAGGGGGATGGTAATGGGACAAATAAAGAAATTGGGGGTAGTTTTATGCTGTGGGCATATCCCCAAAATGAACTGGATGGAGACCGCCAGAATGCATTTCACCTTAACGCCTCTGTTGTGCACTGACTAATCAAAGAGGTACTTCTGTTTTGAAAAAAAAACAGGCAAGTCCACATGGATCTATTAAAGTTCCATATCAAAAGTGCCTGATCTTTTAGTTTAGCTGTAATAGTAACATCCGATAATATTAGATTTCAATCCTGATTAATGTAAAGAAAAAACTTGCATTTATATAATGCTGCTCATTTCCTCAGGATGACCCAAAGTGCTGCACATCAATTTAAGTACTTCTGAAGTATAGGGCCCAAGTTTGCCAAGGAATAACTCCATTTTTTTTTTTGCGGCAACTGGATTGTTTTGGAGTATCGTAAAAATTGCAATTCTGCCCATTTAATTTGTTCCAGTGTAAGTGAGTTAGTTAGGTTTTTTTTTAGTTTAGATTTGTTTCAAAAGGGGGCGTTACCAGCCACTTGCGCCTGTTTTGGCCATTTAAGCAAGTTTAGACAGCTAAAAGTTACTATAACTAACTTAGGCCACTTGTGGCCGCACAAAAAAACCTTGCGGTGAGTTAAGAAATCAGCGCAGGTAGCCAGAGATGGGGCGGGGGGGAAGAGGAGAAGGAAGAGGAGAAGGGAAGTGAGAGGACCTTGCAAAGCACTAAATACCTTCACAACAACATTAAAGAAGCATAAGTACATTTAAAGCACCAAGCACTAAACAAAACAGTACATTTAAAGCACCAAGCACTAAACAAAGCACAAAAATAAGCATTCAATAACAGATTAAAAAATACAAGGAAGCTGAGAGGACCTGCACCGAGCACCAAAACTTACAAAGCACTAAACAACTAGATTAAAAATGGATTGGTAAACTAGCAAATACTTATAGCAAGTCCTGTAAATAAGATTTTCAGCCAAACTATTTTACAGAATTCCTTTTGAAAGCAGATGAAAAGTAAACTTGAATGTAAATCAAACAAGAATTTAGGACCACATAATCAATCAACCAATCAATCAATAAATAAACAAATAAAAAATGGAAGTCCTACCTTCAGCAAAGCTTTACTTACGGAAAGCACTAGCAGCTAGCCGCCGATGAGGGAGCCCATTCAGCTCCTCCCACACAGCCTGCATAGATTGTGCGCATGTGCAGAGGTCCTGGCACTGTTTTCAGCACTGGGACCTGGCTCCGCCCCCGTCCCCCCACTGCTTGTGCTGCGCGACGCCAAGGCCTGTGACGTTCCAAAGAGCGGGGAGAATTCCTAGGTAAGTTTTCAGCGCCGTTTTTAGTGTAGAAAGGGTGCGCCGTTTTAACCCGGGGGGGGGGGGGCAAACTTGGGCCCTTAGGCACTGTTGTATTGTAGGAAAAGAGCAGTGAAATAAATGACAAGATAACCTGTTTTTGTGGTTGGTTGAGGGATAAATGTGGTCTGGTCACCGGGAGAACTTCGCTATGTGGCTGACAATTATCAGTGGCACAGCAAGCAATAAACAAAAGCTGAATGCTGAGACAAAGAAAATTGTAATTCCTTTATATGACTATTTTGCCCTTGTTTGATCCTGAAGGGTGTTTTGTTGCACAGAAAAATACTAATATATAGACAAATCTAATAACATAAAGAGCAGAAAGAAACACTTGCATTGAGGCCTTGTTATTTATACCATCTATGAAATAGTTGCAATTTAAAACAAGAGTATTAAAATAGATTTTAAAATGAGAAAAGTATGTTTGGTAAGGTACATCAGAAGTTGTGAAGGGTACAACAGTTCTGCCAGGCCTGCTGTGATACTTCAATGCCAAATAAATCATTGGTGTCCCTTGTTAACAGATGTAAGTATTTTTAGTGTGTATGTTTGTTTGTGTATGTAAGAGTAAGAGTCTGCTGTTTGACTCTGTTCAGTAATATCATCGGTAGCAACCTAATAAAATAGTGCCTTTTCAGGATGGAAGAGGGGTTGTCTTTGGAAGTGTGAAAACATTTAAATTCTTATTTCATCAGCCACCACATGCAAGTAGGATCCTGTCGCACATTTGGGTAGGGAAAAATTAAACCTGAATGGTGTTGAGTTTCTTGAATGTTGCAGCTGCACTCATCTAGGCAAGTAGCGAGTATTCCATTGCATTCCTTACTTGTGCCTTGGTGGTCATGGAAAGGCTTTGGGTGTCGGGAGGTGAGCCACTCACCGTAGCATACCCATCCTATTCTAGTAACCATGACATTTATATGACTGGCCCAGTTGAGTTGGTGACCCCATGATGTTTATGGTAGGGGACTCTGAGATGGTGATGCCATTGAATATCAAGAGGAGGTAGAGAGGTTCTCTTTTTGCGGATTGTCATTGCCTGACACACATGTGCCACGAATGTTACTTTCCACTTTCCCTTCATGAAAGAGTTAAATTTAGTGACGGCGGCTGGGAAGGGAAGGGGAGAGATGGAGAAGAATCTCGTGCAAAAGGAGTGCAGGAAAGGTCAGAATGGGCAGGCGCAGAGGGAAGATTCTCTTGCTTTTGGATATGAAAAGGTTCATGAGCTTCTCACATTTGGTGTCTGAAGTAGGAGTAGAGGGTGGATTGGCGAATAATCGAAGGAGAGTTGTTTATGTTCTCTGGGATGAACTTGAAGTACTTGGTCACGCAAGGAGAATGACACATTCAAAAGAAGGTTTTGAGAGAGGTAGAATCCATCAAGTTATGCTAATATGTTCTGTGACTGGCAAGGTGTGGTAACGCTGCTAACATTGAAAGCCTCGTCACAGTGCCACCTACAGGGGCCACAGTGATTGCAAAAAAATGCGGACACTTTTGTAATGCAATTTTCCATAATAGCTGATGTGCGTAGGAGTTATCATAGGTTTGTCCTATGTGCAAAATTGAAATCTAGATATTTAAGCTGTTGAGATTATTATTTTAACTAGGTTGTTTATTTAAATTACTTAGCTTGTATTGTTTTCGAGCATTTAGCTCATTGGGGTCTTTTGTTCTGACAGTTTGTTTGAATTGCCTTGTGCAATAAAGCATTTGTTACGATGAAAGGAATAAACAGTTTAGTAATTATCCTGCATACTAGGGACAGCATGAAAACTATTTTGTTTCCATATATTTCCTTGGTTACCTGTCTAGTAAAACATGTCTGGAAGTAAAAAATGTCTGGAGGAACAGCTCACATGATACTGGATCACAGTGAAAGACGACAATCTCATCCTTGCCTCTTCATATTCTATCGCAATATCTAAGCTGACAATCCACTGCAGTTGAGGGACTGCTGCATTGTCAGAGATGCTGAACTTCAGATGACCTGTTCAATCATGGTCCCATCTTTTTCCTCCGTTTAGGTGGGCATTAACCATCTAATTGCTCTACTTAAGGAAGAGCAAGGAGTTCTGGTGTACTATGCTTGTCACCTCACCTCAGTCAGCACCCATAAAACCGATTTAATTTGCCTTTCATCTCATTGTTGTTTGTTTAGTATTGCTAACTGCAAATTGTATTTGCACACACATCAGCCACTGCATTTAAAATTAATTAATTTTATGTGAAGTATTTTGAAACATTTCTGAGACGTGATAAGGCAATATATAAAGCTGCATGTTTCTTTTACATGCTGTATCAGGGCTGCTTTGTTCAAACCTGTTTAGATTTATACTGTTGGAGAAGTAAAAAGTTTCGAGAATATTATAACAAATGCCACTTCCGACTCTGCAGATTCTTGGCAAATGCCAAGTGACTTCCTTTGTTGAGTTGCCAACAACATAATGTTCTTTGAAAATAGTAAAATATGTTTCTGGTAATAAATGTTTCAAATTGCCTGTCTGAAACTGTGGCATGTACTTTTTCACATCCCGTTGTGTTTCCTTTGAACTACATATTTCCTTGTAGATTTTTCTTAAAACCTACTATGCCCCTATTAGAAAAAGGAAATGGATAATTTCAAAAGCAGCTAAGAGCAATAAGTCACAGGGCATGTGCCCTAGGATAATACAGCAGTGTTACCAGTGGCTACACTGACAACTTGTAAGTAGGAACTTATTTAGTAGTAGTTTATTAATGATATGTGTGTATGTATTCATCCAATTGTAGCCAGAGCATCTGCAACAATTTCTCCTTTTACCCGCAAGACATTACCTGCGGAATCCCATAATGATCTATCATTGACCCCTCCCCCCTCCCTTATCTGCATGCTGCTCCTTGGCGACATAATACGCAAGCATGGGGTTAGCTACCGCATGTACGCTATCAATACTCGACTCTACTTCTCTCTCCTCTCTTTCGATCCCTCCAATGTGTCTATGTTGTCAGACTGCTTACCTGGGTTCCAGTCTTGATTTCCTCTGGTTAAACATGGATCAAACCGAAGCTAGTGTCTTTAGCCCCCACCACAACCTCTGTACTCTTGTCACCAATAAAATCCCTGTCCCCAGCTGAACCAGATTGTTCACAACTTTGGCATCCTATGTGACTCTGAACTGGACATAAGAACATAAGAATTAGGAACAGGAGTAGACCATCTAGCCCCTCGAGCCTGCTCCGCCATTCAAAAAGATCATGGTTGATCTGGCCGTGGACTCGGCTCCACTTACACGCCCGCTCCCCATAACCCTTAATTCCCTTATTGGTTAAAAATCTATCTATCTGTGATTTGAATACATTCAATGAGCTAGCCTCAACTGCTTCCTTGGGCAGAGAATTCTACAGATTCACAACCCTCTGGGAGAAGAAATTCCTTCTCAACTCGATTTTAAATTGGCTCCCCCGTATTTTGAGGCTGTGCCCCCTAGTTCTAGTCTCCCCGACCAGTGGAAACAACCTCTCTGCCTCTATCTTGTCTATCCCGTTCATGATTTTAAATGTTTCTATAAGATCACCCCTCATCCTTCTGAACTCCAACGAGTAAAGACCCAGTCTACTCAATCTATCATCATAAGGTAACCCCCTCATCTCCGGAATCAGCCTAGTGAATCGTCTCTGTACCCGCTCCAAGGCTAGTATATCCTTCCTTAAGTAAGGTGACCAAAACTGCACGCAATACTCCAGGTGCGGCCTCACTAATACTCTGTACAGTTGCAGCAGGACCTCCCTGCTTTTGTACTCCATCCCTCTCGCAATGAAGGCCAACATTCCATTCGCCTTCCTGATTACCTGCTGCACCTGCAAACTAACTTTTTGGGATTCATGCACAAGGTCCCCCAGGTCCCTCTGCACCGCAGCATGTTGTAATTTCTCCCCATTCAAATAATATTCCCTTTTATTGTTTTTTTTTCCCAAGGTGGATGACCTCACATTTTCCAACATTGTTTTCCATCTGCCAAATCTTAGCCCATTCGCTTAACCTATCTAAATCTCTTTGCAGCCTCTCTGTGTCCTCTACACAACCCGCTTTTCCACTAATCTTTGTGTCATCTGCAAATTTAGTTACACTACACTCTGTCCCCTCTTCCAGGTCATCTATGTATATTGTAAACAGTTGTGGTCCCAGCACCGATCCCTGTGGCACACCACTAACCACCGATTTCCAACCCAAAAAGGACTCATTTATCCCGACTCTCTGCTTTCTGTTAGCCAGCCAATTCTCGATCCATGCTAATACATTTCGGGACTCCGCGTACCTTTTATCTTCTGCAGTAACCTTTTGTGTGGCACCTTATCGAATGCCTTTTGGAAATCTAAATACACCACATCCATCGGTACACCTCTATCCACCATGCTCGTTATATCCTCAAAGAATTCCAGTAAATTAGTTAAACATGATTTCCTATTCATGAATCCATGTTGCGTCTGCTTGATTGCATTATTCCTATCTAGATGTCCCGCTATTTCTTCCTTAATGATAGCTTCAAGCATTTTCCCCACTACAGATGTTAAACTAACCGGCCTAAAGTTACCTGTCTTTTGTCTGCCCCCTTTTTTAAACAGAGGCGTTACATTAGCTGCTTTCCAATCCGCTGGTACCTCCCCAGAGTCCAGAGAATTTTGGTAGATTATAACGAATGCATCTACTATAACTTCCGCCATCTCTTTTACCACCCTGGGATGCATTTTATCAGGACCAGGGGACTTGTCTACCTCAAGTCCCATTAGCCTGTCCAGCACTACCTCCCTAGTGATGGTGATTGTCTCAAGATCCTCCACTCCCACATTCCTGTGACCAGCAATTTTTGGCATGGTTTTTGTGTCTTCCACTGTGAAGTCCGAAGCAAAATAATTGTTTACGGTCTCAGCCATTTCCACATTTCCCATTATTAAATCCCCCTTCTCATCTTCTAAGGGACCAACATTTACTTTAGTCACCCTCTTCCGTTTTATATATCGGTAAAAGCTTTTACTATCTGTTTTTAGGTTTTGTGCAAGTTTACTTTCGTAATTTATCTTTCTTTTCTTTATTGCTTTCTTAGTCATTCTTTGCTGTCGTTTAAAATTTTCCCAATCTTCTAATTTCCCACTAACCTTGGCCATCTTATACGCATTGGTTTTTAATTTGATACTCTCCTTTATTTCTTTGGTTATCCATGGCTGGTTATCCCTTCTCTTACTGCCCTTCTTTTTCACTGGAATATATTTTTGTTGAGCACTATGAAAGAGCTCCTTAAAAGTCCTCCACTGTTCCTCAATTGTGCCACCGTTTAGTCTATGTTCCCAGACTACTTTAGCTAACTCTGCCCTCATCCCACTGTAGTCCCCTTTGTTTAAGCATAGTACGCTCGTTTGAGACACTACTTCCTCACCCTCAATCTGTATTACAAATTCAACCAAACTGTGATCACTCATTCCGAGAGGATCTTTTACTTGGAGATTGTTTATTATTCCTGTCTCATTACACAGGACCAGATCTAAGATAGCTTGCTCCCTTGTAGGTTCTGTAACATACTGTTCTAAGAAACAATCCCGTGTGCATTCTATGAATTCCTCCTCAAGGCTACTCCGTGCGATTTGATTTGACCAATCGATATGTAGTTTAAAATCCCCCATGATTACTGCCATTCCTTTTTCACATGCCTCTATTATTCCCTTGATTATTGTCTGCCCCACCGTGAAGTTATTATTTGGGGGCCTATAAACTACGCCCACCAGTGACTTTTTCCCCTTACTATCTCTAATCTCCACCCACAATGATTCAACATTTTGTTCATTAGAGCCAATATCGTCTCTCACAACTGCCCTGATATCATCCTTTATTAACAGAGCTATCCCACCTCCTTTCCCATCTTGTTTATCCTTCCGAATTGTCAGATACCCCTGTATGTTTAATTCCCAGTCTTGGCCACCCTGCAACCACGTTTCTGTAATGGCCACCAAATCATACCCATTTGTAATGATTTGTGCCGTCAACTCATTTACTTTATTTTGAATGCTGCGTGCGTTTAGGTAAAGTGTTTTAATACTAGTTTTTAAACCATGATTTTTAGTTTTGACCCCTCCTGCAGCCCCTTTATATTCATACATATTGTCCCTTCCTATCACCTTGTGGTTTACACTTACCCCACTGCTCTGTTGCCTCCTGCCTTTTGCATTCTTTCTTGGGGTCCTGTTCATCTGCGCTCTCACCCACTCTAACTAGCTCAGAGTCCTCTCCTGGATTCCGAATACTCCTCGCAGTGAGGCACCGAGCTTTCAGGCTTGCCTTTTTATTACACTTTGACACTTAGAATTTTGCTGTACATTGGTCCTTTTTGTTTTTTGCCTTGGGTTTTTCTGCCCTCCACTTTTACTCATCTCATTTCTGTCTTTTGCTTCTGTCTCCATTTTGTTTCCCTCTGTCTCCCTGCATTGGTTCCCATCCCCCTGCCATATTAGTTTAACTCCTCCACAACAGCACTAGCAAACACTCCCCCTAGGACATTGGTTCCAGTCCTGACCAGGTGCAGACCGTCTGGTTTGTACTGGTCCCACTTCCCCCAGAACTGGTTCCAATGCCCCAGGAATTTGAATCCCTCCCTGCTGCACCACTGCTCAAGCCACGTATTCATCTGCGCTATCCTGCGATTCCTACTCTGACTAGCATGTGGCACTGGTAGCAATCCCGAGATTACTACTTTTGAGGTCCTACTTTTTAATTTAGCTCCTAGCTCCTTAAATTTGTCTCGTAGGACCTCATCCCATTTTTTATCTGTCGTTGGTACCAATGTGCATCACGACAACTGGCTGTTCTCCCTCCCTTTTCAGAATGCCGTGCACCTGCTCCGAAACATCCTTGACCCTTGCACCAGGGAGGCAACATACCATCCTGGAATCTCGGTTGCGGCCGCAGAAACGCCTATCTATTCCCCTTACAATTGAATCCCCTATCACTATCGCTCTCCCACTCTTTTTCCTGCCCTCCTGTGCAGCAGAGCCAGCCACGGTGCCATGAACTTGGCTGCTGCTGCCCTCCCCTGATGATTCATCCCCCTCAACAGTACTCAAAGCAGTGTATCTGTTCTGCAGGGGGGGTGACCGCAGGGGACCCCTGCACTACCTTCCTTGCACTGCTCTTCCTGCTGGCCTTCCATTCCCTAGCTGGCTGTGGACCCTTCACCTGCAGTAAGACCAACTCGCTGCATGTGCTACTCACGTCATTCTCAGCATCGTGGATGCTCCAGTGTGAATCCACCCTCAGCTCCAAATCCGCAGTGCGGTCTGTCAGGAGCTGGAGGCGGGATACACTTCCCGCACACGTCGTCGTCCGGGACACCGGAAGTGTCCCTGAGTTCCCACATGGTACAGGAGGAGCATATCACGTGACCGAGCTCTCCTGCCATGACTTAACCCTTAGATACACTTAATTTGGCGACAACAATGTTAACGGCTTACTTACGAATATAAGTTCCTCCATCACAAAGAGCACCTACTTCGACCTCCATAACATTGCCTGCCCCCCACCCACCTCAGCCCCTGTGCTGCAGAAGTCTTCATTATTGCTTTTGCCACTTCCAGACGTGACTATTCCATGCTATCCTGGCCAGGTTACCATTCTCCACCATCTGTCAATGGATACCACACTTGCCTCTGAGTCAGAAGATTATGGGTTCAAATCCCACTCCAGGGACTTGAGCACATAAATCTATGCTGAGGGAATGCTGCACTGTCGGATGTGTCGTCTTTCGGATGAGACGTTAAACCGAGGCCCCGTCTGCCCAGTCAGGTAGACGTAAAAAGTCCCATGGCACTATTTCGAAGAAGAGCAGGGGAATTATCCCCGGTGTCCTGGCCAATGTTTATTCTTCAATCAACGTAACAAACAGTTTATCTGGTCATTATCACATTGCTGTTTGTGGGAGTGCTGTGCGCAAATTGCTCGTTTCCTACATTACAACAGTGATTACACTCCAAAAGTACTTAATCAGCTGTAAAGCGCTTTGAGACGTCCGGTGGTCATGAAAGGTACTATATAAATCCAAGTCTTTTTCTTTTATTTGTAAATTTCAGCTGATCCAAACCTCTGCAGCTCTTATCCTCTCTGCACTAAGTGATGCTTGCACTTCACTCCTATCTTTGCTGGCCTATATTGGCTCCCAGCCTCCAATTTAACATTTTCAATCCTTTCATGGCCTCATACCTCCCTATCCCTGTAATTTCCTTCAGCCTTGTAATGTCCCCACCACTGAACCCTCCATTCCTCTGACTCACTCCAACCCTCTCCCCCATTCACCCCATCGTTGGCGGCCATGCCCTCAGCCGCCTAAGCCTATGCTCTGGAAAATCCTCTAGCTCCCTGACTCTCTCCTACTTAAAATTCTCCTCTTTAACCAAGTCTTTGGTCATGCTTCCTAATATCTTTCTTTAGTTACCTGTCCTTTTTTGTCCTTGTGCCTTTGCAAACTGTCATGGAAGGCTTTTTTTTTAACGTTAAAGGAGCTTTATAGATGCAAATTATTATTGTTGTATAGCACAAACCTTTTGCCAAGTCTATAAGATCATAAGAATATAAGACATAGAGCAGGGGTAGGCCATATGGCCCCTCGAGCCTGCTCCGCCATTTAATACGATCATGGCTGATCCGATCATGGACTCAGGTCCACTTCCCTGCCCGCTCCCCATAAACCCCTTATTCCCTTATCGGTTAAGAAACTGACTATCTCTGTCTTAAATTTATTCGATGACCCAGCTTCCACAGCTCTCTGAGACAACGAATTCCACAGATTTACAACTCTGAGAAGAAATTCCTTCTATCTCAGTTTTAAATGGACGGCCCCTTATTCTAAGATTATGCCCCCTACTTCTAGTCTCCCCTATCAGTGGAAACAACCTCTCTACATCCACCTTGTCAAGCCCCCGCATAATCTTATACGTTTCGATAAGATCACCTCTCATTCTTCTGAATTCCAATGAGTAGAGGCCCAACCAACTCAACCTTTCCTCATAAGTCAACCCCCCTCATTTTCGGAATCAACCTAGTGAACCTTCTTTGAACTGCCTCCAAAGCAAGTATATCCTTTTGTATATATGGAAACCAAAACTGCACACAGTATTCCAAGTGTGACCTCACCAATACCCTGTATAACTGCAGCAAGACTTCCCTGCTTTTATACTCTATCCCCTTTGCAATAAAGGTCAAGATTCCATTGGCCTTCCTGATCACTTGCTGTACCTGCATACTAACCTTTTGCATTTCATGCACAAGTATCCCCAGGTCTCACTGTACTGCAGCATTTTGCAATTTTTCTCCATTTAAATGATAACTTACTCTTTTTTTGATTTTTTTTCTGCCAAAGTGCATGACCTCTCACTTTCCAACATTATACTCCATCTGCCAAATTTTTGCCCACTCACTTAGTCTGTCTATGTCCTTTTGCAGATTTTTTGTGTCCTCACACATTGCTTTTCCTCCCATCTTTGTATCGTTAGCAAACTTGGCTATCTTATACTTGGTCCTTTCTTTCAAGTCATTAATATAGATTGTAAATTGCTGGGGTCCCAGCACTGATCCCTGCGGCACCCCACTAGTTACTGATTGCCAACAGAAAATGAACCATTTATCCAGACTCTCTGTTTTCTGTTAGTTAGCCAATCCTCTAACCATGCTAATATATTAACCCCAACACCATGAACTTTTATCTTGTGCAGTAACCTTTTATGTGGCACCTTTTCAAATGCCTTCTGGAAGTCCAGATGCACCACATCCAATAGTTCCCTTTTATCCACCCTGTTTGTTACATCCTCAAATAACTCCAGCAAATTTGTCAAACATGACTTCCCCTTCATAAATCCATGCTGACTCTGCCTGACCGAATTATGCTTTTCCAAATGTCCTGCTACTGCTTTTTTAATAGTGGATTCCAACATTTACCCAACCACAGATGTTAGGCTAACTGGTCTATAGTTTCCTGCTTTTTGTCTGCCTCCTTTTTTAAATAGGGGCGGTACATTTGCAGTTTTCCAATCTGCTGCAACCTCTCCAGAATCCAGGGAATTTTGGTAAATTACAACCAATGCATTCACAATCCCTGCCGCTACTTCTCTTAAGACCCTGGGATGCAAGCCATCAGGTCCAGGGGATTTATCTGCCTTTTGACCCATTATCACCGCCTCCTTAGTGATTGTGATTGTGTTACGTTCCTCCCCCCCCAAAGCCCCTTGACTATCCACTGTCAGAATATTGTTAGAGTCCTCTACCGTAAACACTGATACAAAATATTTGTTCAGAGTTTCTACCATCTCCATGTTCCCCATTACTAATTCCATGGTCTCGTCCTCTAAGGGACCAACATTTACTTTAGCCACCCTTTTCCTTTTTATATACCTGTGGAAACTCTTGCTATCTGTTTTTATATTTCGTGCTGGTTTACTCTCATAGTCTATCTTCCCTTTCTTAATCATTTTTTTAGTCATTCTTTGCTGGCTTTTAAAAGCTTCCCAATCTTCTGTCCTCCCACTAGTTTTGGCCACTTTGTATGTCCTTGTTTTTAATTGGATACCGTCTTTTATTTCTTTAGTTAGCCACAGATGGCTATCTTTTCTCTTGCACCCTTTTCTCCTCACTGGAATATATTTTTCTTGAGGTTTGTGAAATATCTCCTTAAATGTACACCACTGTTCATCAACCATCCTAAACTTTAATCTATTTTCCCAGCTCACTTTAACCAACTCTGCCCTCATACCTTCATAGTCTCCTTTATTTAAGCTTAGTATGCTGGTTTGAGATCCAACTTACTCACCCTCCATCTGAATTTGAAATTTCAGCAATGCTGGTGATGTATGTAAATTCTTTCTGCTGCCATTTCATTGTTGAAATCTCTTCGGGTGAAAAGATGCCTAAAGGGAGAACTGCTTCCAACCTTTCCCTCTAGCTGATCAAGAGGACACGTGCAAGCTCGGGAATTTGGTGACGAGGGTTGCGGAAAGGTGGAGCTAGCATGGCTGCCACTCAGCACTTCCTTCTCCTAAATGAGAAAGCTGTGGATTCAAGCCCTACTCTAGGACTTGAATACATAATGTAGTGTAATATTAAGGAACTGCTGCAGGTTCCGCATTTTGGATGAAATGTTAAAACCCCAGGGCACTTCTCCCCGCTGCTGGAACGTTCCAGGCCCTCAGTGCAGCGCAGCACAAGCTGTGGGAGGTGGAGTTAGGTCATGGTGCTGAAAACAGTGCCGGGGCTTCTGCACATGCACGCTAGAGTGTGCGCGCATGTGCAGTAGCTTCGGGCCCCCGAGGATGTGTGGGAGGTGTCTGAAGCACGCCGGCCCTAACCCTGGCTGAATGGGCTCACTGGAGCGGCGAAGATCAGACTGGACCTTCCTCCTCTTCAGCTCCTGCTCCGGCTCCCATCCCCCCGCCCCCTTTCAGCTCCCACCCCCCCCCCCGGCCAGCTCCCATTCCCGGTTCGGCTCCCCCACCCCACTGCTCAGCTCTGGCTCTCTCCCGCCTGCCCCCTCCTCCAGCTTAGCTCTCTCCCGCTCCTGGTCCGGCTCTTCCCCCCCCCCCCCCCCAGCTCCTGCTCCCGGTCCGGTCCGCTTCCACGTCTTCGGCGGCGTGGGCGGGCCCTGCCCAAAGTCTTAAGCCAGGCCGACAAGAGGATGCCGGGCGTGTTCAGCCTTCCCCCCCCCCCCCCTACTTCTCCTTCCCTCTTCTCCCCTCCCTCCACTCCTCTTTCTCCCCCACCCTCCTCTCTCCCTGCCCTCCTTCACCTCTCCCTCCCCTCTCTCCCCCCCCCCCCTCCTCTCCACCCCCACCCCCCACCCCCCCTCCTCTCCACCCCCCCTCCTCTCCACCCCCACCCCCTCTCCTCTCCCCCTCCCTCTCCTTCCCCCCCCTCCCTCTCCTTCCCCCCCCTCCCTCTCCTTCCCCCCCTCCCTCTCCTTCCCCCCCCTCCCTCTCCTTCCCCCCCCTCCCTCTCCTTCCCCCCCCTCCCTCTCCTTCCCCCCCCTCCCTCTCCTTCCCCCCCCTCCCTCTCCTTCCCCCCCCTCCCTCTCCTCCCCCCCCCTCCCTCTCCTCCCCCCCCCTCCCTCTCCTTCCCCCCCCCTCCCTCTCCTTCCCCCCTCCCTCTCCTTCCCCCCCCCTCCTCTCTCTTTCCCCCCCCCTCCTCTCTCTTCCCCCCCCCTCCTCTCTCTTCCCCCCCCTCCTCTCTTCCCCCCCCTCCTCTCTTCCCCCCCCCCTCCTCTCTTCCCCCCCCCCCCCTCCTCTCTTCCCCCCCTCCTCTCTTCCCCCCCCTCCTCTCTTCCCCCCCTCCTCTCTTCCCCCCCTCCTCTCTTCCCCCCCTCCTCTCTTCCCCCCCTCCTCTCTTCCCCCCCCTCCTCTCTTCCCCCCCCTCCTCTCTTCCCCCCCCTCCTCTCTTCCCCCCCCTCCTCTCTTCCCCCCCCTCCTCTCTTCCCCCCCCTCCTCTCTTCCCCCCCCCTCCTCTCTTCCCCCCCCCTCCTCTCTTCCCCCCCCTCCTCTCTTTCCCTCCCTCCTCTCTTCCCCCCCTCCTCTCTTCCCCCCCCTCCTCTCTTCCCCCCCTCCTCTCTTCCCCCCCTCCTCTCTTCCCCCCCCCCCTCCTCTCTTCCCCCCCCTCCTCTCTTCCCCCCCCTCCTCTCTTCCCCCCCCTCCTCTCTTCCCCCCCCTCCTCTCTTCCCCCCCCTCCTCTCTTCCCCCCCCTCCTCTCTTCCCCCCCCTCCTCTCTTCCCCCCCCTCCTCTCTTCCCCCCCCTCCTCTCTTCCCCCCCCTCCTCTCTTCCCCCCCCTCCTCTCTTCCCCCCCTCCTCTCTTCCCCCCCCTCCTCTCTTCCCCCCCCTCCTCTCTTCCCCCCCCCCTCCTCTCTTACCCCCCCTCCTCTCTTACCCCCCCTCCTCTCTTACCCCCCCTCCTCTCTTACCCCCCCTCCTCTCTTACCCCCCCTCCTCTCTTACCCCCCCTCCTCTTTTACCCCCCCTCCTCTTTTACCCCCCCTCCTCTCTTCCCCCCCCCTCCTCTCTTCCCCCCCCTCCTCTCTTCCCCCCCTCCTCTCTTTCCCCCCCCTTCCTCTCTTCCCCCCCCTCCTCTCTTCCCCCCCCTCCTCTCTTTCCCCCCCTCCTCTCTTTCCCCCCCCTCCTCTCTTTCCCCCCCCTCCTCTCTTTTCCCCCCCCTCCTCTCTTTCTCCCCCCCTCCTCTCTTACCCCCCCTCCTCTTCTCTCTTACCCCCCCTCCTCTCCTCTCTTCCCCCCCCCTCTCGTCTCTCTTCCCCCCCCCCTCGTCTCTCTCCCCCTCCCCCTCTCGTCTCCTCTTCTCCCCCCCCCCCTTCTCCTCTCCCTCTCATCTCCTCTCCCCCCTCCCTCTTGTCTCCTCTCCCCCCTCCCTCTTGTCTCCTCTCCCCCCCCTCCCTCTCGTCTCCTCTTCCCCCCCCCCCCCTCTCGTCGTCTCTCCCCCCCTCTCCCTCTCCTCTCTCTCTCTCTCTCTCTCTCTCTCTCCCTCCCCTCTCTCTTCTCCTCTCCTCTTCCCCTTCCCCCCCACCCCTCCACCCTCCATCCCCCACCATTCGCTGTCAGAAACACAGACAAAGGCAGAGAGAGAGAGAGACACTGACAGAGACACACTGGGGGCGGGGGGTGGTGGGCTGTCCCAGCATGCTGTTGGAGGGCTCCCGGTGCTGCAGTTGGTGAGTAGAAACTTAATTTTTTAATTTATTGATTTTTTAACTTTTAAAAATAAAATATTTTTTTTTTGATTGATTTATTGATTTATTTATCATTTATTATTGATAATGGCTCCTTATTTGTAAAAATGATGTGTTTCATGTTTGTAAACGTCCCTTCCCCTCGCCCCCCCCCCCGCCCCATCTTTCTTCCTTACGCCTGATTTCTAAGTGTAGGCAAGGTTTTTCTGAGCGTACAAAAATCTACACTTACTCCATTCTAAGTTAGTTTGGAGCAAGTTTTCTCTGCCTAAACTTGCAAAACAGGCGTAAGTGGCTGGCTTTGAAAAAAAAGTCTGTTCTAAAATGAAACTATTATAACTCACTAGTACTGGAGCAAACTAAATGCCGAGAATTGCAATTTCTAAGATACTCCATTCTAAACTAGTTGCTCCAAAAAAATAGGAGCAACTCAGGCCGAAACTTGACCCCTAGATTTCCATAAAAATGCTGCCAGATTCCATGGTTGCAAGGTTTCACATTATAGTGTTGTGTTAAATTATTCTCATGGCTCCTTTGACAAGATTGATAGGTTGACCACACCTCAGCCGTTTTTATAGAACATTTAAATCTGCTTTACACTGATGTTGATGGGTGTTTGTGACGTTAATACTCAACCCCAGTAAACAAATGCTGATTCGTTTAACGCTGGTTGTCACAAAGACCCAACTTTTTTGTTAAATGGGGTCTTCCTGATGTAGATTAAGTGAACTTGGCAAATTTACAATGGGGTTGGCACTGGCTGCATTAGGCTTGTGCTTTGGGAACCAGCAACAGTGACTTTAATGGCATTTTTTTATTTCAGCACTGGTGTCAGGAGAGCGATATTATACTACCTTTCCAGGATTTCTCTCAATCCCCAGTCTGAGGAAGAACGTACTTGCTTATTGAGGGAGTGCAGCGAAGGTTCACCAGATTCCAGGGATGGCTGGGCTGTCATATGAGGAGATGGCTGGGCCTTTATTCACTGGAGTTCAGAAGGATGAGAGGGGATCTCATAGAAACATATAAGATTCTGATGGGACTGGACAGGTTAGATGTGGGAAGAATGTTCTCGATGTTGGGGAAGTCCAGAACCAGGGGACATAGTCTTAGGATAAGGGGTAGGCCATTTAGGACTGAGATGAGGAGAAACTTCTTCACTCAGAGAGTTGTTAACCTGTGGAATTCCCTGCCGCAGAGAGTTGTTGATGCCAGTTCACTAGATATATTCAAGAGGGAGTTAGATATGGCTCTTACGGTGAAGGGGATCAAGGGGTATGGAGAGAAAGCAGGAAAGGGGTACTGAGGGAATGATCAGCCATGATCTTATTGAATGGCGTTGCAGGCTCGAAGGGCCGAATGGCCTACTCCTGCACCTATTTTTATATGTTTCTATGTTTCTATGGCCAACATTCCTGTCTCAACTAACACCACCTAAACAGATTATATCAAATTTGTTATTAACAGGTCTTATTTGCTGTTCAGGAAACATACAAAAAAAACATACAAAAAATAACGAAAAGAAAAGACTGACTGTGGTGCATCAAGCCAACATGGTTCAACCTACATATACCATCATCTCCATTCCACTCACCCCCTCTCACAATCTCCTACAAAAGGTAAAACATAAAGAGAAAAAGTTTTTAGTCAATTAGGTAAAAATTCAAGGAAATTGCTCTGACCCTCAAAAGCAATCAGGCATACTGCAGGAGACCACGGTGGCTGATATCACTAGGACCCATTTACTCACCTATGTATTATAACTCATAGGAACCATCCAGCTCCTTTTTGAATGCTTGTAGCAAATCCACACTTCCCGCATGTACTCTCACCTGTCCCAGAAGGTGACGACTCTGCAAAAAGTACTTTCTCACATCTAACCTATACTTTTGTGACATACTGATGATCCTAGTTCTACCTTTATTCACTAGCTCAAATAAGCTATCCACTGTGAATGGAATCTAATCCCTTCATTATTTTAGAGATCTCGAGCATATCCTTTTGAAGTCTACATTTTTCTAAGGTAAGAAGATCTAGTCGTCTCAGCCTGTCCTGATAACCAAGAGTCTTTTAGCTAGGTAATTAATCAAGTGGCCCTCCTCCAACCTTTTCCAGATCTCTATATCCCCCCCCCCCATTCACTCAATTAACCTGAGACAGCAAACAAGAGAGAAACTAATTTTGACTCTATAGATATGCTAGGTTTTGCATAAGTCTGGCATTTGCATCTGATGAAGAGTGTAGACCCGAAACATCAGAACCTGTCTTTTATCTTTACAAGTGCTGATCGATCTGCATTCTTAGGGGCTGGATTTTCCCCGACTTTGCAACCGGGTTTTCCCGCAATTTGACCCTCTGTGACGAAAACCCGGTCGGCGGGATCTTCGAGCACCCTTTTGCAGCGGAGCTTCCATGTACTGCCAGGGAAGAGGAGCACTGACATGCAACGCCGTGGATTGCGTTACCATCGTACTTTCGGCTCTCTCCGGAACCGTACTCTGGGCCCAGAATACCGACGGGGTCAAACCTGTCAGTGCAGCCCTGCCAGCAGCGGTAAGTATGAAGAGCTGCAAAAAAGATAAGTTAAAGTTTTGATTTTTTTTAAATTCTTTTGAATGTATTTTGAATGTTTTTTTTTTGCAACATTTTTTTTTGTTTGTTTTCCCCCCCACCCCCTAGGCCTTTCTCGCAGTGCTACCAGCCCTGGACTAAAGTTGCCGAAACTTGCGGTTTGCGCCACTAATCCTTGTGCAACGCCGAATTTACCGATGCAGACCGTGAAGGCTGAAAGTTTGGCCTAAAAACGGTAGCGCAGTGAAAACGGTAATTTTGGCATAAAACTAGTTTTTGCCGAAAATCTAGCCTCTTAGTGTAGCTTTATATTAAATTGTGGGACTTTTTGCAAATGTTGGCTACTACATTTGTGTACATGACAGTATCTACCCTTTAAAAGTAAGTAATTGGTTAAGGAATACTATATTCTATTATTTTCATGCACAGTCTGTTGGAGCTCCACTGGGCTGCTATACTGTCATATCAGTGGCACCCTTTTAAATTACTTATTTGGAAATAACGCTTTCCCCAGTGCAGTTAATTTAATAATTTTTTATGGTACAGGTTGAGCGTCGGAAATCTGGAGTTCCAAAATACGGAATGTTCCAGAATCCGGATACCGGACCAATCCGTGGTGAGGTTGTCCAGAAACTGGAAAATTTTCCGAAATCCGGACTCCCCCCGCCTCGGCGACCTGACTTTGCCCCAGCCTTCAGCGGCCCGGCCTCACTCCGGCCCTCCGCGCACCCGGGCCTGATCTCGCCCTGACCCTCGGTGACCTGACCTCGCTCCAGCCCTCCCTCGCCCCGGCCTTCGGCGCCCAGCCCTCGGCGGCCCGACCTTGCCCTGGCCCTCCCTCGCTCCGGCCCTCGGCGGCTCGCTCTCGCCCTAGCCCTACCTTACTCCGGCCCTCGGCGGTCCGACCTCCAGCCCGACTTCGCCGTGACTTCGCCCGCCTCGGCCCTCGGTGCCCCAGCTCCCCCCTCACTCCCTTACCTCGGCTGCCCGACCCTATCCCCTTACCGCGACTGCCTGACTCTACCTCGGCCCAGGCAAAGACGTTCCAAAATCTGGAAATACCCGAATCCGGAACAGTCGCGAGGTTTCCAGATTTCGGACACTCAACCTGTACTAAATTGTAAACCATTTCCATCTGGAATTTCTGCAGGGATTTATCCACTTATTTGTCCTAATGACTATTTCTGCCATTTCTCCGGGGTCTCTTCTAAAGTTACAGTGGACCATCTGTGGAAATTTTACCCCTTTATTTCTACTTGAGTGTTTGTTTTACAGCTGACTCTCCCAAGTTTTCTGAAGTAAAAAGTGAGATCAGCATTGTTCTGGAAAAAAGAGGTTTTTTTTCACCCTCACATCTCACTGGTTTCTTTGACCTTGTTGTTCATGATGGCTAATCATTCAGTACATGGCCAGTACATGGATGTGAAAAAATGAAAAATTGTATTTCATCATGAATTCCTGGGTTCAACTACAGGCTAGACAGACAGGATGAAGGTTTCTCTCTGATAACTGTTAATGATTTTAAGTGAAAGAAGCTTGGGCAATCCAGTTTCCTGTAGAAGCAAGTGTACAGAACAAAACCGCCCTCAACTTTATCACTACTTGGCATCAATTCACAAATTTTTCTTTTGTCCATAAGGGCATAGGTGGTGTTCCCAGATAATGTAATGATATGAATGCTGTCATTAAAGGTCCTATCTGCAACATTGGTCCACTAAACTTCAAAATATTTCCCCCTATGAGCAGCTCTCTGCATGGGAAGCATTGGGCAGCTAATTTTCATGCTGTCTTTTTCCCGGGTGAGTCTGTTTTTCTTGCTGTCTACACTAATTCAATTTGAGATCCTCTTAAATTATAAACAGAAACTCCTGGAAATACGCAGTAGGTCAGTAATCATCCGTAAAGATCAAAGACTGGTTTGTAATGTTTCGGGTGTGTACCCTTCATCAGATGCAAGTGGCTGTCTTACTCTAAAGCTAGAATATCTACACTCAAAGATGAGTTCCTCTCTTATTTCGTGTCGGCTCAATTGAGTTGTTCCAAGATTTCTATTCCACCTCTGTTTCAGAAATGTCAATTCCCACCTCTGACGAAAACAAGGGACTCTGCTGAATACTACATGCAAAATGAAAAGTTTATGTTTGCACCGAACAAAGTTACCTTTTAGTTTTACATTTAGTTGTAGGACTTTGTGTACAAATTGGCCGAGATAGAGGTTTCGTGGCATTGTCAGCAAAGTGCCTGGCCTATGCCAAATCTAGAATGTCTACTGACATGGGTGATGAGTGAAAACCTAAACTGTTTCCTTTGCTATAAGGAACAGTCATATACACAAATTCAGATATTCTGTATTTAACTAATCAGCCCAAAAGACTTGAAAGAACTATGGCCCCAAGTTTCCACACGCGGCGAAAAAGGCGCCCCTCAGAGCTGGGCGCCTGTTTCTTGCGCCAAAAACGGCGCCTGAAAAAAACGCGGTATTCTCGAGCTCCTTGCAGCTCGATGTCTGCTTGGCGCGGCGCACAGGGGGCGCTCTCGCCGATTTTGTAAGTAGGAGGGGGCGGGTACAATTTAAATGAGTTTTTTTGGTGCCGGCAACCCTGCGCATGCGAGTTGGAGCGTTCGTGCACGCGCAGTCTGAAGTAAACATTGGCACTCAGCCATTTTTAAAAGTGCTGCAGAAAAAGTGAAAATGTATTTATTGAACCCTTGCAAAGGCTTGCATTTTAATTTTCTTGATATTTCTGTGTGTGAGGGAGTGCTTTTAGCAGCACTGCTGAATAAATCACCTGCTGAATTAATGTTGGCTCTTTAACCAGTGTTACTGCAGCAACTGTGCATTTTAATTCAGCCTTTACAACTCGTTACCGTTTCAATCTCCACCACTCATTCTGTAATTAAAGATAGACTGTGATAAACGGGACACATGCACTTGTTTGAGACTATTCAAATTCTTTGTAGCTGTTCAATTTTTACATTCTTTAATAAAACCACATTGCCCTTCCATGATCAGCACTGAGGCTGCTTGCTGCTTCTTGCCCCTGCCGTCGGGACCGACGCCACGGCACACCGCTGCCTCAAGCACTGAGGCTGCTTGCTGCTTCTTGCCCCTGCCGTCGGGACCGACGCCACACCGCTGCCTGAAAGGCCTGCCTGAAGCACTTTCACACAGGTAGGAACATGGTTTATTTAATCTTTTCTTTGCTTATAAATTTTTATTCATGTTGGATTTATTTGTATAAGTATAACTAAGGATTGATTGTAGAATTTAATGACTTCCCTTCCCCCCCCCACCTCGTTCCCGACGCCTAATTTGTAACCTGCGCCTGATTTTTTAATGTGTAGACAAGGTTTTTTCAAGCGTATAAAAATCTTCACTTGCTCCATTCTAAGTTAGTTTGGAGTACGTTTTCAGTGTGGAAACTTTCAAATCAGGCGTCAGTGGCCAGACACGCCCCCTTTTGAAAAAAAAATTCTGTTCAAAAGTGAAACTGTTCTACCTGACTAGAACTGCAGAAAACTTAAATGTGGAGAATTCCGATTTCTAAGATACTCCGTTCTCCACCAGGAAAAATCAGGAGCAAATCATGTGGAAACTTGGGGCCTATGTGTCCAAATTTTTGAGAGAGAGTGGTGCTGTGAAGTAAGTTTAGGCTTGTAATTGTTTTATTTTACTACTATGTCTGAAATCATGGGAAATGGGGATAATGCATCAGATTCCAAGGCAAAATAATAATTCAGATTATGTCACATCTATTTAAGAATAAAATCAGGCCACCCTCTTAAACAGTTGTTTGAGACATTAACCAGTTTAAGAATTGTGGTGATGGAGTCAAAAGTACAAACTCTTGGGGCTCAGCGGGTCCGCTGTCAAAATCTTAAAGATTGACAGCGGGGCGGTATCCCACTCTGAACACGCCCCCGTGTCAGTTTTCCAAGTGCTGGGTCTGCCTGTGCTTTGCAGACCTGGCACTAAGCAGCGGCTGAGCCAATTGAGATAGTTAAGAGGGTCTTTAGCGGTAGTTGAACAGCGTATTACCACCTACTAACCATTTTTTCACGAGGTTGCTGTTGCTCAGGGATCACGTCAGTAAGGACATAAGAAAATAAACATAAGAACATAAGAAATAGGAGCTGTAGTCGGCCATTAAGCCCATCGAGCCTGCTCCACCATTCAACAAGATCATAGCTGATCTTCTACCTCAACTCCACCTTCCCACACTATCCCCATATCCTTTAATTCCCTTTGTTCCCAAAAATGTATCGACCTCTGTCTTGAATATACTCAACGACTGAGCATCCCTGGGGTAGAGAATTCCAAAGATTCGTAACCCTTTGAGTGAAGAAATTTCTCCTCATCTCAGTTCTAAATGGCCAACCCTTTATTTTGAAATTGTGACCCCGTGTTCCAGATTCTCCAGCCAGGGGAAATATCTTCTCAGCATTAACCCTGTCAAGCCCCTTGAGATTAGATCACCTCTCATTCTTCTAAACTCTAGGGATTAAGGCCTAGTCTACCCAATCTCTCCTCATAGGGCAATCATCTCATCCCAGCAACCAGTCTAGTGAACCTCTGCATCACTCCCTCTAAGGTAAGTATGTCTTTCCTTTGGTAAGGAGACCAGAACTGTACACAGTACTCCAGGTGTGACCTCACCAATGCTCTGTAGGATGTCAGGTTTTCAGTGACTCTCCATTGCTTTGACAACTGCAGAAGTGCTATAAAAGCAACCCTTTCACAGCTGTTCCCTTTCCAATGTTAGAAGCTGGAACCTTCAGGATTTGGAATACATTTTTCAGCTTTAGGGAGGATGGAAGTGTTTGGAGTGTATTCTCTATCCACTGTCACCTCCTTACAACAACCTCTCACCATTAAGAGATCGCTTCTGTCATTTCAACTTTAGTTGCCATCTATTCCATCAGCATTGGTGCGCTTGCAAAAATCTCCCCTTGATCCTCAGAATCCCACCACAATCAGCTATAACACCAACATCTCCAGGCACACCAACATTGCTGCCAGGGCTGGCCTCACCATGGCTAGATTTACTTCACTTGACGCTGTACACGCTGGCTGCCACATGATGAGTCAGGTTAGCACTACTCCACGCCAGCACCATAAAGCATCCCCACATTGCCCAAGCCATTCCTTTCACACTTATCACCATTGCAGGGGGTACCGTTACATCTCACCATTCACTGCAACTTACTAAGCCACTTCCAAAGGTGCACACACATCTGTCCAAGTAGGTAAAGTATTGAAAATAAGGATTTGAATATTTGACAACACATTAGAAGAAACTTGACAAACATTGGCTAAAAGACCCCAATGCCTACTCTTGTGTGCTGTTAGTTGGTATGAATGGGCAAGTGTGAGGGGTGGCTCGTGAAATGGAGATGTGATAATGTAGATAGAGAGAGAGATGGGTGGAGGTGCAAGATAAGTTGGTGTGAGAAAGATGTGCAGCAGTAGGGTAGGGAAGGCAGAGTGATGGGGATGTGATGAGTGGCACAGCAGTATGAGTGTGGCTTTGCAATAACCTTTCCTGATCTACTAAGATCATTGAAAGATTTGCGCCAGGTCCTCTTGATGACATCCCTGCTTGTGCCCTCTTGTACAGTGTGCAACTCGGCTGTGTTGGTGTCCTGGGGAGGTTTCTTCCGCCCATTGGAAGGGAAGAAAACTTTGGGGGAAGTCATGGGAGAGCTGTGCACCTTTGTGCAGTGCTTGTCAGTGTTTGCAACACCTCAATGCTGCAGATCACTGACAGCACAACTGTCAAAATGAAAGTTGGCATGGTCCCTTTAAGAAAACTGGCTGATGACGCGTCATCAAATGGTGTTATCAGACCCGTTTCCTTTTAATTAGCTGGGAACCTCGCTGGGTGGGCTTAACAAGCCCAATCAGGAAGATTCTTCTCACAGAACGGGATGGTGCCAGTAGTGAGGTCCCAACCCGCCACCCATCCCGCTCACACTGGACCCGCCTCGGCAGATGAAATCGCGGCCTTAGTGTATAAATAGATATACAGCTATCTGATATTGGAGTAATCGGACACTTCTATTCAGTATTTCAAGACTTTTACTTGGACAAAGTCTCTGATTGGACAATCTCCCAGTATCCTGCTCATAATTATGGTAATCCAGCACATTTGCTAGCCAGTTAGACTCTCATTGGCAGTCACCTAGTAATAATAGACTATGGGGGAAAAATTTGTGTGGTTTACGCCACATGGCGCTAAAATGCCGTTGCTGTAACGACAGCTGATGCAGGTTCTATCGCCGCTCGCCATTTCAGTGTTGCTGGTAGCCTCAATCGCCAGGGACCTCGCATCATGGAGATCACGATGTCAGTGAGTGTGCAACGCTCACTGGACGTCAGATGTCCCAACTTCGTTACAGACACTTATCTTATCGGCAACGCAGAGCAACGATAGAGAAAGCTGACATCTACCAGCAGAAAGGAGGTTGCAGCAGCAATATTTAAAGGTACCATCCCCAATCAGCTCCAACTAAGATGGTTCTGTAATTTCAGTGCCTGTTTGCTATTTCCTGCAACTGAAACAGCTTTCTTTAATTATTTCAAGTTTTTAGGTGACTGGCAGTGTTGATTCAAGTGCAGAAGTCATTCATAATTTGTTAAAGGCTTCTGCTCACACTTCCTCACAGTCATGGGGGCTGCAGGATAACCTCAGGAGGAGGACAAGGATGAGGAGGGAGAGCGGACGCAGCAAGACATTCTGGACGGGCTGTCCATGACTGGCTCATTAGACTCCGATTCACATGAATTAAACCCCAAATCTCTGTAGCTCACCACATCCCCATCATACAATCCCTGTCTCATGCCATATTCACAGCATCCTTCTGGGCACAAAGGTGAAATGAGAGAGACCACAAAATATTCCAAACACACTTAATATATTTATCTATAAACATATCACACATGTCACATGAACTCTAATAACGAATGACCCTTGTGCCTGCCATAGTTGAATAGCTGTCATTGCGTGTGAGCTGTGGATGTTAGCGTTGCTAGGTAGAGATTGTTGGTGGGTGTGTGCTGTGGGTGTAGTGCATTGACCAGTTTGTGGTACAGATGGTTGTATGTAGCATTTGTTGAAGACTTCACTCATCCTGACCACAAGTGTGAGCTCGTTGAACTTCCTCCTGCACTGTATGTGGGTCCTGAGGAGTACAGTGCTGCCCGTGACGTGATGTGCCACCTCCCTCCACATAGTCTGGCAGACGTGTGGCGAGGGCCTCCTGCCAGTTGAGGGGTAGGTACAGGACCGCCCGTCTTCTCTCCACCGCTAAAACCAATGCCTCCAAAGCTTCTACAGAAAACCTCCGGACTCTCTCCCTGGGGTGGAGATCTGCCATCAGGATTGGTAATAAGTGCTCCTTCTCCTTTGTCTGCCGCCTTATGGTTGTTGAGGCAGCTACACACCCAACATTGCTGAGGTACTGCAGCATCAATGAACCTTCCCTTTAAGTAGTTAAAAAAGCCTGTAGCAATCATTACTTGCGTTTAGACTGCCCCCAATATTGGCCCATCTTTTCAGTGTAACACCAGTGAGCTTGAGCTTTTAGACTAGAATCATGACTGCAATCATTTTAATGAGGAGTGAGGCGAATTTTGCGTGCAGCCTAGACGATTTTCAACTGGTGCTACTTAACCATTTTTAATCTAAACACTATCCATTTCTTGGCTATAACTAATTTCTAGCCCAAAGTTTCAATAATTCCCTTTGCATGTCTGCTTCTACAATATTGTACCTAATTTATTTTTATAATATGAATATTTCCTTCCATTCTTTTATGCTTTGTGATTTGAAAATACTGTAAGAACATATGAAGCAGGAGTAGGCCATACGGTCCCTCGAGCCTGCTCCGCCATTTCATCATCATCATAGGCAGTCCCTCGGAATCGAGGAAGACTTGCTTCCACTCCTGAAGTGAGTTCTTTGGTGGCTGAACAGTCCAATCCGAGAGCCACAGACTCTGTCACAGGTGGGACAGATAGTCATTGAGGGAAGGGGTGGGTGGGACTGGTTTGCCGCACGCCCTTTCCACTGCCTGCGCTTGATTTCTGCATGCTCTTGGCATTGAGACTTGAGGTGCTCAGCGCTCTCATGGATGCACTTCCCACACTTAGGGCGGTCTTGGGCCAGGGACTCCCAGGTGTCAGTGGGGATGTCGCACTTTATCAGGGAGGCTTTGAGGGTGTCCTTGAAGCGTTTCCGCTGCCCAACTTTGGCTCAATTGCCATGAAGGAGCTCAGAGTAGAGCACTTGCTTTGGGAGTCTCGTGTCTGGCATGCGGACAATGTGGGCTGCCCAGCGAAGCTGATCAAGTGTGGTCAGTGCTTCAATGCTAGGGATGTTGGCCTGGATGAGGACGCTGATGTTGGTGCGCCTATCCTCCCAGGGGATTTGTAGAATTTTACGGAGACATCGTTGGTGATATTTCTCCAGCAACTTGAGGTGTCTACTGTACATGGTCCATGTCTCTCAGCCATACAGGAGGGCAGGTATTACTACAGCCCTGTAGACCATGAGCTTGGTGACAGTTTTGAGGGCCTGGTCTTCGAACACTCTTTTCCTCAGTCGGACGAAGCTGCACTGGCGCACTGGAGATGGTGTTGGATTTCATCGTCGATGCCTGCTCTTGTTGATGGGAGGCTCCCGAGATATGGGAAGTGGTCCACGGTGTCCAGGGCCACACCGTGGATCTTGATGACTGGGGGGCAGTACTGTGCAGTGAGGACAGGCTGGTGGCGGACTATGTGGCCTGCCCAGCGGAGCTGATCGAGTGTGGTCAGTGCTTAGTGCTTCAATGCTTTGTCTTACGGATGTTTGCTTTCGTACACCTCAGTAAATATGTCGACTAAGTCCTGGAGTTCAGCCTCTATATGTGCGCAGGCGCAGGCGTCGTCCGTGTACTGTAGCTCGACGACCGAGGTTGGGGTGGCCTTGGATCTGGCCAGGAGACGGCGCAGGTTAAACAGGTTCCCACTGGTTCTGTAATTTAGTTCCACTCCAGCGGGGAGCTTGTTGACTGTGAGGTGGAGCATGGCGGCAAGGAAGATTGAGAAGAGGGTTGGGGCGATGACTCATCCCTGTTTGACCCCAGTCCGGATGTGGATTGGGTCTGTGGTGGATCCATTGGTAAGGATCATGGCCTGCATGTCGTCGTGGAGCAGGCGGAGGATGGTGGCGAGCTTTTGGGGGCATCCGAAACGGAGGAGGACACGCCATAGACCTTCACGGTTGACCGTGTCAGAGGCCTTTGTAAGGTCAAAGAAGGCCATGTATAAGGGCTGGCGCTGTTCCCTGCATTTTTCCTGTAGCTGCCGCGTTGCAAAAATCATGTCCGTTGTGCCCCGTAGGGGACGAAATCCGCACTGTGACTCCGGGAGGAGCTCCTCGGCCACGGGAAGAAGACAGTTAAGGAGAACTCTAGCGATGACGTTCCCAGTGGCTGATAGCAGGGAGATTCCTCTGTCGTTGCCGCAGTCGGACTTGTCCCCTTTTTTAAAGATGGTCACGATTACTGCATCTCTGAGATACCCCGGCATGCTCTCCTCCCTCCAGATGAGAGAGATGAGGTTGTGTATTCATGCCAGTAGTGCCTCTCCGCCATATTTCAATGCCTCAGCAGGGATTCCGTCCGCACCCGTAGCCTTCTTTTTAAGCTGTCTTATGGCTTTTTCTACCTCGTGCAGCGTTGGGGTCTCACTGAGATGCTGGCGGGTAGCATGCTGTGGGATGGAGTCGAGAAGACTCGGGTCAAAGGCAGAGACTCGATTGAGGAGACCTTCGAAGTGCTCCTTCCAGCAGGCCCTGACTGCCTCAGTGTCCTTGATGAGCGTTTCCCCGTTCTTAGCCAGCAGTGGGGTGAGGCCTTGGCCCGTAGGTGGCCTTGATTGCAATGAAGAATCCTCGTACATCATGGTTGTCGGCCAGCTGCTGTATCTCCTGAGCTTTCTCCAACCACCACCTGGTCTTTAGGTCCCAAGTTTTTTGGGACCTCAGCCTTGAGCCGTCGGTAATGCTGCTTTGCCGCTCCCGCGTTGGGTGGTTGTTT
Source organism: Pristiophorus japonicus (assembly GCF_044704955.1). NCBI lineage: Eukaryota > Metazoa > Chordata > Chondrichthyes > Pristiophoridae > Pristiophorus > Pristiophorus japonicus. The sequence continues at coordinate 204,615,316 of NC_091983.1, forward strand.
AAGGCTCAGAAAAGCCCTGCGCTTGCGATCTATTAGCTCTTGGATCTCCTGATCATTCTCATCAAACCAGTCCTGGTGTTTCCTGGTTGAGTAACCGAGCGTCTCTTTGCAGGCACTGGTTATGGAGGCCTGGAGGGCAGACCAAGCGCTGTGGGCATTCTGTGTCTCGGGGTCGTCAAGGCACGCCAGGTTAGCTGTGAGGTGCTGGCTGTATAGGGTTCTCTTAGCTGGATCCTTAAGTGCTCTGGCATTGACTTTTTTTGCAGCACTGCTTCTGCTGCCCCTTCCACTTTGGGGCTATTTTGTTGTCGATGATGGATCGGATTAGGCGGTGGTCCGTCCAGCGGTCGTCGGCTCCTGTCATGGCGAGGGTGATGCGCACGTCCTTGCAATCCCTGACTCGGACGATGACATAGTCGAGCAGGGGCTAGTGCTTGGAGTGAGGGTGTTGCCACGATGCCTTGTATTTGTCCCTCTGGCGGAACAAGGTGCTGGTGATGACAAGTTTGTGCTCTGGATATTTTGTCAGGAGTAGGGTACCACTGGAGTTGGCTTTCCCTACCTCCCTCTGCCAAATCACCCCCCCCCCCCCCAAAGGTCTGTGTCCTTGCCAACCCTGGAGTTGAGGAGGATCAGTTTGTCGCCCGCGGGGGCGCAGGACAGGGAGTTTTCGAGGTTGGTGTAAAAACCATCTTGGGCCTCATCAGTTGCATCGAGTGTTGGGACGTATGCACTGATAACTGTGGCGCACTGGTTCCGAGATAGGGTGAGTCGAAGAGTCATGAGACGTTCGTTAGCCCCGCAGAGGAAGTCTTTAAGGCGATCAACCAGCTCCTTTTTGATGGCAAAACCGACTCCGTGGAGGTGGCATTCTGCCTCTGGTTTCCCTTTCCAGAAGAAGGTGTAACCTCCACCTTGTTCCTTGAGCTGACCTTCCCCTGCCCGCCAGGTCTCGCTTAGGGCAGCGATGTCGATATCAAAGCGTCTTAAGTTCCCGGGCAACTATGGCGGTGCGGCGTTCCGGGCCTGTCGCTGTTGGGGTTGTCCATGAGGGTCCTGACGTTCCAGGTCCCGAACTTCATCTTAACGGAGTGGAAGATGCCTGTGCGTGAGTTCTTTTAACATGGAGTGGTCGTTGCACACCAGCTACTACACGGGCTTAGCTGAGCTAGGTCTTGATCCAGTAGCAAGGGGGTCCAAGACGACTGGCGACTAGGCACTGCTATATGGGCCTAGTTGCCTACGGTGAGATGTTGGCCGCAGGCTCAGCGCTGGGTAGCGCCCTTGGTGGTAGGTGGTCCGAGGCCTGGTTGGGGGCAGGTATTGAGAGGGTCAGTGGCGCACCGGGGTTCAGGGTGAGAGAGTAGAGGGAGGGTCACAGCCATGGTACTCACCACGTATTGGAGGTGGAGAAGAGGCAAGGTGGGGAAGGAGAGCTCCACTCGTGGCTGAAGGAGATGGGGAGGCCAGTCGCCGACGTGGGAGAGGGGGACATGATCGTCGTCGAGGAGGAGGCCGTCTGTCACCACGCGAGGTCCAGCCGTTGTCGAGGAGGCCCAGACTCTGTCGTGGAGGAGACATTTAATACGATCATGGCTGATCCGATCATGGACTCAGGTCCACTTCCCTGCCTGCTCCCCATAACCCCTTATTCCCTTAGCGGTTAAGAAACTGTCTGTCTCTGTCTTAAATTTATTCAATGTCCCAACTTCCACAGCTCTCTGAGGCAGCAAATTCCACAGATTTACAACCCTCTGAGAGAAGAAATTCCTCCTCATCTCAGTTTTAAATGGGCAGTCCCTTATTCTAAGATTATGCCCCCTAGTTCTATTCTTATGAATAATTTTAAAAGTATAGTAAGTAATTAATTCATTTCATAAAGCCATTCCAAATTGCTATATATTGTAGTTATGCCTCCTTGCTATAGAGAAATTACTATCTGGTGATTACAATGACCCAACAACAAAACTTGCATTTGTATAGCAACTATAAGGTACAAACTGCCACAAAATTTTGCAGAGGAGAAAATGGGGATGGATAAGATATGGGGTTCTAAGCTCAGCTCGGGGTCAAATGGGGTACATAGATTCTGCACTGTGGCTCAGCCGAAGTGACCAGCCAGGAACGAGAATGGAATCATGGCTCAGGATAAACAATTTTTGGCATACAGCCAAACAGGGTGGCTTTGGGTGGTGTTGGTTGAGGCAGGAATATTGGCCAGAACATTAGGAGAACTCCTTGCCATTCAAACAAAGAAATGGCAGACCAATTGAACAAATACTTTGGTTCTGTCTTCACTAAGGAAGACACGAATAACCTTCCGAATGTACTCCGGGACAGTGGGTCTGTTGAGGAGGAGGAACTGAAGGATATCCTTATTCAGCGGGAAATTGTGTTCGGGAAATTGATGGGATTGAAGGCCAATAAATCCCCGGGGCCTGATAGTCTGCATCCTAGAGTACTTAAGGAAGTTGCCCTAGTAATAGTGGATGCATTGGTGATCATTTTCCAACAGTCTATCGACTCTGGATCAGTTCCTATGGACTGGAGGGTAGCTAATGTAACACCACTTTTTTAAAAAGAAGGGAGAGAGAAAACGGGTAATTATAGACCGGTTAGCCTGACATCAGGAAAATATTGGAATCAATCATTAAGGATGAAATAGCAGTGCATTTGGAAAGCAGTGACAGGATCGGTCCAAGCCAGCATGGATTTATGAAAGGGAAACCATGCTTGACTAATCTTCTGGAATTTTTTGAGGATGTAACTAACAGAGTGGATGAGGGAGAACCAGTGGATGTGGTGTATTTGGACTTTCAAAAGGCTTTTGACAAGGTCCCGCACAAGAAATTGGTGTGCAAAGTCAAATATTGGGGTTAATGTACTGACGTGGATAGAGAACTGGTTGGCAGATAGGAAGCAGAGAGTCGGGATAAACGGGTCCTTTTCAGAATGGCAGGCAGTGACTAGTGGGGTGCCGCAGGGCTCAGTGCTGGGACGCCAGCTCTTTACAATATACATTAATGATTTAGATAATTGAGTATAATATCTCCAAGTTTGCAGATGACACTAAACTGGGTGGCGGTGTGAGCTGTGAGGGGGATGCTAAGAGGCTAGAGGCTGTAGGCTGTAGGCTGACTTGGACAGGTTAGGTGAGTGGGCAAATGCATGGCAGATGCAGTATAATGTGGATAAATGTGAGGTTATCCACTTTGGGGGCAAAACACGAAGGCAGAATATTATCTGAATGGCGGCAGATTAGGAAAAGGGGAGGTGCAACGAGACCTGGGTGTCATGGTTCATCAGTCATTGAAGGTATAACATGCAGCTACAACAGGCGGTGAAGAAGGCAAATTGTATGTTAGCCTTCATAGCTAGGGGATTTGAGTATAGGAGCAGGGAAGTCTTACTGCAGTTGTACAGGGCCTTAGTGAGGCCTCACCTGGAATATTGTGTTCCGTTTTGGTCTCCTAATCTGAGGAAAGACGTTCTTGCTATTGAAGGAGTGCAGCGAAGGTTCACCAGACTAATTCCAGGGATGGCTGGACTGTCATATGAGGAGAGACTGGATCAACTCGGCATGTATTCACTGGAGTTTAGAAGGATGAGAGGGGATCTCATAGAAACGTATAAGATTCTGACGGGACTGGACAGGTTAGAAGCGGGAAGAATGTTCCCGATGTTGGGGAAGTCCAGAACCAGGGGACATAGTCTTAGGATAAGGGGTAGGCCATTTAGGACTGAGATGAGGAGAAACTTGTTCACTCAGAGAGTTGTTAACCTGTGCAATTCGCTGCCGCAGAGAGTTGATGCCAGTTCATTGGATATATTGAAGAGGGAGTTGGATATGGCCCTTGCGGCTAAGGGGATCAAGGGGTATGGAGAGAAAGCAAGAAAGGGGTACTGAGGGAATGATCAGCCATGATAATGAATGGCGGTGCAGGCTCGAAGGGCCGAATGGCCTACTCCTGCACCTATTTTCTATGTTTCTATGTTTCTAAAAGCGTCTTGACATCTTTTGCATGTACTTAAACTACCAGAACTTGGTTCAACATCTGAAAGACCATCTCAAAAATTCCAACAATACAGCACATTCTCAATACTGTATTGGAATGACAGTCTAGATTATTGGCTCAAGTCTTGGAGTACAACTTGAACCAGCAACATTGTGGCTGAGATATGAGAGTGCTACCAATTGATCCAAGTAAAAATACTAAAATGAAGACATCCAGTTTTAGAAAATTCTAGCAGTTTTACATTTGGTTCTCAGTTGTCTGTCCAAAATTTGTGCTTCTGAGACCAGTCACTACTAGTATTGATCTTGTGTATTGTAATAGCAGCTGATGATGGGACATTTTTTCCCCCATACCATTGTGTTGGAAAAAAAATTGACTGGGAAGCTGCATAGTTGGTTAGAAGGTTATTTATTCATTTCTGGGATCTGGATTAATGGGAACTGGAGATTAATAAAAGTATGTTCAATTGTTAGATACAGGTGCAGCACCTAAAGTTCGGGACCGAGGCCGTGCCGGAGTCCAAGCTTTTCCGGACTTTAGATTTGTTTCCGACGTCATGAATCCGGAAACACCCAAGCCCAGGTTTGGGTATTTCCCGATTTCGGAATGTCAAAGGGGGAGGATGGGATTCCTGCCGAGGAGCTGTTCGGGCCGTCTGGCCCCACCAAGGAGGTCGTCATCGGGCGGGCCAACTGGGGAGGCCCCGAGATCGGCAGGGTCCGGATTTCAGAACATTTTACGGATTCCAGACGACCCTGCCACCGATCGTTCCGGATTCCAGAACTCTGGATTCTCGACGCTGCAAATGTACAACAGGCTCAGCTTTATTGTGTCTAGAATTATTAGTGTGTGTCTCAATTGTTGGATCCCAGTTTCTGAAACTAACTGTCCACTCAGTTGTAGAATATTGGATAGAAGGAGTCTAAAGCTTGATCTTTGTTTTGTAAATGTATAATAAAAGATTTCCTAATGTGTTGATGAAATCAGTGAAAGGATATCAGTCATGTTTCATTCATTCAACTTCCGCTCATGCTTTCCATATATTTGGAATGAAAGTTGTGCTCTGAGAAGTCATCATATGAAATGCTATCCATTGAATGCATCGACCAAACCATGATGTATACTGTTAATATTCCACAGCCCTACTTTCAATGGCATTGGATGAGCTAAAGTTCAAGGTAATATTATTATTTCTATCAATTCCACAGACTGGTGAATTTTCCGCCCGTTTCCTTTTGAAGCTCCCGGTGGATTTCAGCAACATCCCAACATACCTTCTGAAGGTAACGTCCTCTCCATCTTCCGAACAAACTCGTGTTGTGTTTAAAACTGGGACCTTCTTCAGATAAGTTGCTATATGCTTTAGTTTTACTTTTGATCAACCCAAAAATCTCTAGGTAATTAGATTAAGTTTATTTCTTGCAAGAACATTTATTTTGGATGGATTTTTGTTGCGGTGTCTGGTACCAATTTACTCATTGGGTGGGTTGTGCTGTGGGGAAAGTTTAAATGCATATGTTTGGAAAAAACAAGAGAAACAGAAAGGAAAACAAAAAGGCTAAGGGAGGTAACAAAGAACAGCAGGAAAATAACAAAGAACAGATCAGAATGTGAAAAAGTTAAATAATAAGATTACTAAAAAAAATTGGGGTTAGGATTGTGTGGTATGTGTGAATGTACAAAATGTTTGAAAACAAAGTTAGAAGCAATAATAACTGGAGGGGTATGATATAGTAGTTATAATAGAGAGATGGCTTGTGTTTAGAACAAAAAGGGCCACTGTATAGCAAAATTCTAAAAGGACAAAAAACAAGCCTGAAGGCTTTGTGTCTTAATGCAAGGAGTATCCGTAATAAAGTGGATGAATTAACTGTGCAAATAGATGTTAACAAATATGATATGATTGGGATTACAGAGACATGGCTCCAGGATGATCAGGGCTGGGAACTCAACATCCAGGGGTATTCAACATTCAGGAAGGATAGAATAAAAGGAAAAGGAGGTGGGGTAGCATTGCTGGTTAAGGAGGAGATTAATGCAATACTTAGGAAGGACATTAGCTTGGATGATGTGGAATCTATATGGGTAGAGCTGCAGAACACCAAAGGGCAAAAAACGTTAGTGGGAGTTGTGTACAGACCTCCAAACAGTAGTAGTGATGTTGGGGAGGGCATCAACAGGAAATTAGGGGTGCATGCAATAAGGTGCAGCAGTTATAATGGGTGACTTTAATATGCACATAGATTGAGCTAACCAAACTGGAAGCAATACGGTGGAGGAGGATTTCCTGGAGTGCATAAGGGATGGTTTTCTAGACCAATATGTCGAGGAACCAACTAGGGATGAGGCCATCTTAGACTGGGTGTTGTGTAATGAGAGAGGATTAATTAGCAATCTCGTTGTGCGAGGCCCCTTCGGGAAGAGTGACCTTAATATGGTGGAATTCTGCATTAGGATGGAGAATGAAACAGTTAATTAAGAGACCATGGTCCAGAACTTAAAGAAGGCGAACTTTGAAGGTATGAGGCGTGAATTGGCTAGGATAGATTGGCGAATGATACTTAAGGGGTTGACTGTGGATGGGCAATGGCAGACATTTAGAGACCGCATGGATGAACTACAACAATTGTACATTCCTGTCTGTCGTAAAAATAAAAAAGGGAAGGTGGCTCAACTGTGGCTATCAAGGGAAATCAGGGATAGTATTAAAGCCAAGGAAGTGGCATACAAATTGGCCAGAAATAGCAGCGAACCAGGGGACTGGGAGAAATTTAGAACTCAGCAGAGGAGGACAAAGGGTTTGATTAGGGCAGGGAAAATGGAGTACGAGAAGAAGCTTGCAGGGAGCATTAAGACGGATTGCAAAAGTTTCTATAGATATGTAAAGAGAAAAAGTTTAGTAAAGACAAACGTAGGTCCCCTGCAGTCAGAATCGGGGGAAGTCATAACGGGGAACAAAGGAATGGCGGACCAATTGAACAAGTACTTTGGTTCGGTATTCACTAAGGAGGACACAAACAACCTTCCGGATATAAAAGAGTTCAGAGGGTCTAGTAAGGAGGAGGAACTGAGGGAAATCCTTATTAGTTGGGAAATTGTGTTGGGGAAATTGATGGGATTGAAGGCCGATAAATCCCCAGGGCCTGATGGTCTGCATCCCAGAGTACTTAAGGAGGTGGCCTTGGAAATAGTGGATGCATTGACAGTCATTTTCCAACATTCCATTGACTCTGGATCAGTTCCTATGGAGTGGAGAGTAGCCAATGTAACCCCACTTTTTAAAAAAGGAGGGATAGAGAAAACAGGGAATTATAGACCGGTCAGCCTGACATCGGTAGTGGGTAAAATGATGGAATCGATTATTAAGGATGTCATAGCAGTGCATTTGGAAAGAGGTGACATGATGGGTCCAAGTCAGCATGGATTTGTGAAAGGGAAATCATGCTTGACAAATCTTCTGGAATTTTTTGAGGATGTTTCCAGTAGCGTGGACAAGGAAGAACCAGTTGTTGTGGTATATTTGGACTTTTAGAAGGCTTTCGACAAGGTCCCACACAAGAGATTAATGTGCAAAGTTAAAGCACATGGGATTGGGGGTAGTGTGCTGACATGGATTGAGAACTAGTTGTCAGACAGGAAGCAAAGAGTAGGAGTAAATGGGGACTTTTCAGAATGGCAGGCAGTGACTTGTGGGGTACTGCAAGGTTCTGTGCTGGGGCCCCAGCTGTTTACACTGTACATTAATGATTTAGATGAGGGGATTAAATGTAGTATCTCCAAATTTGTGGATGACACTAAGTTGGATGGCAGTGTGAGCTGCGAGGAGGATGCTATGAGGCTGCAGAGCGACTTGGCTAGGTTAGGTGAGTGGGCAAATGCATGGCAGATGAAGTATAATGTGGATAAATGTGAGGTTATCCACTTTGGTGGTAAAAACAGACAGACAGACTATTATCTGAATGGTGACAGATTAGGAAAAGGGGAAGTGCAACGAGACCTGGGTGTCATGGTACATCAGTCATTGAAGGTTGGCATGCAGGTACAGCAGGCGGTTAAGAAAGTAAATGGCATGTTGGCCTTCATAACGAGGGGATTTGAGTACAAGGGCAGGGAGGTGTTGCTACAGTTGTACAGGGCCTTGGTGAGGCCACACCTGGAGTATTGTGTACAGTTTTGGCCTCCTAACCTGAGGAAGGACATTCTTGCTATTGAGGGAGTGCAGCGAAGATTCACCAGACTGATTCCCGGGATGGCGGGACTGACCTATCAAGAAAGACTGGATCAACTGGGCTTGTATTCACTGGAGTTCAGAAGAATGAGAGGGGACCTCATAGAAACATTTAAAATTCTGACGGGTTTAGACAGGTTAGATGCAGGAAGAATGTTCCCAATGTTGGGGAAGTCCAGAACCAAGGGACACAGTCTAAGGATAAGGGGTAAGCCATTTAGGACCGAGATGAGGAGAAACTTCTTCACCCAGAGAGTGGTGAACTTGTGGAATTCTCTACCACAGAAAGTTGTTGAGGCCAATTCACTAAATATATTCAAAAAGGAGTTAGATGAAGTCCTTACTACTAGGAGGATCAAGGGGTATGGCGAGAAAGCAGGAATGGGGTACTGAAGTTGCATGTTCAGCCATGAACTCATTGAATGGCGGTGCAGGCTAGAAGGGCCGAATGGCCTACTCCTGCAACTATTTTCTATGTTTCTATGTTTTCTATGTTTGCACATGACTGGGAACTTAATATTCCTGACTTTAATGTTCTTGAGAGGGAAAACTGGAGTGGAGTGGCAGTATCAATAAAGGATTCTATCACAGCAATAAAAGGTAGTAATTTCCTAGGGTGTTGCGTCATGATATCCATATGGATAAAGTTATGGTATCGGAATGGAAAAGGTACAGTTCTGGATGTACACTGCAGGCCACAAAACAATGGAGATGAAATAGAAACATAGAAAATAGGTGCAGGAGTAGGCCATTCGGCACTTTGAGCCTGCACCACCATTCAATGAGTTCATGGCTGAACATGCAACTTCAGTACCCCATTCCTGCTTTCTCGCCATACCCCTTAATCCCCCTAGTAGTAAGGACTACATCTAACTCCTTTTTGAATATATTTAGTGAATTGGCCTCAACAACTTTCTGCGGTAGAGAATTCCACAGGTTCTCTGGGTGAAGAAGTTTCTCCTCATCTCGGTCCTAAATGGCTTACCCCTTATCCTTAGACTGTGACCCCTGGTTCTGGATTTCCCCAACATTGGGAACATTCTTCCTGCATCTAACCTGTCTAAACCCGTCAGAATTTTAAACGTTTCTATGAGATCCCCTCTCATTCTTCTGAACTCCAGTGAATACAAGCCCAGTTGATCCAGTCTTTCTTGATATGTCAGTCCCGCCATCCCGGGAATCAGTCTGGTGAACCTTCGCTGCACTCCCTCAATAGTAAGAATGTCCTTCCTCAAGTTAGGAGACCAAAACTGTACACAATACTCCAGGTGTGGCCTCACCAAGGCCCCTGTACAACTGTAGTAACACTTCCCTGCCCGTGTACTCAAATCTCCTTGCTATGAAGGCCAACATGCCATTTGCTTTCTTAACCGCCTGCTGTACCTGCATGCCGACCTTCAATGACTGCTGTACCATGACACCCAGGTCTCGTTGCACCTCCCCTTTTCCTAATCTGTCACCATTCAGATAATAGTCTGTCTGTCTGTTTTTACCACCAAAGTGGATAACCTCACATTTATCCACATTATACTTCATCTGCATTTTCCCACTCACGTAACCTATCCAAGTCACTCTGCAGCCTCATAGCATCCTCCTCACAGCTCACACTGCCACCCAACTTAGTGTCATCTGCAAATTTGGAGTTACTACATTTAATCCCCTCGTCTAAATTATTAATGTACAATGTAAACAGCTGGGGCCCCAGCACAGAACCTTGCAGTACCCCACAAGTCACTGCCTGCCATTCTGAAAAGTCCCCATTTACTCCTACTCTTTGCTTCCTGTCTGCCAACCAGTTCTCAATCCACGTCAGCACACTACCCCCAATCACATGTGCTTTAACTTTGCACATTAATCTCTTGTGTGGGCCCTTGTCGAAAGCCTTCTGAAAGTCCAAATACACCACATCAACTGGTTCTCCCTTTTCCACTCTACTGGAAACATCTTCAAAATAGAAACAGAAATTTACAGTGCAGAGGGAGGCCATTTAGGCCCATCGTGTCTGTGCCGGCCAACAAAGAGTCACACGGCCCCTCGGTCAGCAGCCCTGAAGGTTACATATAAACCCATGAACATTGGCGGACAGGCAAAGAGCATCCGGCCCAACCAGTCCGCCCCACACAACCACGATACCCCATGTATTTCAACATCTTGCACTCCACCAAACCCGGAGCCATGTGATCTCCTGGGAGAAGCAAACAACCAGATAAAAATCCAGACAATTCAGAGGGAAAAAAACCTTGGAAAATTCTTCTCCAACCCATCCGATCGAAACTAGTCCAGGAGATCACTCTGGCCGTATTAGATTCCCTGAAGTACTTACCATCATGTCTGTGCCAACGAACAGGATGTTATCCAGTCTAATCCCACTGACCAGCTCTAGGTTACGGCACATCTTAGCACCTTTTTAAATGTGGTGAGGGTTTCTGCCTCCTCCACCCTTCCAGGCAGTGAGTTCCAGACACCCACAACCCTCTGCATGGAGAAGCTTCCCCTCAAATCCCCTCTAAACCTTTCACCAACCACCCTAAACCTATGTCCCCTCATAATTGACCCGCTATCCACTATATCCAGCCCCTCAAAATTTTATACACCTCAATGACGTCTCCCCACAGCCTCCTCTGTTCCAAGGAGAACAAACCCAACCTATCCAATCTGTCCTCATAGCTAAGATTCTCCATTCCAGGCAGCATCCTAGTAAATCTCCTCTGCACCCTCTCTAGTGCAATCACGTCCTTCCTATAATACGGCGACTAGAACTGCACACAGCATTCCAGCTGTAGCCTAGCCAGTGTATTATAAAATTTAAGCATAACCTCCTGCTCTTGTATTCTATGCCTCGGTCTGTAAAGGCAAGCATTCCGTATGCCTTCTTAACCACCTTATCCATCTGGCTTGCTACTTTCAGGGATCTGTGGACAAACACTCCAAGGTCCCTTTGTTAATCTACATTTCTAAGTGGCCTACCGTTTAATGTGCATACCATTTTCTTATTAGCCCTCCCCAAGTGCATTACCTCACACTTCTCCGAATTAAATTCCATTTGCCACTGTTTTGCCCACCTGATCAGTAGATTGATCCTGCAGTCCATTACTTTCCTCTTCATTATTAACCACACAACCAATTTTAGTGTCATCTGCAAACTTCTTAATCATACCCCCCCCCTATATTCAAATCTAGATCATTGATGTATATCACAACAAGCAAGCGATCCAGTACTGAGCCCTACGGAATCCCACTGGAAACATCCTTCCAATCACAAAAACATCCATCAACCATTACCCTTTGCTTCCTGTCTCTAAGCCAATTTTTGATTCCTGTACTACCTGCCTTGCTTTCTTCCTCCGTCTGGTGTTCACCTGCCTGCACGATTTTAAGCTGCAGGGTAGCCACCTCCTGAAACGTGCTATCCACGTAGCTCTCAGCCTCGCGGATGCACCGTATTGATTCCAGCCGCCGCTCAAGCTCCGAAATGCGAAGCACGAGTAGTTGAAACTGGAAATACCTGCACACATGGTTGTCTAGGCTGCGCGAAGCATCCAGGACTTCTCACATGCCGCAGGACATGCACTCCACAGGTCTGAGCTGTCCTGCCTTCCCTCTAATTAGACTTATCTGTTATAAAAGAGAAAGAGAGATACTTATCAATCAACCTCCGGGCCTCCTGCTCCTCACCGCCCGCTCTCTGGCTACGGAGAAGATTTGCATACAGTTAAGAAAGTTATGTACCAATAACATGGTGATTTTAACTATCTAAAATATATTAGCATAAAGGTAGTTCATGTGGGCAAAGTGGGCAACTGTTTTTTTTAAGAATACATCCAAGATTGCTTGCTAGACCAGTAGTATTTGCTAACTTAGATGAAGGAATTGAGTATAATATCTTCAAGTTTACAAATGACACTAAGCTGGGTGGCGGTGTGAGCTGTGAGGAGGATGCTAAGAGGCTGCAGGGTGACTTGGACAGGTTAGGTGAGTGGGCAAATGCATGGCAGATGCAGTATAATGTGGATAAATGTGAGGTTATCCACTTTAGTGGCAAAAACAGGAAGGCAGATTATTATCTGAATGGTGACAGATTAGGAAAAGGGGAGGTGCAATGAGATCTGGGTGTCATGGTATATCAGTCATTGAAAGTTGGCATGCAGGTACAGCAGGCGGTGAAGAAGGCAGAAGGCATGTTGGCCTTCATAGCTAGGGGATTTGAGTATAGGAGCAGGGAGGTCTTAATGCTGTTGTACAGGGCCTTGGTGAGGCCTCACCTGGAATATTGTGTTCAGTTTTGGTCTTCTAATCTGAGAAAGGACATTCTTGCTTTCAAGAGTGCAGCGAAGGTTCACCAGACTGATTCCCGGGATAGCAGGACTGACATATGAAGAAAGACTGGATCGACTGGGCCTGTGTTCACTGGAGTTTAGAAGAATGAGAGGGGATCTCATCGAAACATAAAACATTCTGACGGGATTGGACAGGTTAGATTCAGGAAGAATATTCCCGATGTTGGGGCTGTCCAGAACCAGGGGTCACAGTCTTAAGGATAAGGGGTAAGCCATTTAGGACCGACATGAGAAGAAACTTCTTCACTCAGAGTTGTTAACCTGTGGAATTCTCTACCGCAGAGAGTTGTTGATGCCAGTTCGTTAGATATATTCAAGAGGGAGTTAGATATGGCCCTTACGGCTAAAGGGATCAAGGGGTATGGAGAGAAAGCAGGAAAGGGGTACTGAGGTGAATGATCAACCATGATCTTATTGAATGGTGGTGGATGCTCAAAGGGCCGAATGGCCTACTCCTGCACCTATTTTCTATGTTTCTATGCTAAGAAGGAAAGAAGCACTGCTGGATTTAGTTCCAGGAAATGCGAGGTGTTCAAAATCATGAGGGGTCGAGACAGAGTAGATAGAGAGAAACTGTTCCCATTGGCAGAAGGGTCGAGAACCAGAGGACACAATTTAAAGTGATTGGCAAAAGAACCAAAGGCGACATAAGAAAAAAACTTTTTTACGCAGCAAGTGGTTAGGATCTGGAATGCACTGCCTGAAAAGGTGGTGGAGGCAGACTCAACCTCTGGCTTTCAAAAGGGAGTTGGATAAGTACCTGAAGGAAAAAGATTTGCAGGGCTATGGGGAAAGGCCAGGGGAGTGAGACTAGCTGCAGTGCTCTTGCAAAGAGCTGGCGCGGGTTCAACAGGCCGAATGGCTGCCTTCCGTGATGTAACCATTCTCTGGTTCTGTATGAAGTGAGACAAATAGCTGATGTGAAAGTAGTGACCACAACACAGTTAGGTTAAAGGTAGAAGAGGATAATGAATAAGATAAAGATGCTGCACTAGGAAAGGGCAGAGTTCAGAAGGTTAAGCAGATCTGACCCAAATTAACTGGGTTAATTAAAGAGTTGGCAATTGGATTAACAGTGGGAAATCTTGGAATATGAGATGGAGAAAAGAGGTGCATCAAATGGCAGATTTCTGTGGATAAATCGAGAGATTGAAAATTAAGAAAGGCGTCTGATAAAACCATTCACAAGAACATCATGAGGAATATAGAAAGTGTAGTAAGAAGGGGAAAACGGAGACTGGAAGGGCTAAAGGGCAATATGAAAAAGGCTGGCATAATGAATAAAGGAAGTAGTAAGGGCTTTTACAAGCAATAAAAACCTTTTTTTTTTTTAAATAGGAATGGGTAGAATGAAGGGAGGAATCTGTGGTTGTGGAGGATGAAGGTACAGCATAAAAGGATTGGTTCTCAAAAAAATTTAGCAGAACTCAAAGCAGTTAAGTCACCGATCCTGATGTGCATCTCAGGTCTTTGAAGAAAATCAGATAGGAGATAGCAGAGACTATCCACAATTTTTCAGTCCTCCTCAGATATGCAAATTGTGGCTGGGGACTGGAGGATAGTTAATATAACAACTCTGTTCAAGATGGAAGGATAAAGCAGCATAAATTAACCTAATGATGCCAGTGATTTTAAACTATAATCAAAAGAAACTTGAGATATTGGGACTGTTTCCCAATAGTGTTGATATAATTTAATAGTCTTTTTTAATTATGAAGGGTTTTGGTTTTAAAGGAATCAAGCGATATGGGGATAAGTGGAGTTGAGGTAGAAGATCAGCCATGATCTTACTGAATGACAGAACAGGCTCGAGGAACCGAATGGCCTAATTCTCTCTGCCAAGTAAAATAGGTGCCTCCTATCCACCCTGTCTAGGCCCCTCATAATTTTATACATCTCAAATAAATCTCCCCTTAGCCTCCTCTGTTCCAAACAATACAACTGCAGCCTATCCAGTCTTTCCTCATAGCTAAAATTCTCCATTCGTGGCAACATCCTTCGTAAATTTCCTCTGTACCCTCTCTAATGCAATCACATCTTTCTTGGAATGTGGTGACCAGAACTGAACACTGTATTCTAGCTGTGGCACAACAAGTATTTTAAACCGTTCTAGCATAACGTCCCTGCTCTTGTATTCTGTGCCTCGGCTAATAAAGGAAAGTATCCCGTATGCCTTCTCAATCATCTTATCTGCTTGTCCTGCTACTTTCAGGGATCTGTGGGCATGTACTCCAAGGTCCCCTGTTCTTCTTCACTTCTCTATCCTACCATTTATTGTGTATTCCCTTGTCTTTTAGCCCTCCCCAAATGCATTACCTCATAATTCTCCATACTAAATTCCATTTGCCACTTTTCTGCCCACCTGACCAGTCCATTGGTATATTCCTGCAGTCGACAGCTTTGTTAATTTTTGTATCATCTGCAAACTTTTAATCATGACCCCTATATTGAAGTCTAAATCAATATATTGATATATTCCACAAAAAGGAAGGGGCCGAGTACTGAGCCCTGCAGAACCCCACTGGAAACAGCCTTCCAGTCACAAAAGCACCTAGCAACCATTACTTCATGCCACTGAGCCAATTTCGGATCCAACTTGCCAATTATCTTGGATTCTGTCTTTTTGAAAGATGATGCCAGTTACCCAAATAAAAACAGTATTTTCATAGCAGAATCATAGGGGTCAAGGCGCAGCCCCGCGAGCCACATGATTTCCGCGCTCAAAACCGCGCTGAAAACTTACCTCAGTATTTTCCAATCCCTCAGATCGATCCAGGCCCTTGGCGAAGCTGTGGGGGGGCGGAACCAGGTCCCTGCGCTGGAAACAGTGCTGGAACCTCCGCACATGCGCGCTACAGTGGGCGTGCATGTACAGTAGCTCCAGGTGCCCGAAACTATGTGGGAGGCGCCCGAAGCCCGCCGCCCCTAGCCCTGGCCGAATGGGCTCACTGGGGCGGCGAAGATCAGGCTGCACCTCCCTCCTCTTCAGCTCCTACTCTGGGTCTCGGGCTCCAGCTTCCTCCCCTGTTCAGCTCATGCTCCCTCTGGCTCTCTCACCCCAGCTCCTGCTCCGCAGCCCGACCCCCCCAGCCCGCTCTGCCCCACCACGCCCCAGCGTCCTGCTCCGCTCACCGCCCCCCCTCCCCAGCTCCCGCTCCAGCTCCGGCTCCACTCCCTCTTCCTTCGGAGGGGCCCGCCCGCCGGCATCTTGCTGGGGGCGGACCCGCCCGAAGTCTTAGGCTCGGCTTCTTCACGTCGCCGGGCCCGTTCAGCCTCCTCCTCCCTCTCCTCTCTCTTCCCCGTTGCCGCCGCCCCCCACCACACCACAAACACCCTCTCCTCTCCCCCTCCCTCCCTCCCCCCTCCCACTCCCTCCCTCTCCTCCCCTCCCCCTCCCTCTCATCCCTCCCCCTCCCTCCCCCCTCCTCCCTCCCTCCCACCCCCTTCCTCCCTCCCTCTCCTCTCTCCTCTCCTCTCCACCTCCCTCCCTTCTCATCTCCCCCCTCCCTCTCCACCTCCCTCCCTTCTCATCTCCCCCTCCCCTCTCCACCTCCCTCCCTTCTCATCTCCCCCTCCCCTCCCTCCCCCTCCCTCTCCCTCCCTCTCCTCTCCCCTTTCCTCCCCCTCCCTCCCCTTCCTCCTCCCTCCTCTCCCCTCCCCTTCCCCTCTCCTCTCCTCTCCCCCTCCCCTCCCTTCCTCCCTCCCCTCTCCTCCCCCTCCCTTCCCCCTCTCCTCGCCCCCTCCCTTCCCCTCTCCTCGCCCCCTCCCTTCCCCTCTCCTCGCCCCCTCCCTTCCCCTCTCCTCGCCCCCTCCCTTCCCCTCTCCTCGCCCCCTCCCTTCCCCTCTCCTCGCCCCCTCCCTTCCCCGCGCCACCTTCCCCCCCCTCCCTTCCCCTCTCCTCGCCCCCTCCCTTCCCCTCTCCTCGCCCCCTCCCTTCCCCTCTCCTCGCCCCCTCCCTTCCCCTCTCCTCCCCCTCCCTTCCCCTCTCCTCGCCCCCTCCCTTCCCCTCTCCTCGCCCCCTCCCTTCCCTCTCTCCTCGCCCCCTCCCTTCCCCTCTCCTCTCCCCTCTCCTCTCCCCTCTCTCGCCCCCTCTCCTCGCCCCCTCCCCTCCCCTCCCCTCCCCTCCCCTCCCCTCCCCTCCCCTCCCCTCCCCTCCCCTCTCCTCGCCCCCTCCCCTCTCTCCCTCCCTCTCCTCTCTCCCCTCTCTCCCTCCTCTCTCTCTCTCTCCCCTCCCTCCCTCTCCTCTCTCCCCTCCCTCTCCTCTCTCCCCTCCCTCCCTCTCCTCTCTCCCCTCCCTCCCTCTCCTCTCTCCCCTCCCTCCCTCTCCTCTCTCCCCCTCCCTCCCCTCTCCTCTCTCCCTCTCCCTCCCTCTCCTCTCTCCCCTCCCTCCCTCTCCTCTCTCTCCTCCCTCCCTCTCCTCTCTCCCCTCCCTCCCTCTCCTCTCTCCCCTCCCTCCCTCTCCTCTCTCCCCTCCCTCCCTCTCCTCTCTCCCCTCCCTCCCTCTCCTCTCTCCCCTCCCTCCCTCTCCTCTCTCCCCTCCCTCTCCTCTCCTCTCTCCCCTCCCTCTCCTCTCCCTCTCTCCCCTCCCTCTCCTCTCCTCTCTCCCCTCCCTCTCCTCTCCTCTCTCCCCTCCCTCTCCTCTCTCCCCTCCCTCTCTCTCTCCCCTCCCCTCCTCCTCTCTCCCCTCCCTCTCCTCTCTCCCCTCCCTCTCCTCTCTCTCCCTCCCCTCCCCTCTCCTCCCCTCTCCTCTCCTCTCCTCTCCTTTCGCCCTCCCCTCGCCCCTCTCCTCGCCCCTTCCCTCCCTCCTCCCTCTCCCCCTCCCCTCTCCTCTCCTCTTCCCCTCCCCTCTCCTCCCTCCCTCCTCCCTCCCTCCCTTCCTCCCTTCCTCCCTCCCCCCTCCCACGCCTCCTCTCCCTCCTCTCCCTCTCCTCTCTCCCCTCCCTCCCTCTCCTCTCTCCCCTCCCTCCCTCTCCTCTCTCCCCTCCCTCCCTCCTCCTCTCCCCTCCCTCCCTCTCCTCTCTCCCCTCCCTCCCTCTCTCTCTTCCCTCCCTCCCTCTCCTCTCTCCCCTCCCTCCCTCTCCTCTCTCCCCTCCCTCCCTCTCCTCTCTCCCCTCCCTCCCTCTCCTCTCTCCCCTCCCTCTCCTCTCCTCTCTCCCTCCTCTCCTCTCCTCTCTCCCCTCCCTCTCCTCTCCTCTCTCCCCTCCCTCTCCTCTCCTCTCTCCCTCCCCTCTCCTCTCTCCCCTCCCTCTCCCTCTCCTCTCTCCCTCCCCCTCCCCCTCCTCCTCTCCCTCCCTCTCCTCTCCTCTCCTTTCGCCCTCCCCTCTCCCCTCTCCCCTCTCCTCGCCCCTTCCCTCCCTCCTCCTCTCCCCCTCCCCTCTCCTCTCCTCTTCCCCTCCCCTCTCCTCCCTCCCTCCCTCCCTCCCTTCCTCCCTTCCTCCCTCCCTCCCTCCCTCTCCTCTCTCCCTCCCCTCCCTCTCCTCTCTCCCCTCCCTCCCTCTCCTCTCTCCCCTCCCTCCCTCTCCTCTCTCCCCTCCCTCCCTCTCCTCTCTCCCCTCCCTCCCTCTCTTCTCTCCCCTCCCTCCCTCTCCTCTCTCCCCTCCCTCCCTCTCCTCTCTCCCCTCCCTCCCTCTCCTCTCTCCCTCCCTCTCCTCTCTCCCTCCCTCTCCTCTCTCCCTCCCCTCCCCTCCCCTCTCCTCTCCTCTCCTTTCGCCCTCCCCTCTCCCTCTCCTCGCCCCTTCCCTCCCTCCTCCTCTCCCCCTCCCCTCCCCTCTCCTCTCCTCTCCTCTCCTCTTCCCCTCCCCTCTCCTCTCCTCTCCTCCCTCCCTCCCTCCCTTCCTCCCTCCCTCTCCTCCCTCCCTCCCTCCCCTCTCCTCCCTCCCCTCTCCCTCCCTCCCTCTCCTCCCTCCCTCTCCTCTCCCTCTCCTCTCACCTCTCATTCTCCTCGCCCCCTCCCTTCCCCTCTCCTCGCCCCCTCCCTTCCCCTCTCCTCGCCCCCTCCCTTCCCCTCTCCTCGCCCCCTCCCTTCCCCTCTCCTCGCCCCCTCCCTTCCCCTCTCCTCGCCCCCTCCCTTCCCCTCTCCTCGCCCCCTCCCTTCCCCTCTCCTCGCCCCCTCCCTTCCCCTCTCCTCGCCCCCTCTCCTCCTCCTCCCTCCCTCCCTCCCTCTCCTCTTCCCCCTCCCTCCCTCTCCTCTCCCTCCCTCTCCTCTCCCCCTCCCTCTCCCCTCCCCTCTCCCTCTTCCCTCCCCTCTCCTTCTCCCTCTCCTTCTCCCTCTCCCTGCCGCCCTCTCCTCTCCCTTCCCTCCCTCCCTCCCTCTCTTGTCCTCTCCCTTCCCTCCCTCCCTCTCTTCCCTCCCTCCCTCTCCTCTCTTTCTCTCCCCCCTCCCCTCGCTGTCAGAAACACACAGACAGAGAGAGGGACACTGACAGACAGAGAGAGAGAGACAGAGCGAAGGACACTGGGGAGGCCCCGTCCCAGCACGCTGTTGGAGGGCTCCTGGTGCTGCAGTCGGTGAGTAGAAACGTAATTTTTTATTTATTGATTTTTTTTTTTTTAATTATTTTATTGGTTGATTTATTGATTTATTTATCATTTATTATTGATGGCTCTTTATTTGTAAAAGTGATGTGTTTCATGTTTGTAAACTTCCCTTTCTCTTTCCCCCCCCCCCCCCCCCCCAATCTCTCTTCCCTACACCTGATTTGTAACCTACGCCTGATTTTCTAAGTGTAGGCAAGGTTTTTCTGAGCGTACAAAAATCTACACTTACTCCATTCTAAGTTAGTTTGGAGTAAGTTTTTGCTGCCTAAACTTTCAAAACAGGCGTAAGTGGTCGGACACACCCCCTTTTGAAAAAAAAATCTGTTCCAAAATGAAAGTGTTCTAACTGACTAGAACTGGAGCAAACTAAATGCCGAGAATTGCAATTTCTAAGATACTCCATTCTAAACCAGTTGCTCCAAAAAAACAGGAGCAACTCAGGCCGAAACTTGACCCCATAGAAACAGAATAAAGTTCTAGTAAATCAGCAAATAGAGAAGCATGCAATAGACAGAAATCTGACTACCTTACTTCCTCTAGGGTTCATGAACCGTATATTGCTGGTAAGTCAACAACTGCAGAAATCCGATGATCTCATGAACCCCCTAGGGCTCAGTTTGAAAACCTATGAGCTATACCACTAAGACATGAGTTTGATAGCTGCCTACACAATTTGTGGGCCTAATATCTTCACTCATATGAGACATTGGTTTAATTTATTGCCTGTACTTGGGACTCTTGTAGTGTTTGGTTTACATTGTGGCTAAGGGACAGGTGAATCTTTTTTTATTGGATTATGAAGAAAAATTAAATAGATGTGAGGTCTTGCTATTCATGTATTGAGTCATTGAGGAATTCAGTGGCTATGGAATCTGTTTGTTTTTAGTTCCCCATGGTAGGCAGATGTTGTCGGGACTGCCTCACATTACACAACTATGTGTTTATATGTTGCACGTTTATACTATATCGGGGATAACATGAGGAGCACTAATCTATAGTGACTGAATAAATCAAATTCTATTTTTATTAAATAGTATTTTGGAATTTTTAATGGTGCTTTGCAGACTGAATTTCACAACTCTGTCCATTTATTCTATGATAAACAAATGCCTTTATTTTGTATATATTCCATGTTAAAACTGAGAACTGAGAGTTTACAACGAAAACTTAGATATCCTGAACTGGAGAGGATGAAATTAGCTTTAGTTGCAATTGGGGACATTCCAGGGCTTTGGTAGCAATGGGGAGGCAGCCCTGGGGTTTGGCAGAATTGGGATCAGGTCCCTGGAGCTTGACGGTACTGCACTGGGGCCGTTGGAATTTGGTACCATGCGGGTCTTTTGTTCTGGAATCAGTGTGGGGGGGGGAAATGTAGGGTTTGGTCAAACTGTATAAGGTGAAGTGAAGTTTGATACAATTGAGGGTGAAGTGGAGGATGCCTGGTCTCTTTCAGCAGTGAGGGCAGGATTGGCTATGTGCCTTAACAGCATTGGGTGGTTGAGGGGGAATCCTACATGTGGCAACACTGGTTTGTAACTTTCTAATGGATCTCTTATGAACAGTGAATTTTGTGTTATGATTAGTTCCTGGATGTGTAGCTTTGTTTCTATTTCTCTGTCTATCTTTAAGTTGAAGGAAAATATAAACATTTTAATTACTATCTACCAAATGCAGATAATAATTAGTGTGTTCAAAATTCAACTAATTTGTTTTTGTTTAAAATAAATTGAAATGTGGACAGTCTCTCCATCTTTCTCTTTCTCATTTGCACGCTTTCTCTTTCTGGAGTAATTTTAACCTAACCCGCTAGCAGGAAACTGACTGGATCAGATCAGCCACCTGTTTTACACGCTGCCTGATTTTACTTTCGATTGACTTCAGTGGAAAGTGAAATTAGGCAGGGTACAAAACAGGCAACCGATCTGATCCTATCTGTCACTGCCAGGCAGGCAGATTAGGGTACAAATTAACCACATATCTCTGTGTGTGTCTGATAGGTACAAAATATATATATTATAATTACTATTAACAAAACCCAGGTAATGGAGGTTTATCCTCTACTTTCAAAATTCAACTGATTTTTTAAAAAAAAAGAAAAGTCACTCCATCTGTCTTCCCCTCTCTGTGTCTCACTAATTATAATTACATTACCTAATCAATGTAATCACAGATAAATTCAAATTAGGATGAGGAAAGACTCTCAGCTTAACATGCTTTCTGAAGTTTATGGAGCACAAAGCAAAAGATGTTTAATCAACAGTCTACTCTCTCTCCCTCTACTGTTGCTTGCTCTCTTTCTGTTCAATGTTTGCATAGCATTTTCCTGTTGTTGTAAAGTGTTTCCATAGGAAGATTATATTATAAATATTGTCATACATGTTACAGGAAGTACGCACAGCAAACAAGCTTTTTAATACTATACTGGTCACTCTCCTGTGGCATTACACATGGGGACTCGAGACAAGGTGTAGCTTTTAAATTAAGTGGAGTTAGTGTGCAGATATACTTCAGTCACCATGATAAAGTCATACGTCTGTCTTATTTTTGTATATTGCAGTTTATATTGAAAATTGCCAATGTAAACTTACACTATCATTACACTCACTCCTTCTCCTGCTCCTCTTTCCTCCTTGCCTCCCTGCGCTTTTCTCTCTCTCCGCACCCCCATCCTCCCCATTCCCTTCTCCCCTTCATTAGCGATCAGCTTCTTGGCTCTTCTTTGCATCTCTTCCCTTCTTAGGCAGTCCCTCGGAGTCAAGGATGACATTCCGCACTAACTTGAGTTCTAAGGTGGCTGATGAGTCCATTGCGAGATCTACAGATTCTCTCAGATGGGGCAGGTGGGGGTTGAAGGGACGGGTGGGTGGGGTGCTTGGTTTGTCGTGCGCTCCTTCCGCTGTTTGTACTTGACTTCCACGTGCTCCCGATGAAGAGACTCAGTGTTTGACGCCTTCTCGAATGCTTCTTCTCCACTTTGAGCAGTCATGGGCCAGGGATTCCCAAGTGGCGGTGGGGATGTTACATTTTTTCAAGGAGGCTTTGAGTGTCCTTGAAGTGTTTTCACTGCCCACCTGGGGTTCGCTTGCCGTGATGGAGCTTGGAGTAGAGTGCCTGTTTCGGGAGTCTTATATCAGGCATGCAGACTACATGGCCCGCCCATCGGAGCTGATTGAGCGTGGTCAGTGCTTCGATGCTGGGGATGTTGGCCTGAGAGAGAACACTGATGTTGGTACGCCTATCCTGCCAATGGACTTGCAGAATTTTGCGGAGGCAGCGTTGGTGGTACTTCTCCATTGCTTTGAGGTGCCTACTGTACATTGCCCATTGTCCATGTCTCTGAAGCATAAAGGAGGGTGGCTATCACTATTGCTCTGAAGACCATGAGCTTGGTGCCAGGTTTGAGATCCTTGGTCTTCAAACCCTCTTTTCCTCAGGCGATCGAAGGCTGCACTGGCACACGGTGTTGGGTTTCATCATTGATGTCTGCCCCCACTGACAAGAGGCTCCCAAGATATGGAAAGTGGTCCACGCTGTCCAAGATCTTGTCGTTGATCTTGATGATCAGGGGGCAGTACTGTGACACGGGGGCAGGTTGGTAGAGAACCTTTGTCTTATGGATGTTTAATGTAAGGCTCAGTCTCTTGTACGCTTCAGTGAAGGTGTCAACGATGGTTTGGAGTTCGGCAAACGCAAGCATCGTCTGCATACTGTAATTCCATGACGGAGGTTGGGACAACCTTGGTACTCGACTGGAGGCGACGGAGGTTGAACAATTTCCCGTTCGTCCTGTAAATGAGCTCCACTTGACCGGGGAACTTGTTGGAGGTTAGATGAAGCATTGCAGCGAGAAAGATTGAGAAGAGCGTTGGTGAAATGACACAGACTTGCTTGACCCCGGTCTGCATTTGTATTGTGTTTGTGGTGGATCCATTGGTAAGGATCACGGCTTGCATCTAGTGCTTGAATGTTTCCCTTGTGATTCAATTATTGGAATTGGGCACAGTGCTCTAGGTGTGGTCTGATCAGAGAACATGGTTTAATTATGACTTGTACTTTACTATTTTAGCTGTATGGTTCAGCGTTTTATTTGGTGTGTTGACTGCTGCTGTCCTGCGTTTATATAGAAAAATAACTGGTATTTATGATGCAGCTTTATGTAGCAGCTTATCACATCTTTCAGAAATGTCCGAAAGCATTTCATATAGAATGAATTACCTTCTGGTTATGCTTATGTGGATAAATACTGTCGTCTTTTGTTCTTTTCATTTGACCCGCAGTTATTTCAACAGCTTTCATGGAGTTCTTGGGTTGTCATTATTTTTGTACTACTATATACAGTACTTTATATTTGTCTACATTAAACTTCATCTGTTGTTTCGCCCATTTGCAATGATTGTCCTCATAAATCAACAGACTGACATCAAAATACAAGAAAGCCAAGGTCCTTTCAAGATTTTGACTGCCCATTACGGCTATATGGACATGATTTCCTCTCCCCACAGTCCCTACTTCATTTTCTCCCATTGTTTACAGCGGGTTTTTTTTTGCTGTGGTAAATATCAAGACAAGTTTTTTGCATTCTCCCATGGTATTGTGTTTATCATAATGTCCTTTTCCAAGTTATGTGTTTAAAAAAAAAAAGATTTGCTCCATTTTCAAGATGACTTGGTCACTAAAGATAATAGAGCAGGAAGTTACCAAATGTATGTTATCTACCCTTGTATTTGACTTCTCTAAGAATGAAGGAATCCTAAAATTTCACATGACAGTCCTATTATATGGATTCACCAAATGGTTGATGGGAGCTATGCTTACAGAAATTTCAAGCCACATTAGTTCAATTCTTTCTAACCCCTCTGCAGTTGGGAAAGCACTTTATCTCAATAAGGTAATTGTATCCATCTGCCTTACTTAGAAGTGTGGAAATTATTAAAGTCTACTGTGGTTTAAAATACCTTCTGTAATTTTTAGCAAAGTCATACTTATTAAAAGGGCACTAGAAATGTTTTGCAATAGTACACTTAAACCACCGCAAAGACATCAAGGTAAAAGGAAATAGTTTGACATTTAGGTTTTCAGAAATGGACAGTGTTACAATATTTCCAACCCTCCCTTATCATCATCATAGACAGTCCCTCAGAGTCAAGGATGACTTGCTTCCACACTATTGAGTTCTCAGATGACTGATGAGTCCAATCCGGGACCTACAGTCTGTCACAGGTGGGGAAAACAGTGATTGAAGGAACGGGTGGGGTGGGGTGACTGAGTTGCTTTGCGCTCCTTCCACTGTCGACGCTTGGCTTCACCTTGCTCTCGGCGAAGAGACTCGAGGTGCTCAGCGCCTTCGCGTATACTTTGGGAGGTCTTGGGCCAAGTATTCCCAGGTGTTAGTGGGGATGATACATTTTTTCAAGCAGGCTTTGAGGGTGTTCTTGAAGTGTTTCCTCTGCTCACCTTGATCTCGTTTGCCGTGTCGGAGCTCCGAGTAGAGCGCTTGTTTTGGGAGTCTCGTGTCGGGCATGTGGACGATGTGGCCCATCCAGCGGAGCCTCCCTTATCAATCCTCATCATTACTATCTTTGATGCAGTTACTTGCAATTGATATTTTGTATCCAGAGTTGATGCTCTCTGTTAGGACACCTTTCGGGGGCACTGGAATTAATGAAATTGTTAATGCATTTTATAAAGATTAGGTTTAGGATTTTGCTAGATCTAGCATACAAATGCAGGGAGTCTCGTGTCGGGCATGTGGACGATGTGGCCCATCCAGCGGAGCCTCCCTTATCAATCCTCATCATTACTATCTTTGATGCAGTTACTTGCAATTGATATTTTGTATCCAGAGTTGATGCTCTCTGTTAGGACACCTTTCGGGGGCACTGGAATTAATGAAATTGTTAATGCATTTTATAAAGATTAGGTTTAGGATTTTGCTAGATCTAGCATACAAATGCACATTTTCACCTGCTGTTCAGTTAGGCAATCGGGCCAGGTTTCATGCTCCTTATCACTATCCAGTAATTCTGTCTGGGAAGTGAGTGGAGGATGTTTTAGAAAAACAAGATCAGACTTTGCTATGATATGATACGTGACCGAGGAGCTCCTCCCGGAGTCACAGTGCGGATTTCGTCCCCTACGGGGCACAACAGACATGATTTTTGCAGCGCGACAGCTACAGGAAAAATGCAGGGAACAGCGCCAGCCCTTATACATGACCACCTTTGACACTGTCAACCTCGTGGGTCTATGGAGTGTCCTCCGTTTCGGATCCCACCAAAAGATCGTCACCATCCTCCGCCTGCTCCACGACGACATGCAGGCCGTGATCATTACCAATGGATCAATCACAGACCCAATTCACGTCCGGACCGGGGTCAAACAGGGCTGCGTCATTGCCCCAACCCTCTTCTCAATCTTTCTTGCTGCCATGCTCCACCTCACAGTCAACAAGCTCCCCACTGGAGTGGAACTAAACTACAGAACCAGAGGGAACCTGTTCAACCTGCGCCGTCTCCAGGCCAGATCCAAGACCACCCCAACCTCTGTCGTTGAGCTACAGTACACGGACTGCGCCTGCGCACATAGAGGCTGAACTCCAGGACATAGTCGGCGTATTTACTGAGGCGTACGAAAGTATGGGCCTTACGCTAAACATCCGTAAGACAAAGGTCCTCCACCAGCCTGTCCTCACCGTACAGCACTGCCCCCCAGTCATCAAGATCCACGGCGCGGCCCTGGACACCGTGGACCACTTCTCGTATCTTGGGAGCCTCCTATCAATAAGAGCAGGCATCGACGACGAGATCCAACACCGCCTCCAGTGCGCCAGTGCAGCTTTTGGTTGCCTGAGGAAAAGTGTGTTTGAAGACCAGGCCCTCAAAACTGCTACCAAGCTCATGGTCTACCGGGCTGTAATAATACCTGCCCTCCTGTGTGGCTCAGAGACATGGACCATGTACAGTACAGTAGACACCTCAAGTTGCTGGGGAAATATCACCAACGATGTCTCCGCAAGATCCTGCAAATCCCCTGGGAGGATAGGCGCACCAACATCGGCGTCCTCATTCAGGCTAACATCCCCAGCATTGAAGCACTGACCACTCTCGATCAGCTCCGCTGGGCAGGCCACATAGTTCGCATGCCAGACACGAGACTCCCAAAGCAAGTGCTCTGCTCGGAGCTCTATCAAACGAGCCAAAGTGGGCAGCGGAAACGCTACAAGGATACCCTCAAAGCCTCCCTGATAAAGTGCAACATCCCCACTGACACCTGAGAGACCCTGGCCCAAGACCGCCCTAGGTGGAGGAAGTGCATCTGAGCACCTTGAGTCTCAAAGCCAAGAGCATGCAGGAATCAAACGGCGGCAGCGGAAAGAGCGTGCGGCAAACCAGTCCCACCCACCCCTTCCCTCAACGACTGTCTGTCCCACCTGTGACAGAGTCTGTGGCTCTCGTATTGGGACTGTTCAGCCACCAAAGAACTCACTTCAGGAGTGGAATCAAGTCTTTCTCGATTTCGAGGAAGTGCCTATGATGATTTACCATGAACAGATAGGCTACTGGTTGCTAATCTTTCCATTTTCCCCTTGAAGATTATCTTTCTGCAAGTATTTTTGCTTTTGTTGGAAATGGTTTGCTCTTGTCAGTTACAGTAACATGGACGATTGGCTATTCTTGGATTTCAAGTCTAAAAGTTGAAGGTAAAATGTCAACAAATAGATTGTAACGGATAAAGATTTGTAAACATTGGAGCCATTTTTCTCCCAGTTTGCTCTCCTCTCCCAAAGGAGTATCTCCTAAATTCATAAGTACAAAGGTCTCTTAACAACATCAACTCTTGATTGAGGTTACTGAGCATTTTTTCCTGTCTGATCAGTTTCAAACACTGAATTGTTAGAAAATTGTAGTTAGAAAATAGATGAAATTTTCATCAGGAACTACACTTCAGTGTGATTTGTATTGATTGTGCGCTCGAGGAAGTTCCACAGCGTAACCTGTGAAGAAGTGGGAAAGCGGGTTGTGTAGAGGACACAGAGAGGCTGCAAAGAGATTTAGATAGGTTAAGCGAATGGGCTAAGGTTTGGCAGATGGAATACAATGTCGGAAAATGTGAGGTCATCCACCTTGGGGAAAAAAAACAGTAAAATGGAATAGTATTTGAATGGGGAGAAATTACAACATGCTGCGGTGCAGAGGGACCTGGGGGTCCTTGTGCATGAATCCCAAAAAGTTAGTTTGCAGGTGCAGCAGGTAATCAGGAAGGCGAATGGAATGTTGGCCTTCATTGCGAGAGGGATGGAGTACAAAAGCAGGGAGGTCCTGCTGCAACCGTACAGGGTATTGGTGAGGCCGCACCTGGAGTACTGCGTGCAGTTTTGGTCACCTTACTTAAGGAAGGATATACTAGCTTTGGAGGAGGTACAGAGACGAATTCACTAGGCTGGTTCCGGAGATGAGGGGCTTACCTTATGATAGATTGAGTAGACTGGGTCTTTACTCGTTGGAGTTCAGAAGGATGAGGGGTGATCTTATAGAAACATTTAAAATAATGAAAGGGATAGACAAGATTGAGGCAGAGAGATTGTTTCCACTGGTCGGGGAGACTAGAACTAGGGGGCATAGCCTCAAAATACGGGGGAGCCAATTTAAAACCGAGTTGAGAAGTAATTTCTTCTCCCAGAGGGTTGTGAATCTGTAGAATTCTCTGCCCAAGGAAGCAGTTGAAGCTAGCTCATTGAATGTATTCAAATCACAGACAGATAGATTTTTAACCAATAAGGGAATTAAGGATTATGGGGAGCGGGCAGGTATGTGGAGCTGAGTCCACGGCCAGATCAGCTATGATCTTGTTGAATGGCGGAGCAGGCTCGAGGATCTAGATGGCCCACTCCTGTTCCTAATTCTTATGTTCTTATGTTATTATAAGTGTAAAATCACTGACAGCAGCATCTGGATTTCCTCATTTACTTGCGCATGCTCTGACTCGAAAAATTACTTTTGTTTTCAGAGGAGTAATGACGGCGAACTCTGACAGTTTCAGCATCATTACCATCGCAAAATCCGGGCCATTATGTATACAGGATAGAATAAATTGTGGTCAAATACAATGGCTTGGAGTTGAGCTGGTTTGCTCAGCACAATTCCCCCAAAATCAGCCAAACCTGCGCCAAAGATGGAGGAATTTCAAGCACAATTTCAAGCGCTAATCGAGTTTCTGCGATCTTTTGCACTAGTATACAAAACATTGCGCTCGAAGCTGGCCCCACTCACATAACTGGCCATGTCCCCAGATCGAATTAATCACCATGGTGAGTTTCTAATAATTGTGCCCGTTTGCGGGTCAGTTGAGGAGGCTCTTAAAATTAAGCTTTTTTAGGCGCAAGGACACTAATAAGCACTTTTTAAAAGTTGTTAAATGTATATTTTATAATTTACTAAGAAACTCGACTACTGTACGCCAATAAATGGTTCTTTACAGTTTAAAAAAATAATTATCAGTTATTTAAAGTTGGGTTACTCACAGGTGGTGTGCTAGATTCTAATTTAATAAAGCTTATATTTTGTGATAAACCCATTTTCAGTATATTAATAAAACTGCACCAAGTTACCACTCTTAGATATATCAAGGAATACTTTTTAATGCAACATTTTTTGAAAAATGATATTCTAAAACGCTGTCCGATTGCAGTGGTTCAAGGAAGATTTAAGATTCAGTGATTTGCAAGAGTTTGAATGAAAACTTAAGCAAAAGAAACTTTTGAAAACTAGTACCCAAAGCGGAAATTCTTGGCCAATTTATTTCCCTACCATGTTCAACCGCACCGACTCACTCTATCTCTAAGCTGTCCTGGTCTGCAGTTCCATTTCATCCTTCACCTCATAAACTTTTAACCATAAACTTTTTTCCTTCCTTTCAGGTGTCAAGGATTGTAAATTTCAACAACTCTTGGACACCAACGCCCCTCCGGAACCACCTTCCCGTACGCTTCCCTCTGATCCCATCCCTTCTTCCAATCTCACTCCCTGCCGTGTTTTCAATATCCCCTCTGACTTTCCTCTCTCTGACCCTGAACGATCAGTCCTCAGCAAAGGTCTGAGCTTCATCCCCTTATGACCCCACCTCAATGAATTTCGAGCTCAGCACGATGCTGAGCTCTTTTTCTGCCGCCTTCGCCTCCATGCCCACTTCTTCGGCTAGGATTCTTCCCCCATGCACAACTGACCCTTTCTCACGCTTTCAGAATTCATGCTCTACCTGGACTCTTACCCTCTCTAGATCTTTTCATTGCAAACTTCCAATGGGACATCGGCCGTCTCAATTTCTCTGCTCCCATCACTCACTCCAACCTACCTCCCTCTGAACTTGCAGTACTCTGCTCGCTCAGATCCAACCCCAACCTTGTCATTAAACCTGCTGACAAGGGTGGCGCTGTTGTTGTTTGACAAACCAACCTCTACCTTGCAGAGACTGGTCGCCAACTCTCTGTCACCTCCTCCTGCTTCCCCCTGGACCATGACCCCGCCACTGAACATCAAGCCATCATTCCCAGACCATCATTGACCTCATGTCCTCTGGAAATCTTCCCTCCACAGCCACCAACCTCATAGTTCCGCACAATCCGCTTCTACCTCCTTCCCAAGATCAAGGACTGCCCTGGTAGACCCATCATTTCAGCCTGTTCTTGCCCCACAGAACTTATTTCTTCCTATCTTGACTCTCTTTTTCTCCCCTTGTCCACTCTCGTCCCACCTAAATCCGCGACTCCTCCAATGCCCTCCATCACTTTAACAGTTTCCAGTTTTCTGGCCCCAACCGTCTCCTTTTCACCATGGAGGTCCAAACCCTCTACACTTCCATCCCCCACCAGGATGACCAGAGGGAGCTCCGCTTCTTCCTCAAGCAGAGGCCCAACCAGTCCCCATCCACCACCACCTGCCTCCGCCTAGCTGAACGTGTTCTCGCATTGGACAACTTCTCCTTTAACTCCACTCACTTTCTCCGAATTAAAGGTGTTGCTATGGGAACCCGCATGGGTCCGAGCTGTGCCTGCCTTTTCACGGGATATGTGGAACATTCTTTGATTCAATCCTACTCGCGGGGGGGGGGGGGCCCCTCCCTCACATCTTTTTCCGGTACATTGATGACTGTATCGGTGCCGTTTCCTGTTCACGCCCTGAACTTGAAAATTCCATTTACTTTGCATCCAATTTCCACCCTTCCCTCACCTTCACATGGTTCATCTCCTACTCTCTCCTTCCTCGACTTCTCTGTCTCCATTTCTGAGGATAGACTTTCGACCAGTGTCCACTATAAGTCCACTGACTCCCACAGCTACCTGGACTACACTTCCTCCCATCCCGCATCCTATCAAGATTCCATTCCATGCTTCCAGTTTCTCCGTCTCCATCGCATCTGCTCTGACGACGCCACCTGTCACACTAGTGACTCTGACATGTCTTCCTTTTTCTTCAACCGAGGATTCCCCTCCACCGTGGTTAACATGGCCCTCGGCTGCGCCAATTCTATTTGGGGAACATGGAGATGGCAGAAACTCTGATCAAATATTTTGTATCAGTCTTTAAGGTAAAGGACACAAACAATATCCCAACCGTGGATAGTCAAGGGGCTATGGGGTGGGGGGGAAGGAACTTAAAACAATCACAATCACGAAGGAAGTGGTATTAGTAAGATAATGGGACTAAAGGTGGATAAATCCCTTGGACCTGATGGCTTGCATCCGAGGGTCTTGAGAGAAGTAGCGGCAGGGATAATGGATGCATTGGATGCAATTTACCAAAATTCCCTGGATTCTGGGGAGGTCCCAGCAGATTGGAAAACTGCAAATGTACGCTCCTATTTAAAAGAGGAGGCAGACAAAAAGCAGGAACCTATAGACCAGTTAGGCTAACATCTGTGGTTGGAAAAATGTTGGAGTCCATTATTAAAGAAGCAATAGCAGGACATTTGGAAAAGCAAAATTTGCTCAGGCAGAGTCAGCATGGATTTATGAAGGGGAAGTCATGTTTGACAAATTTGCTAGAATTCTTTGAGGATATAACGAACAGGGGAACCAGTGGATGAGTATTTGAGCTTCCAGAAGGCATTTGACAAGGTGCCACGTAAAAGGTTACTGCACAAGATAAACGTTCACGGAGTTGGGGGTAATATACTAGCATGGATAGAGGATTGGCTAACTACCAGAAAACAGAGAGTCGGGATAAATGGTTCATTCTCTGGTTGGCAATCGGTAACTAGTGGGGTGCCGCAGGGATCAGTGCTGAGACCCCAACAATTTATAATCTATATTAACGACTTGGAAGAAGGGACCGAGTGTAATGTAGCCAAGTTTGCTGACGATACAAAGATGGGAGGAAAAGCAATGTGTGAGGAGGACACACAAAATCTGCAAAAGGACATAGACAGGCTAAGTGAGTGGGCAAAAATTTGGCAGATGGAGTATAATGTTGGAAAGTGTGAGGTCATGCACTTTGGCAGAAAAAAAATCAAAGAGCAAGTTTTATATAAATGGAGAAAGATTGCAAAGTGCTGCAGTACAGCGGGATCTGGGGGTACTTGTGCATGAAACACAAAAGGATAGTATGCAGGTACAGCAAGTGATCAGGAAGGCCAATGGAATCTTGGCCTTTATTGCAAAGGGGATGGAGTATAAAAGCAGGGAAGTCTTGCTGCAGTTATACAGGGTATTGGTGAGGCTACACCTGGAATACTGCGTGCAGTTTTGATTTCCATATTTAAGAAAGGATATACTTGCTTTGGAGCCAGTTCAGAGAAGGTTCACTAGGTTGATTCTGGAGATGAGGGGATTGACTTATGAGGAAAGGTTGAGGAGGTTGGGCCTCAGAAGAATGAGTGGTGATCTTATCGAAACGTATAAGATTATGAGGGGGCTTGACAAGGTGGACGCAGAGAGGTTGTTTCCATTAATAGGGGAGACTAGAACTAGGGGACATAATCTTAGAATAAGGGGCCGCCCATTTAAAACTGAGATGAGGAGGAATTTCTTCTCTGAGGCAGCGAATTCTATAAATTTACAACCCTCTGTGAGCTGTGGAAGCTGGGACATTGAATAAATTTAAGGCAGAGATGGACAGTTTCTTAATCGATATGGGATTACGGTGTTATGGGGAACGGGCAGGGAAGTGGACCTGAGTCCATGATCGGATCAGCCATGATTGTATTAAATGGCGGAGCAGGCTCGCAGGGCCATATGGCCTACTCCTGCTCCTATTTCTTATTTTCTTATTTTCCACACCTCTAATCTCACCCCTTCCTCTCAGTCTCAGAACCACGACAAGGTTGCTTTTGTCCTCACCTTTCACTCCACCAGCCTCCACGTTCAACGGATCAACCTACGCCATTTCCACCACTTCCAGCGTGATCCCACTACATATAATATCTTCCCCTCCCCTCCCCTCCCCTTTCAGCGTTCTGAAGGGACCGCATCCTCCGCGACACCCTGGTCCATTCTGCAGTCATCCCAATCACCCTCTCCCCTTCCCATGGCACCTTCCCGTGCAAGCGCAGGAGATGCAACACCTGCCCTTTTACCTCCTCCCTTCCCCCTATCCAGGGCATTGGGGAGACCAAGTGTAGATTGGGTGACCGCTTTGCTGAACACCTCCGTTCAGTCCGTAGGTGTGACCCTGAGCTTCTGGTCGCCTGTCACGTTAATTCTCCACTCCACTCCCACTCTGATATCTCTGTCCTCGGACTCCTCCACATTTCCAATGAAGCTCAACGCAAGCTCGAGAAACAGCACCTCATCTTTCGTTTAGGCACTTTACAGCCTTCTGGACTCAACATAAGTTGAACAATTTCAGAGCATAACCTCTGACCATCTTTGACTCCCTTTCCCCCCCCCCCCCCCATCTTAAGTTTTCTTTTCTTCCATTTTTTTCTCTTTGTCTATAATGGCAGCTGGTCATTACTACGCCATTCACACTCTATCCAGATTAATCTTTTTCTATCTTCTGTCATTACCATTTCAATTCGGTCCATCATCCCCCTTGTGTCTCTAATCTCTCCTGTCTTCCATCCTATCACAGATCTTCCCTTTTGTTCTTTCTTCCCCTCCCTCTTTTGGTGCTTAAGAATGTGCTCTTTTCGAACATTTGGCAGTTCTAACGAAGGGTTGTCGACCCGAAACGTTAACTCTGTTTTTCTCTCCACAAATGTTGCCTGACCCGCTGAGATTTCCAGTATTCTCTGTTTTTATTTCAAATTCCAGCATCCGCAGTATTTTGCTTTTATATGTAAGAATATATGTTTGTTTCCAGTTTTAAAAAAAATTGTCCTCTACCAAGTCAAACAGTAAGTTTTGGCTGCTATAATTTCAATGGTAATTGAAAAATTACTGCCTCAGAAAATAAACTTAAATGGGAAAATATCCACAATGGCGAAGGGGCTATTTTGTAGACACTGTTATGGGCTTTACACGAGCAAATCAAGGAGGAGTACCTAATGTGAACCATTAAACATTAATTCTCAGGCTTACAACTTTATTTTTCCTGATTTTATTGCAATCCTGTCATGCACTCCAATTCGCTATTTACATATCTAACAGTAGAATGGCATGCAGGAATAAGAAGTTGGTAGATTTAAGCCATTCATTATGGATAAACTGAGCAAGATGAACATTGCAAAATCTCGAGTATAGTACTCCTAGATAATTAAATAATGGAGAGTTACTGGCAGTAAACATGACTTCTCATTTCAGCCTTCATTACAAACAATGAGTAACAACAAATCACTTGTTTTGCACAAGAATCACTTTCTAACATAGAAATAATGGGAACAGTTTTAATGAAATACAAGTGATTGTGGTGAGGATTGGCTAAAAGAGTTTAACTGATTCTGTACACTATTGACCACAGTTACAGTCATCATGCTGAATTGGACAGAATGCGATGAGAACTAATCATAGA
Source organism: Pristiophorus japonicus (assembly GCF_044704955.1). Classification (NCBI taxonomy): domain Eukaryota; kingdom Metazoa; phylum Chordata; class Chondrichthyes; family Pristiophoridae; genus Pristiophorus; species Pristiophorus japonicus. The sequence continues at coordinate 204,649,379 of NC_091983.1, forward strand.
GAAACTTCAAACATGCTCCTATTTATAGTCCACTTGTAGAAAATAGAATTTTCCAAACTTTGATTATTTGTGAATATTGTACTGAAATAGTACTTGTAGTGATTCAAGCTGTTGTTGACATTGTATGCTTGTGACTTCTGTCAGCATGCTATGGTCTAGTAGTATACACAATGTCTGAGTGTGGCATGGCTCTAAGGAATCCTGCCTGATTGTTGTTTTATTGTACAAAAAAAGGTACGGTTATATGTTTCTGGCTAGTTCACTGAAAATGTCAGGATAAAATAGCATTGCCCGTAAAGAGTAGTTTTGTCCAGGCACGGTTTTCTGTTGGGATTGTTGTCATAGACCTTAAGCGCAAAGACATTATTAGTATCCTTGTCTAGACATGAGATCAGGTACCTTTGTGGTCATGACCTCATTCATCGTTCAAAAAAACACAAGGATTCAAACTTGTTTATGCTGAAAAAATAAAATACCCTAAACATTGGGAGACTTGCTGTAAATATACAAGATAATACATAGTTTGGAGTGTTTTCTGAGGCAATGTACCTTGCGAAATTCAGATGCTATTTGCATTGTTAGGGCAAATGAGATGTGACAACTAATTTTGTTATCACTCCGATCAGCTCAGAAACTAGCATTTATGCTACTGGTTGGACCTTTGTACAGAAGGACATGTGGGGCATTTATCTTCCAAACAAGAGCAATACAAAAAAGACAGTCAGAAAAAGAACAGCTGGACCATCAAATTTATCCCATTCAGTCATATTGTAACTAACCAACATGATCTTCCTCACCCCCAGCAGCCATGTAATCTCCAGGAAAAAGCAAAAAAAAAATCAGGGCCAATTCAGCGAATGAAGAATTGTGAAATTTCTCTCTGACCCCTAAAGATGATCAAAATTGAATTCCAGAGATAGCAGTGATCACATAGTCTGTCACTCAACATCCCACCTATCTTTTGTATGCAGCGATATCAGCCTTCCCCAGGAACTTGTCCAGCTGCCTTTTGGGACACCTGCAGCAAATACGAACTCACTGGCAACTTATTCCAAAGGTCAATAACCCTCTGCAAAAAGAAAAACCTCCTGGCCTCCAGTTTATTTCAACGCTTATGTAACTTTTTCACGTGTCCTCTCATTCTCCCTAAATTATATACTTTAAATACATGGGCACCTTCTTTACTTTTCAATACTTCAATCAAATAACCCCAAAATCTACAGCCGCGATTTTACTTACCTCGACAGGTCTGTGGCGGGTCCTGACCCCACTGCTGGCTCCATCCCACTCTGTGAAATGATTTCACCTTGATTGGGCTTGTTAAGTCCACCCAGCGCATTTCCTGGGCAAATTAGAGGAAGCGGGTCTGGTGACAGCATTTCATGCCCCGTCATTAGCCAGTTTCGTTAAAGCACCATGGCCAATTTTATTTTCACATTTGTGCTGTCTGTGTCTACAGCATTGAACACTGACAATGACTGCATCCAGGTTCTCCCACAACTCCCTCTATAAGCATGCGCTTATGGTGGGAGTCGAGAGCACACACTGAGGTCCTTTTCCCTTCCGATGGGCAGAAGAGATCTTCCCAGGAGACCAACACAGCCTGGTTTCACATTGCACAGGAGGGCACAAGCAGGGATGTTGTCAGGAGGACCAGGGTGCAGTGGCGCAAACCTTTCAATGATCATCGTAGATCACAAACGTTGTGCAAAGCCACACTCTCCTTCATCCTGTCATGCCTCTCATCACGTCCCCATCACTCTGCTTTTCATATCCTACTCCTACCCATCCTTACTCACACCAACTTACCTTGCACCTCTACCTATCCCTTTCTCTCTACATTATCACATCCCCTTCTCACGAGCCACCCCTCACACTCACCCTCATCTTAGTACAACCATACCAATTAACAACACACTAGGATGTATTATCCAATGTTAATGTAAAGTTTCTGTTAATGTGCTGTCAAACATTGAAACCTTTATTTTCAATACTTTGCATTCTTGGACAGATTTGGGTGTACCTTTTGGAAGTGGCTTACTGCATTGCAGTGAATGTTGAGACAACCGTACCACCACAATGGTGGGGAGTATGAAAGGAATGGTTTGGACATTGCTTTATGGTGTTGGTGCCAACCTGGTGCATCATGTGGCAGCCAGGATGTACAGCGTCAAGTGAAGTAAATCTGGCCATGGTGAGGATATCACTGGCCTCACGGGCAGTAATGTGCTCAGGTGCTGATGTCCTCTGTCCTGTGCAGCATCAGGTGATCGCCAAGAAGTTTGGTGTTGGTGTTGCTGGTGTAGGGGCTGATCGTGGTCGTATTCTGAGGACCAAGGTGAGGCAGTAAAGGGCATCCATGTTGATAGAATTGATGGCAGGGGAAATACAGATGACACAAGCATTCTGTCAATGGTGAGAGAGTTGTTCCAAAGAGATGATACTGGATGGAGAGTGGAAAGCCTGCAGAATCTGTGCTGGAAATGGACTGAGAAATGGCTTGTGGCCAAGGAAAGTGAAGATCTGTCAGGTGGTAGCTTTTACTGTACATTTGAAGCTATCTAGGAATCAGCTGGAGCAATGGCCACTGAATTCCCCCCTCAGGTTGACAGCCATGGTCCCCGAGCAGCGTGGTTCCCATGGCGAGCTTAATTAGGTCCTCCGCTGCTGCCTGTCGGATCTGCTCAGCACTGACCGACCCGACATTAGGAAAGGTGGGTGGAGGCAGTTTGACAATGGGGTCCCGACCCGCTGTCAAAAAAAAAAAGCACTTTCCCGCCCGACTTCCACTGACCCTGCCCGCAGGCCCCTTTGGAAAATTCCATCCTGTGTCTTTCTAGAGTAAAAAGCTAAAGCACTTTCAGGCTATCATGATAACTGAGGGTTTTTAAACTAGGTATCAATCTAGTGGCTCTCAGCTTAACCTTTTCCAAGGCCAACCGAAACTGGACACAGTATTCTCGATGGGGTCTAACCAAAGTCTTGTAAAGAGATACTATGGTGCTTTTTGTTTTATATCGGATCATCCTAGCTGCGCATCCGAATACTATTTCACTTTAGCCTCTCAGCATTGGTAATAAAACTTGAGATCCATGCACTGTAACACCTAGGTCTCTTTCTCTGGCTCAACAGACATTGGACCGAAAATTGTGACCTAGCCAGGTGCGTACGATGTGTGATTAAATGTAATTTTTATATGTTTTAAAACTCTTACGCTGGTAAAAGTAGAGGCGTCGCAATTGCTGGTTTTCAGCGTGCAATGTGTATGAGCTGAGAACCGGTATTTGCGATCTGTTAAAATTTCTTTTGGCATATCGCACGCATTCGCGCAGGAAGGACATTCGTGGGCGGAGATTTGGACCATTTGCCCAACTCTTGTCCAGCGAATGTCCTTCAAACTATTATGTTTGGTAAACGCAGGCGTATAGCCTACTTTTACCAGCGTAAGAGTTTTAAACATAGAAAAATTAAATTTAATCACTTATTTTTATATTAAAAACCCTGTCCATTAAGGTAACTTTATTTTTAACCCTAAAAAAGTTTTTTAATTTTTTCTAAGACATTTAATTACAATCAATTCCAATTAATTTTAAAGGTATTTTTTTATTTATTGTGTTGTATTTCTTGTTTTTGGGGGTATTCTCATTGATGGTAATGGGAGCATGTACAAATGGAGTTCCCATTATTATCAGTGGGAATACTAGATGTCCATTGATCCAAGCCCACGTGATTCCAAGATTCGAATACGTACCTGGAAGACATGTTCCCGTACCCTGCACAGCGAATGGAGGTCTCCGATTGGAATCCTACGTTCCTCCGGGACGACCAAATATTTTCGTAAAAGCATTTCGGGACGGAGACGTTCATCCAACGGAAGTCTCCGACCGCAATTTTCCCCCATTAATTCAGAACCCAACATGATATACACATGTTTGGCATTAGCTCTACTTGCATGTATAAACACTACATTTATGTCCATAAAATGTCATCTTCCAGATACGGGCCTTTCCCCCATCGCATTTGCATCCGATTGTAATTTTTTTATTCTTGAGGACACCAGCGCGGATCTTTGTGTCATCCGCTTACTTGCGGACAGTTGCCCCAATTGCCTTCATCCGATGATGTAGATGGTTAAAATTAATGGTGCTAATACTGATCCCTGCAGACGAGTAACCGATCTCCGCGCAAATCCACTACTAGTATTATTGACAGCCCTCCGTCTGAGAATGCAACCAGTTCTCTATTTAATCGAGGACATGACCTCCAATCCTAGAGAACTCTCTTATATAGTAACCTATTGTGTTACACCTGATCAAAAGCTCTTTATAAATCCAAATATATAATGTCTACAGGGCTACCTTGATCCACCAACCTAATAAACTTTTTGTAGAATTCAACCAGGTTGGTAAGACATGACCTTTTCCAGAAGCCATGTTGCGAGTCTCTAATAAGCTCTTCTCTGTCATGGTGGTCATGCAGAGTATCCCTAATGATGCCTTCTAACAACTCTCCTTTAACTGATGTCAAGCTAATGACCCTATAATTTCTCAGTTCTAATGTGTTGCCCTTTTTGAATAGTACTACAACATGAGCCTCCCTCCAGTCCATAGGCACAGTCCCAGACTCTAGCAAGCTATTAAACTTATGAGCAAGGAGCTCAGTTAGCACAGCTCCCACTTTGTGCAAGGAACGTAGAAAAGGTCTTCCCTTCAAGGAAGAAAAATGAACTGTTTTGCCCGTTAACCAGGTTGCCTGACAGAAATTAAAATTTTTCACTTGCTGGCTCTTCCAACTGAAGGAACATACAAGTATTGAGAGCTCAAAAGAGAAGGTTGGACAGTAAAAGAGAAAATGTTGGAGTGGACTGCATCTGCCATGTTATTAGGCATGTTTCAGGTAGTGCAATAAATCCTATTATACTCTGGGACATGTTACTTATTGATGCAGGTAAAACTAGTTTGGAACATTAACAGGAAATCCACTAATGCATAAAAGGTCAACAGTGAATGATATTTCATGTACACAATCTGAGAAATGTCTGTTTGTCTTCCTAATTAATGAGTTGCATACAACATTGTATAATTTCAGAGCTATGCATTCCCAAAATTTTGTTAGCAGGTGATTATTCAGTTCTCCCTCCATAAGTTCCATTCCAAAGTCAAAATGACCCAACCTGCAAAAAACTGACCCATAAATATGTGAATTCTTGCAAAATTACGTCTCTCTCTTACACAGCCCAAGACCAGCACCTGCCACCAAATCTAAAATGGGGGAAGCACAGTGCTTGGTGGTCACTTTTTCCCTAGACTGGAATGAACAAAAAAAAAAGCCTGTAGAAGTGCCTATAGGGATCAGCTTCCCAGTTAGCATGAGTTATCTCCAGATTTGTAAGCTGCCTGATTTAGCAGAGCTCTGCTTTCAGAAACTGTTAAATTGACAATGTAGACTTCAGTGTTCACTGGTCTGGACTTCATTTCTCTTAAATACTATAGTTTTGTAAAATAAATGTAAGGATGCTTTAAATGTGGAATCTTTTACTCATAATATACTGAGCTGAGAATAAAGTCACTATGGTCGATATTGATGTGTATGGAGAAAGAGTCAGACTGAACACTGTGAGCTTAAAGTAGTGTGACCTTAGTCTTTTATTGCAGGTCTCCAAAGTGCCTCTCCAACCTGTGAAGCCTCCTTAAATACCTGTTCTCCCAAGGGATTATGGGATCCCTTGAGATTCCAGGGGATGAGCCCTCTGGTGGCTGGACAGAGTAAATACAAGTCCACATATATAACAACATTTCTCCCCCCCCCCCCCCAAAAAAAAAAGTAAATAGTGTAACTATTTACAATGTGAGTCGATCTGGGGCCCTTCCCTGGTTGATCGTCTCAGTGTGAAAGCTGGTGTTGTTGAATCATTTGTTGGGCCCTCACTGGGCTGCTGTGCAGCTGGCCTTGCTGGGCTGCCTGGTGTGTTGGGCCCTGCAGGGCTGCTGTGGATGATGGGTTCTGCTTTGTGGTCAACCGTGGTGCCGGTTGCCACTGGTATGTATGTTCGGGGATCAAAAAAGGTAGGGTCCAAGGTGGGTTGCTCAGGATAGTCCGTGAGTCTGAGTTTGATTTGGTCCAAGTGTTTCTGGTGAAAGTTTGACCCAAAACACCCTGCTCCCCTCTTTGGCCATGACAGTGCCGGGAAGCCACTTGGGACCTTGTCCATAATTTAATACAAATACAAGATCATTGCTTTCAATCTTGCGTGACACATTTGCACTAACATGGTTTGCACTTTGTTGAAGCCGCTTGCTCTCTTCCTGTTCATGTAGATCAGGGTGAACTAACGAGAGCCTTGTCTTAAGTGCTCTTTTCATGAGCAGTTCAGCAGGTGGGATCCCAGTGAGTGAGTGGGGTCTCGTGCGTAGCTAAGCAGGACTCTGGATAGACAAGTCTGCAATGAGCCTTCAGTTACCCTCTTCAAGCCTTGCTTGATGGTTTGCACTGCTCTCTCTGCCTGACCATTGGATGTTTGTTTAAACGGGGCCGATGTGACATGATTGATCCCGTTACTTGTCATGAATTCTTTGAACTCAGCACTGGTAAAACATGGCTCGTTGTCGCTCACCAGGACATCGGGTAAGCCGTGTGTAGCAAACATGGCCCGCAGGCTTTCAGTACTGGTAGCCGACATTATCTCACATTCAATCCACTTGGAGTACGCATCTACAACCACAAGGAATGGGCCTGCATAGTCAACGTGTACCTTAGACCACGGTTTGGAGGGCCAAGACAATAAACTTAGCGGCGCCTCCCTGAGTACATTGCTTAACTGCGAGCATGTATTACATCTGTGAACGCAGGACTTTTAAGTCCGCATCGATACCGGGCCACCACACGTGGGATCTGGCTATCGCTTTCATCATTACAATGTCTGGGTGGGTACTGTGGAGGTCATTGATGAAGGTGTCTCTGCCCTTCTTGGGGACCACTACTCGATTGCCTGGATAGACATTTCATCTTTGCGCCACTGGAACGGCTTTATCTCTTCCTGCATTTCCACTGGGATACTGGACCAGCTCCCGTGAAGCACACAGCTTTTGACTAGAGATAATAAGGGATCCTGGCTTGTCGAGGTTTGATCTGTCGGGCAGTGCTCACTCTCAAATGCTTCCATAACCATGGCTAGATCTGTGGATTGCGCCATTTCCACTCCCCCGTGGTGGGCAATGGCAGTCTACTGAGAGCATCGACGCAGTTGTCGGTCTGGCCTGTGGCGGATGGCGTAGTTATATGCGGACAACGTGAGCGCCCATCTCTGGATGCGGACTGGTGCGGGTATTTATCCCTTTACTCTCGGAAAACCGGGGTACAAGTGGCTTATGGTCAGTTTCTAATTCGAATTTTAGCCCAAATAGGTATTAATACATTCTCTTTACCCCATAGACACACGCTAACGCATCTTTTTCAATCATGCCTTAGACAGACTCCTAGATGAATAAGCAACCGGTTGCAGTTTCCCAAAATCGTTAGCTGTTGCAATACACACCCGACGCCATATGACGACGCATCACATACCAGTAACAAACGCTTACATGGATCATACAACACAAGCAATTTGTTTGAGCATAACAATTTTCTCGCTTTTATAAAGGCATTTTCTTGGCTTTTGCCCCAAACTCATTCTCCCCCTTTTCATAGTAAGACATGTAGTGGTTCTAGCAATGTGCTGAGACCCGGTAAGAAGTTACCAAAATAGTTCGAGTCCCAAAAACGACCACAGCTCCATCACGTTCTGTGGCTTCGGTGTGTTCTCAGCTGCCTCCGTCTTCAGGCGTTGGTGGGCCTGATGCCGTCCACCGCAATCCTCCTTCCCAAGAACTCCACTTCAGGCACCAGGAAAATGCACTTCGAGCATTTTAACCTGAGCCCCACACGGTTGAGTCGACTAAGAACCTCCTCCAGGTTCTGCAGGTGCTCGACTGGTGTTCCGACCTGTGACCAAGATGTCATCCTGGAAGACCACGGTATGCGGGACCGACTTCAGTAAACTTTCCATGTTTCTCTGGAATATCGCCGCCACTGATCGGATTCCAAATGGGCATCTGTTATAAACAAAGAGACCTTTGTGCGTGTTGATGCAGGTGAGGGCCTTCGATGATTCTTCCAGTTGCTGTGTCATGTAGGCTGAAGTCAGATCCAGCTTTGTGAACGTCTTTCCTCCCGCCAGCGTTGCAAAGAGGTCATCGGCTTTTGGTAGTGGGTATTGGTCCTGGAGGGAGAAACAATTGATGGTTACTTTGTAATCGCCACAGATTCTGACGGTGCCGTCTCCCTTGAGGACTGGGACAATAGGACTGGCCCAATCACTGAACTCGATCGGTGAAATTATGCCCTCTATTTGCAGCTGGTCTAGCTCGATCTCTACCCTTTCTCTCATCATGTATGTTACTGATCTCGCCTTGTGATGGATGGGTCACGCCCCCGGAATTAGGTGGATCTGCACTTTTGCTTCTTGTAATTTCCCGATGCCTGGTTCGAACAGCGAAGGAAATTTGTTTAAGACCTGGGCACACGAAGTGTCGTCAGCGGGTGATGGCGCTCGGACGTCGTCCCAGTTTCAGCTTATCTTTCCAGCCAGCTCCTGCCGAGCAGCGTGGGACCATCGGCCGGTACCACCCAGAGTGGTAGCTTGTGCACCGCTCCATCGTAGGAGACCTTAACGGTAGCACTGCTGATTACAGGAATCAGTTCTTTTGTGTAAGTGCTTAGTTTTGTGCGAACTGGAGTTGAGACTGGCCTTGAGGCCTTGTTGTACCACAACCTTTCGAAAGTCTCTTTGCCCATGATGAACTGGCTCGCCCCTGTGTCCAGCTCCATTGACACCAGGAGTCCATTTCGTTCAATGTTCCGTATTTTCAGGGGACAATTCGTGATAAATGTGTGCATCCCATGTACCTCTGCCTGCTCGGTCTGAAGCTCTGGTTCATCGAGATCCTCCATGGATCTGTCCTCTGCAAATAGTGGTTTGCAGGTTTAATAGACTTTGCAGCTTGCCTGCACACTCATTGGAGGTGTCCCATTGTTCCACAGCCCATGCAAACGTACTCTTTGAATCAGCATGAATGGAAACATGATTTCCCCCGTAGCGCCAACAAGGTGTTAATGGCCTTGCATTCATCACCCTTGATGGTGGACTCTGAGTCATTTGCGTACGTGCAGTTGCAAGTACGTGTGACCTGCCCTGTACGCTACAATTTGAAAACATCATCACTTTGTTTACAGTACTTGTAGCAGCACTTGTGTGCTGAGAGATTTGCTTCGTATTGCCACTGGTGGCAATGAACGCCTGGGCTATCGCTATGGCCTTACTCACGGTTGGGGTCTCTGCAGTCAAAAGTTTGCGAAGTATGGTTTCGTGGCCAATGCCAAGTACGAAAAAGTCTCTGAGCATGTGCTCCAAATGTCCTTCAAATTCGCAATGTCCTGCAAGGACATAACTCGCCACTTCCTGGCCTTCAGACCTTTTGTAGGTGTAGAACTGGTACCTCGCCATCAGAACGCTTTCTTTCGTGTTCAAATGCTCTAGGACCAGTGTGCATAAATCGTCATACGATTTCTCCGTGGGTTTCACTGGAGAGAGCAGATTCTTCATGAGGCCATACGTTGGTGCCCCACAGACGGTGAGGAGGATCGCCCTTCGTTTGGCAGCGCTCTCTTCCCCATCTAGCTCGTTGGCCACGCAGTATCGGTCGAGTCGCTCCACAAAAGTTTCCCAATCATTTCCCTCCGAGAATTTCTCCAGGATGCCCACTGTTCTCTCCATCTTTGGGTTCGCTATCTGTATCTCGTCGCCAGTTGTGTATGGAGAAAGAGTCAGACTGAACACTGAGCTCAAAGTAGAGTGTGACCTTAGTCTTTTATGGCATTAACACCTAGGGGAGGGCGTTGCTACTGGTGCACACCTGGCGATAACCTCATCGCCATGCATGCCGACCCCTTACCGCCCTGCAGAGGAAATCACCCTGCGGGCAATGAGGCTGGCGCAGGCCGATGTCAGCTTCGCGGGGAGGCATTTATCATCCCGGGCCACTGTTTTATTTTGCCAGCCGACTCTTGTGTCACCAAGACAACGGCAGCCCTCACGTCGACTGGGCCATCATCATGCAGCCCGGCACTCCATTTTGGGTGCAGGGCCACCGGCCCGGTCGCTAGTGTCCCTAGGTGTTAATGCCATTGTGTCCCGGTAGCGCCCCCGCCCCCGGCTGCCCAGAGGCACTAACGGGGCTATAAAAAGGGGCAATATTGGTTATATATGTGGACTTGTATTTACTCTGTATAGCCACTAGCGGGCTCATCTCCTGGAGTCCCAAGGGATCCCATAATCCCTTGGGAGCACAGGTATTTAAGGAGGCTTCACATGTTGGAGAGGCACTCTGGAGACCTGCAATAAAAGACTACGGTCACACTCTACTTTGAGCCTAGTGGCTGTCCACTAAAGGGCCTGCAGGATGCTCAGCGGAAGGGGAGGGGCGTTCTAGCGTGTCACAGGAAGCAGAGCACCGGAGGCAGCACTCTGCTTCCTTTGAGGGGCGCACGGCCCAATTCCACGTTGGGGGCTGGACTTGCGACCCAAGAAGGTTACCGCCTCCAATCGGGGTGAGGGGCAATTATGTCCCACTGACTTTTACTCATTTTGGGACCTCAGGTGCAAACTGCCATACAAATTAACAATATTACAATATATTTTATATTAATATGTAATCTATATAAATAAAGTCATGGTTACATAAACACATTCTGTTGCGTGACTCGTTTTGTTGCACAGCTAGCTGTTCCAATTAGTGGGAGTGAGATTGCACTGCTGTAAACATTGAGTAAGAGCATTGGAATGTCAGTGCTATATAATAATTGCAGGTTATTGCATCATGATGAGTGTTGTTCAGACTCTAGTTTAGCCTAGTTCTGCAAAACAAGCATTCTCTTTGAACCTTGAGGCTCTTCTATGGCTGTTCTATTTTTCCCTTAAATATTTGATTTACACAGATTTAAATTGTACAGCAAGAGCAGCATGAATTTAAAGAAAGAAGAAAGAAACACTTACATTTATATGGCGCCTTTCACGACCACTGGATGTCTCAAAGCACGTTGCTGCCAATGAAGTACTTTTGGAGTGTGGTCACTGTTGTAATGTGGAAATTGCGGTAGCCAATTTGCGCACAACATGTTCCCAGCAACAGCAATGTGATAATGACCAGATAATCTGTTTTTGTGATGTTGATTGAGGGCTAAATCTTGGCCAGGACACCGGGGATTATTCCCCTGCTCTTCTTCGAAATAGTGCCATGGGATCTTTTATGTCCACCTGAGTGAGCAGACGGTTTAACATCTCATCCGAAAGATGGCACCGCTAAGAGTGCAGCACTCTCTCAGCACTGCACTGGAGTGTCAGCCTAGATTTATGTGCTCAAGTCTCTGGAGTGGGACTTAAACCCACGACCTTGACTCAGATGCGAGGGTGCTACCAACGGAGCCACAGCTGAGTGGTCCATACATAAATTCTGTTTTTTAATCTTTTACAAAGGATTATTAACTTGTTAAAAATGAAATTGAATGTTTTAATCTTGAACATTCCGATTAAAGCATTTTATATAACATTGGAGATCTGGCGGGAAAGTGGAGTTGAGGTCAAAGATCAGCCATGATCTTATTGAATGGTAGAGTAGGCTCGAGGAGCTGTATGGCCTACTCCTGCTCCTAATTCTTATGTTTTTGTGTATAGCCATTCACAGTGAGTACCCAATTTCAACCAAACCATTACAAGGGCATCCTCCAAGAGATTTCTCAGTTTGACTTGATAATGATAAATGGCCCTAACACCTTACAGAAAATAGCATTAAAGGCATATTGAAGAAAACACAGGGTTTAAGATTTAAGATTAGCAAGTATACATTCAAAAAACATGCGATAATCAGAAGTAAAATAAGAAAGGAAAATGAGCTTTGCAAAGCTTGTAGAGAAAAGAAGGACCCAGAGAAAACTTTATAGTGTGTCAAAAGGATGATTTGGAGGGTGAAGAGCACACTGGAAAGGAGTACAGCTGTAGATGCTAAAAGTAACAGCAAGAAATTTTTCCACGACTATAACAGCAAGAGGATATCATAATTCCCTGCTCCTCTTCGGGTAGTGCCATGAGACCTTTTGCATCCATCTAAACAGGCAGATGGACCTCAGTTTAAAATGGGCACCATCAGTGGTGCAGAATTTCATCAGTATTGCACTGAAATGTCATCCTAGATTATGTGCTCAAATCTTGAAGTATATCTTAAATCTACAACCTCTGATTCAGAGGTGAGAATGCTGCCAACTGAGCTGAGCTGACACCTGAGAATCCTATGTGTCAAAGTCAGCATCCTAGTGGGGATGTTACTAAGGATACCATGCCCTTTAAAACTTTTAACTATAACATAGTCTGCTCCTGCCTGTGCTAGCAAGCGGCCCTCTTCATTTTGTTTAAGCTCGCATCATTGGGATCTGCTGACTTTATACTGATGCTGCAACAGAAAGTGTAGAAATTTGTGTTAGAGACAGTACCATATGTTTGACCTTGTGAGCTCAAGATGTATTCTATTTTAGTAAGTTTGTGATTGTGTCAGTACTTTTTGTATGTTTGATTTGTACCAAGTCTTGTTTATAAAATCTGCATCAACAGCAGGAAAGTCTTGCTATTGTTCTGTTGGAGATTTCAGGGAATCTTGAAGATACCGCTTGAGCAACTTGAGAAATTGAATCAAGTACATGAGAGTTCAAACTGTACTGTATATAGTTAAGTATATCTTCTTCTGGCACAAGTCTTCCTCTTCACACCTACATCCACATGTGGAAACCAGCCAGCAGAAATAAATGGCATTGGATTGAGCACAACATCTAAATCCTCTTTTCAAACCTAATAATTTATCAGGTAAGCACTCGCAAAACAAAACCCGAGGAAGTTAATCTTTAATATAAATCTGGTTACCATCATTAAGATGACAACTTGACTTTGGGATATGGCCAACCCAGGTATCTTCAAGCTGACTTATCCATGGCATTGTTACAGCAAGGTTTTTCCCCCATTGAAGAGACTAGATCTATCTTAATAATCTTTCGAGAGCATTAAGTTGGAATCTTTGGCACTCAATTCAATGCTGTTTTGTTGAAGTACTAAATCTTAACATCAGCTAGTTCGGCCTATTTAACATTAAGGACACTGGTTATTTCAAGGCCAAGCTCAGTAAGTTCCTAAAAAGCTTATTTTGTGCCATCAGAGGTGAACATCTGGCTTAGGAGAACTTTGGAGCTGGTTTAATACCAGAAGATAACTGTATTCCATGCCCTAGTTAGTGATTCTATTCCATGGAAATAATTTCAAGTGTAGTTGGCATCAAACAAAAGATTATTCAGTGATTTAGGAGACTTCATTCTAATTGCTATTTTCTAGGAGGAAGAAATTTTTCATTAGGATATGAGAAATGTTATGGGTGAGAAAGGCCAGCTTAGCCCATCATAGCACTTCTCTTTTGTATCCAGTTTTATGTAAAATGCTCCAGTATTGAGCATTTTCAATATCCGACACCTGTAGCTGCACAAAGTAATAATCATCATTTCATTACAAAATATTGTTTGATCTCACAGAATGGGAGGATACTAACTAAAGTGATTACTTTCATTTACTTAGCATACACTCGTGACTTTGGACTGTGGTTTAAACTTGATTGGATTCCTCATGGCGTGTTGTTTTTTGTTGTACATGTAGTATTCATCACTATTTAGTATCAAATAATTGCAGGAAGTGGTTATTTTTGAGGGTGTTAATCATGAGGGCTATATAGTCCATCAGTTAGATGTTAATGCTAGATAGCACAGGAAAGAGAGGAATTATGTCAGTAATTGAACCTCCATTAACGTCAGCTCGTCCAAAACTCTGCTGTCTAATCTAATCCACAATGTCCCATTCACCCATCGCTCCTGCGCTTGCTGACTTATGTTGCCTCAAATTTCAAATTCTCAATATTGTGTTTAAATTTTTTTTTTAACATTTATTCATTCAGTGGATGTGGGTGTCACTGGCAATGACGAAGGTAGCGGTGAGCTGCCGCCTTGAACTGCTGCAGTCTGTGTGGTGAAGGTACTCCCACTGTGCTGTTAGGCGAAGATACTCCCTCTGTGCTGTTAGGTGTGTGGAGGCACCGACCTGCGTAAGAACGCCAGCGGCAGGTCGGGGCCATAAAAGGAGCGGCGAGAGGCCTCAGGAGCAGCGTGGGGGCATACTACTACAGGGAGCAGCACGAGCTGGTGCAGGAGGGCGACGGCAGCGAAGAGTGATGTCATCAAGGTCCAGGTTGGTGATTGGAGCGTGGGCAGGAGCGGCGAGGTCGGGGCGAAGGAGTGGCGAGAGAATGTAGAGGGCCATGATCAGTGCCCAGGGGCGACATGAGTTTGAGCCGGGGCCCAGGGGCAGCACGGGCCAGCCCATACTGCGATATGTGATCGCACTAGGTCCATGCAGCAGAGCTGGTCTCCAGTCGTCTTGGGTAATCCTTGCCACTGGACCAAGATCTAGCTCTGTCAAGCCGGTGTGGTGACTGGTGTGCAACGGCCACCACACACTAAAAAAAATCCATACACAGGCATCTTCCACCCTGTAGTAGTTCGGGTCCTTCATTGAAACACTTGTGAACTCAACCTTTTTTGGCGTGGAAGCAAGTCACCCTTGTTTCGAGGGACCGCCTATGATGAGGTAGGGAGTTTCAGGATTTTGACCCAGCGACATTGAAGGAATGAAGATATATCTCCAAGTCAGGATGATGTGTGACTTGGAGGGGAACCTGCAAGTGGTAGTGTTCCCATGTGCTTGCTGCCCTTGTCCTTCTAGCTGATGAAGACTGCAGGTTTTGGAACTGCTGTCAAAGAAACCTAGTGGAGTTGCTGCAGTGCAGCTCGAGGTACGTTGCATCGGTGATGAAGGAAGTGAATGTTTAAGGAGGGGCATGTGGTGCCGATCGAGCGGACTGCTTTGTCCTGGATGGTGTCGAGCTTGAGTATTCTTGGAGCTGTACTCATCCAGACAAGTAGAGAGTATTCCATCACTCCTGTGTTCATGGCCTCACCCTAACCAATTTCTATAATCTCCTCCAGCTCTACAACCCTCTTGGAACTTTAAATTCTTCCAACTCTGGCCTCTTGCCATCCCCTATGCCCTTCGCCGTGCTTTCAGCCATCTAGACACTGGGAGACAGACGCACCCACGTTAGCGTCTGCGATCAGGCCAACATTCCTAGCATCGAAGCACTGACCACACTCGATCAGCTCCATTGGGCGGGCCACATTGTTCACATGCCTGACAAAAGACTCCCAAAGCAAGCGCTCTACTCGGAACTCCTATATGGCAAGCGAGCCCGAGGTGGGCAGAGGAAATGTTTCAAGGACACCCTCAAAGCCTTCTTGATAAAATGCAACATCCCCAATGATACCTGGGAGTCCCTGGCCCAAGACCACCCTAAGTGGAGGAAGTGCATCTGAGAGGGTGCTGACCTGAGGACTGGAAGAAATTTAGAATTCAGTAGAGGAGGACAAAGGGTTTAATTAGGAGGAGGAAAATAGAGTATGAGAGTAAGCTTGCAGGGAACATAAAAACTGACTGAGAAAGCTTCTATAAATATGTGAAGAGAAAAAGATTAGTGAAGATAAATGTAGATTCCTTGAGGCAGAATCAGGTAAATTTATAATGGGGAACAAAGAAATGTCAGACTAATTGAACAAATACTTTGGTTCTTCACTAAGGAAGGCAAAAATAACCTCCTGGAAATACTAGGGGACCGAGGGTCTAGCGAGAAGGAGGAACTGAAGGAAATCCTTATTAGTCAGGAAATTGTGTTAGGGAAATTGATGGGATTGAAGGCCGATAAATCCCCAGGGCCTGATAGTCTGCATCCCAGAGTACTTAAGGAAGTGGCTCTAGAAATAGTGGATGCATTGGTTGTCATGTTCCAACATTCTATAGACTCTGGATCAGTTCCTGTGGATTGGAGGATAGCTAATGTAACCCCACTTTTTAAAAAAGGAGGGAAAGAGAAAACAGGGAAGTATAGACCAGTTAGCCTGACATCGGTAGTGGGGAAAGTGTTGGAATCAATTAATAAAGATGTAATAGCAGCGCATTTGGAAAGCAGTGACAGGATCGGTCCAAGTCAACATGGATTTATGAAAGGGAAATCATACTTGACAAATCTTCGAGAATTTTTTGAGGATGTAACTAGTAGAGTGGACAAGAGAGAACCAGTGGATGTGGTGTATTTGGACTTTCAAAAGGCTTTTGAAAAGATCCCACACAAGAGATTGGTGTGCAAAATTAAAGCACATGGTATTGGGGTAAAGTATTGACATGGATAGAGAACTGGTTGGCAGACAGGAAGCAAAGAGTGGGAATAAACGGGTCCTTTTCAGAATGGCAGGCAGTGACTAGTGGGGTACTGCCAAGGTTCAGTGCTAGAACCCCAGCAATTTACAATATACATTAATCACTTAGATAAAGGAATTAAATGTAATATCTCCAAGTTTGCAGATGACACTAAGCTAGGTGGCAGTGTGAGCTGTGAGGAGGATGCTAAGAGGCTGCAGGGTGACTTGGACAGGTTAGGTGAGTGGGCAAATGCATGGCAGATGAAGTATAATGTAGATAAGTGTGAGGTTATCCACTTTGGTGGCAAAAACAGGAAGGCAGAATATTATCTGAATGGTGACAGATTAAGAAAAGGGGAGGTGCAACGAGACCTGGGTGTCATGGTACATCAATCATTGAAAGTTGGCATGCAGGTACAGCAGGCGGTGAAGAATGGCATGTTAGCCTTCATAGCGAGAGGATTTGAGTATAGGAGCAGGGAGGTCTTACTGCAGTTGTACAGGGCCTTGATGAGGCCACACCTTGAATATTGTGTACAGTTTTGGTCTCCTAATCTGAGGAAGGACATTTTTGCTATTGAGGGAGTGCAGCGAAGGTTCACCAGACTGATGACCAGGATGGCAGGACTGACATATGAAGAAAGACTGGACTGACTAGGCTTATATTCACTGGAATTTAGAATAATGAGAGGGGATCTCATAGAAACATATAAAATTCTGACGGGATTGGACAGGTTAGATGCAGGAAGAATGTTCCCGATGTTGGGGAAGTCCAGAACCAGGGGTCACAGTCGAAGGGTAAGTGGTAAGCCATTTAGGACCGAGATGAGGTGAAACTTTTTCACTCCGAGAATTGTGAACCTGTGGAATTCTCTACTACAGAAAGTTGTTGAGGCCAGTTCATTAGATATATTCAAAAGGGAGTTGGATGTGACCCTTACAACTAAAGGGATCAAGAGGTATGGAGAGAAAGCATGAATGGGGTACTGAAGTTGCATGATCATATTGAATGGTGGTGCAGGCTCGAAGGGCCGAATGGCCTACTCCTGCACCTATTTTTTATGTTTCTATGTTGATGGAGCATTTTGGGGAAATTGATTGCCTAGTGAGGACTGGCCATGCATAGAATAAGTGCTGACAGCAGCTTGAGTATTAAACAATGGTGAGGATTATAATTTCAAAGATGATATGCTCAATAAATTAAATGAAGGTGAAATAAATTTGTAAAATATAATGGCTTGTTGTCTTTCATTACAAATTTAGTAAAACCAAATTCAGATATCATTGTTTTTTTCTGTTCTGTTCTGTTCATGGTGTGGTATGCCTGAGTCCGTTGGCAGCACTATGTCCTCTGATTCAGAAGGTTGTGGGTTCAAGTTTGACTTGAGGTTGAATAAAGGAGTGTTGCATTAGCAGGTGCCATGTTAAACCAAAGCTACATCAATCTGTTTTTGGTGAACATTAAAGTTACCATGCCAGTACTTTAAAGAGCTGAGAATTCTTCCAGTATCCTCTTAACTAACACCACAAAATCGATTAAATGGGCATCATGTCAATCGTGTGATCTTGCTGCGTGAAAAATAGTTGCTGCTTTTGTCTATGCAGCAACAGTTGCTACTTTTCAGAATGACTAAATATGAAATGTACTCAAATATTTCTAAAATTGCACTATATGAATGCAACTCTGACTTTTAATTCATGCTATATCTCTCTATTCTATCACTATCTTTAGAAAATTGTCATGGTGTCCAGAATTTAAAGCAATATGACAACAAAGACACAAGATACTGCATGATAACAATTTGGACTGAATTTCTGTGTTGTAATGCACTCCCGCCCCACTGTTTATTTATGGCTGCATCTATTTGTACTAACTGAAATGCAGCTGTTTCTCTGATTTGGCTATCCATTTTCACATGAACTATTGCTGATTGGTACCCTTGGAGGATAAGACACACCCTGAAGTTCCTCTGGAATGTGTAACTGGATCTGCCCAGACCAAGTTCTGAGTGATTTTCCAATTTGCAATTTGATCCATTTTGACTTCAGAAGCCACAGAGGATAGATCTTCCCAAAAACCACCAAGTTTCAGCCAAAGTCCATTATCCCAGCGTAAGTGCATCCCTCCGCCAGCTGAAGACCCTTACCCCACTGCAAGTGCATCCCTCCCCATGCTGAAATCGCTTACGCAGCACGTGTGCTGCCTCCCACAGCCAAATTCCAGCCAAAGGCCCCTACCCCAGCGCAAGTGCATCCCTACCCCAGCGCAAGTGCGTCCCTTCCCCCAGCTGAAGTCCCTTACTCCAGCACAAGACCTTACCCCCCCCCCCAAAAAAAAAGATGGGGCATTGTGTGCGATTTGTTAGCAGGTTTATTGGGTTTGAAGTGAATAGTAACGGTGTTGTAACTTCTCGATTTCACCCACTCCACTGATGTCCCTTGTAGCACTGAGCTCGCACGCACCAGGGGGTTGGAGGAACGTGATCCATCTTCTGAGTTCCCTCTCTCCCCTTCGATTCCCCCTCCCCCCACCCACTGTGTGTGTGTGTCTCTCTCTCTCTCTCTCTTCCCCCAAGCATGCGCGTGCGCTCTCTCTGTCTGTCTGTCTCTCTCTCTCCCTCTCCCTCTCCCTCTCCCCACCCTCCCTCCCTCCCTCCCTCCCCAGGTGCTCTCGCGCTCT
Organism: Pristiophorus japonicus; assembly: GCF_044704955.1. Lineage (NCBI taxonomy): Eukaryota > Metazoa > Chordata > Chondrichthyes > Pristiophoridae > Pristiophorus > Pristiophorus japonicus. The sequence continues at coordinate 204,668,484 of NC_091983.1, forward strand.
ATCTCTTCTCCCCCCACCCTTGCCCCAGGAACTCTCTGTCTCCCCGCTCACCCAGGCGCTCTGCCTTGCTCCCTCCCCCCCAGGCGCTCTGCCTTGCTCCCTCCCCCCCAGGCGCTCTGCCTTGCTCCCTCCCCCCCAGGCGCTCTGCCTTGCTCCCTCCCCCCAGGCGCTCTGCCTTGCTCCGCTCTATCTCGCTCCCTACCCCCCAGGCGTTCTGTCTCATTCTCTCTCTTCCCCCCCCGGCGCTATGTCTCACTCCCTCCACGCCCCTGTTTCTCATTTCCCCCGCCCCACCCCTCCAGTCTCTCGCTCTCTCTGTCTCTCACTCTCTCTTCCCTCCCCCCAGGCTCTCGCGCTCTCTCTTTCTTTCTCTCTCTCTCTCTCTCTCTCTCTCTCTCTCGTTCACTTTCTCTCCCAAGCTCTCGCTCCCCTCCGCTTCTCGCCCTCCCCGCCGCCTTGCTCTCTCTCCCCTCTTCCCCTCACCCAAGCAGATGCTTGAGGCGCTGTGGGTGGCTCGGGGCTTGGCAGATGCGTTCTGCTGCTGGATGGATCGGAGGCCACGTGTTGTTGGACGCATTCGCAGAAAAGGGTTAATGGGAATTGCTCTGGGGGGTAGAGTCGGTGTTATCTGTCCTAACTCTCGCTTCTGCGCATGTGTCAGGAGGCGCATGCGCAGAAGGGAGACTTAGTACAAATAGTTACTCCGTTTTTTTATATTGCGTTTTGTTGCAAAAGGATCAGTACCTTGCATATATGTTGTGAGCCAAATTGAAATGCTTAACTAGTAAACAGGTTAAAAATACATTTGACATTATGGTTTGCAATTAGAGCAGTAGAAAAACAGTTTATTATGGATTTTACCTATTAGTGCACTTGGCACATTGCCAAATAGTGTGAGTGGCCGCTTCATAACACAGACTTTGAGGTGACTGAGTTTGAGAGAGACTCTTTCTGAATAATCCAAACCATTATCTGAAACTATTATTCCACGCCCATGTTAAATACAAATAATAAAGGGAGATAAGTATGTTGGCCTAGATTCCTGGAATAAAAAACAAACCTGTTGGAGATGTATTACTGTTTTTGAAAGCACTTCGAATGATTAACTTGCATGCACATGAAGGAGAACATTCAAATTGGCAAGAATAGTAATAAAGGTTTTTTTTACAAAAAAACTGCTGTAGATGCGTATGAGCTTCAAACATTTTTAAACAAAAGTGATGAAATAATTAATGCAGTAACTAACTAATGTAAGGCTATGACCCATATTTATCCATATTTAGTTCAAATTGGTTTAAGATGTATCTAAAGTTTTGAATTTGATATATACATTACATTTATAGGTAAAAAATGCAATTTAGTCTTGCAACTATGACACAGTTTTCTGCATCCTCAGCTTCTTAAGGAAATGTTAATTGAAGCTTTATTTGGCAAATTATTTTTCTCCATTAAGTTAAATGTGAAGTAAACTTAGCCAACAGAGTATAGTAAAATATTAATGCCACTCTGGATGTGCACTTCTCTCTCTACTTCTGATTATCCCTCATAAACTTGTCACTTCAATAAATGAAATTGCTTTATAACTAAATGTTATATACTGTCACGACATGTTATTGCAGTGTACAAGAGCAGATAAACGTTAAAGGAAGAATTGTCAGTACTGTGAACCAAAAGTTGCCAAGTTCATTTTTGAACTGTGCTGAGTTAGCTGGCTACAGTGATAATTTGGGGGCTACAGTGATAATTTGGGTGCTACAGTTGGTCTCGGTGCCCTTAGATTAGGGAGGGGAAAATCGGACAAGGTTCATACTCTTGACTTGAAAAGCACATGAACGTGCTGCAGATTAGGGATTGGGTTTGTCTTGTCATTTTAAACTTACTGGTGCTCTTTATCAAGGAGGTGCTCTTTATCTCCTTTATCGCATGAAAAATGGCCACTTTAGTGAGGCACTGGAGGTATCCAGGACCCATGGAACTGTGCCCAAACAATGTCACCACCTTCAAAGGAAAAGGAGGGGAGGGAAGATGTCCGCCTTAGCTCATTGGTGGCTCTCTTCCATCTGAGTCATGGGTTTACATCCCACTCATGACCACAGTACTGAGGGAGGTGCTACCTTTCCGATGAGACTTCGGACCAAGACCCTTGTAGGTGGATGCAAAAGAGCCCATGGTGCTTTTCGAACAAAAGCAGTGGTGTTCTCCCAGTGTCTATTAATTTTTTGGTTTTTTTTTGTACCTCTTGGTGACCTTGGTTATAGTTGATTTGTGTATACAGGTAGATATAATATCTATCGATGCATCTTTTGGCAACATGCTGTTAGCTGAAATTTAGTTTAGTAAAGATCATGCTTCATAGCTGAGATGTTCCAAATTTGCATTCCAGGGCTATCTCAGTTGTGGTAAGTTCTTGGGCTCAATTTTCCCCAGTGATTTGCGCTGTTTTTTTTTGGAGCAGGCTGCTTTTTTGGCCTAAATTTTTAAAAAAACCACAGTTTCCCCAACAATTTGCACCTGTTAGTTATGATTTTTTTAGGTAAGTTTTTCTTCAGCCAAAGGGGTCGTAACTTGCCACCCGTGCCAATTCTGGCCATTTAGGCCAGTTTGGCCAGCTGAGAGTTACTTCAGTTCTTTTTAGGCCAGCGGATGTGGCCTCTCCAGAAAAACCTTCTGGAGAGTTAAAGAAATCGAAGCAGATGCCCGGAAAGCACCAGCAAGAGGAGAGGGCAGGGGGGTGGGGGGGAACGAGAAAGAGATGGGAGCACGGGGAAAGAGAGAGAGAGAGAGAGAATGGGGGGGGGGGGGGTGGGAGCCTTTCGGGTGTAGATAGGTGTAGGGACCGGGAGAGAGGAGGCCATTCGGCCTGGGATAGGAGCGGGGGAGCAGACTGGCACTGGCAAGGGGCTGGAGGCGGGGGGAGAGCGGGACCGGCAAAGCACTCTGGGCTGGGGGGGTGGGGGGGAGCGGGACCGGCAAGGCACTCTGTGGAGAGCGGGGGGAGCCGCACCGGCAAGGCGCTTGGGGCAGGCTAGGGAAGCACACCAGCAAGGCACTCGGCTAGGGTCGGGCGGGGGAAGCAGACCGGGAGGCCTTTTGGTCTGGGATAGGGGCGGGGATCGGCACAGGCATCGGGAGGTAAGTTGCTGCAATGTATTTTAATGTGTTGCGAGCTGGCTGTATGTTTCCCTTTCCGGCCTCAGTTTGCTTTATGTCCCTGGTTACCGTGGCAACCCGATCATTTTGGTGCAGATCAAGGCTCCACCCCCAAAACTAAAGGACAGGTTAGGCTGCGCCAAAATGAAGAAATCCAACGGGGAAACTTGGAACATTTTTTTTTGGTGTACTTGGGCCCCCAAAAAAGGGGCGTAACTCTTCAAGTACGCCAGAAAAAAGCTTTGGGGAAAATTGAGCCCATAGACTGGGCCTATGGCTGGAGTGCCTTTGGAACAGACAGCCTTTCTACTGCTAAACGGGGGGTGGGGGGAGGGGGGGAACTGAATACTCATCTCACTTTTCTTTTGTTCTGTCCTCAGAAATCAGATTGGCAGCAATTGTTTGGCCCACTTGGTCAACTTCTGGGAGGTAGGCAAGTGTTCTTGGGGGATGAAAAAGCAGAGAGTATTGCTTCATTAGGCTTTACACAACAATTTTTTAAAAAGGGGCTGGAATGTGTTTTTTGTGTGCAATATTGTGACCACAAACTCAAAAGTGTTTTTCAATTGGAAGTCCAATTGAAAACTTTTTTCGGTATCTTATGTTCAATGTTAGGTGCCCTAAGATATCTGCTACTGATCAACAATTATTTTAATTTATGACTGTTACTTGACCCAAGTTCCTCAATGTTTTTCAGTATAATCTTAAGATCATTGAGCATAAGTTTTGATGTGCTGCCTAATCTTAATGCAAATTATCTGATAATTACATTTTTCATGGAAAAAATGACTTCGAATGATCAAGAGTGGACTGTGCTGCAAAATATACTGTGGGTCCCTCATAAAATATCTCCGCAGTCCCATTTATTCACATGCTTGGGTCAAATACAGTCAAAATAATTAACATAATTGTTGATTAGTCATGATGGTACAAAGCACTGCTCTAGAGTATGCTGCTGCTAACCAAACAACTGCCTCTCGCCCCATATTGGTTAGCATCTTTTGCTAATTTGACCCATTCCCACGATCAATCCCAATGTTATGATGGCATCTAACTGCTATCAACAGCCTCGACCATTCTGCCATTCCTTTTATGTCTTCACTCATTCTTCCAGTGGCATGAATTATACCATTTTTACCAATTATGGAAGATTTCTCCTGTTTACTATTTATATTAAATCATAAATAAATAGGTAAAGAATTAATTTACTGTTTTGTAATGATTGTTGAACCTGCCCCATAGGTTTAACCTGAGTTTTAAAAATTACTGCTCAGTTGAAAATCTCATTTATGTCGGTTAAACCCATAAATCAGAAGGCTTAAATTTATAACATAGCAACCATTAGCTGTATGGAACTGATCTGCACTCTAGGGGCCCAAGTTTCGGCCTCAGTTGCTCCTGATTTTTTGGAGTAACTGGTGTAGAACGGAGTATCTTAGAAATTCAAATTCTCGGCATTTAGTTTGCTCCAGTTCTAGTCAGTTAGAACAGTTTCACTTTGGAACAGAATTTTTTTTTTCAAAAGGGGGCGTGTCCGGCCACTTACACCTGTTTTCAAAGTTTCGGCAGTGAAAACTTACTCCATACTAACTTAGAATGGAGTAAGTGAAGATTTTTGTACACTCAAAAACCTTGTCTACACTTTAGAAAATCAGGCGTAGGTTACAAATTAGGCGTAGGGAACGAGGGGTGGGGGGGGAGGGAAGTCATTAAATTCTACAATCAATCCTTAGTTATACTTACACAAATATTATACAAATAAATCCAACCTGAATAAAAATTTATAAGCAAAGAAAAGATTAAATAAACCATGTTCCTACCTGTGTGAAACAGCAGCAGCCTTCGAGCTGCTGTGCTTCAGGCAGGCCTTTCATGTTGGAGACAGGCAGGGGTGTGGCATCAGTGTCTCGACGGCAGCCCCAACAGCGGCAGCAAGCAGCCTTCGAGCTGAGCTGCTGTGCTGCAGGCAGGCCTTCATTCTGTTAGTGGCTGGCCGGTAGCCGAAGGATCAATACCAGACGCACGCAGCTTTTCAAGGGGGTTGAGGCCATTCGGCCACGCTTAAGGGGCGGCGTCAGTGGCTCGACAGCAGCCGAGTCCTTTTAAAAATGGCCAAGTGCCAATGTTTGTTTGACACTGCGCATGCGCGCACGCTCCAACGGGTTGCCGGCACCACGTTGGCTCATTTAAATTGGACCCGCCCCCCACTACTTACAGAATCGGCGCGAGTGTTTGGCTCTGTCCCCCGCTGTGAAGAGCGCGCCGCACCAAGCTGAGATCGAGCTCCGAGAAGCCGGAGAATATCAAAGTTTTTTTCTCGCGCACTTTTAGGCGCGAAGAACAGGCGTCCAGCTCGGAGGTGCGCCGTTTTCGGCGCGGGCCGAAACTTGGGGCCAATATTTTTTAAGTCTGTAGAAAGTTTACTGAGGACAACTGAACTTGTATTCTTTACCAAGAGTTGAGAATGGAACCAGTTCCACACAGAACCAATGATTATATTTTACCTTTTCATTTAAAATCCAATATGTTCTTTGCTATTCTTAGCAAAAGTCACCAAAAGTTTAATAGTAGTTGATGCTTAATATATACTGGAGATAGAATTTCCATGTAATCAACTTCACATTATTTCTTTTTAAATCTGTAGTAATGTGTACCCTGATGTGAAAGCTGTACTGCATAGCTCCAAGTTGTCAGTTTACCATAAACTCTGCACGATATTACTTGTTTTTATTTACATCTATGGCAATTACATTTTTTAAATCCTCTTCCTCTATCAACCATCTTTTTTTAATTGCCTTCGTTGATGAGAATGGAAATTGCTAACAGCAACATGCTTCAAAAATAATAATTTACGGAATAATTATATGACATTAAAGTGGCTCTCAGATTTCTTGCCTCAAAGCATCCAGATTCAAGACTACAAAAACAACCAAGACACAGTCTAGCATGTATTATAGCTAACTAGTGAACAATGGATATATATGCTGGAGTACAGCCTGCGAACTCAGATGACTAGTATGAACGGCTTAAACTTCACTCTTCCATTTATACATCATTTGATTTGTAATAGATTAGAGCTATATAATCATACTCTCTGTGCTTCATGAGTCTTTTGGCAAGAATTCAATTAAGAGCAAACCCAAATAAACAAAATGTCTGGCAAAAAATTCATTGCAGCCCACACAAGTGAAGACATGATGATTAAATATTCTGCTTAAGTAAATGAAATCCTTTTCTAATGACTTCCCATGTTTTCCAGGGCCTTTAAGTGAATTAGTATTGCATTAAATGAACTAAGATAAAGAATAAGGGAGCTGAAATTCACTGTCCCCAAAGGAACGGCTACCGCGGAGTTTGGGCGGGTGATCAATAAAATCAATCAGCCGCCGTGATCGGATAATTTTCTCTCAGCTTGGGGGGGATTTGAATAGTGTGCACTTCCGCCGAAAACGGCGCGGTGAAGCCGCTGTTAAGGAAACTTTCCAGCAGAGAGCTCTGCAGCGTGCAGGCTGCTGAAAAGCCACCAGGACCGGGATTTTCAGCTGCAAAAGTAAGCCTTTTCCCAGCAGTGCCCCCGCAAGGTATTCCAGTCGGTGCTCGAACGGGACACCGCTGGAGTGTTGCCGCGATCGGGGCCCTTTGGTAGGGAAATCGTTTTATTAATTTTAATATTTTTATTTACGATTACAGCATCCACTGTATTTATTTTTTAAATAGTTTATTCATTGTTTTGGCTCCATTCAACCTGCTGAGTGCTGCTCAGAGGTTTGCACATACTTTTGTACAACTTTCAGGTCTGACTCTTTAATGGAGTCCTGTGGGCTGCAGAGACCTGCTTGGCAGTGTTCACCCTGAGGACGGGAGGAGTGTTGAGAGGGCGACACCTGGTACACCTGCTCAGAAGCAGGGCGGCACGCTGGAGAAGGCATCGGCGTCAGCACATGCAGAGAGGCAGCGGGTAAGGGAGGCAGCAGCCATGATTCGTTCATTCTGCACCAGACCAGTGTGCCTGCCGTCTTCACCAGCCCGAATCAGGATGCGGTTGGCTGCTTGGATACAAGGGATATTCCCTGTCCACTTGGCTGCTCACTCCTCTGTGGAACCCCAGGACAGCATCAGAGCATGCATACAATGATGCTCATTGTACCATCAAGTTGCATCATCGAGCAGTACATAGGCATCCTTAAGCAGAGATTCCGGTGCCTGGACCACTCTGGTGACATCCTGCAGTACTTTCCTCAATGGGTCTCCATCATTGTCGTGGTCTGCAGCATGCTGCACAACCTGGCCACCATGAGGGGACAGCCGCTGGAGGTCGAGCCAGCAGTACTACCTGAGGAGGAGGAGGAGGCGCAGGAGGAGGATCCCCGTCACCCCAGAGCTAGGGCGTCGACCCATCACCACCCTGTAAGGGTCGGGTGCAGACTGGGCAGCACCTTCCTGGGTGGGTGCATCCTCACATATATGGAGGTGCCTGACAGCTCCCCTGCAATCTCCCTCCATGCCTGTCTGCCAGGTCTCTCCACGTCAGGAAACAGTATTCTTCTTCTGTCCTCCACACCATCCATCAGTGTCTCCAGCTCCATATCAGTGGACCTGTTGGCTCTCCTTGCACCTCTTACACCAGCCATCCTTCCAACCTCTTTCCCCAGCCCACCCCCCGGCTCCAAGGGCCTTGCTGCAAACCCTGCTCTTTAAAAAGACCACGGAGCAGCTGGCTCATTAGAAACCCTTACCTGCATGCTGAATTTCTTAGTGGTGATAACACTCAAATTAAGACAGCCACACCACTGAAAATTCACTTTAGAAGAGTTCATAGCGCTGGAACCCATTAGTTCACTTTTGGAGCTGAATATGGGGTGGCCCAGCCACGGAAAAATGTTGACGCTAATGGACACAAAAAGATCGGGGGAGCACCAGCTTTCCAGCGGTACTGAATTTTGGGCCCAAGCTGTCATCCACTAATCAATAAATATCAACAGCTCCATTGAAACTGCACAAGGTTCACCCTTTAGGGTGATAGGTGTGAAAGCCTTTTGTTGTGGCAGAACAACTTAAATTTATGTAGTGCCTTTAACAGTAAGGTGTCCTGAAGTTCTGAACGAAGGAAGAATGGATACTGAGCATTAAAAGAAGAATTAAAAGTGGTGACCAAAAACAAAGCAAGAAAAATTGGTTTTGTAAAGGCTTTTAAAAGCAGTGAGAGGAGTAGCTGTGTTATTGAGAAATCAAATTTGAAGGAATTTAGGGAGGGAGTTCAAGAGAGTAGGGCCACGGTGACTGGAGACTTTACCACCATTGGTGGATCAAGATTTGGGTGCCTTGCTGGAGTATGTTGCAATGTTTTGGGATGGAAGAGATAGTGAAGAGATTTATCAATGAGGGTGAAGATTTTTAATTTATTCCATTGAAGGACAGGGAGCCAGTAGAGGATTGTGAGAATAAGAGTGATGTTTCAACAAGACAGAATGCAGTTGATAGAGCTTTAGTTGAATTGGAGTTTGCAGATTGTGGAGCTTTGGAGTCCACCAAGGATAGTGTTGGAGGAATTTAGCCTGGAGTTAACAAAAGCATATAACATCAACTTGTATTACAAGAGTTTGTACAACAGTAGGAGTGAGAAATTAGCAGAGACAACAATGTTGTGCAGATAGAGTAGGCAGTCTTAATAATGAATGGGAGACTGTGGACTATTTACTTCAGCCTGAGTGAGAAGTTGGGATGGGGTGGAGAGGCAAAAGTATGCAGCTTTCAGCTGGAACCAAATAGGGTGTCTCTTGTCTACCTGATATTCTGTTAAAGGATGCTCTGGCTCATCTTGGTCAGACCAGCAATCTTACAGCAGAGGTGGAGCTGGATATCCATGTGACTAACCTTATTCCTATGGATAATGGCACTGAGAGATAACATGTAAAGTGAGACAAAGGAAAGGGCTAAGGATGGAATTTTGGAGTGCTTGGAGGTGACTGTAAGGTCAGTAAGAGAAATCATTATCTTGATCACATTTGATAGGAAGGAACCAGGCAAGGGCAGCCTCACTAAGATGTACCATGGAAGCATAATGTTGGTAATTCTCTGGCAGGCAACTTAATTGGTACACAGGAAACATTGTTAAAAGCCTTGTTCACTTCTGTGCCATTTACCACCAAACTCCAGGAGCATTGCCTTTAGGGTGATAGCACAGTCTGATTTGGTGTGACTAACTTAACACCTGGGGGAAAAATGCATGTTGCTTTTCAAGGGCCAGTTGCTATTAACACTCAACTTGTCCACAGATTGAAATGAAATATTGAAAATGAATTTGCTTATAATGTGCACCAAGGCTCACTGTGTTGACTTGTCTGCCAATTTTCCCCTCTTTAATAAAAAGTGCATACCCTCCACTTGCCTCGCTCCAGCCCCCATCCACAATGTCCTAATATGTTACTAGTTACACATTTTAGTGAAGTCATGTATTACATCACTTTATATAGTAACTTATTATGTCTTGAAGACGTTAGAAAGTGCTGCAGTATTCCCTCAGTCTGCACTGGAGTGACACTTTAGATTATCTGCTCAAGTCCTGGATGGTACTTGAACCCTCAACTTTCTGACTAAGCTTGGTTTAGAAGAATGCGCACTCACCTCTGACATTTAGTTCTATTAGTTGTGTATGTAATCAATATTCATACATGAGAAGTTACATCTCTTAACTGGTGGTTCGTGATGCATGTCAGGATAAATGGGTAATTTTCAGGTTGGCAAACTAACTAATGGGGTGTCATAGGGATCAGTGCTGGGGCCTCAACTATTTACAATCTATATTAATGACTTAGATGAAGGGACTGAGTGCAATGTAGCCAAATTTGCTGATGATACAAAAATAGGTGGGAAAGCAAGTTGTGAGGAGGATGCAAAGATTCTTCAAAGGGATATAGACAGGCTAAGTGAGTGGGCAAAAATTTGGCGGATGGAGTATAATGTGGGAAAATGTGAGGTTATCCACCTAGATAGGAAAAATAAAAAAGCAAATTATTATTTAAATGCGGTACAGAGGGATCTGGGCGTCCTTGTACATGAAACACAAAATGTTAGCCTACAGGTACAGCAAGTAATTAGAAAGGCAAATGGAATGTTGGCCTTTATTGCGATGGAGTATAAAAGTATAGAAGTCCTGCTGCAACTGTACAGGCATTGGTGAGACTACATCTGGAGTACTGTGTACAGTTCTAGTCTCCTTATTTAAGGAGGGATATACTTGCATTGGAGGCAGTTCAGAGAAGGTTCATGAGGTTGATTCCTGAGATGAAGGGGTTGTCTTATGAAGAAAGGTTGAGCAGGTTGGGCCTATACTCATTGGAGTTTAGAAGAATGAGAGGTGATCTTATTGAAACATATAAGATTTTGAGGGGGCTTGATGGGGTAAATGCTGAGAGGATGTTTCCCATTGTGGGGAAATGTAGAACATGGGGCCATAGTTTCAGAATAAGCAGTCGCCCATTTAAAAGGGAAATGAGGAGGAATTTCTTTTTTGAGGGTCGTGAATCTTTGGAATTCTCTACCCCCGAGAGCTGTGGAGGCTGCGTCATTTACTATATTTAAGATGGAGATGGGCAGATTTTTGAGCGATAAGGAAGTCAAGTGTTATGGAGAGCAGATAGGGAAGTGGAGTTGAGGCCAGGATCAGATCAGCCATGATCTTGTTGAATGACAGAGTAGGTTCGAGGGGCGAAATGGCCGCTTCCTGCTCCTATTTCTTATGTTCTTATCACAGAAGCTAGTCTTCAGCCAATTCGATTCACTCCACTTGATATCAAGAAATGGCTGAACGCACTCGATACAGCAAAGGCTATGGTCCCTGACAACATCCTGATTGCCGTGCTGAAGACTTGTGCTCCAGAACTAGCCGCGCCTCTAGCCAAGCTGTTCCAGTACAGCTACAACACTGGCATCTACCTGACAATTTGGAAAACTGCCCAGATATATCCTGTCCACAAAAAGCAGGACAAAACCAATTTGGCCAATTGTTCCTGGGATGTGGGCATCGCTGGCAAGACAAGTGGAGAGTATTCTATTACCCTCCTGACTTGTGCCTTGTTTGGGGAGTCAGGAGGTGAGACAATCGCCGCACAATACCCAGTCTCTGACCTGCTCTTGTAGCCACAGTCTTTATGTGGCTGGTCCAGTTAAGTTTCTGATCAGTGGTGACCCCAGGATGTTGATGGTGGGGGATTCGGCGATGGTAATGCCGTTGAATGTCAAGGGCGGTGGTTAGACTCATGATTGTTGGTGATAGTCATTGCCTGGCACTTTTGTGGCTCGAATGTTACTTACCATTTATCAGCCCAAGCCCGAATGTTGTCCAGGTCTTGCTGCATGCGAGTATGGACTGCTTTGTTATCAGAAAAGTTACCAATTGAACTGAACACCTCACTCACCTAAAGTGCTCCCATTCATCATCATCATCGTAGGTAGTCCCTTGGAATCGAGGAAGACTTGCTTCCACTCCTGAAGTGAGTTCTTTGGTGGCTGAACAGACCCATACGAGACCCACAGACTCTGTCACAGGTGGGATAGATAATTATTGAGGGAAAGGGTGGGTGGGACAGGTTTGCCACACGCTCTTTCCGCTGCCTGCGCTTGATTTCTGCATGCTCGCGGCGTTGAGACTCCCGGATGCGCTTTCTCCACTTAGGGCGGTCTTTGGCCAGGGACTCCCAGGTGTCAGTGGGGATGTCGCACTTTCTCAGGGAGGCTTTGAGGGTGTCCTTGTAATGTTTCCGCTGCCCACTTTGGCTCGTTTGCCATGAAGGAGCTCCGAGTAGAGCACTTGCTTTGGGAGTCTCGTGTCTGGCATGCGAACCATGTGGCCTGCCCAGCGGAGCTGATCGAGTGTGGTCAGTTGATTGAAGCACTGAAGCTTCCATTACCCAGGTCAGGTGATACGGGTTTTTAATTTATTTTCCTTCCTCTCCACGGTCCTGTCTTCTGAGTTTCCACATTCAACCGGAATTGTTCAACTAACATTAGTATTGCAATAAATGAGATTTAGGGCCTTTCCTGATTTCCAATCCTGGATGCCAATTCAGAATCAGTTGACTACAGTACACTGCTCAAGTTACACTGGTGTTTTCTGGTCTGGCATTTTTAATTGGATATTGCTGAAATGCTAATGTACATACAAGCCATGGAAATTAAAATGTTTGGTTTAATTGTAGAAGTTACTGTAAGGCAGTCCAACTCGGTATAGCCTACAGCTTATAGAACAGCTGGAACACCCGAAACATAAATTTACACCCATAAATTAGGACATACATTGTGATTGGGGACAGGTTTCTACCAGTATCACAGCAGCCGTTTGGACTTGGAACAAACTACTGTTCATCTGTCGTAATCACTGTTGATTTATCAAAGCTTCACAATGCATCTAATAACACATCTAATAACCAATTAAAAACTGAACTGCAAATTTAAATACATTGCCACTCCTGTACACCAGAAACAAACTGGGGCTAGAATTAAAACACAATTTTTGTTCATATTCATTCCTGGCAAGGCCAGCATTTATTGCCCATCTCTAATTGCCCTTAAGATGATGGTGAGCCGCCGCCTTGAACCACTGCAGTCGGTGTGGTGAAGGTACTCCCACAGTGCTGTTAGGGAGGGAGTTCCAGGGTTTTGACCCAACGACGATGAAGGTACGCCGTTATATTTCCAAGTCAGCATGGTGTGTAACTTGGGAAACTTGCAGGTGATGGTGTTCCCATGTGCCTGCTGCTTTTGTCCTTGTAGGTGGTAGAAGTCGTGGATTTTGGGAGGTGCTGCCTGCAGACGGCTTGGCGAGTTGCTGTAGTGCATCTTGTAGATGGTACACACTGCAGCCACGGTGGAGGGAGTGAATGATTAAGGTAGTGGATGAGGTGCCAATCAAGTGGGCTTGCTTTGACCTGGATGATGTTGAGTTTCTTGAGTGTTGTTAGAGCTGCACTCATTCAGGCAAGTGGAGAGTATTTCATTACACTTCTGACTTGTGGCTTGTAGATGGTGGAAAGGTTTTGGGAAGTAAGGTGGTGAGACACTCGCCACAGATTACCCACCCTCTCACCTGCTCTTATTGCACAGTATTTATGTGGCTGGTCCAATTAAGTTTCTGGTCAATGGTGACCCCCAGGGGATAGTGGGGAATTCGACGATGGTATTGAATGTCATGGGGCGGTGGTTAGACTCTCACTTGTTGGAGATGGTCATTGCTTGGTACTTGTGTGGTGTAAATGTTACTTGCCACTTATCAGCCCAAGCCTGAATATTGACCAGGTCTTGCTGCATGCGGGTATGGACTGCTTCATTTTCTAAGGAGTTGCGAATAGAACTGAACACTGTGCAATCATCAGCGAACTGCCCCACTTCTGACCTTATGATGGAGGGAAGGTCATTGATAAAGCAGCTGAAGATGGTTGGGCCTAGCACACTGACCTGAGGAACTCCTGTAGCAATGTTCTGAGGCTAAGATGATTGACCTCCAACAACCACAGCTATCTTCCTTTTGTGGTAGGTATGACTACAGCCAGTGAAGAGCTTTCCCCTGATCTGCAGTATTTTGCTTTTTGACTTGAGTCCTGGTTTACGAACAAATCAAGAATTTTTAACTGACTGCCAAAATCACTAGTGCTATTTAAAGTCATCTCTGTTAGCCCAAAACATATAGGGGTAGAACTTTAAAAATTTTGAAAAGTTAGCGCCAGGCGCAAATGAATCCTAACTTCTAAATTGGGCTTTGGCGCCATTAAGGAAGGAGATGGTAAATGAGGCACTAATGACCTCAGTGGGGCGCTAACAGCAGAGCGCTACCCAATTTCAGGTGACTTGTATTCAGCAATCATCCTTCAATTCTTCACACTGGCTCATTCCAGCTCTTAAAAAAGAGGTTTTATCAAGCTGCATCTGCTCATTTTCACCAGTGCTGCATTTGAGGGAGAGCTGAGAGCTGCTGCAAATCCAGCTGGAAGAAAGAGGTCACTGCGATTTAATGACGTGGCATTGATGGGGGGCCGTTGAGAGAAGGAGGGATGTGCCCTTCCCCGCAACTGAAAGGAGGCCATTGCCATAGGTCTGAAGTGGCAGAGGAGGTGTCGGCCAGCACTGTAGTGGATTGAACACTCAGTGCAGGAAGAAGTTCAGTGACCTCAATTGGATGGTCAAGTTTAAGTACATGCTTCCACGCCATCTACATACCAGCCTCTGAACCTCTGTCTTTGCACACTGTACGAACCACCAGTCACCCAATAAACGTGCAGCTACTCAAACTCACATCCTCATCTCACGCTTTGCTATTTGACAACGGTAGGCATATCTCCCACATACATAGCTGGACTCTTACACGCACAAATTCCTTTATTTTGCAGGCCAAGATGGCACATAATCAGAGGGAGCAACAGAAGACTGGCGGGGTTGAACCTCAGCTGCACGAGCTGTCCAACCTGGAGGAGCGAGTTCTACAGCTCATTAGGTTGATGCACCGGTGCTTAGCAGGCTGCAGCAAGGTCAACGGGAAAGGGTAGTTCAAGAGCCAGCTCCCCAGAGGAGAGTTAGCGCGTGGGTTCTGTTGCACAAGACTCCGATGAGGACCTCGATGGGGAGGTATTCACAAAAAGGGTGATGGCCATGCACTCTGACATGGTCGGGGCAATGGCAAGGATGCCCTCGAGCCTCTCCACGTGGAAAGTCCACCTCCAACATTGCACAGAGCTCTGCACACAACATGGAGGCCATCATTTCCAGTCTGCAGACGATGGTGACTCCCAGAGAGACTGCAGATCCAGACCTCATGACATGTCATGGGCAATGTGCCAGCTTCATTGAATCACAGGCGGAAGCAATGCAATGTCTTAGTGCTGTAATGCAGACAATGGTTGGTGGCATGGAAACTCAAACTGCTCTCATTCAGTCTCCGCTGGAAGCCACGCATACTCTAACTGCTGCCATCGCCGCTGGGTCCACCACAGTTCACCGAGGATCTCCCGGTGTCGCAGAAGGCCATTAATCTGTGCTCCAGCAGATTGATGAGGATGCTGAGGTGCTGTTCCGGGGGAGTGGCAGTGGGTCAGTAGAGCAGGAACCTGCTGCCCTCTCTCTGAATGACAGCATTCCTGAGCCCACTCTGCCATTGCACTTGTCGCTGCCTGTCATCCATCCATCACTGACTGCCGCCGCCCAGCCTGAGGTGGTGCAGTCTACAGTCGGGCCTTCCAGGTCCAGAACTGTTGAAGGGCGTCCTGAAAGGCCGTCTGTCGTCTCTGGCCCTGACACACAGCAGCCTTCCACCAGCCCTGCTGCAGCCATAGGGGACACAAAGCGAAGGAGCTCTAGAGCAGGTAAACAAAGTATTAACAGGGGCTATAAGGTATTGCACAAGGGTGATTCTTAAATATAATTGTTTATGATGGTGTTAAATGTTATGAGAATTTTTTTATTGGAATGTTGCATATTTGGTGGTGTCTCTCATTGAAACATAGAAAATAGGTGCAGGAGTAGGCCATTCGGCCCTTCTAGCCTGCACCGCCATTCAATGAGTTCATGGCTGAACATGCAACTTCAGTACCCCATTCCTGCTTTCTCACCATACCCCTTGATCCCCCTAGTAGTAAGGACTTCATCTAGCTCCTTTTTGAATATATTTAGTGACTTGGCCTCAACAACTTTCTGTGGTAGAGAATTCCACAGGTTCACCACTCTCTGGGTGAAGAAGTTTCTCCTCATCTCGGTCCTAAATGGCTTACCCATGAAGGCCAACATGCCATTTGCTTTCTTAACCGCATGCCAACCTTAATGACTAATGTACCATGACACCCAGGTCTCGTTGCACCTCCCCTTTTCCTAATCTTTACCATTCAGATAATAGTCTGTCTCTCTGTTTTTACCACCAAAGTGGATAACCTCACATTTATCCACATTATACTTCATCTGCCATGCATTTGCCCACTCACCTAACCTATCCAAGTCACTCTGCAGCCTCATAGCATCCTCCTCGCAGCTCACACTGCCACCCAACTTAGTGTCATCCGCAAATTTGGAGATACTACATTTAATCCCCTCGTCTAAATCATTAATGTACAGTGTAAACAGCTAAGGCCCCAGCACAGAACCTTGCGGTACCCCACTAGTCACCGCCTGCCATTCTGAAAAGTACCCATTTACTCCTACTCTTTGCTTCCTGTCTGACAACTAGTTCTCAATCCATGTCAGCACACTACCCCCAATCCCATGTGCTTTAACTTTGCACATTAATCTCTTGTGTGGGACCTTGTCGAAAGCCTTCTGAAAGTCCAAATATACCACATCAACTGGTTCTCCCTTGTCCACTCGACTGGAAACATTCTCAAAAAATTCCAGAAGATTTGTCAAGCATGATTTCCCTTTCACAAATCCATGCTGACTTCGACCTATCATGTCATCTCTTTCCAAATGCACTGCTATGACATCCTTAATAATTGATTCCATCATTTTACCCACACCGATGTCAGGCTGGACCGGTCTATAATTCCCTGTTTTCTCTCTCACTTCTTTTTTTAAAAAGTGGGGTTACATTGGCTACCCTCCATTCGATAGGAACTGATCCAGAGTCAATGGAATGTTGGAAAATGACTGTCAATGCATCCACTATTTCCAAGGCCACCTCCTTAAGTACTCTGGGAAGCAGTCCATCAGGCCCTGGGGATTTATTGGCCTTCAATCCCATCAATTTCCCCAACACAATTTCCCGACTAATAAGGATTTCCCTCCGTTCCTCCTCCTTACTAGACCCTCTGACCCATTTTATATCCGGAAGGTTGTTTGTGTCCTCCTTAGTGAATACCGAACCACAGTACTTGTTCAATTGGTCCGCCATTTCTTTGTTCCCTGTTATGACTTCCCCTGATTCTGACTGCAGGGGACCTACGTTTGTCTTTACTAAACTTTTTCTCTTTACATATCTATAGAAACTTTTGCAATCCGTCTTAATGTTCCCTGCAAGCTTCTTCTCGTACTCCATTTTCCCTGCCCTAATCAAACCCTTTGTCCTCCTCTGCTGAGTTCTAAATTTCTCCCAGTCCCCGGGTTCGCTGCTATTTCTGGCCAATTTGTATGCCACTTCCTTGGCTTTAGTACTATCCCTGATTTCCCTTGATAGCCATGGTTGAGCCACCTTCCCTTTTTTATTTTTATGCCAGACAGGAATGTACAATTGTTGTAGTTCATCCATGCGGTCTCAAAATGTCTGCCATTGCCCATCTACAGTCAACCCCTTAAGTATCATTCGCCAATCTATCCTAGCCAATTCACGCCTCATACCTTCAAAGTTACCCTTCTTTAAGTTCTGGACCATGGTCTCTGAATTAACTGTTTCATTCTCGATCCTAATGCAGAATTCCACCATATTATGGTCACTCTTCCCCAAGGGGCCTCGCACAACGAGATTGCTAATTAATCCCCTCTCATTACACAACACCCAGTCTAAGATGGCCTCACCCCTAGTTGGTTCCTCGACATATTGGTCTAGAAAACCATCCCTTATGCACTCCAGGAAATCCTCCTCCACCGTATTGCTTCCAGTTTGGTTAACCCAATCTATGTGCATATTAAAGTCACCCATTATAACTGCTGCACCTTTATTGCATGCACCCCTAATTTCCTGTTTGATGCCCTCCCCAACATCACTACAACTGTTTGGAGGTCTGTACACAACTCCCACTAATGTTTTTTGCCCTTTGGTGTTCTGCAGCTCTACCCATATAGATTCCACATCATCCAAGCTAATGTCCTTCCTAAGTATTGCATTAATCTCCTCCTTAACCAGCAATGCTACCCCACCTCCTTTTCCTTTTATTCTATCCTTCCTGAATGTTGAATACCCCTGGATGTTGAGTTCCCAGCCCTGATCATCCTGGAGCCACGTTTCCGTAATCCCAATCACATCATATTTGTTAACATCTATTTGCACAGTTAATTCATCCATTTTATTACGGATACTCCTTGCATTAAGACACAGAGCCTTCAGGCTTGTTTTTTTAACACCCTTTGTCCTTTTAGAATTTTGCTGTACACTGGCCCTTTTTGTTCTTTGCCTTGGGTTTCTCTGCCCTCCACTTTTCCTCATCTCCTTTCTGCCTTTTGCTTTTGTCTCCTTTTTGTTTCCCTCTGTCTCCCTGCATTGCTTCCCATCCCCCTGCCATATTAGTTTAACTCCTCCCCAACAGCATTAGCATTTCAGTTTTAGGGCTGTGGTATGGAAGTGGAAATTGATGTGCTGATGGGAACGTGCAGAGCAACTGGGAAGTGGGCTGAACGTCACTGGAACCGAATTCAGATGAGGTGGTCACGGACCGCCTTTGCAGAATGGCGAAGAGTGGCTGCCTCCTCCATCGCTGATGTTGCTGCTCCTCCTCCTGCTCCTCATCCTCCTCCTCCTGAGGTGGTGGAGCTATGCCTGGTGGCAATGGCTCTGCCTTCATGATGGTCAAGTTGTGCAGCATGCTCAGCCAAATACTGAAGGATTCCTCCCGAGCAGTCAGGGCAGCGGAACCATTGCTTGAGCACTCCAGTGGTCTGTTCAGTGATGTTCCTGGTGGCAGCATGGCTCTCATTATGAGTGCTGGGCAGGAGTCTTGTGGTTGTGGAGGGGTGTCATGAGCCAGGTGGAGAGCGGCCTCCGAACAGCCAGCTGCTCGCTTCATGTGGTGGTTGGAAGAGAACAGACATTGGCGGTGAGGATTCGACGTGTGTTGTCGCACACCAACTGTACATTGTGAGTGGTAGCCTTTGCAGTTACGGAATACCTCGGGATTGTTATGCGATGCCTGCAAAACGACGTGGATGCAGTCAATGGTGCCCTGCATCATGGGAAACACGCTAACCTAACAAAGCCACATGCATGCTCCAGCTGCTTCTCTCTGGTCATGGGGAAGGAAATGTGTTCCCTTCTCCTTCTGTACAGAGCAGCTGTGACCTCATGGATGCAGCAATGGATGGCAAACTGGGAGATGTTGGAGATGTCTCCTGTTGCACACTGGAAGGATCCATTGGCGTAGAAGTCGAGCGCGATAGTGACCTTGACTGCAACTGAGAGCCGTCCTCACCCTGTCTGAGGCTCAAGGTCTGGTTGCAGGAGTTGGCAGAGCTCTGACCATGTCCTTGCTGAAACGCAGCCTTCAAACACTCTTCCTCAGTGAAATTAATGTAGGAGAACTGCTGCCGGAATACCCTGTTGACAACCCTGTTGGGCCTCCTCCCTCTGGCCACTTTTTGCTGTCTCTTTCTCGGCCTACGTTGCCTTCGATGGTGACATCGGACAGGAGATCGAGTGCCAACACAGCCCCCATGAAACATTATAAATGTTGGAATTTCAAATCTGCCCTCAGTGAAAGTCAGGAATGTTTAACAGCTAGAACACACCTTCAACTGAAAATCGCTGAAACCTGTCAAAAAGCTTGTCTGTCTATGTGGAAGTAAGCAGCAACCATTTTTGGCCGACTAAAAGTTTTCCCCAAAGATGGCACCTTTTAAATAGCGTTCCTCCATCCGACTCCGGGCTGAAATTCAACAATGGAAGTTGTCGGTGCCAGGCGGGAAAACTGGACGCGAGCCAAACCTCAGAAAAGATATATTGGCTTTAGGGCTTAATGAGCTAAATTATGGGGACAGATTGTATAAACTTGCTTTGTATTACCTTGAATTTAGAAGATTGAACAAATTGGGGTGCTGAAAATGAAACAAAAATGTGAACAGGTAGATATAGATGAACTATTTATTGGGGTGAGGGAATCCAGAACAAAGGGGTATAATCTTAATTTATATTTAGGCGTGAAATCAGGAAGTACGTTTTCACATAAGGGGAGATGGAAATCTGAAACATTCTCTCTTTAAAGGTTGGTCAATTGAAATTTTCAAGACTGAGTTCAATAGATTTTTGCTAGGTAAGAGTATCGAGGGATATGGAGCAACGTAAATGGGATTGAGTGACTGATCAGCCATGATCTAATTGAATACCGGAACAAAATTGAGGATCTGAATGCCTTTCTCCTATTATGTTCCAATGAGTAAGAACAATGCAAACAAGACTCAGTGTGGAGGCACAAAATGGAGTCTGCAGGCAGGTAACTGAGCAACCCAGCACCTGATTCCTATTTCATGGCTGGTAAAAAGGAGGTGTTGCTGTATGAGGTGGTTGCAAAGAGGACTATTCTGTTAACCACTCTAGAGCACCTTCCCCATAGGACAGCTGTAACATAAGAACATAAGAATTAGGAGCAGGAGTAGGCCATCTAGCCCCTCGAGCCTGTTCCGCCATTCAACAAGATCATGGCTGATCTGGCCGTGGACTCAGCTCCACTTACCCGCCCGCTCCCCGTAACCCTTAATTACCCTATTGGTTAAAAATCTATCTATCTGTGACTTGAATACATTCAATGAGCTAGCCTCAACTGCTTCCTTGGGCAGAGAATTCCACAGATTCACAACTCTCTGGGAGAAGAAATTCCTTCTTGACCCGGTTTTAAATTGGCTCCCCCGTATTTTGAGGCTGTGCCCCCTAGTTCTAGTCTCCCTGACCAGTGGAAACAACCTCTCTTCCTCTATCTTGTCTATCCCTTTCATTATTTTAAATGTTTCTATAAGATCACCCCTCATCCTTCTGAACTCCAACGAGTAAAGACCCAGTCTACTCAATCTATCATCATAAGGTAACCCCCTCATCTCCGGAATCAGCCTAATGAATCGTCTCTGTTACCCCTCCAAAACTGAAGTAAGGTGACCAAAAATGCACGCAATACTCCAGGTGCGGCCTCACCAATACCCTATACAGTTGCAGCAGGACCTCCCTGCTTTTGTACTCCATCCCTCTCGCAATGAAGGCCAACATTCCATTCGCCTTCCTGATTACCTGCTGTACCTGCAAACTAACTTTTTGGGATTCATGCACAAGGACCCCCAGGTCCCTCTGCACCGCAGCATGTTGTAATTTCTCTCCATTCAAATAATATTCCCTTTTACTGTTTTTTTTTTTTCCCCCCCAAGGTGCATGACTTCACATTTTCCAACATTGTATTCCATCTGCCAAACCTTAGCCCATTCGCTTAACCTATCTAAATCTCTTTGCAGCCTCTCTGTGTCCTCTACACAACCCGCTTTCCCACTAATCTTTGTGTCATCTGCAAATTTTGTTACACTACACTCTGTCCCCTCTTCCAGGTCATCTATGTATATTGTAAACAGTTGTGGTTCCAGCAGCGATCCCTGTGGCACACCACTAACCACCGGTTTCCAACCCAAAAAGGACCCATTTATCCCGACTCTCTGCTTTCTGTTAGCTAGCCAATTCTCTATCCATGCTAATACATTTCCTCTGACTCCATGTACCTTTATCTTCTGCAGTAACCTTATTTGTGGCACCTTATCGAATGCCTTTTGGAAATCTAAATACACCACATCCATCGGTACACCTCTATCCACCATGCTCGTTATATCCTCAAAGAATTCGAGTAAATTAGTTAAACATGATTTCCCCTTCATGAATCCATGTTGCGTCTGCTTGATTGCACTATTCCTATCTAGATGTCCCGCTATTTTTTCCTTGCAGTGCAGTATAGCGATAAGGAAGTGGAGGTAGATTGAGGATGCAGCTGACCATTACTAACTCTGCCTGTGCAAGTTGGCTGTCGGTATTCTTGCAGAAATGTGCAGCTAGTTTAATACATTTATCCTATGTGGTTGCCAGATCTATAAATATGACTGGTGGTATTGTGACAGGTGCAGCTAGTCAGTTCTTGCTGACAAATAATCTCCCTGCTATCTTCCTTCACCCAGTACCACTTACAACACAGAGTGGGTGCCACCTGCACCATACAACATTAGAATTGGAATTGCGTGTGATACTCTAAATGGACGGAGGTCCAGTGTTATGGATCTCTACTCCCTTTTATGATTAGTCACTGTCAGTTTCAATGCTACCTTTTTCAATCCAAATGCCAAGGATATAGTTCCTTTACCACATTAACTGTACACGTTCAAAGTGGTTACTTGCTACTGGTGTGTGCAGAGGTTGAGATTTTAGACAAAGGTGATTTATGTTGGTGTTTTTAATCTTAAAGTCTGTTACAGTTTTTTCAGGTTAAATAAGGATTGATTAAATCAAAACATTTATTTTAAAATATTTTAATTATGAATCTGATGCCCTAACATCAATCATCTGCTTTTTGTGGCAGTTAGTGTGAAAATAATGTATTCTGACTTTTATTGATTGCCATAAAATATAATCATGGACGACGTTGATTCAGCTTTCTCAATCCCTTTTATTCGAATTAGAGTTTCAAACTCATGTTATTACCACCATGGCTAATGTAATACGTAAGAACATAAGAAATAGGAACAGGAGTAGGCCATTTGGCCCCTCGAGCCTGCTCTGCCATTCAATAAGATCATGGCTGATTTGATCCTGGCCTCAACTCCACTTCCCCACCCGCTCCCCATAACTCCCTTATGATTCAAAAATCTGTCCATCTACACCTTAAATATATTCAAAGACCCAACCTCCACAGCTCTCTGGGGTAGAGAATGTCAAAGATTCATCGCTCTCCTGAGAGAAGAAATTCCTTCTCATTTCTGTTTTAAATGGGTGACCCCTTATTCTGAAACTATGCCCTCTAGTTAGAGATTCCCCCGTGAGGTGAAACATCCTCTCAGCATCTACCCTGTCAAGCCCCCCAGAATCTTTTATGCTTCAATAAGATCACCTCTCATTCTTCTAAACTGCTAGGAGTATAGGCCCAACCTGCTCGACCTTTCTTTATATGACAGCCCCTTCATCTCAGGAATCAACCTCGTGAACCTTCTCTGAACTGTCTCCAATGCAAATATATCCTTCCTTAAATAAGGAGACCAAAACTGTACGCAGTACTCCAGGTGTGGTCTTACCAACGTCCTGTACAGTTGGAGCAGGACTTACCTACTTTTATACTCCATCCACATTGCAATAAAGGCCAGCTTTATTAATTCCTGAATATGTCCCTATCTAAATGGAATATGAAGTGTACCTGATCTCATCAATTCAGTATTTGAATATGGTTGTCCATATTGTTTATGTATAACCGTATCTATTCATCTTATCCATCTTAAATACCATTATGCATGCCTTGTTTCTCAAAGTCTGTAATTCTTGGGAATGCTTATTGCCTGCAATTGAACTTTTAAAGGAAAATGGCTTTTTTTTTTCTTACCCCTTTTTCCACCCACCGATTTCCATGTTGCACCTCATTCCCGAACCAAGAGGACAGACAGCATCGTCCCAAGGAGCCCCATGACCAGTCATTAATAGCTATTCAATTATTCCCTCGCCTTGTGTAGAGGTACTAGAGTAAATTCTCTGGTCACCAGTGTGGCAAGAGCACCCAGCTAACCCATTAATATCTCTGGGGTCAACCTAGTTAGTGAGCTCCAGGAATAGAAAACTTCTTGGATTGGGAGTTTCTGTTGGTGTGAGGAAAATTGAAAAGCTTACAGGATTTAAAGGCCTGCAACAGCTTGGAAGAATAGGCATGATGATTTAAAGATTTGGAAGTCAGCATGCTTCTTTAGAAAAACAACGTAAAGAGTACAAGAGGCCAGATAAGGTCATTACTGAGGTTGGGCCAAGATATGTTCTTGGTAGCTAACCTAATCTGATCCTTACTAAAGAGCACTTCAAATTGACACACTGCAAAAGTTCCACAAGGTTCAAGGAGTTACTGTCTGCTTGCCTACAAGATAGTTGTTTGGTTTAAATCCCAATGCTGTTTTTAACTAGCCACAGTTTTAGTGGGATTCAACCTCTCATGCAGACAATATTTCTTCTTGTAGAAGTGGAAATTTCCATTACTTATCAACTAACAGAGCATCTTTCATGGCTCACTTGAGAGGGAAAAGTCTACTCCCTCAGCTAACTTGCTATCTCAGATCACAAGGAAAAATGGAAAACGTTTAGTGAGGAATAATTCCAAAGCATTTCAATAAAATATGCAAAATTACATCCTGCATTTATAATATTTGCTGTTTCCTCTCTCCCAGGACCCAGTAGTTATAGACCCAGGAGAAGATGTTTCTCTCCTCTCTGTCAGTTTTGAGGATGCTGAAGCCACTCAAGTGTTTCCCAAACTGTACCTGTCTCCAAGAATTGAACAGTAAGTACAATACTTCTCTGTGACCCCAGTTTCAAATTCTGTATGTGTGTACCATTCTATTTTTACTCAGATTTTTCTCTTCCCGCCTTTTGAAGGTAAAGATTTGTGCTGGAATACCATTCATCAGGCATAACTGGTCCTTCAATATCTTGCCCCAGTATTATTTTTTTTAAATTTTAAACCAAATAAGTACACACAAAATGTTCTTGCAAAAGAGACTTCAAGAAGTGTCAGATACTGGATTGACCTTGTGGTCTTGTAAGTTATAGGGTCAACCTCAAACCGCACTCTCCTTGAACAAAACCTGACAGGCCAACCTTATGGGAAAGTAAATTAATTTCACTGGTGGAAGAAGATGTTAAATGAGTGGCAAATATTAGGTAGAATAGTTTCAGTACAATAAATTTTTCTAATGTAAAGAAATTGACGGTACTATTTCCAACCTTTTGAGAAATAACTCCTCAGTAAAGTGTATACCTTCCATGAACACCTGTCATTTTGGGTTCTAAAAGAAATTATCTAAAATATATATCATTTTAACTCGCACACTGTTGTACAAATGGAATCATAACATTTTATACCACAGAAGGAAGCCATCATGACTGTGCCTAGTTCTTGATTATCCACTTAGTACCTCAACAAATGTTTTACAAAGCGTGACAAAACAGATAATAAGAGCTATAAAAGAAGAATACGAAAATAAACTTGCAAGGGAAATCAAAATATAAACACATTTTTTTTAATTATATTAGGAAAAAGAGTGTGGTCAGGAGCAATGTTGGCCCCTTGAAAACTGATATTGATGATATTGTCAACAATAACAGGACATTGTCAACAGTAGCAGGACATTTGGAAAAGCAAAATTCGATCAGGCAGAATCAACATGAATTTATGAAGGGGAAGTCATGTTTGACAAATTTGCTGGAATTCTTTGAGGATGTAACGAACAGGGTGGATAAAGGGGAACCAGTGGATGTGGTGTATTTGGACTTCTAGAAGGTATATGACAAGCTGCCACTTAAAAGGTTACTGTATAAGATAAAAGTTCATGGGGTTGGGGGTAATATGGTATGGATAGAGGATTGGCTAACTAACAGAAAACAGAGAGTCTGGATAAATGGTTCATTTTCTGGTTGGCAATCAGTAACTAGTGGGGTGCCGCAGGGATCAGTGCTGGGACCCCAACTATTTACAATCTATATTAACAACTTGGAAGAAGGGGCTGAGTGTAACATTGCCAAGTTTGCTGACAATACAAAGATGGGAGGAAAAGCAATGTGTGAGGAGGACACACAAAAATCAGCAAAAGGACATATACAGGCTAAGTGAGTGGGCAAAAATTTGGCAGATGGAGTATAATGTTGGAAAGTGAGGTCATGCACTTTGGCAGAAAAAAATCAAAGAGCAAGTTATTATTTAAATGGAGAAAGATTGCAAAGTGTTGCAGTACAGCAGGACCTGGGGGTACTTGTGCATGAAACACAAAAGGTTAGTATGCAGGTACAGCAAGTGATCAGGAAGGCCAATGGAATCTTGGCCTTTATTGCAAAGGAGATGGAGTATAAAAGCAGGGAAGTCTTGCTTCAGTTATACAGGGTATTGGTGAGGCCACACCTGGAATACTGCGTGCAGTTTTGGTTTCCATATTTACGAAAGGATATACTTGCTTTGGAGGCAGTTCAGAGAAGGTTCACTAGGTTGATCCCGGAGATGAAGGGGTTGACTTATGAGGAAAGGTTGAGTAGGTTGGGCCTCTACTCATTAGAATTCAGAAGAATGAGAGGTGATCTTATCGAAACGTATAAGATTATGAGGGGGCTTGACAAGCTGGATGCAGAAGGGATGTTTCCACTGGTGGGGAAGGCTAGAACTAGGGGGCATAATCTTAGAATAAGGGGCTGTCCATTTAAAACTGAGATGAGGAGAAATTTCTTCTCTGAGGGTTGAAAATCTGTGGAATTCGCTGCCTCAACGAGCTGCATACCCTGCTGTACCTGCATGCCAACCTTCAATGACTGATGTACCATGACACCCAGGTCTCGTTGCACCTCCCCTTTTCCTAATCTGTCACCATTCAGATAATAGTCTGTCTCTCTCTTTTTACCACCAAAGTGGATAACCTCACATTTATCCACATTATACTTCATCTACCATGCATATTTGCCCACTCACCTAACCTATTCAAGTCATTCTGCAGCCTCATAACATCCTCCTCGCAGCTCACACTGCCACCCAACTTAGTGTCATCCACAAATTTGGAGACACTATATTTAATCTCATCTAAATCATTAATGTACAATGTAAACAGCTGGGGCCCCAGCACAGAACCTTGCGGTACCCCACTAGTCACCGCCTGCCATTCTGAAAAGTACCCATTTACTCCTACTCTTTGCTTCCTGTCTGCCAACCAGTTCTCAATCCACGTCAGCACAATACCCCCAATCCCGTGTGCTTTAACTTTGCACATTAATCTCCTGTGTGGGGCCTTGTCGAAAGCCTTCTGAAAGTCCAAATACACCACATCAACTGGTTCTCCCTTCTCCACTCTACTGGAAACATCCTCAAAAAATTCCATAAGATTTGTGAAGCGTGATTTCCCTTTCACAAATCCATGCTGACTTGGACCTATCATGTCACCTCTTTTCAAATGCGCTGTTATGACATCCTTAATAATTGATTCCATCATTTTACCCACTACCGATGTCAGGCTGACCGGTCTATAATTCCCTGTTTTCTCTCTTCCCTCCTTTTTTAAAAAGTGGGGTTACATTGGCTACTCTCCACTCCATAGGAACTGATCCAGAGTCTATGGAATGTTGGAAAATGACTGTCAATGCATCCGTTATTTCCAAGGCCACCTCCTTAAGTAGGCTTGGATCCGGATTCGGGACGTCAGAAAGACATTCCAAAATCCGGCAAAACGAAAAATCCGGAACGACCTCAGTCCTGAGGGTTCCGGATTCGGGACGCTGCACCTGTCGTGGTTTATGTGGTCCAGCCAGTTCTGACAATGAACCGCTAAACCAGTTGTCCGCCATAAACGTTCAAGTCTGTATCCCTTGGACTTGAAAGAGCGGATATGGAGACCGTACCAGGGGGAGAGAGAGTAATAGTTTTATTGGAGTATTAACGTAATGCTCTTCAAACATTGGGGGGGGGGGGAGGGATGATAAAAGTATTTTAATATTTTGCAATACATCAAAGCCAGACACAGATTTCATCCATGGACTGTGCTGCGTTAACTGATCACAACTGAGACAGCAATTGTAGTCTCGATACCCTAGGATAGGGAGGGGGGAAAAGTCTGTAACCAACATCACTAAAACAGATTATCTGTTCATTATCACATTGCTGTTTGCGGACGCTTGCTGTGTGCAATTAGCCGCCTAACCTTCAAAAGAGGGGGTGGAGGGGAAACTTGGCATTGATTTTATATTAAAAGTAGCCAGGAATTCATGCTGATCCAATTCAAATTATTGAATTAAAATTGCAACTTTGGTATGAATAGGTGCACTGTTCCATAGTAAGAAACATGTTGCAAGTCATTGCTGTGTATGCGGTATTATGGGGTGGCTGCAATGTCTATAAGACGTACCTGCACATCTCAATATGGTGTATGAGGTGCCTGAATATTTGCCTGAATCAAAAATAAATCAATGTCGTATAAAATGTGAGAAGAACTGGAGTCAGTAGTTTAAAAGAGGAGGCTTGACAGGGCAGATGCAGAGAGGATGTCTCCCCTTGTGGGGGAATTTAGAACTAGGGGACATAGTTTCAGAATAAGGGGTGGCCCATTTAAAACGGAAATGAGGAATTTCTTCTCAGAGGGTCGTGAACCTTTGGAATTCTCAAGAACAATGGAGGCTGGGTCATTGAATATATTTAAGGTGGGGATAGACAGATTGTTGAGCGATAAGGGTGAGTCAAAGTGTTATGGGGAGTGGGCAAGGAAGTAGAGTTAAAGCCAAGATCATATCAGTCATGATCTTATTTGAATGGCGGAGCAGGCTCGAGGGGCCTAATGGCCTACTCCTGTTCTTATTTCTTATGTTCTTATATTCTTATGGAGACAAGGCATCAAAGATGGAGGTGAGGGTTTGATTCAGCAGATCAGTAGCTGCAGAAATGGTGCGCTGGATGGAGGGCCAACGGCTAGACAGTTGGGAAATTGAAAGTGTCATTGACTTGGGGGGAGAGTTTTCTTTCCAGGGGCAGCCACAAAAGGAGGTGGGATTGGGAGGGAGGGGCAAGGTGAATGTATGTGGCGAGGGATATAAGGAAGTGATCAGAGGTGTGCTTGATATGATGGACGTAGAGAGGCCACGTGAGATGGCACGGTCAAGGGGAGTGACCGTGTAGATGATTGTCCATGGCATTTTGTCAGAATGGTAGGAATCAACCAGCTGGTATCCAAAGGATCAATGCTGAAACCTTTGTTACTCACATTGTGTGATTTGGAAAGGAGGGTAGAGGTAAAAGAGTCACTTTGTAGATGGCATCAAGGCGGGGAAGGAGGTTTGCAGACAATTAAGTTATTGGCTGATCAGGTGCAGAAGAATCTAGGTAAATTGAGACGTTGTGCTAACAAGTGGCAAATGAAAATCCGTGTCAATAAGTGCAAAGTGATAAGATTAGAGAAGCAGAATAAACATTGGATTATAAACTGAATGTTGTTACGCAACAGGATACAGCACTGGGAAAAAGGGTTTGCGATATTGTTGGACAGATCTTTGAAACTGACTGTATTGTGTTTGGCAATAGTAAATAAGGCACTATTGTGCATGGTGTAGATCACAAACGACAGGGTTTGGTGCAAAGTTTATACAAAGCAATAGTTTATCCCCATCTGGTGCACTGTGCGCATTTTTGATCACAATGTTGCAAGAAAAATATGGCATTGTAAAAGGTGCAGCAAAATGCTACCTGACGGGGATGGGGGGGGTGGTGGTGAGACGCAAGATGAAGCTCCGAAGAGGAAAGGTAAGTGGACAGATCAGAGATTTTACCTATTATGAGACATAGCTAGTGAACTATATTTTTGAACTCTGGGGCCATCAGATGGACTCAAGTGGATTTTTCCAATTCTGTACATTCCGATGTCCATAGTTTTAAATCAATCTCATTCTTTAAAATAGCAGGCAAGAGAATGTTATATGCCGCATTAAACTTTCGTTCAGTAATATCAACATTTTTAGTTTTGTATCGGTCAAAGCTATTTTCTGGTTTCAAATTTTCGCACAAACAGTTAAAATTAAATATATATTAATGACCCTAAGGACTGGGTGAAATTTAGATTTCAGCAGAGGAGGACTAAGGGTTTAATTGGGAGGGGGAAAATAGAGTATGAGAGTAAACTTGCAGGGGACATAAAAACTGACTGCAAAAGCTTCTATAGATACGTGAAGAGAAAAAGATTAGTGAAGACTAATGGTCCCTTGCAGTCAGAATGAGGTGAATTCATAATGGTGAGCAAGGAAATGGCAGACTAATTGAACAAATACTTTGGTTCTGTCTTCACTAAGGAAGGCACAAATAACCTCCTGAAAATACTAGGGGACCAAGGGTCTAGCGAGAAGGAGGAACTGAGGGAAATCCTTATTAGTCAGGAAATGGTGTTAGGGAAATTGATGGGATTGAAGGTCGATAAATCCCCGGGGCCTGATAGTCTGCATCCCAGATTACTTAAGGAAGTGGCCCTAGAAATAGTAGATGCATTGGTGGTCATTTTCCAACATTCCATGAACTCTGGATCAGTTCCTATGGATTGGAGGGTAGCTAATGTAACCCCACTTTTTAAAAAAGGAGGGAGAGAAAACGGAAATTATAGACCGGTTAGCCTGACATTGGTAGTGGGGAAAATGCTGGAATCAATTATTAAAGATGTAATAGCAGCACATTTGGAATGCAGTGACCGGATCGTTCCAAGTCGGCATGGATTTATGAAAGGGAAATCATGCTCGACAAATCTAGAATTTTTTGCGGATGAAACTAGTAGAGTGGACAAGGGAGAACCAGTGGATGTGGTGTATTTGGACTTTCAAAGGACTTTTGACAAGGTCCCACACAAGAGATTAGTGTGCAAAATTAAGGCACATGGTATTGGGGATAATGTATTGACGTGGATAGAGAACTGATTGGCAGACAGGAAGCAAAGAGTAGAAATAAACGGGTCCTTTTCAGAATGGCAGGCAGTGACTAGTGGTACCACAAGTTTCAGTGATGGGACCCCAGCTATTTCCAATATATATTAATGATTTAGACGAAGGAATTGAATGTAATATTTCCGAGTTTGCAGATGACACTAAGCTGGGTAGTGTGAGCTGTGAGGAGGATGCTAAGAGGCTGCAGAGTGACTTGGACAGGTTAGGTGAGTGGGCAAATGCATGGCAGATGCAGTATAATGTGGATAAGTGTGAGATTATCCACTTTGGTGGCAAAAACAGGAAGGCAGATTATTATCTAAATGGTGACAGATTAAGAAAAGGGGAGGTGCAACGAGACCTGGGTGTCATGGTACATCAGTCGTTGAAAGTAGGCATGCAGGTACAGCAGGCAGTTAAGAAAGCAAATGGCATGTTGGCCTTCATAACGAGAGGATTTGAGTATAGGAGCAGGAAGGTCTTGCTGCAGTTGTACAGGGTCTTGGTGTGACTATACCTTGAGTATTGTGTACAGTTTTGGTCTCTTAATCTGAAGAAGGACATTCTTGCTATTGAGGGAGTGCAGTGAAGGTTCACCAGACTGATTCCCGGGTTGGCAGGACTGACATGAAGAAAGACTGGATCGACTAGGCTTATATTCACTGGAATTTAGAAGAATGAGAGGAGACCTCATAGAAACATAAAATTCTGACGGGATTGGACAGGTTAGATGCAGGAAGAATGTTCCCGATATTAGATAAGTCCAGAACCAGGACACAGTCTAAGGATAAGGGGTAAGCCATCTAGGACCGAAATGAGGAGAAACTTTTTCACAGAATTATGAACCTATGGAATTCTTTACCACAGAAAGTTGTTGAGGCCAGTTCGTTGGATATATTTAAAAGGGAGTTGGATGTGGCTCTTATGGCTAAAGGGATCAGGGGGTATGCAGGGAAGGCAGGAGTGTGATACTGAAGTTGCATGATCAGCCATGAATGGTGGTGCAGGCTCGAAGGGCCGAATGGGCTGCTTCTGCACCTATTTTCTATGTTTCTATGACCCTGCTGTGTTAAGCATATGCTAAGATAGTGAGAGCAGAGTACCTTAGATCAGCTGGTTTAAATATTTACAATAGTTATTGATTACAGGTCTTGTTATTTATCAAGACTTATTCTAAAATAGAAGGTAGTAGTAGTCTGATTTTACGTTTATTTCTTACTCAATTTTTGTTCATCATACAGTTGCCATTTTTATATAAATACACTTGCTCAATATTACGTTACAGCCTGATTGTTTTTTGTTCTGTTTTGTAATAGCAGCGCATTTGGAAAGCAGTGTCAGGATCGGTCCAAGTCAGCATGGATTTATGAAAGGGAAATCATGCTTGACAAATCTTCTAGAGTTTTTTGAGGATGTAACTAGTAGAGTGGACAAGGGAGATCCAGTGGATGTGGTGTATTTGGACTTTCAAAAGGCTTTTGACAAGGTCCCACACAAGAGATTAGTGTGCAAAATTAAAGCACATGGCATTGGGGGTAATGTATTGACGTGCATAGAAAACTGGTTGGCAGACAGGAAGCAAAGAATCGGAATAAATGGATCCTTTTCAGAATGACAGGCAGTGACTAGAGGGATACCGCAGGGTTTAGTGCTGGGACCCCAGCTATTTACAATATACATTAATGATTTAGACGAAGGAATTGAATGTAATATCTCCAAGTTTGCAGATGACACTAAGCTGGGTGGCAGTGTGAGCTGTGAGGAGGATGGTAAGAGGCTGCAGAGTGACTTGGACAGGTTAGATGAATGGGCAAATGCATGGCAGATGCAGTATAATGTGGATAAATGTGAGGAAATCCACTTTGGTGGCAAAAACAGGAAGGCAGAATATTATCTGAATGGTGACAGATTAGGAAAAGGGGAGGTGCAACGAGACCTTGGTGTCATAGTACATCAGTCATTGAAAGTTGGCATGCAGGTACAGCAGGCGATGAAGAAGGCAAATGGCATATTGGCCTTCATAGCGAGAGGAATTGAGTATAGGAGCAGGGAGGTCTTACTACAGTTGTACAGGGCCTTGGTGAGGCCACACCTTGAATATTGTATCCTGTTTTGCCTCCTAATCTGAGAAAGGACATTCTTGTTATTGAGGGAGTGCAGCGAAGGTTCACCAGACTGATTCCCGGGATGGCAGGACTGACATATGAAGAAAGACTGGATCGACTAGGCTTATATTCACTGGAATTTAGAAGAATAAGAGGGAACCTCATAGAAACATATAAAATTCTAATGGGATTGGACCGGTTAGATGCAAGAAGAATGTTCCCAATGTTGGGGAAGTCCCAAACCAGAGGTCACAGTCTAAGGATAAGGGAACATTATGAGACTGAATAGGTCATGTGAGCTGCCTCTCAACTCTCACCAAAAATAAGTGTGACACCATGTTTAAAATCTTTAGGACCGAGATGAGAAACTTCTTCATTCAGAGAATTGTGAACCTGTGGAATTGTCTACCACAGAAAGTTGTTGAGGCCAGTTCGTTAGATATATTCAAAAGGGAGTTAGATGTGGGCCTTGCGGTTAAATGGATCAAGGGTTATGGAGAGAAAGCAGGAATGGGCAATAGTAAATAAGGCACTATTGTGCATGGTGTAGATCACAAACTACAGGGTTTGGTGCAAAGTTTATACATATTGAATGATGGTGCAGGCTCGAAGGGCTGAATGGCCTACTTCTGCACCTACTTTCTATGTTTCTATGTTCTAATTACATTTTGCAGATGTAACTTGACAAAGGACCAAACAGCTTTTATTTCATGGTGTACCTGACCTGATAGATAACCATGCTTTTCTAAATAACCCTAGAAAGGTGTATAGACTGGACAGTGCATATCCAAATCTTTTGGAATTAAGGTGTGGGTTTTCAACTTCCTATAGTTAAAACATATATAAATGTGCTAGTCAAAATACTGTTAAAGCAACTTGGTAAATTAATAGGTAATACATTAGTATTTCTGATCTGTATGTTTAAATCTGAATTATTGCATTTTTGCTTTTTAAACAAAATTAAATGTAGATCTTGATATGAAAAGTACATGACCATCCAACATTCATGGAATTGAATAAAATAGCAACATAGATAAAGGGTGGGTTGAAGGCTGAAGAACAACATTGTGAATTCACTGACAATAATAACCCTTGCAGTATTAATTTTTTTGGTTTTAGGATGTCATCTGAATCACTGAATTGTGTTGGAGCTTTTTCACTCCATTCTCATGATGAATCTATAAATTCTATTACATGAATTCCTAGAACTGATGATCACTCTTATTGAAGTGCCCACTCATTTTTTGTTGAAATTGTTGTGATCGATCATGGCCGTGAAGGTTGTGGTTAGCCAATTCAAAAATCTGCATTGTTATTTTAATTTTCACCCCTCCATTCCAAAGAATATTTAAATACATATGAGATAACAACTAGAGGTTACTTCCTATGAAATAGAGAATTGATTCATAGCAAGAAAGGTCTTGTACTCATGTGTTACAGTTGTAGGTGCCTTATGAGTCTTTTTGAGAAAGGGAATAAATTTTAAATCTAACAGGTCTCCGTTGTCTGTTTTCACCATTTCTATATTTTTTATCATCAATTCATTTAAAGGATCATGTGAGCTGCCTCTCAACCTTCACCAAAAATAAGTGGGACATCATGTTTAAAATCTTTTTGGTGGAAATGAAGAATTAAATCGAACAGACCAAAATAGAACATATTGCTGTACACGGAGCTAGAATTAGGTTTTAGTCAATGAAAAGAAAGAAAGACTTGCTTTGATGCAAAAAAGCGGCCTAAATGCTATTTAAAGCGATTTGACTTTATGTAGAAAGGCCATTTGTTCAGTTGTGTAAGCAACAGTGAGTTTCCCTTATTTTATTCATTCAGTTTCCAGATAGAAAAGGTCAATTCTGTCATCCCACAGGGTGAGAATGGAGAAGAAATCACCAGGGACACTGACATTTTAAGAAACCTTGCATCCTGACTGGGGCCAATGATCTTCCTGCTTTAATTAGAGGCAGCTTTTGAATTCTGTTCCTGTTATTAGCCGATCAAAGTTTCTCCCATATTGGAAAAAAGTTTGATTGCTTTTTTTTTGAAGGAAGGGGGATTTTTAAAAGATGTTTTGCTAGTCAGCGCATTTAAGTCTTGTCGTTTAGACCCTGGACACATTATCAATGTTTTTTTCATTTTTATTGATTTTCAATTGTAGGTCAGACTAAAAATAAATTACAGGCAACAATGTCGATCAGATAGATATTTGTTTTTTTTAAGTTTTACATTATTGCATGGGTGCAGAAATGTGGTTTACTTCAGCAGATGGGAATGAATTGAATATGCAGAATTTTAGCATGTTCTGGATAGATGGAAAAGATCAAAAAGATAGGAGGGTTGCTCTGTATCTTCAGACAAACTTGAAAAATGAAAAAAATGTAAGTTTCATCTCAGAAGATCCAACATTAAGTAAAATTAACAGATCAGGGAAGGGACTAAAAAATAGGGGCATCCTTGGGAAAGGATGATGGCAACATAAGAGGTAGGAAGAGTATGTAAATATAACAACACCTTAGCAATGGATAACTTTAGTAAACCAAAAATAAAATTGCAATGCTTCAGAGGTTCTGAAGCAATAGAATCATAAGTAGTCAATGTGGTAGAGGCTTCTTTCTGTCCCAATGCCTCAAAGAAAGCCAAGTGTCACCTACCCCTAATCCTTGCAAATGATAGGATAATGTTCATGAAATTAGAAGTCGTGCAACCTCTCGGATCTAATGACGATGAGAATGTGTGTGTATTCCAGTGAAATACTTATAATTGAACTGAATTGTTGAGTGGAGGCCCACATGTATCAGTGCTTGATTCCTGTTATTTCTAATCTTCATAAATGGCTTAAACACTGAAACCAACTGCAATGTTATCAAAAAGAGAAATGTCTAGAGACACTCAGCAGGTCGGGCGATATCAGATATTACAAATGACCAGCATTTATAATGGAACTGAACACAAGGAAGGGGGAGTGGGAAGAAAAACACACTCAAACTCCTGAGAGAAGAAATAGAATGAGCATTAACCTGCTTCATTGGGATAGTTACAGGTTGGTGCTTGGGATAGGGACCTTCCATTGGAACATTATGCTACTGGTGCGGTCTGCACCCTTGGTGTCGATCTGTTTTTTTTAATTCTCTTGGGACCTGCATCACTTAAGTCTGCTCTACTTTGCCAGCTTTTGCTGCTTCCATTTAGACTTGCCTTATCCCCCACCTCCTGAGCTATTCACACATTCTTTGCCTCATAAATATAATTAATTTCTTTCAATATGCCACCTATTGTCTCATTATGTTCCTTTTTATATGTCTGTATGATTCCTACCCTCTCCCTTTGTTCTGTTCCTCTTAAAATCATGTTCTCTGTAATATCTTCCATTTCTCATGCAGGGTCCACACTTGAATCGTCAACTTGTCTTTTCTATCCACAGATGCTATCTGAACTTCTGTTGTATTTCCAGCATTTTTTCATTTTTGTTTCATATTTTCAGCACCTGCAGTTTTTTGATTTTTGGTTATATTGTAACATTATCCAATCTGCAAGTGACACTTAAGCAGAGAGAGCAATAGAGCCACATGATGCAGTTAAAGATTTGCAGAAGGATTTAGATTGGTTGTACAATTTAGCAGATAAACATTAAATGAAATTTAGAATATATTAGTCAATATACTTATAAAGAGACCAAGGAATAACAGTATACAGGCCACGTTCAATGTTCAGACAGTGCACTGAAGCAATTAAAAACAAAATGTGAGAATATATAAGCAGTGGAATATAAATCAATGGCAGTTACGCTAAGGCTTTACAATGCACTGGGAAGAGCACACTCTGGTGCAAATATGCATTTGCAGAAACACAAAATTGATACAATTCTAGAGTCTGGTCCCAACCATGTTCCAAACATGAGTGCTGTGAGATCCCCTTGAGGAGGCTGTCTCGCAGCACTTGGGTTTAACTCAGCATAGAGTATATTTCTAGTGTGTTGATTTTTTTTCTTGTATACTTGTGTCTCATAATCAACTTCCCCTTTTTATTACTTAAGTTTTATTTATTTATGCTGCTCAAGAAAGATAGTTTTGGGATGTTTCATTCCAGAGCAAGTTTGCAACAGCAAATTTTTACTCATTACTGGGGATAAAAAAAGTCAGAATCATCATATCATTCTCAACAAGAGCAAAATGGAATTTCCTACCACAATGGCTAACAAGGGAAATTAAGGATAGTGTTAAATCCAAGGAAGAGGGATATAAATTGGCCAGAAAAAGCAGCAAACCTGAGGACTGGGAGAATTTTATAATACAGCAGAGGACAAAGGGTTTAATTAGCAGGGGGGAAATAGAGTATGAGAGGAAGCTTGCTGGGAACATAAAAACTGACTGCAAAAGCTTCTATAGATATGTGAAGAGAAAAAGATTAGTGAAAACAAATGTAGGTCACTTGCAGTCAGATTCAGGTGAATTTATAATGGATCAAAGAAATGGCGGACAAGTTAAACAAATACTTTGGTTCTGTCTTCACGAAGGAAGACACAAATAACCTTCCGGAAATACTAGGGGACCGAGGGTTTAGTGAGAAGGAGGAACTGAAGGAAATCTTTATCAGGTGGGAAATTGTTGGGATTGAAGGCCGATAAATCCCCCGGGTCTGATGGTCTGCAACCCAGAGTACTTAAGGAAGTAGCCCTAGAAATAGTGGATACTTTGATAATTTTCCAACAGTCTATCGACTCTCGATCAGTTCCTATGGATTGGAGGGTAGCTAATGTGACACCACTTTTTAAGAAAGGAGGGAGAGAGAAAACAGGGAATTATAGACCGCTTAGCCTGACATCAGTCGTGGGGAAAATGTTGGAATCAATTATTAAAGATGAAATAGCAGCACATTTGGAAAGTAATGACGGGATCGGTCCAAGTCAGCATGGATTTATGAAAGGGAAATCATGCTTGACAAATCTTCTGGAATTTTTTGAGGATGTAACTGGTAGAGTGGACAAGGGAGAACCAGTGGATGTGGTGTATTTGGACTTTCAAAAGGCTTTTGACAAGGTCCCACACGAGATTGGTGTGCAAAATTAAAGCATATGGTTTGGCGGTAGTATACTGACATGGATAGAGAACTGGTTGGCAGACAGGAAGCAGAGAGTCGGGATAAACGTGTCCTTATAGAATGTTAGGCAGTGACTAGTGGGGTGCCGCAGGGCTCAGTGCTGGGACCCCAGCTATTTACAATATACACTAATGATTTGGATGAGGGAATTGAGTGTAATATCTCCAAATTTGCAGATGACACTAAACTGGGTGGCGGTGTGAGCTGTGAGGAGGACGCTAAAAGGCTGTAGGATGACTTGGACAGGATAGGTGAGTGGGCAAACATGTGTCAGATGCAGTATAATGTAGATAAATGTGAGGTTATCCACTTTGGTGACAAAAACACGAAGGCAGAATATTATCTAAATGGAGGCAGATTAGGAAAAGGGGGGGGTGCAGCGAGACCTGGGTGTCATGGTACATCAGTCATTCAAAGTTGGCATGCAGGTACAGCAGGCGGTAAAGAAGGCAAATGGTATGTTGGCCTTCATAGCTAGGAGATTTGAGTATAGGAGCAGGGAGGTCTTACAGCAGTTATACAGGGCCTTAGTGAGTCCTCACCTGGAATATTGTGTTCCGTTTTGGTCTCCTAATCCGAGGAAGGACGTTCTTGCTATTGAGGGAGTGCAGCGAAGGTTCACCAGACTGATTCCCGGGATGGCAGGACTGACATGTGAAGAGAGACTGGATCGACTGGGCCTGTATTCACTGGAGTTTAGAAGGATGAGAGGGGATCTCATAGAAACATAAAATTCTGACCGTACTGGACAGGTTAGATGCAGGAAGAATGTTCCCGATGTTGGGGAAGTCCAGAACCAGGGGACACAGTCTAAGAATAAGGAGTAAGCCATTTAGGACTGAGATGAGGAGAAACTTCTTCACTCAGAGTTGTTAACCTGTGGAATTCTCTACCACAGAGAGTTGTTGATGCCAGTTCATTGGATATATTCAAGAGAGAGTTAGATATGGCTCTTACAGCTAAAGGGATCAAGGGGTATGGAGAGAAAGCAGGAAAGGGGTACTGAGGTGAATGATCAGCCATGATCTTA
Organism: Pristiophorus japonicus; assembly: GCF_044704955.1. NCBI lineage: Eukaryota > Metazoa > Chordata > Chondrichthyes > Pristiophoridae > Pristiophorus > Pristiophorus japonicus. The sequence continues at coordinate 204,707,167 of NC_091983.1, forward strand.
TTGAATGATGGTTCACGCTCGAAGGGCCGAATGGCCTACTCCTGCACCTATTTTCTATGTTTCTATGTTAATGGGGGTGGATGAACAGATGCTGAGCCATTGAAGGAAAGATTATGAAGGATGACCAAATGTTTAGCTGGAATGATAAGTTTGATTACATTTTTAAATGTTGCCGATGAAACGGTTTACAGAGGAAGTTCCAGATAATCGGGTCATTGCAGCTGAAGGCTCCACTACCATGGTGGTATGAATGAAGGGTGGCAGGTGGGGTGCACAAAAGCCAATATTCACTAGGCCATGCATGCAGATGGGGATAAAGCTGTAGTTAGGGAAGCGAGACCTGGAAGTATTTGAAGATGAGGAAGAGGATTATAAATGTTGTTTGTTGGTGGACAGGCCGATTAGTGAGGATTGGGGTAATGGACAGGGGGACTGGTACAGGCTGATGCATTAGGAAAGGTGAAGAAACAGGCCTGATATGGAGGGCATTGCAATAATCAGGTCTAGAAGTGACCAACGTGTGCATAAGGGTTTCATTTATGCAGGTTAACAGTAGTTTTCAATGGGCAAAGATCGTGAACCTTGTGTAGTAGCTTAATATATGTGACAGTGCCAAATGCCTTCCTGAGGTTGAGGTAGATAACATCCACTGTCTCTTCCCCCATCTGGTAGGTCTGTCATCTTGGGAACGCAGGAATAGGAGTAGGCCTCTCTGTTCCACTATTCAATGAGATCATCACTGATCTGTGATCTCACTCCATATACCCGCCTTTGGCCCATATCCCTTAATACTTTTGGTGAACAAAAAGCTATCAATCTCCGATTTAAAATTAACAATTGATCTAACATTAGTAGCCATTTGCAGAAGAGAATACCAAACTTCTACCACCCTTTGTGTGTAGATGTGTTTCCTAATTTCACCCCTGAAAGGTCAGGCTCTAATTTTTAGACTATGACCCCTAGTCCTAGACTCCCTAACCAGCGGAAATAGTTTCTCTATATCTGTTCCCCTTAATATCCTGAAAACTTCTATCAGATCAACCTTCTAAATTCTAGGGAGTGCAATCCTAATATGTGTAATTTCTCCTCGTAACTTAACTGATAAACCTACGCTGCACTCCCTCCAAGGCCAATATAATCTTCCTAAGGTGTGGTGCCCAGAACTGTTCACAGGACACCAGGTGTGGTCTAACCAGGATTTTGTACAGCTGCAGCATAACTTCTACCCTCTTGTACTCTCGTCCTCTAGATAGAAACATAGAAATTTACAGCACGGAAGGAGGCCATTTCGGCCCATCGTGTCCGCGCCGGCCGACAAAGAGCCATACGGCCCTCGACCAGCAGCCCTGAAGGTTACATATAAACCTATGAACAATGGCAGACAAGTAAAAAAACATCCGGCCCAACCAGTCCGCCCCACACAACTGCGATACCCTATGCATCGCAACATTTTACACTCCACCCCACCCGGAGCCATGCGATCTCCTGGGAGAGGCAAAAAGTCAGATTAAAAACCCAGGCCAATTGGGGGGAAAAATCTGGGAAAATTCCTCTCCAACCCATCCAGGCGATCGAAACTTGTCCAGGAGACCACTCTGGCCGTACTAGCTTCCCTGAAGTACTTACCATTGTATTTGCCCCAGCCAGCAAGAGATTATCCAGTCTAATCCCACTTACCAGCTCTAGGTCCGTAACCCTGCAGATATAAAGGCCGGCATTCTATTAGTCTTTTTGATTATTTCTTCTTCTATCCTTTTCGGTCCAAAGTGGATGACCTCACACTTGCTTGCATTGAAATCCTTTTCCCCATTCACTTAATCTATCAATATCCCTTTGTAATTTTATGCTTTCATCTAAACTGCCTACAATGCCGCTTATCTTTGTGTCATTGACAAATTTGATATATGGCTTTCTATGCCCTCATCTAAGTCGTTAATAAATATTATGCATAGTTGAGGCCCCAACAGATCCCTACGGGATATCACTAGTCACATCCGGCCAATTTGAGTCCCAACTCATTATCCCTACTCTCTGTGTCCTGCCACTCAGCCAATTTCCTAACTAGGTCAATAATTTGCCTCAATTCCATGGGCTTCTACCTTAGATAACAGTCTCATACGTGGGACTTTATCAAAAGCCTTCTGGAAGTCCATACAAATAACATCCATTGACATTCCCCTGTCCAATACTTTAAATCACCTCTTCAAAAAGTTCAGTCAGGTTTGTCAGGCATGACCTACCTTTCACAAATCCATGCTGGTTATCTCTGATTGAACATCTTGAAAATTTTCAGTAAGTCACTTATCCTTAATTATACACTCTAGTAATTTCCTCACAACAGATGTTAGGCTAACTGGTCTATAATTCCTTGGTTTCCTTCTCACCATTCTTAAAAAGCAGAGTGACATGCGCAATTTTCCAATCTTCTCAGAAATTGAATAAATTCGTTAAGCATGACCTCCCACTCCTAAAACCATGTGGATTGTCTCAGAGTAGCTGATGCCCCTCAAGATGCTCCTTTTATATTACCCTCACAATACTTTCAAATACCTTCTCAATAGTAAGGTTTACAGTTCTATGATTTCTGTGGTTCCTTTTTGAAGATGGGAAACGAATTTGCTATTTTCCAATCCTCTGGGATTTGGCCTGAGTCCAGTAAACACTGAAAAATATCTGAGAATCTGCAATCGTTTGAGACAATTTCTTAAAAACCCTGGGATTAAAGCTGTTTTGGCCAGGAGCATTTACCTTAAGTTTCAACACCAGTTCCTTCACTCCCAATATATCTTCTCTTGTGATTTAAATAAATGTCCGTCTGCATTCACCCTTAAGCTGTACATTATGAAGGTGGAAATAAGCACTCTTTGTAATAGAGAGGAAGTGGGGATTGAAGCTCTTCTGCAAATTGAACAGGACAGCAAAGTTTTGCACAGTTTAGTTCAGCCTGAGTAAGAACAGGGAATCAGACGGTCGCAAGGAGTGTATTTTATGACCTGGCTGATAATGGCTTTGGTCTTTCCAATGATCAGATGAAAGAAGTTTTGACTTATCCATGGTTTGATATCAGCCAGGCAGTCTGATTGCGCAGAAGTGATTGTGGGGCTGAGAAAGGTAGTGGAGAGGTCAAATTAGGTGGCATCCGCATTCATCTGGAAGCTGAATCCATTCCTGTGGAGGATGTCTCCAAGGAACACGGTGTAGATGAAGAAGAACAGGGTCAAGGATCTTTGCGAAACTTTGGAAGGGACAGTGCGGCAGCCTGAAAAGAAGCCATTGATGGAGATAAGCTGCCATAGTTGAGAGTTAGGAGTGGAACCCTGTAAGAACAGTCCCTCGACGAAGGACAGTGGAAGAGAGGTGATAAAGCATAATTGGTGTGATCAACAGGATCAAATGTTGCACAGAGGGCAAGGATGGACAATGCACGACAGTCTTGGGGGATGCCTGACTGGCTGGAGCTATCTTAGAGCTGTGAGAAATGTGGAGGCTGAACTAGAGGGAGATGGGAGGTGATGATACATTTAAGGACATTGGAAAGGAATAGAAGTTTAGATTTGGAGCAATAGTTGGAGATCACATCAGTTGAGGGTTTTTTTTTTGAGTAGGGGGGTATGATGGTGATTTTGAAAAGTGGAAGTACAACATTAAAAGAACCATTAACAGTTAGGAGACCACCAGGGAAACTTGATTTGATCCAAATTTCTGGAAAGGAAAGACTTGCATTCTATCCCAAAATGCTTTACAGCCAATTAACTGCGCAGATAGCTGTTAACGGATATGACGTAATTGGGATTATAGAGACATGGCTCCAGGGTGACCAAGGCTGGGAACTCAACATCTAGGAGTATTCAATATTCAGGAAGGATAGACAGAAAGGAAAAGGAGGTGGGATAGCGATACTGATTAAAGAGGAAATTAACGCAACAGTTAGGAAGGACATTAGCTTGGATGATGTGGAATCTTTGAGTAGAGCTGCGGAACACCAAAGGGCAGAAAACGCTCGTGGGAGTTGTGTACAGATCACCAAACAGTAGTAGTGAGGTTGGGAATGGCATCAAACAGGAAATTAGGGATGTGTGTAATAAAGGTACAGCAGTTATCATTGGTGACTTTAATCTACATATAGATTGGGCTAACCAAACTGGTAGCAATACGGTGGAGGAGGATTTCTTGGAGTGTATAAGGGATGGTTTCCAGACTAATATGTCAAGGATCCAACTAGAGAGCTGGCCATCCTAGACTGGGTGTTGTGTAATGAGCGAGGATTAATTAGCAATCTTGTTGTGCGAGGCCCCTTGGGGAAGAGTGACCATAATATGGTAGAATTCTTCATTAAGATGGAGAGTGACACAGTTAATTCAGAGACTAGGGTCCTGAACTAAAAGAAAGGTAACTTCGATGGTATGAGATGTGAATTGGCTAGGATAGATACGCAAAGGGTTTGACGGTGGATAAGCAATGGCAGACATTTAAAGATCAATTGTACATCCCTGTCTGGCGTAAAAATAAATTGAGAAAGGCACTCAAGCGTGGCTAACAAGGGAAATTAGGGATAGTGCTAAATCCAAGGAAGAGGCATATAAATTGGCCAGAAAGAGCAGAAAACCTGAGGACGAGGAGAAATTTAGAATTCAGCAGAGGAGGACGAAGGGTTTAATTTGGAGGGGGAAAATAGAGTATGAGAGTAAGCTTGCAAGGAACATAAAAACTGACTGCAAAAGCTTCTATATATATGTGAAGAGAAAAAGATTAGTGAAGACAAATGTAGGTTCCTTGCAGTCAGAATCAGGTAAATTTATAATGGAGAACAAAGAAATGGCAGACCAATTGAACAAATACTTTGGTTCTGTCTTCACGAAGGAAGATACAAATAACCTTCCGGAAATACTAGGGGACCAAGGGTCTGGCAAGAAGGAGGAACTGAAGGAAATTGTTATTAGTCAGGAAACTGTGTTCGGGAAATTGTTGGGACTGAAGGCCGATAAATCCTCAGGGCCTGATAGTCTGCATCCCAGAGTACTTAAGGAAGTGGCCCTAGAAATAGGTGGTCATTTTCTAACAGTCTATTGACTCTGGATCAGTTCCAATGGATTGGAGGGTAGTTAATGTAACCTCACTTTTTAAAAAAGGAGGCAGAGAGAATTATAGACCGGTTAGCCTGTCATCGGTAGTGGAGAAAATGTTGGAATCAATTATTAAAGATGTAATAGCAGCGCATTTGGAAAGAAGTGACAGGATCAGTCCAAGTCAGCATGGATTTATGAAAGGGAAATCATGCTTGACAAATCTTCTCGAATTTTTTGAGGATGTAACTAGTAGAAGGGACAAGGGAGATCCAGCGGATGTGATGTATTTGGACTTTCAAAAGGCTTTTGACAAGGTCCCACACGAGGTTAATGTGCAAAATTAAAGCACGTGGTATTGGGGGTAATGTATTGACGTGGCTCGAGAACTGGTTGGCAGACAGGAAGCAAAGAGTAGGAATAAATGAGTCCTTTTCAGAATGGCAAGCAGTGACTAGTGGGGTACTGCAAGGTTCAGTGCTGGGACCCCAGCTATTTACAATATACATTAATGATTTAAATGAAGGAATTGAATGTAATATCTCCAAGTTTGCAGATGACACTAAGCTGGGTGGCAGTGTGAGCTGTGAGGAGGATGCTAAGAGGCTGCAGGGTGACTTGGGCAGGTTAGGTGAGTGGGCAAATGCATGGCAGATGCAATATAATGTGGATAAATGTGAGGTTATCCACTTTGGTGGCAAAAACAGGAAGGCAGAATATTATCTGAATGGTGACAGAATAATAAAAGGGAGGTGCAGTGAGACCTGGGTGTCATGGTACATCAGTCATTGAAAGTCAGCATGCAGGTACAGCAGGCAGTGAAGAAAGCAAATGACATGTTGGCCTTCATAGCGAGAGGATTTGAGTATAGGAGCAGGAAGATCTTACTGCAGTTGTACAGGGCCTTGGTGAGGCCATACCTTGAATATTGTGTACAGTTTTGGACTCCTAATCTGAGGAAGGACATTCTTGCTATTGAGGGAGTGCAGCGAAGGTTCACCAGACTGATTCCTGGGATTGCAGCACTGACATATGAAGAAAGACTGGATCGACTAGGCTTATATTCACTGGAATTTAGAAGAATGGGAGGGGATCTCATAGAAACACACAAAATTCTGATGGGGTTGGACAGGTTAGATGCTGGAAGAATGTTCCCGATGTTGGGGAAGTCCAGAACCAGGGATCACAGTCTAAGGGTAAGTGGTAAGCCATTTAGGACCGAGATGAGGAGAAACTTCTTCACTCAGAGAATTTTGAACCTGTGGAATTCTCTACCATGAAAAGTTGTTGAGGCCAGTTCGTTAGATATATTCAAAAGGGAGTTAGATGTGGCCCTTACGGCTAAAGGGATCAAGGGGTATGGTGAGAAAGCAGGAATCGGGTACTGAAGTTGCATGATCAGCCATGATCATATTGAATGGTGGTGCAAGCTCGAAGGGCCGAATGGCCTACTTCTGCACCTATTTTCTATGTTTCCCCAAGTACTTTTGAAGTTGTAATATAGGAAACGTGGCAGCTTATTTTCAAACAGCAGGGTCCCACAAAGAACAATGTGATAAATGACTAGATAATCTGTTTTAGTGGTGATGGTTGAGGGATAAATATTGGTTAGGAAACTGAAGAGAACATCCTGCTTTTCTTCAAAATAGTGCCATGGGATCTTTTGCCTCCAACTGAGAGGGAGGATTTGGTTTGACGACTCATCCAAAAGACGACACCTCCGACACTGCATTGGAGTGTCAGCCTAGATCTTGTGCTCAAGTCTCTGGAGTTGGGCTCGAACCAACAACCTTCTGATTCAACTTTACATTGTATTGTTTTGAATTATATAACTTTAGAGTAGGCAAAGCCTTTGTTAGTAAATGCTGTTGGTATGTGGCTTGAAATTTAAAAGAGGTGGAAATGTGGCATGTGGTATCATTTTATTTTAGAGGCTTTTATGCATGTTAAAAAACTGCTCTTGTAGTTTTCTAAACAACTAATTAAAACCTTATTGAAAGTTAAGATTTTTCAATCATTATTTTCATATGGCCAGCTCATTGATAAAGATTTCATCTTTTCAAATTCTGGTCCGCTCTTTTCTAAATCGTAAATACTGTCGAGCATATGAGCGAATGTAACTGAACAGGATTAACAATATGCCCACCGTTCCCAGGTCTGCAGGTTCCTGTTTGCCACAAAATACTGTATTCTTTATTCATGACACGGACAGACAAATCCCCGACAATACTCAAGCAACAGAGAGGAAAATATTGATTTCAACTTTAGAAAATTTACACATTGCAAATGTACTTTAATTTCTTACAGGAAAACTCCAGGCTAGATATTCAGATTTAACTGAGCAAGACTTGCTAGTAATAGTGAAGCTAAGCCCTCCATATGTGTTATATTTTTCTTGCCTATAAATAATTATTTTGTAATGCAAACAGTTTGCAGATCGCCTCTGTCGTTGAGTCCAACTCACAAAACCATTGCATTCAGAACAGAAAAAAGTCACATGAAGCATCCTCTTTATAATATATTTTTTAAGTTTTTAACAGCTCTTGTTGGCTAGCAAAGAAAGAATAAATCATGCGATGAGGTCACTGCTGTGTTGCATCAAATGTAGAAATGCGAATTTGCTCTTTGCAGACCAGGATCATACAAGCTGGATAACTTGGTTATTGTCAAATGCTGTTAAAGTAATACTTAATACATGAGTAGATTGAATTACAGTAGTACTGACTTCATATAAACAACAGAAATAATAGTTAAATCTGGGAAAAGAATTGGTGCAAAGACAGATGAAGTACGTGTTTCTGTCACACAGACATTAACAACATGGTATAATATGATGATGTACAGTCCATGCAGGATTAGTGACGCTCCCCAGTTATTCTGGAGGATTATAGTGGAAGGGTTCCATACAGATGCTTGTTCAAATACTTGCTTAACCATGGAAAAAAAATGTCAACTAAGCAGGACTGATAGAAGTTGGCAGAGGGCAGCTGTGATTCTATGCTACAAGGAGGGGTGTGGTAAGTGCAATAGGGTGATGAAGTTTTAAGTTCCCTATAGGTTTATGCCCTTGAGGTTTAACTCTTGCATGTTCGGATTCAATAACAACAGTTATATTGAAATCCTGAGTTTTGCCAATTTCTCAACCAATCTGAATTCTACTCTAGTATCTCAATACAAAGACAGTCCCAACCTTTTATCTCTGATATTACCACTTTAATTCTTGAATCAAAGCAATGTGAAATGACTGCTGAGATTCACTCTTGGTATAAAGCCGATTAGCTTGACCTTATTGCCTGCCAACAGAGATAATGGGGTTGTATTAGGACAGATTGAATGTAATTTTATAAGTATCTTGTGTTAAAGCTGCATGCATACGCATTCTGATATCCGTAATCAGAACTACCCTTGCTATGTAAACTATTTTAACAGGGCAGTTGTGATACTTAACGCAAACAGCCCTTGGAATGAGCTCAAAAAAAAATTATACTCGGTATAAATGTTGACGGCTACAGTTCATGTAAGTTTGCTCACTGCCACCTCCACCCCCCATCCTCTCCCCCCCCCCCCCCCCCCCCCCCGCCTCCAACTTTGGAATAAAGCACTACAGCAAAACCTACTCCAAGGTTAATGTCACAGCATTGTTAATATTTTTATTAATTGGAAGCTGACATAGTTGTGGTTCGTAATTGGGAGATATGCCATGCTTGTCATTGTTGCACCACCCATGGCTAATCAGTTTGCAAAAAATACAGTGGCAGGCAGGACTCCTCCCTCGCGCTGACTCTGACTTTTAGTCAAACAAACCATTATCCCCTCTTCTAACAGCTATGCTTCTGTTACTAGAATTGTTAAATATTGTGTTGTAGTACCACAGTGGAATTGTGTGTGTGTGTGTATATTTATTTATATATATATATATATATATTTATTTATATACTTATATTTATATACTTATTTACATATATATATTTATTTATATATATATTTATTTATCTATATACATATTTATTTATTTATATAATGACAACTTTTCCCTAATTTATACCTATCCCCTAAAACACTTTCAGTCTCAAAATGTGTTGTTTTTGTGATGTTAGTTGATATATTTTGTTCTGTTCTATTTACTTTTATTTGTTTCTCCTTTCATTTCTGTTCTTTGCTTTCCTTCCTTTCTTTCCCTCCTTATGTGCTGTCCCTCCTTTTTTTTTTTCTACAGTCAAGTAAAAATGTACTTCCTCAGAACTTGAATTTCAGGACAGATTTATTTCCTTTTTAACAAGAACAATTAACCCAGATTTGAGTCTGGCATTCTATGCAAAGAAACGTGCACAGACTGGCATGATCTCACTTTTACTATAGCTTTAATGACATTGGTACTAAAGGAAATTAATACTCCATTAAAAAGGTAATAAATGAACTCCTTACATTATAAGTGGATTGTTGAAACTAGCCACATTTAAATTTTGTAGCAGATTTGAAAGTATATTTTCAGAATTTCTTTCTTTATATTTTTAAACAATTGTTTGTTTCATTTAAAGAAATCTGTAATTTATTTTTGCATTTCATCCAGTGCTATCTTTTTAAATCGAGAAGGTAGAATGATGTTGTCCAAAGAATTCTCCAAGGCCCTCAATTAAGACTCCTGCCTGAAGAGATAATGAAGCAAAATGAGGACAATTAACACTGAACCTCTGTCCGGCATAAGCTTCACTCATTGGTACCTGAATTTTGCACCAGAGTCCTACAATCACCATAGGACCACAATTTGCACAGTAAAAGCAGCCTTATGCCTGTTTCAGGCAGATAGGCCAATCACCCATTTACAGGCCCATTTGAATTTAGCATTAGGCAGGCCTTGGACATCAGTGGTATGGCCAAGGTACCCCCATGAATTTTCCATCCCTTGCTGACTGTTTTTCAGGCCGAGTTGAATTTCTCCCCCTGAGGGAAAAATATTAAGAAAAACAGTTAAGAACTGGCTGAAATATATAAATGCAAGTTCGTTCTTTTCTAAAATATACTTTTCCTTGTTACATCACTTTAAACTTTTCCATGACCTGTGGGATATTTACTGCCCACTAACAACTCTGGACGTCCATTTAAAATGTCCATAATTAATGTCTGGCGTCCTGCATGCTATAACTGCTGAAAAGATTTATCGGAATCCAAATATATTTAAAATATGCGTTCCTACCAACACTGGTCCCACACCCAGGAAGATGCGGAGATCAGGTGGAAAAACTTCCTTCTCACCCAGCCCCCCCCACCCCAATTGCCTGCAACCAGCCACCCAAGGGTGGTGGGGGTCTGGAACTCACTGCCTGAAAGGGTGGTAGAGGCAAAAACCCTCACCACATTTAAAAAATACTTGGATGTGCACTTGATGTGCCAATAACCTACAGGACTACGGACCAAGAGCTGGAAAGTGGGATTAGGCTGGATAGCTCTTGATTGGCCGGCACGTACATGATGGGCTGAAAAGGCCTCCTTCCGTGCTGTATTGGTAATGGCAGAGAATCAACGCCTTTAGGTCTATTACATAGAAATCATTCCACTTAATATCATTTTTGCATTCTATTTGAGATGAAGAATTAGCAAGCCATCAATTTCTGGTATGTTTGGAAAATACTTCAATAAAGAAATAACTCCTTTTATCAAATTATGCTCTTATAATATTCAGTGTTGGAACCTGGGAGTTATACCCTAAACGTTAACCTACCTTTCAATTCTCCATTCCTGACCGGCCCAAATGTATTCCAGCATATTCTGTTTTTGTTTCACATTTGCAGCAGATGTAATGCTTTCTATTAATTCATGAGTCTTGGCTATAAAAATATAGGCAAAACGGTTATTTAAAAAGCTTGGGGTCTGTGACTGTAAAACTAACATCTTGTGAGGGGCATTCAGTTGTGTTGCATTCACACTTATCAGAACTACTTAAGCGCTACATTTTAGAGTGATTCTCACTACCTTTGAAGTGAGATGCGCTGCTGCACTGGGTACACTTGATCTAGTGCTTCTGGACTCGATTCTCCCTTCAAAATGGGCTGTTGCAAGCAATCAAGTGGGTTTGGTAACAGCTTGTAATTCACCCCAGGCAAACTGAAATCAGTAGACTAAGAAATACACGCAACATTTCTGGCTCTGCATTAATCAATCCATATGCTCATGAAGTTTCAAGGAGCACGCTATGTGCTCTCAGACTTAATTTGTGATGATTTGTCCCTCATAGAGATTTAATCAGGTCTCTGAGACAAAATACAACAGCTTTTGACAGTAGACCATGTGTGCTTTGGGCTTCTGCATATCTCCTGTGTGAACATATTCGTTTGTGAGTAAACGAGCTCTCAACTTCCAAACAAATCTGCTCATTTTCATTCAATTATGAATTTAGCTTAAAAACACGAAACTGCTGTAGGTAGAAAGTGGCACAGAACATTGGTATGCTACTATATTTTGAGAGAGGCCTACAATTTGGTATGATTTTTTTCCTCCTAGACATTTAATCAGATCTCAGACAGGGTTATGGGGAGCGGGCGGGGAAGTGAAGCTGAGTCCATGAGCAGATTAGCTATGATCTTATTGAATGGCAGAGCAGGCTCGAAGGGCCATATGGCCTACTCCTGTTTCTATTTCTTATGTTCTTATGAAAAATATAACCAGGTGAGTTCTGGTCTTAGTCAGGCCATCGGAATGAGTCAACAACTGGTGGTTATGTGCATCCACAAAGGGCAAGAGGAAATCAGAGGGTAAGGTCACAAAGGGCCATGGTCACAAACCATTCAACAACCAATAACCGAGTAACACAAAGAGTTATGGGAGAATACTTTATTTTTGTTCTGTCTACTTCTTATCCAAGGAATAGTGCAGGATTGTCCAAGAGAATTTATTTACTAGCCACAGGTGTGGCTACGGCATCACCATTTTAGCCATATGCACAATCGATCGCCTTACGAGCACTTAATGCAGATAACTGTACTTCCCTTGTATATTTACTTAACAAACATGAATGTAAGTATTGAGATCATATGCCCGACAAGAGTGTTTAGTACTCATTTTTTATTTACTAACCCGAAATGCAATTAACCACAACTGTATTCCTAATTAGCCACACGTGACTCGTGGCTAATGCATTGAATGACACTAGAATAATCTATAGTATGTAGGGAAAAGGTATTTTTTTTTTTTTAAAGTACTGTAGTCCATCCAATCATGGAGGTTTGTTGAATAATACTGGTGCAAACAATCCTCACTGTCCATAATTGAGTTTCAAACTTGCACTATTCTGCAATCAGGATATTGTTACCTACTGCCTCAAGTAAGTCCCATTCAGTATTGACAAACTAAATCCAGAAAATGGCATTTCAACGTTGAGTTTAACCATTAAGATGTGTTGGATTTTTTTGTTGTTGCTTCAGTGTTGCAAGTAAAATCCATAATAGTTTTTAAAGAGAGAGTGGATAAATATTGGCAATGAACATTTATCACTAAAAATGTAAAAATATATATTAAGTCTGATTGTTTTAATTCCTTCCTATGCATTTCAATATATTCTGCAACCCTTTAACCTGACCATTGAGAATCTCTCTCTTTAGTTTCAAAATATATTATTGGACTTCTGGTTCTGACTATTTGGATATGTAATTCTAAATCATGTGATCAAAAGTCCACATTATCATAAACCTGCTTTCTGCTGGGTTAAGTCATCTTCATAAAAAGGTTAAACGGAAGTCACCTGGATTATTCCATTCGTGGCTTGCTTGCATGCAAGAAAAGATTCCATTCACATTAACATTTTACCACATTTAATTTGATTGTGAGGATTCAGCTACTAGATGATGAAACTTTCAGCATCAGGCAGAATTAAGCAGGAACGAGATTTTTGAGGTGGATGTGTGGTCACATTGTTTGATGTGGTTTCCTGTAGCACTAAAGCTGAAACAATGTAACCTGTTTTCTCCTTTTTAAATGTACTGACTCTGCAAAATAGCTAATGACACCTGATCATAAAAGCAGAGGAGCACCAATCACCTTTGAAAGACCTGTTATTTTCACAGTTGTATGTCTCTTTGAATGTGCTCTGTAAGGGTAAGATTATCAAGTGTGATACCTATTCATTTATTCTAGTACGTCCTTTGTTCACAGTACAGATGAAAACAATGTAGTGATCATTTCTTTCATTAGATATTTTTTTAATCCAGTTTAGAATGATAGAATGTAATGATCCTGAAGTGCTGGACAGATGAACATGGTGTTGTAGAGGTGAGCAGCATATTGGATGCCCAGTGTGTTATGCCACAAGAAAATAGGATTCAGTTGTATGAAATTGATCTGATCCCCATAGTGAGAATGGATTGATTTCAGAGTACAGGAGGAGCTAGATTAGCCCCACCATCTTGTAACATACTTTGCTTGCCCCTGATCTCACAGTGAGAGTCAGATATTTATGGACAGCACATTGGGCAGTTGCATGATGAACAAAGGATATAAACAGTGGAGGAAATGGATGGGGACTGAGAGAGTCAAAGCAGCAATTGTGAGAGAGGAAAAGTGGAAATACATTAATAGTGCTCAAGAGAAAATGCAGAAGATAAGTGAAGAAATGTGTAGAGAGCAGAGATTTTGAAACATTTTTAAAAACCCAGCAAAGAAAAAAAGAATCAAGAGAAAGCAACTTACAGCATTGGCTCAGTTGGGAACAAACTTGACAATATGTTCTTCTGAGGATGGGATATCACAAGGAGCTAAGAGTGAAAGCAGTTTAAAAAAAATAACTTCCAAATACTTTAGTGGGCCAATGGAATACAAGGTAACAAACCCGACAGTTGATCTAACAATATCCAATATGAAAACATTGAACTTTTGCAGCTGTGACTCAATGTTGAAAGCAACTAGATCTTGCTTCCAGTAGCTAATTAGAAGTTTGGATTTTGACAATGAAGGATATATGTCTAAGTCGAGTTGGCATGCTGGTTTTCCCATGCACCTGCTGCCCTCGTCCTTCTAGGTGGTGGTGGTCATGGGTTTGCGAGGTGCTGTTGAAGAAACCTTGGCAAATTGCTGCAGTGCATCCTGTGGATAGTACACACCGCAGCCACGATGTGCCAGTCGTGGATGGGCTGCCGATCAGGCGAACTACTTTGTCCTGGATGGTGTCGAGCTTCTTGAGTGTTGTTGCAGATGCACCCATCCAGTCAAGTGAGAGTATTCCATCACACTCCTGACTTGTGCCTTGTAGGTTGTGGGGAGGCTTGTGAGGTTATGGGGAGGTTGTGAGGATGTGAGCCCCTCGCCACAGAATACCCAACCTCGGGCCTGTTCTAGTAGTCATGGCATTTATGTGGCTGGTCCAGTTCAGTTTCTTGGCAACGGTGACTCCCCAGATCTGGATGAGTTGGAGTTTTTATAGGAGGAACCCAGGGAAACATTGAGACGAAGTATGGATGAGAGTTTCAGTGACAGTATATGGGGGAGACGGGCTTGGGTATGAAGTAGGATGGAGAAGACCAATGTTTCAGAGGTAGAAGTAGGCAGTCTTGGACCTGATGAAGAGTTTGAAGCTCCGCTCCCAAGATGAGAAAGACACACAAGTTATGCACCATTTTTGAGAGCTTGTCTAGGCATCCAAGGCATGGGGATTTGGAAGGAGGGTAAGGGCATGGAGATTCTGGTAGATACCAAATAGAGCGGCTTTGGTTTTGTCAAAGTTGAGCTACGACAAAGTCTGGGCCATCCACAACTTGAAGTCAGCAAATTGGCAACATTGGTGACTTTCGCTATGTTTGTCTCAGTGCTGCAAGCATGATGGAGACTATATTCAAGTAATTCAAACAGGGAGTCATGAGAAAGATGGGCATGGAGTTGGGTAGCGACAACCACATTTCAGAATCTTAGCAAGGAAAGAGAAGTTGGAGGTAGGGCATTAGTTAGACCGAACAGCTGGGTCAAGGGTTTTTTTTTAAGCAGCAGAATGACTATTGCAATTTGAAAGTGGGGAAGACAGTGCCTGCATAGAGGGAGCGGTTGACTGTGATGGCGAGCATATAAGGTCAAGGAGGTGCAGTTGCGTAAACAGGAATAGAGTTGGAGTCAAAGGAGCAGGTAGTGTGCCTCACAGAAGAAATAAATCTGCTGAGGGCTGTGATGGAAATGGGGAAGAAGCAAACAGTGTTGTGAGGCTAGATTTTAGCAGGGGCCGAGCTTAGTGATTGGGAACACAGAGGCGTTCAAGGAAGCTGAGCTGATAGCCTCAAGAAATCCATGTTTCTCACAACTGGCTTTAGATATGAAGGTAATGGGGGCACAAGGGGGATTCTGGAGGAGATGATTGGACTAAAGCAGTTTGGGAATTCCCATTGCATTCAAGGATGATGTTGAAATAAGAATGATTTGATACACATTTGGTTGGCCAAGCTAGATCTGAATAGTAGCTGTAGGTGAGGTTATTATTGTTGGAAGTCACATTTACCTGTGAGTTCACACACACTGTTATATATGTAGTGATTTAATTTTAGGCCTTCATAAAAATGCTGAGGACCCAAAGCTTGCATTTATAGTTTGCTAACGAGTAGAGAGGATATTGGATAAAGCACACTTCAAAGGCCCTGCACATCTTTGAATAGTAAACCAAAATGTATCACATTGGGCTCAATTTTCCCCAAGCCCATTTTCTGGCGTATTGCCAGAGTTACGCCCGTTTTTCTAGGCCAGAAATGCGGCAGAAATAATTTGCCAAAGTTACTCCAATGTATAATTAGAATTTGGCACCACGCAGCGTGTCCAGTCACCTCGGGGGGTGGAGCCTGCTGTCTGTGCCAAAAAATAATGCTGCGCAAGTGCGGGGGAAAAAGGTTAATGTTTCTGACGTCGTTGCAATAGACGCGCATGTGCAGTACAGCTCCGAGTTGGCAATCGGCCATTTTTAAGAGCCAGTTGTGTGTGTGAGGACGTTGAGTGATGTGTGAGAGCATTGGAAAAATCGCAGCTGCAGCAGTACAAGATGCAACGTGGTGAAGGATCAATAATTTCTTAAAGGAAGAAGTGGAGGTGCTAGTTACTGTGATTTGAGAACAGATGGCAGGAGCTGGACACCAGCAGGGGTCACACAAAAGTTCCACCCAAAGAAATGAAGAAACGCTGGAACCAAGTTGCAGAAGATTACTGTGCAATGGTGACCACCCCGAGATCTGGAGGCCAGTATAAAAAGAAACCTTGGTCAAGTAGTTAGTGTAAGTAATATTTTCATTTATTCAATGGAATTGCAATTGTAAATGTGACCATCTGTATGTCCCACCCAGCAGAAAGACACCCTCTTTAAAAAGTTAGGTTTTCATCTTTGCAGAGCAAGGTTGCACATAATAAAAGGAAAAGAACTCTAACAGGAGGAGGCCCGGCAAATCTGCACCCACTGACACTCTTGGAAGAGAGAGTCGCTGCTTTGATGGGTCCTGCCTGGAGAAAAGCAATCACCACAACACAAGCTGGGCCCACACTCGAGGGAGAGGGTAAGTCCTGCAAATTCATCGTAGTCCTTCAAATCAGCCTGCTGCCTGGCCTGCGATGTGTGAGCCTACTCATGCCACCCACCCTGCCCCCTCCTATGCTGCTGATCATTTGACTGTTCTGTTATATTTTGCAGAACTTGAGGCCAACCCTGGCGATCCAGAAGAAGACGCAGACGAGCCTGAAGAGGATAACATCTTCCAATCCAACCCTCCAGAGCAAGAACATGTGGGGAAGGGGGAGGTGATGGAGCTGGATGAAGCTCCCACTGTTCTACTGACTTTGGAGGAGGTGCCGTTCATTGAGGTGACCGCCCCTTCCGTGCCTAGTGGTTTGAATGCTGGTGGGATATTCCATGAGTTCACACCTTCTGAGGCTGTGGGTCCCAGTGGTGTGGTGCAGCGAGGCACACCCAGGGCCCCACCATCCCAGGCTATGGGTCCCAGTGGTTGGATGCAACGAGGCACACTCGTGGGGAGGAGGGGAAGGAGAGCTCGACTGCGCGCTCCTGAGGTGCAGGATCCAACACGTGGTTCAGATGATGTCATTGAGTGTGGAGAGCATTGACCTTACTCGATCACTCCTGGACGCCATCAGTGGGTGAGTAATGAGGTAACATCCCGACATCAAGATCCACGCGCGGCCCTGGACAACGTGGACCACTTCTCTTATCTCGGGAGCCTCCTATCAACAAGCGCAGGCATCGACGACGAGATCCAACACCGCCTCCAGTGCAACCTCCGGCCGCCTGATTGAAAGAGTGTTTGAAGACCAGGCCCTCAAAACTGTCACCAAGCTCATGGCCTACATGGCTGTCGTAATACCCACCCTCCTGTATGGCTGAGACGTGGACCATGTACAGTAGACACCAAGTCGCTGGAGAAATACCACCAGCGATGTCTCCGCAAGATCCTACAAATCCCCTGGGAGGACATACGCACCAATATTAGTGTCCTCATCCAGGCCAGCATTGAAGCACTGACCATTCTTGATCAGCTCCGCTGGGCAGGCCACATAGTTCGCATGCCAGACACGAGACTCCCAAAGCAAGCGCTGTACTCGGAACTCGTCCATGGCAAACGAGCCAAAGGTGGGCAGCGGAAACATTACAAGGACACCCTCAAAGCCTCCCTGATAAAGTGCGACATCCCCACCGACACCTAGGAGTCCCTGGCCAAAGATGGCCCTAAGTGTTGGGAGGGCGCTGAGCTCCTCGAGTCTCGTCGCCGAGAGCATGCAGAAATCAAGCGCAGGCAGCGGAAGGAGCATGCGGCAAACCAGGCTCCCCGCCCACCCTTCCCTTCAACCACTGTCTGTCCCACCTGTGACAGAGACTGTGGTTCTTGTATTGGACTGTACAGAACTCATGCTAAGAGTGGAAGCAAGTCTTCCTCGATTCCGAGGGACTGCCAATGATGATGATGATGCTGAGGTAGCGGGACTGTCGGGAGAAGTAACAGCAATGACACGAGAAATGGGAACAATGTCCAGGACCATCATTGAGGGAATAGTGGCCGTGAGGGAGGGAATGTCAGAGGTAGTGCAAACCAGGTCACTGACCATGAGGGAGGAGAGATGGGTGGATGTAGCCTTTCTTTACTGTTGTTGTTACTGTTGTAACTATTCTCAAATTAAAAGTTTTTTGTAAGTTATGTAAATTTACAAGTTTAAAAATTTGTAAGTGATAAAGTTTTTAAATGATCTGAACGAGTGATCTTAAAGTAAAGTTTGATACAAGAATAATTTTATTAAAGTTAAGTTAAGTACAAAAGAACTGTTTGTTAAACTTTTGAATAAAATATATTTTACATTAAAACTGAATCATGTTCCAATAACACAACGCAACACAACATTATGGAACAGCTCCAAACAGTAAACATGGTCCTTGTGGAATAGTTGTCGCTGAGCCCTCGGGCATCAGTAAAGCATTCACGGATGAGCTGCTGGCGCAAGGCTCGAGCAATCGTTAAAGGGGCACGATGGCCTGCCCTCCTCTGTCGTCGTGCTCCAGCCTCAGGCACTTGCATGGCTTCCTCATACTCGTCGTCGTCCTCCTGTTCGTCATCTGCATCTTCCACATCATTATCATCAACCGCTCTCACTGCAGGTGGGTCTTCCACTACCAGCTGCTGCTGCCTCATGATGGCTAACTTATGCAGCATGCAGCACACAACAGTGAACTGACCGACAATCTCAGGGGAGTATAGCAAGTAGCCTCCAGAGTGTTTCAGGCATCGGAAACGCTGTTTCAAGATGCCAATGGTCCTCTCAATGACGATGCGTGTCGCAATGTGCGACATGTTGTATTCACAGGCAGCTTCCGTCCGTGTAACGCGTAGGGGCATCATGAGCCAGGTGGCGAGGCCGTACCCTTTGTCTCCCAGTAGCAAGCTCTGCCCTTCTGGATGCTGCTGCTGAAATATGGCAGATATAACGCTGTCACGTAGGATGACCGCATCATGGGTGTTCCCAGGGTATCTTGCATCGACTAACATGTAATGATGCATGTCGTCACACACAAGCTGTACATTAATGGGGTTGAAATCGTTTCTGTTCCTGTACATCTCTGAATCCTCCAAAGGTGCTTGCAAGACAATGTTGGTACAATCAATGCAGCCCTGTACTTTTGGGAAGCCAGCAATCCTGGAGAAGCACACAGCCTTGTCATGGGGAACTTTATGAAGTCATTCCTCCACACATACATTGCAGCCGTCACCTGGCGAATGCAGGCATGTGTTGCATGTTGAGATGGCATCCCCAGTTGTAGCTTGAAGCGAGCCGGAGGCATAGAATGAAAGTGCAGCTGTAACTCACTTCAACTGACAAAGCAGTCCTCCTGACGCTTCTAGGTTGCAGATCTGTTTTAACCAACTCACAGATCTCAGTTACAATTTCTTTGCAGAAACGCAGCCTTCTGACACAGTCTGCATCACTCAGGTGGAGGTATGAATGCCTGCCTAGATATACCCGAGGTGGGTAAGGCCTGCCCAGCACCATACGGGATCTGATGTTACTGATGCAATGACATTGAATCAATTGTCTCCCACGTAGCACCATGATGCAAAAGGCTCGCACAAGTTATGGCATTGTCAGTATTGCCCCCATAGTTAAACTTAACCTTTGAAAGAAACTCAAAACGGCAGGAAGACACCCCGTCGCTCTCTTTCCCCCCCCCCGCCACTCATTGCAGTCTTCAGAAGCCTTCTGATCGGCACCTCGCTCCCAGGGCTCGAAGTCTTCTGATCTGCACCTCGCTCTCTCTCCTCCCTTCCCCGACGGCTTGTTTTCTAGTCAAGCCCCTGTGTCCGGGCAAGGAGCCGATTCTGCCGGCCAAAGCTGTAATCCTCCAGCCTGCTTCAAGACGTTCGGTGGTGGCATGTGAGTGAGTAAAAAAAAAGAGACAACTTCTGAAATCCAAGAAATTTACATTTACTATGTTGACAGGTGAAAAAAAAGTTGAACTTTATTATTGATTTTGACCGTGTTCTTGACTCCCTCCAAAATCTTCGATTTAAAAACAATGGTGTCTTTCAGCGCCAATTTCTCAGCGCTGGTTTTCTTAAGTGACCAGAAAGTTTTTCGGGAGTGGTCAGATATGCCGAACTAGGAGGAAAAAATGTTGGCCAAACTGCGAATAATTATAAAAACCAGCGCAGACATGAAGGAACTTAAACTGGGCTAGAAAAATCATAACTAAGTAAGTTACGCCGGCACAGATCGCAGGGGGAAACTTGTAAAAAAAAATATGCCAAAACGGTGCACGCCAAAAAAACAGCGCAAATGACCGGGGAAAATTGAGCCCATTGTATTTCATTTTTTTTTAAGTGGTGGGGTTGAGGGGGAGGGCTTCCCACCCAAGACACCATGTATCTTTAAGACATACTTAAAGCTGTAGCATGCCAATATGGCATTTCACCAGTTTTTCTCTGTTCCCATGTGACTTAACGCTTTCAGTTGTAAACTTTTTTAAAAAAACCTAATTTAAACATAGAAACAGATATAGAAACATAGAAAATAGGTGCAGTAGTAGGCCATTCGGCCCTTCGAGCCCTGCACCACCATTCAATAAGATCCTGGCTGATCATTCACCTCAGTACCCCTTTCCTGCTTTCTCTCCATACCCTTGATCCCTTTAGCCATAAGGGCCATATCTAACTCCCTCTTGAATATATCCAACGAACTGGCATCAACAACTCTCTGCGGTAGAGAATTCCACAGGTTAACAACTCTCTGAGTGAAGAAGTTTCTCCTCATCTTGGTCCTAAATGGCTTACCCCTTATCCTTAGACTGTGACCCCTGGTTCTGGACTTCCCCAACATCGGGAACATTCTTCCTGCATCTAACCTGTCCAGTCCCGTCAGAATTTTATATGTTTCTGTGAGATCCCCACTGATTCTTCTAAACTCCAGTCATTACAGGCCCAGTCGATCCTCATATGTCAGTCCTGCCATCCCGGGAATCAGTCTGGTGAAGCTTTGCTGCACTCCCTCAATAGCAAGAACGTCCTCCCTCAGATTAGGAGACCAAAACTGATCACAATATTCTAGGTGAGGCCTCACAAAGGCCCTGTAAAACTGCAGTAAGACCTCCCTGCTCCTATACTCAAATCCCCTAGCTATGAAAACTAACATACCATTTGCCTTCTTCACAGCCTGCTGTACCTGCATGCCAAACTTCAATGACTGATGTACCATGACAACCAGGTCTCGTTGTACCTCCCCTTTTCCTAATCTGCCGCCATTCAGATAATATTCTGCCTTCATGTTTTTGCCACCAAAGTGGATAACCTCACATTTATCCACATTATACTGCATCTGCCATGCATTTACCCACTCACCTAACCTGTCCAAGTCACCCTGCAGACTCTTAGCATCCTCCTCACAGTTCACACTGCCACCCAGCTTAGTGTCATCTGCAAACTTGGAGATATTACACTCAATTCCTTCATTGAAATCATTGATGTATATTGTAAATAGCTGGGGTCCCAGCACTGAGCCCTGCAGCACCCCACTAGTCACTGCCTGCCATTCTGAAAAGGACCCGTTTATCCCGCCTCTCTGCTTCCTGTCTACAACCAGTTCTCTATCCACGTCAATACATTACCCCCAATACCATATGCTTTAATTTTGCACACCAATCTCTTGTGTGGGACCTTGTCCAAAGCCTTTTGAAAGTCCAAATACACCACATCCACTGGTTTTCCCTTGTCCACTCTTACTAGTTACATCCTCAACTGCAGACCTTTATTTTCGAATCAAATAAGCTGATTGTCAGACCTTTTCCTGCAGGTTCAGATGTGACAAATTCTGTAACTGTTCCTACAACTGAATCCTCAGTAACTAAAGACTTTTTTTTAAAGTTTCTTTTGTTTCATATAAATAAACAAAATATATTCTGTAATGTAGAGAATAATAAGTTAACAGGTGGTGTGAAAGTCATGTAATCTTATTGAAAGATTCAGATGTTATCACAAAATGGAAAATGATTAGAAGGCTGATTAGCTTCTGTTCTGTTTTTATAAGGGAAAACGCACATGTATACAGCATGTTTGAATTTACCTGGTGGTACTAAAACAAACACCTGCAGGTTTAGCACTCGAGCGCTGATTAGAAGCAATTTTCGTGGAGCAGTATATGTGGGCTCCACGCACCCACTTCTACTGAAGGTGTGGAGTGCACTGGCTATCACACAATGGCAGGTTTCAGGATGGATCGGAGTCCAAGGGAGAGGTTCTCGGATGTGGCACTGGAGGTACTGATGGAGAAGATCCAGACGAGGAGGGATGTCCTGTACCCCAGAGATGGGGGGGGGGGGGGGCAAGGAACTCACATCGCCCTCCTGTCCCCCTCTCCTGCAGCAGCTAGTGCTGCTCTGCCTGACCTCATGTCTTCCTCCTGCAGATCAAGGGGACCCCTAGCAAGATGCCCATGACCAAGCATTCCCTTTTCACCTGGTGACTCCTATAAGGTGTCCAGCATTTAGTCTTTTTAGATGGTCGTCAGAGAATTTCCAGACTAAATGTCCCAGAAAGTCACCTAATGTGTTTCAAAAGTCCGCTTCAAACCAAGTGAACAGTGAAAGGTGAGTATGCCTTTAAGTAGTGCTCGAAATCCTCAACAAAGACTTGTTTACTTCTGTTCAGCTGGTCGCTGTTAGTAGAAGAAATGCGTGTTTGGAACGACATCCCCTAAACGATCCTCCAGGCAGTCATTCCAAACACGCATTTCTACTCCTTTACTAAGATGGCGATTTGAGCTAAACGCAGGCTAAACCTGCGTTGCAGCTCAAGATCCCATCTTGGCCACCTGGGAGCCTTTTTAGCGCCTAATGTATCTGGAAATTCGCTCCCTTTGTTCTATTCATCTAAAATCCTAAAATGTTCAAATACTCACTGCTGTGTTGTCTGGAGCATAAACTTGATACATTTGAGACATCGAAACTATCTTTCCCTTGACAATTTATTGAATTTAATTTAATGGCATTTTCTGTACTTCCAACATTGATCATAATTTTCAAATAAGACTTTGACTCTTGTAAGTTCTTCACACCTGTACAGTCAGGTTAAAAGCATCACACACCCATATTGATAAAACAGTTGTGTTTACCATTTGGGCGGATAAGTATTTGTTAAGCTGCTGAGTGTGTTGGCTTTAGTTCAATAGTAGCACTCTTGTCTCAGAAGGCCGTTGGTTCAAGTTCCACTCCAGGACTTGAGCACATAATCTAGGCTGGCATCCAGTCAAAAATGGAGAGAGTGCTCCACTGCTGTAAGATCCTATGGGACTATTCGAAGAAGAGGAAAGAAGTTTAGTTGGTATCCTGGTCAACATTTATCCCTCAACCAACATCATTAAAGTTGTTTTTGGGACATCTCTGTGTATATTTGCCCACATTACAACAGTGATTACACATTCAAAAATACAGTATTTTGGGGTATTCTACAGACATGAAAGGTGCTGTATAAATAAAAGTTATTTTTTTACTTATTGTAACTATGACATTTGCCTCTCACAACACTGTTCACATCAATCTGCTTGAATCAAATTCCATTACTCTCGTGCCTCCCTTTCCGGAAAAAGCATCTGCCCAGCTTCCTCACGACCATACACTGTAATTCCCAACTCCCGATCTTCTGGCCCCATGACTGCCACTGACCTTATTGACATCTTATTTCTGTCTTTGGCCCCTTTAACGTGCTCCAAATCTCCCATCCTTACTGTTCTCCCTGGTGCAGATCTCACATTCACAGTCTTCCAGCCTGAGGGCCGTGGATACTAGAGCACCTGGTGCAGGACTGGTCTAGCCATCCACTCCCATAACTGACTTGACCACATGAAGCAAAATTGTGCTTCATTCTCCACAACCAAATATCCTAGGATTGTCTCGAACCATTCGGACAACTCCAGACTCAATGCCAGATGCCTCTCCGTCCTCTCTTTCCCCCCCCCCCCCCCCACCCCATCTAACACTAAATACAAGGACCTAATGGAATATTTTGTTTTAAGATTAAATCCATCCATCCATGTAGCTGTCTCAGCTGCCACACCTCCTCTCTTCATCCCTGGCTCAACCCTTTCCAGTCCTCGATTCACTCCACATCTTATCGCTCTGTAGTTTCTGTTCCCCTTCCACTCTCTCTGTTCCATGAGATCCATCTTCCTATTCCCTCAATCTCCTCCCCACTAAACTGCTAATAACTTATCATTCTCCATGGCCTTATGCTTACCAACATTATAAATGGTCCCCCTCTGCTCTAGAACTATCCCTTTAAACCATTGTGATCATCCATGCTGCCCCTTCAAAATATCCACCCTCGACCTTTAATCTTCTATACTCAAGGGATTACAAGCCTAGTCTGTGCAACCTGTCCTCATAATTTAACCCTTTTAGCCCAAGCATCATTCTGCTGAAAGGCCAACATTCCACTGGCGTTTTTTTGCACCCGTCTACTAGCTTTTAATGATTTCTGTACACGGACCTCTAAATCTCTGCTCCTCCACAGTTCCTAGCTTCTCATCATTCGAACATATGCTGATCTATCTTTCTTGGGTCCAGAGTGAGTCCACACTTCCTCAAATTAAACTCCATCTGCCACAGATTTCCCCACTTGCTTAATGTATCAATGTCCCGAGCCAGAAATCACTAAAAGCTAGTAAACAGGTGCAAAAAAGGCCAGTGTAATATTGGCCTTTATCTCAAGGAGATGGAAGTTATGCAAGTTATGCTACAGTTATATAAAGCTCTGATTAGATCTCATTTAGAGTACTGTGTTCAGCTCTGGGCACCTCTCCTCAGAAAAAATATATTGACTTAGGAGGGGCTGCTGTGCGTATTCACAGAATGATGCTTGGGCTGAAAGGGTTAAATTATGAGGACAGGTTGCACAGACTAGGCTTGTAGTCCCTTGCGTATAGAAGATTAAAGGATGATCTAATTGAGGTGTTTAAGATAATTAAATGAGTTATTGGGGTAGATGAAGAGAAACTATTACCTCTGGTGGAGGTGCCCAGAACAACTGGGCATAAATTTAAAATTAGAGCTAGGCCGTTCATGGGTGATGGAAGGAAGTACTTCTTTACACAAAGGGTAGTGGAAATCTAGAACTCTAACTCTCAAAATACTTTTGAAGCTAGATCAATTAAAAATTTCAAAATTGAGATTGATAGTTTTTTGTTACGTTGGGGTATTAAGGGATTATAGAGCAAAGGTGGGTAAATGGTGTTGAGGCACAAATCAGCCATGATCTAATTGAATGGTGGCACAGGCTCAAGAGACTGAATTGTCTACTTGTAATAAGAACATAAGAAATAGGAGCAGGATTAGGCCATAAGGCCCCTCGAGCCTGCTCCACCGTTCAATAAGATCATGACTGATCTGATCATGGACTCAGCTCCACTTCCCCGCCCGCTCCCCATAACCCCTCATCCCCTCATCCCCTCATCGCTCAAGAAACTGTCTATTTCGGTCTTAAATTTATTTAATGTCCCAACTTCCACAGCTCTCTGAGGCAGCGAATTCCACCGATTCACAAACCTCTGAGAGAAGAAATTTCTCCTCATCTCAGTTCTAAATGGGCGGCCCCTTATTCTAAGATCATGCCCTCTAATTCTAGTCTCCCCCACCAGTGGAAACATTCTCTCTGCATCCACTTTGTCAAGCCCCCTCATAATCTTACACGTTTCGATAAAATCACCTATCATTCTTCTGAATTCCAATGAGTAGAGACCTAACCTACTCAACCTTTCCTCAAACCCCCTTATCCCCGGGATCAACCTATTGAACCTTCTCTGAACTGCCTCCAAAGCAAGTAGATCCTTTCGTAAATATGGAAAACAAAACTGCACACAGTATTCCAGTTGTGGCCTCACCAATACCCTGTACAGCTGTAACAAGACTTCCCTGCTTTTATACTCCATCCCCTTTGCAATAAAGGCAAAGATTCCATTGGCCTTCCTGGTCACTTGCTGTACTGCATACTATCCTTTTGTGTTTCATGCACAAGTACCCCCAGGTCCCGCTGTACTGCAACACTTTGCAATCTTTCTGCATTTAAATAATAATTTGCTCTTTGATTTTTTTTCTGCCAAAGTGCATGACCTCACACTTTCCAACATTATACTCCATCTGCCAAATTCTTGCCCACTCAATTAACCTGTCTATGTCCTCCTGCAGCCTCTTTATGCCCTACTCACACATTGCTCTTCCTCTCATCTTTGTATCGTCAGCAAACTTAGCTACGTTACACTCAGTCCCTTCTTCCAAGTCGTTAATATAGATTGTAAATAGTTGCGATCCCAGCACTGATCCCTGCGGCACCCCACTCGTTACTGTTTGCCAACCAGAGAATGAACCATTTATCCCGACTCTCTGTTCTCTGTTTGTCAACCAATCTTCAATCCATGCTAATATATTACCCCCAACCCCATGAACTTTTATCTTGTGCAGTACCTTTTGTGTGGCACCTTGTCAAAACTGGAAGTCCAAATACACCACATCCACTGGTTCCCCTTTATCCACCCTGCTTGTTACATCCTCAAAGAATTCCAGCAAATTTGTCAAACATGACTTCACCTTCATAAATCCATGCTGACTTTTCCTGGCCAAATTTTGCTTTTCCAAATGCCCTGTTACTGCTGCTTTAATAATGGACATCAATATTTTCCCAACCACAGATGTTAGGCTACCTGGTCTGCCTCCTTTTTTGAATAGGGGCATTACATTTGCAGTTTTCCAATCTGCTGGGACCTCCCCAGAATCTAGGGAATTTTGGTAAATTCCAACCAATGCATCACAATCCCTGCCACTACTTCTCTTAAGACCCTAGGATGTAAGCCATCAGGTCCAGGGGATTTATCTGCCTTTAGTCCCATTATCTTACTGAGCACCACCTCCTTAGTGATTGTGATTGTGATTGTGTTAAGTTCCTCCCCCCCTATAGTCCCTTGACTATTCGCTGTTGGAATATTGTTAGTGTCCTCTACTGTAAAAACTGATACAAAATACTTGTTTAGAGTTTCTGCCATCTCAATTTTCCCCATTACTAATTCCCTGGTTTCGTCTTTTAAGGGATCAACATTTACTTTAGCCTTTCTTTTTCTTTTTATATACCTATAGAAACTCTTACTATCTGTTTTTATATTTTGTGGTAGGTTGCCTTCATAGTCTATCTTTCCTTATTCATTTTTTTTGTCATTTGCTGGCTTTTAAAAGCTTCCCAATCTTCTGTCCTCCCACTAGTTTTGGCCACTTTGTATGCCCTTGTTTTTAATTGGATACCGTCCTTTATTTCTTTAGTTAGCCGTGGATGACTTTCTTTTCTTTTGCACCCTTTCCTCCTTACTGGAATATATTTTTCTTGAGAGTTGTGGATTATCTCTTTAAATGTACACCACTGTTCATCAACCATCCCACACTTCAATCTGTTTTCCCAGTCCACTTTAGCCAACTCTGCCCTCATACCTTCATAGTCTCCTTTATTTAAGCTTAGTACGCTGGTTAGAGATCCAACTTTCTCATCCTCCATCTGAATTTGAAATTCAATTATGCTATGATCACTCATTCCGAGGGGATCCTTTACTAGGAGATTGTTTATTAATCCTGTCTCATTTCACAACACTAGATCTAAGATAGCCTGCCCCTGGTTGGTTCCATTGCATACTGCACTCTATGAACTTTTCCTCAAGGCTACCCTGACCAATTTGATTTGTCCAATCAATATGGAGGTTAAAATCACGCATGATTATTGCTGTTCCCTTTTTACATGCCCCCACTATTTCCTGGTTTATGCTCAGACCAACAGAGTTGCTACTGTTAGGGGGCCTATATACTACGTCCACCAGTGACTTTTTCCCCTTTCCTTATCTCCATCCAAACTGTTTCAACATCCTGATCCTTTGAGCATATATCGTTTCTCACTGTTGCAGTGATTCCATCCTTTATCAATAGAGCTACCCCAACTCCTTTTCCTTTCTGTCTGTCCTTCCGGATTGTCAAATACCCCTGAATATTTAATTCCCAATTCTGGTCACCTTGCAACCACATCTCTGTAATGGCTATCAGATCATACCCATTTGTCTCAATTTGTGCTATCAACACATCTATTTTGTTACAAGTGCTACGCGCATTTAGTGAAAGTGCCTTTAAATTTGTTGTTTTACCCCTTTTTCCTGTTTGTTTTCTCTCTCCTTCAAACTCACTTTCTTTACTTTTGCTTTCTAATTTCCGCTTTTCTCCCCTCCCTACTGAATTAACTCTCAGGTTCCCATCCCCCTGCCAAGCTAGATATTGGTCCCTGCTCCGTTGAGGTGCAACCTGTCCGGCTTGTACAAAGTTCTCTGTCTCATGAGAACTGAAAGTGGATAGATGAATGTGCAGCTCGAGCTCATGCTCACGTTCTATTTCTGTCCCATCCAGCGGGCTAGATAGAATGACTTGGCAGGCCGGTAATGGCCCGCGGGCCGTGTATTGCCCACCACTGGTCTTTGAGGAAAGAGGTTGGAGATGGGGTGGTAATTTGCAACGACGGTGGGGTCGAGGGTTGTTATTTTGAGGAGAGGGGTGATGGCGGCAGATTTGAGGGAGAGAGGGTCAGTACCTGAGGAGATAGAACCATTAACAATGTCAGCTAACATGGGAGACAGAAAAAGAAGTTGGGTGGTCAGCAGTTTGGTGGGAATAGGGTCAAGGGAGCAGGAATGGGTCTCACGGACAGGATGAGCTCTGAAAGGTCATGAGGGGAGATCGGAGAAAACTGGAGAAAGATGCGGGGTCAGGGCAAGACGGGGGGATCCTTAGAGGAAGTTTAGTCCAGTGGCTCGGGGAAGGAAGGAAGGAAGAGGCAGAGGCAACCAAACAGATGGTCTCCATCTTAGAGACACAGATGTCTGTGAGCTCCTCACACTTAATGTCTGAGGTGAGGGTGGAGATTGGGAGGAAGGGTTTAAAAAGATAGTTAGCAGTGGAGAATACAAGCTGGGGTTTATCTTTACATTCCAGAATAATTCTGGAATATGTGCTTATTTTGGCAGAAGAGAGCAGGACCCGCTAATGCTTTATATGGACCAACCAGATCTGACAGTGAATGGCTAAACCAATTGTCCGCCATATCCGTTCAAGCCTGCGTCCTTGGACTTAAGGGAGCGAAGATCAGGGCTGTACCAGGGGGAACGGTCAGGGTGAAAGAGTAATTGTTTTAACAGAGACTAGGGCATCAAAGGTGGTGGTGAAGCTATGATTGAGCAGATCAGTAACTGCAGAAATGTCATGTTGAATGGAGGGCCAAAGGCTGGACAGTTGAGAGTTCATAAGTGCAGTTTTAAGAGAGTCGGGAGAGAGTTTTTCCGGGGCGGACACACAAAGAGGTCGGGTTGTGGGGGGCTTTGGGGGAGGGGGATGTGCGTGGAGAGCGATACGAGAAAGTGGTCAGAGCTGGCCTCATCTGTGATTGACACGATGGGCTCAAGTTTTGACCTGGGTTACTCCTATTTTTTTTGAGCAACCGGTTTGGAATGGAGCATCTTAGAAATTGCAATTCTCGGCATTTAGTTTGCTCCAGTTCTAGTCAGTCAGAATAGTTATATTTTAGAACAGATTTTTTTTTCAAAAGGGCATGTCCAGCCACTTAAGCCTGTTTTGCAAGTTTAGGCAGTGAAAACTTACTCCAAACTAACTTAGAGTAGAGTAAGTGTAGATTTTTGTACGCTCAGAAAAACCTTGCCTACATTTATAAATCAGGCGTAGGGAACGAGAGATCGGGGGGGAAGGAAGTTTACAAACATTAAACACCACTTTTACAAATAAAGAGCCACCATCAATAATAAATGATTAATAAGTCAACCAATAAATCAATCTTTAAAATAAAATTAAAAAATAACATTAAAAAAAAATTAATCAATAAATAAAAAATTATTTCTACTCACCTACTGCAGCACCGGGACCCCTCCAACGCATGCTGGGATGTGTGTGTGTGTGTCTCTCTGTCAGTATCTCTCTCTCTCTCTCTCAGTGTCTCTGTGTTTCTGACAGCGAGGGGTTGTGGGGGGGGGGGGTGCATGGAGAGCAGGGAGGGAGAGCAGAGAGGAGGAGGAGGGGGGGAGGAGAGAGGAGGGGGGGAGAGAGGGGGAGAGGAGAGGGGGGGGAGAAGGGAGTGAGGAGAGGAGAGGGGGGGAGAAGGGAGGGAAGAGAGAAGGGGGAGAGGAGAGGGGGTGGGAGGAGGAGGGGGCGAGGGAAGGAGAGGAGGGGGGGAGGAAAGGAGAGGAGGGGGGAGAAGGAGAGAGGGGGGAGGAAAGGAGAGGAGGGGGGGAGGAAAGGAGAGGATAGAGGGGGGAAGGAAAGGAGAGGAGGATAGAGGGGGGAAGGAAAGGAGAGGAGGGGGGGAGGAGAGGAAGGGGGAGAAGGAGGGGAGGGTGGGGGAGGAGAGAAGGGGTGAGGAGGAGGGGGGTGGGGGAGGAGAGAAGGGGTGAGGAGGAGGGGGGTGGGGGTGGAGGAGGAGAGGAAGGGGGGAGAGAAGAGGAGAGGAAGGGGGGGAGAGAAGAGGAGGGGGAGGGGAGACAGGAGTGGGGGGGAGGCTGAGCAGGTCGGGTCGGGCCGCCGAGGCCTGACCCGGCCAGGGGGGTGAGAGAAAGGGTGGGTGGAGGCTGAACAGGAGGGAGGGAAGGCTGAACTGGAGGGGGGGCAGGGTTGGAAGAGGCTGAACAGGAGAGGGGGGGGGGGGCGGCGGCGGGAGAGGCTGAACAGGATGGAGTGGGGGGGGGGGAAGAGGCTGAACGGGAGGGAGGTGGGGGATGTGGGGGAGAGGCTGAACGGGCCAGGCCGCCGCCAATGACGACATTTCTCGCGAGGCTCGCCCTCAGCGAGATGGCAAGCGTGCAGAGCCAGTGGGAGAAAAGCAGTGAAGAGATATCGGTAATAACATTATTAGCGAACTTGGGTGGGCGGTGGAGAGCGAGAATTTTAAATGAGAGGTGAGAGGGTTGGAATAGGGTGAGATGCTCAAAGGAGGGGAACGTGCTGGAGGAGTAGGGGGACAGACCAAGGTGTGATTTGCTGATGAGAGCCACACTACCACCACGGTGGTCTGAGCGGGGCAAATGGTGGACGGCTTCATTTAAGGGTAAGGTGTCATCGCCCCTCAGCTGCCGGGGGGGCGGGGGTGTGAGTTGGAGGTGGGGTGTTTAGCCCCTTGTGGGCACGCTGGACAGGGAGGTTGGCGAGAGAGTAGGACGGAACAGTTAGGGTTGCTGCTTGTAAGGAGGCAGCGATGTGTGCCTCTATGGGCCCTTCGTAGGATGCCAAGAGAGGCACAGAGGGAAGCTGTAGGCTTATCTAAGAGGGAGTCAAGCCTGCAACGGCAGCAGGAGAGTAGGAAGGTCTAAGAGTAATGAAGGGCTGGGTTAGGGATTTGGGAGGGCAGAGTATCCCAGAGAGGAGAGATGAAAGGAGGCATGACGAATGGTCAGGAAGGGATAAAGAGAAAAGGAAAGAGGTGGAAAAGTATTGACTGGCTCAGGTCCGGAGTGGCAGCCAAAGTGCGCACGTGAATAAACACGGGAAAAGCTCATGTTACATAGGCCTGATTAAATGTAGTAATTAATGGGATACATTCCACAGGATAAAAAACGGGCGCCACTCCGAGCTGGGCGCCCGTTTTTCGCGCCTAAAACGGCGCCAGAAAAAAAACGCGCTATTCTCGAGCGCTTTGCAGCTCCTTGTCTTGTTTGGCGTGGCGCCCGGGGGGGCAGAGCCGACACTCGCGCCGATTTTGTAAGTGGGAGGGGGCGGGTACTATTTAAATTAGTTTTTTTCCTGCCGGCAACGCTGCGCGTGCGCGTTGGAGCGTTCGCGCATGCTCAGTGTGAAAAGAAACATTGGCACTCGGCCATTTTTGTAGTTCTTTGTAGCTGTTTAATTTTTGAACATTTTTTAATAAAACCACATTGCCATCAGCACATCAGCACTGAGGCTTCCCTTCTCACTGTCTCCCTCCCCTGCGCGGCAACAAGCCGCTGTCTCCTTCCCCTCCCTCCCCTGCGCGGCAACAAGCCGCTGTCTCCTTCCCCTCCCTCCCCTGTGCGGCAACAAGCCGCTGTCTCCTTCCCCTCCCTCCCCTGTGCGGCAACAAACGGTGGTTTCCTTCGAATGATGGCTGAAGCACTTTCACACAGGTAGGAAGATGGTTTATTTAATCTTTTCTTTGCTTATAAAAGTTTATTCAGGTTGGATTTATTTGTATAATATTTGTAGAAGTATAAATAAGGATTGATTGCAGAATTTAATGAGTTCCCTTCCCCACTCCCCCCTCCCCCCCACCTCGTTCTGGACGCCTAATTTGTAACCTGCGCCTGATTTTTTAATGTGTAGAACAGGTTTTTTCAGTTCTACAAAAATCTTCTTGCTCCATTCTACTTAAGTTTGGAGTACGTTTTCACTGTGGAAACTTTGAAATCAGGCGTCAGTGGCCGGACACGCCCCCTTTTGAAGAAAAAAGTCTGTTCTAAAGTAGAATTGTTCTACCTCACTAGAACTGCAGAAAAAAAAATGTGGAGAATTGCGATTTCTAAGATAGTCCGTTCTCCACCAGTTGCTCCTAAAAATCAGGCGCAAATCATGTGGAAACTTGGGCCCAATAGTAGGGAGACCGGGGTCAAAGTCAGAAGTCCCATGGAAGGACAAAGCTTGACATGAACAGGATGGAGCCAGCGTGCAGCATCAAAGAACCGCTCTCCAAAGCAGGCAAGTGAAGTCCAGAAGCTATTTGAAGTGTAGTGTTCGAGGATGTAAAATAGGTTGTAATATGTGGGGTATTTTGACAAGACATTGTGAAAGGATGAACAGTTACATCCTATGACTTTAAAGGGAACTGTCCATGTAGGATTACTACATAGATTTGATTTATTCATATATACTTTTTTAACCATCTGTAAAGAGTGATTGTCACTTTTGCCTGCATAGCAAGTCATTAAATTGTAAAAGTAATTAATTTTGAGAAAAGAGCTATGTAAATATAAGTAGTGTTATTTTAGTAATCTGTGTGGCTCAGCATTCTTTTGTAAGGTGGTATTAATTTTTCATGCCTAATTTACATTTTTGGGTTTTATTGTGGTTACATTACTAGTTACTGGTTCCAGATGGTGTGCTGAGAATTGTTTTGTACAGTTATTCTTGGGTTTGATGGTAGGATTCCTGAATATGGAGATGTTAGTTTGCATGTATAGCTTCATTTCGAACTCATTTGGTTATCACCTTGTTGACCCTTGGGGAGAGCTGTGGGCTTTCCGCGTTTGACTCTTTTGTAGTTAATTTTCTTCGCTTTCTCATATGTTGTTTAATTATAGTACTTTTTTGCCTTTGTTTTGTGTTCCTTGAATTTTCTGGGTGTCTTCTTGGAAAGCTTGGGGATTTCTTTTCATTTTGCTGTGAATAATTTGAGATGTTTTTGTTCTATCTGTATCAGTTTCAGTTTCCGTCTCCAGTGTGTACAAGGCGAGTTCACTATAATAAGTAGTGTTCCACTATACTTCACTTTCCAGTAGATCAAGAGTGAATTTGTATGAAGTGGATTTGTGGATAGCTTCTTGTTTAAATGAACGACCAGTGTCACTTTTAATTTTTATTTAAACTAAAATTGTATGTATAACAAAATAGAAATGAATATCTATTTTCACTGTTATAAAGTTTCACCAGTGCGACTTTCTATTTTTGCCAAGACGCCAATCATAAAAAATATGGGAACAATTTGTATTTATTTAGATGCAGGTCATAGACTAGATTTTATCAAATAGAACAATTAAAATTTGAAAGCAACGTATGTGTACCAATGACTCAGCAGGTAAATGCATCCAGTAGTATTAAGCAATATATTTGCTGTGGAAAAACAAAACCAAATTTTCAATATTGTCAAAAGAAGCTCTTTGCTGCAAAATGTAAGTGCCTTTAAAGTGCTTTGAAGAAGTAGCCTTCATAAGCTAGAAGAAACACAGGCTCTTTGCGGACAAAAAAGTGAAAGTCTACAACTGCTTTCATCGAAGACTTTTGAGTAAATATAAATTTGATGATTGCTGGCTTCTGACCCCACATTCAGTCCAAAGTCAAACCACTTGAGGAGTGATCAAGGTTTGTTTGTTTTGGGGTGAAAAATCCATAATCCTGAACCTGTGTGTGATGACATTTTGCATGAGTTAGTTCACAATAATATGCCCTGTTTATTTTAACATTTTCATTTAGAGAATTTTTTTCCTATCCCTTTTACAGTGCTCTTGGCGGGACCTCTGCTCTCCATATTCCAGCATTCCCCAGTGGTGGTTGTCTAATCGATTATGTGCCACAAGTTTGCCAATTACTTACCAATAAGGTAACACAAAGAAAAACAAGATGCAGTGCATCAATTGTATACTATTTTAGAATGTATGTAGTATATAGGGACTAATTAATTTAGAACTAGCTCCTACAGTAGGCTGAACAAGTCCAGGACAGAAGTGTTCCAGACCAAGAACTTGAGCTTATCATAGGCTGTTGGCTGCTCTGTGATATAGTCTTAGTTGGGACCTTAATTCCTCCCTTGCAGATCCTCTAATCAAATCAGTGATAGTTATTTGATCCATGTGATGGATATCAATATAGTACATAGTGGGATGTTAATGTGGCAGGCCAGGTGGAAACCTCATGCTGAATATATAGAACTAACAATTGAAGAAAATATTTGAGGCTTATGTAATCCATTTTTAACCACTGAAATCTGTTTGCATTTGACAATGTGTATGTGTTAACCCTTTTTTCCTTTAATGTCTCCTGAGCCATTTCCTGAGGGCAGACAGACTCTGCTCGTGCCACTCTGTAACCAGCCACAAGAGTAATCTAGCCCTCTCGATAATCATCTGGTCTGTGTTCAGCACCTCCCAGTAACAGTGTGGTTAAGATTAGGAACTCACTTTGTAGATATTTTAAACTCATTCATCTTGACAGTGATTTGTGCCATCGGGATGCTTTAATACCACAGATATGGGTTTAAGACCAGTCAAGATAGTTGAGATGAATGTTAGCCCACAGTACAAAACTGATTTAACATTTTAGTACTTAAAAGGATAATCTCACCCAGGATGACTGAAATTCGAAATGGACATATCCTACAGGTATAACACAAGTTGTGCGCCTGCTATACAAAAAGTACCTCTCTCCCTGATTTGTTTTTCTCTTATAAATGAAAATTAGCTCAGTGGAGATAAGACTTGTTTGAAGCTGTTTCAAACTCAGCCAAAAAAAAACTTCAAAAATTGCACAGAAAACAAACTGCAGAATCCTGTCTAGGTAGAGGCAAAGTAAATCGGAGGATTACCTTTCTGGAAACAAACCACACATAATGCTTCCATATGCTGGGTACTGTAGCATAGTGGGTATGTTACTGCACTCGTAATCCTGGACCAATAATCCAGAGAACATGAGTTCATATCTCAGCTTGACAGTTTGAGAAGTTTAGAAAGAGAGTAGCCCTCAAGAAGGCATGTTGCACCTTAAAAGCTGGTAGTAGTAAAAGTGGCCATGAGCTGTTGGATTTTTACAGCAATCCAACAGGTTCACTAATGTCCTTTAGGGAATGAAATTTGCTATCCTTATCTGATCTGGCCGATATGTGACTCCAGTCTCACATGTGGTTGACTCTTAACTGAAGTAGCCTCGCAAGCCACTCAGTTGTATCAAACCGTTTACCACACGGTCTTCAGCGTCAGGACAGAGCCACCAGAGGAGGCAGCACAATGGTATACAGGCGGGAGAGAGTGACCCTGAGAGTCCTCAACATTGACTCCAGACCCCATGAAGTCTCATGGCTTCAGGTCAATCATGGACAAGGAAACCTCCTGCTAATTACAATCTATCGCCCTCCCTCAGCTGATGAATCAGTACTTCTCCCTGTTGAACACCACTTGGAAAAAGCACTGAAGGTAACAAGGGCACAGAAATATACTCTAGGTGGGGGACTTCAATGTCCATCACCAAGTGGCTCGGTAGCACCACTACTGACCGAGCTAACTGAGTCCTGAAGGACATAGCTGCCAGACTGGGCCTGCAGCAGGTGATGAGAGAACCAACACGAGGGAAAATCCTACTTGACCTTGTTCTCACCAATCTACCTGTCGCAGATGCATCTGTCCATGACAGCATTGGTAGCAGCGACCACCGCACAATCCTTGTGGAGACAAAATCCTGTCTGCACACTGAGGACACCCTCCACAATGTGTGGCATTACCACCGTGCTGAATGGGATGGATTTAAAACCGATCTAGCCAAAACAATAATGTAGAAGTGTCAAATTCACAGTCCTTCATACAAACATGACATCCCAATTCTTAACACCATGTATTCCAATAGGTATAAAGCAGGTTAGTGAATGTAGCAACCAAAACTGGGCATTCATGAGGCGCTGTGGGCCACCAGCAGCAGCAGAATTGTATTCCACCACAATC
This sequence comes from Pristiophorus japonicus, assembly GCF_044704955.1. Classification (NCBI taxonomy): domain Eukaryota; kingdom Metazoa; phylum Chordata; class Chondrichthyes; family Pristiophoridae; genus Pristiophorus; species Pristiophorus japonicus. Next base: position 204,743,688 of record NC_091983.1, read on the forward strand.
TGTAACCTCATGGCATGGCATATTCCTCACTATACATTGTCATCAAGCCAGGTGGGGTCAACCCTGGTTCAATGAGCATTGTGGAAGAGCACACCAGGAGCAGCATCATGCGTACTTAAAAATGAGGTGCCGACCTGGGGAAGCTGCAACACAGGACGACATGCATTCTAAACAGTGAAACCAAATGCTATAGACAGAGCTAAGCGATCCCATAATCAACGGATCCGACCAAAGCTCGACAGACCTGCCATATCCAGTCGTGAATGGTGGTGGACAAGTAAACAACTAACGGGAGGAGGAGGCTCCATGAATATCCCCATCCTAAATGATGGTGGAGCCCAGCATGTAACTGCAAAAGACAATGCTGATGCGTTTGCAACCATCTTCAGCCAGAAGTTCCAAGTGGATGCTCCATATCGGCCTCTTCCTGAGGTCCCCACCATCACAGAAGCCAGTCTTCAGCCAAGTCACTTCACTCCACGTGATATCAAGAAACGGCTGAGTGCACTGGATACGGCTATGGGCCCTGACAACATCCCGGCATCGTGCTGAAGACATCCTGGCATCGTGCTGTTGATGTGTTCCAGAACTAGCCACGCCTCTAGCCAAGCTGTTCCAGACAGCTGCAACGCTGGCATCTATCCGACAATATGGAAAACTGCCCATGTATGTCCTGTCCACATAAAGAAGTACAAATCCAATCCGGCCAATTACCGCCCCATAAGTCTACTCTCAATCATCAGCAGAGTGATGGAAGGTGTCATCGACAATGCTATCAAGCGGCACTTACTTATCAGTATCATCATAGGCAGTCCCTCGGAATCGAGGAAGACTTGCTTCCACTCTTAGCATGAGTTCTTAGGTGGCTGTACAGTCCAAAATGAGAATCACAGTCTCTGTCACAGGTGGGCCAGATAGTCGTTGAGGTAAAGGGTGGGCAGGAAGCCTGGTTTGCCGCACGCTCCTTTCGCTGCCTGCGCTTGATTTCTGCATGCTCTCGACGACAATACTCAAGGAGCTCAGCGCCCTACTGTATGCACTTCCTCCACTTAGGGCGGTCTATGGCCAGGGACTCCCAGGTGTCCGTGGGGATGTTGCACTTTATCAGGGCTTTGAGGGTGTCCTTGTAACATTTCCTCTGCCAGCCTTTGGCTCGTTTGCCGTGGACGAGTTCCGAGTAGAGCGCTTGCTTTGGGAGTCTCGTTTCTGGCATGCGAACTATGTGGCCTGCCCAGCGGAGCTGATCAAGTATGTTCAATGCTGGCGATGTTGGCCTGGACGAGGACGCTAAGGTTTGTGCGTCTGTCCTCCTAGGTGATTTGCAGGATCTTGCGGAGACATCGCTGGTGGTATTTCTCCAGCGATTTGAGGTGTCTACTGTACATGGTCCACGTCTCTGAGCCAGGAGGGCAGGTATTACTACGGCCCTGTAGACCATGAGCTTGGTGACAGTTTTGAGGGACTGGTCTTCAAACACTCTTCTTCAGGCGGCCGAAGGCAGCACTGGCACACTGGAGGCGGTATTGGATCTCATCGTCAATGCCTGCTCTTGTTGATAGGGGAAATGGTCCACGTTGTCCAGGGCCACGCCGTGGATCTTGATGTCTGGGGGTGCAGTGCTGTGCGGCGAGGACAGGCTGGTGGAGGACCTTTGTCTGACTAATGTTTAGCGTAAAGCCCATGCTTTCACATGCCTCGGTAAATACGTCGACTATGTCCTGGAGCTCAGCCTCTGTGTGTGCACAGACGCAGGCATCTGGAGATGGCGAAGGTTGAACAGCTTCCCACTGGTTCTGTAGTTTGGTTCCACTCCAGTGGGGAGCTTATCATCTGTAAGGTGGAGCATGGCAGCGAGGAAGATTGAGAAGAGGGTTGGGGCGATGACGCAGCCCTGCTTGACCCTGGTTCGGACGTGAATTGGGTCTGTGATGGATCCGTTGGTAAGGATCACAGCTTGCATGTCGCCGTGGAGCTGGCAGTGGATGGTGACGTATTTTTGGGGGCATCCGAAACGGAGGAGGACGCTCCATAGATCCTCGCGGTTGACCGTGTCAAAGGCCTTTGTAAGGTCGAAGAAGGCCATGTATAAGGGGCTGGCGCTGTTCCCTGCATTTTTCCTGCAGCTGTCGTGCTGCAAAAATCATGTACGTGTGCCCCAGAAGGGACGAAATCCGCACTGCGACTCCGGGAGGAGCTCCTCGGCCACGGGGAGAAGACGGTTGAGGAGGACTCTAGCGACGACTTTCCCAGTGGTTGATAGCAGGGAGATTTCTCTGAAGTTGCCGCAGTCGGATTTGCTCACCGATCGTTAATTTGGGTTCTGCCAGGACCACACGATTCCAGACCTCATTACGGTCTTGGTCCAAAGATGGGCAAAAGAACTGAATTTCAGAGGTGAGGTGAGAGTGACTGCCCTTGACATCAAGGTAGCATTTGACCAAGTGTGACATCAAGGCGCCCTAGATATTGAAGTCAATGGGAATCGGGGAAAACTCCACTGATTGGAGTCATAGCTAGCACAAAGGAAGATGGTAGTAGTTGTTGGAAGTCAATCATCTCTGCCCCAGGACATCATTGCAGGAGTTCCTCAGGGAAGTATCCTAGGCCCAACCATCTTCAGCTGCTTCATCAGTGACCTTCCCTCCATCATAAGATAAGTAGTGGGAATGTTTACTGATGATTGCATTGTTCAGTTCCATTCGCAACTCCTCAGATAATATTCTTCACTTGCCTGGATGAGTGCAGCTCCAACAGCACTCAAGAAGGTTGACACCAATAAGGACAAAGCAGCCCACTTGATTTGGACCCCATCTACCTCCTTAAACATTCACTCCCTCTACCACTGGCGCACCGTGGCTACAGTGTGTACCAACTACAAGATGCTCTGCTACAACCCGCCAAATCTTCTTTGACCACCTCCTAAAGCCGCGACCTCTACCACATAGAATGACTAGGGCAGCAGGCACATAGGAACATCACCACCTCCACGTTCCCCTCCAAGTTGCACACGTTCCAGACTTGGAAATATAATGCTGTTCCTTCATCGTCGCTGGGTCAAAATCCTGGAACTCCCTCCCGAACAGCACTATGGGAATACCTTCACCACAAGCACTGTAGTGGTACAAAAAGGCAGCTTACCACCACCTTCTCGAGGACATTTAGGGAAGGGCAATAAATGCTAGCCTTGCCAGCGCCGCCCAGATCCCAGGAATGAATATATAAAACAAATAGGAAGAAGGCACATCACCACAAATGAAATTAGGATTGGGCAATAAATGCCAGCATTGGAAATGGCACCCATTTTCCAAGAATAGAAATGTAGAAACATAGAAAATAGGTGCAGGAGTAGGCCATTCGGCCCTTCGAGCCTGCATCGCCATTCAATGAGTTCATGGCTGAGCATGCAACTTCAGTACCCCACTCCTGCTTTCTCGCCGTACCCCTTGATCCCCCTTGTAGTAAGGACTACATCTAACTCCTTTTTGAATATATTTAGTGAATTGGCCTCAACAACTTTCTGTGGTAGAGAATTCCACAGGTTCACCACTCTCTGGGTGAAGAAGTTTCTCCTCATCTCGGCCCTAAATGGCTTACCCCTTATCCTTAGACTGTGACCCTTGGTTCTGGACTTCCCCAACATTGGGAACATTCTTCCTGCATCTAACCTGTCTAAACCCGTCAGAATTTTAAACGTTTCTATGAGATCCCCTCTCATTCTTCTGAACTCCAGTGAATACAAGCCCAGTTGATCCAGTCTTTCTTGATATGTCAGTCCCGCCATCCCGGGAATTAGTCTGGTGAACCTTCGTTACACACTCTCAATAGCAAGAATGTCCTTCCTCAAGTTAGGAGACCAAAACTGTACACAGTACTCCAGGTGTGCCCTCACTAAGGCCCTGTACAACTGTAGTAACACCTCCCTGCCCCTGTGCTCAAATCCCCTCGCTATGAAGGCCAACATGCCATTTGCTTTCTTAACCGTCTGCTGTACCTGCATGCCAACCTTCAATGATTGATGTACCATGAAACCCAGGTCTCGTTGCACCTGCCCTTTTCCTAATCTGTCACCATTCAGATAATAATCTGTCTCTCTGTTTTTACCACCAAAGTGGATAACCTCACATTTATCCACATTATACTTCATCTGCCATGCATTTGCCCACTCACCCAACCTATCCAAGTCACTCTGCAGCCTCATAGCATCCTCCTCGCAGCTCGCACTGCCACCCAACTTAGTGTCATCCGCAAATTTGGAGACACTACATTTAATCCCCTCATCTAAATCATTAATGTACAATGTAAACAGCACAGAACCTTGCGGTACCCCACTAGTCACTGCCTGCCATTCTGAAAAGCACCCATTTACTCCTACTCTTTGCTTCCTGTCTGCCAACCAGTTCTCAATCCACGTCAGCACACTACCCTCAATCCCATGTGCTTTAACTTTGCACATTAATCTCTTGTCGAACCTTGTCGAAAGCCTTCTGAAAGTCCAAATACACTGTTAGATCTCTTAATTTCCAATGAAATACGAACTCCGATGGTAGTTTTAACTTTTTAATCTTGGCAGAGAGCAACAAACTGCTGGCTGATTGCCAGTTCCTTTGTCTTACTGAAACCACATGGTCAAAATGGCTGTATTTATGCCTGGATCAATTTACAGAAAAGAACTCGCCGCCTTTGACCTTATTGGCTCACTACCCAAGGGTCCTAAAATGTCAAGTTGATTGATGCCTTAATGCAACATGCTGAAATGCATGTAGCATCTCTGACTTCTTGTCTGTGAATTTTCACAGCCTGTCTAAATGCAGCCTGTTTGAATTTTCTATCATTCACCACATCAATTGGTTCTCCCTTGTCCACTCTATTGGAAACATCCTCAAAAAATTCCAGAAGATTTGTCAAGCATGATTTCCCTTTCACAAATCCATGCTGACTTGGACCTATCATGTCACCTCTTTCCAAATGCGCTGCTATGACATCCTTAATAATTGATTTCATCATTTTACCCATTACCAATGTCAGGCTGACCGGTCTATAAGTCTCTGTTTTCTCTCCCTCCTTTTTTAAAAAGTGGGGTTACATTGGCAACCCTCCACTCAATGGGAACTGATCCAGAGTCTATGGAATGTTGGAAAATGACTGTCAATGCATCCGCTATTTCCAAGACCACCTCCTTAAGTACTCTGGGATGCAGACCATCAGGCCCTGGGGATTTATCGGCCTTCAATCTCATCAATTTCCCCAACACAATTTCCTGACTTATAAGGATTTCCCTCAGTTCCTCCTTCTTACTAGACCCTCTGACCCCTTTTATATCCGGAAGGTTGTTTGTGTCCTCCTTAGTGAATACCGAACCCAAAGTACTTGTTCAATTGGTTTGCCATTTCTTTGTCCCCGTTATGACTTCTCCTGATTCTGACTGCAGGGGACCTACGTTGGTCTTTACTAACCTTTTTCTCTTTACATATCTATAGAAGCTTTTGCAGTTCGTTTTAATGTTCCCTGCAGGTTTCCTCCCGTACTCCATTTTCCCTGCCCTAATCAAACTCTTTGTCCTCCTCTGCTGAGTTCTAAATTTCTCGCAGTCCCCGGGTTCGCTGCTATTTCTGGCCAATTTGTATGCCACTTCCTTGGCTTTAATACTATCCCTGATTTCCCTCGATAGCCACGGTTGAGCCACCTTCCCTTTTTTATTTTTATGCCAGACAGGGATGTGCAATTGTTGGAGTTCATCCATGCAGTCTCTAAATGTCTGCCATTGCCCATCCACAGTCAACCCCTTAAGTATCCCAATTCACACCTCATACCTTCAAAGTTACCCTTCTTTAAGTTCTGGACCATGGTCTCTGAATTAACTGTTTCACTCTCCATCCTAATGTAGAATTCCACCATATTATGGTCACTCTTCCCCAAGGGGCCTCGCACAATGAGATTGCTAATTAATCCTCTCTCATTAGACAACACCCAGTCTAAGATGGCCTCACCCCTAGTTGGTTCATCGACATATTGGTCTAGAAAACCATCCCTTATGCACTCCAGGAAATCCTCCTCCACCGTATTGCTTCCAGTTTGGTTAGCCCAATCTATGTGCATATTAAAGTCACCCATTATAACTGCTGCACCTTTATTGCATGCACCCCTAATTTCCTGTTTGATGCCCTCCCCAACATCATTACTACGGTTTGGAGGTCTGTACACAACTCCCACTAACGTTTTTTGCCCTTTGGTGTTCTGCAGCTCTACCCATATAGATTCCACATCATCCAAGCTAATGTCCTTCCTAACTATTGCATTAATCTCCTCTTTAACCAGCAATGCTACCTCACCTCCCTTTCCTTTTATTCTATCCTTCCTGAATGTTGAATACCCTTGGATGTTGAGTTCCAGCCCTAATCATCCTGGAGCCGCGTCTCTGTAATCCCAATCACATCATATCTGTTAACATCTATTTGCACAGTTAATTCATCCAGCTTATTACGGATACTCCTTGCATTAAGACACAGAGCCTTCAGGCTTGTCTTTTTAACACACCTTGTCCCTTTTGAATTTTGCTGTAATGTGGCCCTTTTTGTTTTTTGCCTTGGGATTCTCTGCCCTCCACTTTTACTATTCTCCTTTCTATCTTTTGCCTCTGTCTCCCTTTTATTTCCCTCTGCCTCCCTGCATAGGTTCCCATCCCTCTGCCATAATAGTTTAACTCCTCTCCAACATCACTAGCAAACACTCCCCCTAAGACATTGGTTCCGGTCCTGCCCAGGTGTAGACCGTCCGGTTTGTACTGGTCCCACCTCCCCCAGAACCGGTTCCAATGCCCCAGGAATTTGAATCGCTCCCTTCTGCACCACTCCTCAAGCCACGTATTCATCTCAGCTATCCTGCGATGCCTACTCTGATTAGCACGGCACTGGTAGCAATCCTGAGATTACTACTTTTGAGGTCCTACTTTTTAATTTAGCTCCTAACTCCCTAAATTCGTCTCGTAGGACCTCATCCTGTTTTTTTACCTATATCGTTGGTACCTATGTGTACAACGACAACTGGCTGTTCACCCTCCCTTTTCAGAATGTCCTGCACCCGCTCCGAGACATCCTTGACCCTTGCACCAGGGAGGCAACTACCATCCTGGAGTCTTGGTTGCGGCCGCAGTCACAAAAGCATAGAACCAGAAATGGACACTTGTTAATGGTGCCCACTCCATCCACAGACAAGATACCATTTGCTCCATCATAAATTCAACTCCAATTGTTCACAACTGTGGAATGTAACAGCACTGAAACAGGCCATTTGATCCATCAAGTCTATGCTGTTGTCTTTCTCCACAATCTAATCATGCTCTCCTGCTCACTCCTCATACCTTTCATTGTTTATCTTTTTCAAGCAATTAATTATTTTTTAAATAAATTATGGATTCTGCTTGATAAATGGTTGGGGCTGCGAATTCACATTCTAATCACCTGTGCAATTTTTTTTTTCTACCCTAACCTTTTATTGTTTCTGTAATTTATCATCGATTTGTCCTCTTGTTGCCATCTCACCGACCGGTGGATAAGCTATCAAACATATCATCATAGACAGTCCCTCGAAATCGAGGAAGACTTGCTTCCACTCTAAAAGTGAGTTCTCAGGTGATGGTACAGTCCAATATGGGAATTACAGTCCCTGTCACAGGTGGGACAGATGGTCATTGAACGAAAGGGTGGGTGGGGAGTCTGATTTGCCATACGCTCCTTCAGCTGTCTACATACTATTACCTTATCATAACCCTTCCTAATCGTGAAGACGTGTCTGATCTCACCCGATGGCTTCCATCAGGTTTCATCTTCTAAAAGTTCCTGCCTCCCCCCCCCCACCAAAGTAATCAAGTAAAATTTCATAATACCCACCTACTTTGCAACTATTATTATTCAACCTTGGTTGGTTATGGCAGCAGCCAGAAACTAATTTAACGTAGTATTTAATCATCTCTGATTAAACTTGCCCTCAACAATCTTCAACTCCTTTATTATCCAGATGTGTTTCTGTATTATTTTCTAAACTCGTTAACTGCTTTTGCTGAGGGTTTGTTCCACATATCCAGTACTGTGGTGTGTGGGAGCAATATTCTAATCTCTAATCTTGAGAATAGTTATTTTCTACTTGTATGCTGTTTTTATTTCCCAGTTCAAAATTTAACAGCATGCTTACATCTGTCTTACCTATGCCTCTCCGCATTTAATGCACCAACTCCCCTTGAGCTTTCCCCCAATAAAAAGAGAGTCTTGGAATGTTTGATGCTGCCATTTGGTGCAAAATAAAGTAGCGCCATTCTGCTGCGCAAACATCCCTCACTATAGTGAGCACAACAAATATTTAAACACACACGCAATCAGAAAGACCTGCAATATTATACTCCTTGGTAAGACCGCACCTGGAGTACTGTGTATATTTTGGTCTCTTTACCTAAGGAAGGATATACTTGCTTTCGAGGGGTGCAACAAAGGTTCACCAGACTGATTCCTAGGATGGGGGGATTGTCCTATGAGCGAGATTGAGGAGACTAGGCCTATTTTCCCGAGAATTTAGAAAAATGAGAGGTGATCTCACTGAAACATATAAAATTCTTCGAGCTTGATAGGGTAGATGCAGGGAGGATGTTTCCCCTGGCTGGGGAGTCTAAAACTAGAGATCACAATCTCAGAATAAGTGGTTGACCATTTAGGACTGAAATGAGGAGAAATTTCTTCACTCCGATCTGTGAATCTTTGGAATTCTCTACCCCAGAGGGCTGAGGAGGCTCAGACGTTGATCGATTTTTGGATATTAAGGGATAAGGGCATAGTGTGGGGAGGTGGCGTTGTAGAAGATCAGCCATGATCTCATTGAATGGTGAAGCAGACTTGAAGGGCCAAATGGCGTTCTGCTGCTCCTGTTTCTTATGTTCAATACTAAAAAATGTAATGGTGCAAGTCTTGAAAAGGATATCAAATATTTTGTTTAAAATAATGTACCCAGATTTGTAAATCCTGTCCTCATTTATCTCGTCTATATAATAACTTTTAATGTAAACTTATTTTTGCTTTATTTAAACCAAGGTGCAGTATATCATTCAGGGTTACCACAGAAGAAGAGAGTACATCGCTGCCTTTCTGAGTCACTTTGGAACGTAAGTTTATATTTGGATACCATTAATAATTCCTACAAGATAAAGATAATCTAAGTGAAGACTTTATAGTTGTGAGAAAAGATTTATATATGTGACCGCCAGAGTTGGTAATACCCTCGGTTTGATTTCCAGGTCATAATTTTTTGAACAGATATAAAATATCCCAAATCAGATTTTCTGTTCAAAGTTATTGGGCCGCAAATTGCGGCCTCTCCGATGTGCGCATGTGCCCGAAGCGGCCCCGCAAATTCTGGGTTTAGGCACACGAAGCGCACGTGCTTAAGCCTGGCCCTTGCGATCTGTTATCGCACGAATCCCCGGGAATAGGGGCTTCATGGATGGAGATTTGGGCTATTTGCCCAGCAAATGTCCTTAAAACCCTTGTGTCTGGTAAAAGCAGGCGTAAGGCCTGCTTTTTACCAGCGTAAAAGTTTTAAAAGGTAGAAAAATTACATTTTATTACAAATGTTTATATTTTAAAACCCTGTCCATTAAGGTAAGTTCATTTTTAACCCTACTAAAACTTACTAAAAAATAATTTCAAAAAAAATTTTTTTTTCCGAAACAAATTTAATTCAATTTCAATTAATTTTAAATATGTGAAGTGTTTTTTTAATTTATGCATTGCGTTTTTGGGGATATTCTCATTGATAGTAATGGGAACTCGTACAAAAGGAACTCGCCATTACTATCATTGAAAATGCTCCCATTGGTGGTCTAGGCCCACGTGATCCCAGCATGCCCGTACGCTCTTGGGATGCGTGGGCCTCTGCGCTGGGTTGTGCATCTAGGCCTTGAAGCCGAAGTGTTTGTACCTCTGGGACCATCGGGTACTTTTGTTAAAAAAATTTGGGTCGGAGGCATCTGCCCGCGGAAAGTCTCCGACTGCAATCTCTGGCCCATTGTCCTTTAGGAGCTGATAATGCGATATTCTGAGCTCCTCCTCCTACTCCACCTCCTCTTTCTCTTCCTTACTCCACTTCCTCCTTCTTACATAGGATTAGCGTCACAGAAACAGGACCTAGAAATAAACCCTAGTGCTTGGTTTGCTTTTTTTAAGGCCTTGCTAACCTGTGTCGCAACTTTTAATGATTTGTGTATTTGTACTCCGAGATCCCTTTGTTCCTCTACCCCACTTAGACTCGCACCCTCCCTATTCCTCCTTCCAAAATGTAATACCTCACATTTATCAGTGTTGAACTTCATTTGCCAATTATATGCCCATTCTGCAAGTTTATTAATGTCCTCCTGTAATTTATTACAGTCCTTCTCAGTATTGACTATCACCCCTCCCCCGATTTGGTGTCATCCGCAAGTTCAGAATTGTTTTTGATTCCAAAGTCTAAATCGTTAATAAAAATTGTGAACCGCAATGGTACCAGCTCTGACCTTGTGGAACACCACTTTCTGCCACTGTGAATAGCTACCCTTTACCCCTACTCTTTGCTTTCTGTCTTGAAGCCAGCTAGCTATCCATTCTGCTACTTGTCCCCTGACGCCGCGTTCTCTCACCTTGTTCATCTGTCTATTATGAGGTACTTTATCGAAGGCTTTTTGAAAATCTAGATGAATTACATCTATTGCATTACCATTGTCTACTCTTTCTGTTACCTCTTCAAAAAATTCAATGAGGTTGGTCAAGCAAGACTTTTCCTTTTGTAATCCATGCTGACTATTTTTATATTTTTGGTTTCTAGATGCTCTTCTATTTTCTCCTTTAGTAGGGATTTCACTTTTTCCTACTTTTAAACTGACTGGTCTATAATTCCCTGGGCATGTTCTATCCCCCTTCTTAATTATAGGTATTACACAACTATCCACCAATCCTCTGGCACTACACCTTTTTCTAACAGATTATTAAATGTGTGGTAATGCTCTGCTATCTCTTCCCTAGATTTTTTTTTAATGTGTGGATGCAATCCATTCGGATCAGGGGTTTTATCCTCTTGAGTTTGATTAGTTTATTTAATATATCCTCTTTTTTATTTTAAATGCACTGATCTCATTACTAATCTCATCATCCAATGTCATGTCCACCTGTTCTATCTCCCTGGTAAATACTGAAGCAAAATAATTATTTAATATGTCTGCCATCTCTCTAACCCCTGTTGTCTATGTACATAATGTATGTCTCTTTCCTTACCCTCTATTGTTCCCTTATGGCTTTATTCATCCATGGAGCCTCATTAGTGCTTAGTTTGTTCTTTCCTCTTAGCGGAATAAATTGTTCCTGCACTCTGTTGAACATTGTTTTAAATGTTTCCCATTGCTGTTCTGCGTCGTTGTTTGCCAATATTGTTGCCCATTTTATTTTCCCAAGTTCTATTCTCAGCCCCTCAAAATCAGCTTTTCTCCAATCCATTACCCTGGCTTTCATCATACTTATGGCCTCACATAAGAACATAAGAAATAGGAGTTGGAGTAGACCATTTGGCCTCTCGAGCCTGCTCCGCCATTCAATAAGATCATGGCTGATCTGATCTTGGCTTCAACTCTACTTTCCTGCCCATAACCCATGACTCCCCTATCGTTAAAAAATCTATCTTTATCTCCATCAGTCTAGATTCCTCCATGAAGGGAAACATCTACCCTGTCAAGCCTCCTCAGAATCTTATACATTTCAATAAGATCACCTCTCATTCTTTTAAACTCCAATGAGTATAGGCCTAACCTACTCAGCCTTTCTTCATAAGACACCCCTTCATCTCAGGAATCAACCTAGTGAACCTTCTTTGAACTTCCTCCAATGCAAGTATATCCGGCCTTAAATAAGGAGACCAAAACTCTATGCAGTACTCTAGATGTGGTCTCACCAATGCCCTGTACAGTTGTAGCAAGACTTCCCTACTTTTATACTCCATCCCCCTTGCAATAAAGACCAACATTCCATTTGCCTTCCTAATTACTTGCTGTGCCTGCACGATAACTTTTTGTGTTTCATGTACAAGGACCCCCAGATTCTTCTGCACTGCAGCATTTTGTAGTCGCTCCATTTAACTAATAAAATTATCCTTCTCAATTGTCATAAAACCTAATATATTATGGTTACTATTGCCGAGATGTTCCCCTTTCTGCTCTGGTTCATTCCCCATTACTAGATCCAATAGTGAATCTTCCCTTGTTTTGCTTTCTACATATTGGGTTAGAAAAGAGTCCTGTACAGATTGTAGAAAATCCATTCCCTTATCCCCTTTACCTACCTCTTCTGTGCAATTAATATCGGGGTAGTTGAAATCCCCCATGATTATTATATGTTTTTTACTCATTTCCTTAACTTGTCTTCATATTTCTTCCTCCAAATCCCTTCAACTATTAGGTAGCCTGTGGACTACTACGCTTATGAGTGTGATTGATCCTTTATTATCTTTTATCTCTCTCCGTATAGATTCTATTTTTGTCTTGCTGATAGCTGCGTCACTTTTTTCTACTACTGTTATGTTATCCCGAATTAAGTACAGCTACTCCACCTCCCCCTTTTCCCCCTCTATATTTTTTCTAAATATGTTATACCCTGCAATGTTTAATTCCCAGTTCTGATTTTTCTGTAACCATTTCTTCGTAATCCCTACTATGTCTGGTTCCTCGCAACGCATGATTGTCTCCAGCTTTCCTGTTTTATTACGGGCACTGTGTGCATTGCTGTACGGGCAGTTTAACTAATTTTTAATAGGATTTCCTCTCGCTTTATGTTTAACCATCTTTCTGGACTCCTGTTCTATAATTCTCTTTATTCCCTTGCCATCAATATCCTCCCTTACGTTATTCTTTCCTATGCCCTCTTTTCCTGTTTTGTTTATATTCAGGCAGTTTCTTGTAGATCTCGCCCCCATCGTGCTAGTTTAAAGCCTTTGCCGTCTCCCTATTTACCCTTTCCGCTAGGACAATTGGAGCCCATCCCATCGGTACAGCTCCTTCCTGTCCCAGAAATGGTGCCAGTGTCCCATGAAAAGGAATCCCTCTTTCCCACACCAGCCCTTTAGCCAGGTGTTAATTCTCCTGATCTGCCTGTTTCTATGCCAATTTGCACGTGGCTCCGGCAATAATCCACAGATTATTACCCTCGAGGTCCTGCTTTTTAATTTAGAGCCTAACTCCTGATGCTCTTTCAGCAGGACCTCCTCCCTGTTCCAACATGGACCACGACAACTGGATTTACCCCCTCCCTTTCCAAGTTCCTCTCCAGCCGCCGTAAAATATCCCTTACCCCGGCACTGGGTAGGCAACACATCCTTCGGGATTCTCATTCTTGGCGCAGAGGGCGCTATCTATCCCCCCTAATTATAGTGTCTTTTCATCCTCCACCTTCTCGTAAACCGGAAAATATAAAGGGATACCCATGAAGGCCTACGGAGCACTTCATATGCACTGCGCTTGATAATCTGCCCCAGGAGCAGTGCAGCACTCTGTGCCTGTGAACATATTGTGTACTATTAATGCCTCTAGAAATATTTAATTTGGGGCTAGGTGCCAAAAAGCAAATAGAGCACCTGAACAGCAATCCAGATGCTAAATTAATGCATAAAATGGTTCCTGCAAAAGAGGCTCAGTTTTTGGGATGTTAAATCATTTTGCCACAGAAGGATCTGGAAATGATTTGTATTGAAGTTGAATTGTGCTCATAAGGATTTAAAAATGCCATCTGTAGCATGAGGCTGTAAGTGGGTGAGAGTAGAACACTAAAGTCAAAAGGGCCATAGTATGGAATGTTTCCCATATACAGTTCCAGCCTGAAACAGTGAAGGTCATTGAGTCTATCCTGTGAAACATCCAGGCTCATTGTGTTGGGATAATCCAATTTATTTTGAAAAAGTAGTTTGTTTTCTAGGGTGATGCACTTAGGGAGTGGTACCCAGTTTAATTTGCAGCTCCAATTTGTATATTTGGAAAGTACATGAGTAGTTAGCAGTGTGCTGTGATGCAGTAACAGACTTATGGTGAAGTGTTGTTAAATTGCAGTGTACAGCTCCACTTCAAAAGGAACCAAAATATGTGCAAAACTTAACTTGGCACCCTCCCTAAGACCTGCAATCTTCTTCCAAACCTGCTCCCAGATTCTTTGGGCAGTGCAAGTTGTTGTTGTTGTTGGGCAGCTGACCCTTTCTGCCATTTCAGCTACACAGCTTTGGCCTGCATTGGAAGGGTGGCCCTCTGCCCCAAAAGGGAACACCCTTCTTTCAAGGAGCACCTGCAGCAGCACTTCCAATGCTGCTTCAATAAATGGATCACATGGATGAACTTCAACAATTGTACATCCCTGTCTGGAGTAAAAATAAAACGGGGAAGGTGGCTCAACCGTGGCTAACAAGGGAAATTAAGGATAGTATTAAATCCAAGGAAGAGGCATATAAATTGGCCAGAAAAAGCAGCAAACCTGACGACTGGGAGAAATTTAGAATTCAGCAGAGGAGGACAAGGGGTTTAATTAGGAGGGGGAAAATAGAGTATGAGAGGAAGCTTGGCGGGAACATAAAAACTGACTGCAAAAGCTTCGATAGATATGTGAAGCGAAAAAGATTAGTGAAGACAAACATAGGTCCCTTGCAGTCAGATTCAGGTGAATTTATAATGGGGAACAAAGAAATTTCAGACCAGTTGAACAAATACTTTGGTTCTGTCTTCACGAAGGAAGACACAAATAACCTTCCGGAAGGGGACCGAAGGTCTCGTGAGAAGGAGGAACTGAAAGATATCCTTATTAGACAGGAAATTGTGTTAGGGAAATTGATGGGATTGAAGGCTGATGAATCCCTGGGGCCTGATAGTCTGTATCCCAGAGTACTTAAGGAAGTGGCCCTAGAAATAGTGGATGCATTGGTAATCATTTTCCAGCAGTCTATCGACTCTGGATCAGTTCCTATGGACTGGAAGGTAGTTAATGTAACACCACTTTTTTTTAAAAAAAAGGAAGGAGAGAGAAAACGGGTAATTATAGACCGGTTAGCCTGACATCAGTAGTGGGGAAAATGTTGGAATCAATTATTAAAGATGAAATAACAGCGCATTTGGAAAGCAGTGACAGGATTGGTCCAAGTCAACATGGATTTATGAAGGGGAAATCATGCTTGACAAATCTTCTGCAATTTTTTGAGGATGTAACTAGTAGAGTGGACAAGGGAAAACCAGTGGATGTGGTGTATTTGGACTTTCAAAAGACTTTTGACAAGGTCCCACACAAGAGATTGGTGCACACGGTATTGGGGGTAAAGTACTGACGTGGATAGAAAACTGGTTGGCAGACAGGAAGCAGAGAGTCGGGATAAACGGGTCCTTTTCAGAATGGCAGGCAGTGACTAGTGGGGTGCCACTGGGATCCCAGCTATTTACAATATACATTAATGATTTGGATGAAAGAGTGAGTGTAATATCTCCAAGTTTGCAGATGACACTAAACTGGATGGTGGTGTGAGCTGTGAGGAGGACGCTAAGAGGCTGCAGGATGACTTGGACAGCTTAGGTGAGTGGGAAAATGCATGCCAGATGCAGTATAATGTGTAAATGTGAGATTATCCACTTTGGGGGCAAAAACACATATTATCTGAATGGCGGCAGATTAGGAAAAGGGGAGGGGCAACGAGACCTGGGTGTCATGGTACATCAGTCATTGAAAGTTGGCATGCAGGTACAGCAGGTGGTGAAGAAGGCAAATGGTATAGGGGTTTTGAATATAGGAGCAGGGAGGTCTTACTGCAGTTGTACAGGGCCTTAGTGAGGCCTCACGTGGAATATTGTGTTCAGTTTTGGTCTCCTAATCTGAGGAAGGACGTTATTGTTATTGAGGGAGTGCAGCGAAGGTTCACCAGACTGATTCCCGGGACTGACATATGAGGAGAGACTGGATCGACTGGGCCTGTAGTCACTGGAGTTTAGAAGGATGAGAGGAGATCTCATAGAAACTTATAAAATTCTGACGGGACTGGACAGGTTAGATGCTGGAAGAATGTTCCCGATGTTGGGGAAGTCCAGAACCAGGGGACACAGTCTAAGGATAAGGGGTAAGCCATTTAGGACTGAGTGGGTGAAGAAGTTTCTCCTCATGAGAGTTGTTAACCTGTGGAATTCCCTACCGCAGAGTGTTGTTGAGGCCAGTTTGTTGGATATATTCAAGAGGGAGTTAGATATGGTCCTTACAGCTAAAGGGATCAAGGGGTATGGAGAGAAAGCAGGAAAGGGGTATTGAGGTGAATGATCAGCCATGATCTTATTGAATGGTGGTGCAGGCTTGAAGGGCCGAATGTCCTATTCCTGCACCTATTTTCTATGTTCCTATATTTCTAGACGGAGCCGTGGAGTGGGGGGAGCTGGGGAAGGATTTCTGGATGGAAAAACCGAGAAGTAAGGATTTCCTGGATGTCCTGTTAACATTAACCGCAGGACATCTTTTACATTTTTTTCAGTAGGTTTCCTATCGGGCAGGAAAGCAACCGGGGAGCCGATGCCAGGCACATAGAAGATCTCTTGGGGGGGGGGGGGGGGCGGATATCGGGATTAGATGAAGGAAGTCGGAGATTGACGGGGTCGGGGGAGTCAGAGATCTTAAGTCGGCTGATCTCTGCACTGGCTCGAGTCATACATAGCACAAAGGAAGAGGGTTGTGGTTGTTGGAGATCAATCATCACAGCCCAGGATACTGTTGCAGGAGTTTCTCAGAGCCGTGTCCTAGGCCCAACCATCTTCAGCTGCTTCATCAATGACCTTCCCTCCACCATAAGGTCAGAAGTAGGGATGTTCGCTGATGACTGCACAGCGTCATTGCCATTTGCAACTCCTCAGATAATGGGGCAATCCATGCCCGCATGCAGCAAGACCTGGACGACATTCAGGCTTGGGCTGATAAGTGTCAAATAACATTCATGCCACAAAGGTGCCAGGCAATGACTATCTCCAACAAGCCAGTTTTTTTGGCTACACCTCCCAAACACACTAATTCTACCACCCAGAACAACAAGGGCAACAGATGCATGGGAACACCATCATCTGCAAGTTTCCCTCCCAAGTTGCATGTCATCCTGACTTAGTAGTATATTACTGTTCCTTCATCATCGCAGGGTCAAAATCCTGGAACTCTCTCCCTAACAGCACTGTTGGAGTACCTTCACCACACGAACTGCAGCGGTTCAAGAAGGCGGCTCACCAACACCACCTTCTCAAGGACAATTGGGGATGGGCAATAAATGCTGGCCTTGCCAACGTCGCCCACGTCCCATGAACTAATAATATACATTTAAAAATCATGGGTCTATAAAATAGGTTTGCTTGCTGGGCCTGGAGGAAACATTCCTGCTCCTGGGCCACAAGTGGTGCTGTTAATGCATTTGAATCATGGATCCGGCCCCTCGCCTCCTTTTATCTACTTTACTTTATTTTACTTTCCTGAGCCCCAAGAAACCCAGCTTCCATGGTTTAAAAATAAAAATCCTTAAAAGCTCTTACTGGCTGACACACCACCTGAGAGCGGATTGGTTACCTACTCCCAACCCACCTCCATTAAAACCGAAAGTTGGTAGGTCGTGTTTGAGATTTTTAAAATTTTTACTTCCTATCTGCTCCCAACTCACCCATTCTTGGGGGTTAAAATTTCACCATTCAGTTTGCTTGTTATCTTGCAGTCTTTTCAGCAGTAAGTCAGTAAGTGTGAGCAGAAGCCCTTTAAGAGATGTTTCAGTGGATTTTCTGTCCCCTTGCCCTTGTGTACTCCAGTGTATTATCCATTTGCGCCATACTAAAATTTAAATGATCTGATCTTCCATCATATTACAAACTCAGCTCTGTGGAGCACAGGCATATCCAGTGCATAAGGAGTAACGCCCCCAACACTATTACACCAGAAGCACATTATTAGTCCTGTAGAGTTTCTTTACTGCGACTTAAAAAATATATATGAGTGTGATGGTGGCTTCAGTTAATTTGCCAATAATATGTAGAAATATAATTCAAGAGTAAAGTAAAATGTCCCTCAGCTTAATGTAGCAAAATAATGGACATAATGTATTCCTGTTATGTCATTGGAAGCAGACAGGAGCATGGGCGTTAATGGGTGGCATATTTGAAGGAATGTTGGCTTTTTGCTATCGGGTCCTGTGTTCTAACCTTCCTGCTGCTGAGAATTTGTGGAATTTCAGTTATTTTCCATGAAAATAAATTGTTTGATTTTGGCTGGATTTCCTGCGAGAGCCTAATTTCCAAACGATACGGGATGAAATTCCCTCTTTCTCACATATTTCATTATCTGTGTTGATATAAAAAAGGAGGGAGAGAGAAAACAGGGAATTATAGACCAGTTAGCCTGACATCGGTAGTGGGAAAAATGTTGGAATCAATTATTAAAGATGTAATTGCAGCGCATTTGGAAAGAAGTGGCAGGATCGGTCCAAGTCAGCATGGATTTATGAAAAGGAAATCATGCTTGACAAATCTTCTAGAATTTTTTGAGGCTGTAATTAGAAGAGTGGACAAGGGAGAACCAGTGGATGTGGTGTATTTGGACTTTCAAAAGGCTTTTGACAAGGTCCCACACAAGAGATTGCTGTGCAAAATTAAAACACATGGTATTGGGGGTAATGTATTGACGTGGATAGAGAACTGGTTGGCAGACAGGAAGCAAAGAGTCGGAATAAAAGGGTCCTTTTCAGAATGGCAGGCAGTGACTAGCAAGGTTCATTGCTGGGACCCCAGCTATTTACAATATACGTTAATGATTTAGATGAAGGAATTGAATGTAATATCTCCAAGTTTGCAGATGACACTAAGCTGGGTAGCAATATGAGCTGCGTGGAGGATGCTAAGAGGCTGCAGGGTGATTTGGACAGGTTAGGTGAGTGGGCAAATGCATGGCAGATGCAGTATAATGTAGATAAATGTGAGGAAATCCACTTTGGTGGCAAAAACAGGAAGGCAGAATATTATCTGAATGGTGACAGATTAGGAAAAGGCAAGGTGCAACAAGACCTGGGTGTCATACTACATCAGTCATTGAAAGTTGGCATGCAGGTACAGCAGGCTGTGAAGAGGCAAATGGCATGTTGACACCTAACTCTCTCTGAACACCAACATTTATTAGTTTCTCACCATTTAAAAATATTTTGTTTTTCTATTCTTCCTACCTCACATTTCCCCGCATTATATTCCATCTGCCCCCTTATTTCCCACTCACTTAGCCTGTCTATATCCCTTTGCAGGCTTTCACATCTTTCTTTTTCACCTAGCTTTGGTGGCAAACTTGGACACATTGCACTCGGTCCCTTCATCTAAGTCATTAATATAGATTGTAAATAGCTGAAGCCCAAAGCATTGATCCTTGCAGCACCTCACTAGTTACAGCCCATCAATCTGAAAATGACCCATTTATCCCTACTCTCTATTTACTGTCCGTTAACCAATCCTTTACCCATGCCACAGCCATAATCGGTTTTACGGTTACATTCATGGGAAGGAACATGGGGTCGGAGGTAAGCCTTTCGGCCATTCTAGCCGTTCAGTGATATCTTGGCTGATCTGATCCATCCTTGCAAAAGTTAGTAACTCGACTTATAATAAAGAACATAAGAACATAAGAATTAGGAACAGGAGTAGGCCATCTAGCCCCTCGAGCCTGCTCCGCCATTCAATAAGATCATGGCTGATCTGGCCGTGGACTCAGCTCCACTTACCCGCCCTCTCCCCGTAACCCTTAATTCCCTTATTGGTCAAGAGATTCTGATTTGTTCTAACATTTTAACTCCTATATTAGCCTATAGGTATTACCTTGTAATTCAATTAGAGATACTTGTTTTTGACTTGTGTGCTAATTTAAGCAGTCGAGTCCCGTATTTCTTTTGTACTTTCTAACCTACATCTTAAATGCACAGTTCTGACAAGGGATTCGATTCTCATTTTATACCAATCATGCTGATTTTCTGGTCATCAGGAAATTATACAGCATAAAATGGTTAACTGGACATCAGTAAACAGCAGTCAATTTGTGCTCAGAAAGATCCCAGAAACAGTAAATGAATGAATGACTGGATAATCTTTTTTGGTAGTGTTGCTTGAGGGAGGAATGGCAGAACTCTGCTCTTCCTTGAATAATGCCCTGGGATCTTTTGGGCTATAAATTTATCGATTTTGCGACCAAGTTTTTACTGCTATTTCACCCTTTTTGACGAATACCCGGTCGGCGGGAAATTCGATGACGTTTTGCGGCGGCACTTTCTACGTACCACTGGGCAGAGGAGCGCCACCATGCAAGACCCGAAATAGTGTTTGTGCCAAAAATTTGGCTCTCTCTGCACTCAGAATTCTGTGCTCAGAATACCGACAGGGAAAAACTTGTCGTAGCAGCCCTGCCATCAGTGGTAAGTATAAAGACCTGCAAAAAGGTAAGTTAAAGTTTTTGTTTTGTAATTATTTTTCAGCGATTCGATAGATAAGTGTCTTGTAAATGTTTTGTGAATTTTGTTTTGTTTTTTCCGATTTATGTTTTGGTGTTTTTTCGCTCTCCCAAGGCCCAACTTGCAGCGGTATCGGCCTCAGACTAAAGTTGGCGAGGATCATATAAGATATCGAGGGGGGTTGACAGGATAAATGCTGAGAGATTGTTTCCCCTAGCTTGGAGAGTCTAGAACTAGGGGCATAGTCTCAGAATAAGGGGCAGGCCTGTTAAGTCTGATTTGGGAGGAATTTCTTCACTCAGAGGGGTGTGAATCTTTGAAATTCTCTGTCCCAAAGTGCTGTGGATGTTCAGTCATTGAGTATATACAAGACTGAGATAGATTTTCAGACTCCAGAAGAATCAAGGGATATGGGGACAGGGCAGGAAAATGGAGTTGAGGTCAAAGATTAGCTATGATCTTATTGAACGGCGGAGCAGGCTCGAGGAGCTGTATAGCCTACTCCTGCTCCCAATTCTTTTATACTTGCGTACTACCACATACTTACTCGCTCTTTAACATAAGAACAACATATGAATTAAGAACAGGAGTAGGCCCTCTAGCCTGCTCCGCCATTCAATAAGATCATGGCTGATCTGGCCGTGGACTCGGCTCCACTTACCCGCCCGCTCCCCGTAACCCTTAATTCCCTTATTGGTTAAAAATCTATCTATCTGTGACTTGAATACATTCA
Source organism: Pristiophorus japonicus (assembly GCF_044704955.1). NCBI lineage: Eukaryota > Metazoa > Chordata > Chondrichthyes > Pristiophoridae > Pristiophorus > Pristiophorus japonicus. The sequence goes on from NC_091983.1 coordinate 204,764,932, forward strand.
ATGAGCTAGCCTCAACTGCTTCCTTGGGCAGAGAATTCCACAGATTCACAACCCTCTGGGAGAAGAAATTCCTTCTCAACTCGGTTTTAAATTGACTCCCCCGTATCTTGAGGCTGTGCCCTCTAGTTCTAGTCTCCCCTACCAGTGGAATCAACCTCTCTGCCTCTATCTTGTCTATCCCTTTCATGATTTTAAATATTTCTATAAGATCACCCCTCATCCTTCTGAACTCCAACGAGTAAAGACCCAGTCTACTCAATCTAAAATCATAAGGTAACCCCCTCATCTCCGGAATCAGCCTAGTGAATCGTCTCTGTACCCCCTCTAAAGCCAGTATATCCTTCCTTAAGTAAGGTGACCAAAACTGCACGCAGTACTCCAGGTGCGGCCTTACCAATATCCTATACAGTTGCAGAAGGACCTCCCTGCTTTTGTACTCCATCCCTCTCGCAATGAAGGCCAACATTCCATTCGCCTTCCTGATTACCTGCTGCACCTGCAAACTAACTTTTTGGGATTCATGCACAAGGACCCCCAGGTCCCTCTGCACCTCAGCATGTTGTAATTTCTCCCCATTCAAATAATATTCCCTTTTACTGTTTTTTTTTTTCCCAAGGTGGATGACCTCACACTTTCCGACATTGTATTCCATCTGCCAAACCTTCGCCCATTCGCTTAATCTATCCAAATTTCTTTATAAATGATCATTGCTATGAACTCTAAAGAACACAAGTTTGTGATTTGTGAGACTCCGTATTTTTCAGAAAAAGGTAAAATGGTGCAGGCTGTAGCTGATGTTTGGCAATCTATTTGAAATGGATAGATTTCCTATGTGCGTTGGGTGTATTGAAATTGTAAGCTGCTCATTACAAATATATTTTGTTACAGACAGTATGCAGAGGAAATCTTTCCCCCTCGTTGGTTCTTTTGCTATTATTTGTAGTCCTGCCATTATTTTATTATACCAATGAATAAGTTTTGTAAATGGAATGAGTAGATCTTTATTTGCATTCTGAATGTCATTTGCTTACAGTATGTATAAACTATGATTGCTTTGATTCAGTGGTGATTTTCCTTTTCTTTTCCAGAGGTGTTGTGGAGTATGATGCTGAAGGATTTACCAAACTTACATTATTACTAATGTGGAAGGACTTTTGTTTTTTAGTTCATAGTAAGTAATATTTTTTTTAATGGAAAATTTGCATGTGCTTGGGTGTATTTTGGAATGCTCGGGCTGCTTCAACAACAGTGCATGTCATAGATTTCCACATTCTAATCACCTTCTGAAAAGAAAGTTTTTCAAATCTCACTTGGATTTCTTCTGTGTTCATCTTAAATTTGAGCTTTCTTGTTGACATCTCAACATGGGCACAATTTATCACTATTATAACTCTTCATAATCTTTAAGATCTCTATCAGGTCACTTTCTCGGCTCTAGTGGGAAAAAAAAGGTCTAACTTTTCAGTCTCTTTTCATGACTATAAACACTCCTCCTTGGTAGCAATCCAATATCTTTGGAAAATGTCGGGGGAGAAATTGGCCAACCTTGCGCACGTTTTTTCGGCGATATTGTGCCTTTTTTGCCATTAAAAGGTACTTGCCTAAATTGGCTAAAGTTAACGAATGAATGGTGGTTTTGAAATATCGCCGAAAAGCAGATCGACCATGTGCAATGCCAAAAAAAACGCACCGCTTAAAATTGGCCGTTCGGAGAACCCGTACATGGTGAAAAAAAAGTCTTTAAAAAAAGCCGATGTCGAAGCCCCAGAAACAGCAGTAAGTATGAAAACCTACAAGAAAGGTAAGTTGGAAGTTTTTATTTTTTAATTATTTTTCAGCAATTCATTAGCTAAGTGTATAGTGGATGTGTTCTGATTTCTTTTATTTTTGCAATTTTTTTTTGTGTTTTCTCCCCTCCCAGGGCCTGTATTTTTTGTGGTGATGAGTCTCGGGCTAATGTTGGCGAGGACCACAATTTCCACCGCAAATCCTCATGCAACACATTTTTTTACCATTGGGCGCAATTTTTGCCAATTTTACCCCCTTAAAAAATGTCAAAGTTTTTTGTGGTATTTTTGCCGTAAAATAACAGGAAAAACCCGATATTGCCAAAAACAGAATTTCTAGCCCGTAGTATTTTATGTTATAATACAAGAGGAAATAGCGGGCCAAAAAGTCTCAGACCAAAATTTTATTTTTACAGAAGTACCTCGTGGTCGCAGAGTAATGTAGACTTGCGCTCCAAGGCCTAGCTGCACAGTCCAGCATAGGTGCCCACGTATTCCAGGAGCATGTATGAAGCCTGGGATCACGTGGGCCAGACTCACCAATGAAAATGGCGTATCCCCATTCACAGTAATGGTGAGTTCCATTTGTACGGAGATCACCATTTCTATAAATGGGGATACCTCCAAAAACACACACATTTTAAATAAATGAGAAAAACACTTCACATATTTAAAATTAATTGAAATTGAACTTAATTAAATGTTTTAGACAAAAATATTTTTAATTGTTTTTATGTTTTAATAGAGATAAAAATAAACTTACCTTAATGGACAGGGTTTTTAATATAAAAATTATTGCTAAAATTTTATTTTTCTATATTTTAAAACTATGCCTGCTTTTACCAGGCATGAGAGTTTGAAGGACATTCGTTGGGCAGGAGTTGAGCAAATAGCCCAAATCTCTGCCCGCAAAGGCCCTTCTCCCGGGGATGCATTGGAACTGTCAAAACGCTAGCGCCGGTTTTTGGCATATGCACACTCTGTACGCACCCGTAACGACCGCGGGTTTTTGGCCCAGCATGTTGTTATTGCCTAGTATCAGAGAAGTAGTATATTGCATTAGAATGCTGCAGAGATATTAAAAAGAATTCCATAAGGAAAAAAGTGTATTGTTTAGTTGCTTTTTGTTTGCAAACAGTAAGACTAACATGAAACATTATGTAGCAACTAGCTATGTTAATAGAGGTAAATGGGGCAATTTGTCCAACTGTTCAGTCGTCATTGGCTCCTCATGATTCACTGCAAGCTAATGTCAAAAACCCTGAATATTTTGTCAACTGTGACATGCACAGACGTCTACAGAACTACACAAGAAAGGTCACATTGCTTTGACTTTGAATATAGTGGTACATTTAATAATAATTGAAGGAGCCATGGAGCTGAGTGAGCAGTTCAAGGGAAGGTCATGTAAAATGTTGCCTAATTGATTGGAAGTTTGTTAATCATCTGAATCCTTCAAACATGTTAATGATGTCGCAGAATCGTCTTTTAATAGAAGCCTCATTTTGTGCACCATGACAGGATTGGAAAGGAAGTCATTAGAACATTTTGTTATCTAGCATTTCCATTCTTCTATTCTGCCCCTCCTCCAGTATAATTGCATAATACAGGACAAGCATCTCTTGTGGCTCCAGAACAAAAGTAGCCGATCCAAGCATAAAATTCCAATGTACAGTTGAATTAATTCTCATGATACAAAATTCCTAACACAGGACTAATAATAATTCCGAATTCCAATCCATGTATTTAGGTTTTCAATGCTCTGCTCACTGAATATTGTCAACAAATTGTTTAGATTCACCCAAACACAGCAGCACAAGTTCTTCATTTTTTATAGTTTCTGCTTGTAATACCTCATGCAGCCGAATTAAGCAGTGGTTGACAAGACAAATGACTTTAGGGTCAACCTATTTTGGCAGAGGAATAACTTATTATGTTAAAAATTGATGAGCTCCTTTCGAAAGCTCCGCCTTTTAACGCACGTGTTATCGGACAAGTCCAGGTGTGATCGCTTATCTCTGTAAATGCGTTGGGTGTACGGTCTCCTCCTCCTCAGCAGTCTGCCACCTCTTTGATTGGGCACATAATGCTCTTCAGTGAACCTTCTCCCATCTCTATTCTGCAGCATGTGAGTAATCATCAATACTGGCTGAGAAATTACAGGCCCCATTACTATAAATTCCCTAATCTGTCTTCAAAATTCTTAAATTGCCCTCACAAACACAATATAAACTCAATTAACCACAATGTGATTAGATGATTGTCAAGATTTTAAAACGCCCTTAACATCACTCACGAATTACTTCACTGCTCCCATCAACTTGAAGCAGCCTTTTATTAAACTTCCTCCGATTTACAAAATGGTATCCATACCGCCGGGTTATGGTCAGGAGAGTGCAGCTTTTCTTGAGCGTCTTTTTGGGCGAGCGACCATTTGGGCGGTATATGGGCAAAATGCTGAAAGTAGAGCTCAGCGATAATCTGGGCGGTACTTGGGTGCTAGTTTCCATTATAAACAGTCTTCTGGGCAGTGCACGAGTGATGATGTCAGATTTTATTTTTTTTAAATAGGCGGGCGGTTCAGCTCATTCCCGGCTTTAATTGTATGCCGAATGTTCTGCCGGCGATAAATTGCCGATAATCGGGCGGTGGTTTCCATTTATAATCAAATATGGCCGGTAAACAGAATCTCGGTGGTTATAAGGGCGCGAAATGGGCGGATATATGCCGAAAGTCTAGCCCTTAAAGGTTTGTATTTAGATTTATATTTAGAATAAAAGGAAAGTGAGCAATTCAATCATTTAAAGACTTTGTGTGTTTATACATGTCCGGCTTATAAATTTTAAATATTTTAAGAGTAGGGGCAGGACATAGCTAAGCATTTTCTTTTTTAATTGTTTCAACATGACACTAGAGTTGTACACCTAGTAGTGTCAAACTCGCATGTGTGTGACAGCCTACCCCAGAGGTGTCTCACCACTCCTTTTTGAATCGGGAAGAGACCTCACTCTGGATTTATGAGGGAGTACTATAACCTCCCTCCCCCCACCCAGTGAAGAAAAGTACATTGGGGGATTTGCAACGTGTTATTGACCGCTGCCCACCACCACCATTTTAACTAGACTGAAATTAGGCACAGGGAGGCCATTCATCTCCGAGGAACTGAGGCCTAATTTAAATGGCATGTACATCCCAATGGCATGACCCTGAGCTTCCGGTCGCCTATCACTTTTAATTCCCCGCTCCACTCCCACTCCGACATCACCGTCCTCGGCCTCCTACACTGTTCTAATGAAGCTCAACGCAAGCTTGAGGAACAGCACCTCATCTTTCATAGAGGCACTTTACAGCCTTCTGGACTCAACATCGAGTTCAACAATTTCAGATAACCCCTGCCCATTTTTGGCTCCTTTTCTCCACCCCCTCCCCCCCACCCCCAATTTTATGGGGCTTTTTTTCTCTCTTTCTCCAATGGCAGCTGGATATTATTCCACCATTCACACCCTATCTGGTCTAGCCTTTTTCTAACTTCTGCCATTACCATTTCAATTCGGCCCATAATCCCTTTTGTCTCTCTAATCTCTCCTACCTTCCACCTTATCACAAACCTTCCCTTTTGTTCGTTCTTCCCCTCCCCCTTTCAGTGCTCCTTAAGAAGGTTCTTTTTGAACATTCACCAGTTCTGATGAAGGATCATCGACCTGAAACGTTAACTCTGTTTCTCTCCACAGATGCTGCTTGCCTGAGGTTTCCAGCATTTTCTGTTTTCATTTCAAATTCTAGCATCCGCAGTATTTTGCTTTAAACATAGAAACATAGAAAATAGGTGCAGGAGTAGGCCATTCAGCCCTTCTAGCCTGCACCGCCATTCAATGAGTTCATGGCTGAACATGCAACTTAGTACTCCCTTCCTGCTTTCTCGCCATACCCCTTGATCTCCCTAATAGTAAGGACTTCATCTAACTCCCTTTTGAATATATTTAGTGAATTGGCCTCAACTACTTTCTGTGGTAGAGAATTCCACAAGTTCACCACTCTCTGGGTGAAGAAGTTTCTCCTCATCTCGGTCCTAAATGGCTTACCCCTTATCCTTAGACTGTGACCCCGGGTTCTGGACTTCCCCAACATTGGGAACATTCTTCCTGCATCTAACCTCTGTCTAAACCCGTCAGAATTTTAAACGTTTCTATGAGGTCCCCTCTCATTCTTCTGAACTCCAGTGAATACAAGCCCAGTTGATCCAGTCTTTCTTGATAGGTCAGTCCCACCATCCCGGGAATCAGTCTGGTGAATCTTCGCTGCACTCCCTCAATAGCAAGAATGTCCTTCCTCAAGTTAGGAGACCAAAACTGTACACAATACTCCAGGTGTGGCCTCACCAAGGCCCTGTACAACTGTAGCAACACCTCCCTGCCCCTGTACTCAAATTCCCTAACTATGAAGACCACCATGCCATTTGCTTTCTTAACCGCCTGCTGTACCTGCATGCCAACCTTCAATGACATTTGTACCATGACACCCAGGTCTCGTTGCACCTCCCCTTTTCCTAATCTGTCACCACTCAGATAATAGTCTGACTCTCTATTTTTACCACCAAAGTGGATAACCTCACATTTATCCACATTATACTTCATCTGCCATGCATTTGCCCACTCACCTAACCTATCCAAGTCACTCTGCAGCCTCATAGCATCCTCCTCGCAGCTCACACTGCCACCCAACTTAGTGTCATCCGCAAATTTGGAGACACTACATTTAATCCCCTCATCTAAATCATTAATGTACAATGTAAACAGCTGGGGCCCCAGCACAGAACCTTGCGGTACCCCACTAGTCACTGCCTGCCATTCTGAAAAGTACCCATTTACTCCTACTCTTTGCTTCCTGTTTGACAACCAGTTCTCAATCCACGTCAGCACACTGCCCCCAATCCCATGTGCTTTAACTTTGCACATTAATCTCTTGTGTGGGACCTTGTCGAATGCCTTCTGAAAGTCCAAATATACCACATCAACTGGTTCTCCCTTGTCCACTTTACTGGAAACATCCTCAAAAAATTCCAGAAGATTTGTCAAGCATGATTTCCCTTTCACAAATCCACGCTGACTTGGACCTATCATGTCACCTTTTTCCAAATGCGCTGCTATGACATCCTTAATAATTGATTCCATCATTTTACCCACTACTGAGGTCAGGCTGACTGGTCTATAATTCTCTGTTTTCTCTCTCCCTCCTTTTTTAAAAAGTGGGGTTACATTGGCTACCCTCCACTCCATAGGAACTGATCCAGAGTCAATGGAATGTTGGAAAATGACTGTCAATGCATCTGCTATTTCCAAGGCCACCTCCTTAAGTACTCTGGGATGCAGTCCATCAGGCCCTGGGGATTTATCGGCCTTCAATCCCATCAATTTCCCCAACACAATTTCCCGACTAATAAAGATTTCCCTCGGTTCCTCCTCCTTACTAGACCCTCTAACCCCTTTTATATCCGGAAGGTTGTTTATGTCCTCCTTAGTGAATACCGAACCAAAGTACTTGTTCAATTGGTCTGCCATTTCTTTGTTCCCCGTTATGACTTCCCCTGATTCTAACTGCAGGGGACCTACGTTTGTCTTTACTAACCTTTTTCTCTTTACATATCTATAGAAACTTTTGCAATCCGCCTTAATGTTCCCTGCAAGCTTCTTCTTGTACTCCATTTTCCCTGCCCTAATCAAACCCTTTGTCCTCCTCTGCTGAGTTCTAAATTTCTCCCAGTCCCCGGGTTCGCTGCTATTTCTGGCCAATTTGTATGTCACTTCCTTGGCTTTAATACTATCCCTGATTTCCCTTGATAGCCATGGTTGAGCCACCTTCCCTTTTTTATTTTTACGCCAGACAGGAATGTACAATTGTTGTAGTTCATCCATGCGGTCTCTAAATGTCTGCCATTGCCCATCCACAGTCAACCCCTTAAGTATCATTCGCCAATCTATCCTAGCCAATTCACGCCTCATAACTTCAAAGTTACCCTTCTTTAAGTTCTGAACCATGGTCTCTTAATTAATTGTTTCATTCTCCATCCTAATGCAGAATTCCACCATATTATGGTCACTCTTCCCCAAGGGGCCTCGCACAATGAGATTGCTAATTAATCCTCTCTCATTACACCACCCAGTCTAAGATGGCCTCCCCCCTAGTTGGTTCCTCGACATATTGGTCTAGAAAACCATCCCTCATGCACTCCAGGAAATCCTCCTCCACCGTATTGCTTCCAGTTTGGCTAGCCCAATCTATGCATATTAAAGTCACCCATTATAACTGCTGCACCTTTATTGCATGCCCCCCTAATTTCCTGTTTGATGCCCTCCCCAACATCACTACTACTGTTTGGAGGTCTGTACACAACTCCCACTAATGTTTTTTGCCCTTTGGTGTTCTGCAGCTCTACCCATATAGATTCCACATCATCCAAGCTAATGTCTTTCCTAACTATTGCATTAATCTCCTCTTTAACCAGCAATGCTACCCCACTTCCTTTTCCTTTTATTGTATCCTTCCTGAATGTTGAATACCCCTGGATGTTGAGTTCCCAGCCCTGATCATCCTGGAGCCACGTCTCCGTAATCCCAATCACATCATATTTGTTAACATCTATTTGCACAGTTAATTCATCCACCTTATTGCGGATACTCCTTGCATTAAGACACAAAGCCTTCAGGCTTGTTTTTATAACACCCTTTGTCCTTTTAGAATTTTGCTGTACAGTGGCCCTTTTTGTTCTATGCCTTGGGTTTCTCTGCCCTCCATTTTTCCTCATCTCCATTCTGTCTTTTGCTTTTGCCTCCTTTTTGTTTCCCTCTGTCTCCCTGCATTGGTTCCCATCCCCCTGCCATATTAGTTTAACTCCTCCCCAACAGCACTAGCAAACACTCCCCCTAGGACATTGGTTCCGGTTCTGCCCAGGTGCAGACCGTCCGGTTTGTACTGGTCCCACCTCCCCCAGAACCGGTTCCAATGCCCCAGGAATTTGAATCCCTCCCTGCTGCACCACTGCTCAAGCCACGTATTCATCTGCGCTATCCTGTGATTCCTACTCTGACTAGCACGTGGCACTGGTAGCAATCCCGAGATTACTACTTTTGAGGTCCTACTTTTTAATTTAGCTCCTAGCTCCTTAAATTCGTTTCTTAGGACCTCATCCCTTTTTTTACCTATGTCGTTGGTACCAATGTGCACCACGACAACTGGCTGTTCTCCCTCCCTTTTTAAAATGTCCTGCACCCGCTCCGAGACATCCTTGACCCTTGCACCAGGGAGGCAATATACCATCCTGGAGTCTCGGTTGCGGCCGCAGAAACGCCTATCTATTCCCCTCACCATTGAATCCCCTGTCACTGTCACTCTCCCACTCTTTTTCCTGCCCTCCTGTGCAACAGAGCCAGCCACGGTGCCATGAACTTGGCTGCTGCTGCCCTCCCCTGATGAGTCATCCCCCCCAACAGCACTCAAAGCGGTGTATCTGTTTTGCAGGGGGATGACCGCAGGGGACCCCTGCACTACCTTCCTTGCATTACTCTTCCTGCTGGTCTTCCATTCCCTATCTGGCTGTGGACCCTTCTCCTGCGGTAAGACCAACTCGCTACACGTGCTACTCACGTCATTCTCAGCATCGTGGATGCTCCAGAGTGAATCCACCCTCAGCTCCAACTCCGCAATGCGGACCGTCAGGAGCTGGAGGTGGATACACCTCCCGCACACGTAGTCGTCAGGGACACTGGAGTCGTCCCTGAGTTCCCACATGGTACAGGAGGAGCATAACACGCGACCGAGCTCTCCTGCCATGACTTAACCCTTAAAGGTTACTTACTGATATAAAAAAGAAAAAGAAAAGCTACTCACCAATCACCAGCCAATCACTTACACCTTTGACTGTGACATCACCTTTTGATTTCTTTCTACTTCTTTTTTGCCTTCTCTCCCTGCTGGAGTTGTGCAAGCCACGCCTCTCTCGACGCTCCCCGGACTGCCCGACTGCTGAGCCTTTATAGGCCGCTGACTCCCGCCTCTCTCGACGCTCCCCGGTTTAGAGTTTGAGAGGGAGGTTTTGATCAGTTTGTGGCTTCCACGTTAGTTGACCCACCACTAATCATGAAATTCAAAACAAAATTACACTTAAGACATGCAAGGTACCCGTGGTGTCTTGGGCTGTTACATAGGAACAGGCCACTTCGCCCTTCAAACCAGTTCCGCCATTCAATGAAATCATGGTGATTTGTATCCTAACTCTATCCAACTGCCTTGGCTCCATATCCCTTACTACTTTTAGTTAACAGAAATAGGAAGACATGTTATTGATGCACGTTTCATTCTGCTCTTTACTTTTTTACTTCGCAATAATAGATGAAGGTAGCACACCCTTTGATGCCTATGCAAGTCAAAGCAGTCTTACAATTCCTCAAGCCCTCCACTGACCCAGTTTATTTATGTGGAAGCTGTCGCTGCCTTTGTGATGCTACATTCGTTTGATTAGCTTGTCTATTTTTTCCTTATTATACTACATTAAGATTTCTGTGGATTTATTTTTTTTTGGCGTCGATAATTTAAAAAAATACAGGTCAGATGTTGAATTGTGTCTGTGCTCTGCCCCTCTGCTTTTTTTTTGCACCATCCTTTAGCTGTCTTTAGCTGGGCAATTAGCATAATCTGGGGTGCAGACTATTCCATCATGATCCAGATCAGCTAGAGTATACTTTGAAAGAGAGATCCATCTGTCTGATACTGACACTGACTCCTCTCCCATTCACCCAATTAAACCAGTCTGGCACCATCTTTACTGTAAATATGTGTGCTGCTACACAGGCAGCAAAGGCAAAAATGTAGTGAACAAACTAAACACTGCTTCCAGAGAGGGGCAAATTAATGATGGACTATTTTTGATTAATCTGAGAATGTCCACATGGTATTCTGCAAATAAAATCCATAAAGCTTTTCCAATAAATAAGTTTGGTCCTCTTCAACTTTTGTGCAAACCGAAAAAAAAAGTTACTTTTTTTAGAAAGAGAAAAAAGGCTATTCGGCCCAACAAGCCTCCCCTTTTTAATCTCAACCTTGCCTATCTGCCTTCTCATCTTGTCTGTTTTCTACGGTATCCTTCGATCCCTCCTTTCTCCAGAAATGCAAGCAGTGTGTCGCTTCCATAGCCTTTTCCTAGTCTTATTCCACAAAACAATTACCATTTGGGTGAAAAGTTTTGTTCAAATTCCCTTCTTAATCCTAAGTTCCAAAATTTTAACTTGTATTTAAACCTTGTTTCCCCTATATTTATAAATTTCAGAACCCTGCATTGAATTAAATGTTATTGCTAAACTGATACTGCTCCATTCGTCTCTTCTGTAAACTGTGAGGTATGGTTACATCAAATGTGTTGTAAGCAACATTGGCAGACATTGATGACATTGAGAACAAATGATTGGGAGAAACAGTAATATGTTAGACAGGTTAATTACAGCAAAGAATTACCCTACAGCACTTCAGCTGTTGTCTTTTGGTGAACTTTGCTGTTGTCACTGGTACAATATCTTCCCATGTCACTGCCTTTGTGATTGGGAGCAGTCTTGTGTTAGATAAAACTCCTTGGCATGCCTGCAGGTCTTAAATTGGAGAGAAATGAGCATGAAGGAAACTTTGAGATGGGATTCAGTATGAATTATTTCACCAACTTAAGCTAAATTAAATCCATTTACTTGAAGAAAATAAGCTAACTATTGCTTTGAGAGTCCTGACTGATCCAAAGTTTACTCGTAAAAGCAATACTTACAACACCAAAAATCTTTAACGATGTATTGTCTGTCTAGAGCCTACATGAATATGCCTTTGATGATTGTGGCACTTATTAATTTGATAACCAGGCAGACTTTTGTAATGTTTTTAAAAATTGATTGTTGAAAATATACCACTAGAGGGTTTACAAATTAGGAAAGCTATAGACACTCGGAACTTGTTTTCAGTGATGTGCACAAACTTTATGAACAGGCCATAAATGATGGGGAAACTAGAACACTCATGAAAAGAGGATATGGCTGAATGAAATTTTTAATATGCCAACAAAAATACATTTTCCTATATATGAGTTGCATTGTTATATCTTAAAGAAAAAATTACCTTTTTAAAAAAAAATAGATATTTGGGAAGTCAGGTTATTACAGCATATGGAAAAAGGGTGAGGAATTGGTATTGAAAAGGTGGAACTACCATGGCAAAAAAAATAGCAGAACATACTCAAAGGGCCAAATAACAGTACCTGTTCCTGTGTTGGTAGATTTCAGGAGACATTAACCCTCTTTTAGTGTTTATTTCATCCTGTTCCATGGTACAAAAATTGTGTATACATCTAACCAACCAAAGGGAGGCAAGACTACTGTCTCCCCAAAGCGCACATGCAAATGTACACATGACAATATTGGCACATGTATGTTTTTCTTTGAAGGGAAATTTTAACACTCAGGTCAGTGGGAAATAAAAATAATTTTAAATCTCAAACCCGAACCTAACCCGCCCACTTCCAGTTTTAAGAGGTGAGACGCGGGATGGGCAACCAACCCAGTCCCAGGAGGTGGATTGCTCATATAAGCAATTTAATGAGGCTGTGTGCCTCAGGTTTTACCTCTCTTCCAGGCTTAACCCTGGCCAGCTGGATTTCCCAGGCTTTGGGAAATACAGCAGCTAAAGAGAAGCGAGACCTGCTGCATGGAAGATGCAAGTTTCTTTCCAGTACTGCTTGTGCGCCAGGAGGGACAGGAATGTTTCCTCTCAGCTCCCCCAAGCTAGTCTGATTCGCTTCCCTCAGTCACCAACCCACCATCACTGTCCTCATCTGTCTCCGACCGCCCCGCAAATCATTTCCCCTCCCCGACTCTACAAGCCACATTGTACCCACCCTGCCATTTCTAACCCAGCAGCAAGATACCTACCTGCTCCTTGGCTACGGCCTCTTCTGCAGCTTTCCCTGCACGACAGGGAGCCAAGCCTGTCAATCAGCCCGGCTTCTGGGTGAGGATCCTGTTGGGGGAAAGAAAACACGCACACTGTCTACTTAAAACTCCACAGCGTTTGTCCCGACCAGAAATCCTTCCTCTTCCCACTTGGAAATCACGCTCCAATAAAGATCGGGGCTTTTGTTTTGATCAGAAAAAAATACACATGAAGGCAACAATAATGAAACAAAATATATTTACATATGATTAATGGATGCCCACCTTAGTTTAGAGAACAGTCAACAAAAGTGCACATTTTGATTTTGGATCATGTAATTTAAAATTATACTGATGTGGGTGATGTTTGGAAATGAAGCTGCAGTCCTGAAAGATGAATAACATTGTGCATGAGCAGAGCTGTTGCTTTTCGATTCATATTACTATATAGCAATTTTTAAAAATCTTTTGTTTCTTTTGCTGTTCCTTTTAATCAGTAAATTAGAAATCCTTTGTGTCTAGATAATGGATGTTGGTATCCATTTGCATAGTTGTGACTATGTGACTCTTGGATTTTGGACTTAAAACTAAAGGTCAATTGAAGCTATTAATTTATCTAAACTGTAGTTTGAGACAAAGCAAACATCATTCCAAACATGCTTGTGTCGAAGATTGGTCAAGCACTACTGGTTATGAAAAACTCATCATCATCATAGGCAGTACCTTGAACGCGAGGAAGACTTGCTTTCATTCTAAAAGTGACTTCTCAGGTAACTGTACAGTCCAAAACGGGAATTACCGTCTCTGTCACAGGTGATTGAAGAAAAGGGTGGGTGGGGTGTCTGGCTTGCCGTACGCTCCTTCTGCTGTCTGTGCTTGATTTATGCATGTTCTCGGCGATGAGACTCGAGATGCTCCTGGATGCTCTTCCTCCACTTTGGGCGATCTTGGGCCAGGGATTCCCAGATGCCGGTGGGAGTGTTGAACATTATCAAGGAGACTTTGAGGGTATCCTTGAAATGTTTCCTCTGCCCACCTGGCGCTCGCTTGCCGTGTAGGAGTTCCAAGTAGAGCACTTGCTTAGGGAGCCTTGTGTCGGGCATGCGGACGATGTGGCCCGCCCAACGGAGCTGGTCAAGTGTGGTTAGTGCTTCGATGCTGGCCTGAGCGAGAACACTAACATTGGTGCGTCTATCTTCCCAGTGGATTTGCAGGATCTTGCGGAGGCAGTGCTGGTGGTACTTTTCCAGCGCTTTGAGATGTCTACTGTCTCTGAGCCATATAGGAGGGCGGGTATCACGACTGCCCTGCAAACCATAAGCTTGGTGCCAGATTTGAGATCCTGGTCTTCAAACACACTCTTCTTCAGGCAGCCGAAGGCTGCGCTGGCACACTGGAGGCGGTGTTGGACCTAGTCATCGATGTCTGCCCTTGCTGATGGTAGGCTCCCGACGTATGGAAAATGGTCACGTTGTCCAAGGCCGCGCCGTAGATTTTGATGACCAGGGACAGTGCTGTGTGGCGGGGTCAGGTTGGTGGAGGACCTTTGTCTTACGGATGTTTAGTGTAAGGCCCATGCTTTCATACGCCTCGGTGAAGAAGTTGACGATGGCTTGGAGTTCGGCCTCTGGGCGCAGGCACAAGCGTCATCCGCGTACTGTAGTTCGATGATAGAGGATGGGGCGACCTTGGATCTATCCAGGAGGTGACGAAGGTTGAAGATTCCACTCCACCAGGAAGCTTGTTGAACATAAGAACATAAGAATTAGGAACAGGAGTAGGCCATCTAGCCCCTCGATGGCTGATCTGGCCGTGGACTCAGTTCCACTTACCCGCCCACTCCCCGTAACCCTTAATTCCCTTATTGGTTAAAAGTCTATCTATCTGTGACTTGAATACATTCAATGAGCTAGCCTCAACTACTTCCTTGGGCAGAGAATTCCACAGATTCACAACCCTCTGGGAGAAGAAATTCCTTCTCAACCCTCGGTTTTAAATTGGCTCCCCCATATTTTGAGGCTGTGCCCCCTAGTTCTAGTCTCCCCGACCAGTGGAAACAACCTCTCCGCCTCTATCTTGTCTATCCCTTTCATTATTTTAAATGTTTCTATAAGATCACCCCTCATCCTTCTGAACTCCAACGAGTAAAGACCCAATCTACTCAATCTATCATCATAAGGTAATCCCCTCATCTCCGGAATCAGCCTAGTGAATCGTCTCTGTACCCCCTCCAAAGCCAGTATATCCTTCCTTAAGTAAGGTGACCAAAACTGCACGCAGTACTCCAGGTGCGGCCTCACCAATACCCTATACAGTTGCAGCAGGACCTCCCTGCTTTTGTACTCCATCCTTGAGAGTGAGATGGAGCATTGCAGCAAGGAAGATTGAGAAGAGAGTTGGTGCGATGACGCAACCCCGCTTGACCCCGATCCGAACGTGGATTGGGTCTGTGGTGGATCCGTTGGTCAGGATCATGGCTTGCATGTCGTCGTGGAGCAGGCGGAGGATGGTGACAAACTTTTGGGGGCAACCAAAACGGAGGAGGACACTTCATAGTCCCTCATGGTTGATAGTGTCCAAGGCCTTTGTGAGGTCAAAGGCGGCCAAAAACAAGGGTTGGTGCTGTTTCCGGCATTTCTCTTGTAGTTGTTGCGTGGTGAATATCATGTCGGTTGTACCCCTTAGTGGACAGAATCCACATTGTGACTCTGGGAGGAGTTCTTCAGCCACAGGGAGAAGACGGTGAGGAGAATTCTTGCGATGACTTTCCCAGTGGCCGATAGCAGGGAGATTCCTCTGTAGTTACCGCAGTCGGACTTGTCCCCTTTTTTGACGATGGTCATGATTACGGCATCTCTCAGATCTCCCGGCATGCTCTTCTTCCAGATATGAGGTCATGCATTCGTGCCAATAGTGCTTCTCCGCCACACTTTAGTGCCTCAGTGGGGATTCCATCTGATGCCTTGTTCTTGAGCTGATGAATGGCCTTTTCTACCTCGTGCAAGGCTGGGGCTTTGCTGAGATGGCGGTGGGTAGCATGCTGCGGGATGGAGTTGAGGACACTCATGTCGAAGGCAGAGTCTCGGTTAAGGAGATCTTCGAAGAGCTCCTTTCAACGGGCCCTGACTGCCTCGGTGTCCTTAATGAGTGCCTCTTCATTCTTGGCCAGCAGTGGGGTGGGGCCTTGGGTGCTTGGGCCGTAGGTGGTCTTAACTGCGGAGAAGAATCCTCGCACATCATGGCTGTCGGCCAGCTGCTAGATCTCCTGTGCTTTCTCCACCCACCATCTATTCTTTAGGTCTCAATGACCCCAAGACGCAGAGTGTCCACAGCGCCTGGTCTGCCCTCAAGGCCACCATTACCTGCGAAGAGATGCTCGGTCAGTCAACCAGGAAACACCAAGACTGGTTTAACGAGAACGACCAGGAGATCCAGGAGCTAATAAGCCGCAAGTGCAAGGCATTTCTGAACTTAAAGCAGCAACCCAATCCGGGAGCAGCAAAGCAGCGCTACAGGTTGTTGAAGGCCAACGTCCAACAAAAAACCCGCAACCTATGAGAAACTAATTGGGATGTGGTAAAGATAAGTAACATTTGAATGGAATTGACCAAGTTTCAGGTTAAATATGCATTTAAATTAGACAGCTGAAATAAGGAGCTACTGCAGTAGCACAGCCAGCCTATTGGAGCACCAGCATCCTATGCTACAGAGCGATGTAACATGGACTCATGACCCAAATGCTACATGCAATTCCTACTCATTGTGACATCTAGCCAGATTTTGCTATAGCAGGGCATTTAACGGCCATTAGTTAAACTTGCCCCAATATTTGCCTATATTTGCTGTAAGTGTGAGCTGCTAATAGCGCAGTGAGGGAAGCAGGACACTTTTCGTATCCTGTGCTCATCAGTGTAAGGGATGTTATTTTTGCAGAACAGCAAATATTTGGCTCCGTCATGTTGAATAGGCATAGAACGTCTTGTACCCTGCCTCAATAATGTACCTAAATCCAAACATTAGAAAAGCCCCCGCTATTGCATCAGTATAATCCCTCTCTTATTCACATCAGTCATTCTTGAGAGACAGACAGTTTAGTTGCAATTTGTGTATAATTGTAGACATTTTTTTGTACCATGGACTCCAGTTTACTGATAACTACACTGTAACTGCCCAGATATATTTAGTCTTGCCAATTTTCTCCCATCTCCTCTCCTAAAGGCATTGGCTGCTCCCTTAGGTACAAGTTCTGGCACCTTGCTCAAAGTGCCAGCAGGCCTTTATCACAACCAAGCCTGATCTGTCCTCACCTGACATTCACACTTGCACCCTTCCAGCAGGGATCACTGAATAGCAGTTTAGGAGCAGAACCTATGACCAATATTCCTTTCTCTACTTCAGGGATGCTGTGGTGAATTGTAGCACCTCTCCCTCTACTCCAGCAGAGATCACCTAGACCAATTAGTAGGAATGGTTGCGGGTCGATGACCCTTCGTCAGAACTAGAGTGTGTTCAGAAAGAACAGATTCTTAACAAGCACTGAAAGGGGGTGGGAAGAAAGAACAAAAGGAAAGGTCTGTGATAGGGTGGAAGGCAGGAGAGATTAGAGAGATAAAAGGGATGATGGCCCAAATTCAAATGGTAAAACCAGGAGTTAGAAAACTTTAGTCAAGATAGGGTATGAATGGTGGGATAATGACCAACTGCCTTTGGAGACTAGGAGAAAAAAGAAAAAGGCTCAATGGGGTGGGGGGTAGGGGGGGGCCGCGGGTAGGGAGCCAAGGATTGGCAGTGGCTACGCTCTGAAATTTTTGAGCTCAGATGTTGAGTCCAGAAGGCTGTAAAGTGCCTAAACGAAAGGTGAGGTGCTGTTCTTTGAGCTTGCGTTGAGCTTCGTTGGAACAGTGTAGGAGTCCGAGGTCAGAGAGGGAATGCAGTGGCAATGCATTGCTTCCTCTCCACAGATGCTGCCTGACCGGCTCAGATTTCCAGCATTTTCTGTTTTTATTCCAGATTCCAGCGTCCGCAGTATTTTGCTTTTGTAGTAGGCATGGTTTTTGGTACTGGACCAGCAGCCCAGAGGTTGACAGTTCAAATCCCAGCATGGCAAAATGTGAAATTGAATTAAATAATTATGGTCATTTGCACTAGCACCAGAAAATTATTTTACCAGCACAGACTGGTTGGGCCTAATGGCATGTTTCTGTGCTTTTTATTAAATGCAAAACAGAGACCAAGAATTCAACATGGGTCCTTCCTGGTCTCACGGAATAAACTTGCCGTTATATTTCACTCAAGTCCTCACAGTCATCAAAGGATAGAAAATTTCATACGATCAGTCACAATTCAAACCAAGGCCCAAGTGATGCAAAATGCAGTCTTGTTCACTGCAGGGTCATGCGTAGTTTTTTTTTACTGTAGTTGAGTTACTCACTCACTGAAGGTAGACCTTTCCCTGCATTGGAAAATACTCATGTCAGTCGTTGAGCTTATCATCATAGGCAGTCCCTCGAAATCGAGGAAGACTTGCTTCCACTTTAAAAGTGAGTTCTTGGGTGACTGAACAGTCCAATACAGGAATTACAGTCTCTTGTCACAGGTGGGACAGACAGTCATTGAAGGAAAGGGTGGGTGGGACTAGTTTGCCACACGCTCCTTCCGCTGCCTGCGCTTGTTTTCTGTATGCTCTCAGCGACGAGACTCGAGGTGCTCAGTGCCCTCCCGGATGCTCTTCCTCCACTTAGGGTGGTCTTTGGCCAGGGACTCCCAGTTGTCGGTGGGGGTGTTGCATTTTATCAAGGAGGCTTTGAGGGTGTCCTTGAAATGTTTCCTCTGCCCACCTGGGGCTTGCTTGTAAGAGTTCCGAATAGAGCGCTTGCTTTGGAGTCTTGTGTCAGGCATGCGAACAATGTGGCCCGCCCAGCGGAGCTGGTCGAGTGTGGTCAGTGCTTCGATGCTGGCCTGATGCTAATGTTGGTTACGCTAATATTGTTGATGGTGGTTATAGTAAAAGCTTCTGGTCCCTTCCATACTTTCCTCCCAGCTAATGGAAACCTGCTTCTGAACAAGGAGGAGTATCGACTGCAAAAAATTATGAGAGTTCAATGTAGATTTGATTTTAAAGAGTTAATGCAGGCTGTACTTAAATGCTTGACGTTCATCGTTTCAACAAGAATTTTTTGACAGGCTTTCCTTTTGATGTGCAATGATATCGCTGGATGAAAATCCTGGAATCGTAACTTCCCAACCAATGTGGGAGCACCATCACCACATGGACTGCAGTGGTTCAAAGAAAAGGCGCATCACCACTTTCTTGGGGAAGTCATGGATAGACAATAAAATAATACAATAACTTGTACCTAGCGTCCTCCTCATCCCAAGAACAATTTTTCTTAATGTAGCCGTACATAAATTGTAGAGATTTTTTTCTTTGATGCATAAGTAGCTAGAAACACAGAATAAAGGAAGGAAATACAGGTATCACTGCACATGTACCCTGTGAATCAGTGTGGTGCTAGAGTAGGACTGTTTGTTAATTTTCTCCTCAGTGTTTTTAAGACCAGATGGAAAGGCATATCCAGAGAAGTGTTAATTATATTTATATTTTTATATTTTAATTCACATTGCATAAAGTATTGATAATTCATGTGATCTTACATGTCGGCCACCTAGCAAAGAAAGATTAAGCACAGATTACTCTCCTGCTTTCTTGTTTTGGAGACATGACTCATCCACCATTGTTTGACACAACCACAGCAGGAATGATTCAATCCTTATTTCTATCTGTCTGTTTCAGTATGAGTAATGGCTGCTTTTTTTCCTCTCTTATTTCCAAACCTTCCTCATTTTTTTTTCCCCTTTCATCTGCAGTCGATTTGCCCCTATATTTTCCACGGGATCAACCTACCTTGACGTTCCAGTCAGTGTACCATTTTACCAACAGTGGACAGCTCTATCAACAGATACAGAAATCCTACCCATACAGTCCACGCTGGGATGGCAATGAGATGGCTAAGAGAGCAAAGTAAGTGTCTTTTAAAGATTAACAGAGCTTAGATTTACTTTTTGCCGTTGGTATCACACTTGCTACTAGTTGTAGCTAACATTAGGATTTTCTTTCATGATTTCTCTGTTTTGAGCATCAATTATTGTTACAAGACGCAGACATTTTCCCCCCTCAAACGATACAAGAACATTAACTCAAGTACTCTCCACAAAGGTAAACTGTTGGAGAAAGCAAGCAGGTGGACAAGTCCATAATGTGCACTCAGCTGCAATGCAATATCCTCAATGTGTGTTTATGAAGGTTAAGTGGTTTTCATCTACATTCAGGAAGCAGATGGAGTTCCAGGATGCTGAGATGGGTTTGGAAACCTTACTACCGGACTTTTGTCAATAGCTCAAGACTGGCTAGGAAAAGTAGAACATCTACAGGCACTGTTAAAGAACCGTTCCTTTAACCCAAGAGATGCTTTTAATCTGGTCTTATATTCATTTCTGTTATTAACTCTTCGAGGACATCAGTAATATTTCTGCAACAAAATCAACAAAGTGCAGCTTTTTAACATTTTTATTCTACTTTGAATTTAGTCAATTCGTTGTGTCATTTCTGTATTTCTCTTACAATGTTGCATTTGACATATTCTGCTAATTTCTGTTTATATATCTTATAAGAAAAATCAAATCCATATGAAAACTGTATTTTGTACTTGGTGTTAGTTGCCCTCAGATCATATAGTATTTTTCATTGTAATCAGAATGGAAGCTAATTTGCCTTAAATATGAAAGTTAACATAGAATCAATACTCTCAATATAAACATTCCCATATTTAGTAAATTTATCAAAAATCACAAGAAATACGTCTCTTATCATACATCAGAGATTTAACTTCCCAGATCCATAAAGGCATCCTTTTGGCTCTCCAAACTTGCTACAGGTCACTCAGTGGCTCCAGACGGTGATTAACATTCTTTGCAGTACTGAGTTCTGGTTCAAACTGGTATAATCACAGATATTTGAGGACAGGCTTGGCATTGCTGTATACTCAGCTTGGTGACTCTGTGACAAGCTAGGAGACCCAAAATGGCAGCCGTCCATGAAATTCAGTAAATTACATTAAATTCCCATTTTTTTCTATAAAAAAGTCACGGTGCATTATATTAGAACATTGTCCTATCACCACCGAGGCTCAAACTGAAGTAATGAAAGTCTGCTGGTTCTACGTGATAGAAATTTGGCCCATCTCAACCCTATTTTTTTGTGTGTGCACAGCACAAAATGCTTGTCAATTGGTATGAAATTTCCAGTCCATAGGAACCATAAATTGTGGAAAACAGAAACATTAACATTGGTAGAGTTGGAGGTTCTTTTCTGAGGTTCAAGTTCAGACATGTTGGGGCAGAATTTTACTCTGCATCTGGCCATGCTTACCCAGACCTAGGAATGCTCGAGGTTGAAACTGGTGCCAATAATTGACGTTATCTTCACCTTGATGGGGATAAAGATTCACCAAAAACAATTTTTTTTTAAATTGTTAATTAAATAGAGTGCGTAGTTTATTTTGTAATGTACCACACACATGGCTCCTGTAACCTTCAGATGACTAGTAATATTTCATGGAAAAATTATTATTTTTTATTCTGAATTAGTAAAACATTCTGTGGTTTAGTGCATTTCTGAAATTCTGCTTTGTAATGGCATTAAGTGTCTACAATTCTCTGAGTCAAAGCTGTAAAAGAAATGGTACTCGAGTTAAAGTTCACTGCTCTGATCACTCTCAGTGCATTTAGTTGGAATTTCACTAACTAAATTTGTTTCAATCAATTTTGATGCTTAACTCTAATTTTACAATCTGACCATTTTTGGTGCTATTTGCTGGTGGGAAATCAATAACAGAATATCCCTCCACTTCATTGCTTTTATTTGTTCCCTGTCTTTATTTTTTTTTCCCTGACAGATGAGATTGTGACTTAAAAGAAAGCAATGACACATTTTAGTATTTGACAAGCTGTCTGTGAAGTGTATCCCTAGCTACTGTTGTCAGTTTTTCTTTTTGTGCTTAAAAAAATGATATTTTAATAATCATACTAATCAAGTCCCATTAAAGGAAAACTTTCAATTTTAATAATGTGCCACTTGTTAAGCAATATTGTAATTTTGAATACAAAAAAAATTATGCTCTTGAAATTATGCAGTGGGATACCAAATTAGCATGTTTGTATGCACATCCCGCCTCCGTTGGTTTAATGGAAGTATTGACCTGTTTAAATTAGAGGAAGGAATTTCTTCCAAGTGCTGTATGCATACGCATAATTTGCTGTATGTTTAGACTGATGTAAATAGGCTGGCCTGTTGTATGTGTTCAGGTGACAGAAAATATAATGGTTTTCTAAAACTGCTGTGAGTCTCTGTGTGGAGGAGGAACAAGCAGAGATTTTTTTTTTATCCTTTTATCAGTGAGTGAGGCTATCATAATGAAAGAGCAAATCATTATTTAGAAAATGCCAATTTCCAGTGTGGAACAGGACATTATGGTAATGAATAAATATCACTTTTATACCAGCATAGCAGAGGTTTGTAGGAAAGTTACAGTAATGTGCTTTTTACTTTGTTTTTCCAGTGTTTCAATTCTGCTGTCATTTTTCAGGTATTTTTTAATCTTTGTCAAAGTAAAACAACTTTGCTTTCATGTTCTGAGCCCTTGTGTCTATCATGTCCATCAAGCATTTTATACTCTCTATTACACCATAGCAGCAATTTTTATAGCATTAATTGATTATCATGTTTTATGCAGAATTATATCTATGTTCTGTCTTTTTCTGCCATATTATATAGAGATAAACGTTTGAACTTTTACATGGAGAGAATGCATTTTCTGCTTCTCTCCCCCCACACACTATTGTCTGGGACTGAAAAGGAGCAGAACTATTTCCATGGTAATTGTCCTTGGATGAATAACCAAGAGCTGTGCTTCAACAAGATGGGAGGAAGCAAGACTAAATGAAATTTGTGCCTTGTATTCATTACCATCTGTTTTTCTCTATTTGAAATCTGGAAGGGAGGGGGGGTTAATTATTTTTGTATTTTCTTATCCTTTTTTTATTTTCCATGTCTCCCTGCACTTTTCCCTGACTAAGATGACCTTTTGCAAGGCTTGTGCCAAAATCACTCTCGAGTTGGATGCTATAAGATGCGCAAGAGAGGTTCTTTCCCCTACTCTGCACCTGCTACATAATGTGGCGGCTGTGATCAGAACCTTACCACATGAGGCATCATAGGTGTAACTTTGCAGCTGAAGTCACTCCTATCGATAATTTTAGCCAAAAATTCAGTGCGAGTACGTGGATATTTTCCATTAAATTACTAACTGGAAGAATTTCTTCACCCACCCTATCTTATTAAATTTATTGGTACATATATCTTTTGTACTTGAACAATGACGGTCAATTTATGTACCAATATACCATGGAGTGTCAGGATGGGCATTTGTGGCTGTGATTTCACTGTATGGGTTCAATCTCTGCCAGGCCATCAGTGGGCAGACACTGGGGCAAAATGCCCTTTTTTATAGCCCCGTTAGTGCCTGCGAGAGGCACTAATGGGGCGCAACGAGGTTATCGCCCGGGGGTGGCATTGTGCTGGTTGAGCCCTGGGCTGGCGCACGCACAGTGCTGACATCGCCTTGCGCGCCAACCCCTCTGCACCCCACAGGCAGTGAGGATGGCACCAGTCGATGTCACTGGCAGCTTCGTGGGTCGCAAAGCTGGCGGACACCCGCCGCCGATGCGACCCTTAAAGGGGAGGCTGTTTGCGCTGTGGGCCGCCATATTTTTCTGTCGGCTGACTCTTCTGTCGGCTCGATAATCGCGGCCATCGCCTTGATTGGGCAGCCATCTGCAGCCCAACACTCCATTTTGGGTACCAGGCTGTTGGCCCTGTCGAGAGTGTCCCTGGTGTTCCAGTGGTGGCCACCAATGGGACTGCAGAGTGTGCAGCGGCTCTCCCCTTTAATGGAATGGGAGGGGCATTCTGCCACATCAGAGCTACGCGGCACATACACATAGCGTTGAAGTTGCCAGCTGGGCGCTCTACCACCCGGGGATGCCTCCGATATCGCTCCGCCTCCATTGAGAGGTGGAAGGGCCGAATTCCGGGCCGGGCGGTAAATGTCCCTTCCCCGGAAGGTTACCGCCTCCAAAGGGGAGGACAATTTCGCCCCCTATGAGTCTTCCAACGGAAGCGAAAAATTGCATGCCGCTTAGCAGGTGGTTGCAGAATACCAATGGCAGAAACCTGTGCTTGTTCTCTTCAAGGCCGAATAGGGCTCGGTATAGAGGAAGAATTTAAAAAAGGAGAAAATGTTAATCTTCAGTTTTACAGAAAATTTGTATGTTTTTAAAAATATATCTATTTTATAAAATGCAGAGACTGTTTAGTTATCAAAGAGTTCATTGTCCTTCCTTTGTCCTTGTGCTCTTTATTTTTTAACCACTACTCCCTCTTTTTATTCATTAGGGCTTACTTCAAAACCTATGTTCCTCAGTTCCAGGAGGCAGCTTTCGCTAATGGGAAGTTATAGTTGACACCAGGTTCCAGACGGAAGCCAATCAGACAGATGCATTTGTTTATTTTAGGAAGTCCTTTGCATTTTTTTCATTCTTCCTCATGTATGCTGAAGTTTAACTGTAAGGACATTGATTTCTACTTGGCTGCAATTCATTGAAGTGTGCCTATGCTATCCTATACAAATAAAGGTCTTTTCTTAAGTTGTTCAGTGAACATAAACCAGTTCAAGTCTATATTGCTAATAACATGAAATGTTTTGAATGGATCAGAAAAATTTTTCAAGTTACAATAAACGCTCCCATTGCAAAGCTTGAATGGTCTATGCTGCTGTTAAAATGACGATGTAGAATATGCATCTACTTTCCTCTTCTCTCCCCCCCCCCCCTCCCCACACTTTGGAATTCATTTCTTTAAAAAAATACTATTTCATTTATATTCTTCGTATAGTAAGAGATATTGATGCTGACAAATCGAAATTAAGCAACTCCAGATCAGATATAACATGAATTAGATGCAGAGTAAGGCTCGCTGTACTATGACTTTACACTGTGCTTTAACCTTACCCTGCGTTAGAGCAAGCCTGAAACTTTCCCATTTTCTATACCAGGTACATTTAAGGCCTCTCTGAATACTACTGCCAGTTTAGTATCAATTTATGCCGAATTATGTTTTGTGATGTGGACTTGCATCCTTTAACAACTGATTTAAGAGTGCCCAAACTTGCTCGTCGTAGGACCATTACAGCTAGCGGGGCAGAAGACTTTCATCTCAACATGGGGGCCTAGATTTTAGATCCAGATTGCAGAGGTTCCATCAGTCCCATTGGGAAAAAAGAGCATGTAACATTGTGTGTGTGAATCTGGTGTGTGCTTGTGTGCTTGTGTGTGTGCTTGTGTGTGTGTGTGTGTGTGATTTTAGTCAACTGATCTTTTTTCCTGCTATACTTTAGAAATTAATAAAACAAATCTGCATTTTCATCTTTTTAAGGGAGAGTAGTGGGTGATTGTTTCTTTTAGGTTTATCAAACCTGAAGTTTGTGCAATTGATGTACAGAAAAGTATTAAAAATTCAGATTTCTAAAAAATGCAGTGAATTTATTGAAGTGACGATTATAAAATGGAATGCTTTCACATTCACACGCAATAAGGATAATAAGCACTCCGAAGATAAGATGGGGCTTGTGGGACTTTTCTCTTGTCCTGACAGTGTATGACCTCACTTAGCCTCAGAAGAGTACCTCCTGTTTGTACATATGGCACATTTCTGTCAGGAAAGGGGTACTGAAGGAATGATCAGCCATGATCTTATTGAATGGTGGTGCAGGCTCGAATGGCCTACTCCTGCACCTATTTTCTTTGTTTACGCTCTTGATTTCCAAGCCTGTCACAACTAATGGGAATACTAGAGTGAGCAATCATTTTTGAGTAGTATTGTGCTCTTGGTCTATACCTTTTGCATAGAATGGCTTAGAATTTACAGCACAGACCAGGCCATTTGGCCCACTGGTTCATGCCAGTGATTATGCTTGAGCCTCCTCACATCCCTCTTCAGCTAACTTTTATCAGCATACTCTTCTATTCCTTTCTCCTTCATGTGTTTATATCGCTTTCCCTTAAATGCATCTATGTTAGTCCTTGTGGTGGCATGTTCCACATTCTAACTACTCTCTGGGTAAAGACATTTTCCTGAATTTCCTATTGGATTTATTGATGACTATCTTATATTTATGACCCTAGTCCCCTAGTTTTGGACCCCCCCCCCTTTCCCACAAGAGGAAATATTAAACATTTTCTCTCTCTACCCTATCAAACCCTTTCATAAGCTTAAAGACCTCTTAAGGTCACCCCTCGGCCTTTTCTTTTCTAGAGAAAAGAGTCCCTTGCTGGGTATTGGGCAGGAAGTGAAGAACTCATTTCACCTTTAATCCTTCATAATTATCAGAGAAAACACACTGCCCCCCACCACCCTTTTTCTTTTTTTTGTTATCTGGCTTTTGAGTCTGGATTTGCAAACATCAATGGCCTTCTGAGCAGTTCCCTATTACACTGCACCCACCCAGTTATAATATCATACGAGAATTACTTATTTTTAATGCTGCTGGAACTACCAATGTAGTTCAGTGTGCCAGTGCAGTGTCTTTCATTGCCTGTGAACCCTAAGCAGAAAACATCCATTTCCCATTGTTAGAGGACTGCTGTTGTCTGCCCCATTTACAGAATTTTTATTTTTGGGCTCAATTGTACTTAGATTTCAACACAGCATACAAACTTGTGCTGGAATTTAATGGGAGTTCTGTGATCTACAAGTTCGAACTTGAGACAAAACTGCTGTTGCGTCTAGATATGTGTGATGAGTAACAACTAATCATTACTTTATACTGATATGAACATCGTGGCTTAAGTGTAAATGTGTAGCTTTTGCGCAACTAGAACCCATAAGAGCTTTGCACAACTCTGTGGTCATCGTTTTATCCAAAAGTAAAGGGTACGCATGACGCAATGCTTGTTTCAGCAATTTATTTCAAGATTTGTTACCCCCGTCCCACCCCTCCAGTTTTTTTCTGACATGGAAAATCCTAAACTCATTTACCTATGGCTCAGGGACATCCATCCCAAACAGCAAATCTTTCTACAACCACTGATAATGACATCTGCACTAGTTGGCAAATCAAAGTTAGATGGCAAGTCTGTTTAGGTAATTAATCTACTTCCACTGAGGTGAATTTGGTGCCTTTTACATTGCTATGGACTTTATAGTTCCAATCTGCAAAGTTTCCTGATCAAATAACAATTAAACTCGAACCGAAGCCTTTGTTTATTTAACAACAATCGGACTTGGATTACATAAGGAACACATCCATCATCATCATAGGCAGTCCCTCGGAATCGAGGAAGACTTGCTTCCACTCTTAACATGAGTTCTTAGGTGGCTGTACAGTCCAATACGAGAACCAGTCTCTGTCACAGGTGGGATAAATAGTCGTTGAGGGAAGGGGTGCGTGGGACTGGTTTGCCACACGCTCTTTCCGCTGCCTGCGCTTGATTTCTGCATACTCTCGGCAACTAGACTCGAGGAGCTCAGCGCCCTCCCGGATGCACTTCCTCCACTTAGGGCGCTCTTTGGCCACGGTCTCCCAAGTGTCAGTGGGGATGTTGCATTTTATCAGGGAGGCTTTGAGGGTGTCCTTATAATGTTTCTGCTGCCCACCTTTGTCTCGTTTGCCGTGAAGGAGCTCCGAGTCGAGTGCTTGCTTTGGGAGTCTCGTATCTGGCATGCGAACGATGTGGCCTGCCCAGAGGAGCTGATAGAGTGTGGCTAGTGCTTCAATGCTGGGGATGTTGGCCTGGACAAGGACGCTAACGTTGGTGCGTCTGTCCTCCCAGGGGATTTGTAAGATCTTGCGGAGGCATCGTTGGTGGTATTTCTCCAGCGACTTGAGATGTCTGCTATACATGGTCCATGTTTCTGAGCCATACAAGAGAGCTGGTATTACTACAGCTCTGTAGACCATGAGCTTGGTGACAGTTTTGAGGGTCTGGTCTTCAAGCACTCTCTTCCTCAAGCGGCCGAAGGCTGCACTGGCGCACTGGAGGTGGTGTTGGATCTCGGCGTCGATGCCTGCTCTTGTTGATAGGAAGCTCCCGAGATAAGGGAAGTGGTCCACGGTGTCCAGGGCTGCACCATGGATCTTGATGACTGGGGGCAGTGCTGTGCGGTGAGGGCAGGCTGGTGGAGGACATTTGTCTTACTGATGTTTAGCGTAAGGCCCATGCTTTTGTACGCATCAGTAAATATGTCGACTATGTCCTGGACTTCAGCCTCTGTGTGTGTGTGCAGACGCAGGCATCGTCCTCGTACTGTAGCTCGACGACAGGTTGGTGTGGTCTTGGATCTGGCCTGGAGACGGCGAAGGTTGAACAGGTTCCCCCACAGTTCTCTGGTTTAGTTCCACTCCAGCGGGGAGCTTGTCGACTGAGGTGTGGAGCATGGCAGCGAGGAAGATTGAGAAGAGGGTTGGGGCGACGATGCAGCCCTGTTTGACCCCGGTCCAGATTTGGATTGGGTCTGTGATGGATCCGTTGGTAAGGATCACTGCCTGCATGTCGTCGTGGAGCAGGCGGAGGATGGTGACGAACTTTTGGGGGCATCCGAAACAGAGGAGGACGCTCCATAGACCCTCGCGGTTGACAGTGTCAATGGCCTTTGGAAGGTCGAAGAAGACCATGTATAAGGTCTCGCGCTGTTCCCTGCATTTTTCCTGCAGCTGTCGCGCTGCAAAAATCATGTCCTTTGTGTCCCATAGGGGACGAAATCCGCACTGCGACTCTGGGAGGAGGTCCTCAGCCACAAGGAGAAGTTGGTTGAGGAGGACTCCAGCCATGACTTTCCCAGTGGCTGATAGCAGGGAGTTGCCGCAGTCGGACTTGTCCCCTTTTTTAAAGATGGTCATGATCACTGCATCTCTAAGATCTCCCGGCATGCTCTCCTCCCTCCAGATGAGAGAGATGAGGCCATATATTCACACCAGCAGTGCCTCTCTGCCATACTTCAGTGCCTCAGCAAGGAGTCCATCCGCTCTCGTAGCCTTGTTTTTTAGCTGTCTTAAGGCTTTTTCTACCTCGTGCAGTGTTGAGGTCTCACTGAGATGGTGGCCGGTAGCATGCTGCGGAATGGAGTCGAGAACAGTCGAGTCAAAGGCAGAGTCTCGATTGAGGAGATCTTCGAAGTGCTCCTTCCAGCGGGCCCTGACTGCCTTGGTGTCCTTGATGAGTGTTTCCCCATTCTTGGCCAGCATGGGGTGGGAAGTTTGGACCGTAGGTGGCCTTGACTGCGATGAAGA
Source organism: Pristiophorus japonicus (assembly GCF_044704955.1). NCBI lineage: Eukaryota > Metazoa > Chordata > Chondrichthyes > Pristiophoridae > Pristiophorus > Pristiophorus japonicus. The sequence continues at coordinate 204,794,077 of NC_091983.1, forward strand.
ATCATCACACATCATGGCTGTCGGCCAGCTGCTGTATCTCCTGTGCTTTCTCATAACATAAGAATTAGGAACAGGAGTAGGCCATCTAGCCCCTCGAGCCTGCTCTGCCATTCAAAAAGATCATGGCTGATCTGGCCGTGGACTCAGCTCCACTTACCCGCCCGCTCCCCATAACCCTTAATTCCCTTATTGGTTAAAAATCTATCTATCTGTGATTTGAATACATTCAATGAGCTAGCCCCAACTGCTTCCTTGGGCAGAGAATTCCACAGATTCACAACCCTCTGGGAGAAGAAATTTCTTCTCAACTCGGTTTTAAATTGACTCCCCCGTATTTTGAGGCTGTGCCCCCTAGTTCTAGTCTCCCCGACCAGTGGAAACAACCTCTCTGCCTCTATCTTGTCTATCCCTTTCATGATTTTAAATGTTTCTATAAGATCACCCCTCATCCTTCTGAACTCCAACGAGTAAAGACCCAGTCTACTCAATCTATTATCATAAGGTAACCCCCTCATCTCCGGAATCAGCCTAGTGAATCATCTCTGTACCCCCTCCAAGGCTAGTATATATTTCCTTAAGTAAGGTGACCAAAACTGCATGCAGTACTCCAGATGCGGCCTCACCAATACCCTGTACAGTTGCAGCAGGACCTCCCTGCTTTTGTATTCCATCCCTCTCGCAATGAAGGCCAACATTCCATTTGCCTTCCTGATTACCTGCTGTACCTGCAAACTAATTTTTTGGGATTCATGCACAAGGACCCCCAGGTCCCTCTGCACCGCAATGTTGTAATTTCTCCCCATTTAAATAATATTCCCTTTTACTGTTTTTTTTTTTCCCAAAGTGGATGACCTCACATTTTCCGACATTGTATTCCATCTGCCAAACCTTAGCCCATTCGCTTAACCTATCTAAATCTCTTTACAGCCTCTCTCTGTCCTCTACACAACCCGCTTTCCCACTAATCTTTGTGTCATCTGCAAATTTTGTTACACTACATTCTGTCCCCTCTTCCAGGTCATTATGTATATTGTAAACAGTTGTGGTCCCAGCACCGATCCCTGTGGCACACCACTAACCACCGATTTCCAACCCGAAAAGGACCCATTTATCCCGACTCTCTGCTTTCTGTTAGCCAGCCAATTCTCTATCCATGCTAATACATTTCCTCTGACTCCGCGTACCTTTATCTTCTGCAGTAACCTTTTGTGTGGCACCTTATCAAATGCCTTTTGGAAATCTAAATATACCATATCCATCGGTACATCTCTATCCACCATGCTCGTTATATCCTCAAAGAATTCGAGTAAATTAGTTAAACATGATTTCCCCTTCATGAATCCATGTTGCGTCTGCTTGATTGCACTATTCCTATCTAGATGTCCCGCTATTTCTTCCTTAATGATAGCTTCAAGCATTTTCCCCACTTCAGATGTTAAACTAACCGGTCTATAGTTACCTGCCTTTTGTCTGCCCCCTTTTTTAAACAGAGGCATTACATTAGCTGCTTTCCAATCCACTGGTACCTCCCCAGAGTCCAGAGAATTTTGGTAGATTATAACGAATGCATCTGCTATAACTTCCGCCATCTCTTTTAATACCCTGGGATGCATTTCATCAGGACCAGGGGACTTGTCTACCTTGAGTCCCATTAGCCTGTCCATCACTACATCCCTAGTGATAGTAATTATCTCAAGGTCCTCCCTTCCCACATTCCCATGACCAGCAATTTTTGGCAGGGTTTTTGTGTCTTCCACTGTGAAGACCGAAGCAAAATAATTGTTTAAGGTCTCGGCCATTTCCACAGTTCCCATTACTAAATCCCCCTTCTCATCTTCTAAAGGACCAACATTTACTTTAGTCACTCTTTTCCGTGTTATATATCGGTAAAAGCTTTTACTATCTTTTTTTTGCGCAAGTTTACTTTCGTAATCTATCTTTCCTTTCTTTATTGCTTTCTAAGTCATTCTTTGCTGTCATTTAAAATGTTCCCAATCTGCTAGTTTCCCACTAATCTTGGCCACCTTATACGCATTGGTTTTTAATTAATTTGATACTCTCCTTTATTTCCTTGGTTATCCATGGCTGGTTATCCCTTCTCTTACCGCCCTTCTTTTTCACTGGAATATATTTTTGTTGAGCACTATGAAAGAGCTCCTTAAAGGTCCTTCACTGTTCCTCAATTGTGCCACTGTTTAGTCTGTGTTCCCAGTCTACTTTAGCTAACTCTGCCCTCATCTCACTGTAGTCCCCTTTGTTTAAGCATAGTACGCTCGTTTGAGACACTACTTCCTCACCCTCAATCTGTATTACAAATTCAACCATACTGTGATCACTCATTCCGAGAGGATCTTTTACTAGGAGATCGTTTATTATTCCTGTCTCATTACACAGGACCAGATCTAAGATAGCTTGCTCCGTTGTAGGTTCTGTAACATACTGTTCTAAGAAACAATTCCGTATGCATTCTATGAATTCCTCCTCCAGGCTACCCCGTGCGATTTGATTTGACCAATCGATATGTAGGTTAAAATCCCCCATGATTACTGCCATTCCTTTTTCACATGCATCTATTATTCCCTTGATTATTGTCCGCCCCACTGTGAAGTTATTATTTGGGGGCCTATAAACTACGCCCACCAGTGACTTTTTCCCCTTACTATCTCTAATCTCCACCCACAATGACTCAACATTTGTTCATTAGAGCCAATATCATCTCTCACAACTGCCCTGATATCATCCTTTATTAACAGAGCTACCCCACCACCTTTCCCTTCTTGTCTATCCTTCCAAATTGTCAGATACCCCTGTATGTTTAATTCCCAGTCTTGGCCACCCTGCAACTACGTTTCTGTAATGGCCACCAAATCATACCCATTTGTAATGATTTGTGCCGTCAACTCATTTACTTTATTTCGAATGCTGCATGCGTTTAGGTAAAGTGTTTTAATACTAGCTTTTAAACCATGATTTTTAGTTTTGACCCCTCCTGCAGGCCCTTTATATTCATACATATTGTCCCTTCCTATCACCTTGTGGTTTACACTTACCCCAGTGTTACTCTGCTCTGTTGCCTCCTGCCTTTTGCATCCTTTCTTGGGGTCCTGTTCATCTGCGCTCTCACCCACTCTAACTAGCTCAGAGCCCTCTCCTGGGTTTCGAATACTCCTCGCATTGAGGCACCAAGCTTTCAGGCTTGCCTTTTTATTACACTTTGACCCTTTAGAATTTTGCTGTACATTGGCCCTTTTTGTTTTTTGCCTTGGGTTTCTCTGCCCTCCACTTTTACTCATCTCATTTCTGTCTTTTGCTTCTGTCTCCATTTTGTTTCCCTCTGTCTCCCTGCATTGGTTCCCATCCCCCTGCCATATTAGTTTAACTCCTCCCCAACAGCACTAGCAAACACTCCCCCCGAGGACATTGGTTCCGGTCCTGCCCAGGTGCAGACCGTCCGGTTTGTGCTGGTCCCACCTCCCCCAGAACCAATGCCCCAGGAATTTGAATCACTCCCTGCTGCACCACTGCTCAAGCCACGTATTTATCTGCGCTATCCTGCGATTCCTACTCTGACTAGCACGTGGCACTGGTAGCAATCTCAAGATTACTATTTTTGAGGTCCTACTTTTTAATTTAGCTCCTAGCTCCTTAAATTCGTCTCGTAGGACCTCATTCCTTTTTTTACCTATGTCATTGGTACCAATGTGCACCACGACAACTGGCTGTTCTCCCTCCCTTTTCAGAATGTCCTGCACCCGCTCCAAGACATCCTTGACCCTTGCACCAGGGAGGCAACATACAATCCTGGAGTCTCGGTTGCGGCCGCAGAAACGCCTATCTATTCCCCTTACAGTTGAATCCCCTATCACTATCGCTCTCCCACTCTTTTTCCTGCCCTCCTGTGCAACAGAGCCAGCCACGGTGCCATGAACATGGCTGCTGCTGCCCTCCCCTGATGAGTCATCCCCCTCAACAGTACTCAAAGCAGTGTATCTGTTTTGCAGGGGGATGACCGCAGGGAACCCCTGCACTACCTTCCTTGCACTGCTCTTCCTGCTGGTCTTCCATTCCCTAGCTGGCTGTGGACCCTTCACCTGCGGTAAGACCAACTCGCTACACATGCTACTCACGTCATTCTCAGCATCGTGGATGCTCCAGAGTAAATCCACCCTCAGCTCCAATTCCGCAACGCGGACTGTCAGGAGCTGGAGGTGGATACACTTCCCGCACACGTAGTCATCAGGGACACCGGAAGTGTCTCTGAGTTCCCACATGGTACAGGAGGAGCATATCACATGACCGAGCTCTCCTGCCATATCTTAACCCTTAGATACACTTAATTTGGCAACAACAATGTTAACAGGTTACTTACTGATATAAAAAAGAAAAAGAAAAGCTACTCACCAATCACTTACCCCTTTGGCTGTGACATCACCTTTGGTTTCTTTCTACTTTTTGCTTTTTCTCCCGGCTGGAGCTGCACAAGCTGGGCCTTTTTCGGCTCACCACACACCTCAAGCTCCCGCCTCCGATCTGCCGTGCCTCTCGCAGCCGCTGGGCCGTTATAGGCTCACCACGCACCTCGAGCTCCCGCCTCCGATCTGCCACCTGTTCTTTAGGTCCCGGGTTTTTTGTTGGACCTCAGCCTTGAGCCGACTGTAATGTTGCTTTGCTGCTCCCGAGTTGGGTTGTTGTTTAAGGCTCAGCAATGCCCTGCGCTTGCGATCTATTAGCTCCATCTTAGCGGAATAGCGCATTGTGCGTTACATAGTATAATATGGAGGAATGTAAATAAGAACTTTGAACTCAATTTGTTTGGGTACAGGGTGGCAATGGAGATTGGTGAGGATAGGAGTGATGGACGATGGGTTTGCCATGGGACAGGACACGGGTGGCGGAGTTTTGGATAAGTTGGAGTTTACGTAGCTCAGGAGGTGGGTGTTGGACAAGTAGAATTTGGAGGTTAAAAAAAGTGTGGATAAAGGTTTCAGGGGCAAGTGTTGAGGTAAAGATGGAGAAAGCAGTGTTTCAGAGGTAGAAGTAAGTGGTTTTGATGATCGAAAAGATAATGAAATTTGAAGCTCATTTCATGGTTGAACAGGATACCAAGGTTGCACCCTGTCTGCTTCAGTCAACTGAGCAGCTGAGGAAGGCAATAATATTAGTGACGTGGGCACAGAGGTTTTGGGAGAAACCCAATAAGAGAGCTTTGTTCTTTCTAGTGTTCAACTGGTGAAAATTAACGGAAAGACTTGAATGAAAGACATGAATTTGTATAACGCCTTTCGTGATCTCACGATATCCCAAAGTGCTTTATAGCCAATGAAGTACTTTTGAAGTGTTCTAACTGTTGTAATGTAGGAAACATGGCAGCCAATCTGCGCACAAGTGTTGATGTTGAACACACAGTCTGACAACACAGGCGGTTGTGGAGCAAGCATGGTGGTGCACAGGTAGAGCTGGAGGTTGTCAACATATTGATCCCATGCCTATGCATAACATCGCTGAGAAGCAATGAATAAATAGGGAATAGGAGGTAGCAAAGGATCATACAAGGTGGTGGAAAACCAATTTTTATAGTTTCTCAGGATGTGTGTGTGATGCAGGCAAAGCTGTGCTTATTGTCCATCTTTAGTTACCCTGACAACTGAGTAGTTTATTAGAGCACATAAGAGTCAACCATATATTGTGGAACTGGAGTCACATGTAGGCCAGACCATATAGGAATGGCAGGTCTCCTTGTCGAAGGAAGGATATACTTGCCAAAGAGCAAGTGTAACGAAGGTTCACCAAACTGATTCCTGGGATGGGGGGATTGACCGATGAGGAGAGATTGAGTAGACTAGGCCTATATTCTCTAGAGTTTAGAAGAATGAGAGGTGAACTCATTGAAACATACAAAATTCTTACAGGACTTGACAGGGTAGATGCAGGGAGGATGTTTCCTCTGGCTGGGAAGTCTAGAACCTGGGGTCACAGTCTCAGAATAAGGTGGTCGGCCATTTAGAACTGAGATAAGGAGAAACTTTTTCACTCAGAGGGTGGTGAATCTTTGGAATTCTCTACCTGAGTGGGCTGAGAAGGCTCAGTCTTTGAGTATATTCAAGACAGAGATTGATAGATTTTTAGATATGAAGCGAATCAAGGGATATAAGGATAGTGCAGGAAAATGGAGTTGAGGTAGAAGATCAGCCATGATCTTATTGAATGGTGGAACAGGCTCAAGGGGTCGAATGGCCTACTCCTGCTCCTAATTCTTATGTTCCTTCTCTAAAGAACATTAATAAACGAGTTGGGTTTTTATGACAGTCCGGCAGCTTTTGTGGTCATTTTCTGTCTCCAGCCATAAATTACCATATTTATTGAATACAATATTCATAATTTGCCATGTTGTATTTCAGCTCATGAATTCTGGGTTGCTAGTACAGTACCATAATCACTAGGCTACAGTACTCACTTTTGATCTATTTCTAGAGACGTGCTGGCTAAATTGGGAAAGGTAGGAGTGGAATCGAGCAAGAACAGTTCTGCGGACCTGATTGTGAAGAGGAGGCTGGATGAACAATGCACAAAACATGGCAATGGTGACTTTCACCAGGGCAGTCACACAGTACTGTGGACATGAGAAATACACAGAAAGTAAAGGCAAATAAAAGCTCCCCCATATTACAGGGAGAGCGATATTTATGCAGCTGTGGTATTTATCTACCTTCAGTGAGTAAGGGAAATACCATTTATTTTCCAAGAACCAATCAATATACACTGTCTCTGGCAAGATCTCTTTTCCAAATTATTTTACTGTAGAGGTGAAGCCCTCTCCCATTTCCATACCCCAGCAACCACAAACCCCCTTTGCAACAACATAACATCTGACTCACTACAGTCAACAGCACGGAGGATATATATGTATAAAATATTCTTAATTGGCTCACACTTTCCAGGGTTGAACATTTTTTCAAAAATTACTCTCAAATCTTTCCAAATCCTTTCAGTGCACTTTTTTTACCCCAGAAACAATCCCCTGCCATGCAACAACATAACCTCAAACTCACAAATAAGCAGCATCACAGGAGATCCACTGCAATGTTTGTAATTTAACAACTTTGTTCGAAATTGGATCAGCAGATGAAATGGACAAGCGGGGAATAAACTACAGACAAAATCCCAAGTAAATAAGGAGATAATGCACATGCATATATTCAGTTAAACAGGAAATATGCATGGGGTTTACACAGGAAATGATGGGAGACAATTGACTGCTGTAGTCTTATGTATTTGAGTGGGAGGTATTGTAGAATGTTGTGCAGAAAATCTGAATAACATCACTCCTCAGAAAATATGAATCCATTTTCCAGGTTGAGTGAAGCTGCCTCATCAGTGGTAAGGTTTTATTTTTGTACAGTATTTCCATTTGGTTTGGACCACAAGCAAGCTTATACCCAAATTGAGTTTGGGTAATCTGGTGTTTCTGAGTTGCATAGCTAGCTAACTTACTGTAGAATCTACAACCCACATCTCTGGGTGTTTGTAATTGCCTGGGCACACCACAGTAAGAGCTCCTTATAATAACAGAATAAGACTGCCGACAATGTGCAAGTCTGGTCAGTGGTGTACTGGAAGTCCATTTTATGTAATCCGTGTAAGTTTGTAGGTTTTTCTGTACAGGTATAATTCTTTAGAACCTTTCCAATGGCCATCGTCTGGAATTTTAAATTGTGGTAGGCTTCTCATTTGATGTTTTAATTTTTGCTGAACATGGTTTATAAGACAAGTGTCAGTTACTCAAGCGTTTCATCCATTGTTACCCACAGATTTTTTTAAATTAATTCTCTGAATATGGGTGTTGCTGGCAATGCTGCCGTTAATTTCCCATCCCTATATATCCTTGAGAAGGTGGGCCTTCATCTTGAACCGCTGCAGTCCACGTGAGCTAAAGATTACACTTTGAATGTGATCACAAAATAATTGCGGACGGTGAAGGGCATTTGGCCCATTTTAATTCATCCATCCAGAAATATCCTAACATTCCCCCCCACCCCACCACCACCACCCATTATAGCATCAAAGTGTTTCTTAAATGATTTCCTCCACTACTCTATCTGTAAGTTTATTCTACATGTTGATCTCTCTGTGAGGAAGAATTCCTGATAACTGTCTTAAACACACCTAAACTGTCCTAAGCATGAACCTCTGTCTCCTTGTTCTGCTCGTGCACTTTCATTTATAATAACATTCTGGGTTAACTTTCTATACCTTAAACAATCTTGTGTACCTTCTATAAGATCAACTCTCAGTTGCCTCTTTTCAAGGCTGAAATGCCCAAGTTTCTCCAGTCTTTCCTGATAACCCAAACCCATGAACTGAGAATCCGTCTTGTGGCTCTTCTCTGCACTGCCTCCAGCATTTGAGAGTCTCTCTTGTTTCTTGGTAACCAGAAATGAAAACGGTATTCAAGGTGCGGTCTGACTAGAGCACTATAACATTTTATCTCCTCTGTCTTATATTCTACTGCCTTGGCCATGTAGTTCAGCATCCTATTGGCTGCCCTGCATTTGTTGGACATGTTGAGCGTTGAGTCTACTAAGACTCCTATGTCTCTTTCAATGTCATCCTTGGCTATTTCAACATCATTTATGCCTTATGTTGTCCTATGTGTACCACTTTACAAGTTAATTTGCCATTGTACTGCCTACATGTACCTTGTCCAGCACATTCTGAGCTGCCTCTTCTGGTTCCACTGCTCTTCCGAGTTTGTTAGTATCTGCAAATTTGGCCACTTTACATTGAATTTCTGAATCCAGGTCATTTATGTAAATAAGAAACAGTAATGTTCCCAGCACTGACTCCTGAGGCACCCTGTTCAGTGCCCGCCTCCATTCTGACATAACTCCTCCCTAAGTACCCATTGTATCCTACCCTTCAACCATTTTGTCATCCATTTCTAAACTTCAGAACTTAAAGAAGGCTAACTTTGAAGGTATGAGGCGTGAATTGGCTGGGATGGATTGGCGAATGATACTTAAGGGGTTGACTGTGGATGGGCAATGGCAGACATTTAGAGACCGCATGGATGAACTACAACAATTGTACATTCCTGTCTGGCATAGAAATAAAAAAGGGAAGGTGGCTCAACCGTGGCTATCAAGGGAAATCAGGGATAGTATTAAAGCCAAGGAAGTGGCATACAAATTGGCCAGAAATAGCAGCGAACCTGGCGACTGGGAGAAATTTAGAACTCAGCAGAGGAGGACAAAGGGTTTGATTAGGGCAGGGAAAATTGTGTATGAGAAGAAGCTTGCAGGGAACATTAAGACGGATTGCAAAAGTTTCTATAGATATGTAAAGAGAAAAAGGTTAGTAAAGACAAACGTAGGTCCCCTGCAGTCAGAATCAGGGGAAGTCATAACGGGGAACAAAGAAATGGCGGACCAATTGAACAAGTACTTTGGTTCGGTATTCACTCAGGAGGACACGAACAACCTTCCGGTTATAAAAGGGGTCGGGGGGTCTAGTAAGGAGGAGGAACTGAGGGAAATCCTTATTAGCCGGGAAATTGTGTTGGGGAAATTGATGGGATTGAAGGCCGATAAATCCCCAGGGCCTGATGGACTGCATCCCAGAGTACTTAAGGAGGTGGCCTTGGAAATAGTGGATGCGTTGACAGTCATTTTCCAACATTCCATTGACTCTGGATCAGTTCCTATGGAGTGGAGGGTAGCCAATGTAACCCCACTTTTTAAAAAAGGAGGGAGAGAGAAAACAGAGAATTATAGACCAGTCAGCCTGACCTCAGTAGTGGGTAAAATGATGGAATCAATTATTAAGGATGTCATAGCAGTGCATTTGGAAAGAGGTGACATGAAAGGTCCAAGTCAGCATGGATTTGTGAAAGGGAAATCATGCTTGACAAATCTTCTGGAATTTTTTGAGGATGTTTCCAGTAGAGTGGATAAGAGAGAACCAGTTGATGTGGTATATTTGGACTTTCAGAAGGCTTTCGACAAGGTCCCACACAAGAGATTGATGTGCAAAGTTAGAGCACATGGGATTGGGGGTAGTGTACTGACATGGATTGAGAACTGGTTGTCAGACAGGAAGCAAAGAGTAGGAGTAAATGGGTACTTTTCAGAATGGCAGGCAGTGACTAGTGGGGTACCGCAAGGTTCTGTGCTGGGGCCCCAGCTGTTTACACTGTACATTAATGATTTAGATGAGGGGATTAAATGTAGTATCTCCAAATTTGCGGATGACACTAAGTTGGGTGGCAGTGTGAGCTGCGAGGAGGATGCTGTGAGGCTGCAGAGCGACTTGGATAGGTTAGGTGAGTGGGCAAATGCATGGCAGATGAAGTATAATGTGGATAAATGTGAGGTTATCCACTTTGGTGGTAAAAACAGAGAGACAGACTATTATCTGAATGGTGACAGATTAGGAAAAGGGGAGGTGCAAAGAGACCTGGGTGTCATGGTACATCAGTCATTGAAGGTTGGCATGCAGGTGCAGCAGGCGGTTAAGAAAGCAAATGGCATGTTGGCCTTCATAGCAAGGGGATTTGAGTACAGGGGCAGGGAGGTGTTGCTACAGTTGTACAGGGCATTGGTGAGGCCACACCTGGAGCATTGTGTACAGTTTTGGTCTCCTAACCTGAGGAAGGACATTCTTGCTATTGAGGGAGTGCAGCGAATGTTCACCAGACTGATTCCCGGGATGGCGGGACTGACCTATCAAGAAAGACTGGATCAACTGGGCTTGTATTCACTGGAGTTCAGAAGAATGAGAGGGGACCTCATAGAAACATTTAAAATTCTGACGGGGTTCGACAGGTTAGATGCAGGAAGAATGTTCCCAATGTTGAGGAAGTCCAGAACCAGAGGTCACAGTCTAAGGATAAGGGGTGAGCCATTTAGGACCGAGATGCGGAGGAACTTCTTCACCCAGAGAGTGGTGAACCTGTGGAATTCTCTACCACAGAAAGTTGTTGAGGCCAATTCACTAAATATATTCAAAAAGGAGTTAGATGAGGTCCTTACTACTAAGGGGATCAAGGGGTATGGCGAGAAAGCAGGAAGGGGGTACTGAAGTTGAATGTTCAGCCATGAACTCATTGAATGGCAGTGCAGGCTAGAAGGGCCGAATGGCCTACTCCTGCACCTATTTTCTATGTTTCTATGTTTCTATGTTTCCAAAAAATTGGCAGGAAGCAAAAAAACACCACCATCTTCATTATTACAATGAGATCTGTATCCCTAGTAAAAAAAACTGCAAGTTAAAAACAAATTGATTACTGTTTGATAGTAATTGCATGAATGTTTAACTAAAAGAGCTAAATAGTTTTCAGTGTGAGGTTTAACTTCGAAAAAATTAATCACATTGGCCGTGACAACAAAATCTTTTTATAGAGCTACACAAAGAACACAATTCCTATTCTAAAAATAAACATTCCAATGTAATATGCCAAGGATTTTGCAACACTGGGAACAACAATTGAAATTTAATGAAAAAAGAACTAATAAAACCTGTAGAACATGTGAAGAAAATGTTTTTGGATGTAATGATGCACCAGGGTCCTGAATGGAACATAAAATAGAAAACGGTTTGCCCTTTAGACAAATCCAATATCTCTATTACTCTTTTTGTCATTAGACCATAAGATAAGAGCTTGCCATAAATGTGGCTTTCAGTTTTTATCATCTGGTATATCAGTATAATTGATGTCATTTGTGGTGGCCAAGAAGTATGTAATTAGGTGTGAACAAGCAAATTATCACCCTTGATCATTGCTGAAAAACAACCCAACAGTGATACAATATGTTCTTTAGAATGCGAGACACAAAAGGAAGCCCTTATCAGAACACCACACACGTTCACATCTCACCAGGACTGAGTTTGCCAGACTCAGCTAGTTCACATGGACAAGGGAGGGAATATCAGGTTTGAGCGAGAGAGTGAGGTGGGGGTTAGGGCGCTACTGACAGTACGTCTCGTGAAGGCATTGACCGTATTTGTAGAGATGATTCACCCTCATGGCACAGGAACACGATGGAACAATAGGGGTAAGAGCAATTACTATTTTAAAAAAGCACACGACATAATCAAAGTTGTAAAATGGTAAAACCGCCTGCTGCGTAATCAAGGATATACAAGTAAGCAAAAAGTAGTGACCGCATCATTGGCTATCACTTCAAATGTTCTTGTAAAATTTTGGTTGTCCTGTCTGCAGACCACTTCTTCTTGCTGTTGATTTGGTTTGAAGTCATGCTTGATATTTACCTCTATTAGTAATAATGAGCATCAATATGCACGGATATTATGGTTTGAACTGTGGCAGCATTCATTTTAGCTGTCGTCTTCACCTTGGGCCAAAACAATCAATGAAATAGTATAACCCTTGCTTTATACATACCTTATTTATTATTGCACAAGTAACAAAATATACATTTAATTTAAAATTGAAACCCTTTATGGCCCAAACTGGATTCCTGGAATAAAGGAAAAGGCAACCATGCCTAGCAAGGGTTGGGTGGCATTACTTTACAAATTAATGATTAGGAGTTGTTTCCCCAGGCAAGTTACTTAACTCCACGGGGAACTGTTTTTTTTTTCAAGCTGGACCCCATTAATATTGTGATTTTAGCAGGACAGTTCTCTTCGTGGCAATAATCTACTGTATACATCAAAAGGGCCTAGAGTTGTTGGTATGATCTGGAATGCACTGCCTGGAAAGCTGGGTGGGGGGGAGGGGAAGCAGATTCAATAGTAACCTTCAAAAGAGAATTGGATAAATACTTGAAGGAGAAAAAATTGAATGGCTATGTGGAAAGAGCAGTGGACTGAGACTAATTGGCTAGCTCTTGCAAACAGGCAGCATAGGCATGATGGGCCAAATGATTCCCATTTACCAAAATTTCAAATTGAAATGTTTGAAGTCCTGGGAAGATGGCACTGAGGAAACGCTGGCGATCACGTATATTAAAGTGCGAGAAGAGGCTGAGAAATTCTGGTTTTATATCAAACCATCTCCACTTCGAAGTGCTAGAACATAGCAGAGGTACATAAGAAAAATAAATTCTTCTTCTCACATGCTCGGGCACAACCTCAACATAGTGATTTTACATGTTCCATGTACCTCTTGCACAGACATTAAAAAGTTGCACGTGTACGTTTTTCCTGGCGAAGTTCAGTTTGGGGTAATTGCATCTTCCTTTTGTAGATGCTTGTTATGACATCATCCTACAAAGCAGGGACAACTCCAACTCCTCATCATTACTAATGACCTCTGACATTCTTCCATCACACTCTCACTTTATACACTAAATTTAAGGAACTTGGGTTTTCTTGTGTCCAAAATTGAGGGTATCCACACAGTTGCCTCTGCCTTTTTCTGCTTCCCCTTCTCCGACTCCCAGTCTTCCTGATGAAGTTCCCATATTCTCCCTCAGGTCTTATTACACTTACTTCATTTATAAAACCATTTCACTCCGCAATCCCCTTCAGTCTTGTTCCTGATCATCTAACTTATCCTCCTCAGCCCCATGCTTGGCGACATCTGAAATCTCTTTCCCTACTCTGCCTTCGAATCCCTATCCTCCTCAAAACCACCTTCATCACCCAACTTCTTAACTCTTCTGTTCTATCATAAGAACATAAGAAATAGGAACAGGAGTAGGCCATATGGCCCCTTGAGCCTGCTCTGCCATTCAATAAGATCATGGCTGATCTGATCATGGACTCGGCTCCACTTCCCCGCCCACTGCCCATAACACTTATCCCCTTATCGTTTAAGAAACTGTATATTTCTGTCTTAAATTTATACACAGCTCTCTGAGGCAGCGAATTCCACAGATTTACAACGCTCTGAGAGAAGAAATTTCTCCTCGTCTCTGTTTTAAATGGGCGGCCCCTTATTCTAAGATCATGCCCTCTAGTTCTAGTCTCCCCCATTAGTGGAAACATCCTCTCTGCATCCACCTTGTCAAGCCCCCTCATAATCTTATACGTTTCAATAAGATCACCTCTCATTCTTTTGAATTCCAATGAGTAGAGGCCCAACCTCCTCAACCTTTCCTCATAAGTCAACCCCCTCATCCCTGGAATCAACCTAGTGAACCTTCTCTGAATTGCCTCCAAAGCAAAGGCTTTCATAAATATGGAAACCAAAACTGCATGCAGTATTCCAGGTGTGGCCTCGCCAATATCTTGTATAGCTGTAGCAAGGCTTACCTGCTTTTATACTCCATCCCCTTTGCAATAAAGGCCAAGATTCCATTGGCCTTCCTGATCACTTGCTGTACCTGCATACTATCCTTTTGTGTTTCATGCACAAGTACCCCCAGGTCCCGCTGTACTGCAGCACTTTGCAATCTTTCTCCATTTAAATAATAACTTGCTCTTTGATGTTTTTCTGTCAAAGTGCATGACCTCACACTTTCTGACATTATACTCCATCAGCCAAATTTTTGCCCACTCACTTAGCCTGTCTATGTCCTTTTGTAGATTTTTTGTGTCCTCCTCACACACTGCTTTTCCTCCCATCTTTGTATCGTCAACAAACTTGGCTACGTTACACTCAGTCCCTTCTTCCAAGTCATTGATATAGATTGTAAATAGTTGGGGTCCCAGCACCGATCCCTGCGGCACCCCACTAGTTATTGGTTGCCAACCAGAGAATGAACCATTTATCCCAACTCTCTGTTCTCTGTTAGATAGCCAATCCTCTATCCATGCTAATATATTACCCCCAATCCCATGAACTTTTAGCTTGTGCACTAACCTTTTATGTGGCACCTTGTCAAATGCCTTCTGGAAGCCCAAATACACCACATCCACTGGTTCCCCTTTATCCACCCTGTTCGTAACATCCTCAAAGAACTCCAGCAAATTTGTCATACATGACTTCCCCTTCATAAATCCCCCTTCATAAATCCATGCTGACTTTGCCTGACCGAATTTGTTTTTCCAAATGTCCTGCTACTGCTTCTTTAATAATGGACTCCAACATTTTCCCACCACAGATGTTAGGCTAACTGGTCTATAGTTTCCTGCTTTTTGTCTGCCTCCTTTTTTAAATAGGGGCGTTACATTTGCAGTTTTCCAATCATGCTTCCCAAAGTTCTGGAATATATTTTGTCTCCTAACTCTCTCCCATCACTCCCGTGACTCCCTATTTACAACTTTCCGATCTAACTTCTGCCCTGTTCACAGCACTAAGTTTGCTTTGGTTAAATCACAAATAATAATCTGTGTAACTGCTTCTTCATCCTTGACCTTCTGTTGCCTTTGACTCCATCAACTACTCCACCTTCCTCTTTAGTCCACCACCATGATAATTCTTTCCTGATCCTGCTAATTTCTGTTAAAGCATAGTGTGAATTTTTTTTTCAAAAGTATACTTTATTCATAGAATTTTGTCAATACTTGTCAAAGTACAATACAATCCACAAATTACATTACAAACAACATAATACAGATACATGCAGTACATGGTACTCTATTTATAGAAACAGATTACAATAAAAAAAAATTTTTAAAAACATTTTCTACACTGAGAGGGGTTTTTACACTGGTTCCAGCCCCTCAGTGCACAGTGACGGGAGGGCCT
Organism: Pristiophorus japonicus; assembly: GCF_044704955.1. Classification (NCBI taxonomy): domain Eukaryota; kingdom Metazoa; phylum Chordata; class Chondrichthyes; family Pristiophoridae; genus Pristiophorus; species Pristiophorus japonicus. Next base: position 204,809,672 of record NC_091983.1, read on the forward strand.
TAAATTGTTGCCCTTCCCCATCGTGTCTTTGCGGCGGATGCACCAACCTTTAGTGCGTCCCTGAACCTTGGAATGTGCCAGTCTGCAACACTCAGTCATGGACAACTCCTTACTCTGGAAAACCAGCAAGTTTTGGGCAGACCAAAGGGCATCTTCCAGCAGCAGCTGATGTCTGCCTTGGTGTGTTTCCCTGGGAACAGTGCTTAGAGCACAGAGTCCTATGTTACGGAGCTGCTCGGGAGAAACCACTGCATCTCTTTCCAGACCTTCTTTGACAAGTCACTGTTGCCTTAATCCAAAGGGCAAGAACTTGGTAGCCTCTGGTTAGATGCTGTGGTGCACCTTGAGGTGATACTGGTAACGATATTTTCCACATCCCAGCTTCTTTAAGGATCTTCCTGTTCTGCTGAACTCTTGGAAAGAGGTGCTTTACAACCGGTTCCTCTGTGATTATTGTCAACAATGATTTTACTGCTTACATAGACATTTCCTCCATGGCCTGATTTTGAAAGCACAGGAAAAATCCATTCAGAATCGCCTTCTAAATAAAAATAAACAAAAGTTCATTTAAAATTGTGACCTTAAAAAAGCCTAATGCTGAGAAATTCAATTGCGTCTGAAAATGGGCGCACGGGGTGAATTTCATGGTGGCAGCTCATTATAATGACTTGGACTTGTAGCCAGCACTGCTGATTGGCTGCATGCATATTTGGGAGAGAGCGGGAAATCAAGCTTCACTGACGCTACTTCAAGGCAACCAGCACCTCTTAAAGGGGAGGTGCACTGTGGGAAAAAAAGAGGACCAGAGAGAGCATGCAGGATGTAGCATTGAAGGGCCTGGTCCTGGGATTCAGCACCCAGGAGGCTCAAAGGAGAACAACCCCAGCTTCTCCAGTCTATCCACATCCCTGGGACCATTCTTGTAAATCTTTTCTGCACCCTCTCTAAGGCCTTCACATCCTTCCTAAAGTGCGGCACCCAGGATTGGACACAATACTCCAGCTGTGGTCAAACCAGTGTTTTATAAAGGTTCATCATAACTTCCTTGCTTTTTCTGTACTCGGAGGGTTGTGAAACTTTGGAATTCTCTAACCCAGAGGGTTTTGGATGCTCAGTCACTGTGTATATTAAAGGCGGAGATCAACATTGTTTTTGAAAGCAAAGTGGAGTTGAGGTCGAAAATCAGTCATGATCACCCACTCCAGAGCACATAAATCTAGGCTGACACTCCAGTGCAGTGCTGAGAGAGTACTGCACTGTTGGAGGTGCCGTCTTTCAGATAAGATGTTAAATTGAGGCCCCATCTGCCCTCTCAGGTGGACGTCAAAGATCCCATGGCACTATTTCGAAGAAGAGCAGGGGAGCTATCCCCGGTGTCCTGGCCAATATTTATCCCTCAATAAACATAACAAAAACAGATTATCTGGTCAATATCACATTGCTGTTTGTGGGCGTTGCTGTGTGCAAATCAGCTGCCGCCTTTTCCCACATTACAACAGTGACTACACTCCAAAAGTACTTCATTGGCTGTAAAGCGCTTTGAGATGTCTGGTGGTTGTGAAAGGCGCTATATAAATGCAAGTCTTATGATCTTATCGAATGGTGGAGCATGCTCGAGGGACCGTATAACCTACTCCTGTTCCTATTTCTTATGTTCTTATGTACCTACACTGGCTCCTTCCTCAATTAAACTGCTCAGCAAACAACGGAGCAATCCTCACAACATTGCACTGTGATAAGCTGAAGTTGGTTCATAGAATCATAGAAATTTACAGTACAGAAGGAGGCCATTTCGGCCCATCGTATCCACGCCAGCCGTCGGCGAGCTAGCCAGACTAATCCCACTTTCCAGCTCTTGGTCTGTAGCCCTGTAGGTTACGTCACTTTAACTGCATATCCAAGCACTTTTCAAATGTGGTAAAGGTTTCTGGCTCTACCACCCTTTCAGGCAGTGAGTTCCAGAACACCACCACCCTCTGGGTGAAAAGATTTCCCCTCAAATTCCCTCTAAACCTCCAACCAATTACTTTAAATCTATGCCCCTGGTCGTTGACCTCTCTGCTAAGGAAAATAGGTCCTTCCTATCTGTCATGTATGTACTTTTGGGATCACTAGTGACTAAATGGCATTATTGTTGGAGGCCCTTGTGTGTGCAGCCCAAGTATAAAAGGCCAGCCATTTTGTATATTAGTCACTTTGGGCCTTAATAAAGCAGAGCCAAGGTCATACCTCTTGGAGTTAAACAGTACTCAGTCTAACACTTATTGCATACACAACACTATCCGCTTTATCTAGGCCCCTCATAATTTTATACACCTCAATAAGGTCTCCCCTCAGCCTCCTTTGTTCCAAAAAAAACCAAACCAAACCCATCTATCCAATCTTTCCTCATAGCTACAATTCTCCAGTCCAGTCAACATCCTCGTAAATCTCCTCTGTAGCCTCTCTAGTGCAATCACATCTTTCCTATAATGGGTGACCAGAACTTCACGCAGAACTCTAGCTGTGGCCTAACCAGTGTTTTATACAGTTCAAGCATAACCTCCCTGCTCTTGCCTTTATTAGCCGAGGCATAGAAAACAAGTATTCTGTATGCCTTCTTAGCCACCTTAACTACCTGGCCTGCTACCTTCAGGGATTTGTTGACATGCACTCCAAGGTCCCTTTGTTCCTCTATATTCTCAGTGTCCTACCATTTAATGTGTTTTCCCTTGCCTTGTTAGCCCTCTCCAAATGCATTACCTCACACTTCCCTGGATTGAATTCCATTTGCCACTGTTTTGCCCACCTGACCAGTTCATTGATATCGTCCTGCAGTCTACAGCTTCCTTTTTCATTATCTCTCTTTGTTTTCCTAATTTCCTATTTAGTTTCACCCCTGCACTTTCTGTACTCCTCTAGGGGTTCTGCAGTATTGATCCCTCGGTATCTGTCATAAGCCTCCCTTTATTAACCCCTATGTACCATGAAAGAATTAAAGAAGACAATAACAAATTAAATCTCAAACAGATATTCAGGTCTAAATCATTGATATATATGCCACAAAAAGCAAGGGACCTAGTACTGAGCCCTGCGGAACTCCACTCAAAATACCTTCCAGTCACAAAAACACCAATCGAACATTACCCTTTGCTTCCTGCCTCTGAGCCAGTTTTGGATCCAACTTGCCAGTTTGCCCTGGGTCCCATGGGCTTTTACTTTTGTGACCAGTCAGCCATGTGGGATCTTATCAAGAGCCTCGCTAAAATCCATACACTACATCAAACGCACAACCCCCATCGACCCACTTTGTTACCTCCTCAAAAAATTCTATTAAGTTAGTCAGACACATTAGTCCTTTAACAAATCCATGCTGACTGTCCTTGATTAATCCGTTTCTTTCTAAATGAAGATTTATCCTGGGCCTCAGAATTTTTTCCAATAATTTTCCCACCACCGAGGTTAGGCTGACTGGCCTGTAATTACTTGGTCTATCCCTTTCTCCTTTTTTAAACAAAGGTACAACATTAGCTGTCCTCCAGTCCTCCGGCACCACACCTGTAGCCAGAGAGGATTGGAAGATGATGGTCAGAGCCTCTGCTATTTCCTTTTTTGCTTCTCTTAACAGCCTTGGACACATTTCATCCGGGCCTGGGGATTTATCCACTTTCTAAACTAGACCCCTTAATACTTCCTCTCTCACTCTGTTTATTTCATCTAATATTTCACACTCCTCCTCCCTGATTATAGTGCATCACCCCTCTCTTTTGTGAAACAGTCGCAAAGTATTCATTAAGGACCACACCCACGTCTTCCGCCTCCACACAGGTTACCTTTATGGTCTCTAATAGGCCCTAATATTTCTTAGTTATCCTTTTGTTCTTAACGTATTTATAAAACATCTTGGGGGGTTTTCTTGATTTTACTTGCCAAAATGTTTTGATGCTCTCTTTGCTTTCCTAATTTCCTATTTAGTTTCACCCCTGCACTTTCTATACTCCTCTAGGGGTTCTGCAGTATTGATTCCTCGTATCTGTCATAAGCCTCCCTTTATTAACCCCTATGTACCATGTACGAATTAAAGAAGACAATAACAAATTAAATCTCAAACAGACAATCTTTACTTTTTTTTTTCCACACCCCTTCCCTCTGTTCGCAATTTTTTAGCAACTACAGTCATGTTCTCTGGAAGTCCCTTCTCAATCCCTCTCCTTTGCCATCTCTCTAATTGATTGGCAGAACAGGCTCAAGAGGGTGAATGGCCTACTCCTGTTCCTATCTCTCACCTTACTTTTGAAAGTCTTCTTAAAAAAAATATCTATTTGACCAGGCTTTCGTGCCCCCATCTCTTTGATCAGGCTTTCTTCGGTGGAGCAGAGAAGGTTGTGAGGTGACCTGATAGTAGTTTTCAAGTTAATTGTGTCTGTTTTTGTTATGTTGATTGAGGGACAAATATTGGCCAGGACACCAGGGATAACTCCCCTGCTCTTCTTCGAAATAGTACCATGGAATCCTTTACATCCACCTGAGAAAGCAGACGGGACCTCGGTTTAAAGTCTCATCTGAAAAACGGCAGCTCCAACAGTGACGCACTCCCTCAGCACTGCACTGGAGTGTCAGCCTAAATTTTTGTGCTGAAGTCTCTGGAGTGGGACTTAAACCCACAACCTCTTGACTCAGGCGAGAGTGTTGCCAATTGAGCCACAGCTGACCATAGAGAGGACACAAAGAGAGTTAGTTACTGAGATGATACCAGGGGTTGATGGGTTTTAATTATGTGAAGAGACTGGAGAAACTGGAGCTATTTTCATTTAAACAAAGAAGGTGATAGGAGATCTGACAAAGAGCTTCAAAAGTTTTGAAAGGTTTTGATAAGGTAAATGGGGAAAAACTATTTCCACTGGTGGGTGAGTCAGTACCTAGAGAGCATAAATTTAAGATCATAAGCAAAAGGAAGCAATGTTTTTATGCAGATGGTTGTTTGGACATAGATGGCCTCTCTGAAACAGTGTGGAAGCAGAATTTATAAATAGCTTTCAAAAGGGAAGTGGATAAGTGTTTTAAAAATAAAATTTTGACAGCAAGGACATGCAAATGGAACTAAGTAAACGGCTCTTTCAGAGACGGAACAGGTGTGATGGGCCACGTGGTGGCCTCCTATGCTGTAAAGCTCTATGATGATAAAGGGTTGTGATAGGGTCAGTAATTATAGATTGTTTCCATTGGTCTATGAAATAGAAATTGGAGGAGTACAATTTAAGGTAACCAAAAAAGAATTAAAGGGGCGGTTAAGGAAAGATTTATTTACATAAAAGATGGTTACGCTGTGAAATTCTCTATCACAAACAGGCAAAGTCAATAATCAAATACTTTAAAAAAGGAATTCAATAGTTGCTTGCGAAAGAGGAATGTTAAAGAGTATGGGAAATGAACAAGAGGGTGGAATGAGGTTAGATGGCTCGTGTGAAGAACACCAGTTCTGACTTGATGTGCTAAATGGCCTGTCTCTGTACTGTAACATTCTACGATTCTGTGATTCCCATTTCTTTTCTCTGGTGTAAAATTTCCAGATTTACTTATAAACAAGCTTCTGGCCCATCTTCTCTTCTTGCTCCCAACACCACCACCCTCGACAACTGTAGCAGTCCATTGTGGCTCATTCTGTCCATTACTCACCCTTGCTGCACAGTCACATGACTACAGTTTCAGAAAATAGTAAAAGCTACTCTGAAGGGGGAGAAAGAAGGTGACATGCCACCTTACAGTAAAAGTGACACTTATGGTTTTCAAGATGAGCTGTCCCTCTACAAATCTTATCTTTTTCCCCTTTAAATCCCCACCAGAAGCATCCACCTCTGCATTTCCTCTTTCAACAGGAAGGAGAAGGTGGAACCAAACCGTCATACATAAACCACAATCTATGCAGTTTTGCAATTGATAGGTGTCCACCAGGAGTGGAAAGATCGACAATGGAGACATGTTGCAACTATTTCCCCTGGCCCAGTAGCAGAGTTCAAACATCAATCAGGACTCGAACGTGTGCTCAGGTATCCAAGTTGGAAATCTAGTGTTCAATGAATAGTGTCACCCAAGTAAAATAGTAAATGCATTTTGAGGCTAAAAAGAAAAATAGCAAATGCTTAAAAAATATTTAGTAGACCCATCAACAAACAAATAAGGTTAATGGTAATGGTTTGGGTATAGACACATTGGACTTTTAAGCAGAACTGTACTAAAAAGTATGGCTGACAATTATTTCCTGATAAATCATTGTGGATTATCACTTTTCTCATGTATTAGGCAGAATAGCAACAGGGTGACCAAAAGGTAACACTTAACACGAACCACATATCTCAGAATTTAACCTCCTGCCCCCCCCCCCCACCCCTTACCTCCCTGATGCCAGGGTCAAGGATGTCAGTGAGTGGCTGCAGGGCATTCTGGGGGGAGAGGGTGAACAGCCACACGTCGTAGTCCACATTGGTACCAATGACATAGGTAGGAAGAGGGATGAGGTCCTGCAGGCAGAGTTTGGGGAGCTAGGAGAGAGATTAAAAAGCAGGACCTCAAAGATAGTAATCTCCGGATTACTCCCAGTGCCACAAGCTAGTGAGTACAGAAATAGGAAGATAGAGCAGATGAATACGTGGCTGGAGAAATGGTGCAGGCGGGAGGGCTTTAGATTCCTGAGATATTGGGACTGCTTCTGGGGGAGGTGGGACCTGTACAAGCCGGACGGGTTGCACTTCAACGGAGCAGAGACCAATATCCTCATTGGGGGGGGTTGGGGTTGGGGATGGTGTAAACTAGCTTGGCATGGGGATGGGAACATGAGAGTTGATTCAGTAGAGAGGGAAGAAAAGCGGAAATTAGAAAGCAAAAATAAAGTGAGTTTGAAGGAGAGAGGAAAAAAGGGTAAAATAATAAATTTAAAGGCACTTTGTCTAAATGCACATAGCATTTGTAACAAAATAGATGAGTTGATGGCACAAATTGAGACAAATGGGTATGAGATGTGGTTGCAAGGTGACCAGGACTGGGAATTAAATATTCAGGGATATTTGACAATCCAGAAGTACAGACAGAAAGGAAAAGGAAGTGGGGTAGCTCTATTGATAAAGGATGGAATCACACCAATACTGAGAAATGATATATGCTCAAAGGATCAGGATGTTGAAACAGTTTGGGGGAGATAAGAAATAATAAGGGGAAAAAGTCACTGTGGGCGTAGTCTATAGGTCCCCTAACAGTAGCAACTCTGTTGGTTGAAGCATAAACCAGGTAATAGTGGGGGCTTGTAAAAAGGGAATAATCATGGGTGATTTTAACCTCCATATTGATTGGACAAATCAAATTGATCAGGGTAGCCTTGAAGAAGAGTTCATAGAGTGCATAAGGGACGGGTTCCTTGAGCAGTATGTAACGGAACCAACCAGGGGGCAGGCTATCTTAGATCTGGTCCTGTGTCATGAGACAGGATTAATAAACAATGTCCTAGTAAAGGATCCCCTTGGAATGAGTGATCATAGCATGATTGAGTTTCAAATTCAGATGGAGGGTGAGAAAGTTGGATCTCTAACCAGCGTACTAAGCTTAAATAAAGGAGACTATGAAGGTATGAGAGCACAGTGGCTAAAGTGGATTGGGAAAATAGATTGAAGTGTGGGACGGTTGATGAACAGTGGTGTACATTAAAAGAGATATTTCACAACTCTCAAGAAAAAATATATTCCAGTAAGGAGGAAAGGGTGCAAGAGAAAATAAAGCCATCCGCGGCTAACTAAAGAAATAAAGGATGGTATTAAAAACAAGGGCATACAAAGTGGCCAAAACTAATGGGAGAATAAAAGATTGGGAAGCTTTGGCTAAAATAAATGTTAGTCCCTTAGAGGACGAGACCAGGGAATTAGTAATGGGGAACATGGAGATGGCAGAAACTCTAAACAAGTATTTTATATCAGTTTTTACGTTAGAGAACACTAACAATATTCCAACAGTGGATAGTCTAGGGCCTATAGGGGGGGGAGGAACTTATCACAATCACTAAGGAGGCGGTGCTCAGTAAGATAATGGGACTAAAGGCAGATAAATCCCCTGGACCTGATGGCTTGCATCCGAAGGTCTTAAGAGAAGTAGTGGCAGGGATTGTGGATGCATTGGTTGTAATTTACCAAAATTCCCTGGATTCTGGGGACGTTCCAGCAGATTGGAAAACTGCAAATGTAACGCCCCTATTCAAAAAATGAGGCAGACAAAAAGCAGGAAACTATAGACTAGTTAGCCTAACATCTGTGGTTGGGAAAATGTTGGAGTCCATTATTGAAGAAGCAGTAGCAGGACATTTGGAAAGGCAAAATTCGGTCAGGCAGAGTCAGCATGGATTTATGAAGGGGAAGTCATGTTTGACAAATTTCTGGAATTCTTTGAGCATGTAATGAACAAGGTGGATAAAGGGGACCCAGTGGATGTGGTGTATTTGGACTTCCAGAAGGCATTTGACAAGGTGCCACACAAAAGGTTACTGCACAAGATAAAAGTTCACGGGGTTGGGGGTAATATATTAGCATGGATAGAAGATTGGCTGACAAACAGAAAATAGAGAGTCAGGATAAATGGTTCATTCTCTGGTTGGCAATCAGTAACGAGTGGGGTGCCACAGGGATCAGTGCTGGGACCTCAACTATTTACAATCTATATTAACGACATGGAAGGGGGGACTGAGTGTAATGTAGCCAAGTTTGCTGATGATACAAAAATGGGAGGAAGGGCAATGTGTGAGGAGGACATAGACAGGCAAGAAATTGGTAGATGGAGTATAATGTTGGCAAATATGAGGTCATGCACTTTGGCAGAAAAAAATCAAAGAGCAAGTTATTATTTAAATGGAGAAAGATTGCAAAGTGCTGCAGTACAGCGGGACCTGGGGTTACTTGTGCATGAAACAGAAAAGGATAGTATGCAGGTAAAGGAAGTGATCAGGAAGGCCAATAGAATCTTTATTGCAAAGGGGATGGAGTATAACAGCAGGGAAGTCTTGTTACAGCTGTATAGGGTATTAGTGAGGCCACACCTGGAATACTGCGTGCAGTTTTGGTTTCCATATTTACGAAAGGATATACTTGCTGTGGAGGCAGTTCAAAGAAGGTTCACTAGGTTGATCCCGGGGATGATTGGGTTGACTTATGAGGAAAGGTTGAGTAGGTTGGGCCTCTACTCATTGGAGTTCAGAAGAATGAGAGCTGATCTCATCGAAACGTATAAGATTATGAGGGGGCTTGACAAGGTGGATGCAGAGAGGATGTTTCCACTGGTGGGGGAGACTAGAACTAGAGGGCATGATCTTAGAATAAGGGGCCACCCATTTAGAACTGAGATGAGGAGAAATTTCTTCTCTCAGACAGTTGTGAATCTGTGGAATTGACTGCCTCAGAGAGCTGTGGAAGCTGGGACATTAAATAAATTTAGGAAAGAAATAGACAGTTTCTTAAAGGATAAGGTGATAAGCGGTTATGGGGAGCGGGCAGGGAAGTGGAGCTGAGTCCATGATCAGATCAGCCATGATCTTATTGAATGGTGGAGCAGGCTTGAGGGGCCTTATGGCCTACTCCTGCTCCTATTTCTTATGTTCTTATAAACTTGGGAACATCCAAAACCCTGCTGCTCATATCCTAACTCACACCAAGTACCGTTCAACCATTATCTCTGTGCTTGCTGATCTACATTGGCCCCCACTGCAGCAACACCTCCATTTTAAAATTTTCATCTTTGTTCTCAAATCTTTCCATGGACTTACCCCTCCCTATCTTTGTAACCTCCTTTAGCCCTACAATCCATTGAGATGTCTGCGTTCCTCCAATTCTGGCCTCTTGACCATCCCCGATTTCCTTCGCCCCACCATTGGCGGCCGTGCCTTCAGCTGACTAGGTACTAAGCTCTGGAATTCCCTCCCTAAACCTCTCCACCTCTCAACCTCTCTTTCCTCTTTTAAGGCGCTCCTTAGAATTTACCTCTTTGACAAAGCTTTTGGTCACCTGTCCTAATATCTCTTTCTGTGGCTCGGTGTCAAATTTTGTTTGATAACACACCTGTGAAACGCCTTGGAACATTTTACTACATTAAAGGAGCTATATTAATCATCATCATAGGCAGTCCCTCGGAATCGAGGAAGACTTGCTTTCGCTCTTAGCACGAGTTCCTTGGTGGCTGTGCAGTCCAATACGAGAACCACAGTCTCTGTCACAGGTGAGACAGACAGTCGTTGAAGGGAAGGGTGAGCGGGGAGTCTGGTTTGCCGCACGTTCCTTCCGCTGCCTGCGCTTGATTTCTGCATGCTCTCGGCGACGAGACTCGTTGTTATGTGAGGTGCTGAATATTTTGAAGTTGTACTGGGTTATAATGGGTGCCAAACCAGTTTACACATGATAAAGGTAGTGGAGAATGCCAAAACTATGATCTTGATCGATGCTCCTTTCCACCATAATTGCAGGTTGTCTTTATGGTTTCATTTTATGCACAGCGTTTTGTTTGATAATCGAAGTATGCAAATAAAGCAAAAGGTCAAAGGTGAGAAGATAAAAGGCTGCTCCCAGAGGTAAAATGTTGATGTGTGAATTCTGTGACACAGTTTTGCATCAGTGGATGAGTCAGAGAGTTAAATAAACTTACAGTAGTCAGATATAGGAGCAGCCAATTCTATCAGCTTTAGGTAAGACCAGGGAAGGTCAACCAAGTACCATTAATGAAAGAGCAGATATTACGATTCCTCCAAATTTAGAAATACAGCTGAGCTTTGGTGATTCCACAGCAACCCAGGAGAAGCAGCGTGAACAGCCATTTATGTTCTTTCTCTGGATTTTCTGATGAACTCCCACTGAAGTTACAGCTGGAGATTGGAAGAACCACTTCAAAAATTACTGCTGCTATACTTTTCTTCCAGCAAACCTCTTATCAAAGGCCTTCTTAATATCCATATGCACTTCATCGACTGTAATCCTATTATCTATCTAATCGGTCAATTCTTCAATAGGGGTCAGGCCTGCCCTGTTCAGAATTTTTCCCCAGCCCGACAACTGCCAATAAAAGAGAGGTTTGTTTTCCAAATTTTTTGGGGGGAAAGAACTTCACTATGGAGCCAGGAGGAGCAAGAGTGCTTCTCTGACTCCACAGTTGACGGGATTTCTCCTCTCTTTCCTTCCTCCCCCCACCCGCACCCACCAGGGCTTAACTGAGGGCTGCTGCCAGTAAGGCAGGTGGCCCAAAATTGATTTCTCCTCTCGAGCAATTTACCTGTGGAAGCCGAGCAGGTATCAACAACTTTCCCAGAATATATAGATGTGTAAGTCAGGAGTATGATGGAATACTCTCCACTTGCCTGGATGAGTGCAGCTCCAACAACACTTAAGAAACTCAACACCGTCCAAAACAAATCTGCCCGCTTGATCGGAAAACCATCTGCCTCCTTAAACATTCACTCCCTCAACCATCGGCATACCATGGCTGCAGTGTGTACCATCTACAAGATGCACTGCAGCAACTCACCAAGGCTTCTTCGGCAGCTCATAAGTCACACACCATCCTGACTTGGAAATATATCCGCATTCCTTCATCGTTGCTGGGTCAAATTCCTGGAACTCTCTAACAGCACTTTGGGAGGACCTTCACCACACAGACTGCAGCGGTTCAAGAAGGTGGCTCACCACCACCTTCTCGAGGGCAATTAGGGATGAGCAATAAATGCTAGCCTTGCAAGTGAATGCCCACATCCCAGGAATGAATATAAAAATATATAGACCAATTCCTGCCGATCTTTGGGCCTCTCGGTTCAGTCAGGGACCGAAAATAGGTCCAGATGCAAATCTAACCCCAGAAGTCTGTCAACAAAAGCTCAAGTCCAAGGAGGTTGTACTGACAGCGTAAAGTATCGGTGAGACCACGCTTGGAGCTATGTGTCCAGTTTTGGTCTCTCTACATCTATAAAGAGAAAAGCTACTAGCAAGGGTTGAGAGAAAAGGAGCAGAATGGTAAAGGGTCTTGCATTAATGCCATAAAAAAATCAAATAGAAAATTCAGAAGAAACCTCTTTACCTAGAGTAGTGAGACTGTGAAACTTGCTACCACAAAGAGTGGTCGAGACGAATAGTATAATGCATTTAAGGGGAAGCTACATAAGCACATGAGAAGAGAAAGGAATAGAAGGACATGTTGATAGAGTTAGATAAGGAAGGCGGGGAGGATGCTCGCGTCGAACATAAATGCCACCATGAACTGGTTGGGCTGAATGGCCTGTTTTTATGCTGTATAAAAAGAAAGAAAGACTTGGATTTACATAGCGCCTTTCACGACCACGGACATCTTAAAGCGCTTTACAGTCAATGAAGCACTGATGTAATGTGGGAAACTATATTCTATGTAATGAGCCATTAAGAGATTCAAGGGAACTAGATTGATAGCCATTGGAAAGACTGAGGTAGACAACTGTTTAAAATCATGGTGGCAGAGGGCAGTTAGTGGGGGCAGATGCAGAGAACTGCATAAAAAATTAAATAATTGGAAAGAATAAACTGAACATCCTTTTAGATTTGTTGGCCTATTTTGTTCAGTTTTTATCAGTATTATTTGTTGAAACAGTCAGTGCTGATGACTCCTTCAAGGAAGCCGGCCTGGAGGAGTTGCTGAAGCGGACAGTGCGAGGGAGCTGAATTAACATCCGCAAAGGCATTCGCATCATTAACTCCGAGGCTTCAGTTCTTTGGACCACATTTGTTCATTCAGCTTCCTCGCACCGTCGGGTCCAGTCGCTTTTTCATGAGCTATGATGTCGAAAGCACTCGTTTATTTAGGCAAAAACATCCAAAGAAATCAAAAGATCTTAATCGTAATTATTTGCTCTTTAATAAGAGCTACTGAAACACTCTCTTTGAAAAATCACATGTCTGGCTGTGTTTACAGCGAATCACAGATGTGAGTTCAATAGAACACTGTTGATAAGTTGTGTTATATATGCCAGTTCCCAAACTATCTGTTTCATGCTGCAGTAAAGTAACCGCCTGTGTGAGCTTCAGGCTTTAAACTATCTTGTGGATCAGGTCTGTTAATACGCTTATCAGCTCTGAGAAATTCCGCTTACCCAGCTAACCTGAGGTGAGTTTGGTTCCAGCTTTGGTTAAGATGAAGAACAAAGGAATGCAGCAGCTCATAAGTAATATCAGAGTGTTTACCCCTCCGTCTCCAATCCCTCATAGTTTCTTTCTCTGCTTTCTCTCTCGGTATCTGTGCCTTTGTAGTCGGGTGAAATGCTTCCTTACCCCACTGCTAACCCCGATGACTCACTGGGTGAACGAACTATGTCTGTGCTCAGTTAGCTGACTGCAGTTGGGGTTAGCCTCGGCACCCATTTGGAGGGAAAAATTAGCCAAAGTTCCTGCTTCTAATTAGATTTCAGTGTATGCTGTTAAAATTTCAGGAAAGGACAGGAGCAACTCAGCTGCAATGCTGTCTATAGTCAAATAGCCGGCTGACTATCTCTGTTTAGGCACACAAGTAAAGAAAGCTCACTTGGGTAACTATGTTGAGTCCTTAACTCTTAAACATAATCACATGCGGCACGTACTGCAGACACTCACTCTGTGACCTTCACCTTTATTGCCTGGACCAAGGAGTGCTGGCCCTGCGAGGGACCTCCCCTTTTTTACCTGAATCTCCAGGTAAGGAGTGTCTCCCACAAGTACACCCCCTGTGGTCAAGGTGTGCATTTCTAGTAAGTATGTACAGTATGTACTGGTTACATGAGGGTTACAATTGTATAAGGGTTACAGTAGTATGCTGGTTACATACATGACAGTGTAGTTGATGCCAATGAAATACTATCCAAGAAGATGAAACTAGAAAAGAAATAAGAATAAGATAAATTAATGCTGAGTCTTTCTCATTAAAATGAATAGCCTTTGAGACGCAACAGATTTATTTGGGCAAATTGTTTTCAAAGGGTTCTTACTCACTAAGTAAGCAAATAACTTTACTTTTTTTTCCCAACACTGCTACAATATGTAGCAGATCGATTGTATACTGAACAAGCAATATTTCATGATGGTAGAAGCAACTCAGCAATGACACACATTTCTACAGCATTCCGCAAATGCAGAAAAATACCTCAAAGTGGAGGGAGAAGGCGGACACTGAGCAGGAGAGAAAAAGGAAAATGAAATTGAGAGTGCGTGGCTGAAACAACAGTTCAAAAGAAGGGGATTTAGGTGGTTTCTGAGAAAGGGGAAGGAGAAGTAAGACTGTAAGGTTTTGGATAGAAGAAGAAAGAATGAAAGAAAGAAAGTACATTTATATAGCACCTTTCGCGACCTCAGGATGACCCAATGTGCTTTGAGGTGGTGAAAGGCAAGTATTTCTTTTCTTTCTAGTTACGTGTAAGGAAAGAAAGTCTTGCATTTGTATAGCATCTTTCACAAACACCGGATGTCCCAAAGCACTTTACAGCCAATGAAATACTTTTGGAATGTAGTCATTGTTGTAACGTAGGAAACGCAGCAGCCAATTTGCACACAGCAAGCTCTCACATCTGTTTTTTTTTTTCCTTTGCCCACCTTGTCTACCTTTCCAACTCTATGATCAGATTCCTTTTTTGTGATTCTAGAATGAACAGGGAATGATTTGAAATTGAGGCCGAGGATTTTTTTTTTAAATCGCTGGAGCACAGAAAACCAGTAGATCTGAGCAAGGATGGTGTGATGGGGCTGCAGAGCTTTGTACGGAGACGACATGGTCCTTAGTATTCAGAATTAGTAGCTTATGGAGAAACTAAGCCTTCAGATGAGAAAGGGCTAGGGTTTGGGAAGTAGAAAGGAAGAGGTAGGGGCAAAGGTGGGTAGATTAATGCGACCATTTCAACCAGTAACTGCCCCGCAGAACTTCCCTTTTACACCCCATAGGGATCAATCGGGTCTCGGGTCTGGACCCCATACAGTGACAGAAGGACAATGTGATGCAACAAATCCTCCACAACAGCCTCGCTCACAGTTAACAGTGATAACAAACACATTCCTGACAAGTTTGGGCATGCATTTGCAGGGAAACTGGGCTCAGAGCAAGTGGACAATGGAATGCATGACTCTAGAACATCAACCAATTGGAACTACGAGCAGAAAGACTAACGATACAAATTATCCAGACCATAGTGCAGGATAAACCGGTATCTGTGTGGTCAGACAACATAATGTTTGTCAACACATCAACTTGCCGTCATTCCCTTTGTTAAGATGCAATGCTACTAGTACACTTATCTCTGAGTCATGAGGTTACTCTTTCAGCTGAGCAATTAGCCGAGTTAGTCAACGTAACAGCAGACCCTGTCAGTCGTCTCTCAGTTCAACCTCATGAGTTAAAGGACTGCAGAGTTCTCAGAGGGTTGTAGAGCTGGAGAAGGTTACAGAGATATGGAGGAGAGAGGCCATAAAAGGAATTAAACACATAGGTGGGAATTTAAAATTTGTCGGATGGCCAGGAGCCAGTGAGGGTCAGTGAGCACATGGGTGATGGCGGGCAGAGGAAACGTTACAAGGACACCCTCAAAGCCTCCCTGATAAAGTGCGATATCCCCACTGACACCTGGGAGTCCCTGGCCATAGACCGCCCTAAGTGGAGGAAGTGCATTCGGGAGAGCGCTGAGCTCCTCGAGTATCGTCGCCAAGCTCAGGCAGCGGAAGGAGCGTGTGGCAAACCAGGCTCCCTGCCCACCCTTTCCCTCAACGACTATCTGTCCGACCTGTGACAGAGACTGTGATTCTCGTATTGGACGTACAGCCACCTAAGAACTCATGCTAAGAGTGGAAGCAAGTCTTCCTCGATTCTGAGGGACTGCCTATGATGATGATGATGGGTGAGCGGGACTTGGTGTTGGAAAGATTATGGGAAGCAGGGTTATACAGAGCATGGAGGATGGTAGGCCTACCAGAAGAGCATTGGAATAGTTGAGTCTGGAGAGGGCAGAGGTATGGATGAGGGTTTGAGCAGCAGATAGGCTGAGGCAGTGACAGAGATGGGCAATATTACGGAATTGCAGATAGGGGGTCTTTGTGATTGAGAAGCTATAGAATTGGAAGATCAGAAGCTCAGATTGGAGTCAAATAGGGGCCTGAGCTTGCAAACAGTCTGGATCAGCCTGAGACAGTGGTTGGGGAGGGAGATGGCATCGGTAGTGAGGGTCTAGAGTCTGTAGTAAATATCAAAGATGATGGTGTGGGTCTTCCCAATGTTTAACTGGAAGAAATTGTAGTTCATTCTGGATTAGATGCCAGTCAAGCAGTCTGATAACACAGAGTCAGTGGAGGGGTTGAGAGGTGGTAGAGCTGGGCAGTTGGAACCAGAACCCATGTCTTCAGATTATGTAGATCAGGAAGAGGCAGAGGCCAAGAATATATCCTTGGGAAACTCCAGGCCATGGCCATAGGGCAGGAAGAGAAGCCATTGCTGGAGATTCTCTGGGGATTATTAGATAGGTAAGAGTGAGAACAAGCGGGGGCAGTTCCATTGAGCTGGGCAATGGAGGAAAGGTGTTGTAGTCAGACAGTGTGGTTGACTATTTTAAAGGGCTACAGAGAGGTTGAGGAGGGATGTAACAGCATGATCAAAGTTACAGAGAATGTAATTTGTGACTTTGATGAGGGCCGTTTTATTTGGGTCATAGTAGGGGGCAGAAACCTCATTCAAACATGGAGGCTTGACACAGTTTGGAGGCTACAATACGGATTGAAAAGATTTATGCATGATAATAGTCTACTAAAGCAGTTATCCCTACATCATGTGATATCCCAAGTATCTCCAGAATCTGTTCAACTTTGGTCTAATTCTACTTGGCTTTACGTAGTGGCTGTTTCAATCCTTCATACCTCATTAGCATTTGGATCATGAGGTAATCACATATTGATAACCCATCTTATGTAAACTATTTGAAAATTGTGCCCAGTCAAGACCTTATTTTACAAAAGCATAATACTACAGATGCTGGAATCTAGTATAAACACAGAAAATGCTGGAAATAGCATCTGTGGAGAGGAAGCAGAGTTAACGTTTCAAGTCGATGACCCTTCGTTAAGACCTTATTTTAGTCTTTCACAAAATTCAAACCTCTATGAACACATGAATTTAAGTTTCTTAAATGGGAAACTGCTTCAAGAAATCATTTTGATTCACTAGGTTAGTGAACCACAAATCCTTATAATAGATCAGCTGTGTTTGATTTGGGATACAAACAAGGCAATTCTTGGGACTTTCCTCGAATTTTTATCTAAAGTAATTTCCCAGTTTCATTTGGGTGATGACATTTTTTTCCGATGATTTATCTGACATCACGCAAGTCAGAACTGGCACATCATATTTCCTCTCTCAAGTCTTGGCTCTCGCAATGAGCAACTTAGACAGTCTAGACAGTTATTCATTTATTATATAGTGCAAGGACCCAAGGCAAACCAGTGACTAAGATAGCCAAATAAATTGTTGAACGCATCTTTCGTTGCTAATATCTTGCAAGGAATAAACCCAAGGCGCAGGTTAAACATCATTCCATCCAGTCC
Organism: Pristiophorus japonicus; assembly: GCF_044704955.1. Taxonomy (NCBI): domain Eukaryota; kingdom Metazoa; phylum Chordata; class Chondrichthyes; family Pristiophoridae; genus Pristiophorus; species Pristiophorus japonicus. The sequence goes on from NC_091983.1 coordinate 204,827,230, forward strand.
ATGGCTGCTTCCTGGGAATCACTTGATCATGTTCCAATTGGAAGCCTATAGAAAAATCCTCATACATTTAGTAAACTTCACTGCCCAGATTTATCAGCAGCACTTAACCATACCTTTGCCAGATCAGTGCTGAAAGCTGGTGTAGGCCTCCACCCTCTAAAATTTGGACTAGTTTTAGATGGGTCTATAAGTTTCAGAATGAAGATTATAAGGATAATTTTCAACTTTGCCACCTCGATGGGAAGCTGGAGGAGCAGATCATCTTCCCATTTTAGAACCCTATTGTAGAACCCCATTATAGAAAACGCCATTGTAGAACCCACTATTGTGGAACCTGCCTATTGTAGCACCCGCCTATTGTAGCACCCACCCATTGTAGAACCCGCCCATTGCAGAACCCCATTGTAGAACCCGCCCATTGCAGAACCCGCTCATTGTAGAACTCCATTGTAGAATCTGCCATTGTAGAACCTGCCCATTGTAGAACCCGCCCATTGTAGAGCCCCATTGTAGAACCCGCCCATTGTAGAATCCGCCCATTGTAGAACCCCATTGTAGAATCTGCCATTTTAGAACCTGCCCATTGTAGAACCCGCCCATTGTAGAGCCCCATTGTAGAACCCGCCCATTGTAGAATCCGCCCATTGTAGAACCCCATTGTAGAACCCGCCCATTGTAGAACCTGCCCATTGTAGAACCCGCCCATTGTAGAACCCCATTGTAGAACCTGCCCATTGTAGAACCTGCCCATTGTAGAACCCCATTGTAGAATCCGCCCATTGCAGAACCCGCCCATTGTAGAACCCCATTGTAGAACCTGCCCATTGTAGAATCCGCCCATTGTAGAACCCCATTGTAGAACCCGCCCATTGTAGAACCCGCCCATTGCAGAACCCGCTCATTGTAGAACTCCATTGTAGAATCTGCCATTGTAGAACCTGCCCATTGTAGAACCCGCCCATTGTAGAGCCCCATTGTAGAACCCGCCCATTGTAGAAACCGCCCATTGTAGAACCCCATTGTAGAATCTGCCATTTTAGAACCTGCCCATTGTAGAACCCGCCCATTGTAGAGCCCCATTGTAGAACCCGCCCATTGTAGAATCCGCCCATTGTAGAACCCCATTGTAGAACCTGCCCATTGTAGAACCTGCCCATTGTAGAACCCGCCCATTGTAGAACCCCATTGTAGAACCTGCCCATTGTAGAATCCGCCCATTGTAGAACCCCATTGTAGAACCCGCCCATTGTAGAATCCGCCCATTGTAGAACCCCATTGTAGAACCCCATTGTAGAACCCGCCCATTGCAGAACGTGCCCAATGTAGAACCCCATTGTAGAACCTGCCCATTGTAGAACCTGCCCATTGTAGAACCCACCCATTGTAGAACCCCATTGTAGAATCCGCCCATTGTAGAACCCCATTGTAGAACCCCATTGTAGAACCCGCCCATTGTAGAACCCGCCCATTGTAAAATCCGCCCATTGTAGAACCCCATTGTAGAACCTGCCCATTGTAGAACCTGCCCATTGTAGAACCCACCCATTGTAGAACCCCATTGTAGAACCCGCCCATTGTAGAACCCCATTGTAGAAACCACCCATTGTAAAACCCACACAGTTTTTGTTCCATTGATTTCTCTGACAAGTTACAGCCCAACCAGCACAGTTGAAAATCATCCTCTACATTTCTGGTGTAGTCCTCTTCATTTTTCAAATTATATGCATCTTCCGCACGCTACGATTTCACCATCCAATCGGATGGGCACGGGTTCGGGGACAGGATGTGCTGTGAAGTGGTTAGTTAGTTTCACTTCAGCAACTCAAAAGCAGATCGCAGGTGACACCTTCTTTCAGCAATATCATGATGACATTTTCATGCGTGTTCAGCAAATGGATTCAACAGAACCATACAAGCTAAGCTATATTGTTATGCTGCATATAGGTTGAATATCAGTCAAAGCATGAAGAGGACCTTATATGGCAGGTAGTCTATCCGTACAAAATTAAACAGGAAATATGTTTTGGATACTTGTGTTTGTTGAGAAGATTGCATTGGTTTTCCTTGTGTATTTAAAGGAGTCTGAGACAATGTTTTGCAGTCTTGGTACCCAGAGGCTCACATGGATGAATGTCAAAGTGTGGTCCTATCGGATGGGTTTATTGCATTTACCTGTTTTCTGGCCAGTGGCTGATCCTAGCTTATTTCTGACAGTGGGGAGTGGTTTGGGAAATCTGAAAAAGCTTTCTGTGCTTGAAGTAGAATCATAAAACCTTTGCATCACACAAGAAGGCTATTTAGCCCATCGCATATGTGTTGGCTCTCTGAAGGAGTTATCCACTTAGTCCCATTCCTGGGCTTTTCCACTCATTCTTTCCTAAATTTTTCTTTTTCAAATATCCACTTTACTTTTAAAAGCTATTATGGATTCTTCTCCCACCGCTGTTTCTGCTAGGGAATTCCATGTCACGATAACCCTGTGCATAAAACACTTTCTTATAATCTCTCCATTTTTTTCTTTTGGTGATTATCTTAAATTTATGTCCTCTAGTTAGTGACTCGCCAACTGTGGAATTAAATTCTCCCTATTTACCTTAGCAAAATCCCTCATAGTTTTGAATATCTCTATCAGATTTCCTCTTAACATTCTTTGTTCTAATGAAAAGAGCCTTTATTTCTCTAGTTTCTCCTCATAACTGAAGCCGCCTGTCTGTGGTATTATCTTAGTGAATCTATTGTACACCCGCTCCATGGCCTTAACATCCTACCGAAAGTAAAGCGCTCAAAACTAGACAGAATATTTTAAACTGTGTCTGATCTGTATAAGTTTAATATTACCTCGTTACTTTTCTACTTTATATCTTTATTTATAAGACCTAGGATCCATGTGGCTTTTTTTAACGGTTTCATCATCTCATCCTCTCATTTCTAAAGATTTGTGTATCTCAATCTCTGAGTGTCTCTGCTGATCTGCTCCTTTTTAAAATATTAACCTTTATGACTGTGTACATATCCTCTTCATATTAAATTTCATCTGATGTCCATCTTCCCAATCTACTAACCTGTGTTAAATTTTGCCAACTATGGATCTGGGGCACATAATCCTGTTAATCTTTGTTCAATATCAAATCAGCGGCTGAATTGGTTATGCAAACCCTGGAGGCATTGAGTTGTGGAGTATCACAGTAAAGCTGAAGCACTTCAACAAGATTAATACTGGGTTAATGGTTAAACATAGTTGAATTCTTTTTAAAGGAGTCGGTCCATCAGGATTCCTTTTAAAGATTTTAAGGGGCCGTGACAAATTTTTAACTTCTTTCTTGCTAGTTGTAGATTTTGTTGAAAGTAATTTCAGTTAACAGTGGGTACTGATAATTGGGGAGCTGCTGATTGCTCAGACAAGTCACTGAGTCAGGGTGCTGTTGGAATGGAGAAGTTTCCTGAAATACCCTAGATTAATAATTAGCTCATGTTAATCCAGATCCTTCACTTCTGTTGGCTTTAGTAACTCACCCAAACTAGAACTTCTGATTATGTCATCAGCACTCCCTGTTTCAACAGTATTCCAAACAAAGAGGAAATCAGCAGAATAAAAATAAAAAGCTGTTACTGCTTATCCTATTTTTAAACATTCACAAGCTAATATCACACAACATATTTTCTAGGCTTTAATGTCCTGACATTGGTTTTACGTCATGTGTAAATAAATGTACCCATGCACCCTGCTATTCAATTTTATAACATGATAAAATAAAATGTTCATTGATTACAAAGTGCTACAAATCTACAATAAAATTACTTTTAGTATGAAATGAAATGTTTAGCACAGTGCAGCAATAATTTTTCTCAACGTTGAATGAAGATAACTATTTGAACCATCTTTTGAATTCTACAATATCAAACAGCATTGTGTGTGTTTTCTCTTCTTAGATAAGTGGCCACAATCCATTCAGTTGTAAAATGGCCTGCTACTGTATAGAGGTGGACTAACAATCTCAAAAAGAATGATAAAGAAAGACATACTTGCATTTAAATAGCACCTTTCATGACCTCAGGATGTCCCAAAGCACTTTACAGCCAATGAAGTACTTTAAAGGGAGCTATGTCTGAACCTTAACTTGTCTTCTTCTCTTCACTGATACTAACTGACCTGCATTATCTTTCCAGCATTTTCTGCTTTTGTAGCAGAAGTTCTTTTAGTACCAAAACAGAAAGAGGATGAAACTGAAAATGAGTACAGACTAGTTAGTACATTCAGTGTATACTTTCTTGAATATACCCCACAGAAGACCACATTTACATTAATGGAAATAATCTGAATAGAATTAGGACTGTGATATCAACAAAACAAAAGTTCTAAACTAGAGATGAGATTTTTCAACTGCTGAAGAAGTTGAAAGAATCATGAGGGAGTCACTGAATATTGTCTCACTAGATTGGAAACTACCTAAAGTAACATCCGTATTAAAGAAAAGGGACATATCTGATCTGCAACTACAGATCAATCAGTCTTATATCAATATCTGGCAAAATAATAGATTGTCTAGAGCAAACTTGAGGACTACCTGTATCAGAATTTAATAAATAAGAGCCAGATTGGCTTTGAAGGGGCTGATCCTGCCTGACCAAGTTTTTTGACTTTTTGAGAAAGTGACATTGCAAGTGGATAGTGGAAACTTGTTGATAGTGGAAATGTTTTTAAATTCATTTTTGGGATTGCAAGTAAGGCCAACATTTCTTGCCCATCCCTAGTTGCCCTTGAGCATAAGAATGTATAGAACCAGAGAAGGCCATTGCATTCCATCTGGCCAGTCCCATATGAAATGGTGTACTTTCCAAAAAACCTGTGACAACGTGTTTCAGGAAAGACTGCCACTGAGACCAGAAGCAATGGAAATGCAAGATACAACCTGTATGTGGTTAAGGAATTGGCTGCCAGAAAAAAAACCGTGAGTCCTTGTTAGGGCAGCAATGTCAGATTGGGGGAAGTACTGAGTGATACTGAGACCCCAACTGTTTCTAATCTACATTCACAGTTTGGATTCAGAAGTCCAATATAAACTGGCCAAATTTCCATGTGATACTCAACTGAGGAGAGGGGCAGTCTACGGGGAGGAAGTAGGCAGGAACCTACAAAGGGATTTAGATAAAATCTGAAAATGGACAACTGAGTGAAAAATAAAATGAAATACAGTCAAGTGTAAAGCACGACACACTGGAAGGAAAGATGGATGTCATGAAGATAATGGCCCTTAAATTCTGGTCGAGCTCTTCCTGCGGAGGCCTCTCGTGACAGCGCGTCGCAGCGTGTGCATGTGGGGACGTGCGCAGGCCGGGAGCTGGAGACAGCAGCCAATAGGAGTTCTGTAAGTCCAGAACTCCTATTACTATGAATGAGAAACCCCCCACAAACACCCAAAACACAATAAAAAATAGAAAATAAACTACATATTTAACATTCATTTAAATTAAAGTTGTTATAAAAAAAAATATTTTCTCGACTTTTTCAAAAGTTTTTTTAAATAAGCCTTACAATAAACTTACCGTAGTGAGGAGCGTTTTTAACAATAAAATGTGTTTTTATAACTTTATTTTAAAATGTTTTTGAGTATTTTTAAACACTTGGGCCTGTAAAAGTAGGCAAATGCCTGCTTTTTCAGGCGCAAGATTTTAAAGGACATTTGCAGGGCAAGATTTTTGTAAATATCGGAAATCTTGCCCTGCAAGTGTCCTCACTCCCGAGATACGGAGGATCTTTCAAGCCAGAAACTTGACAGATCGGAAAAGCCGGTTTTCAGCGCATGCACATTGCGCGCTGAAAACCATCTTTTCCAATGCCTTCCCGGGTCCATAGAAACTTTGTACGGACCCGGGACATCGGAATTTCAGGGCCATTATGGATGGTGCTGATTTAGCCAAAGATGAAGTGGAATGTGATCGGGGATGATAGTTGATTTAGCACTTGAATTGTCAAATCTCTGTGGAACAGAAGCAAACAAAGTACTAAATTATATTGCCAGGCCAGTTGAGCGTAAGTAAGAAGAAGCAATTAACTGGTCAGATCACAGCTTGAGCACTGTATTCAGTTTTAACCAAGATATAAAGAAAACATTTAAGTCATTGAGGCAAGGAAGGGAACAGGCATAGAACTGGTTCCTACTATCAAATGGTTGAGTTATGAGGAACATAGGAAGACTGTCGATGTGGTGTATGTAGCACACAAATCACTGACTCCACACGGTCTGGTGTTGATCTAACTGCTGTGACCTTAGTCCTTTATTGAACAGCTCCAGAGTGCTCCACAGGTGTGGTGGTCAGCCTTTTATACTGCCTCGTGCAGGTACTTTCAGGTCTCCCACCACAGCGCCCTCTGTGTTGCATCATTGTACTTATCATACATTTAATGTACCAGCACAATACACAACAGTAGAAACTGGGGTCTCTCTTGCCTTGAAGAGCAAAGATTCAGAGGCACCTTCCATAATTATATAAGGTATAAAACAACACAGATAAAGTTACAAAAGCAAAATACTGTGGATGCTGGAATCTGAAATAAAAACAGAAAATGCTTGAAATACTCAACAGATCAGGCAGCATCTGTGGAGAGTTCTCTCTGCAGATAAAGTTAATCTGGAGCACTACATCAAGGTATGCCAGGATACTAGAACAAGGGCGCAGAGATTCATACTGAAGAAAGGTCAAGAAATTATTCACAGAGTGATCAACACTTGGAATAGCCACACTCTAGAGACTTGAGTACATAATCTAGGCTGACACACCGGTGCAGTGCTAAGAACTGCAACTTCGGAGGTGCTCTTGGGTATAAAAGAACTTGCATTAATATAACACATTTCACAACATTATGATGTCCCAAAGCATTTTACAGTCAGTGTAATGTAGGAAACATGGCAGCCAGTAAAGATCCCACGCCACTATTTCAATGAAGAGCAGGGGAGTTATCCCCGGTGTCCTAGCCAATATTTATCTCTCAATCAAGATCACTAAACCAGATTATCTGATCGTTATCACAGTACTGTTGGAGCTTGCAGTGCCTAAATTGGCTGCTTTGTTTCCGACATCACAACAGCAATTGCACTCCAAAAGTACTTCATTGGCTATAAAGCGCTTTGAGACGTCCGGTGGTCGTGAAAGGCGATATATAAATCCAAGTCTTTCTTTAAGCGTGACAGCTAACCAAAATTAAAATTCAGTCAAAACAAATCTAAATCCTTTGTCACAAACCTAATATTTCTTGAGTTCAACATCGTATCATCATCATAGGCAGTCCCTTGAAATCGAGGAAGACTTGCTTCCACTCAAAAAGTGAGTTCTCAGGTGACTGTACAGTCCAATGCGGCAATTACAGTCGTTGGAGGAAAGGGTGCATGGGGAGCCAGGTTTGCCACACGCTCCTTCCGCTGCCTGTGCTTGTTTTCTGCATGCTCTCGGCGACGAGACTCGAGGTGCTCAGCGCCCTCCCAGATGCTCTTCCTCCACTTAGGGCAGTCTTGGGCCAGAGATTCCCAGGTGCCGGTGGGGATGTTGCACTTTGTCAAGGAGGCTTTGACGGTGTCCTTGAAACGTTTCCTCTGCCCCACCTGCGGCTCGCTTGTCGAATAGAGCGCTTGCTTTGGGAGTCTCGTGTCGGGCATGTGGACGTTGTGGCCCGCCGAAAATAGCTGGTCGAGTGTGGTCAGTACTTCGATACTGGGGATGTTGGTCTGATCGAGAACACTGCCATTGGTGCGTCTATTCTCCCAATGGACTTGCAGGAACTTGCGGAGGCAGCGTTGGTGGTATTTCTCCAGCGCTTTGAGGTGTCTACTGTATATGGTCCATGTCTCTGAGCCATACAGGAGGGCGGGTATCACTACAGCCCTGTAAGCCATAAGCATGGTGCCAGATTTGAGGTCCTGGTCTTTGAACACTCTCTTACTCAGGCAACCGAAGGCTGCGCTGGTGCACTGTAGGCGGTGTTGGACCTTGTCATCGATGTCTGCCCTTGCTGGTATAGGCTCCTGAGATATGGAAAATGTTGTTCAAGATCGCACCAAGGATTTTGATGACTGGTGAGCAGTGCTGTGTGGTGGGGTCAGGTTGGTGGAGGATCTTTGTTTTACGGATGTTAAATGTAAGGCTCATGCTTTCGTACGCCTCGGTGACCACCATCGTATGACCACTGAGAAGGTGACTAACTTTCATTCCACAGCGATGGAAAAACACATGGACAAATCAAAATGGAAACAAAAATTATGTTTTACATGAAAAAAAAGGAATTTATTTTAGAAATAATACGCTAATCCCTCATTTATGATTTTCAGTACCTGCTCCTTACCCAGACCATGGCACATGCTGGAGCATGGCAATACATCTCCCACATGATGCCAGATAGTAAGCATCCAAAGGCCCAGTATTTGCTGTGGATCAGTCGGTAGCATTCTCATCGCTGAGTCAGATGGTTGTGGGTTCAAGTTCCACTCCAGAGACTTAAGCACACATAGAAACATAGAAACATAGAAAATAGGTGCAGGAGTAGGCCATTCGGCCCTTCGAGCCTGCACCGCCATTCAATGAGTTCACCTTCTCAGTGGTCATACGATGGTGGTCACCGAGGCGTACGAAAGCATGAGCCTTACATTTAACATCCGTAAAACAAAGGTCCTCCACCAACCTGACCCCACCACACAGCACTGCTCACCAGTCATCAAAATCCTTGGTGCGATCTTGAACAACATTTTCCATATCTCAGGAGCCTATACCAGCAAGGGCAGACATCGATGACAAGGTCCAACACCGCCTACAGTGCACCAGCGCAGCCTTCGGTTGCCTGAGTAAGAGAGTACCCCATTCCTGCTTTCTCGCCATACCCCTTGATCCCCCGAGTAGTAAGGACTTCATCTAACTCCTTTTTGAATATATTTAGTGAATTGGCCTCAACAACTTTCTGTGGTAGAGAATTCCACAGGTTCATCACTCTCTGGGTGAAGAGGTTCCTCCGCATCTCGGTCCTAAATGGCTTACCCCTTATCCTTAGACTGTGACCTCTGGTTCTGGACTTCCCCAACATTGGGAACATTCTTCCTGCATCTAACCTGTCTAACCCCGTCAGAATTTTAAACGTTTCTATGAGGTCCCCTCTCAATCTAGACTGACACTCCAGAGCAGTGCTGAGGGAGTGCTGCTCTGATGGAGCTGCCATACCTCAGATGAGACAGTAAATTGAGGCCATGTCTGTTCCCTCAGTTGGACATAAAATATCCCTTGGCACTATTCGAAGAGGAGCAGGGGAGTTATCTCCAGTGTCCTGGCCAATATTTATCCCTCAGGGCCATGTCCTAGGCCCAACCATCTCCAGCTGCTTCATCAATGACCTTCCCTCCATCATAAGGTCAGAAGTGGGGATGTTCACTGATGATTGCATAGTGTTCACTTCTCCTCAGAAAATGAAGCAATCCATGCTCGTGTGCAGCAAGACCTGGATGACATTCAGGCTTGGGCTGATAAGTGGCAAATAACATTCGCTCCACACAAGTACCAGGCAATGACTATCTCCAACAAGTGAGAGTCGAACCATCTCCCCTTGATATTCAACATCATTACCATCGCCGAATCCCCTACCATCAACATCCTGGGGGTCACCATTGACCAGAAACTTAAGTGGACCAGCCACATAAATACTGTGGCTACAAGAGCAGGTCAGAGGCTGGGTATTCTGCAGAGAGTGTCTCACCTCCTGACTCCTCAAAGCCTTTCCATCATCTACATAAGAACATAAGAAATAGGAGCAGGAGTACGACACTTGGCCCCTCAAGCCTGCTCCGCCATTTAATAAGATCATGGCTGCTCTGATCTTGGGCACAGCTCCACTTTCCTGCCCGCTCCCCATAACCCTTCACTCCCTTATCGTTCAAAAATCTGCCTATCGCCATCTTAAATATATTCAATGACCTAGCTTCCACAGCTCTCTGAGGCAGAGAATTCCACAGATTGATGACCCTCTGAGAGAAGAAATTCCTCCTCATCTCAGTTCTAAATGGGCGATCCCTTATTCTTAAACTATGCCCCTATTTCTAGATTCCCCCACGAGTGGAAACATCCTCTCTGCATCTACCTTGTCGAGCCCCTTCAGTATCTTATATGTTTCTATAAGATCACCTCTCATTCTTCTAAAATGCAATGATTCTAGGCCCAACCTACTCAACCTTTCTTCAATAGTCAACCCCTCCATCTCAGGAATCAACCTAGTGAACCTTCTCTGAACTGCCTCCAATGCAAATATATCCCTCCTTAAATAAGGAGACCAAAACTGTACGCAGTACTCTAGGTGTGGTCTCACTAATAGTACAGGACTTCCCTGCTTTTATACTCCATCCCCCTTGCAATAAAGGTCAACATTCCATTTGCCTTCCTGATTACTTGCGGTACCTGCATACTAACTTTTTGTGTTTTATGCACAAGGATTCCCAGGTCCCTCTGTACTGCAGCATTTTGTAATCTCTCTCTATTTGAATAATAATTTGCTTTTTTATTTTTCCTGCCAAAGTGGATAACCTCACACTTTCCCACATTATACTCCATCTGCCAAATATTTGCCTATTTACTTAGCCTGTCTATATCCCTTTGCAGATTTTTTGTGCCCTCCTCATAACTTGCTTTCACACCCATATTTGTAGCACCAGTAAACTTGGCTACATTACACTCGGCCGCTTCATCCAAGTCGTTAATATAGTAAATTATAGTAAATTATCTACAGGCACAAGTCAGGAGTGTGATGGAATGCTCTCTGCTTGCCTGCATGTGTGCAGCTCCAACAACACTCAAGAAGCTCGACACCATCCAGGACAATGCAACCCGCTTGATTGGCACCCCATCCACCACCTTCAACATTCACTCCCTCCACCACCGGTGCACCGTGGCTGCAGTGTGAACCATCTATAAGATGCACTGCAGCAACTCGCCAAGGTTTCTTCGGCAGCAACTCCCAAACCCGCGACCTCTACCACCTAGAAGGACATGAGCAGCAGGCGCATGGGAGTACCTTCACCTGCAAGTTCCGATCCAAGTTACATACCATTCAGACTTGGAAATATATCGCCATTCCTTATTCATCACTGGGTCAAAGTCCTGGAACTCCCTCCCTAACAGCACTGTGGGAGGACCTTCACCACAAGAACTGCAGAGGTTCAAGAAGGAGGCTCACCACTATCTTCTCGATGGCAATTAGAGATGGGCAATCTCACATCCTGCAAATAAAAATAAGTACCAAAAACCTAAGAGTGATTAGTTAGATAGATGAAATAAATATATACATTTATATGACACTTTTCACAATCTCAGGTCGTCTCAAAGCGCTTTACAGCCAATGAAGTACTTTTGAAGTATAGTCACTGCTGAAATGTAGGTGATGTGGCAGCCAATTTTGTGCACAGCAAGCTCCCACATGTGATAATACCAGATCATCTGTTATTTGGTGTTCGATGAGGGATAAATATTGAGTCAGGACACTGGGGTGAACTCCCTTGCTCTTCTTCAAAATACTGCCAGGGGATCTTTTTCTCCATTTGAAAGGGCAGACGTGGCCTCAGTTTAACATCTCATCCAAAAGACAGCACCTCCGACAGTGCAGCACACCCTCAGTACTGCCCTGCAGTTTCAGCCTAGATTTTGTGCTCAAATCCCTGGAGAGAGATAGAGCAATAGAGAGATTGAGAGAGTGATGAATATAGAAAGGAACGGCAGCTCTCCTGTCACTTGTCTATGTGGCTATGCTTAATATGTGTCTCTAGACTGTGAATGCCACCAAGCTACTCGACAGTGGAGGGCACCATTGCCAAATCAAATCCTGTTCTCACCCAATATCCACACATACTGCCCGTTCAGAAAGGGTCACTGGATATAACACATAGCAGGAACTTTCCATTTCCTCGGACAGCTCCAGCACTCCTACTATCATAGTAGCTGCGCTCAGCCAATTCAGCACCATCTGGGAATCAAACCTGGAGCGTTCTGGTCTCTGTGGCTCAGTACCAGATGCTGTGGTCCCTTTGCCCACTATTCCAGTGATATAATGCTCAGAAGTTATATTTAATGATCAAAAATTACGCCTACCTGCTATTACTGTGTGGAGGTGTTTATTTATTGGTAACGTGTGTCACAACCATCACTGATGGCTTGAACACAACTAATTGATGTGTGACAACATACTCATTAAAGGATTAAAGCTGTGATGTAATCACTGAAAGATTACCAAAATTCCATCTGTGGTGCATGATTGGAAAACACTGCTATTGTATAGCAATAAGATTGTGTTGTGCATTCAATACAGAACAACACATGGGCTTGAGGATGTCACAAGGTGCTAAGTGTTCATATCATAACATTGTTTGACCCTAAGATCAGTTATCTCCTTGGATCACACTCCAGCCTATTTTTCGACAAAAAGTTGGAATTGATTTCATTTTCATTGGGTAAAGTATTTTTTTCTGGTGACAGCAGTGTTTGTCAGTGATCATCAGGCTCCCATGATCAAGTTACATGATTATGACCAGCACTGTTGCATGTTATTCTGCTCTTCTAACCGGGATCACAATTTGATTCTGCTTCCTCCTCTCCACTCCCTCAGTACTGCACCTGAGTGCCAGCTTTACTGACCAGACAAGTATCACTTGATGCACCAGTCAGTACAGTTTAGTAGAGCTGTTTTTATTTCAGATTCCAGCATCTCCAGTATTTTACTTTTGTATTAGTAGAGCTGGTATTGCCCTCATTGGTTCTCATTGCTGCTGAGCACCTCAAGTCTCAACGCCGAGAGCATGCAGAAAGCAAGCAGAGGCAGTGGAAAGAGCATGCGGCAAACCAGTCTCACCCATCCTTTCCCTCAACAACTATCTGTCCCACCTGTGACAGCGACTGTGTTTCTCGTATTGTACTGTTCAGTCACCTAAGAACTCATTTTTAGAGTAGAGGCAAGTCTTCCTCGATTCCGAGGGACTGCCTATGATGATGATGATAATGATGTGTCTGTTATACGTTGGCCTTGGGATTAGGCTATATGATATTAGCCAAGGGACATTTGAAATTCTTTGGATCTCTTTCTTTGACAGGAGCACTAACTTTAATGCCTTAGTTAAAAAGCAGAGGAATTTCATGTAGATATGTCAAGGTTAATATCTGTGCAGCGTAATTCAAGGGCCCTCTGTATCAGATCCAATAAAGGCAGTGTCAGTTCTAACAAACTGTGGGTCCTGATGCAGTAGTAAGACTACAGCTAATGCAGTTTCGCGCAGTGCAATGGCAAGCTACTGAGAACTGGATATTTATAGAAACATAGAAACATAGAAAATAGGTGCAGGAGTAGGCCATTTGGCCCTTCGCGCCTGCACTGCCATTCAATAAGATCATGGTATATCATTCCCTCAGTACCCTTTCCTGCTTTCTCTCCATACCCCTTGATCCCCTTAGCCGTAAGGCCATATCTAACTCCTGCTTGAATATATCCAGTGAACTGGCATCAACAACTCTCTGCGGCAGGGAATTCCACAGGTTAACAACTCTCTGAGTGAAGACGTTTCTCCTCATCTCGGTCCTAAATGGCCTACCCCTTATCCTAAGACTATGTCCCCTGGTTCTGGACTTCCCCAACATCGGGAACATTCTTCCCGCATCTAACCTGTCCAGTCCCGTCAGAATCTTATACGTTTCTAAGAGATCCCCTCTCATCCTTCTAAACTCCAGTGAATAAAGGCCCAGTTGATCCAGTCTCTCCTCATATGACAGTCCAGCCATCCCTGGAATCAGTCTGGTGAACCTTCGCTGCACTCCCTCAATAGCAAGAACGTCCTTCCTCAGATTAGGAGACCAAAACTGAACACAATATTTCAGGTGAGGCCTCACAAAGGCCCTGTACAACTGCAGTAAGACCTCCCTGCTCCTATACTCAAATCCACTAGCTATGAAGGCCAACGTACCATTTGCCTTCTTCATCGCCTGCTGTACCTGCATGCCAACTTTCAATGACTGATGAACCATGACACCCAGGTCTCGTTGCACCTCCCCTTTTCCTAATCTGCCACCATCCAGATAATATTCTGCCTTCGTGTTTTTGCCCCAAAATGGATAACCTCACATTTATCCACATTATACTGCATCTGCCATGCATTTGCCCACTCACCTAACCTGTCCAAGTCACTCTGCGGCCTCTTAGCGTCCTCCTCACAGCTCACACCACCACCCAGTTTAGTGTCGTCTGCAAACTTGGAGATATTACACTCAATTCCTTCATCTAAATCATTAATGTATATTGTAAAGAGCTGGGGTCCCAGCACTGAGCCCTGCGGCACTCCACTAGTCACAGCCTGCCATTCTGAAAAGGACTCGTTTATCCCGCCTCTCTGTTTCCTGTCTGCCAATCAGTTCTCTATCCACGTCAGTACATTACCCCCAATACCATGCGCTTTGATTTTGCACACCAATATCTTCTGCGGGACCTTGTCAAAAGCCTTTTGAAAGTCCAAATACATCACATCCACTGGTTCTCCCTTGTCTACTCTGTTAGTTACATGCTCAAAAAATTCCAGAAGATTCGTCAAGCATGATTTCCCTTTCATAAATCCATGCTGACTTGGACCGATCCTATCACTGCTTTCCAAATGTGCTGCTATTTCATCCTTAATGATTGATTCCAACATTTTCCCCACTACTGATGTCAGGCTAACCGGTCCATAATTCCCCGTTTTCTCTCTCCCTCCTTTTTTAAAAAGTGGTGTTACATTAGCTACCCTCCAGTCCATTGGAACTGATCCAGAGTCGATAGATGATCACCAATGCATCCATTATTTCTATGGCCACTTCCTTAAGTACTCTGGGATACAGACTATCAGGCCCCAGGGATTTATCGGCCTTCAATCCCATCAATTTCCCTAACACAATTTCCCGCCTAATAAGGATATCCTTCAGTTCCCCCTTCTCACGAGACCCACTGTCCCATAGTACATTCGGAAGGTTATTTGTGTCTTCCTTCATGAAGACAGAACCAAAGTATTTGTTCAATTGGTCTGCCATTTCTTTGTTCCCCATTATAAATTCACCTGAATCCGACTGCAAGGGACCTACGGTTGTTTTCACTAATCTTTTTCTCTTCACATATTTATAGAGGCTTTTGCAGTCAGTTTTTATGTTCCCTGCAAGCTTCCTCTCGTACTCTATTTTCCCTCTCTTAATTAAACCCTTAGTCCTCCTCTGTTGAATTCTAAATTTCTCCCAGTCCTCAGGTTTGTTGCTTTTTCTAGCCAATGTATATGCCTCTTCCTTGGTTTTAACACTATCCTTAATTTCCCTTATTAGCCACGGTTGAGTCACCTTCCCAGTTTTATTTTTACTCCAGACAGGCATGTACAATTGCTGAAGTTCATCCATGTGATCTTTAAATATTTGCCATTGCTTATCCACCGTCATCCCTTTAAGTATCCTTTGCTTGTCTATTCTAGCCAATTCACGCCTCATACCATCAAAGTTACCTTTCCTTAAGTTCAGAACCCTAGTTTCCGAATTAACTGTGTCACTCTCCATCTTAATAAAGAATTCTACCATATTATGGTCACTCTTCCCCAAGGGGCCTCGCACAACAAGATTGCTAATTAGTCCCTTCTCTTTACACATCACCCAGTCTTGGATAGCCAGCTCTCTAGTTGGTTCCTCAACATATTGGTCTAGGAAACCATCCCTAATAGACTCCAGGAAATCCTCCTCCACCGCATTGCTACCAGTTTGGTTAGCCCAATCAATATGTAGATTAAAATCGCCCATGATAACTGCTGTACCTTTATTGCACACATCCCTTATTTCTTGTTTGATGCTGTCCTCAACCTCACTACTACTGTTTGGTGGTCTGTACACAACTCCCACTAGCGTTTTCTGCCCTTTGGTATTCCGCAGCTCCTCCCATACCGATTTCACATCATCCAGGCTAATGTCCCTCCTTACTATTGCATTAATTTCCTCTTTAACCAGCAACGCCACCCTGCCTCCTTTTCCTCTCTGTCTATCCTTCCTAAATGTTGAATACCCCTGGATGTTGAGTTCCCAGCCTTGGTCACCCTGGAACCACGTCTCCGTGATGCCAATTACATCATATCCGTTAACTGCTGTCTGCGCAGTTAATTTGTCCACCTTATTCCGAATACGCCTTGCATTGAGGCACAGAGCCTTCAGGCTTGTCTTTTTAACACACTTTGCCCCTTTAGAATTTTTCTGTAATGTGGCCCTTTTTGTTTTTTGCCTTGGGTTTCTCTGCCCTCCACTTTTACTATTCACCTTTCTATCTTTTACTTCTGCCTCCATTTTATTTCCCTCTGTCTCCCTGCATAGGTTCCCATCCCCCTGCCATGTTAATTTAACTCCTCCCCAACAGCACTAACAAACACTCCCCCTAGGACATTGGTTCCGGTCCTGCCCAGGTGCAGACCATCTGGTTAATACTGGTCCCACCTCCCCCAGAACTGGTTCCAATGTCCCAGGAATTTGAATCCCTCCCTTTTGCACCACTCCTCAAGCCACGTATTCATCTGAGCTATTCTGCGATTCCTACTCTGACTAGCACATGGCACTGGTAGCAATCCTGAGATTACTACTTTTGTGGTCCTACTTTTTAATTTAGCTCCTAGCTCCCTAAATTCGTCTTGTAGGACCTCATCCTGTTTTTTACCTATATCGTTGGTACCTATATGCACCACGACAACTGGCTGTTCACCCTCCCTTTTCAGAATGTCCTGCACCCGCTCCGAGACATCCTTGATCCTTGCACCAGGGAGGCAACATACCATCCTGGAGTCTCGGTTGCGGCCGCAGAAACGCCTATCTATTCTCCTTACAATCGAATCCCCTATCACTATAGCTCTCCCACTCTTTTTCCTGCCCTCCTGTGCAGCAGAGCCACCCACGGTGCCATGAACTTGGCTGCTGCTGCTCCCCCCTGATGAGTCATCCCCCTCAACAGTACTCAAAGCGGTGTATCTGTTTTGCAGATATCACTGTATTTCCTTCAATCAATTATCAATCATAGACATTCCCTCGAAGCGAGGATGACTTGGCTTCCACGCCAAAAAGGGATGAGTTCACAGGTGTTTCAATGAAGGACCTAATAATCCCGATCTACATCTTGAAGGGTGGAAGATGCCTGTGCGTGGATTTTTTTAATGTGCTTGACAGAGCTCGGTCTTGGTCCAGTGGCAAGTATTACCCAAGATGACTGGAGACCAGCTCTGCTGCACGGACCTAGCGCGCACACATATAGCAGTGTGGGCTGGCTCGTGCTGCCCCTGGGTCCTCACCTCTCCTGGGCCCCGATCACATCCCTCTACAAATTCTTGCCGCTCCTTCACCCCTCCTGCTGTGCCTGCCCACACTGCCCTGACTTTGCAGCTGTTGCCCTCCTGCAGCAGCACATGCTGCTCCCTGCAGTGGCATGCCGCTGCATGCTGCTCCCTGTAATGGCCCCGCCACTGATGGTCTTGCAGGCCGGGATCGCGTCGATTTCCAGGCTGGGCCGCCACATGCTGCTCCCTATAAAATAATGGGACTAAAAGCAGTCAAGTCCCCTGGATGTGATGGCTTACATCCTAGGGTCTTAATGTATTTCCTACATTGCAACAGTGACTACACTTCAAAAGTACTTCATTGTCTGTATAAGCGCTTTGGGACGTGAGGTGGTGAAATGCAAGTCTTTCTTTAATTTCTAATTATGTGTAAAGAAAGAAAGATTTGCATTTATATTGCATCTTTCATGACGTTCCAAAGCGCTTTACAGCCAATGAAGTACTTTTGAACTGTAGTAACTGTTGTAATGTAGGAAACGCAGCAGCCAATTCGCTCACAGCAAGCTCCCACAAACAGCAATGTGTTAATGACCAGATAATCTTTTTAGTGATGGTGATTGAGAGATAAATATTGGCCAGGACACCGGGGAAACTCCCCTGCTCTTCTTCGAAATGGTGCCACGGGATCTTTTATGTCCACCTGAGACAGCAGATGTGTTTAATGTCTCATCCAAAAGACAGCACCTCCGATAGTGCAGTATTCCCTCAGTACTGCACTGGAGCGTCAGCCTAGATTTTTCTGCTTTAAGTCTAGAGTGGAACTGTGAACCCACAACGTTTTGACTTAAAGGAGAGGGTCCTACGAACTGAGCTACAGCTGAGAATAAACGCTGTTTGTATATAGCACCTTGGAAAAAATGAAGGGCAGTAGTTAAGGGTCATAAGAAATAGGAGCAGGAGTAGACCATACAGCGCCTCGAGCCTGCTCCGCCATTCAAAAAGATCATGGCTGATCTGATCATGGACTAAGCTCCACTTTCCTGCCTGTTCCCCATAACCCTTTACTCCCTTATCGCTCAAAAATCTGTCTATCTCAGCCTTAAATACATTCAATGACCCAGCCTGCACAGCTCTCTGGGGCAGAGAATTCTATAGATTTACAACCCTCTGAGAAGAAATTTCTCCTCAACTCAGTTTTAAATGGGCGGCTCCTTATTCTAAGACTATGTCCGCTAGTTTTAGTTTCCCATATGAGTGGAAATATCCTCTCTGCATCTACCTTGTCGAGTACCCTCGTTATCTTATCAGTTTCAATAAGATCACCTCTCATTCTTTTGAATTCCAATGTGTATAGGCTCAACCTATCCTCATAAGTCAAATCTCTCATCTCCGGAATCAACCGAGTGAACCTTCTCTGAACAGCCTCCAATGCAAGTATATCCTTCCTTAAATACGGAGACCAAAACTGTATGCAGCACTCCAGGTATGGCCTCACCAATACCCTGTAAAGTTGTAGCAGGATTTCTCTGCTTTTATACTCTATCCTCCTTGCAATAAAGGCCAACATTCCATTTGCCTTTCTGATTACTTACTGTACCTGCATACTAACTTTTTGTGTTTCATGCACAAGGACTCCAGGTCTCTCTGTACTGCAGCATTTTGCAACTTTTTTCCATTTAAATTATAATTTGCTTTCCTATTATTTCTGCCAAAGTGGATAACCTCACATTTTCCCACATTGTACTCCATCTGCCAAATGTTTGCCCACTCATTTAGCCTGTCTATCTCCCTTTGTAGATTTTTTGTGTCCGCCTCACAATTTGCTTTCCCACCCATCTTTGTATCATCAGCAAACTTGGCTACATTACACTCGGTCCCTTCATCCAAGTCATTAATATAGATTGTAAATAATTGAGGGCCTAGCACCGATCCCTGCGGCACCCCACTAGTCACTGTTTGCCAATTGGAAATGACCCATTTATCCCGACTCTCTGTTTTCTGTTAGTTAACCAATCCTCTATCCATGCTAATATATTACCCTCAACCCCGTGAGCTTTCATTTTGGCAGTAACCACTTATGTGGCACCTTATCGAATGCCTTCTGGAAATCCAAATACACCACATCCACTGGTTTCCCCCTTATCCACCCTGCTCATTACATCCTCAAAGAACTCCAGCAAATTTGTCAAACATGATTTCCCTTTCATAAAACCACGCTGACTCTGCTTGATTGAATCATGCTTTTCCAAATGTCCTGCTACTGCTTCCTTAATGATGGACTCCAGCATTTTCCCAACGACAGATGTTAGGCTAACTGGTCTATAGTTTCCTGCTTTTTGTCTGCCTCCTTTTTTAAATAGGGGTGTTACATTTGCGGTTTTCTAATCTGTTGAGACTGCCCCAGAATCCAGGGAATTTTGGTAGATGACAACCAATGCATCCACTATCTCTGCAGCCACTTCTCTTAAGACCCCTAGGATGTAAGGCATCACATCCAGAGGACTTGTCTGCCTTTAGTCCCATTATTTAGCTAGTAATACGTCATTAGTGATAGTGATTGTATTAATTTCCTCCCTCCCTATAGCCCCTTGATTATCCACTATTGGGATGTTTTTAGTGTCTTCTACCATGAAGACCGATACAAAATATTTGTTCAACGTCTCTGCCATTTCCCTGTTCTCCATTATTAATTCCCCAGTCTCATCCTCCAGGGGACCAATGTTTACTTTAGCTACTCTTTTCCTTTTTATATACCTGTAGAAACTCTTACTATCTGTTTTTATATTTCGTGCTAGTTTACTTTCATAATCTATCTTCCCTCTCTTAATCATTTTTTTTAGTCGACACCGAGAATGAGTTAACCAGCGAATAATAAAAATATAATGCACTTAAGTCAATATTGTGTGTTGTCATAAGCTTGTAGTACCAATAGCGTTAGTACAAGCGAGAAGCTGTGACCATGTATAGACCAGGATCCAGCAGGGATGCAACACCATCCTATCTTGCTGTGGATTGTGTTCGACTTCAGCTGGGTGCCTGTCCCCTCACAAATCCATCTCCCATCAAAGTGAGGTTAATTCACTTGGAGCGCTGTTTCTGCAGGCTAGAGACATGTCTGACTGACGTTCACGATCACTGGCCCGTTATCTGTCCAAGGACTGCTGGCAAAAGGTCTTCTTAATTCCTAATGTACCTTCTATGTTCCTGCTTTGGTTTGCACAGTGCAGCTCACGGATTACACGACTCCACTGAAAGCAATGTACACAATGACACGTGCTTATGTTCAAGTGGGGGGCGGGTGTCGGATTCAGACTCTCGTCATCTTAAAAAACACAATAAATAATATGTAATCCCCTAAAGCCAAAGACAAGCCTGGTCAGAACTCGGTGTCATTATAAAGGGTGGGGAGCAAGGCCAGTATTCGAGCACAAATCCAGCCTTACAAGTTTCTACCTCACTGCTGTTCCAGCAAGTCGACACTTGCTTGAATCCTGCACGATTCAAATGGCTTACGTGGGGCAATTATACATGTGTGCGTCTGTTCCGCAACAGATTCCATAAAATTTTTTTAAGTGTGACCTTAGAATACCATATCTGCTTGTAGTTGGTAGTATTTTTTTTTAAATGAAAAGTAAAATGTAACTTTGCTCAGTTGACGCCACTTCAGCATTCTGAAGGCTGAGAGTTCGGGCCCCTGTCCAGGCATAGCATTACATAGAGTTTATAGCACAGATACAGGCTATTCGACCCAACTGATCCATTCCAGCCCTATGAGCCTCCTCCCATCTCTCCTCAATTAACCCTATCAACATAACCTTCTAACGCTTTGTGTGTCAGCAAGTGGCTCAGCGGGTAGCACTCTGAGTCCGAAGTTGTGGGTTCAAGTCCCATTCCAGAGACTTGAGCACATAAATCTAGGCTAACACTGCAGTGCAGTGCTACGGGAGTGCTGCACTGTTGGAGGTTCTTTCGGATGAGACCTTAAGCCGAGACCCCATCTGCTCTCTCATCATCATCATCCTCGGAATCCACTCTTAAAACGAGTTCTTAGGTGGCTGAATGGTCCAATACCAGAGCCACAAACTCTGTCACAGGTGGGACAGACAGTGGTTGAAGGAAAGGGTGGGTGGGACAAGTTTGCCGCACACTCCTTCCGCTGCCTGCGTTTGATTTATGCATTTTTAAAATATTTTTTTAATCCAATTTCGTTCCAGATCAACTCTAACGCCAAAGATCACTTTGCGCCAATGTGTTTGATCTTAGGCCAAAAGGCCGAGAGGCGAAGTTGCACCGTTCCTGGAAATATTGCAATACCAGGTCGGTGCATGGAGTGGACAGGGCATGCCCCTGATCCAGCTCCCTATCCAAAAATCAATTCAATATCATGTCACCATAGGGGATATTAAACTGATAAGGACAGATTTTTAAAAAAAAATTTATTCGTTGCCAATCTTTCCAATTCTTTGTCAGATCACAAACGCAAGAACAGATTTTTTTTAAAATTCGTTGCCAATCTTTCCAATTCTTTGTCAGATCACAAACACCAGAGGTCACCTTGCACCTGTCAAGGATCACTCTGCGCCAATGCTCTTAGCCAAAAGGCCTAGAGCCCAAGCACCGTTCCTGGAAGTACTGCAATACCAGGTTCGTGCCATGGAGGTGGATGGGTCAAGCCCCCCACCCACCTCCTCACAAACGCAAGAACAGATACTACACTTGATCTTAGATGAGACTCGAAGTGCTCAGCGCCCTCCAGGATGCACTCCCTCCACTTCGGGTGGTCTTTGGCCAGGGACTCCTAGGTGTTGGTGGGGATGTTGCACTTTATCAAGGAGGCTCTCAGGTGGATGTAAAACATCCTGCCCTGGATGTAGAGCAGGGCAGTTATCCTCGGTGTCCTGACCAATATTCATCCCTCAATCAGCTTCACGAAAACAGATTATCTGGTCATTATCACAGTGCTGTTTCTGGGTGCTTGCTGTCTGTATTACAACAGTTTCTATATTTCCTTGGTTGGGGTGTCTAGGACTAGGGATCATAGTCTAAAAATTAGAGCCAGACCGTTCAGGAGTGAAATTAGGAAACACTTCTACACACAAAGGGTGGTAGAAGGTTGAAACTCTCTTCCGCAAACGGCAGTTGATGCTGAGTCAATTGTGAATTTTAAATCTCAGATTGATAGTAAACCAAAGGTATTAAGTGTTATGGGCCAATGGTGGGTACATGGAGTTAGATCACAGATCAGCCATGATTTCATTGAATAGCGCAACAGGCTCGAGGGGCTGAATGGCCTACTCCTGTTCCTATATTCCAATAATTTCCTATATTACAACTTCAAAAAGTACTTCATTGGCTGTAAAGTGCTTTGGGACGCCCGGTGGTCATGAAAGGCTATATAAATGCAAGTCTTTCTTTCTCCTCAGGGAATATTCTGTTGACTTAACCTGTTGCCATACCTTCAACTAAGCATGTTAAAGATCGCATGACACTCTTTGAAGATGAGCAGAGAGTGTCCTCGCCAACATTCCTCTCTCAACCAACACCATAAAACACACATTCAATGCTCATTCCTCTCCTTGCTGACCTTGCCTACGTAACGGTCACTGCGCTCCAATTCCTTCTAGTTAATTGTGTGAAGGGCTTTGAGACATTTCAGAGCGATGATAAGATGCTACACAAAGTGCAAATCGTACAAACCGTTCAGCCGATGCGCAATCTTCTTCGGAATGGAAAATATTGCTCATTGTATTCTAACCTTTAGCACAAAGAAAATGGTAAAAATAAATGTTTATTTTTAAACATCGCGTAAGTTATGGGTTTCCAAACACATGAGCGCCATTGTCAGGCATGTTTTCCCCACATGGAAACAGGCCAGGCAGTCCGAGCCGCTCTCTTCTCCTCCCATACTGCAGTACGTGCAGTATGTCACTTCACAGGCCAGTAATGTTACAGTGTGGGCTGAAATGAACCAAAGACCGATAAACCATTCTATTCAGTCGAGATTTCGGCCCAGTGTGGGGAATAGTATATAACGGGTTATTGCAGGATCTCACTGGGCGCGGAATTAATGGGACCAGATTCATCACCCCAAATTTAATTTGCATGGAGATTTGTCGGAAATAGAAAACTGCATTCACTTCTTGTCCGACGTTTTGGAAGAAAGCCGATGTTAAAATGCAATGTTATTATTAACAATCGGATAGTAATTAGAGATACAACTTTTTCAAGTAAAGTGTTTTTTGAAGATTCTAAGAGGGTAATATTCCCTTTCATCCGACTATAATTGCCGATTTCACAAACAGAACCCTTCAGTGAGAAAAACAAATCTCAGCATAATAATAAACTTTTCCATTCAAAAAAATGTATGTGATAACAGTAAGTTTTTTTGTAAATATAGTTTGGAAAAAAACCCGATAGTGGTGACTATAAGAGTGGAAGGGTCTGCATACACTTTGTATTTGAATCTAGGCATTTACACTCCCCTACCGTGTGCACTTACATTTTAACCCAGGGTAAGATTTAATTTCCCTCCTGTACACTTTACACTTCAATCCAGGTGAGATGCCATTGCGCTTTCTTCCCCAGTTTTTGCCCGGCTCCGAGGTTCCCAGTGGGCCGCCGGGGTGCGACGCTCGGACACGGGAAGGACTGGGTGCCAATGCCACACAAAAGACCCACCACAGATGGGAATGGCTGCATTTTGGTGAACATGCAAATTCACAAGTGTAGGGAACAAGCGGCGCATACACACACACATAACGGGGTATGCATTTTAGCTCTTTGCAGAAGGTTGGGGGGTGGTGGGGGAGTTGTGGATTGTGTCTGTGTGGGGGTGGGTGGAATTAGATCTGTCTCTTTAATGGCTCGGACGCACGAAAAGGGAATCCCTCCGTACAGACGTCACGTTAACCAAGGAAACCCACACCTCGCATCATTTGACGCAAATATCCATTTTTAGGCAGCACTCTACGTCAATGGACGCTACCATCGACCAGATCTTAGTCATAGAGAGAGAAACAAAGATCTCACATGGATCCTATGTCACCGCTGAGCGTTTGCAAACACGTTTCTTTAAAATATATAGATATATCTTTTAGAAAGGTCAGGGTGGAAATGAAGCAACGAGTTGGATTCGGGGCGGGAGCGGTGAGTTGCTGAGTATCAGAGACGAGGGAAAGATTTCTCTCGGCACCCTCCCCGGCTGCTGGACGTTGGGCGGATCCGACAGCTTTGACGTGAATCCTGAGCTGCAGGAGTGTTGGAAATAAAAAGACCAGACTTAATACCAGAGTACTGACTCATCAACCTCGGGAGGTAGCGCGCAGCAACTATCCGACCGAGGGGGGCGGCACAACCCAAAAAAACATCATTAGTCACTGCAACAAGCGATCAGACCCGCGAAAGGGGGAGAAGTGTGTAAAAATACAGAGAGGAAGAGATTGGCTCTTTAAAAAAGTATATTAAAGTTTCAATCTAGAAAGGGGGAAAGTTTGGGGGGCGAATCCAGGACATTTTATGGATTTTTGCTGCTCATCAATTGCAAGAAGAGAAACTGAG
The DNA here is from genome assembly GCF_044704955.1 of Pristiophorus japonicus. Classification (NCBI taxonomy): domain Eukaryota; kingdom Metazoa; phylum Chordata; class Chondrichthyes; family Pristiophoridae; genus Pristiophorus; species Pristiophorus japonicus. Next base: position 204,852,099 of record NC_091983.1, read on the forward strand.
AGCAGAGCGAGGGAATGTTAATGTGTGTATGTGCTACAGTGTCTTGGAAATAACTGACTGAGGGACAAGTTTTCTTAAACAGCGGACTTGGATTTTTGGGAATATATTTATACACATATATTTAAATATATATCGGAGCAAATCTACCCAGGAGAAAGACCACCGGTCCAGCTTTTTTTTAAAAACAAGAATAACTTCTAACTGCGGTGGATCATGTACCACGATTATCCCGGGAACTACGATACTTCCTCCCGCAACAGCGCGTCTCCAGCTCGCCCCGACAGCGTCTTCGGCAGTGCCGGTACCATCAGTAGCCCTGCCAGCGGCTCCCAGGTAAGGCTCAGTACCCTGCGGAAGGGGGAGACACAGAGAGGGGGGCTTCCCGATGCTTCATCCTCTCCGACACTTCCCCTCCCCCCCCCCCCAAAAAAAAGTCTAGTTCATTTAAGAATAGGTAATTTCCAAGTAATGTTGTTTCTTGTGGCAATTATTGATCTGTAGCTAGGTTCAATATCTTAGTATGAATTTCGGGAACTTGTGTTTTTTTTTGCCTAGCTAACGAGGGACCTGGTGTGTGTGTGTGTGTGTGTGTGAGAGAGAGAGAGAGAGAGAGAGAGAGGCGGGAGTCCATTCCTTTCCCTGCCGTGTACCCAGCCTGTGGGTTTGCGTGTTTCCTCTCCTGGTCCCAGCCGCCGGTTGTCTGTGAGAGCTGGGACTGTGTCTGCCCAGTGTGCAGTGTGAGGTTTTGTCAAAACACTGGCACAAGTGTGAATCACCAGCTTCTACTGCCGGAGCGGCGTCAGATGGTCTCTGTGTGCACAGGTGAGCTTTTACATGAATAGATGTGTCACTTTAAACCTGCTTACTGTTTTAGTACACGTCGCCAGGAGCATCGTATTATGAATTTGCTTATGAATTTGCATCTGTGGGAAGGACCATTCTCCTCCGGTTAGTTGTGTTATTTGAACTGCCCTTCTCATAGATCCCGGGGATTTTGCCCCAGTACCCAGTCCCAGGACCCCTCGCCCGCTCTCTCTCTCGGCAGATTTCATGCGCTATTGGTCCATTTGACATGAAGCTATTTTCCTCCCCAGCTATCGGACGAGGCGGAGGGAGGGAATGAATGCAGCCAGTCTTTCCACTGAGCCCATTTGAAAAGAACTACCACTGACTTAAATAAACTAACCCAAAGTTGGCAAAACGGGAGTCACTTTTACATAACTTTTCCCATTGTAAAGCAATTGCCTTTCCAATAATTGCCTCCCCATTCAAAAAAAAAACCCTGCGCCATTTAAAAGATTCGGATAATAGTTTGTTATCTATTTAAAAACTGTAAAGTTCTCTCCAGTTGTCCTCCCAGATGAGTTAAATCCGGGACGCCGTCACTTTAATTGGAGCCCGAGTCTGATGTAACTTTCCTCTCCCTTATTTATTTAACGCAATCCTTCACGCCTTGTTCCTGCCTTTAAGGGCGGTGAAGAAATGGGGCGAGTTGGAGGGAAGCTTGCGCAACGCTGCAATTGCCTGGGATTACAAAATCGGTTTCGTAACTCTAGAGAAAAAAAAGCTCTCCGGACTTTGTGTTGCAGCTCTGTGGCGGAAGTCATTACCCAGTGCTGCTGCCAACATGATAACGCGGAGAGATGACTTTATTTTGTCTTGTTTTTCCTCTCTTTCCTTCTACCTCTCTATGCTCAAATAACACTTCCCGAAATTGTAACTTAAACCAAACCTTTTCCGGGTAGCTCTTGCAACCCCCCCCCCCCCGTTATTTTCGATTTTTAAAATGTAACTGGAATTCTTGTTCAAGGTTTGTACTGACGCCCTCTCTGGGCAGTCAGCCCCACCCCTCTTACCGCCCGTGGGCCGCGAACTTCCATCCGGCTCCCGGGAGCTGGCTCTGTCACTGTGTGTTTAATGTATTGACTTCCAGTAAATGCACCGCTTACAAGGCCAGCCTTTTGGCCACACCCCAAGTCCTCCTTTTACACAGTGGGCGTTTTGTTGGCTCTGTAGCTTGCGGCTGGAAACCATACCGGATTAGCATATTTCTAACTTTACTTACACATTTTTATATAGAAAATAAAATGTACCCCTGTGATTTATCATGTACAAATTGGGTGTGTTTTTGTTTCTCCATCTCTCTGTCTCCCTCTGGGCTCGTGTGGCGCTCTAGGTGGCCGATTTCTTTCTGTTTCCAGTGCTGTTGGAACTGCATTTCCTTCTAGAGCTTTTGGAGCCCACTGTCTAGGATCCTTGTTCCTAGGACATTGCTGTAGCTGATTATGAAGATCAAAGTCAGTGGATGAAAAGAACCCCCCTCCATCACCACCAACACCGGCGAGTTTGTCTCCCTCTGTCTAGTCACAGAAGTGAAAAATAAAGAACTTGCATTTCTGTAGCGCCTTTCACAACCTCGGGCCTTCCCAAAGTGTTTTTACAACCATTTACAACTTTCTGAAGTGCAGTCACTATTGTAATGTAAGAAACGAGACAGCCAATTTGCGCATAGCAAGCTCCCACAAACGGCAATGTGATAACGAACAGCTAATCTGTTTTAGTGATGTTGGTTGAGGGATAAACATTGGCCGGGCCAAGGGGGAGAACTCCCCTGCTCTTCGAAATAGTGCCATGGGATTTTTTACATCCATGTGAGAGGGCAGACGGGGCCTCGGTTTAACATCTCATCAAAAAGTTAGATTGTGCTGCTGCCATTTGCCAAGTCCAAGACGGGCAGAGCAAAGAGTGGGATTATGATTTGAGTTCTGATATTTGCTGATGAAAGTTGATTGAAAGTGCTAATAACAATAACCTGAACATCACAAGTGCGTGTGTGTGCGTGAGTGAGGGGGGCAGGGAGGGATGCGGATTTTCTACAATTAGACTTGTATCCAAATTCCAATTGGAAATTTTCCAGTCACCTCGCTCAATAAACCAGATAGTCTAGTCTAAAACTGGGCAGGTAGCAACCCTAACTGCAGGTAATCCCTTATTGGCCAGCTGAGGTGTGCTTTTGATAATGATTTAAGGGCTGGGTTGTACTTCTGTTTGTTCTTGAGTTGTTAGTTTAAACGATTACCATAAATGACAGATTCATTTAACAAGGATTTTATTGCAAAATGTTTCTGGTCTTTTTGCCAAAGAATTGTACAAAGCTTTGAGACCGTTCTGTCGATTCATAAATAAAAGCACAATCTATAGTCCTGTAGCACCATGCCAAATAAACCAATCTAAGCATTGCTGTCTTCCCAAGGCTTCTCAGCCATGCTCTTTAGGTTACACAGACATTGCACTTGAGATATATGTTCAAATCACTCCTGGCAAAATAAATTGTTTAATACTGACTATCACACGTTTGTGTGTGCACACCAGTACGTATGTTTAACACAGATTTTACCACATCACCATTCCTATACAGTAATGAATAGACAGTGCTCTTGTATGCAGATCGGGTCATGTGCAATTTTTTTGTCAGTGAATAGATCTACTATAATTGTAATTTCTACAAAAAATGTAATGGCCCATCAAACTGTGAAAAATGTTCTTTGTTCTTGGTTGAGTGTTTATAGTTGAGTGAGGCAATAGCCAGAATATATCATACAGAGGCAGGAACCAGCCATTAACTTCAGTTACAATATCAAGACTTCCCAGGTTTCAAGAGCATGGTGAAATGTATTTTATCCACCAAACTTCTGTTTAATTCTAGCAGTTGCTGTGCCAGGGAGTCGAGGGTTATGGGGAGCGGGCAGGGAAGTGGAGTTGAGGCCAAGATCAGATCAACCATGATCTTATTGAATAGCAGAGCAGGCTCGAGGGGCCAATGGCCTACTCCTGTTCCTATTTCTTATGTTCTACGGATTGCAATTAAGCACATAGACTGTCTGTGTGTGTCTACTTTGCATGCATTTTCTGTATAGCTGTGCTCCACCATCAATCTGAAAGCCCACATCCATGCTAGAAAGGATACCCTCTGATACACTATAGTCTGGTCACATTCAACTTGTAACCAATATCTGGTTTGGGCAGTTCTAATTTTTAAAAATTTCAACAGCAGTTGCATGTTTGAAGTTGGGTTAAAGCTTCTCTTTCATTTTGTAAGAATGAAAACCCCTCCAAGTCACACACCACCCTGACTTGGACATAGATCATTATTCCTTCACCTGCTGGAAATTGCTATCCAATCTCATCATGGGAGCAGAATCATCACAAGAACTGCAGTGGTTCAAGAAGAAGGCTCACCATTAGGGATAGACAATAAATGCAACCTTGCCAACACTTCTCCCTCAACTAACACTACAAAAAATGGATTAATGTTCATCTTATTGCTGTTTGTGGAATCCAGCAGGGTGCACAATAGGTGCTGTATTTGACCAGTTGCTGCATTTCAAAGTAATTCGCTAAATGTGAAGTGGATTAAGATGTGATAAGGTGCCGTATAAATGGCAGTTTTTTGTCCATTCATTAACATTCCCTTTCCTTGGGTGAGGGAAGCTACTCCAGATTCATCATGGTTCATTGTATGACATTTATGCTGGCTGGTTGGGGTATCATATGTTCTTATCATGGGCAATCCCTTGAAACAAGGATGACCTGCTTCCACGCCGAAAAGGGATGAGTTCACAGGTGCTTCAAAGAAGGACCTAATATTCCAGGTTGCAAACTACATGCTGAAGGGTGGAAGATGCCTGTGCATGGATTTTTTTTAATGTGTGGTGGCCGTTGCACACCAGCCACCACATGGACTTGACAGAGCTAGGTCTTGGTCCAGTGGCAAGGATTAACCAAGACGACTGGAGGCCAGCTCTGCTGCACGGACCTAGTGCGTGCACATATCGCAGTGTGGGCTGGCCCATGCTGCCCCAAGGCCCTCGCCTCTCCTGGGCCCTGATCACATCCCTCTATGAACTCTTGCCGCTCCTTTGCCCTGACCTAGCCACTCCTGCTGTACCTGCCCGCACTGCAGTCAGCCGTCGCCCTCCTGCAGCAACACGTGCTGCTCCTTGCAGTGGCATGCCGCCGCACGCTGATCCCTCTAATGGCCTCAGCCTGCTGATGGTCTTGGTATACCTGAGCAGTGGGCAATTCCCTTCACACAGGGTTGAATTTCTTCTCCAGAGGACATCTTGAGTGGGAATGCCCATCTCTACATTACAGCTACCAGTTAACTCTTAAAAGCACATTTGTTATAAATTTCAAAATGGTCACTCAACTTTGCTTTTCTTGAGCTAATATGGTGACCGCTGAAGTTATTTTTGGGATCACTAGCCGCTAGAATTAGTCACTTGTGCACAGCCCAAGTATAAAAGGCCAGCCATTTTGTATATTAGTCACTTTGGGCCTTAATAAAGCAGAGCCAAGGTCATACCTCTTGGAGTTAAACAGTACTCAGTCTAACAGTTATTGCAGACACAACATTTGATGACGAGACAACAAGAACCTTTGCATGCAAAAATGAGCACAATTGGATTGTTGGAGCGATTTGTGGAAGGAGAAGATTGGGCAGACTTTGTGAGCTGTTTGAGCCAGTTCTTTGTGGCCAACAAAATGGAAGAGGTCGGCGACGCAGATCGGCGCCGGTTGGTGTTCCTCACGTTTTGCGGTCCAAAAATTTATGGTCCGATAAAGAATCTATTCCTGCCTGTGAGTCTAATAGAGAAGACGTATGAAGAATTGTGTACACTGGTACAGGGCCACCTTAAGCCAGACGAAGTCATCATCATCTCGATTTTCATGCAGATTTTACACGCATGTTCGCTCTGAGGGCCAGAATGCGGTGGAATTCATTGCCGATCTGAGACGTCCAGCGGGACCGTGTAAGTTCGGAGCTGTGTTGGCAGACATGCTGCGGGACATTTTTTGTAATCGGCATCAACCACGAGGTGATCCTGCGTAAACTACTGGCGGTGGAGACGTTGGACTTGAACAGGGCCATCACGATCGCTCAGTCATGCATGACGATGGATAGAGGTCTAAAGCAGATATCAGTGAAAAATCGAAACTCGGCAAGTACTGTAAATATGATTTGATTCGGCAGAGCGGCACATGGCAGGGCCTACCCGACTGCGTACGCGAAACCTGCGGCTGCCCAAAGTTCGCCAGCGGGAATGCATCCGATTTCTCCGTGTTGGCGTTGTGGGGGAAATCATCGGCACCAGCAATGCCGATTTAAGCAATATAATTGCTGAGAGTGGGGCATCTCCAGCGCAAGTGTCCGCAGGTGAGCAAGCGTGCTGCGACACACCACGTGGAGGATGATGGTCAGGCTAATGCGGATCCGGAATCTCAATCCGAGATACCAGAGGAGAAAGTTTATGGACTGTACTCATTCTTAACGAAGAGCAAACCGATAATGATCAACGTGAAATTTAATGGGGTGCTGGTATCGATGGAACTGGACACGGGGGCAAGTCAATCGATAATGAGCCCGAGGGCATTCAACAAGCTGTGGGATACTAAGGCTGTGAGGCCCGGCTGAATCCAGTCAATGGCAAGTTGCGCACGTACACCAAAGAACTCATAACGGTGATTGGCAGTGCCACAATTAAAGTGTCGTATGACGGTGCGATTCATGAGTTACCGCTATGGATTGTCCCAGGCAATGGCCCAATGCTGTTCGGCAGGAACTGGCTTGAAAAAATCAGATGCGATTGGAACGACATCAAGGCGTTGTCGTCGGAGAAAGATACATGTGCCCAAGTACTGAGCAAATTCTCCTCGCTGTTCGAACCAGGCATCGGCAACTTCACGGGAGCCAAGGTGTAGATCCACGTGGACTTGGATACAAGACCCATCCATCATAAAGCTCGGGCAGTTCCGTATATGATGACTAAGAAGGTCGAAATCGAACTGGACAGACTCCAGGGTGAAGGGATCATATCACCGGTTGCATTTAATGAATATGCCAGCCCCATTTGTTCCTGTGCTGAAAATGGCACAGTCAGAATCTGTGGAGACTACAAGGCTACAATCAGCAGGGTTTCGAAACGGGATTAATACCCGCTACTGAAGGCTGATGACTTGTTTGTGATGCTAGCCAGAGGGAAGTCGTTCACCAAACTGGACTTGACGTCAGCCTACATGACACACGAGCTGGTCGAGATGTCGAAGAGACTTATGTGCATTAACACGCATAAAGGTGCCCTTTTGGAATTCACTCAGCTGCAACAATATTTCAGAGGAACATGGAGAGTCTACTGAAGTCCGTTCCTAGAACCGTCGTGTTCCAAGATGACATCCTGATCACAGGCGTGATCCTGAGGAACATCTAAACAACCTAGAAGAGGTTCAACATGGTCTGGACAAAGTGGGACTCAGACTGAAATGCTCGAAGTGCATCTTCATGGCACGAGAGGTCGAATTTTTGGGGAGGAAAATTGCTGCTGACGGCATCGGGCCCACGAACGTGAAAACCAAGGCCATCTATAATGCACCCAAGCCGCAGAATGTGACTGAGCTGCATTCATTCCTGGGTCTACTCAACTACTTCGGTAACGTCCTACCTAAATTGAGCACCTTATTAAAACCACTGCACATGCTGCTAAGAAAGGTTTGGTCTCCTCGCACATTTGCTGGGGTGCGGGGTGTGTCTCAAGACAGAGCTTTTGAGAAAGCCACTAATTTGCTTTGCTCTAACAAACTGCTGGTACATTATGACCCATGTAAATGTTTAGTATTGGCCTGTGATGCTTCGTCATATGGAATTGGTTGCGTATTCCAACAAGCTAATGAGTCGGGTAAACTTCAACCAGTTTGTCTAAAGCGGAAAGAACCTACAGCATGGTAGAGAAAGAAGCACTAGCCTGTGTGTGGTGGGGTTAAAAAGTTTGGTCTTCAGTTTGAACTGGAGACAGATCACAAGCCGCTCATTTCACTCTTCTCTGAAAACAAAGGTATCAATACCAATGCTTCATCCCACATCCAGACATTATCCGCTTATGATTGTCATTCCTGGCACCGAGAATTGTGCCGTTGCTTTGAGCCATCTGCCGTTGCCCATACCGGAGGTGGAAACACCACAACCGGCGGACCTATTGTTAGTTATGGATGCGTTTGAAAGTGAAGGAACCTCTGTCACGACTCAACAAGTTAAGACCTGGACCAGCCAGGACCTGATTTTATCGGTGGTGAAGAGTTTCATCCTCAAAGGTGATTGGTCTGCCATACCCCAGCAAATGTGCGAGGAGACCAAACCTTTCATTCGTTGCAAAGACAAACTGTCTATTCAGTCAGATTGTATACTGTGGGGCAATCGTGTTGTTATGCCCAAGAAAGGGAGAGAGAAATTTGTACGTGAGCTACATACCACACATCCCGGCATTGTAATGATAAAAGCCATCACCAGGTCTCATGTATGGTGGCTGGGAATTGACTCTGAGCTGGAATCATGTGTGCATCAGTGCAACACTTGCATGCAGCTCAACAAAGCACCAACGGAATCACCGCTGAGTCTGTGGTCGTGGCCATCCAAAACATGGTCCAGGATCCACATAGACTTTGCAGGTCCCTTCCTGGGGAAGATGTTTTTAGTTGTGGTAGATGCATATTCGAAGTGGATAGAGTGTATAATCATGTCATCCAGCACATCCACAGCTACCATTGAGAATCTGTGTCATGTTCGCGACACATGGTCTGCCTGAGATCGTTGTTAGCGACAACGGATCGTGCTTCAACAGTCAGGAGTTTCAAGAGTTCATGAAACTCAATGGTATCAAACATGTAAGGTCAGCACCATTCAAACCTGCATCCAATGGGCAAGCAGAACGTGCTGTCCAAATCATAAAGCAGAGTATGAAGCGAGTAACCCAAGGGTCACTGCAGATCTGCCTGTCATGCATACTCCTTAGTTACAGGACAAGACCACGCACGCTTACCGGGGTCTCATCTGTTGAACTAATGATGGAGAGGTCTTAAGACCAAGCTACCTCTTGTAGACCCGGAGTTGAATAATCATGTTGAATATAGAAGACAAAGTCAGCAAGGGTATCACGATCGCGCCGTTATGTCACGTAATATTTCTGTAAATGATCCTGTATATGTCTGAATTATGGTCAGGGTCCCAAGTGCTTCACTGGTACTGTCATGGCCATGGAGGGCAACAGAGTATTTATTGTCAAGCTCAAAAATGGGCAAACATGCAGGAAACATATGGATCAGACAAAGCTGTGGCACACAGACAAACCGGAACAGTCGGAGGAAGAGACAGTCGACGACCAACCAACCAACCCCCAGTCATCAGAGGACTCAGTGGTCATCAGTGAATTGGGACTTTCAATGCTACTCCCACCAGGTCAGCCACCCAGCCACCAGTCACAACAGACTCTGAACACTCACCCAAGGCTGGAGTTGAACTGAGACGGTCAACCTGGGAGCGTAAAACACCGGAAAACAGCATAAAATACTGTGTTAATATCTCAGAGGGGGGTATTGTCATGTATGTACTTTCGGGATCACTAGCCACTAGATGGCGTTACTGTTGGAGCCCATTGGGCTGCATGCACGTGTGTGCAGTCCAAGTATAAAAGACCAGCCATTTTCTTTATTAGTCACTTTGGGCCTTAATAAAGCAGAGCCAAGGTCATACCTCTTGGAGTTAAACAGTACTCAGTCTAACAGTTATTGCATACACAACAGTTTTCTGCTCTTGCAACACCTTGCTCCTGCCCCGCACCTTGCACTGAACAATAAAAACAGAAAAGAAACGTATGGTAGTGTAGTGGTTATGTTACTGGGCTAGTAATCCTAAAACCTGGACTAATGATCCAGAGTACATGAGTTCAAATCCCACTGTGGCATTTGCAGACTTTGAATTCAGTTTATAAAAAAAAAAAAATGGTGTAATCAGTAAAAATAATCATCAAATTGTTGTATAAACCAACTAGTTCTCTAATGTCCTTTAGGGAAAGAAACCTGCTGTCCTTAGCTGGTCTGGCCTATATGTCCCACATCAACATCCCTCTTAACTGAATTGCCACTTCAAAGAGCAATTAACAGCTGTGATCACCATTCACATTCAGGTTCACACATGAAGCATAGTGACTTCGATCAGGAGTATCCATCCTATAGCCTTAGGACCTTGCAAAATCAGCACTATTTACGCTTATATTTCATACTGCTTTGTCCCTTTTGAATTCTGCGGGCCTGGATATTTGGAAAGGATTTTTTTTAACACAGTTGCCTCATTGCTGGATAAAACCAAAATCAGAATGGCAAGATGTGTTAATGTCAGCAGTTATTTTCATTCATTCTCGGGATGTGGGTGTCTCTGTCAAGGCCAGCATTTATTGTCCATCCCTTGTTGCCCCTTGTATGACTGAGAGGTTTGCTAGGCCACTTCAGAAGCCAGTTAAGGGTCAACTAGAGTGGAGTGGGACTGGAGTGATATATAGGCCAGACTGGGTAAGGACAGCAGATTTTCTTCCCTAAAAGACATTCATGAAGTAGTTGGGTTTTTCTGACCAACACCTTTATTGTCATTTTTTTCTGCTACCATTTATTTCCAGATATTTTAAACTGTATTCAAATAATCAAAATGCCACGATGGGATCTGAACACTCATTCCCTGGATTATTAGTCCAGATCTAAATTACTAGACTAGTAACACAACTACTACATTACCATACCCATTAAGGTTTGAGATATGTAGAAATGAATGAAATAAATTGGTAGTTTCGAGTGAAAAAGAGAGGAAAAATAGAGATTAAAGTATGATTTCTTGCATCACAACAGTGATTACATTTCAAAAGTACTTCATTGGCTGTAAACTACTTTGGGACCTCCTGAGGTTATGAAAGGCGCTATATAAATGCAAATTCTTTGTCATGCAAGCTGCAGCTAGATTCTACATGATGGGTTATAACAAAGTTGCTTACAATGAGACTTTCCTAAAGCAGCACTGATAAGTTCAGGAACAATTTGGGAATTAGAAATAATTTGTCTCCATCTGTACCATCAGCAGAATTTCCCATGACTTTTGTAAGATGTGTATGAATGAGGTTTTGATTGTATTGTCATGGGACTGCAGCAATGGCACTCACTGGCCTTATGTTTTTTTTGATCCTCCTCCCCTCAGAAATACCGATCAGACATGCCAGGATCTAGCAGTGCCTTTGTCCCAACAATCACCGCCATTACCACCAGCCAGGACTTGCAGTGGATGGTTCAGCCCACAGTTATAACCTCAATGTCCAGCCCTTACTCCCGGTCGCACCCTTACAATCTACCAGGGACCAGCATCTCATCACCTTCCTCCACCACTTTACACCGACCGGGGGTTATCAAAACTATCGGAGCAACAGGACGAAGGAAAAGAGACGAACAGGTGAGATTGAAGCACTGTGTCCGTAGAGATTAATCTATCAATCATCAGCCCATTCATTTAGCCTTCTGAAGTTGTGTTCAATTTCCCGCTCTCCATGCCTTTTATAGTCACCTTTCTGCAATTTATTTTCTGTCTTTGCAAGTGCAAGGCCTCATAGGAATTGCTGGATGAGAAAAGATCAAGGTCCATCTAGTTTGCCTGGTACAAACATAATGAAGTTGTTGACTAATCATGGCAATCAATCTCTTTATCAATGAGTTTACAGCAGACTCAGACATGAGGCAAGGAAAACCCCAATGGTGGAGAGCTTTGCGAGCCATAGGTCCAAAGTCAACTGTTCCTTCCAAGCTCCCTCTGTCCACTATTTTAACAAAGATTTAAAATAAAAGAGTATTATTTAAAATAGCACACCTAAGACTTTCTTACTAATACCTCACAGCACAGCTTCAATCCATTAGGCTCTATTGTCACCTAGCTAGCACCTTGGGATTAAGAAGTGCCTCTGTAAAATTCACTTTAGTGCTATACCAGGATAGCATTTTGTTCCAGTATTGTAATCTGGGGGATAGGGGTGGGTGGAGTCAACATAATACATAGAGAGGCAACCCAGAGGCTGTGTCAAAGAGTAGCATTTTGAAGGTTGAAGAACCACACAATTTAAAGCACAAAAAGAGGTCCTTTGGACATCATGTCTGTGCCTTTGTCAGCTCTTTAACTGGGAGTATTTACTTTAATCCCATGGTCCTGCTTTTATATTCTCGCTTTATCCAATTCCCTTTGAAATTATGTTGTAGTCTCTGCCTCAATAGCCACATGTGGCAACATATTCCATGTTCCAATAATCGTCTGTGTGGGGAAAAAATGTCTTCCGTGCTTCTATTTTCCTTCTTCACTCTTCTAGTGACAGTCCTCTGACTGAACCTCAATTGATAAATTGGTAACATATCTTTCATTCTTTACCCTCAAAACCTTTCATAATTTTAAAATCCTTAATTTGATGTCCCCTTAAACATCTTTGCTCCAGTGAAGAAGACCCCTCACCAGTTTCAACCTTTTCTTCAAAACAATAACCTTTCATTCTTGGCATCAGTCATTGTACCCTTTCCATGGCTTAAATAGCCTTCCAGTATTAAGAACATAAGAACATAAGAAATAGGAACAGGAGTAAGCCATACCGCCCCTCGAGCCTGCTCTGCCATTCAGTAAGATCATGGCTGATCTGATCATGGACTCAGCTCCACTTCTCTGCCCGCTCCCCATAACTCCTTATCGTTTAAGAAACTGTCTATTTCTGTCTTAAATTTATTCAATGTCCCAGCTTCCACAGCTCTCTGAGGCAGCGAATTCCACAGATTTACAACCCTCTGAGAGAAAAAATTTCTCCTCATCTCCGTTTTAAATGGACGGCCCCTAATTCTAAGATCATGCCCTATAGTTCTAGTCTCCTCCATCAGTGGAAACATCCTCTCTGCATCCACCTTGTCAAGCCCCCTCATAATCTTATATGTTTCGATAAGATCACCTCTCATTCTTCTGAATTCCAATGGGATACACAATTCTCCATCTCTGGCTTAACACAGGATATACGGCATGGGAACAGACCATTTGGTCCAACCAGTCCATGCTGGCATTTATGCTCCACTCAAGCCTCCTTCTGTCTTTCCTCATCTAAATATATCCATATAACCCTCTATTCCCTTCTCCCTCATATGCTTATCTAACCTCCCCTTAAATACATCTATGTTATTCACTTCAATCTCTCCCTGTGGTAGCGAGTTCCACATTCTCATCACTCTTTGGGTAAAGAAGTTTCTTCTGAATTCCCTATTGGATTTCTTGGTGACTATCTTGTATTGATGGCCTTTAGTTAGGCTCGTCCCCACAGGTGGAAGCATTCTCTCTGTATCCACTCTATCAAAACCTTATTAATTTAAAGACCTCTATTAGGTCACCCCTCAGCCAACGCTTAACCAACATACAAATCCAACATCACTTCCTTGCTTTTATATTCAGTGCCCCATATATAAAATCCAGAATCACATTTGCTTTTTTTAAATTATGGTCTACGCAGCCACTATTAAAGAGCTATATATCTGCACCCCTAACATAAGGGAGTGCAATTCAATTGAATCGCAAATTGTTTTATGTAGTCAGGTTTTTAGTTAGTGTTCTGTTGGACAGCAACAGGGATCGGTTTCTGTAATCAAATTGCAGTGAGTTTTGTTTTAACATGCAACTTCGCCTGCTGCAGGGGAACAGCATACCAAGTGTATGTTATAGTAAATATTATAGGGAATACAGTGCATCTTTACAGTTTAATAGGGTGTCTATTATAGGCAGTTAGTAAGTTGCCTTTGTTATTACTCACAGTCAGCTGCTGAATAGCATTTAGGTGCCTTGGAACGTTTTACTATGTTGAAGGCGCTATATAAATGCAAGGTATTGTTGAATAAAGAATTTTTAAAATGTCGAATGAGTTGGGAGAGAGAATTTAAAAAATCTACAGAGCAACCTATTGATCAGAGCCTGCAATTTTACCATAACAACTGATGCAGTAACTTTGAGTGGAAAATAATGACATAGCAATTTACCATGGAAAATGGTGGAACAAAACCAAGAGCATAAATCACGACACGAGGAAATGAGGATTCTGGACAGGAAGTGCAGACTCTACGCAAGGCTTTTAATATATAAATAGTGCCCTCTGTATACAGTATCTGAATGATACACCATGTATGTATTATACAGCATAGCGTAAGACTGTCCATACTGTGTATATTATAAGGAATATCATACCCTGCGTATATCACAGCATGATAGGAGAGCCTGTATATTCTACAGTGAATGGCAACTGCCTCTGAATATTAGTAAATAGCAACACTTGCATATTAAAGAGAATTACATATTGAAATCACACCCTATATTACAGAATTACACACTTTGGGGTCGAAATTTGGTTGCTAATGCCTACTGATAACGCCGGTGTTAGGTGTTAACTGGGAGTTAGGCGTCTGGGAGTGGCGTTCGGTGCTGTTCACGCCTGATGCAAAATTCAGTTCAAACGTAACTTACCGCCGGCTAACGCTATGGAAATCATGACATCCGTATGAGTGCATCGCCTCCTTGGTGCCCTTCTCTCCACATTCACTTTGTCACCTCACTTAACGGCTGGCGTCCATGACACCTGAAAAAGTTGGACTGCACAAGGCAGAGAAACTAATCCGGGGCGTTATTTAAATAGAGTTGCAGCCAGGGCTCAGAGGTCTCGGTTAGTGCTGCGTTTGATGCTCGCACAGGCAGTAGGGTGTTGCGTCATTCTGCTGTTGACTCACCTGATTGGCTGTTAGTATGTGGGATCGCATGCCAGGCCACATGGCTTCGCTTGGCAGGCCACATGGTTCGCAAGCCAGACATGAGACTCCCTAAGCAAATGCTCTATGCGGAGCTCCATCACGGCAAACGAGCCAAAGGTGGGCAGCGGAAATGTAACAAGGCCACCCTCAAAGACTCCCTGGTAAAGTGCGACATCACTACTGACACCTGGGAGTCCCTGGCGGAAGACTGCCCGAAGTGGAGAAAGTGCATCCAGGAGGGCGTTGAGCTCTTCGAGTCTCAATGCCGAGAGCGTGAAGAGGTCAAGCGCAGGCAGCGGAAGGAGCGTGCGGCAAACCAGTCCCACCCACCCCTTACCTCTGCGAATGTCTGTCCCACCTGTGACGGTCTGTGGCTCTCTTATTGGATTGCTCAGCCACCAAAGAACTCTCTTCCAAGGGACTGCCCATGATGACGACGAGTATCTGGGACTCATTGGCTGCTATCTCGGATAACTTTGATATCTCTATTTCGCTGTGACCTGTGCCAAGTGATGGGGGCAGTGATCGCACACCACATTGTCCTGCGGCGTCGGCTTGAAAGGCGCTGGCTGCAGAGACAGCTTATGGCAAATGTGGATTCTCCCCAGAGGAAAAGCCCCAGACGGTGGGGCAGGAGGCTGTACACAAGCAGGGTTTACTGTGTGCTCTTCTCTTGAGATGTCTGAGGAGCACTGCTTAAGAAGGTTGAGGTTCAACCTTTGCAACCTTCTGTGGATATACCTGGCAGCTGACATCGGCACCAGGACCTCGCTGTCAATGGCAGTGAAAGTGACGGCAGCACTGAACTTGTATGCTACCAGCACCTTCCAATCTCCTGTAGTGATATATGCATCATCTCGCAGTTTGCAGTACATTGCTGCACTCGCCAGGTGACCAACGCTCTCTACGGCAAATGATAGGACTACATCAAGTTCAGCATGTCAAGGGAAGATCAGGATGAGCACTCCCGTGTCTTTGCCAGGATAGCGGGCTTACCCAGGGTTCAATGAGCCATTGATTGCGCACATGTGGCATTGAGGGCCCCTCCCCACAATTCCACTCCCTCAACATACAGCTGGTCTGCAATCACAGACAGCTGATCCTCCCTGTCGATGCCCTGGCAGCTGCCACGATGCCATCATCCTGCGGGAGACCATCATCCTGTGCCACGACTCTTCAAGCCACCACATGAAGGCCGTGGCTGGCTCCTGGGCGTCAAAGAATATGGTGTGGCCCCCTGGCAGCTGACGACACCCCTCTGCAATCCCTCCACCCCTGTCGAGCAGCGCTACAACAGCAGCCATACCACAACCCTGGCTGCTATTGAGCAAACTCTCTGGCTACTGAAGCAGCGTTTCTGCTGCCTTGACCAATCTGGAGGAGCATTGCAGTACTCGCCTGACACAGTCTCCATGATCACCGTTGTCTGCTGCATCCTGCACAACTTGACCATTATGAGGGGCCAGCCATTAACTCCAGGGATGGATGATCCACCTCGGGAGGAAGAGGAGAAGCCTCACCAAAGGAGGAGGCAGCCTGACACTGCTGCGGCTGGAAGGACTGCTTGCCAGAGCCTCATCGCTCATCAGTTCCAATAAATGAGACTTGACGTACTGAATGGCCAGCCTATACATGTGGGCATCAATTCAACACTTCGCTATCCACCCATCAGCCCTCTATTTTAAATAATCAGTGCGTCATCACGTGAACAATCCAAACTTGATTTATTGCAAACATAAATCATGTGTGCTGAAAACAAGCACATGCCAACAACTTCATCCCCAACACATCAACATACCCACAAAACCCCTTCAAACATTCTCCGAGACATCCAAGTGGACATATTGACATCAGTTCATTTTGTAACTAGGTAGCCATCTCTGGCGAGTACCAAACAATTGTGGCATCATTCATCCAATGCAATAATTTACATGAGCTCATATTGCAACAACCCCGCCATCTCTGTTGACTATCAACCAAGTGTTTGGTGCGTCATACAAGTGCAACTAATTTTTAAAGCTTATTTTCACAAAGTCAGCATATGTGGCCACCTTCCCAAAGGTCTTTACTTTGTCTTAAAGAAGGCTTTACCACCTCTTCCCTTCTCCCCCCTCCCACACCTACTGCTCCTCCACAATGGGGTCTCGGGGCCTGCAGCAAGGCTGAGAGTCGGTTGCTGACTTGGATCTGCAGCCACACATGATGGCCTAGCAGGATGTCCCTGACCAGCTCGGGCCCTGGCTGGAAGCACCATTCAACTGATGGGGCCCCAGACCAGACGGCAGCGGTCAGTGCGTCCACTGAATCTATTTGCCTCTGCATCAAGAGTGTCTGCGATTGCAGTACATCAGAGAGGTGACTCAGGACACCACGCACTGATGACATTTGAGTATGGAGGCCTACAATAGCATCGGCCTGGTGCTCAATGGCCACTGTAATGTCAGCCATAGCTATGCCACCATGTCTGGGACCCCATGTTCACTGTTTGCATCTAGCTTCTATTGGTATCTACCAAGGATGGTCTCCATGGGCTGTTGATAGGCATGAGCAACAGTTGAGGTGGAGTCCTTCATCCTCACAGCTAGTGCATCAACACTCTCTGGCACCCTTGCTAGTGCACCCAGCAGATCACTGTGCAACTGCAGGGATTGTCTGGCGACAACCTCTAGGTCGGGCTCATTGAGTGCTGCTGAGCATCACTCAGCCGTGCACTGACCCTTCAGGGAGCTGGACCCCGGGCTTCCCCCTCCCTGTGGCATTGCTGGAGGCCACTGGGTCCCAGAGCATCATCCACCTCTGCCTCTCCCAACAGCCCTTGGTCAGCAGCACTGCTGGCCCCGCGCTCTGTGCAGCCTCCTGCGTGAGGTCGAAGGAGGTGTCGTCATCCTGCTCCTCCTCATCCTCTTGGTCATTGCCAAAATCTGCACCCGTAGAAGGCCCTGGTCATCTGAAAGCACAAACACAGAACAGCGGTCACCTGCAGGGGAGGGGCCAGGAGCAGGAAAGGCATTCGTGAATGCCAGTCTCATGGAAATAGCTGCACGTTGATGGTGTGAGGGCTTAGTGTCCTGCAGGTCACTGCAAAAGAACTCAACATACCGTCACTGACACGAGGGGGTTCGGCCGCACCCATCGCATCAATTTGCATGCCATCAGGGCAACTATCCGTTCCTCCAACAGAGTGAGCACTTGGAGGTCTAGCTCCCCTCCACCAGTTCACATTTTCTCCCGCCAGTTGTGTGTGAGCTTCGCCTGTAACATTAAACAGAGAGTCTGCGTTAGAGGCCTTCTATCTGTGTGTCCCAAGTGCCTTACATATTTTACTACAATTTACTCAGAGTCTTCACAGCTCGATTGTAACTACCATTTGCGGTGTCGACTTGCTGTGGCAGTGCTTGAATTAGGGCTACAGACCTTACAGTAATGGGGAGGCTACCGTCTTCGAGATGCATGTGAAGACTGAGGAGTTAACAACATGAGGAATGGGTTTGCAGAACCGAGTAGCAAGGTTAATAGCGCATGCAGGCCCTTGCAGTGGGAGAGGCTGCAAATGGGAACCTTGACTGTGGCCTCACCCACTTAGAGCATGGATTCCGAGACTCTACATTGAGCAGAGAGTGCACATTGAGGTCAGAGCATAGCATGTTGACATTTGAAATTAAAGATACTCACCCTCACTAGCCATGTCATGTCATGTTCCACTTTCTTCAACAATGCATTGCTGTCCTTGGCACCATGTCACTTGCAGACACTTGCTCTGCCATCTCCCTCCGTAGTCTTCAGTATGCTTGGGGTTGGGTTCTCCTCCCAGCCTATGTCCTCAGTGCCTGTCGACGCCTCTCCAGGGGATCAAGGAGTGCATCCAGTGTGGCCTCCGTGAACCGATGGGCATGCTGATGAGCTGCTGCTGCAAGGTCTGCCGTGCTCACGGTCTGAGTGAGTGCATAGGAAGTGAATATATCCACGAGGTGTTGAGGCCCCCAATCAACACCTCAATGGAATCTAGGTGGCGCCACTATGTCTGTGGCACAGCTCCAAGTGCTGCATAACTCCCGAATGTTGAGCCTGCGCTTAACGGCCCACTTAGCGTAGCACATACAGATAAGTGTGCAACGGCATGATTTTACACTGCTATCAATTCTTTAGGCGTCAGCACTGAATTTCGTGTTTGGGGAGCTCTCCTGAAACGAGGCATTAAAAATTTATCTTGTGGTGACAATGCCTCAAACATGGCAGTTGCGAATTTTGACCCCTATGTATATTACAGCAGAAAAGCATCATATGAGTATATTATAGCAGAATAGCACGGCCTGTCTGTATTATAGCAGAATTGCACGGTCTGTCTATGTTAGCAAAATAGCAGTCTGTCTATATATTAGCAGAATAGCACGGCCTGTCTATATTATAGCAGAATAGCAGTCTGTCTATATATTAGCAGAATAGCAATCTGTCTATATTATAGCAGAATAGCACGGCCTGTCTGTATTATAGCAGAATTGCACGGCCTGTCTGTATTATACCAGAATTGCACGGTCTGTCTATATTAGCAAAATAGCAGTCTGTCTATATATTAGCAGAATAGCACGGCCTGTCTATATTATAGCAGAATAGCAGTCTGTCTATATATTAGCAGAATAGCACGGCCTGCCTATATTATAGCAGAATAGCACTGTCTGTCTATACAATATTAGCAAAGTAGTATGGTCTGTCTATATTGTAGCAAAATAATACAAATCTTGCTTCATTGTAGCAGTACATCACAGATCAATTGAGAAGTAGCGATTAGTTGGTGCTGCGTTTTGTTAAAGGTTTGTTAGAAGAGGGAGATGAGTAGTTCGATAGTTTTGATGTCCTGGAACAGAATAGATTGGGAGCCTGGAGATTAACAGGAGGCAAAGGTATCTGTTTGTGCCTCTGGCTGGGCGTTTATGTAATAAGTGCAGGTACACACCCAAATCCGGTGGACAGTTTGCCGTATAGATATGTGTATTTGTCTGCCCCCTGAGGCTCACCTGGAAACAGGCACCCTCGCGATCATTCTCCTGTACCACCAATGACTGATGTGAATATCTTTGATTAATAAAGGAATTTTACTGACATTGACCAGATAGATAGAAAAAATTCATAAAGCGCCTTTCAAATCCTCAAGACCCCACCCCCCAAAGCACTTCACAGCCAATTAATTACTTTTCAAGTGTAGGCGTTGTTCTGTCAGCAAAAAAAGATTCACAAAAGGAAATAGATGCATTGTGTCGGCTGTGGCTCAGTGGGTAGCACACTCGTTTCAGTCAGTAGGTTGTGGGTTCGAGTCCCACTCCAGGGACTTGAGCCCATAAATCTAGGCTGTCACTCCAGTGCAGTGCTGAGGGAGTGCTGCACTGTCGAAGGTGCTGTGGATGAGATGTTAAATGTCTGCTCTCTCAGATGGACATAAAAGATCCTAAGGCATTATTTTCGAAGAAGAGCAGGTGAGTTATGTCCTGGACAATATATATCCCTCCATCAACATAACAAAAAACATATTATCTGGTCATTATCATATTGCTGTTTGTGGGAGTTTGCTGTGTGCAAATTGGCTGTCCCGTTTCCTACTTTACCACAGTGACTACACTCCAAAAGTACTTAATTGGCTGTAAAATGCTTTGAGACGTCCGGTGATCATAGAAGGTGCTATAGAAATGCAAGTCTGTCTTTCTTTCTTTCATTGGAGGGAGGAACGATTTATAAATGATATGATATAATATAAAATAAAGCCACCACATAATCTTTCGACATGACCGAGGGAGAAATCCTTTAATGAGTGAACCTTGCAGAATGTTCTAATGGGAGGTAATATAGGAATGCAAGTTTTTTTTTCTTCTTGCGAAAACTTGAAGGGCCATAGTGCACGACACATCAAGGTTTAAAAAAAATAGGAGTGAAAATGAGATAAACCAGGAAGTAGTAACTAAGTGACTGCAAGACTGAGTATTAAAAGCTCAGCGATTATAGGATGCAGGAAGAGACCGAGGGAGGTTAGAAGTTTTGTGGTTCCAGGAAGGAATGAAAAGTATGAGGCTATTTAAACAAAAACAAAGTTTGTTTATTTTTTGTGTCCTTGCTTGTTGTGAGGAAGTAGTTCATTCGTCAGTCTACCTGTTATATCTTCCGTTGGGCCACTAGATGGATAGGTAAAGGAGAGCATTTGATCTCTTCTAGCCCACCTATCCAGAAAGGTCGACAATTCTGCAGCCCACGCCCCTCCCCCATCACTGAATCCACTGTTAATTAAATGATCCGAGCATTTTTGCGTCCACTGACCTACTTGGAAGTCCATTCCATGTGTTGACCATTCCTTTTGTAAAGAAGTGCAGCCTTTGGTCACTCCCCTTCAGTCCCCATTTTACTAGTGTTGAATGCGTGCATCTTGTCCTACTGTCAGTCGAGACACACATGTAATTTGACCCTAACCCGCTGGGGGAGAAACGGGCAGGTTCGGATATGACACCCGATTTACACGCTGCCCGATTTTACTCTTCTTTAACCTCAATCGAGCAGGGCGTAAAGCGAGTGGCCAACCTGAACTCACCTATTTCTCGCTGGATGGGTTGGGTATAAATTACGCCCGCATTGTCAGGAAAGATGACCCTTTCTTTCTTACTGTGTATGTCTCAGTACGTCAAATCCGTTACTGTAAAGATTTGCGGTGAATGAACCTGATTCAATATATTCCACTTGGGACTATATTTTTTAGGGCAATTGCTACCTACCAGCAGTCTATTCCTTACCAGCTCCCTCCTGTGTTAAGCTCCTAAGAATGCTCCATAGTTCATCAGGACAGAAACTCTTCTATCCCGTGGACTATTTTTGATTTTCTTACTTTTGACTCTAACGAAATGTACTCGTGCTGCTTGAATAGCTTTGATCTCGTTCTCAGAGAACTTCCTCATCTGTGTCAGATTTTAAGAAAGAAGGACTTGCATTTACGTAGCACCTTTCACGTCCTCAGGACATTCTAAAGCACTTTACAGCCAATTGAGTACTTTAGAAGTCTAGTCACTGTTGGAAGTGTGTCAGCTAATTCGCGCACAGTAAGGTCCCACAAACAGCAATGGGATTAATGACCAGATCATCTGATTTTGAGTGTTGGTTGAGGGATAAATATTGACCAGGGCAATGGGAGAACTCCCCTACTCTTCTTCGAAATAGGGATCTTTTACATTGATCTGAGAGGGCCTTGGTTTAACGTCTCATCCCTCAGTACTGCATTCAAGTGTCAGGCTAGATTTTTGTGCTCCAGTCTCTGGAGTGGAACTTGAACCCACGACCTTGTGACTCAGAGCCGCGAGTGTTACAATGGCTGACTTTTTTTTTAAAGTCCGCATCGTATTGTACATTAAACAACTGAAGGCGGCACCGAAACCCGCTTCCTATTTAAACACCTGTCTCCCAGCACTGGACACAATATTCGAACTTACTGCAGTGTGCAGCATTGCCAGGGAGCTGTGCAGTCGGATCCCTGGTCCTGACTAAATCTGATTAGTCATTCATTTTCCTGGTTGGAGTAGTTGGCCTTTGTCTGCTTTTAAATTGATGCTGAATTCTGTGGAATACCGAGAAGAGATCTCCACAACTGAGCAGCGTTCAGGTGTGAGGGGGGTTATGAAAGTCATTGTCATCGGTTCGATATTCTTTATCTTTTTTTTTCCTCCTTTTTTTAAATTGTATTTTTTATTTCCATTCCCCCCCTCCTATTTAGATTTTCCACTGCCGTCTCCCACTGCCGTCGCATTATCTCCATCCGGCAGAGCAGCATGGCCTGGGCCGTGGACTTCTCAATGGCCACCGTCAGTGCTGCTCCGGGAGCGACCAAGAGCAGACGTGCTTCTGCAGGGTAGGTCTGGTCCTGCCACTTTCTCCCGCCCATGAGATGGGACTGCTCCGTCCTGTGGGTTGGAAAAGCAAGCATTTCTCTTTAACACTCATCGTTAATTAGTTGCACCCTGACTGTCCCATGTGGTGTCTCGATTTGTGAAATCCATGCTGAGATACTTCAGTGTTAATTCTAATATTTCTTGTCGGTGTGTGTGTAACTGTGGTTTTGGTGTAGGTATTTGTTTATCTTATTTTTTCTCCTGCCTCTCATGTTTTTAATCAATTATTTAGGAGCCCGTGAACCAATTCTCTGGCTTGGAGGCTGGGCAGTCAATCTATACCCAGGTCTCAGCTCTGGACTGTTCAATATGTGTTTCAGTGGTTGTCACTGTTTGTTGCTCTCTCCACATCTCTGTATATATGTATGTATGTCTGTGGTTGTGTCTCTAGTCTCCCTATATCCTCTGGTCTCATTTGATATTCTCTGCTTTCAGGCCCGTACTCTTTTTCTCTCTCCCTGGTCTCTATTCGCTGCTTTCACTCTAGTTGCTCTCTGGCCCCTCCCTCCCACTCTACCTCAATTCTCTGTACTCTGTCACTTTCTGTATTCTCTCTTGTGCTATGGCCTTCCCTGGTCTTTCTCTGTTCTCGTCTCTCCTCCCCTCTCTCTGCTCACTCGCTCTGTTTTCAGGTCTCTTCTCTTTCTTCCTCGTTCTGTCTGTCTGAATCTGGTTGTATTTTTCTCACTGTCAGTCTCTCTTTCTGTTTCTTTGTCTCTGTTCATGCTTTCTGTTTTGCTCTGTGTATCTATACTTGTGTGCATTTCTCTTACCCTGACTCTCCGTCTCCTATTGATTTCTCATTCTCTGTCTAACAGGATGATTAAACTAAGTTTAGGTATTTCATAGAATTATGGAATCATAATATAATACAGCACAGAAGGAGGCCATTCGGTCCATCATGCCCATGCCGGCTATTTGAAAGTGCTATCCAAATAGTCCCACTCCCCTGCTCTTTCCCCAAAGCCCTGCAAAATGTTCCACTTCAGATATTTACCCTATTCCCCTTTAAAAGTTATTGAATCTGCTTCCACCACTCTTTCAGACAGTGCGTTCTAGATCATCACAACTCTCTGCGTAATATTTTTTCCTCGTGTCGCCTCTGCTTCTTTTGTTAATGACCATAAATCTTGTGTCCTTTGGTTACCGACCCTCCTGCCGCTGGAAACAGTACCTCCTTATTTACTCTATTAAAACTGTTCACGTGTGTGGAGTAATTAATTGGCCTGCCACTTGAGCCCCATGTGACTGCAGATCACTATGTGGACACATTACACCACCATCCCTTCCTTCAACACTCCGAGGACTGTCAATCAAAGGGGAGGAAAATATGCAAATGCCCCCACACACTGACCTGACAGCTTTACTTGATGACTCGATCCAACACTGAGCCCAGACCTTCACCTGCCTTCACAAAATGGTTTCCTTTCTTCTCCTTACCAATCCATGTGCAGATGTTTTCTGTTTATAAGATTAATATTAAAAATAGAGATCCATATCTCTATCTATCGTGTGTGTGACATATATATATATAGCTCCAGAGAAGTCCTACAATTCAGCTCCGTGTCTGTGGGCTAGGGAGGTGCGAATGAATCGGACCATGTTTTTGATCACTATCTGGTGATCTTTGCTGGAAAGTACACGTGTGGATATTGTGTCACGGCAGGACTATCTTTTTCTATGACATTCTGGTGCAGTACTGGGGAAGCACTTCATTGTAGGAGGTGCCAACCACGGCATGAGATTTCAAGCCAGGCCCTGTAAGTTTGAGGTTCAGGTTACTATTATAGACTCCAGTGGTGTTTGAAGAAGCACAGGGACTTCTCCCGGTGTCCTGGCCAACATTCCTCCCTCAAACAACATCGAGACAAACTGGATAACTGGCCACTTATTTTGATGCTGCTTGTGAAATCTTGCAGTGCACAAATCGGCTCTCGCATCTGTCCACGTGACAGTGCGTATGTTGCTGATTTTTTTGGGGTGAATATCCGTTCTCTGGACGAGAGCCACAATATTGCGGCTTGGGGGCAGAGGTCAGGGAATTCCAGTGCGATCTTCTGTCAGTGTGTTCTTGTACAGCGGACTATAAAATAAAAACTGTGTTGGAAGTGTGATGCAAGCGCAGAAAACTCCAGAAATACATAGCGGGCCTGTCAGCATCTCGAATCTGAAAAGAGGCAGCTTTACATCTCTCGTAGGCCCTTCATCAGTTTATTGGTGGCATTTAGTGATCCCAGGTTAAGGCTGTCACTGTAGAATTCACAGTCATTACCCATGGCTGCGCTCGCATAGTGCACTCTGCTCCCATTACTAAATAACACTTTGCATTCTTTGTGGTTGTTTAGTGATCCCAGGTTAAGGTTGTCACTGTCGGATCCATATTACCCATTGTCAAGCTCGTGTCGTAAACTCGGCTCCTGTTACTAATCGCTCTTTCCACTCTTTGGACAGCTAACTCCAGAGGAAGAAGAGAAGAGGAGAATACGGCGAGAAAGAAACAAGCTAGCTGCCGCAAAATGTCGGAACAGACGTCGTGAGCTAACAGAGAGGCTTCAAGATGTAAGTGCAATGATATTCAAATTGAACAATATGCGTCAAGGTTCTGTAGAGTGTTGTTAAGGTCTGTGTTCTGCCTAGGGCTGCCAATCCTCCCGGATTGTCCTGGAGTCTCCAGCACACTGCAGTGAGCAATCCTGGGAGGAAAAAACCATAGGGGCATTAAAATAAATGGTGGTTTGTTTTATTTTATTTTACTTGAACACTTTTGTTAATTAGTTATAAAACATATTGGGGTGGGGGTAGGCGGGAAGGCTGCTTGACTGACGATCAAGGTTCATCCAATTGGGTCACGAAGAGTTTGGTCGTTTCCCAATTGGTGGGAAGAGGGTGCGCCGTGAGGATGAACGTGTTGGGCGACCAATGGCGGGTGTGTGGTGACGGGTGTAGTTGGAGGTGGGAGGTCATGTGATGACACTTCCTGCAATACTTTCGACCAAATTTGGCAATCCTAGTTCTGCCACTGAAATTAACATGGCACATGCAACTGTTCAATATACAAATCATCCGATGTCTGAAAGTGGAGTAATGGGCTGCAACTCCGAGTGAACCAAGACAGCTTTGCTCTTATATAATTTACAGGATGGATGGGGTATGTTATTTCTTCAAAACATTCCGTAAAGTAATCATCCAGGTAACAGCACTATGAGGCATGTGACACAGAACCACTGCATAGTCATGTCTGACAACAGCAGTACAGTTACGGGAGTACTGATCCATTTAAGAGTGTACTAATCTGGGTGTACTGATCCAGTTACGAGTGGACTAATCTGGGTGTACTGATCCAGTTACGAGTGGACTAATCTGGGTGTACTGATCCAGGTACGAGTGGACTAATCTGGGTGTACTGATCCAGGTACGAGTGGACTAATCTGGGTGTACTGATCCAGTTACGAGTATACTAATCTGGGTGTACTGATCCAGTTACGAGTGTACTAATCTGGATGTACTGATCCAGTTACAAGTGTGCTGATCCAGTTTGAACCCCAGGTGGTGTATTATTCTCTCTGTAATGTGCTCAATCTGTGCATTATCCTCTGTATAGCATATTTTATGATTTGAATATATTGGTGAGGGTCTGGTGATCATGTACTCCCTGAAGAGATTACTATGAGATCTGAATAGATATTGGCTTGGCTAGAATATCAAGCCACATAGCACTTTGCATGCCTTCCAAAGCAACATGTAGGATCTTGCAAAGGAAAACTGCTCGAAACAGGTCAGCTTCCAAAGAAAAAACTCATTGAGATACAGCTACGTGCATTGTTTAACATGAACAAGAAAAAGCTTGTCGTTTGTTGAGCAATCCTGTTCTCGCCTCTGGCCTGCACAATTTCTCTTGCCTCTCTCTCTTCTTGAGAGATCCTCGGGCTGCGTCCCACCAAAAGAATTCTCATCCCAGAATTGCTCCGACTGCATTAACTGTCGAACTTTTTAAACTCAGTAAATGCACTGTGGCAAAAATCCTGTCTAGTATTTTTGCTTGCCGATTGTTACCTTTAAATCTGGTCACAGTACACCAAGAGCTGAATTTTCCCCTCTGATCCCACACTAAATCATGGGAGGGGTGGTGGGGATAGCGGCAGAAAACTAGCTTAAATTGGGTGGCAAAGCCTTCATTCACATCCCTGCCCCCAAGCTGCTGGTCAGGCCACATTTAAACCTAGTTTTCCTGAATGCAGCTGGCCTGGTGACGACTATGTCCAGGGTATCCCAATAGTTCACAGGGAGCTTCAAATGGGTAGCCCCTTGCTTGCATATGCAAAGGTCCACCTTTCGGGCATGGGCACTGGACGACTATTTTATTGCCTATTCCAAAATGGTGGATCGCGCACACTCGGCTTGTAATGAACATGAACTTCCTGTCCCCCATATCGGAGGTTGAAAAATGGGTGGGTGCCATTGAATTTCTAGGCCCGATAGTACAGATGACTCATGGCGTGGAATTGGATGGGCTTGATAAGTGGAATGGTATTTTTCTTGTTGTATAAGGGATTGACTCATTTATTTAATGACTGGTAGTCTGGGTTATAATTTCTGATTTTGTTTCACTGCTCACGAGTAACTTCTATTAATTATTTTAAAGAATATCCCATTCTTTCAATGATTTTCTCCAGATGTGTTCCTGTGGAGCGTGTTAAACTTTGAACAATGAGGCTAATTAACAGGTTGGGACGTGTTACCTGGGGTAAAGCACGGGTTGAGATGTGTTACCTGGGATTAAGCACAGGTTGGGACGTGTTACCTGGGGTAAAGCACAGGTTGGGACGTGTTACCTGGGGTAAAGCACAGGTTGGGACGTGTTACCTGGGGTAAAGCACAGGTTGGGACGTGTTACCTGGGGTAAAGCACAGGTTGGGATGTGCTTTACCTGGGGTAAAGCACAGGTTGGGACGTGTTACCTGGGGTAAAGCACAGGTTGGGACGTGTTACCTGGGGTAAAGCACAGGTTGGGATGTGGGAACGGCAGCATAATGGTTACATTATAGGGCTAGTAATCCAGATGCCTGGGCTAATGATCCGGAGATGTGAGTTCAAATCCTACCATGGCAGGTGGGGAATTTATATTCAGTTAATTAAATACATTTGGAATTTTAAAAAGCTATGAAACTACCGGATTATTGTAAAAACCCATCTGGTTCACTAATATCCTTTTAGGGAAGGAAATCTGCTATCCTTACCCGGTCTGGCCTATATGTGACTCCTGACTCACTCTTAACTGCCCTCTGAAATGGCCTCGTAAGTGACTTAGTTTCAAGAAGGTGGCTTACCACCTCAATTAAGGATGGGCATGAATGAATAAATAATTTTTTTTAAAAACATAGGAAAATTGGAGTCCTGTGTAATATCCGTTTTCTCTGACTATTTTTTAATCCATTCTTGAGATGTTGGGCATTGTTGACAGGGTCGACAGTTAATGATTACAATCTAGTCCACTTCGGAGGGCAGTAAAGAGTCAACCATACTTTTGTGGAATCACATATAGGACAATCTAGGTAAGGACGGCAGGTTTCCTTCCCTGAAGGACATTAGGTGGGGGTTTTTTTTTTCAACAATCTGATAGCTTCATACCGATGCCAGTTTAAAAATTTTTTTTCCAGATATTTAAAAAGAAATGAATTCAAATTCTCAGTGCCGTGGTAGGATTTCAACTCGTGTTGTCTGGATTATTAGTCAGGGTTTGTGGATTATTAGTTCAGTAACATTTCCACTCTGGTGCCTAACTCTGTTTGAACATTAACCTGGCGGTTTCATCATACAACCTCTTGAGTTCAACCACCCCTGCCCCAACCCGTCCATCCTTGGTTGCCCCAACCCGTCCATCCTTGGTTGCCCCAACCCATCCATCCTTGGTTGCCCCAACCCGTCCATCCTTGGTTGCCCCAACCCATCCATCCTTGGTTGCCCCAACCCGTCCATCCTTGGTTGCCCCAACCCGTCCATCCTTGGTTGCCCCAACCCGTCCATCCTTGGTTGCCCCAACCCGTCCATCCTTGGTTGCCCCAACCCGTCCATCCTTGGTTGCCCCAACCCGTCCATCCTTGGTTGCCCCAACCCGTCCATCCTTGGTTGCCCCAACCCGTCCATCCTTGGTTGCCCCAACCCGTCCATCCTTGGTTGCCCCAACCCGTCCATCCTTGGTTGCCCCAACCCGTCCATCCTTGGTTGCCCCAACCCGTCCATCCTTGGTTGCCCCAACCCGTCCATCCTTGGTTGCCCCAACCCATCCATCCTTGGGACGCACCGACTTCACATACCGAGGCTCATCGTTGCCCTATTAAATGATTCCTGATGCTCGGTCAAACAGCCTTTTTCCCCCCAACCCCAGTATTTTTATAACTAATAAACAAAAGTGTTCAAAGAAAATGAAAAGAAAAAAGAA
This sequence comes from Pristiophorus japonicus, assembly GCF_044704955.1. Classification (NCBI taxonomy): domain Eukaryota; kingdom Metazoa; phylum Chordata; class Chondrichthyes; family Pristiophoridae; genus Pristiophorus; species Pristiophorus japonicus. Next base: position 204,881,121 of record NC_091983.1, read on the forward strand.
AGAAATTTTAAAATGTCCCTGTGCTTTCTCTGCTGGGATTTGCTCGGAGCAGTGTCGTGGAGATTGATCTTGAAGTCTTGGAGACTCCAGGCCAATCCCGGAGGATTGGCAAGCCTATACCACTGCACTACCATATCATACCCTTCTAGAGTGATTGTTTGCTAGTCTTGGGCAGGAGGAAGTAAGGGAAAGGTGAAGGGGAACTTTCAAGACCAGGGACTTTTTCTGCACTGTTCAATTTCACTTCCTGGCAGAAGGTCCGGTATTGATGGAGAAACAGAGCAGTGCCATCCCAGGGTGATGGTATGGAAGTGGGGGATTGGCTGGGAGGAAAGTACATATGATGTCAGGTGAGTCATGTCACTTGAATCGTGGTTCCAAGTGGAGTTGATGAAACATGCTGGAGGATTGGCAAGTTTCACTTGTTCAATAGCAAGAATGAGAGGAGAAAAAAACCCTTGCATTTATATTGTACTTTGAAGTTATGTAGACAATTCAGAGTGAGGCCTGCTCACCCTTGTTGAAAAATACAACCTGTGTTGATGTATTACACACTTAAATGAGTTTGAAATTAGTCTCCGTCCCAACACTTTACCTATGTGATTAAGGTGCCAGAAGGAAGGCTAGTCGGAAGGGTTTTTTTTGTAAATAAAAAAAATAAAACACTTCATATGCTTACATAGGAAATTAAACATTGATTTCTTTTCATTCTTTCAGGAAACTGAGAAACTTGAAGAGGAAAAATCCGGCCTCCAGAAAGAAATCGCTGTGCTGCAAAAGGAGAAGGAGAAGTTGGAGTTCATGCTGGTCGCTCACAAACCAATTTGCAAAATGGCGCCTGGAAATGAGGGCAGGAAGCATTCCATGTCCCCTGAGCCGCGGGCCGCTCGGACAGCGAACGGGGTGGTGGTCAAGCAGGAACCGCAGGAAGAGGCCAAGATGAGCAGCTTCAGCCTGTCCAAAACGCAGAGATCTGTCATCAAGCCGGTGACCGAGATGACCATAGCCAACAGCTACTTCCTGGAGGCCGAACCCCTCAACACGCCGGTGGTGGTCGCGTCTACACCTGCGCCCAACATCACTCCGTGCGCTGCCAGCCTAGTCTTCACGTACCCCAGCATGCCCAGCCTCGACCAAGAGTCTCCGTCAGAGTCGTGCTCCAAGGCCCACCGCAGGAGCAGCAGCAGCGGGGACCAGTCCTCGGACTCCTTGAACTCCCCCACCTTGCTAGCACTCTGAGGAACTTACCAGCAGCCTCGGGCAGTCACTTGGAGGGAGATAGCTCGGGGGCTGCCTCTTAATGGAAGTGAACTTCTTTATACTGACTGGAGCTCACAGGATTGAATTATTTCTAAACACTTCAGACTCACTGAGGGGGGTGGGGTGGGGGGAGGGGAGGGGGAGGGGAGTGGTGGGGTGGGGGGCATTCAAGTAACTCGGATGTGACAGTATCACTGTTTAGCGTAGGCTCTGTAGCTGGCACTTGATGGCCGGTTCCTCTAGGGTCTGGGCGAAACCACAGCCATAAGAGAGCCATTGCCATAGCAACGGTCATCAGCATGACATGGGAACTTACACGGTTGACTGATGCAAAGCAAAGGGAAGAAGCCTACATTTTGAACTCTGTTTTAAAACATTTTATTTCCTGATTTTTTTTTTTCTTACTTAAAAGTATTTACTACACAAGGGTATTTAGGTGACCCGTGGTGTATACATTTTGTTTTTTGGACCATGCAGTTTTAGCTATCTCCATATTTGCAATCCTTTCATTTTCAGCGAAGTGTAGAATGAGAAACGCTCTCTAACATGACATTCTTGCACTGTAAAGAACAAAATACTTTGTGATGCTTATGATATGGCTCAGTAATATAATGAACATTTCTACAATACTGGAATTGCTGTCAAACCCTGTCGGATTTCAGCATTAATGGAGCAAAAAGGACTTGTATCTCAATGTTACAATCAGATTATTATATCGCGCCCTTCCACCATCAACCTTATACCAAATGCCCTTTTGCCTTTTAGCCTTCTGACCTTAACTTTAGTATTTATAATTTTTAAAACAAATTTAAGCGAATAATGGAAATATGCTGAAAAGCTCCAAGTTGGAAGAAAAAAAATGATTGATAGGCCTGATGAAGGCCGGGCAGGGGTGGGATTCTAAGGTTTGTTTATCTACTGATAAGAGCAAGACTGGTAAATCTAGTGTTCTTTAGTATTGAAAGGAGGTGTCTTATATGTGTGTGTGTGTGTGTATATCTAAAGATATTCTACTTCAAAGTAAAGCAAGACAGTGGAAGAAATGGGCTCGGGATAAACTGATGAAGGGCTGATGTCGGGCAGGACTTCATCACATGGCGTGATCAACGCTTGGAATAATCTTTCAGTAGGGTAGTGGAGGCAAAAACACTTTTGACCCATTCAGCGGTCAGTTAGATGAGGTAACTGGATGGTGCAAGTATTTATTTCTGGAATGGATGGATGTGCTGAAAGAGATTGAGCGGCCTCCCACTTCTGTATTGATCTTTAAGAAAATTGCATAATAACTAACCGTGCCTCCACACACCAGACACAGAAGAGGAAAGAATTGACTTCAATTAAAAAGATTAGACTTTAGTATATCAGGCTCCGATTTTAGAAATGTTTGGATTGCTCACTCGCTGTCGGGCATGTGACAACTTTAGCTGACTGTAAATTCCTAGTCTGGAACATTGACATTATTTTTTTTCTCCCAAGGCTGGAAAATGTTTTTTTTAAAAAAAACACCGTGTTATATTTTCTTTCTTTTGGTTGAACTACAAAGGAGATGTCCCAGTATATTTCCTCCGACCGCTAATACGAGGGAAAAGTCGATGCAAAATAGGGAGTGCCCGCTTTTACAACGGTACGATTGTTTTTCCTCCCATTGGTGGGAGGTATGGATGCAGTAAATACAACAAACCTATTCCATTAGAAGGGAGGGAGGTAGGAAGGGAGACCCCTGGCCTTCTCGCCCTCCCCAGGTTCTTGACTAGCACCACACAGTGCCATGGGAGGAGCCTGCAGACACCAGCGACAACCAAAACTCACACTTTCCAGCCTTTTATTTAAAGTCCTCTTAAAATTATATTTATAGCTTTTGTTATTTCCTTAATTAAAAAAAACCTGATCATAGTAGAAAATTGTTTACAGTTAGAGCAGGTCTCCAATGAATTGTTAATTTTGACAAAAAGTGCTACACTGATTTTATATTGTACTAAGTTGACTTCCCGTGGTGGTGCTCCCATGAGCTAGAGAATAGTGTTATATGTTTGAGATGTTTAAGAGACAGCAAATAAGTGGACAGTGGGGCAGTGTTTTCCATTCAGCCCATATTTCCCAGGAACCAAACAAAAATAAAACATTTCCACTATGAACTTGACTTATTGGTCAGCCAATCAGAATAAACAGGCAGTGATTGGGTCAGCGGGCAGTGGTGATTTGTTTTCTGATTGGTCTACCAGTTATGGAGGTGGAAGAGGAAATGACCAGCTGCTGAAAGTGAGACACATGCTACATCCAAGACGTTTAATATTGTTTTGATTTTCCAGTTGAGGTAGAACCGACCCATGTGCTCTAACAAACCTCCAGTTTGTGGGGGTTCCTGTTCAAGGTATCGCACCCTGTCCTAATGCTCCTTGTTTCCAAGCAACAGGTCGCAGTTCCACTTATTAATGGTGCACTCTTGATCTCAGTTGCTCCTAATCAGCACATGTTGTTTTCCATATTTGGAAACAATCACAAGTTTATATTACGCCAGGCAAACTTGCACCTACAGGGCCACTTTCTGACTTTGTGCTTCCAGCAGGCAAGACCTCCCAGTCGGACAGCAAAGTCAGAAATGAACCCTCTTGGATAGGCTTCTTTGATGTTCTCAACTTTACCTTGGTATTTACAATAAAACCAGTTCCGAGGAAATTGGGCAAGTGCTGAGCAGCTTCCTATGTTAGGTTTGCCATTACAGTTGTTGAGATACTAGGGTGAAGGGCCATAGCCCATAGTGCAGGACACCACTAAGGCTGACAGGAGCAAGATGGAAGGGGAAATCAGGAAATTAGTAGTTAGGTGGCGTCGAGTTTGGACTTTAACAAACAATTGATTCTGGGAGGGAGGGGAAGACTGAAAAGGTGAGGAGTTCCACATTCAGAGATTCTGAGAGAGAATTATCTGAGAGTTAGAGATGGTGCAATAAGTTTTGATTTCAACATAATGACTATGCAAGGCAGAGGAGGAAGTGCGTGTAGTGGTGGCAGATTTGCAACTTAGGAGGAACCAGAAGAAAGTTCAGAGGAGCAAGGACCACAGTAGCTTCGTAGTAAAATAGAAAGGGAAATGAGAAGTTATGACCGGGAGGGAGATATTCCTATCTGATCCTACAACGTGTCTGGGGGCATTGGATGTTGGCAGGGTTTGCAACCTTTTGAAGTTGAGTCATTTGATAATACATTGGAGGAAGTTTTTCCCAATGGCTCATTGAGTTTCTCCTGTGAGCACTTGAACCCTACTTGGGCCCTGTGTCTACACTAAGCCTGCTGTTCCCAGCTGAGGCAGCGGTAAGGGCAATGCAATGTATTGTATTGTATTATAGAGCAGAATGGACCGAATGACCGGTATTCACTCTGGATCGAATCTTGTGTCCTCGCTTGACCATCATAACTTTTTTTTTCTCTCCCCTTGTCCACTCTCTTCCCACCTACATCCGTGACTCTTCCGATGCCCTCTGCCACTTTAACAGTTTCCTGGTCCTAACTGCCTCCTGTTCACTATGGATGTCCAATCCCTCTACACTTCCATCCCTCACCAGTTCAGCCTGAGGGCACTCCGCTTCCTTGAACTGAGGCCCAACCAGTCCCCATCCACTACCACCCTTCGCCTAGCTGAACTAGATCTCACGTTGAACAATTTCTCCTTCAATTCCACTCACTTCCTCCAAATTAAGGGTGTTGCTATGGGAACCTGCATGGGTCCTAGCAATGCCTACCTTTTCGTACGATTATGTGGAACATTCTTTTTTCCAGTCCTACTCGGTACCCCTCCCTCACCTCTTCTTTCGGTATATTGATGACTGTATCGGTGCGTTTCATGCTTTTGCCCTGAACTAGAACATTTAATTCACTTTGCATCCAATTTTCCACCCTTCCCTCACTTTGACATGGTCCATCTCTGACTCTTCCTTTCCCTTTCTCGACCTCTCTGTCCCTATTTCTGGGATAGACTATTGACAAACATTCACTAAGCCCACTGACTCCACAGCTACCTGGACTACACTTCCCCCCACCCCCCCACCCCGCATCCTGTAAGGACTCCATTCCATTACGCCAGTTTCTCCGTCTCCGTCGCATCTGTTCTAATGACCCCACCTTCCATACTAGTGCTTCCGATATGTCTGTCTTGTTCCTCAACTGAGGATTCCCCTCTACGGTGGTTAACATGACCCTCGACTGTGTCTGTTCTATTTCCCGTACTTCTGCTCTTACTCCTTCCCCTCCCTCCCAGAACCATGACAGGGTTCCCCTTGTCCTCACCTTTCACCCCACCAGCTTCCATGTTCAACGGATCATCTTCCACCATTTCTGCCACCTCCAGCGTGATCACACCACCAATCACATCTTCCTCTCCCCTCCCCTTTCAGCATTCTGAAGGGATTGCTCCCTCCGCAACACTCCTCAATCACCACCAGCACCCCCTCCCCTTCTCTCGGCACCTTCCCGTGCAAGTGCAGGAGATGCAACACCTGCCCCTTTACCTTCTCCCTTCCCACTGTCCAGGGCCCCAAACACTCCTTCAGGTGAAACAGTGATTTACTTGTACTTCTCTCAATTTAGTATACTGTATTCGCTGCTCACGATGTGGTCTCTGTATTGGGGAGACCAAGTGTAGATTGTGTGACCGCTTTGCAAGTGTGACCCCGAACTTCCGGTCACCTGTCACTTTAATTCTCCACTCCCACTCTAACCTCTTCGTCCTCGGCCTCCTACACTGTTCCAATGAAGCTCAACGCAAGCTCGAGGAACAGCACCTCATCTTTCGTTTAGGCATTTTACAGCCTTCTGGACTCAACATCAAGTTCAACAATTTCAGACCATAACCTCTGCCTCTATTTTTATCCTATTTTCTGTGTTTTTCTCCTTTCCCATGGCTGTTGATGATTCTGCCATCTCCACTTACACCCTATCTAAACTCAGCTTTTGTTTATTAACTTGCCCCATTACCATCTTCTTTTGCCTTGCACCATCTTTGTCTCTTAATCTCTTCTGCCTTCTACCCTATCACAGACCTTCCCTTTTGTTCTTCCCCGGCCCCGACACTTGCTTAATAACCTGTTACATCTCTAACTTTTTCCAGTTCTGACTGAGAGTCAACCTGAAAAGTTAACTCTTGATTCTCTCTCCACAGATGCTGCCTGACCTGCTGAGTATTTCCAGCATTTTCTGTTTTTATTTCCGATTCCAGCATCTGCATTATTTTGCTTTTGTATAACTAGGCTCTTACTTGTTGCATTTCCGGTTTGATCTGAGACACCAAGCTATGTGTCTTGTTGTATGTGCAGAGCAGGTAGGGCTTTTGTAGAGAAGTGAAGTGAATTAAATTTACACGATGAAGAAAGAAACGCATGGGGAAGAAAAGATAGAAGGGCCTCCATTATTTCTGGTCGATTTAAGGGAAGCATTTGTCAACATCTTAATATTTTTAAAAATGCATCTTTTAGGTGTATGGCTGATCAGAATAGCTGCAAATCTACAGGTGTCAGGCAGTGTTGACAACCGGAATTAAGTCACTACTTTGTATGTTTGTAAAAGATTACAAAGAAATTGGCCCACCAATTACTGTTAGGATGACCAAGTCCCCATGAGTCTCAGTATTTCCATATCATACATGCAGAATAATGAGACCTTGAAGTTCCTCGGAAAGTGGTACAGATTTACTACGATTTGTGCAGCGTGCCTAACCCAGAGTGACACAGAGTAGAGATAAAAAATTAATAGTGAAGGATGGAAACTGAGAAAGAAAAGATGCTGGAGATACACACTAGGCCACTTAGCATTCAAGTGACAAAGATAGGGCAGTCAGCTCATCTCAAACTTTAATTATATCATCAGCACTTAGACTGAAACTCTGCACATGAGCAAAGTGGTGTGGAGTCAGCAGGGTAACTTGGTTCTGCCAGTACTAAGATTCATTACCACAGTTAATTTAGTATCTGCAGTATAAAGGGGCTGTGAGGGACATTGCAGGCACTGTGACTGTGTTCGGGGATCAAAACCCAAGACGTCTCAGGAATGTTGTGGGGACCATGGCTGTGCCAAAGGGGGTGGAAAACATTGGAAGGTCTTGGATCCCAACTATTATTAGAATTATTTCAAAGATATTTTGGTGGACAGGCATTTGAATTAAATATGGATTTTGAGGGAATGTTTGCCTCCTCATTTGTATAGTATGGGGCAGTCTTGTGTTTTATTCTAGCACTTGGCAAACAGCAAGTGCCCATAATACAGGACACCATGAAGGCTGAAAAGAAAGCGGAGAGAAGGTGAGGCAAGTCAAATACAGGTTAAATGATGCCAAGTTTGGATTTTAAAAGGTGACTGATTGATTGGAAGAGTGAGGGAGATGAGGAGCTCCACAGGTTTGGATCTTGAACCTGAATGTTAAAAGTAGGAGAATGCCTAGAGTACACAGTGAGGGTGCAGGACGAGGATGTGGTTTAGTGCAGAGCTCAGCTACTCCAACAGGACTAGATCTCATCAGAATATGTTGGGGGTGAATATTGCAACAGCAGAAACGAAAGGGGCCATAATTGGGCCCAACGTCAAGTGATAAATGTCCTCGGTGTGTTCTATCAGTGCTGTACAGGAAGGACTGTATATCAATAAGCACCATAAGGCAATGGGATGAATGCAACAAAAGCATTATTGAGATCTGCAATATATCTCACCGGGACCGTGATAAGGAATTGTAAATCTGTAAGATTAACTGTTCTGTTTTTTTTTAAAAGAAAATATATGAGAAGCATTGTTTTAAAAAAAAAAAGTCAGTCAGGTCTACTTTTGCTATTCAAAATTGTATGTGTCAGTATTTATTAAACAACAAATTGATATTTTACATTATTGTCTTCTGAATTCATGCCCTGCCAAAACATCTTGTGACGCACATTGCACATGCCCTTCAATATGCTGCAGGAAGTGGCTTTATGCTGCAGTTTTGGTTTTACACACAGTCATATAAATAGATTGCATTAGAGCTGGGATTAAAATATTGACGGGAGGGAAGTGTTCACCTGTTAAAGATCTTATTATTTCTGAAGTATAATGGATTGAGTCAAACAAAAACAAAGAGTTGTTTGATGAAAGGCAATGTAATTAGAAGTGATTTTAAACACATCCTGCAGTCTTTTTCTGAAAGTTCACTCTGATTGACTCATAATCTTAGAATATTGTTACACAGGAAAGCTTCGCTTCATATTGGGCAGTCCCTCGGAGTCGAGGATGACTTGCTTACACACTATGAGTTCTAAGGTGACTGATGAGACCAATGCAGGATCTACAAACTCTGTCACAGGTGGGGCAGACGGTGGTTGGAGGGACGGGTGGGTGGGGTACTTGATTTGTCATATGCTCCCTCCGCTCTTTGTGCTTGGCTTCCGTGTGCTCCCGCCGAAGAGACTCGAATCCCTGGGCCAGGGATTCCCAAGAGTTGGTGGGAATGTTAAATTTTTTTCAAAGGAGGCTTTGAGGGTGTCCTTGATGTGTTTTCCCTGCCCTCCTGGGGCTTGCTTGCCGTGACGGAACTTGGAGTAGAGTGCTTGTTTCGGGAGTCTAGTATCGGGTATGTGGACAATGTGGCCCGTCCATCGGAGCCGATCGAGCGTGGTCAATGCCTCGATGCTGGGGATGTTGGCCTGAGAGAGAACGCTGACATTGGTGCGCCTATCCTGCCAATGGATTTGCAGGATTTTGCGGGGGCAGCGTTGGTGGTACTTCTCCAGTGCTTTGAGGTGCCTACTGTACATAGTCCATGTCTCTGAAGCATATAGGAAGGTGGGTATCACCAGTGCTCTGTAGACCAGGAGCTTGGTGCCGGGTTGGAGATCCTGGTCCCAGCAATTTTTTTCAGTGGAATGGGTGCACTTCATCTGCATAACACAAAAAAAATGATTATCCTTTTGCCTTGCTTTCTCATGGTCAATGTCTAACTCTGCGATGGCTCCAGGCCTTGGGGAGAGGAAACCAAAATCATCACGTAAGAAAGATAACAGTGGGTCTCCGTTGAAATAATACACAAGTGCACTGAATATTCACATTCATTTCCATATTGGCCCTTCATTATTCACTATTATTAATACTTCTTATCACCATGCCCACCCTCTGGTGAAAACTCTTTTCACATGTGAACCTAATCTAACTCCTTAACAGGGTGCTTCCTCAGTGTTGTGAGGTTTGTGATTGGGACTATACCGGTGGAATCGTCGAAGGCTGAGTTGGCCCTCATCTCGGTGAAGCTGATGTCCTCCCGTGTATTATCGCGAGCATGCCCAATGCTTAAAGGGCCAAGCTCGGAAGCCTCATCATTATCCGGCACGGACACGATTGGCCAAAATGGTCTCCTTCCTTGCTGCAAATTTCTATGATTTTATATTCTGGCAATGGAGGGGGCTGGATTGACACAGCTGCATTATCACTATTGTAGGCAAAGTCAGGTTAATGATCTGTGTGAGATGCGACCAAATGGTCCCAATTAAGTCCAGGATAAATGGTTCATTCTTGGGTTGGCAATGCAGGGATCAGTGCTGGGACCCCAACTATTCACAATCTATATAGGGTGGTTAACCCTCTCATCTCCAGAATCAACCTAGTGAACCTTCTCTGAACTGCCTCCAAAACAAGTATATTGTTTTGTAAATATGGAAACCAAAGCTGCACGCAGTATTCTAGGTGTGGCCTCACCAATACCCTGTATAGCTGTAGCAAGACTTCCTGCTTTTATACTCCATCCCCTTTACAATAAAGGCCAAGATTCCATTGGCCTTCCTGATCACTCGCTATACCTGCATACTATCCTTTTGTGTTTCATGCACAAGTACCACCAGGTCCCGCTGTACTGCAGCACTTTGCAATCTTTCTTCATTTAAATAATAACTTGCTCTTTGATTTTTTTCTGCCAAAGTGCATGACCTCACACTTTTCAACATTATACTCCATCTGCCAAATTTTTGCCCACTCACTTAGCCTGTCTATGTCCTCTTGCAGATGTTTTGTGTCTTCCTCACACATTGCTTTTCCTCCCATCTTTGTATTGTCAGCAAACTTGGCTATGTTATACTCAGTCCCTTCTTCCAAGTCATTAATATAGATTGTAAATAGTTAGGGTCCCAGCACTGATCCCTGCAGCACCCCCAACCAGAAAATGAACCATTTATCTCGACTCTCTGTTTTCTGTTAGTTAGCCAATCCTCTATCCATGCTAATATATTACCCCCAACCCCATGAACTTTTGTGCAGTAACCTTTTATGTCGCACCTTGTCAAAAGCCTTCTGAAAGTCCAAATACACCACATCCACTGGTTCCCCTTTATCCACCCTGTTCGTTACAGCCTCAAAGCACTCCAGCAAATTTGTCAAACATGAGTTCCCCTTCATACATCCATGCTGACTCTGCCTGACCGAATTTTGCTTTTTCAAATGTCCTGCTACTGCTTCTTTAATAATGGACTCCAACATTTTCCCAACCACAGATGTTAGGCTAACTGGTCTATAGTTTCCTGCTTTTTGTCTGCCTCCTTTTTTAAATAGGGGCATTACATTTGTAGTTTTCCAATCTGCTGGGACCTCCCCAGAATCCAGGGAATTTTGGTAAATTACAACCAATGCATCCACAATCCCTGCCGCTACTTCTCTTAAGACCCTAGGATGCAAGCCATCAGGTCCAGGGGATTTATTTGCCTTTAGTCCCATTATCTTAGTGATTGTGATTGTGTTAAGTTCCTCCCCCACCGACCCCCCCACCCGCCTTAGGCCCTTGTCTATCCACTATTGGAATATTGTTAGTGTCCTCTACCGTAAAGACTGATACAAAATATTTGTTCAGAGCTTCTGCCATCTCCATGTTCCCCATTACTAATTTCACGATCTGGTCTTCTAAGGGACCAACATTTATTTTAGCCACCCTTTTCCTTTTTATATACCTACAGAAACTCTTGCCATCTGTTTTTATATTTTGTGCTAATTTACTTTCATAGTCTATCTTCCCTTTCTTAATCATTTTTTAAGTCATTCTTTGCTGGCCTCAGCCGAGAGTAGCTGTTCCTCTCAGGGGGTTGTAAATCTGTGGAATTCGCTGCCTAAGAGAACTGTGGAAGCTGGGTCATTGAATAAATTTAAGACAGAGTTAGACAGTTTCTTTACCAATAAGGGGTTATGGGGAGCGGTGAGGGAAGTGAACCTGAGTCCATGATTGGATCAGCCATAATCTTATAAAATGGTGGAGTAGGCTCGAGGTGCCATATGGCCTACTCCTGCTTCTATTTCTTATGTCCTTATGTTCTTATGTAAAGCCCTGAGCTAGGATTCATTTCAGGGCATCTGTGGAACAGTTGATGCTGGAAGCAACAATTACTCTTAGGACATCCTCCTTACATATTGATGCTATAGAAATCTCCTGAATTGCCACACACACAAGTGTGTGCTTCATACTGTGCTATTCCTCCATCAAGGTGGAACAGATGTGGTACGTGGACTTAACTGCAACACACGAGAGGAGACTGTCTCCATTGCCTGCTCATGAGATCTGTGTTCTTGATTCCTAGCATTTTTAAAGAATGGGCCGCTGGGATCTTAGTCCTTGGGCTCCTCAGCCGAGAGCTGTAGCTGTTTCTGCTCGCAGGGGAGAAACCTCTGTTTCCACATCATTTTCTCCCAGCTAGCTCCTGCTCATTGTTACTCTGTGAGTCACCCTGTGATATACCCTCTGCCTCATTCTTTACCTCCTGCCGAGTGGGTCTTTCTGGGCTGCTGCTTGAATAAGTGAGGTGCCACAATGGTACCGGTGTATCGGGTGCAGAAGTGAGACTGCTGGATGTGCTGGGCTGCTCGTCAGATGAATCGATGTGTAAATGTTCAGTACCTCTGAGGGACACAGACGACGTGTATTTTAGGATGATGAATGCTAATTTGCGGATTCTGAAGAAATGACTGAGAAACTTTAAGAGGTCCTTCAAGTAATCAGACTGCCTGAAGACAGTAAACAGTGTTGTAAATGCTGCAGGCTGAGCCCATCAGCTCTCCTTCAACATCTCCATCTCTCTGTCCGTGCCTCCCCACTTTATCTGACAAGTAGCCGTAGAGCTTTCTCCTCACAACTACTCATGGGTCTGCTGGTTGCCTTTACTCCACCTGCGGCACCTCTAAAGAAAAAGAAAGGGAGACTTGCATTTCTATAGTGCCTTTCATGACCACCGGATATCCCAAAACACTTTACAGACAATGAAGTACTTTTGGAGTGTAGTCTCTGTTAATGTAGGACACAGCAAGCTCCCACAAACAGCAATGTGATAATGACCAGATAATCTGTTTTAGTGGTCTTGAGTGAAGGATAAATATTGGCTAGTATACTGGAGATAACTCCCTGCTCTTCTTCGAAATAGTGCCATGGGATATTTTCTGTCCACCTAAGAGGGCAGACGTCTCTTGGTTTAATGTCTCATCCGAAAAACGGCACCTCCGACAGTGCGGCACTCCCTCAGCACTGCACTGGAGCGTCAGCCTAGGTTTTTGTGCTCAAGTTATGGAGGGAGACTGTGAACCACAAGCTTCTGACTCAGCCATGGCTGACACTCTCTCCCACGTTTGTATATTGTTAGACAGTCTACAAACCAATCCACAATTTCATTTCACCCAGTTGTGTGCAGACATTATGTTGTGGTAATTCTTTCAGGTGCCGTTAATACAGCAACATCTTTACTTTTCACTCAAACAGCACAGAAAACATGATATGAAACAAGAGAGAGAGACCGAAAAACAATTTGGATGCACAAGACCAAAGAGTTTATTAATCAACTGGTTTGATATCCTCCCTATTGAGCAAATCAAAACTGCCACCAAGCTCATGGTTTACAGGGCTGTAGTAATACCGGCCCTCCTGTATGGCTCAGAGACATGGACCATGTACAGCAGACACCTCAAGTTGCTGGAGAAATATCACCAACGATGTCTCCGCAAGATCCTACAAATCCCCTGGGAGGACAGGCTCCCCAACATCAGCGTGCTCGTCCAGGCTAACATCCCCAGCATTGAAGCACTGACCACATTCGATCACCTCCATTGGGCAGGCCACATTGTCCGCATGCCAGACACTAAACTCCTAAAGCAAGCGCTCTACTTGGAACTTCTTCATGGCAGCGGAAACGCTACAAGGACACCCTCAATGCCTCCCTGATAAAGTGCGACATTCCCACTGATACCTGGGAGTCCCTGGCCCAAGACCGCCCTAAGTGGAGGAAGTGCATCCGAGAGGGCGCTGAGCACTTTGAGTCTCAACACCGAGAGCATGCAGAAACCAAGTGCAGGCAGCGGAAAGAGCGTGCGGCAAACCAGTCCCACCCACCCCTTCCCTCAACGACTATCTCTCCCACCTGTGACAGAGTCTGTGGCTCTCGTATTGGACTGTTCAGCCACCAAAGAACTCACTTCAGGAGTGGAAGCAAATCTTCCTCAATTCCAAGGGACTGCCTACGATGATAATGATGATTGAGCAAAGCAATTCCTTACATCACAGGAAGCCCCTACTAATTCAAATGAGAAGGCCACCTGCTTCCTAACCCACAATTGATACCATTTGAACATTACAGTCAAGGAGACCTAGCACTTCAGAATCTGTCACGTTGTTCAAACTGGAGTACTGTTCCCATGTCTGGGAGGCTTGCCTCGCACCTCACCCGCACGGCTGCTCAAGAGTATGAGAGAAACCTCACTGGTGCATTTCCTCACTTTTCTCCCATTACTTCAGTAGAAACCCCATTTAGGTGCATTGACCGAGTATTTGCCGAATGTCCGACAGTGTTAGGGCGGCAGAGCGGGTTAAGCCCCGATGAAATTCCCTGAACACCGATCCTTCTCTCATCTCCATCGCAAGCTTTCTGCCATCAATACTCCTATGGTCCCTACAAAAGTGCTACCCTGCACAATCTTCCTCTTCATTGTGTTGAAATCAGAACTCATTGCTCAGTGCACTCTCCCACTCTACTTAAACTTACCAATGACGGTCTCATAAATCTGTATCAACAGCAGCAACTTGTATTTATATAGCATCTTTAAAGCAGTAAAGCTTCCCAAGGCGCTTCACAGGAGCGATTATCAGACAATGTTGACACTGAGGAGATATTGGGGCAAATGACAAAAAGCTTGGTAGGTTTTGAGGAGAGTTTTAAAGGAGGAGAGAGAGGTAGGGGAACATAGTCTTAGAATAAGGGGCCGCCCATTTAAAACGGAGATGAGGAGAAATTTCTTCTCAGAGGGTTGTAAGTCTACGGAATTCTCTGCCCCAGAGAGCTGTGGAGGCTGGGTCATTGAATATATTTAAGGCGGCGACAGACAGATTTTTGAGCAATAAGGGTGTAGTGTCCCTGCCCCTTTGCTGCTGAATCACATGAGGCATATATTGAAGGCATGGTCACTGCGTGACCTTCCTTTATTCCCAGGACCAAGAAGTGATGACCCTGCGTGGGACCTCCCTTTGAATACCTCGGTGCCCAGCTGAGGAGTGTCTCCCACAAGTTCACCCCCTGTGGTCAAGATGTGCATTTCCAGGACATATATACAATGTACAATGTGGTTGCATGAAGGTTACAGTTACATGAAGGTTACAGTTGTATGAAGGTTGCATACATGACATCACCTCCCCCTCACGTCTTTTTGTGTTAAAGGTTAAGTCTTTCAGGCGGTCGACGCTCTCTCGTGGAGCGCCACAGTTGGGGCTCTGGTGGCTGAGCCTTGGCATGCATCTCTGTCACCTGAGGTGATTCCGGCCTGTCCGGGCTGGCCGCAGGGACTGTGCACGTTGGTGAATGTCCTTGTTGCTCGTCCACTGACAGTGGTGTAGGTAACATCTCATGCTCTTCCTCAGGTTCCTCAGTGTCTATGCTGAACCTTTTCTTTACTTGGTCCAAGTATTTTTGGCATATCAGCCCACTGTTGAGTCTGACCACTATGACCCTATTCCCCTCTTTGCCAATTACGGTGCCCTCAAGCCACTTGGGTCTCAAAGCATGGTTAAGAACAAATGCCGGGTCATCAATTTCTATATACCTCCCCCTTGCGTTTCGATCATGGCACTCGGTTTGGGACTGGTGCTTGCTCTCAACAATGTCTGCCAGGGCTGGATGAATGAGGGACAGCTGCGTTTTAAGCGTGCGTTTCATGATTAGTTCTGTGAGTGAATGTGGACGGGACCTGTAGGCCAGCAGGAGGCGCGATAGGCGGTGCTGAAGGGAGGGTCCTTGGATATGGAGCATACCCTGTTTTATGACTTGGACCGCAAGTTCCGCCTGGCCAGTGGAAGCCGGCTTGAATGGCGCTGTCCGGACGTGTTTGATGCCATTACCTGACAGAAACTCCTGGAATTCATGGCTGGTGAAGCACGGGCCATTGTCGCTGACCAGAATGTCCGGCAAGCCGTGGGTCGCGAAAACCGTGCGCAGACTTTTCACTGTGATGGATGTCGTGCACGAGTTTAATATGATGTACTCGATCCACTTCGAGTATGCATCGACAACGATCCGGAACATTTTTCCCATGAACGGGCCCGCGTAGTCTACGTGAACGCGTGACCATGGCCTGGTGGGCCAGGGCCTCGGACTGAGGGGGGCCTCCCTGGAGACATTGCCCAGCTGGGCACACGTCGTGCACCTGCGAACCCAGTGTTCCAGGTCTGAGTCAATTCCTGGCCATCATACATGTGACCGGGCAATGGCCTTCATTAGCACGATGCCAGGGTGCTCGCTGTGGAGTTCCCTTATGAATGCTTCCCTTCCTTTCTGGGGCATGACTACCCGGCTGCCCCATAGCAGGCAGTCGGCTTGGATGGAGAGCTCATCCATCCGTCTGTGAAACGGTCTGACCTCCTCGGGGCACGCCCCGTGTGTGGGCGCCTAATCCCCAGTCAGAACACATTTCTTTATCATGGACAGGAGGAGGTCTCTGTTGGTCAAGATTTTGATCTGGCGGGCTGTGATGGGAGAACGTGCGGTGTCGAAAGCCTCAACGGCCATGACCATTTCCGCGCTTTGCTCCGACGCTCCCTCAGTGGTGGCCAGTGGGAGCCTGCTGAGCGCATGAGCGCAATTCTCGGCACCTGGCCGGTGCCGTATGGTGTAGTCATACGCAGCCAGCATGAGAGCCCATCGCTGTATGCGAGCTGACGCAGTGGCATTGACAGCCTTGCTGCTGGACAACAGGGATGTTAACTGCTTGTGGTCTGTTACTAGTTCCAACCGCCTACCGAAAAGGTTCACACTGTAAACACAAGCGAGTGCTTCCTTTTTGACCACGCCGTATCCACGCTCTGCCTGGGAGAGCGACCTGGAGGCATAAGCCACCGGTTGGAGTTGGCCCTCATCATTACTCTGCTGCAACACGCACCCAACCCCATAGGATGATGCATCACACGTTAAAACCAGTTTTTTACAGGGGTCGTACAAGGTCAACAGCTTGTTAGAACAAAGGAGGTTCCACGCTCTATTGAAAGCCCATTCCTGACCATCCCCGCAAAACCATTCACAACCTTTACGCAAGAGCACATGTAATGGCTCCAACAATGTGCTTAAGTTCGGCAGAAAGTTACCAAAATAGTTCAAAAGTCCCAGGAATGATCGCAACTCCGATGTGTTGCCGGGCCTGGGCGCCCGGCGGATCGCCTCCGTTTAAGCCTCGGTGGGCCGAATCCCGTCTGCAGCAACTCTCCTGCCCAAAAACTTGACCTCTGGGGCCAAAAACACACACTTGGGCTTTATCAACCGCAAGCCTACCCGGTCCAGTCGGCGTAGCACATCCCCCAGGTTTCGGAGGTGTTCCTCGGTGTCTCGGCCTGTTATTAGGATGTCGTCTTGGAATACGACCATTCCAGGAATGGATTTAAGCAAGCTTTCCATGTTCCTCTGAAAGATAGCGGCCGCCGAACGAATGCCAAAAGGACACCTGTTGTAGATAAATAGTCCCTTGTGTGTCGTGATGGTGGTCAGAAGCTTGGATTCTTCAGCCAGTTCCTGAGTCACGTAGGCCGAAGTGAGGTCCAACTTGGTGAACAGCTTGTCACCTGCCAGCGTGGCAAAAAGGTCCTCCGCTCTCGGAAGCGGGTATTGGTCCTGCAGTGTCACTCGGTTGATGGTGGCCTTGTAGTCGCCACAAATCCTGACCGAACCATCCACTTTTGAGAACAGGAATGATGGGGCTTGCCCAGTCGCTGAATTCAACTGAGATTATGCCCTCTCTGAGCAGCCTGTCCAATTCACTTTCAATTTTCTCACGCATCACATACGGCACCGCTCTGGCTTTGTGGTGCACTGGTCTAGCGTCCGGGGTGATGCGTATCACTACTTTGGTGCCCTTGAAAGTCCCGACATCTGGTTGAAACGGTGCCCTGAATTTCTGTAGGACCTGTGAGCATGAGTTTCACTCCACAGATGAAATGGCGTGCACATCACCCCATTTCCAGTTCATCTCGGCTAGCCAGCTGCTTTCCAAAAGCGCAGGACCATTTCCCGGGACAATCCAGAGTGGCAGCCGATTCTCTGACCCATTATGTGTTACCACCAAGTTTGCACTGCCTAGCACTGGGATGATCTCTTTGGTGCACGTCCGTAGCTGCGTGTCAATGCGTTCCAGTTTTGGCTTGCTAGTTCTGTGTGGCCATAGTCTCTCAAATTGTTGGGCGCTCATAAGAGACTGGCTGGCACTTGTGTCCAGCTCCATGTGCACCGGGATGCCATTCAATAAAACTTTCATCATCATGGGTGGCGTTTTGGTATATGAACTGTGGACGTCAGCCACATGAACCCGCTGAACTTCAGCATCCATGGCTTTGCCCCAAGCATCATCCTGCATTGCAGACCCCTCGTCTGGTTCCTCTGTCTCGTAGATTAGCCTTGCTACAGCCTTCCTGCACATTCTGGCCAAGTGTCCACTGATGTTGCAATTCCTACAGATAAATTGCTGGAATCTGCAGCTTTTTCGCAGTATGTCTACCCCCACACCTCCAGCATGAGCTGAGATTGTTGTGAACAAAAGGGCTGTTACCAGGCATTCCTCTCTCATTGTCCCTTTGGTTGTTTCTAAGCGCTCTGATGATGGGTGTCAATGGTCCCATCACGGGACGCATTGTTCCTCGAGATGGCGTGAATTGCCGATCCCCTTTCCATTGTTCCTGTTGCGGGCCCACCCTAGCGTCGGTTGCTGCCTGGCCGGTTTCAAAATGCCCTTACCTGCCTGCGGGGTCCATCGCCACATTGGAACCAGAGCTGCGCGCGTAAATTAGCTTGGTCTCCTCTTTCCCTGCCATGAAGGTCTGAGCTATCAATGCCGCCCCTTCTAAAGTCAAGTCCTTGGTCTCTATGAGTTCCCTGAAAATCCCGGCATGATTAATGCCCTCAATGAAGAAATCCCTTAACATTCCACCCCTGCAGGCGTCTCTGAACTTACAGAGACTGGCCAAGCGCCGCAGGTCTGCAACGAAGTCCGAGATGTTTTGTCCCTCCCAACGCCGGTGTTTGTAGAACCGGTGCCGGGCCATGTGTATGCTACTCGCCAGTTTCAGATGCTCACTGATCAGCCGGCTGAGCTCTCCGAAGGGCTTGTCCGCCGGCTTCTCGGGTGTGAGCAGGTCTTTCATCAGCGCATAAGTCTGTGGTCCGCAGCTGGTCAGTAGATGCGCCCTCCACTTGTCAGCCACTGCCGCTCCCAGCCAGTCCTTTGTGACGAAACTCTGCTGGAGTCTCTCAATGAAGTCGTCCCAGTCCTCACCCACACAGTAACGTTCCTCTGTGCTACCGGTGGCCATCCTCATGGTTCGGTGATTCCCGTTTCTCATCGCCAAATGTAATGCCCCTGCACCTTGCTACTGAATCACACGAGGCATGTATTGCAGACACGGTCACTGCGTGACCTTCCTTTATTCCCAGGACCAAGAAGTGATGACCCTGCGTGAGACCTCCCTTTGAATACCTCGGTGCCCAGGTAAGGAGTGTCTCCCACAAGTTCACCCCCTGTGGTCAAGGTGTGCATTTCCAGGACATATATACAGTGTACAATGTAGTTGCATGAAGGTTACAGTTGTATGAAGGTTGCATACATGACAAAGGGAGTAAAGGGTTATGGGGAGCGGGCAGAGAAGTGGAGCTGAGTCCATGATCAGATCAGCCAGGATCTTATTGAATGGCGGAGCAGGCTCAAAGGGCCAAATAGCCTACTCCTGCTCCTATTTCTTATGTTCTTATGTAGAGATGGGTAGAGGTTTAGGGAGGAATTCCAGAACTTAGGGCTTAGACGGCTCTTGGCATGCCCACCAGTGGTGGGCTCAAGGAAGTCGTGAGTGCGCAAGAGGCCAGAATTGGAGGAACGCAGAGTTCTCGGTGGGTTGTAGGGCTGGTGGAGGTTGCAGATAAGGAGGGTGCAAGGCCCTGGAGAGATTCGAACAAAATCCTATATCCTGTGCTCTAGGGCTGGGCCCTTCACTTGGATTTCTCAATAATATACTCGTGTTCCCGATCTTCTTTCTCATGCCCCTGAATGGATAAATGTCTTTGTTGAAATGCCTGGAGATATGGGAGTGGTGGATTTGTGCTATACTTTCTGGCACACTTCCAGTACCAGCACAGGATGTACTTGCAGGAGAGAGCGCAGGGAACTATTCTGCAGCTGTTCACTCTGGGAATGAATAACATCATGTCGCAGACAATAAAAGTCTGGAGCTCCAGCTCCAATTTGCGTGATTAGTGGTCAGCATATTTGTTCCCATGTTCTGCAGGTGTTGTTTATCCAACTGCCCAGAATTTGTTCATACTGGTTAATAAATCTAAACTGACTTGACATTATTGCTGGCATTGTTGCAAAGGGGAAGGAGCCAGACTGAGCCAGTTCCTGACACCGCTGAGGGCTAATTAACTGCAGATCTGTTTCAAGACTCCAATACTGCCATCTTACCACGCTAGGATCTCTGTTCATATGGACATGAAGTACTGAATAAGTAAAGACCATTTGGCTTCCAAAATTCTGATTTGTCTCATTTGAAGAAAATGACTGCTTGTAGGTGCCAGCTGTCACTCAATGGGTAGCATTCTCACTTCTGAGCCAGAAGGTTGTGGGTTCAAGACTTAAGTATATAATCTAGACTGACACTGCAGTGGCGTACCGAGGGAGCAGTGCATTGTCTGAGGTGCTGTTTTTTGGCTGAGACGTTAAACCAAGGCCCTGTTGCTCTTTCAGGTGGATGTAAATGATCCCTTGGCACAATTTTGTTATTCACAAATTGGCTGCCGAATTTCTTATCATCATCATCATCATAGGCAGTCCCTCGGGATTGTGGAAGACTTGCTTCCACTCCTAAAGTGAGTTCTTTGGTGGCGGAACAGTCCAATATGAGAGCCACAGACCCTATCACAGGTGGGACAGACATTTGTCGGGGGAAGGGGTGGGTGGGACTGATTTACCACATGCTCCTTCTGCTGCCTGCGCCTGACCTCTTCACGCTCGCAGTGTTGAGACTCGAGGGGCTCACCGCCCTCCCGGATGCACTTTCTCCACCTAGGGCAATCTTCGGCCAGGGACTCCCAGGTGTCAGTGGTGATGTTGCACTTTACCAGGGAAGCTTTGAGGGTGCCCTTGTAAGGTTTCTGCTGTGTGGTAGGTTTGAGGGCCTGGTCTTCGAACACTCTTTTCCTCAGGCGGTTGAAGGCTGCACTGGCGCATTGGAGGCAGTGTTGAATCTCCACATCAATGTCTGCCTTTGTTGATAAGAGGCTCCCAAGGTATGGGAAGTGGTCCACGTTGTTGAGGGCCGCGCCGTGAATCTTGATGACTGGGGGGCAGTGCTGTGCGGCAAGAACAGGCTCGTGGAGGACCTTTGTCTTACGGATGTTAAGCGTAAGGCCCATGCTTTCATATGCCTCAGTGAATACATTGACTATATCCTGGAGTTCAGCCTCAGAATGTGCGCAGACGCAGGCGTCGTCCGCGTACTGCAACTCAACGACAGAAGTTGGGGTGATCTTGGACCTGGCCTGGAGGCGGCATAGGTTAAACAGCTTCCCGCTAGTTTTGTAGTTTAGTTCTACTCAAGCGGGGAGCTTGTTGACTGTGAGGTGGAGCATGGCGGCGAGGAAGATTGAGAAGAGAGTTGGAGCGATGACGCAGCCCTGTTTGACCCCGGTCCAGACATAAATTAGGTCTGTAATGGATCCGTTGGTAAGGATCAC
This sequence comes from Pristiophorus japonicus, assembly GCF_044704955.1. Lineage (NCBI taxonomy): Eukaryota > Metazoa > Chordata > Chondrichthyes > Pristiophoridae > Pristiophorus > Pristiophorus japonicus. The sequence goes on from NC_091983.1 coordinate 204,902,596, forward strand.
GGCCTGCATGTCGTCGTGGAGCAGGCGAAGGATGATGACAAACTTTTGGGGGCATCCAAAATGGAGGAGGACGCTCCATAAGCCCCCATGGTTGACAGTGTCAAAGGCCTTTGTAAGATTGAAAAAGGCCATGTATAAGGGCTGGCGCTGCTCCCTGCATTTTTCCATTACAACAGTGACTACGCTTCAAAAGTACTTCATAGACTGTAAAGCGTATTGGGATGACCTGTGGTCATGAAAGGCGCTATATAAATGCAAGTCCTTTAATAGATGAGACTTATAAGAAGCTGAAATTCTATCATTTTTTTCCTGACCCCACAAGGTAATTGAGCAAAAACTCCTGCTTATTAACATAATGGGGGGAAAATTGTGGTCGGAGGCTTCCTTCGGATGAACGCCCCCGACCCAAAGATTTTTTGCGAAAGTACCTGGTGGTCATGGAGGCACCTTCGATTCTGGTCAGAGGCCTTCCTTCGATCCGCAGAGTACGGAAAGATGACTTCCCTGTACATACGGAAATGCTGGAGTCACGTGGACCTGGACCACCAATCACTAGGTAGTATTCTCATTGATAAAAATGGGATCTCCGTTTGTGCAAAATCCCATTACTATCAATGAGAAAACCCTCCTAAAAAAGAAATAAAACAACTGCATAATAAAAAAAAACACCTCACGTATTTAAAATTAATTGAAATTAAATGTAATTAAATGTTTTAGAAACAAAAATATTTTTGGGAATTTTATTTAATAGAGTTAAAAATAAACTTACCTTAATGGACAGGGTTTTAACATAAAAATGTATGATTACATTTAATTTTTATATGTTTTAAAACTCTTACGCTGACAAAAGTAAGCTATGCGCCTGCTTTTACGAGACCTAAAAGTTTGAAGGACATTAGCTGGGCATGAGTTGGGCAAATAGCCCAATCTCTCCCGCGCGGATGTCCTTCTCCCGGAAATGTGGAGGATCTGTACAGAGAAATCTTTGACAGATCGGAAATGCCGTTTATTGGCGCATGCGCATCTCACCACGAAAACCGGCTTTTGCAAGGCCTTGGTGGGACCGTGCGCACTTCGTATTGGTCGGAATTGTCAGCAGTGTCAACCGTATTACAAGGCTCATCTAATTCCTATGTACCTTAATTTTAAATAGCTGTTTCCATTATATGGAGATCCCTATATTAGTAGATAGACATTGTTACCAAAACAGCCACGCTGGATTTGGATCCAGGCCCCAGAAGTGAAAGAGCGCCAAGCTTAACTCAGTGAGCCATCCAGTCACCTGCTGCTTAAACAAAAATATGGCAAGAAAGGTTGCAGTAGTTGTCAGTCCGTGTTGTCAGACTGGACTTATTATGCCTGGACTGGCGATTGCATCCATCATTATTTGCAAATTCTTCAAAACTTAAGGAATAGGATGGATGAGTAATCTACCTATTTGTGGCTGCATTACTGTCAAAAAGAATTGCCTTTAGTATTTCTGGGTCTGCCAGTGTGAGGGAACATTTTCCACTTTTTGCATGAGTGGTCATCAGCAAATATTCCCAGGTCAGATACAACACAGGCTACGCCCAGGGTAAAGCTCTTTCCATTTTACCCTCAGTCCCCAACCTGAAGATAACATCCCACTAGTTCATCAGCATGGCATTGCTACTTCCTAGAGCAACCTTCCTTGGCTAAGACTTCCAATTGAATAGCTGTTGGTGATGAATTCTACTCAGTTTTGTATTTGATAGTTATGCCATTACAGCCAGCAGGGAGAGGAGATTTTCATCACATCCGCCTGAGGCCACTAGTGTGCATAGATCCACAACCCAGCATCAGTCTTCAGCTTTAAAGGAGAAGTGAAGAAAACTGGAGGAGAAAAATAGGTTACAAATACATTATGTGACATGTCTACATGTATAAAACACATAAGCTCAAAATAGTGAGGGATTTTGTACATAGAGTATAGACAGAGGCTGGATACTCTGCAAAGAATGTCTCACCTTCTGACCCCTCCAAGTCTCTCCACCATCTCCACAGCTTAACTCAAAAGTGATAGAATACTCACCACTCTCCTGGATGAGTGCAGTGTGACAACACTCAGAAAGCTCAACACTATCCAGGACATAACAGCCTGCTTGATCAACACCTCTGCTACTGGACTCAATATCCACCCGACGAAGGGTCATCGACCTGAAATGTGAACTCTGTTTCTCTCCACAGATGCTGCCTGACCTGCTGAGATTTCCAGCATTCTCTGTTTTTATTTCAGATTCCAGCATCTGCAGTATTTTGCTTTGGATCCACTCTGTTCACATCGGCGCACTGTGGCTATAGTGTGTAGTATCGACAGGATGCACTGCTGGAACTCACCAAGCTGACTTTGACAGCATCTTCCAGCCCTCAGAGCAGCAAGATCATGGGATCACCACCATTTCCACATTCCCCTCTAAGCCACACACCATCCTGACTTGGACATATATCGCCCTTTCCTTCATCATCGCTGGGCCCAAATCCTGGAATTCTTTGCTAACCACCACCATCGTGGGAGCACCATTAACAAAATGACCTCTGCAGTTCAAGGAGAAAGCCCGCTCATCGTCAACATAGGCAGTCCCTCGGGATCGAGGAAGACTTGCTTCCACTCCTGATGTGAGTTCTTTGGTGGCTGAACAGTCCAGATTCTGTCACAGGTGGGACAGATACTCGTTGAGGGTAAGGGAGGATGGGACAGATTTGCCACACGCTTTTTCCGCTGCCTGCGCTTGATTTCTGCATGCTCTCGGCGTTGAGACTCGAGGTGCTCAGCGCCCTCCCAGATGCACTTCCTCCACTTAGGGTGGTCTTCGGCCAGGGACTCCCAAGTGTCAGTGGGGATGTCGCACTTTATCAGGGAAACTTTGAGGGTGTCCTTGTAACATTTCCCTGCCCACCTTTGGCTCGTTTGCCGTGAAGGAGCGCCGCATAGAGCGGCTTTGGGAGTCTCGTGTCTGACATACGAACTATGTAGCCTTGCCAACGACAGCCACATCCTGAGAACTAAATGTACAAAAGTAAGAACAGTACGTAAAACTGAACATGTCCTCTTATAGAAGGATATGTAGCATATGAACATTTATTTCCAGCACCTCATGTTCAGTGTTATTTCGAGCTATTTATACATGCAGCCTGCCAGAGGCTCGGAGGAGGCCTGCCGACTGCAGGTACTATGATGCATGCTGAGAGGAAGAAGAGAAAACTACGTGACTGACAGTTGCACTAACGTGCCTCACAGCGATCTCCTCTAACTGACAGGACACTTTCTGTACACGTAGAGTCTGTAGCTTTTGTTTACTTGCTGAATGAGGATGAAACCACAGCACTGGTAGGGCACTGATGTTCTCCTCCCTTCTGTCCCCCTGGGACGCTCTGGGTGGCAGACCACCCAATCTCATTCGAGCTATCATGTACGTCAATAATGGGAGGAAATATCACGGATCAATATCTGTTGTGTATGGAGAAAGAGTCAGACTGAACACTGTGAGCTCAAAGTAAAGTGTGACCGTAGTCTTTTATTGCAGGTCCCTAGTGCTTCTCCAACCTGTGAATCCTCCTTAAATACCTTTGCTCCCAAGGGATTATGGGATCCCTTGGGACTCCAGGGGATGAGCCCTCTGGTGGCTGTACAGATTAAATACAAGTCCACATATATAACAACACTCTCCCTCAAAGTAAATAGTGTAACTATTTACAATGTGAGTCGATCTGGGGCCCTTCTTGCCCTGGTTGATCGTCATGGTGTGAAAGCTGGTGTTGTTGAATCATTTGTTGGGCCCTCGCTGGGCTGCTGTGCAGCTGGCCTTGCTGGGTTGCCTGGTGTGTTGGGTCCTGCAGGGCTGCTGTGGATGATGGGTTCTGCTTCGTGGTCAACCGTGGTGCCGGTTGCCACTGGTGTATATGTTGGGGGATCAAAAAAGGTAGGGTCCAAGGTGGGTTGCTCAGGATAGTCCGTGAATCTGAGTTTGATTTGGTCCAAGTGTTTCCGGTGAATGAGTCCATTTGAAAGTTTGACCCGAAACACCCTGCTCTTTGGCCACGACAGTGCCAGGAAGCCACTTGGGACCTTGTCCATAATTTAATACAAATACAGTATCATTGATTTCAATCTCGCGTGACACATTTGCGCTGACATGGTATGCACTTTGTTGAAGCCGCCTGTTCTCTACCTGTTCATGTAGATCAGGGTGAACTAACGAGAGCCTTGTCTTAAGTGCTCTTTTCATAGTCGACGTGTACTCTAGACCATGGTTTAGAGGGCCAAGACCATAAACTTAGCGGCACCTCCCTGGGTACATTGCTTAACTGCGAGCATGTATTACATATGTGAACGCAGGACTCTAAGTCCGCATCGAAACCGGGCCACCACATGTGGGATCTGGCTTTCATCATTACGATGCCTGGGTGGGTACATTGGGAGGTCATTGATGAAGGTGTCTCTGCCCTTCTTGGGGACCACTACTCGATTGCCCCACAGAAGGCAGTCTGCCTGTATAGACATTTCATCTTTGTGCCACTGGAACGACTTTATCTCTTCCTGAATTTCCACTGGGACACTGGACCAGCTCCCGTAAAGCACACAGCTTTTGACTAGAGATAATAAGGGGTCCTGGCTTGTCCATGTTTTGATCTGCCGGGCAGTGACGGGTGATTGCTCACTCTCAATGCTTCTGATACGTCCATACTACACAGTATAAATGCACACGAGGCCCATGTTTGAGAGAAGGTCAGTCTGTGACCTGTCCTTTATTCCTTAGCACTCAAGTGATGAAGGTGAGTGGAGCTTCCCCTTTTATACCTGAAGGTCCAGGTTAGGAGTGTCTCCCACCTAGTGGTCAGTGTTCTCACGGTGTACAACTTAGGTCAGTTTATACATGGGTTACAATGCTGGTTGAATACATGACATCACCTCCCCCCGCAAAGTCTTATTGGGATCACAGGTTGAGTCTCTCTGGTGGTTTACGCTCCCTTGTAGAGCGCCTGAGTTGGAGCTCCGGTTGTTGGGCGCTGGCCTGAGTGTCTGCTGTTTGCAGTGCCTCAGGCCTGTCTGGACTGCCCACAGTGACTGGGCTCTCCTCCCTTTGGTTCCGGTGTTCGGTCACCTGTGGTGGAGTGAACTCTATATCGTGTTCTTCCTCTGCTTCTTCTATGGGGTTGCTGAACCTCCTTTTTGTTTGATCCACATGTTTGCGGCAGATTTGTCCATTGGTAAGTTTAACTACCAGGATCCTATTTCCCTCTTTGGCAACCACAGTGCCTGCGAGCCATTTGGGCCCTGCAGCGTAGTTGAGGACAAAAACAGGATCATTTACATCAATACATCGTGCCATCGCATTCCTGTCATGGTAGTCATATTGTGGCTGGTGCCTGCTCTCGACAATTTCTTTCATGGTGGGGTATATAAGGGATAATCGGGATTTGAGCGTCCTTTTCATTAGTAGCTCTGCGGGTGGAACCCCTGTGAGCGAGTGTGGTCGGGATCTATAGGCCAACAGGAGGCGTGATAAGCGGGTTTGTAGGGAACCCCCTTGGAATCTGAGCATCCCCTGTTTGATTATCTGCACTGCTCGTTCTGCCTGGCCGTTTGAGGCCGGCTTGAACGGTGCCATTCTAACATGGTTAATTCCATTGCCTGCCATGAATTCTGGAATTCAGTGCTTGTGAAGCACGGGCCATTGTCGCTGACCAAGATGTCCGGTAGACCGTGGGTGGCGAACATTGCCCGTAGACTTTCTACCGTGGCAGAGGATATGCTTGAATTTAAAATGTCACACTCGATCCATTTGGAGTAAGCGTCTACTACAACCAAAAACATTTTCCCCATGAAAGGACCTGCGTAGTCCACATGGATGCGTGACCAAGGCTTGGCGGGCCATGGCCAGGGGCTAAGGGGGGCTTCCCTGGGCGCATGGCCCAGCTGGGCACATGTGTTGCACCTGCGAACACAAAGTTCCACATCTGCGTCTATCCCTGGCCACCAAACGTGTGACCTGGCAATTGCCTTCATCGTGACAATGCCCGGGTGCTCATTGTGGAGTTCTCTGATGAACACCTCTCTGCCCATCTGGGGCATGACTACGCAGTTTCCCCACAGTAGGCAATCGGCCTGAATCGAGAGTTCATCCTTGCGCCTGTGAAATGGTTTAAATTTCTCAGGGCATGCCCTGTACGTGGCTGCCCAGTCCCCATTCAGGACACATTTCTTGACTGGAGACAATAGCGGGTCTCTGTTTATCCAGACTTTAATCTGACAGGCTGTCACGGGTGAGCCTTCGCTTCCAAAAGCTTCAACAGCCATGACCATCTCAGCACCATGCTCGGTAGCCCCCTCAGTGGTGGCTAGTGGGAGCCTGCTGAGTGCAGCGGCGCAGTTTTCGGTGCCCGGTCTGTGCCGAATTGTGTAGTCATAGGCAGCTAACGTGAGTGCCCACCTCTGTATGCGGGCTGATGCGTTTGCATTTATGGCCTTGTTGTCGGCCAAAAGGGACGTTAGGGGTTTGTGATCTGTCTCCAGCTCAAATTTCCTGCCAAACAGGTACTGGTGCATTTTCTTTACCGCATATACACATGCGAGCGCCTCCTTTTCTACCATCCCGTAGCCCCTTTCTGCCTGGGACAGACTCCTGGAGGCATAAGCTACCAGCTGTAACTGACCTTTGGCATTGACATGCTGCAACACACACCCGACACCATAGGACGACGCATCGCACGTTAACACAAGTTTCTTACATGGGTCATATAGCGTTAACAGATTGTTGGAACATAACAAATTGCGTGCTCTATTAAAAGCCCTTTCCTGGCTGTCCCCCCCAGACCCATTTGCGACCTTTGCGTAGGAGCACGTGTAGCAGCTCTAGCAGCGTGCTCAATTTGGGAAGAAATAGTTCAGGAGCCCCAGGAACGAACGCAGCTCCGTCGTGTTACGGGGTCTGGGTGCTCTCTGGATCGCTTCCGTCTTGGATGCAGTAGGGCTGATACCGTCTGCTGCTACCCTCATCCCCAGGAATTCTCCCTTTGGAGCTAGGAAGACGCACTTCGCCTTTTTCAGTCGCAGACCTACCCGGTCCAGTCTGCGCAGCACCTCCTCCAGGTTGTGGAGGTGTTCTTCAGTATCATAACCCGTAATGAGGATGTCGTCCTGAAAAACCACCGTCCCTGGAATCGACTTGAGGAGGCTTTCCATATTTCGTTGGAAGATCGCGGCGGCCGAGCGAATCCCAAACGGACATCTGTTGTACTCAAACAACCCTTTGTGTGTCGTGATGGTGGTCAGCTTCTTCGACTCACTCGCCAGCTCCTGGGTCATGTAAGCTGAGGTCAGGTCCAATTTTGAAAAAAGTTTGCCACTGGATAGCGTCGCAAAGAGGTCCTCCGCTCTCTGCAGCGGGTACTGGTCTTGGAGTGACACCCGATTGATGGTGGCCTTGTAATCGCCACATATCCTGACCGACCCATCCGCCTTGAGCACCGGCACAATCAGGCTCGCCCAGTCACTGAATTCGACTGGCGAGATGATGCCTTCCCTCAACAGGCGGTCCAATTCGCCTTCTATCTTTTCCCGCATCACGTACGGCACCGCTCTGGCCTTGTGGTGTACTGGTCTGGCGTCCGGGTTTATGTGAATCACTACCTTGGCCCCCATGAAAGTGCCAATGCCGGGTTGAAATAATGAGTCAAATTTGTCCAGGACCTGTGAGCATGATACTCGCTCCACAGAGGAAATTGCATTGACATCGCCCCATTTCCAGTTCATGACAGCAAGCCAACTCCTCCCCAGTAGTGTGGGACCGTCCCCTGTGACAATCCAGATTGGCAACCTGTTCTCCGAATCTTTGTGGGTCACGACTACCATGGCGCTGCCTAGCACCGGAATGATCTGCTTTGTGTAAGTCCGTAGCTGTGCATCAATCGGCGATAATTTTGGCCTTCTGGCCTTGGATGCCCACAACTTTTTGAACTGTTTGATACCCATCAGGGACTGGCTGGCACCCGTGTCTAACTCCATTGATACTGGGATGCCATTGAGGAGCACTTTCATCATTATCGGTGGTGTCCTGGTGTATGAACTGTATACGTGCTCCACATGAACTCGCTGAACTTCAGCTTCCAGCGATTTCCCCCAGTGTCCATTTCTGCAATTTCTGCAGGTAATTTGCTCACCTCTGCAAACTCCGGCTGAATGTATGTCTCAACGCCTCTAGCATGAGTTCCGGTTTGAAACAAAAGGTCCCTTGCCAGTCGATCGTCCCTGACTGCCCCTGTTATTGTCCTTGAGTGCACCATTAACAGGTGTTGATGGCCCCATTACTGGCCGCATTGTCCCTTGCAATGGCGTGAATCGCTGTTCAGCTTGCCATTGTCTCTGTCGAACTCCCCCTCTGGGTTCGACTATATGTTGGGGCATGCCTGACTGCCCTTGTCTGCCTGGAGAACTGTGTGCTGCTTTAACAATGTTGAATCTCTGTCCCAACCATTCCTTAACACAGTACCTCTCGTCTGTTCTGCTAGTGGCCATGCTCGCGTGGTTTAAATCCCAGTTTCTTGTCGCCATTGATACGTCCTTACTGCACAGTATAAATGCATACGAGGCCCATGCTTGAGAGAAGGTCAGTCTGTGACCTGTCCTTTATTCCTTAGCACGCAAGTAATGAAGGTGGGTGGAGCTTCCCCTTTTATACCTGAAGGTCGAGGTTAGAAGTGTCTCCCACCTAGTGGTCAGTGTTCTCACGGTGTACAACTTAGGTCAGTTTATACATGGGTTACAATGCTGGTTGAATACGTGACAGCTTCCATAACCATGGCAAGATCTGTGGGCTACACCATTTCCACTCCCGTGGTGGGCAATGGCAGCCTACTGAGAGCATCGGCGCAGTTTTCTGTGCCTGGCCTGTGGCGGATGGTGTAGTTGTATGCAGACAACGTGAGCGCCCATCTCTGGATGCAGGCCGATGCGTGGTATTTATCCCTTTATTCTCGGAGAACAGGGATATAAGTGGCTTATGGTCAGTTTCCAATTCAAATTTTAGCCCAAACAGGTATTGATGCATTTTCTTTACCCCATTGACACACGCTAACGCTTCTTTCTCAATCATGCTGTAGGCTCTCTCAGCTTTAGTCAGACTCCTGGATGCTTAAGCAACCATTTGCAGTTTCCCGAAATCATTAGCTTGTTGCAATGCACACCCGACATATGACGATGCATCACATGCTAGTACCAAACGCTTCTATGGATCATACAACACAAGCAATTTGTTTGAGCATAACAATTTTCTCGCTTTTACAAAGGCATTTTCTTGGCTTTTGCCCCAAACCCCATTCGCCCCCTTTTTGTAGTAAGACATGTCGTGGTTCTAGCAGTGTGCTGAGACTCGGTAAGAAGTTACCAAAGTAGTTCAAGAGTCTCAGAAACGACCGTAGCTCCATCACGTTCTGTGGCCTCGGTGCGTTCTCGATTGCCTCTGTCTTCGCGTTGGTGGGCCTGATGCCGTCCGCCGCAATCCTCCTTCCTAAGAACTCCACTTTAGGCACCAGGAAAATGCACTTCGAGCGTTTTAACCTGAGCCCCACACGGTTGAGTCGACTAAGAGCCTCCTCCAGATTCTGCAGGTGCTCGACTGTGTTCCGACCTGTGACCAAGATGTCGTCCTGGAAGACCACAGTGTGCGGGACCGACTTCAGTAAACTTTCCATGTTTCTCTGGAATATCGCCGCCGCTGATCGGATTCCAAACAGGCATCTGTTATAAACAAAAAGACCTTTGTGCGTATTGATGCAGGTGAGGGCCTTTGATGATTCCTCCAGTTCCTGCGTCATGTAGGCTGAAGTCAGATCTAGCTTCGTGAATGTCTTTCCTCCTGCCAGTGTTGCAAAGAGGTCGTCGGCCTTTGGTAGTGGGTATTGGTCCTGCAGGGATAAACGATTGATAGTTACTTTGTAATCGCCACAGATTCTGACGGTGTTGTCTCCCTTGAGGACTGGGACAATAGGGCTGGCCCACTCGCTGAACTCAATCGGTGAAATGATGCCTTCTCTTTGCAGCCAGTCTAGCTTGATCTCTACCCTTTCTCCCATCATGTATGGTACTGCTCTCGCCTTGTGATAAATGGGTCGCGCCCCTGGAATTAGGTGGATCTGCACTTTTTCTCCTTGAAATTTCCAGATGCCTGGCTTGAACAGCGAAGGAAATTTGTTTAAGACCTGGGCACACGAAGTGTCGTCAGCGGGCGATAGCGTTCGGACGTCGTCCCAGTTCCAGCATATCTTTCCCAGCCAGCTCCTGCCGAGCAGCGTGGGACCATCGCCCAGTACCATCCAGAGTGGTAGCTTGTGCACCGCTCCATCGTAGGAGACTTTTATGGTAGCATTGCCGATTACAGGAATCAGTTCTTTTGTGTAAGTTCTTAGTTTCGTGCGAACTGGAGTTAAGACTGGCCTTGAGGCCTTGTTGCACCACAACCTTTCGAAAGTCTTTTTGCCCATGATGGACTGGCTCGTGCCCGTGTCCAGCTCCTTTGACATCGGGAGTTCAACATTCAGCATTATCGGGGGACAATTCGTGGTGAATGTGTGCACCCCATGTACCTCTGCCTCCTCTATCTGAGGCTCTGGTTCATCGTGATCCTCTGTGGATCTGTCCTCCTCTGCAACATGATGGTTTGCAGGTTTAACAGGCTTTGCAGCTTGCCTGCACACTTGTCGGAGGTGTCCCATTGTTCCACAGCCCTTGCAGACGTACTCTTTGAATCAGCATGAATGGAAACGATGATCACCCTCGCAGCACCAACAAGCTGTTAATGACCTTGCATTCATCACCCTTGATGGTAGACTCTGAGTCATCTGCAGACGTGCAGCTGCAGGTATGTGTGACCTGCCCTGTACGATATGATTCGAAAACAATTGTTCACAGTACTTGTAGCAGCAATTGTGTGCTGAGAGATTTGCTTCGTATTGTCACTGATGGCAATGAACGCCTGGGCTATCGCTATGGCCTTACTCAAGGTTGGGGTCTTCACAAGTTTGTGAAGTATGGTTTCGTGGCCAATGCCAAGTACGATAAAGTCTCTGAGCATGTGCTCCAAATATCCTTCAAATTCGCAATGTCCTGCAAGGCGTCTTAGCTCGGCGACATAACTCGCCACTTCCTGGCCTTCAGACCTTTTGTAGGTGTAGAACCGGTACCTCGCCATCAGAATGCTTTCCTTCGGGTTCAAATGCTCTCGGACCAGTGTGCACTAATTGTCATACGATTTCTCCGTTGGTTTCGCTGGAGTGAGCAGATTCTTCATGAGGCCATACATTGGTGCCCCACAGACAGTGAGGAGGCTCGCCCTTCGTTTGGCAGCGCTCTCTTCCCCATCTAACTCGTTGGCCACGAAGTATTGGTCGAGTCACTCCACAAAAGTTCCCCAATCATCTCCTTCCGAAAATTTCTCCAGGATGCCCACTGTTCTCTGCATCTTTGGGTTCACTCTCTGTATCTCGTCGCCAGTTGTTGTGTAAAGAGAAAGAGTCAGACTGAACACTGTGAGCTCAAAGTAAAGTGTGACTTTAGTCTGTTATTGCAGGTCTCTGGAGTGCCTCTCCAACCTGTGAAGCCTCCTTAAATACCTGTGCTCCCAAGGGATTATGGGATCACTTGGGACTCCAGGGGATGAGCCCTCTGGTGGCTGTACAGATTAAATACAAATCCACATATATAACAATATCAATCTGGGTTATCTTGTGAACAAAGTTGGCTTTGGACCAGACAGAGGGTTGTTATTTCCAACAACTCTAATCCAGTTTGCGAACTCGTTGCACCTTTCAATCTCCTGATAAAGCACAACACCTAACTCCCTTACCCATTGAATGACTGGATCCAACAACCCACTGCATCATCCAGCTGAGGAAGATAACTCCTGCATGAGGTGTGAGATAAATGGGCATCTGGAGATGAAGTGCGTCCTCAAAGGAAAGGAAGCCTTTCTGGGAGCGTCAGGGAGATGAAACCAGTTAATGAGGATTCAGAGCCAGGAGAAGGGAAAGAGACCTGAGAGGCGAGAAACTGAATACTCTCAAACAATAACGGGATAAATTCATCAAACAATATCAATATTAATTAATCATAGTCAACACTCCATCGATTTGTAGTGTTTATTGAAAAAGCTTATTTATTGGAGCAGCCAACACCTGTGTCTTCCTGAAATTAGTGACTGTGCCTTCAGCCTTCTAGGCCCTAAACTCTGAAATTGCCTCCCTAATCGTTCCACTTCTCTACCTCTCTCTCCTCCTTTAAGACGCTCCTTAAAACCTACTTCTTTGAACAAGCTTTTGGTCACCTGTACTAATGTCTCCTTCTATGGCTCGGTGTCAATTACTTTATCTCATTTATGCTCCCGTGAAGCACCTTGGGACGTTTTACTATGTTAATGGCGTTATATAAATGTAAGTTGTTGTTGAAATACATGGAGAGCTTAACTTGCTGCAATCGGCAACTTTATAATTGAGTATAATGGAAATGGAACATGGTTAGTGCTTTATGGCTGACTTAAAAGCTTGTCTGATTTAAGGTAGTAAATGCTATCACAAACGTAGATCTGGAGCATGAAAGTAGGACCACAAATTTAGGTAATCCTAGAATATAAGAACATAGAAATAGGAGCAGGAGTAGGCCATGCGATCCTTCAAACCTGCTCCGTCATTCAATAAGATCATGGTTGATCATCTACCTCAACATCTTCCTGTACCATCCCCATATCCTTGGTTCTCTTAATATCCAAAAATCTATCGATCCCTGCCCTGAATATACTCAATGACTGAGCATCTGGGGTGGAGAATTCCAAAGATTCAACACGATCTGAGTGAAGAAATATCTCCTCATCTCAGTCCTAAATGACCGACCCCTTATCTTGAGACTGTGACCCCTGGTTCTAGACTCCCCAGCCAGGGGAAACATCCTCCTGCACTCACTTAAGAATCATAAAAAAAAGGGGTGGCGGAATCTGCATCCACCATCCTTTCAGTCAATGCATTCCAGATCATAACAACTCGCTGCGTTAAAATAATTCTCCTCGTCTCCCCTTTGCTTCTTTCACCAATTATCTTCAATCTATGTCCTCTGGTACCGACCCTCCTGCCAGGGGAAGCAGGTTTCTCCTTATTTACTCTGTCAAAACCCCTCATAAATAAATGACCTTCTTCTTCACGTGCCCCGGAGGCAGCTGGTCCAACTCCCATGCTGCAGGTAGCTGAGAACTGAGGCTTGCAGTTCTCATGTTCCACACCCCATCCTGCCAGGGGCCGAAAGAGATTATTATAACAAGCCTGAGCTGGGAAAATCCACCGGGGTCCTCGACGACCCGGTCGGCCAGACGCAATGTCCGGCTCGCTGACCTCCCGCCAGGATTCTGCAAATTTGGAAAAACCGGCTTCGCTCCTCTTCCTTCTTATTCTATCGCTTGTCACATTGGCTGCCACTGAGTCATTCCGTGAAGCCCTGGTGCTGCTCCTTCAACTGAAAGTAGTGATGTGAACTCTGCTCTCCAGGATTCCAACCTTACTTGCTCTTTTCCTCCTCCAGACGAGCCAGAGGAAGAAGAGCCAGGCCCCCAGAGCTTCACAGCAAATGCCATCGCCTACTTCATCCCTCCCAAGCAGCAGCTCACAGATATCCAGCCTGGAGTGAGAGGGAGGGGAGTGAGAGAGTAAGCCAGAAAGGTGTACAAATGGGTGATACACCCACAGCATGAGTTAGATCAAGACGATGGTACCGTGGCCTTGATTTCAACGCAGTCAGGATACAGGAGGGAGAAAGAGAGTGTAGGACGGGACAGTCTGTTTGCAGGTGCAGCAGGTAATCAGGAAGGCGAATGGAATGTTGGCCTTCATTGCAAGAGGGATGGAGTACAAAAGCAGGGAGGTCCTTCTGCAACTGTATAGGGTATTGGTGAGGCCGCACCTGGAGTACCTCGTGCAGTTTTGGTCACCTTACTTAAGGAAGGATATACTGGCTTTGGAGGGGGTACAGAGACGATTCACTAGGTTGATTCCGGAGATGAGGGGGTTACCTTATGATGATAGATTGAGTAGACTGGGTCTTTACTCGTTGGAGTTCAGAAGGATGAGGGGTGATCTTATAGAAATATTTAAAATAATGAAAGGGATAGACAAGATAGAGGCAGAGATGTTGTTTCCACTGGTCGGGGAGACTAGAACTAGGGGGCACAGCCTCAAAATACGGGGGAGCCAATTTAAAACCGAGTTGAGAAGGAATTTCTTCTCCCAGAGGGTTGTGAATCTGTGGAATTCTCTGCCCAAGGAAGCAGTTGAGGCTAGCTCATTGAATGTATTCAAGTCACAGATAGATAGATTTTTAACCAATAAGGGAATTAAGGGTTATGGGGAGCGGGCGGGTAAGTGGAGCTGAGTCCACGGCCAGATCAGCCATGATCTTGTTGAATGGCGGAGCAGGCTCGAGGGGCTAGATGGCCTACTCCTGTTCCTAATTCTTATGTTCTTATGTTCTTATGACATAGCAGGAGCTTCGGAGTAAAAAGGGAGGAAACTTCAAAGGATAGGGAGACAGGGACCTTAATAGTGTCAATAATAGAATTGCGATGGAGAGATAGAGGTTGGACATTCGAGATGAGCGAAGTTTCAATTATCCAAATGATAATTTCTCCCATCCCAATTTGTCTTTAAGTAGCTGAGGAACACGTCCGGGTCAAGGAGCCTGTCCTTCAGTACCTTTCCCAAACGGCCATTATATATACAGGAGCTTATACAAGGAGTATCAACAGGCCACCTTACTACGGAGGATCTCCGAGCCGAACCCAATCCTGTTGTGGCCGTTTTCAGTTAAGTGTCACAGTACAGTGATTGGAAGTGGGAAGCCAAAGCAATGTTACCTTCTCTAACCAGGTGTGGTGCGACCCACTGTCGTACGCTGCACCAATGCCCCAGGTAGGATCAGCTAGATATCGAAATCTGGGACTTTCCTGGTCTGTGCTGCAGCGGAAACCTTGTCAAAGCTGACCCAAAGTTAGCTCTGAACAGTATCACAATCAGTACTAACTTACATTAATCTTTCTTTAAGGATAAGTCTCATACTCAAATGTCCTGACTGGGAGGTAAAAGGGAGGTTGGCTGACAAGCTGGTGCTCTGCTTTTGTCTGATTATGATCAGTGTTTTTTCAAACACTGAGGAAAGTTGTACAACTGCATTGTAGAACCCGGTGTCTGGAGAATGCTTGGATGGTCTGGATCATCAGATGAGAAACTCCAGATGTTACAGTTTTGAAAACTCTGCCATAGATCATCGTTCCTCCCGCCACTGCAGGCCTGACCTGTAATGCTAAACTGTTTGTTCATTCGGATGGAATGTATCACATCAAGATCAGTCTCAATCCATGATTTATAAACTTTTGTCTTTCTTTAATTTTCTCTGCTCCTCCATGGAAAGCAGCATTCAGTCATAGCTGGAACACGTACCATAGTACCCTACTACTCACTCTATAGTACCTCACTGGTCTCCATATCATACATCATTGGTCACTCTACACTAACTCACTGGTCACTCGACAGTATCTCACCATCACTCCATGGTATTTCATCGGTCATATTACTGTACTTCACTGGTCACTCTACACTATCTCACTGGTCACTCTACTGTATCTCATTGGTCACTCTACACTATCTCACTGCTCATTCTACACAATCTAACTGGCCTTTCTACACTATCTCACTGGTCACTCGACAGTATCTCATTGGTCACTCTACAGTATCTCATTGGTCATTCTACTGTACTCACTGGTCAGCACTTTATAGTCCCCAGGGGTATTCAACATTCAGGAAGGATAGACAGAAAGGAAAAGGAGGTGGGGTAGCGTTGCTGGTTAAAGAGGAAATTAACGCAATAGTAAGGAAGGACATTAGCTTGGATGATGTGGAATCTGTATGGGTGGAGCTGCGGAATACCAAAGGGCAAGAAAACGTGAGTGGGAGTTGTGTACAGACCACCAAACAGTAGCAGTGAGGTTGGGGACAGCATCAAACAAGAAATTAGGGATGCCTGCAACAAGGGTACAGCTTTAATCTACATATAAATTAGGCTCACAAAACTGGTAGCAATACGGTGGAGGAGGATTTCCTGGAGTGTATTAGGGATGGTTTTCTAGACCAATATGTCGAGGAACCAACTAGAGGGCTGGCCATCCTAGACTGGGTGATGTCTAATGAGAAAGGACTAATTAGCAATCTTGTTATGCGAGGCCCCTTGGGGAAGAGTGACCATAATATGGTAGAACTCTTTATTAAGATGGAGAGTGACACAGTTAATTCAGAGACTAGCGTCCTGAACTTAAAGAAAGGTAACTTCGATGGTATGAAACGTGAATTGGCTAGAATAGATTGGCAAATGATACTTAAAGGGTTGACGGCGGATAGGCAATGGCAAACATTTAAAGATCACATGGATGAACTTCAACAATTGTACATCCCTGTCTGGAGTAAAAATAAAACAGGGAAGGTGGCTCAACCGTGGCTAATAAGGGAAATTAAGGATAGTGTTAAATCCAAGGAAGAGGCATATAAATTGGCCAGAAAAAGCAGCAAACCTGAGGACTGGGAGAAATTTAGAATTCAGCAGAGGAGGACAAAGGGTTTAATTAGGAGGGGGGAAATAGAGTATGTGAGGAAGCTTGCTGGGAACATAAAAACTGACTGCAAAAGCTTCTATAGATATGTGAAGAGAAAAAGATTAGTGAAGACAAATGTAGGTCCCTTGCAGTCAGATTCAGGTGAATTTATAATGGGGAACAAAGAAATGGCAGACCAGTTGAACAAATACTTTGGTTCTGTCTTCACGAAGGAAGACACAAATAACCTTCTGGAAATATTCGGGGACCGAGGGTCTAGTGAGAAGGAGGAAATGAAGAATATCCTTATTAGGTGTGAAATTGTGTTAGGGAAATTAATGGGATTGAAGGCTGATAAATCCCCGAGGCCTGATAGTCTGCATCTCAGAGTACTTAAGGAAGTGGCCCTAGAAATAGTGGATGCATTGGTGATCATTTTCCAACAGTCTATCGACTCTGGATCAGTTCCTATGGACTGGAGGGTAGCTAATGTAACACCACTTTTTAAAAAGGGAGGAAGAGAGAAAGCAGCTAATTGTTGACCGGTTAACCTGACATCGGTAGTGCGGAAAATGTTGGAATCAATTATGAAAGATGAAATAGCACCACATTTGGAAAGCAGTGACAGGATCGGTCCAAGTCAGCATGGATTTATGAAAGGGAAATCATCTCGAATTTTTTGAAGATGTAACCAGTAGAGTGGACAAGGGCGAACCAGTGGATGTGGTGTATTTGGACTTTCAAAAGGCTTTTGACAAGGTCCCACACAAGAGATTGGTGTGCAAAACTAAAGCACATGGTATTGGGGGTAATGCACTGATGTGGATAGAGAACTGGTTGGCAGACAGGAAGCAGAGAGTCGGGATAACCGGATCCTTTTCAGAATGGCAGGCAGTGACTAGTGGGGTGCCACAGGGCTGAGTGCTGGGACCCCAGCTATTTACAATATACATTAATGATTTAGATGAAGGAATTGAGTGTAATATCTCCATGTTTGCCGATGACACTGAATTGGGTGGCGGTGTGAGCTGTGAGGAGGACGCTAAGAAGCTACAGGATGATTTGGACAGGTTAGGTGAGTGGGCAAATGCATGGCAGGTGCAGTATAATGTGGATAAATGTGAGGTTATCCACTTTGGTGGCAAAAACACGAAGGCAGAATATTATCTGAATGGCGGCAGATTAGGAAAAGGGGAGACCTTGGTGTCATGGTACATCAGTCATTGAAAGTTCGCATACAGGTACAGCAGGCAGTGAAGAAGGCAAATGGTATGTTGGCCTTCATAGCTAGGGGATTTGAGTATAGGAGCAGGGAGGTCTTACTGCAGTTGTACAGGGTCTTGGTGAGGCCTCACCTGGAATATTGTGTTCAGTTTTGGTCTCCTAATCTGAGGAAGGACATTCTTGCTATTGAGGGAGTGCAACAAAGGTTCACCAGACTGATTCCCGGGATGGCAGGACTGACATATGAGGAGAGACTGCATCGACTGGGTCTGTATTCACTGGAGTTTAGAAGGATGAGAGGGGATCTCATAGAAACTTATAAAATTCTGATGGGACTGGACAGGTTAGATGCTGGAAGAATGTTCCCGATGTTGGGGAAGTCCAGAACCAGGGGACATAGCCTAAGGATAAGGGGTAAGTCATTTAGGACTGAGATGATGAGAAACTTCTTCACTCAGAGAGTTGTTAACCTGTGGAATTCCCTACCGCAGAGAGTTGTTGATGCCAGTTCATTGGATATATTTAAGAGGGAATTAGATATGGCCCTTACGGTTAAAGAGATTATGGGATATTGAGAGAAAGCAGGAAAGGGGTACTGAGGTGAATGATCAGCTATGATCTCATTGAATGATGGTGCAGGCTCGAAGGGCCGAATGGCCTGCTCCTGCACCTATTTTGTATGTTTCTATGTTTCTATGTTACTTCACTGGTCATTCTATCGTAACTCACTGGTCACCGTATAGTAATTTTCTCAGATGAACATTATTCACGAATAGCCTAGTTGGTGAGCGCTGATAGGCCTTGAGCTGTGGAGGTGGGAGTGCGGGGATTGTGAGAATGGGTTCACAGCTTGGCCTGATCTTGTCTTCTCCTGATAGCCACAAGTGTGCACTTTCCAGCAGGAGCCACTAGATAGCGATGAGTTCCAGGACACCTGTCTGATGTTTCCTCTCCCTAATGCAAGGGCACCGGGACCAATTGTAGAAGGAGGGGACAATGCCATCCATCTGGCTGAGGTTAGTGAACTAATCACACTCCAATAATTGAACTCGGTCCTTCCTGGCCTGCCTAGCTCAGTGCCACACCAGGCTGTGTATTTATCAGCAGAGCCATCAAGCGAGCTCCAGGATTGGGTTTTGTTCATTCATAATTTATCAGGACAAGACTGGATCAGTCTGCGATTTGAACAGTTGGGGAATTGGTGGCTCACTCCCAAAAATTGCAGGATGTTTAAACTGCAACCATCAAGTTTCCTATAGGTTATCTGTAACTTTTCACTGTTAACTGCTCCCAAGGCCCTTGTTACGTTTAGACTTTGGCCAGTCTTTGGCTGTGCTGTTTGACCGTGAGTTTGCTACTGGCTTGAAGCTGCACGATGGGCTGTGGCCAACAGCACTATGGTAAGGTTAACGTTATTGATACAACAGCGCCCCCTGGTGAGCAGCCACTTAAATTATTGCCCTATTTGCATACTCGTCACGATTGGTTTCATTGCTCATTCCTGGGAACTCATGCCTCTTCACCTCATTTGGTTTTGATGATGCTTATGCTGGTACTTATATTCACACTGGTGGGGGATTCCAGAGCAAGAGGACGTAATCTTAATATTAGATAGACCATGCAGGAGTGAACTCAGCACTTTTTCACATAAAGGGTCGTGGAAATGTGGAACTCTCTCCCCAAAAGGCTGTGCATGCTGTCAATCTGAGATCAATAGATTTTTGTTTGGGAAGGGCATCGAAGGATGTGAAGAAAAAGCGGGTAAAGGGAATTGAGGTTCTAAAATCTGTTAGTTTTTAGAAACAGCAAATTTGTCAATATAAAGAAAGAACGACTTGCATTTATATTGCAGCTTCCACAACCACCAGACGTCCCAAAGCACTTTACAGCCAATTAAGTACTTTTTGAAGTGTAGCCAATTTGAATGCAGCAAGCTCCCACAAACAGCAATGTGATAATGAACAGGTAATCTGTTTTTCAGTGATGTTGATTGAGGGATAAACATTGGCCAAGGCACCTAGGATAACTCCCCTGCTCCTCTTCAAAATAGTGCCATCAGATCTTTACCGTCCAACTGAGAGAGCAGATAGGGCCTCGGTTTAACGTCTCACCGAATAACAGCACCTCTGATAGTGTAGCACGCCCTCAGTATTGCAAGGGAGTGTCAGCCTAGATTTTTGTGCTCAAGTCTCTAGAGTGAGCCTTGAACCCACAATCTTCTGACTCAGAAATGAGGGTGCTACCCACTTTAAAAAAAATATTGATATTTATTGAATCTTATACAACATCATGATCATTCCATTGTATCATACAAATTCATTTTGTCCCTCTGCACAGCCGTTCCTCCAACACATATTAACATCAAAACCTGAAGTTTAATTTGTCTCCTGTAATATATAATAATCTATTGTACTATACAAATTGATCATAAAATACTATCTTTAAATTATTTTCTGAATAAAACATCCACAGAGCCTTATCTTTTAGTTTATATTTAAAATACTCTTTTAGGTTTATTCTCCTCCCCTTAGAAAACAGAGCATTCCTTCTTTGCATAATCACAAATCTAGCCAAACTGAACATTAAATTAATTGCCGCTCCATTGGACTCGGGCAGACTCTCCTGCAATCCACATCTCAAAATTGAGTCCCAAGGGATTCCCATTCTTGCTCTTCGGTCCTCACCCAGCAAGAAAACCTCACACAACTGTCAAGCATAGTACTTAAAATCCTTTAACTGCGGACATAACACCAGCAAGTGTTAAATCCAAGGAAGATGCATATAAATTGGCCAGAAAAAGCAACAAACCTGAGGACTGGGAGAAATTTAGAATTCAGCAGAGGAGGACAAAGGGTTTAATTAAGAGGGGGAAAATAAAGTACGAGAAGAAGCTTGCCGGAAACATAAAAACTGACTGCAAAAGCTTCTACAGATATGTGAAGAGAAAAAGATTAATGAAGACAAACGTCGTTCCCTTGCAGTCGGATTCAGGTGAATTTATAATGGGGAACAAAGAAATGGCAGACCAATTGAACAAATACTTTGGTTCTGTCTTCACGAAGGAAGACACAAATAACCTTCCGGAAGCACTAGGGGACCGAGGGTCTAGTGAGAAGGAGGAACTAAAGAATATCCTTATTAGGCGGGAAATTGTGTTCGGGAAATTGATGGGATTGAAGGCCGATAAATCCCTGGGGCCTGATAGTCTGCATCCCAGAGTACTTAAGGAAGTGGCCCTAGAAATAGTGAATGCATTGGTGATCATTTTCCAACAGTCTATCGACTCGGGATCAGTTCCTATGGACTGGAGGGTAGCTAATGTAACACCACTTTTTAAAAAGGGAGGGAGAGAGAAAGTGGGTAATTATAGACCGGTTAGCCTGACATCAGTAGTGGGGAAAATTGTTGGAATCAATTATTAAGGATGAAATAGCAGCGCATTTGGAAAGCAGTGAAAGGATTGGTCCAAGTCAGCATGGATTTATGAAGGGGAAATCATGCTTGATAAATCTTCTGGAATTTTTTGAGGAAGTAACTAGTAGAGTGGACAAGGGAGAACAAGTGGATGTGGTGTATTTGGAATTTCAAAAGGCTTTTGACAAGGCCCCACACAAGAGATTGGTGTGCAAAATCAAAGCACATGGTATTGGGGGTAATATACTGACGTGGATAGAGAACTGGTTGGCAGACAGGAAGCAGAGAGGCGGGATAAACGGGTCCTTTTCAGAATGGCAGGCAGTGACTAGTGGAGTGCCGCAGGGCTCAGTGCTGGGACCCCAGCTCTTTACAATATACATTAATGATTTATATGAAGGAATTGAGTGTAATATCTCCAAGTTTGCAGATGACACTAAACTGGGTGGCAGTGTGAACTGTGAGGGGGACGCTAAGAGGCTGCAAGGTGACATGGACAGGTTAGGTGAGTGGGCAAATGCAGTATAATGTGGATAAATGTGAGGTTATCCACTTTGGGGGCAAAAACACAAAGACAGAATATTATCTGAATGGCGGCAGATTAGGAAAAGGGGAGGTGCAACGAGACCTGGGTCTCATGGTTCATCAGTCATTGGTATACAGGTACAGCAGGCGGTGAAGAAGGCAAATGGTATGTTGGCCTTCATAGCTAGGGGATTTGAGTATAGGAGCAGGGAGGTCTTACTGCAGTTGTACAGGGCCTAGGTGAGGTCTCACCAAGAATATTGTGTTCAGTTTTGGTCTCCTAATCTGAGGAAGGACCTTCTTGCTATTGAGGGAGTGCAGCGAAGATTCACCAGACTGATTCCCGGGATGGCCAGACTGACATATGAGGAGAGACTGGATCAACTGGGCCTTTATACATTTAGAAGGATGAGAGGGGATCTCATAGAAACATATATGATTCTGACAGGACGGGACAGGTTAGATGCGGGCAGAATGTTCCTGATGTTGGGGAAGTCCAGAACCAGGGAACACAGTCTTAGGATAAGGGGTAGGCCATTTATGACTGAGATGAGGAGAAACTTCTTCACTCAGAGAGTTGTTAATAGGTGGAATTCCTTGCCGCAGAGAGTTGTTGATGCCAGTTCATTGGATATATTCAAGAGGGAGTTAGATATGACCATTATGGCTAAAGCGATCAAGGGATATGGAGAGAAAGCAGGAAAGGGATACTGAGGGAATGATCAGCCATGATCTCATTGAATGGTGGTGCAGGCTCGAAGGGCCGAATGGCCTACTCCTGCACCTATTTCCTATGTTTCTATGTTTCAACGGCCCCAAGTTTCCACACACGGCAAAACAGGCGCCCCTCCGAGCTGGGCGCCCGTTTTTCGCACCGAAAACGGCGCCTGAAAAAAAACGCGCTATTCTCGAGCGCTTTGCAGCTCGATGTCTGCTTGGCAACCCTGCGCATGCCCGTTGGAGCGTTCACGCACGCGCAGTCTGAAGTAAACATTGGCACTCGGCCATTTTAAAAAGTGCTGCAGAAAAAGTGAAAATTTGTTTATTGAACCCTTGCAAAGGCTTGTATTTTAATTTTCTTGATATTTCTGTGTGTGAGGGAGTGCATTCTGTAATTAAAGATAGACTGTGATAAACGGGACACATGCACTTGTTTGAGACTATTCAAATTCTTTGTAGCTGTTCAATTTTTAAATTTTTAAAATAAAACCACATTGCCCTTCCATGATCAGCACTGAGGCTTCTTGCTGCTTTTTCCCCCTGCCGTCGGTCGGCCCGACGGCAAACGGCTGCCTCAAGTACTGAGGCTTCTTGCAGCTTTCTCCCTCCCTCCCCCTCCCCCTGCCGTCAGTCGGTCCCGACGGCAAACCGCTGCCTGAAAGGCCTGCCTGAAGCACTTTCACACTGGTAGAAACATGGTTTATTTAATCTTTTCTTTGCTTATAAATTTTTATTCAGGTTGGATTTATTTGTATAATATTTGTAAAAGTATTACTAAGGATTTATTGTAGAATTTAATGACTTCCCTTCCCCCCCCAACCCCCCCACCTCGTTCCCGACGCCTAATTTGTAACCTGCGCCTGATTTTTTAATGTGTAGACAAGGTTTTTTCAAGCCTACAAAAATCTTCATTTGCTCCATTCTAAATTAGTTTGGAGTACGTTTTCAATGTGGAAACTTTCAAATCAGGCATCAGTGGCCGGACACGCCCCCTTTTGAAAAAAGAATTCTGTTCAAAAGTGAAACTGTTCTACCTGACTAGAACTGCAGAAAACTTAAATGTGGAGAATTGCGATTTCTAAGATACTCCGTTCTCCACCAGTTGCTCCTAAAAATCAGGAGCAAATCATGTGGAAACTTGGGGCCAAGTTTCTAATCCTACTTCTTTGTCACACGTGCTTCTCTCATCCTCCTTAAAACCCTCTTCAATAAAAGCACTAACCTTCTCCATCGCCAATTTGGAAATATCTTCTTTTGAATATAACTCTTGATAAAAGCTATTAGCTGCCTCCTTAATGATACACTCATAATAAAGGATGAAACTGAGTACTGTGTACAATGAGCAAGTGTGACCTTAGCTCCTTTAATAAGACCCCAGAGTGCAGGAACCTTGTGGGTGGCCTGCTTATGTACTGTGTTCCCAAGGGATGCTGGGATCCCTTGGGACTCGAACAGGTGGGCCCTCTGGTGGTCAGGTATCATGCAGGGATTAAATACATAACATCACTCCCCCATGAAGTCAACAGTACACTCATTTACAAAGTGAGATGATCTGGGGCTTTACGACATAACATCACTCCCCCATGAAGTCAACAGTACACTTATTTACAAAGTGAGATGATCTGGGGCTTTACGCACCCTTGTCGATCATTACGTTACAAATGCTGGTGTGGTTGGGTTGGTCAGTTCTTCACTGGGCTGTTGGGCAGCCAGCTTTGCTGGGCTGTTGGGGATGATGAATTCGGCTTCGTGGTCAACTGTGATGTTGGTTGCCACTTGTGTGTGTGTTGGAGGGTCAAAGTTGGTGGTGTCTTCTTCGGGTCGTTCGTAGCTGCTGGTGAACCGCAATTTGATTTGGTCCAAATATTTTCTGTGCGTTTGTCCATTGGCCAATTTGACCTGAAACACCCTACTCCCCTCTTTGGCTGTGACCTTGCCAGCGAGCCATTTGGGACCATGTCCATAATTGAGCACTAACATGGGATCATTGATCTCAATATCGCGTGACAAATTTGTGCGGTCATGGTACACACTTTGTTGATGCCGCCTGCCCTCCACATGATCATGGAGATCAGGGTGGACAAGAGAGAGCCTTGTTTTACCCTTTTCATGAGCAGCTCAGTTGGGGGAACCCCGGTGAGTGAGTGGGGTCTGGTGCGGTAGCTGAGCAGCACTCGGGACAGCCGAATCTGCAGGGAGCCTTCCGGCACACGTTTCAACCTTTGCTTGATGGTCTGAGCTGCCCATTCTGCCTGGCCGTTGGATGTGGGCTTAAACGGGGCAGATGTGATGTGTTTGATCCCGTTGCGGGTTGAATTCAGCACTGGTGAAGCACGGCCCATTGTTGCTGACTAGGACATCAGGCAAGCCGTGCATTGCAAACATGGCTCGTAGGCTTACAGACATTATTGCACATTCAATCCATTTTGAGTAAGCATCCACGACAACCAAAAACATTTTGACTAGAAATGGGCCCGCATAGTCTACGTGGATCCTCGACCACAGTTTGGAGGGCCACGACCACAAACTTAGCGGTGCCTCTCTGGATGCATTGCTCAGCTGAGAGCAAGTGTTGCACTGGCACACTCATGACTCTAAATCTGAGTCAATGCGGGGCCACCACACATGGGATCTGGCTATGGCATTCATCATTACAATACCTGGATGGGTGCTGTGCAGTTCACAAATGAACTTTCTTGGGCAAGATCACACGATTGCCCCACAATAGACAGTCCGCCTGCAGGGACAACTCGTCTTTTCGTCTGTGGAACAGCTTAATCGCCTCCTGCATCTCTGCTGGGACACCGGACCAGTTCCCATGGAGGACACAGTTTTTTACCAAGGACAGTAAAGGATCTTGGCTGGTCCAGGTCCAGATCTGATGGGCCGTAACGGGGGACTGCTCGTTCTTGAATGTCTCCATGACCATGAGCAAGTCCGCTGGCTGTGCCATTTCCACTCCGGTGGTGGGCAATGGCAGCCGACTGAGAGCATCTGCACAGTTCTCTGTGCCCGGTCTGTGGCGGATTACATAGTTGTATGCCGACAGTGTGAGTGCCCATCTTTGGATGTGGGCAGAGGCATTGGTATTAATCCATTTGCTCTCAGAGAACAGCGATATTAGCGGCTTGTGGTCAGTTTCAAGCTCAAACTTGAGGCCAAATAAATAATGGTGCATTTTTTTCACTCCATAGACGCACGCCAGAGCCTCTTTCTCAATCATGCTGTCGGCTCTTTCAACCTTGGACAGACTCCTGGACGCATAAGCGACTGGTTGCAAGATCCCCGATTCATTAGCCTGTTGTAACACACACCCGACCTCGTATGACAGCGCATCGCAAGCTAGCAGTAATCGTTTACAAGGGTTATACAGGACAAGCAGTTTGTTTGAACACAACAGATTTCTGGTTTTCTTAAAGGCAGCCTCTTGTGAATTCCCCCATACCCAGTTGTCTCCCTTGTGCAGTAGCACTTGCAGGGGTTCTAGCAAGGTGCTTAACCCAGGTAGGAAATTACCGAAATAGTTAAGGAGTCCCAGGAACGACCGCAGCTCCATCACGTTCTGTGGTCGCGGCACTTTCTTGATGGCCTCCATCTTGGCGTCAGTGGGTCTGATGCCGTCTGCTGCGATTCTTCTTCCCAAGAACTCGACGTCCTGTGCCAGGAAAACACACATCGAGCGTTTCAACCTGAGCCCCACGCGATCCAACCGACTAAGAACCTCTTCCAGATTCTTCAAGTGCTCAGTGGTATCCCGACCTGTAACCAATATGTCATCCTGGAAAACCACAGTGCGAGGAACTGACTTTAGCAGGCTCTCCATGTTCTGCTGGAAGATAGACGCGGCCGACCGAATCCCGAACGGGCACCTGTTATAAATGAACAGACCCTTGTGCGTGTTGATGCAGGTGAGGCCTTTCAAAGACTCCTCCAGCTCCTGCATCATGTAGGCCGAGGTCAGGTCCAGCTTGGTGAACGTTTTCCCTCCAGCCAGGGTCGCAAATAGGTCGTCTGCCTTGGGTAGCGGGTACTGGATTGCATTGAAAAACGGTTAATCGTTACTTTATAGCCCCCACAAATTCTCACCGTGCCGTCCTCCTTAAGTACCGGGACAATCAGACAGGCCCAGTCATTGAATTCCACCGGCATGATGATGCCTTCTCGTTACAGCCTGTCCAATTCAATTTCCACTTTTTCATGCATCATATACGGTACCTCCCATGCCTTGTGGTGGATGGGTCGTGTACCGGGAACCAAATGGATCTGCACTTTCGCCCCTGAGAAGCTTCCAATGCCTGGCTCAAATACGATGGAACTTGCTTAGAACCTGGGTACATGAGGCGTTGTCGACGGACGAAAGCACTCGGATGTCATCCCAGTTCCAGTGATTTTTTCCCAGCCAGCTTCTGCCAAACAACGTGGGGCCATCCCCTGGCACAATCCACAGCAGGAGTTCGTGTACTGCTCCGTCATAGGAGACTTTGACTTCTGCACTGCCAATTACAGGGGTTAGCTCCTTGGTGTAAGTCCTTAGTTTGCTGAATGGGGCTGAGTTTGCGCCTTTTTTCCCCCCAGTCTGTTGAAGACCTTTTTACTCATTATGGACTGACTTGCCCCCATGTCCAGTTCCATAGAACTGGAATACCGTTCAGTTCAACTTTCAACATTATTGGTGGACATTTCGTAGTGAATGTGTGTACCCCGTACACTTCTGCATCCTCCATACAAGTCTCCAATTCAGCCTGATCCACCTCTGCAACGTGGTGGTTTGCAGGGTTTGCAGGGTTTGCAGCTCGACTGCACATTCGCTGGAGGTGTCCCATTGTTCTGCAACCATTGCACACATAGTGCTTGAAGCGGCTTTGATGGGTCCAATGATCACCTCCACAGCGTCAACAAGATGTTAACTGCCTCGCATTAACAATTGATGGCGGACTCTGAGTCAACTGAGGTCAGGCCGCAGCAGCCAGCGTGTACATTTCTGCTCGAGATCGACGTTATTTTATGCACAGTACTGGCTGAAACCTCTTTACTCTGCGAAATCTGTTTGGTGTTGTCGCTGGTGGACATAAATGCCTGGGCTATCGTTATGGCTTTACTTAGATTCGGAGTTTCTACAGTCAACAGTTTGCGAAGGATTGTCTCATGTCCAATGCCCAGTACAAAAAAAGTCTCTGAGCATTTGTTCTAGGAATCCCTCAAACACACAATGTCCTGCGAAGTGCCTTAGTTCAGCGACATAGCTCGCCACTTCCTGGCCCTCCGATCGTTGACATGTGTAGAACCGCTATCTTGCCATCAAAACGCTTTCCTTAGAATTTAGGTGCTCCCGGATCAGTGTACACAATTCTTCAAAGGATTTCTCTGTTGGTTTTGCTGGGGCCAGGAGATTATTCATGAGGCCATAGGTTGTTGCCCCACAGACAGTTAGGAGGATGGTAGCGTTCTCGTCCCCTTCCAGCTCATTGGCCACGAAATATTGGTCGAGTCTCTCCACGAAGGCCTCCCAATCATCCCCTTCTGAGAACTTCTCCAGGATGTCAACTGTTCTTTGCATTTTCGCGCAGTTGTTCGTTACCTCGTCGCCAATTGATACACTCATAATAAAGGATGAAACTGAGTACTGTGTACAATGAGCAAGTGTGACCTTAGCTCCTTTAATAAGACTCCAGAGTGCTGGTACCTTGTGGGTGGCCTGCTTATATACTGTGCTCCCAAGGGATGCTGGGACCCTTTGTGACTCCAACAGGTGGGCCCTCTGGTGGTCAGGTATCATGCAGATTACAAGGGCTTAAATACATTACACCATAATCTCCCCACTTTCATTAATGATCTTTCTCCCAACCTTCAACTCTCCAATTAATGATAACCTTTGTCGCAACTTCTCTTGCTCTAGAAAATATCCAGTGCATCTTTCTCCCTCCAATGCATCTTTCTCCCTCCCATGCATCTTTAGCCTTTGCGCAGAGAATAGCCCCCTTGCATTTTTCAGTTTGCAATAATTCCCACTCTTCTTTTAAAACCTTCCACTTAGTCTCTGCTTCCTTATCCCCTCCGTCTACTGCTTTACAGATATCTGTGAACCTTCTGTTTATATTCTCTTCTGACGCTGGTTAGCTGTTGCTCTTTCTTTTTCATAATGTACCGAAAAAACTTTTACCTCATATTTGAAATTGTCCCACCAAATTCTTTGTTCTTTCAAGCATTCTATTATATTTAAAATCCCTTCTTTAAAAGCAATTTCTTTCAGGTACTGATTGTTTAAAATGCACACCCCTGGACCGATCTTCACTCTGCTGTTCCTAAATTTAAGAACCAAAGCCAAGTGGTCACTAAAAAACACTTTTTTTATATTAAATCTCCATCATCTCAGAACTTAACCCTTCCCACATTAAGACAAAATCTATTCGGCTCTGTTTTAAAACATCACTCACACAACCTCTTCTGGAGAACTCCCTTTTTATGGGGTTCCGATCTCTCCATAAGTCTCTTAAATTTAAATTTGTCATCATTTTCACAATCATCTCTCTGGAGTTATCATCCTTAACGGTCATCTGGGCTGAAATGTACATCAGAGATAAAAATACATTAAAATCTCCCACTATACAAAGGTTTATCGCCTCTGCCACTTCTGTGAATAACCACTGAAAAAACTCACAATGCTTGCAATGGTCATTCGGCGCAAAGTATTAAAGAGATCACAATTCAATTCATCCATTTGTACCTTTAGCTGTAAAAATCTTCCCTCTTTGTCCTTGTCCACCAATGCAACATTCTCTTTTATGTAGAAACTCACTAAAACAGTGTTATGTATTGATGATTGGGATCACCAGACACCAGGGGGCGCCACCAGGTCATCGGGCTGTACGCGCGTGTGCGCAGTCACTGGTATATAAGCACGGGTACCATGTCACACGGGTACTTTGTGCGCGAATAAAGTTGGATCAGGTTTACACCTGAGGCCATTTACAATAACAAGACTCTTGAGTCATTACATTTGGCAACAAGGTAACTTAAGAACCTTCGCATGTACAATGGGCACTATTGGAATTCTGGAGAGATTCGTGGAGGGTGAGGGTTGAGTGGATTTTATCGACCACCTGGATCAGTATTTTGTGGCAAACAAAATGGAGGGAGAGGCTGACGCAGTTAGGTGCAGGGCGGTTTTCCTCACCGCTTGTGGTTCAAAAATTTACGGCCTTATGAATAATCTTCTCTCGCCTTTACGTCCAATGGACAAAGAATATGGGGATTTGTGTGCTTTGGTGTGTGACCATCTTAAGCCAAAAGAGGGGATCATCATCTCACGCTATCGCTTCTATACGCATGTTCGTGCTGAGGGCCAGGCTGTGTCGGGATCCATCGCCGACCTACGACGTCTTGCTGAGCCGTGTAAGTTCGGGAATGTGTTGGAAGACATGTTGCAAGATTTCTTCGTGATAGGCAGCAACCATGATGTGATTTTCCGGAAGCTATTAGTCGAAGAGAAGCTGGATTTGAGAAAGACCATCGCGACTGCCCAGGCATGCATGACGACTGATGATAATTTGAGGCAGATATCATCGAAGAGTCAGAGCTCCACGGCAGGTACTGTAAACAAGATTGTGTCGTCTTCTGGCAGAGCTGCTTATGGCAGGGTCTACTCGACTGCTTGTGTGAAACCTGTAGCTGCTCAGAGTCTGCCAACTGGTACGAATCTAATTTCACCCTGTTGGTGTTGTGGGGGCAATCATCGGCCTCATCAGTATCGGTTTAAACAATACTCATGTAATGGCTATTCGAAAGTGGGGCATCTTCAGAGAATGTGCCCACAACTGAGCATGCGTGCTGCCACTCATCACATTGTTGATGATGACCAGTCTAGTGCTGGCCCGGATACACAACCCGAGAAGAAAGTGTATTCGTTCTTGACAAAGAGCCAGCCGATAATCGTTAATGTGAAGCTGAATGGCAGGCCTGTATCAATGGAGTTAGACACGGGTGCGAGTCAATCGATAATGAGCCAAAGGACATTCGACAAGCTGTGGGACACAGAGGCCTAAGCTGAGTCCAGTCAATACCAAGTTGTGTACTTACACTAAGGAACTCACACCGATGATTGGCAATGCAGTAGTCAAGGTGTCATATGATGGTGTGGTTCATGATCTACCATTATGGATCATGCCAGGTAATGATCCAATGCTGTTCAGCATGAATTGGCTCGAGAAAATCAAGTGGAACTGGAATGAGGTCAAAGCGTTGTCCTCGGTGGATGACACTTCGTGTGCTCAAGGTTTGAAGAAGTTTCCTTCTTTGTTTGAACCGGGCATTGGTAATTTTACTGGAGCCAAGGTGCAGATTTACCTGGATTCTGGTGACCCCAAGCATCAATACATAATGCAAGGAGTATCCGCAATAAGGTGGATGAATTAACTGTGCAAATAGATGTTAACAAATATGATGTGATTGGGATTACGGAGACGTGGCTCCAGGATCATCAGGGCTGGGAACTCAACATCCAGGGGTATTCAACATTCAAGAAGGATAGAATAAAAGAAAAAGGAGGTGGGGTAGCATTGCTGGTTAAGGAGGAGATTAAGGCAATAGTTAGGAAGGACATTAGCTTGGATGATGTGGAATCTATATGGGTAGAGCTGCAGAACACCAAAGGGCAAAAACGTTAGTGGGAGTTGTGTACAGACCTCCAAACAGTAGTAGTGATGTTGGGGAGGGCATCAAACATGAAATTAGGGGTGCGTTCAATAAAGGTGTAGCAGTTATAATGGGTGACTTTAATATGCACATAGATTGGGCTAACCAAACTGGAAGCAATACGGTGGAGGAGGATTTCCTGGAGTGCATAAGGGATGGTTTTTTAGACCAATATGTCGAGGAACCAACTAGGGGGGAGGCCATCTTAGACTGGGTGTTATGTAATGAGAGAGGATTAATTAGCAATCTCGTTGTGCGAGGCCCCTTGGGGAAGAGTGACCATAATATGGTGGAATTCTGCATTGGGATGGAGAATGAAACAGTTAATTCAGAGACCATGGTCCAGAACTTAAAGAAGGCTAACTTTGAAGGTATGAGGCGTGAATTGGCTGGGATGGATTGGCGAATGATACTTAAGGGGTTGACTGTGGATGGGCAATGGCAGACATTTAGAGACCGCATGGATGAACTACAACAATTGTACATTCCTGTCTGGCATAAAAATAAAAAAGGGAAGGTGGCTCAACCGTGGCTATCAAGGGAAATCAGGGATAGTATTAAAGCCAAGGAAGTGGCATACAAATTGGCCAGAAATAGCAGCGAACCTGGGGACTGGGAGAAATTTGGAACTCAGCAGAGGAGGACAAAGGGTTTGATTAGGGCAGGGAAAATGGAGTATGAGAAGAAGCTTGCAGGGAACATTAAGACGGATTGCAAAAGTTTCTATAGATATGTAAAGAGAAAAAGGTTAGTAAAGACAAACGTAGGTCCCCTGCAGTCAGAATCAGGGGAAGTCATAACGGGGAACAAAGAAATGGCGGACCAATTGAACAAGTACTTTGGTTCGGTATTCACGAAGGAGAACACAAACAACCTTCCGGTTATAAAAGGGGTCGGAGGGGTCTAGCAAGGAGGAGGAACTGAGGGAAATCCTTATTAGCCGGGAAATTGTGTTGGGGAAATTGATGGGATTGAAGGCCGATAAATCCCCAGGGCCTGATGGACTCCATCCCAGAGTACTTAAGGAGGTGGCCTTGGAAATAGTGGATGCGTTGACAGTCATTTTCCAACATTCCATTGAATCTGGATCAGTTCCTATAGAGTGGAGGGTAGCCAATGTAACCCCACTTTTTAAAAAAGGAGGGAGAGAGAAAACAGGGAATTATAGACCGGTCAGCCTGACATCGGTAGTGGGTAAAATGATGGAATCAATTATTAAGGATGTCATAGCAGTGCATTTGGAAAGAGGTGACATGATAGGTCCAAGTCAGCATGGATTTGTGAAAGGGAAATCATGCTTGACAAATCTTCTGGAATTTTTTGAGGATGTTTCCAGTAAAGTGGACAAGGGAGAACCAGTTGATGTGGTATATTTGGACTTTCAGAAGGCGTTCGACAAGGTCCCACACAAGAGATTGATGTGCAAAGTTAGAGCACATGGGATTGGGGGTAGTGTGCTGACATGGATTGAGAACTGGTTGTCAGACAGGAAGCAAAGAGTAGGAGTAAATGGGTACTTTTCAGAATGGCAGGCAGTGACTAGTGGGGTACCGCAAGGTTCTGTGCTGGGGCCCCAGCTGTTTACACTGTACATTAATGATTTAGATGAGGGGATTAAATGTAGTATCTCCAAATTTGCGGATGACACTAAGTTGGGTGGCAGTGTGAGCTGCGAGGAGGATGCTGTGAGGCTGCAGAGCGACTTGGATAGATTAGGTGAGTGGGCAAATGCATGGCAGATGAAGTATAATGTGGATAAATGTGAGGTTATCCACTTTGGTGGTAAAAACAGAGAGACAGACTATTATCTGAATGGTGACAGATTAGGAAAAGGGGAGGTGCAAAGAGACCTGGGTGTCATGGTACATCAGTCATTGAAGGTTGGCATGCAGGTGCAGCAGGCGGTTAAGAAAGCAAATGGCATGTTGGCCTTCATAGCAAGGGGATTTGAGTACAGGGGCAGGGAGGTGTTGCTACAGTTGTACAGGGCATTGGTGAGGCCACACCTGGAGTATTGTGTACAGTTTTGGTCTCCTAACCTGAGGAAGGACATTCTTGCTATTGAGGGAGTGCAGCGAAGGTTCACCAGACTGATTCCCGGGATGGCGGGACTGACCTATCAAGAAAGACTGGATCAACTGGGCTTGTATTCACTGGAGTTCGGAAGAATGAGAGGGGACCTCATAGAAACATTTAAAATTCTGACGGGGTTAGACAGGTTAGATGCAGGAAGAATGTTCCCAATGTTGGGGAAGTCCAGAACCAGAGGTCACAGTCTAAGGATAAGGTGGGTAAGCCATTTAGGACCGAGATGCGGAGGAACTTCTTCACCCAGAGAGTGGTGAACCTGTGGAATTCTCTACCACAGAAAGTTGTTGAGGCCAATTCACTAAATATATTCAAAAAGGAGTTAGATGAGGTCCTTACTACTAGGGGGATCAAGGGGTATGGCGAGAAAGCAGGAATGGGGTACTGAAGTTGAATGTTCAGCCATGAACTCATTGAATGGCGGTGCAGGCTAGAAGGGCCGAATGGCCTACTCCTGCACCTATTTTCTATGTTTCTATGTTTCTATAACAAACAGCCACCCCTCTACAGTTATTATTTGCGCAACTTGCAAACACTTTTTCCTTCCAAACTTTTCAAACTCTTTCTAGGATATCCTCATCCCAAAAGGTTTCTTGCAGACACTGCCTTTAAAACACTGCAACAACTGCTGCAATTTCTTCTCCCGCCTTGTGCAGTTCACATTAATTGAGACCAATGTAATCATTGCTCCTAATAAAAGAAGTGTGCCTGATAATCCCCCTATCATCATTTAATCTCTGGCCCTTCCCTCCTCTCAATATCCTTCCCAACCTTTTGGGCAACTGTTGCTTTCTCCTGCTCTTTTTCCTTCCTGTTTGAACTTTCCTTGCAGTTTCAGCCTCTTCCTTACATTAAATTTAGGCCATGGAACTGCCCCTTCTCCATCCTTCTGCCCCTCACCAACCTTTCCCTTTCCACATGATGACCCCCCCACCCCCCAATTCCATGTCTCCATCTTCCTCTGACTCCTCACTCTCGAGGTCTTCTGTAATCTCCTGTCCCTGTTCCCCGTCAGATACAGAACCTCCCTTCGAGAGTCCTCCTGCTCACATGGTTTCTCCAACAGTGCCTCCCCCTTCGACCTCACCTCCACCGCTGACCCTTGCTCCCCGTTTCTTCTCTCTCTGGGACAATGGCGTGTCTCCACCCATCTTGTTCCCTTTTGGCGTCTTTGTCTCCCCACTCCCATCCTGCTGCCCCTCTAAGGTTCCTGCCTCTTCTGGTCCTGCCCGCTCCTGCTCCCCAAGTGGTGTGCTTACACTTACCCCGCACCTGCCTCTGCTCCCCCCACGGACACCTAAGGGCGAGCCATATTATGGCTCGACTCTGTCCCTGACCCATGATGGCCTCCGCTGACTTTGTCCTTTTCCACCACACTTGGTGTGTTTTCCACCAGCTCCATCCTGTTTTCTGCTCCACAATTTTCTGCCTCTTCTTGCGCTCTTTCCTCATTCCGTTCGGCGGCTGTGTCCTCCGCCTGCTCTGCTCTTCTGGCCACTCCACTTACACCTCCTGCTCCTTCTCCCATCTCTTCGTCGCTCAAGGAGCTTACTTCTGCCTCACACTCACAGCAGGCGGGGTCTTTGTGACAAACCGCACAGCTCTCTGCCTTGCAGTTCCGAACGATGTGTCCAGACTTGCCACAGTTATAACAATGTAGGTCTGGACAGCTTCTTACTAAATGGTCGTGTCCAAGACAGTAATAACAAACCTTCACCTGGTTATCATGCAGAACCCGGAAGTACTGCACTCCTTCCATTGTCTCGAATTTCATGCTGTCGGGTAATGACTTCACCCCCTCTGGGAAACGCACATTTACGTAACGGGTTCCATCGGCTACCCGCATTCCAGGATAGTATCTCCTCTTTATTACTGAGCAAAGTTTAATGTCCCACTACTCCAACTTTTTTATCAGCACATCGTCCTCAACATAAACCGGCAGGTTTAAGAATGAAACCACCACCTCTTCAGAATACAGCAACGATACGTCCAAGTACTTCTCACAAACCTTCAGGCTCAGTAAAAGTCTTTGCACCTCCTCTCGGCCACTGAGCATCACTTCGAATCCAACATTCGGCTTTGGTCAGCAAGCAAAGCAACTTCCCTCACTGCAGTCCTCATGCACTGCCTGGATCATATCCCAAGCTCGCATCTCCTTATCTTGGCAGTGAACCACCACTGTGTTTTCTTTTCCAAACCTCCTGGGGTCCCAGTCCAAATCTTTGGGCCTTTTATTCTCCCCTCTCAAGACATTCTCTCCCCTGATTAAATTCCATCTGGCTGATGTTTATGGGCCAAAAAGGCCCTAAAATTTGAAAAAAAAACAAAAGCCCACCACCAACATTTTACAAACTCACTCCAACCCCTGCAGTAATCAGCAGCACCTGCTCACTCCTAGCCCCTCCCACCTGGAGTGTGCTACCCACTGAGCCAAGGCTGACAGGCTGATATGCAACGATGTTACATAGAATTCATGGTGATTTGACAAAAACTACTCAATATGAATTCTTAATCTGTGCATGTCTGTATGTGTGCTTACACTAATGTATGTGCTGGGAATGTGTGCACATATGTGAGCTTATACAGGGAATAATAGAAAAAAAATATCTTGCATTCATATCGAACCTTTCATGATGTCAGGAAGTCTCAAAGTGCTTAACAGCCACCGAGTCAGTGCTTTCAGGAAATGCTAGAAAATGATGGGAATTTTCACTGTAAAAACCATTAAATGATTTAAATTCAGGTCAATGATATTGCTGATTACAGTCATAAGTCGCCTGCGATTTGTCCTTATCTTGACCCTGTGATTGCACCCTATTTAAGGTAGGGTGAAGCATTTCTAACCACGTGTGGTGCTGAATAAAGACTTGCACAGTGTGGTGTCCTGGGGTAAGGGCAAAAGGAAAACTTAATCCGATGTGCTAGGCGTCAATCACAATGACGGCGATATCAAGATGTGACAGAGCCTTCTGATAACACAGCAGCATTTGTCCAAGATGATTTTTAATGAGGCTTTGAATTCAGTGGAAGCTGCCTTGTGACTTGTCATTGTCATCATAATATCACGCCTGTGGGAATATAATTGACACTGCTGCCTAAGTCAGCCAAAGTGGGCCAGATGTTCAGGGGCCTCTCAGTGAAGAAACAGGAAAACAAAGAACCAGTTGAGCTTGTTTTCTTGATTCTCAACCTTGTTTTCAAATCTCTCCACGGCCTCACCCCTCCCTAGCTCTGTAACCTCCTCCAGCCCCGCAACCCGCCGAGATATCTGCATTCCTCCAAATCTGACCTCGTGAACATCCCCGATTTTAATCGCGCCATCATTGGTGGCAGTGCTTTCAGCTGCCTAGGCCCCTCCTTGAATTCCCTCTCTGCCTCTCCACCTTTCTTTCCTCCTTTAAGACGTTCCTTAAGACCTACTTCTTTGACCAAGTTTTTGTTCATCTGTCCTAATATCTCTTTATGTGGCTCGGTGTCAAAGTTAACTGATATTTATTCCCATCTTCAATATTTTTATAACTAATAAACAGAAGTGCTCAGAGAAAATTAAAAACAAATAATACACAATTTTTTTTAATGGCCCTTTGATTTTTCTCTAGGGTTGCTCGCAGTACTATCCAGGAGATTAATCTTCAACTCCTGGAAATACCAGAACAATTCTGCAGGGTTGGCAAAGAGGCTGTGACCCTATGTGGGGAAATCCATGCATTTACTCATTGAAGCCATCAGAGGGAGCCCATGAACAAGAAGTCAGGGAATCCATCTTGGCCATTGCAATTTAAAGAAAAACAGGATGTGCAGATGAGAACCATACTGCTGTGTCTGACCAGGTCTTTCACCCGTGTCTCCAGCTAACTGATACCCATCTGAGATACGCGTCTGCTCCCCTCATTCACAAAAACTAGAAGGATGTCATTAATGACCATTGGTAGGAAGGCTTTCGGCTTTCCTTGTCCACAAGCCTGGTGTCGCTAGTATATAGAATCATAGAAATTTGCAGCACGGAAGGAGGCCATTTCAGCCAATTGTGTCCGTGCCGGCCGACAAAGAGCTATCCAGCCTAATCTCATATTCCAACTCTTGGTCCATAGCCTTGCAGGTTACGCATCATGCTGTTCAGAAGAGAGGAGTTGTTGGTGGAGCAGCATTTTGAGGGTTTGAGGAAAAGCCCAAAGGAGGTACAGCAAAGTCTTCCCTGTCACATAATGGACAACCATGGGAGGACGCTAAGGAAGGGTTTATATTGGGATAGGGGTGGAGAGGTCATACCCTTGACAATGGAAGCAATGAGAGATGTGAGTGGTGTCATGTATTCAACCAGCATTGTAACCCATGTATAAACTGACCTAAGTTGTACACCGTGAGAACACTGACCACTAGGTGGTGAATGTGTGGGAGACACTCCTAACCTAGACCTTCAGATATAAAAGGGGAAGCTCCACCCACTTCCTGCACTTGAGTGCTAAGGAATAAAGGACAGGTCACAGACTGACCTTCTCTCAAGCATGGGCCTCGTGTGCATTTATACTGTATAGTAAGGACGTATCAATGGCGACAAGAAACTGGGATTTAAACCACGCGAGCATGGACACTAGCAGAACAGACGAGAGGTGCTGTGTTAAGGAATGGTTGGGACAGAGATTCAACATTGTTAAAGCAGCACACAGTTCTCCAGGCAGACAAGGGCAGTCGGGCATGCCCCAACATGTAGTCGAACCCAGAGGGGGAGTTCGACAGAGACAATGGCAAGCTGAACGGCGATTTACGCCACTGCAAGGGACAATGCGGCCAGTAATGGGGCCATCAACACCTGTTAATGACGCACTCAAGGACAATAACAGGGGCAGTCAGGGACGATCGACTGGCAAGGGACCTTTTGTTTCAAACCGCAGCTCATGCTGGAGGCGTGGAGGCACACAATCAGCCGGAGTTTGCAGAGGTGAGCAAAATACCTGCAGAAATTGCAGAAATGAACGCTGGGGGAAATCGCTGGAAGCTGAAGTTCAGCGAGTTCATGTGGAGCACGTATACAGTTCATACACCAGGACACCACCGATAATAATGAAAGTGCTCCTCAATGGCATCCCAGTATCAATGGAGTTAGACATGGGGGCCAGCCAGTCCCTGATGGGTATCAAACAATTCAAGAAGTTGTGGGCGTCCAAGGCCAGGAGGCCAAAATTATCGCCAATTGACACATAGCTACGGACTTAGACAAAGCAGATCATTCCGGTGCTAGGCAGCGCCACGGTAGTCGTGACCCACAAAGATTCGGAGAACAGACTGCCACTCTGGATTGTCCCAGGGGATGGTCCCGCACTACTGGGGAGGAGTTGGCTTGCTGTCATGAACTGGAAATGGAGCGACGTCAATGAAATTTCCTCTGTGGAGCGAGTATCATGCTCACAAATCTTGGACAAATTTGACTCATTATTTCAACCCGGCATTGGCACTTTCATGGGGGCCAAGGTAGTGATTCACATAAACCCGGACGCCAGGCCAGTACACCACAAGGCCAGAGCGGTGCCGTATGTGATGCAGGAAAAGATAGAAGGCGAATTGGACTACCTGCTGAGGGAAGGCATCATCTCGCCAGTCGAATTCAGTGACTGGGCGAGCCCGATTGTGCCAGTGCTCAAGGCGGATGGGTCGGTCAGGATATGTGGCGATTACAAGGCCACCATCAATCGGGTGTCACTCCAAGACCAGTACCCGCTACTGAGAGCGGAGGACCTCTTTGCGACGCTATCCGGTGGCAAACTTTTTTCAAAATTGGACCTGACCTCAGCTTACATGACCCAGGAGCTGGCGAGTGAGTCGAAGAAGCTGACCACCATCACGACACACAAGGGGTTGTTTGAGTACAACAGATGTCTGTTCGGGATTCGCTCGGCCACCGCGATCTTCCAACGAAATATGGAAAGCCTCCTCAAGTCGATTCCAGGGACGGTGGTTTTTCAGGACGACATCCTCATTACGGGTTACAATACTGAAGAACACCTCCACAACCTGGAGGAGATGCTACGCAGACTGGACCGGGTAGGGCTGCGACTGAAAAAGGTGAAGTGCGTCTTCCTAGCTCCAGAGGTAGAATTCCTGGGGATGAGGGTAGCAGCAGACGGGATCAGCCCTACTGCGTCCAAGACGGAAGCGATCCAGAGAGCACCCAGACCCCGTAACACGACGGAGCTGCGTTCATTCCTGGGGCTCCTGAACTATTTTGGTAACTTTCTTCCCAAATTGAGCACGCTGCTAGAGCCGCTACATGTGCTCCTACGCAAAGGTCGCGAATGGGTCTGGGGGGACAGCCAGGAAAGGGCTTTTAATAGAGCACACAATTTGTTATGTTCCAACAATCTGTTAATGCTATATGACCCATGTAAGAAACTTGTGTTAACGTGCGATGCATTGTCCTATGGTGTCGGGTGTGTGTTGCAGCATGTCAATGCCAAGGGTCAGTTACAGCCGGTAGCTTATGCCTCCAGAAGTCTGTCCCAGGCAGAAAGGGGCTACGGGATGGTAGAAAAGGAGGCGCTCGCATGTGTATATGCGGTAAAGAAAATGCACCAGTACCTGTTTGGCAGGAAATTTGAGCTGGAGACAGATCATAAACCCCTAACATCCCTTTTGGCCGACAACAAGGCCATAAATGCAAAGGCATCGGCCCGCATACAGAGGTGGGCACTCACGTTAGCCGCCTATGACTACACAATTCGGCACAGACCGGGCACCGAAAACTGCACCGATGCACTCAGCAGGCTCCCACTAGCCACCACTGAGGGGGCTACCGAGCATGCTGCTGAGATAGTCATGGCTGTTGAAGCTTTCGGAAGCGAAGGCTCACCCGTGACAGCCCATCAGATTAAGGTCTGGACAAATAGAGATCTGCTATTGTCTCTAGTCAAGAAATGTGTCCTGAATGGGGACTGGGCAGCCACGTACAGGGCATGCCCTGAGGAATTTAAACCATTTCACAGGCGCAGGGATGAACTCTCGATTCAGGCCGATTGCCTATTGTGGGGAAACAGCGTAGTCATGTCCCAGATGGGCAGAGAGGTGTTCATCAGAGAAACTCCACGATGGGCACCCGGGCATTGTCACGATGAAGGCAATTGCCAGGTCACACGTTTGTGTTCGCAGGTGCAACACGTTGCCCAGCTGGGCAATGCATCCAGGGAAGCCCCCCTTAGCCCCTGGCCATGGCCCGCCAAGCCTTGGTCACGCATCCATTTGGACTACGCAGGTCCTTTCATGGGGAGAATGTTTTTGGTTGTAGTAGATGCCTACTCCAAATGGATCGAGTATGACATTTTAAATTCAAGCACATCCTCTGCCACGGTAGAAAGTCTACGGGCAATGTTCGCCGCCCACGGTCTATCGGACATCTTGGTCAGCGACAATGGCCCGTGCTTCACAAGCACTGAATTCCAGGACTTCATGGCAGGCAATGGAATTAACCATGTTAGAACGGCAACGTTCAAGCCGGCCTCAAACGGCCAGGCAGAACGAGCAGTGCAGATAATCAAACAGGGGATGCTCAGAATCCAAG
The DNA here is from genome assembly GCF_044704955.1 of Pristiophorus japonicus. Lineage (NCBI taxonomy): Eukaryota > Metazoa > Chordata > Chondrichthyes > Pristiophoridae > Pristiophorus > Pristiophorus japonicus. Next base: position 204,943,441 of record NC_091983.1, read on the forward strand.
GGGGTTCCCTACAAACCCGCTTATCACGCCTCCTGTTGGCCGAAAGATCCCGACCACACTCGCTCACAGGGGTTCCACCTGCAGAGCTGCTAATGAAAAGGACGATCAAAACCCGGTTAACCCTTATACACCCCACCATGAAAGAAATTGTCGAGAGCAGGCGCCAGTCACAATATCACTACCATGACAGGAATGCGAGGGCGTAATGTATTGATGTAAATGATCCTGTTTTTGTCCTCAACTACGCTGCAGGGCCCAAATGGCTCGCAGGCACTGTGGTTGCCAAAGAGGGAAATAGGATTCTGGTAGTTAAACTTACCAATGGACAAATCTGCCGCAAACACGTGGATTAAACAAAAAGAAGGTTCAGCAACCCCATTGACAAAGCAGAGGAAGAACACGATGTAGAGTTCACTCCACCACAGCTGACCGAACACAGGAACCAAAGGGAGCAGAGCCCAGTCACTGTGGGCAGTTCGAACAGGCCTGAGGCACCACAAACAGCAGACACTCAGGCCAGCGCCCAATAACCAGAGCCCCAACTCAGGCGCTCTACAAGGGAGCGTAAACCACCAGAGAGACTCAACCAGTGATCCCAATAAGACTTTGAGGGGGGAGGTGATATCATGTATTCAAGCAGCATTGTAACCCATGTATAAACTGACCTACGTTGTACACCGTGAGAACACTGACCACTACGTGGTGAACTTGTGGGAGACACTCCTAACCTGGACCTTCAGATATAAAAGGGGAAGCTCCACCTACTTCCTGCACTTGAATGCTAAGGAATAAAGGACAGGTCACAGACTGACCTTCTCTCAAGCATGGGCGTCGTGTGCATTTGTCCTGTATAGTAAGGACGTATCAAGTGGCATTTCGTATCTAGACGCATCTGGTAAAGTCACTGAATTTCTTTAAACTCTGCATTGCAGGTCTTTAGGTAAATGCCGTCAACATTGACTTGGTTGGTGATCTCCTGCTAAGACTCGTCCGCAGCTCACTGTGCCCAGCTGGCCACCCATCCATCGGAAAAATAATGTGCACCCCCCCCCCCACACCCCCCGCCCCACCCACCCCGGACTCGCTTCACCAATATTTTTACTGTTCTGTCAGAAAACTGCCAGGCAATTGCTGCTGGACATCTCTCAGAAGTTTCAGTCACTGGTTTACACAGCTGTGGCTCAGTGGATAGCACTCCCACTTCTGAGTCAAAAGGTTGTGGGCTCAAGTCCCAGTGACTTCAGCACAAAATCTAGGGCTGGCGCTCCAGCGCAGTCCTGAGGGAGTGCTGTACTGTCGGAGGTGCTGTCTTTTTGGATGCGATATTACATTGAGGCTCCGCCTGCCCTCTCAGGTGGATGTTAAAGACCCCATGGTGCTATTTTGGAGAAGAACAGGTGAGTTTTCCCCGGTTTCCTGGCCAATATTTATCCCTTAACCAACAAAACTAAAACAGATTATTTGGTCATTTTCTCATTGCTGTTTGTGGGACCTTGCTGTACACAATTTGGCTGCTGTGCTTCTGACATTACAGCAGTGAGTGCCCGACAAAAAGTACTTCATTGGCTGTAAAGTGTGTTGAGACATCTTGTGGTCGTGAAAGCCATGATATAAATGCAAATTCTTTCTTTCTTTCCTTTGCCTGTTTTGGGCCTGAGAAAGTAGACTGACCCTTGAAGCTGCTGCAGGCCTTTAAGAATTGCAGCAACACATAGCTTCCTGCCCTTAATGGGTGAACTTCCAATCCCAGTGACTAGTCAGGCCTAAAACTTGACTAGAAAGTGTCAATTAAATGGAACCCAGGCACTCGTCAGGGTTCTCTGCTGGTTGACTTGGCTGGATTCTAATCTCCACCCACCGGGTCAAACCCAACATACTAAACTCAGCAAACTCGATAACTTGATCTTTCCAGCCTAATCCACAGGGTACCAATGTGTTACAGAATGGTTCATCATCCCCAGTGTGTATAACATGGTTATAACCCTTTGAAAAAAATTATTCTCAGCATGTGAGCACGCTTGTAAGATTGGCATTTAATGCTCGTGCATTGTTGCCCTGGGTAGTTTTACTACAACTGAGTGTCTTGGTCGTCTATTTCAGAAGGCAGTTAATCTTAGGATCGTAGAATGGTTACAGCATAGAAGGAGACCATTCAGCCCGTCGAACCCGGGCTCTCTGCAAGAGCACTTCAGCTAGTCCCACTCCCCCGCCCTTTCCCCGTAGCCCTAAAATTTATTTTCCTTCAAGTATTATTCAATTCCTTTTTGAAAGCCATAATTGAGTCTGCCTCCACCTTCCTTTCACGCAGTGCATTCCAGATCCTAACCACTCGCTGTGTAAAAAGGTTTTTTCTTATGTCGTCTCTAGTTCTTCTGCCAATCACCTTAAATCAGGTCCTCTGGTTCTTGACCCTTCTGCCAATTGGAACAGTTTCTCTCTATCTACTCTGTCTAGACCCCACATGATTTTGAACACCTCTATCAAATCTCCTCTCAGTCTTCTCTGCTCCAAGGAGAACAACCTCAGCCTCTCCAGTCTATCCATGTAACTGAAGTCCCTCATCCCTGGAACCATTCTTGTAAATCTTTTCTGCACCCTCACTAAAGCCTTCACATCCTTCCTAAAGTGTGGTGCCCAGAATTGGACACAATACTCCAGTTGAGGCCAAACCAGTGTTTTATAAAGATTCATCATCACTTCCTTGCACTTTATGACTGGAATTTTCCTTACCTTGGCAGGTCCGGTGCAGGCGGTGTCCATGGCGGGTCGCGACCCTGCTGCTGGCTCCATCCAGAAAATGAACTTACCTTAATGGGCCCTATTAACCCTACCCAGCGCGTTATCTGGCCCAGTGAGATGGAATGGGCCCAGTGACGTCATTCATGACGCATTTTAAGCCAGGATCCTTAAAGTTACCCTGACGACATTAAGTTTTAAGTTTAATCTAACATAGTGGGTGTTGAATCTTTACTGTACAATAATATAATACAAGTTATATATGAGTGACAAAGAAATATTTAAATAATATAATTAAGTAATATGATGCTATCTACAAATGTGAGCAAGAACATAACTAAAAAAGTCCATTAATTAGAAAGTTATTGGTGCTTTAGTCACAAATCTATAGACATTTGTATCAGTAACTGGTACACTTAAAATGTGTGTGTGTATAGGTAATACATAAAAATAAGCATATTTTAAATGGAATTGTAAAGGTGTGGATTTACAATCTTATGCAAGTTGAGCAGAAGAGCTGCGGAATCCCCGACAAACAGTGCAAGTACTGCTTACAATGTGTTTCTGGGATTTCTGCAGCTTTTCCTTTTAAGTTAACAATGGACAAGTGAGAGAACCTCTGCAGAAATCCACCCTAAATAAATTAAATTAGTCATATTCAGGAACTGAAAGCAACTTGAACTAATGGAATGAGTGATGAGAATGAAATTGTTACAGTTGATGACTTGATTTAATCTGTAACTGGACAATCACAGCATAGAATCATTGAAATTTACAGCACAGAAGGATGCCATTTCAGTCCATCATTTCCACGCTGGCCGACCAAGAGCTATCCAACCTAATCCCACTTTCCAGCTCTTCGTCCATAGCCCTGTAGGTTATGACACTTTAAGTGCACATCCAAGTATCTTTTAAATGTGGTGAGGCTTTCTGCCTCTACCACCCTTTCAGGCAGTGAGTTCCATACCCCCACTACCCTCTGGGTAAAGAAATATCTCCTCTATACCTTCCCCCAATTACTTTAAATCTATACCCCCTGGTTGTTGATCCCTCTGCCAAGGGAGACAGGTCCTTCCTATCCACTCCATCCTGGCCCCTCATAATTTTATACACCTCAATCAGGTCTCCCCTCAGCTTCCTTTGTTCCAAAGAAAACAGACCCAGCATCTCTAATCTTTCTTCATATCCAAAATTCTCCAGTCCAGGCAACATTCTTGTAAATCTCCTCTGCATCCTTTCCAGTCCAATCACATCTTTCCTGTAATGTGGTGACCAGAACTGTACACAGTACTCCAGCTGCGGCATAACCAGTGTTTTATACAGTTCAAGCATAACATCCTTGCTCTTGTATTCTATGCCTTCTTAACCACTTTATCTACCTGGCCTGCTATCTTCAGGGATCTGTTAGAAACATTGGGCCCAAGTTTCGGGTGGAGTTGCTCCTAGTTTTTTGGAGCAATTAATTTAGTTTGGAATATGTTAGAAATTGCAATTCTCGCATATTAGTTTGCTCCAGTTCTAGTGAGTTAGTTTAGGTTGGCTTTAGGTAAGGTACTTTTTTTTCAAAAGGGGGTGTGTCCAGCCACTCAGGCCTGTTTTGCAAGTTTCGGCAGTGAAAACTTACTACAAACTAACTTAGGATGGAGTAAGTGTCCACTTTTGTAAGTACTGAAAAACCTTACCTAGAGTTAAGTTTAGTGCAGGCACAACCAGAGACGGGGGGTGGGAAGCATTAAACACAAAGGACACATCAACATCACAACAGGGGAGGGTAAGGGAAGTTAGAGGATTTTCCATAAACACCTTCACAACAACATTAAAGAAGCAAAGTACATTTAAAGCACTAAGCGCTAAACAAAGCAGTACATTTAAAGCACCAAGCACTAAACGAAGCACAAAAAGTAATAAGCAATTAATTAATAAAAAATAGAAGGATCCTTGCACCTAAAGCACCAAGACCAAAGTAATAAGTAATCAATCAATAAAAATAGAAGTCCTACCTTTATGTGAAGGGAAGGTGTCTCTGTCAGTGTCTCTCTCTGTAGTGTCTCTCTCTCTCTGCATCTGACAGTGACGGGGGGTGGTGTCTATGTGTGTGTATGTGTGGGAGTGGGAGGGGTGGGGTGTGTGTGTGTGGGGTGTGTGGGAGGGGTGGGGTGTGTCTGTTTGGGTGTGGGAGGGGTGGGGTGTGTCTGTGTGGGGTGTGTGGGAGGGGTGGGGTGTGTGTGTGTGTGGGGGGGGGTGGGAGAGTGTGTGTGGGGGGGGTAGGAGGGGGGTGTGTGTGTGGGGGGGTGGGGGTGTGTGTGTGTGTGGGGGGGTTTGGAAGGGGTGTGTGTGTGTGGGGGGGGTGGGAGGGGTGTGTGTGTGTGGGGGGGGTTGGGAGGGGGTGTGTGTGTGGGGGGGAGGGTTGGGAGGGGGTGTGTGGGTGTGTGTGTGGGGGGGTGGGAGGGGGTGTGTGGATGTGTGTGTGTGTGGAGGGTGGGGGGGAGGGTGTGTGTGTGTGGGGGGGTGTATGTGGGGAGGGGTGTGAGCGGGTGTGTGTGTGTGGGGGTGGGGGGGGTTGTGGGGGTGTGTGTGGGGGGTGCGTGTGTGTGTGTGTGTGTGTGTGGGGAGGTGGGGGTGTGTGTGTGGGGGGGGGGAGATGTGGGGGGAGTGGGTGTGAGTGGGGGAGAGGCTGGAAGGAGGCACGCCTGCTCTCTCCTCCGGCCCTTCGATCATTGAGTGCCCCCCAACCCACGCTCCCTCCAACCCACGCTCCCGCCTCCATCCCTGTTGCCACGCTCCCCCCCCTCCCGCCCCCGGTTGCCACGCTCCCCTCCGCCCCCCTGGTCGCCACGCTCCCCCCCCCGGTTGCCACACTCCCCCCCCCCAACCCTGGTTGCCACGCTCCTCCCCCCCTCCCCACCCCGGTTGCCACGCTCCTCCCCCCCTCCCCACCCCGGTTGCCATGCTTCCCCCCTCCCCCTCCCCTCCCCCTCCCCCCCCCCCCGGTACCCACGCCCCCCCCCGCCCCCTGGTATCCACGCTCTCCCGAGCCATTGCGCAGGCGCGCATGCTCCAGCGCGCCTGCGCAACGCTGCCGGCTCTGAGAAGAAGGCATGATCCCTAGCCCCGCCCCCCTGCAGGCAGGCTCCTCCCCAGGGAAACTACGCTGCGCCACGCCACTCCATGGTCCAGGAGGACCGGAGAATTGCTGCTGAATATTCCGGCGCACCTTCGAGCCCAGGCAGGTCACGTAAGTCTCGGAGGTGCGCCGTTTTAACCAGATGCCGAAGCTTGGGCCCATAGAAACATAGAAAATAGGTGCAGGAGTAGGCAATTTGGCCCTTCTAGCCTGCACCGCCATTCAATGAGTTCATGGCTGAACATGTAACTTCAGTACCCCCTTCCTGCTTTCTCGCCATACCCCTTGATCCCCCGAGTAGTAAGGACTACATCTAACTCCCTTTTGAATATATTTAGTGAATTGGCCTCAACAACTTTCTGCGGTAGAGAATTCTACAGGTTCACCACTCTCTGGGTGAAGAAGTTTCTCCTCATCTCGGTCCTAAATGGCTTATCCCTTATCCTTAGACTGTGACCCCTGGTTCTGGACTTCCCCAACATTGGGAACATTCTTCCTGCATCTAACCTGTCTAAACCCGTCAGAATTTTAAACGTTTCTGTTGACATGCACTCCAAGATCCCTTTGTTCCTCTACACTTTTCAGTGTCGTACCATTTAATGTGTATTCCCTTGCCTTGTTAGATCTCCCCAAAAGCATTACCTCACAGTTCTCCGGATTGAATTCCATTTGCCATACTGTGAGAAAAACCTGGCCAGAAACAACACAAACATTTATTTAAATGGCACATATCATTTTTTATAGTGCAGATCAATTCACTGCAGTTATTTTTGAGAAAGTTCTCCTAAACACACTTCAGAAATTCTTGCCCCTCTCTGCCCTTTACACTATTCCTATCCCAGTCTATATTAGGATAATTGAAGTCCCCCATTAACACTACTCTATAGTTCTTGCACCTCTCTGTAATTTCCCTGCAAATTTGCTCCTCTATATCCTTCCCATTATTTGGTGATCCATAGAATATATCTAGTAGTGTAATGGCACCTCTATTGTTTCTTAACTCTAAACAAATAGATTATCTCCTTGATGCCTCCAGGACATCCTCTCCTCCAGCACTGTAACATTCTCTATAATCAATAAGTTAAGAGTCAACGGGGGTCATTTTGACTTTGTGCGACAATGTAAAATGGGGGATAGTGAATGGGAGATAGCCTGTTGTACATCTCTCATGATTTTTATATCCATTGAAGTCACTGAATTAACCCCAACCACATAGGTATGGAACCAGAGCCATATGCAAAAAGAAAGAAAGTCTTGCATTTACATAGTGCCTTTCATGACCACCGGATGTTTCAAAGCGCTTTACAGCCAATGAAGTACTTTTGAAGTTTAATCACTGTTGTGATGTGGGAAATGCGGCAGCCAATTTGTGCACAGCAAGCTCCCACAAACAACAATGTGATAATGACCAGATAATCTGTTTTAGTGATGTTGATTGAGAGCTAAATATTGGCCAGGACACCAGGGATAACTCTCCTGCTCTTCTTTGAAATAGTGCCATGGGATCTTTTACATCCACTTGAGAGAGCAGACGGGGCCTTGGTTTAACGTCTCATCCAAAAAATGTCACCTCTGACAGAGCAGCGGTACGCAAGCACTGCATGAGAGTGTCAGCTTTGATTTTTTTTGTGCTCTAGTCTCTGGAGTGGGACTTGAACTCACAACTTTTGGATTCAGAGGCACAAGTGCTACCAACTGCGTTTCTGTGGCCACAACGGAGACTCCAGGATGGTATGTTGCCTCCCTGGTGCAAGGGTCAAGGATGTCTCAGAGCAGGTGCAGGACATTCTAAAAAGGGAGGGAGAACAGCCAGTTGTCGTGGTGCACATTGGTACCAACGACATAGGTAAAAAATGGGATGAGGTCCTACGAAACGAATTTAAGGAGCTAGGAGCTAAATTAAAATAGGACCTCAAAAGTAGTAATCTCCAGATTGCTACCAGTGCCACGTGATAGTCAGAGTAGGAATCGCAGGATAGCGCAGATGAATACGTGGCTTGAGCAGTGGTGCAGCAGGGAGGGATTCAAATTCCTCGGGCATTGGAACCGGTTCTGGGGGAGGTGGGACCAGTACAAAGCGGACGGTCTGCACCTGGGCAGGACCGGAACCAATGTCCTAGGGGGAGTGTTTGCTAGTGCTGTTGGGGAGGAGTTAAACTAATATGGCAGGGGGATGGGAACCAATGCAGGGAGACAGAGGGAAACAAAAAGGAGACAAAAGCAAAAGACAGAATGGAGATGAGGAAAAGTGGAGGGCAGAGAAACCCAAGGCAAAGAACAAAAAGGGCCACTGTACAGCAAAATTCTAAAAGAACAAAGGGTGTTAAAAAAACAAGCCTGAGGGCTTTGTGTCTTAATGCAAGGAGTATCCGCAATAAGGTGGATGAATTAACTGTGCAAATAGATGTTAACAAATATGATGTGATTGGGATTACGGAGACGTGGCTCCAGGATGATCAGGGCTGGGAACTCAACATCCAGGGGTATTCAACATTCAGGAAGGATAGAATAAAAGGAAAAGGAGGTGGGGTAGCATTGCTGGTTAAAGAGGAGATTAATGCAATAGTTAGGAAGGACATTAGCTTGGATGATGTGGAATCTATATGGGTAGAGCTGCAGAACACCAAAGGGCAAAAAACGTTAGTGGGAGTTGTGTACAGACCTCCAAACAGTAGTAGTGATGTTGGGGAGGGCATCAAACAGGAAATTAGGAGTGCATGCAATAAACGTGCAGCAGTTATAATGGGTGACTTTAATATGCACATAGATTGGGCTAGCCAAACTGGAAGCAATACGGTGGAGGAGGATTTCCTGGAGTGCATAAGGGATGGTTTTCTAGACCAATATGTCGAGGCACCAACTAGGGGTGAGGCCATCTTAGACTGGGTGTTGTGTAATGAGAGAGGATTAATTAGCAATCTCGTTGTGCGAGGCTCCTTGGGGAAGAGTGACCATAATATGGTGGAATTCTGCATTAGGATGGAGAATGAAACAGTTAATTCAGAGACCATGGTCCAGAACTTAAAGAAGGCGAACTTTGAAGGTATGAGGCATGAATTGGCTAGGATAGATTGGCGAATGATACTTAAGGGGTTGACTGTGGATGGGCAATGGCAGACATTTAGAGACCGCATGGATGAACTACAACAATTGTGCATTCCTGTCTGGCTTAAAATAAAAAAGGGAAGGTGGCTCAACCGTGGCTATCAAGGGAAATCAGGGATAGTATTAAAGCCAAGGAAGTGGCATACAAATTGGCCAGAAATAGCGGCGAACCCGGAGACTGAGAGAAATTTAGAACTCAGCAGAGGAGGACAAAGGGTTTGATTAGGGCAGGGAAAATGGAGTACAAGAAGAAGCTTGCAGGGAACATTAAGGTGGATTGCAAAAGTTTCTATAGATATGTAAAGAGAAAAAGGTTAGTAAAGACAAACGTAGGTCCCCTGCAGTCAGAATCAGGGGAAGTCATAACGGGGAACAAAGAAATGGCGGACCAATTGAACAAGTACTTTGGTTCGGTATTCACTAAGGAGGACACTAACAACCTTCCGGATATAAAAGGGGTCAGAGGGTCTAGTAAGGAGGAGGAACTGAGGGAAATCCTTATTAGTCGGGAAATTGTGTTGGGGAAATTGATGGGATTGAAGGCCGATAAATCCCCAGGGCCTGATGGACTGCATCCCAGAGTACTTAAGGAGGTGGCCTTGGAAATAGCGGATGCATTGACAGTCATTTTCCAACATTCCATTGATTCTGGATCAGTTCCTATCGAGTATCCTAGCCAATGTAACCCCACTTTTTAAAAAAGGAGGGAGAGAGAAAACAGGGAATTATCGACCGGTCAGTCTGACATCGGTAGTGGGTAAAATGATGGAATCAATTATTAAGGATGTCATAGCAGTGCATTTGGAAAGAGGTGACATGATAGGTCCAAGTCAGCATGGATTTGTGAAAGGGAAATCATGCTTGACAAATCTTCTGGAATTTTTTGAGGATGTTTCCAGTTGAATGGACAAGGGAGAAGCAGTTGATGTGGTATATTTGGACTTTCAGAAGGCTTTCGACAAGGTCCCACACAAGAGATTAATGTGCAAAGTTAAAGCACATGGGATTGGGGGTAGTGTGCTGACATGGATTGAGAACTGGTTGTCAGATAGGAAGCAAAGAGTAGGAGTAAATGGGGACTTTTCAGAATGGCAGGCGGTGACTAGTGGGGTACCGCAAGGTTCTGTGCTGGGGCCCCAGCTGTTTACATTGTACATTAATGATTTGGACGAGGGGATTAAATGTAGTATCTCCAAATTTGCGGATGACACTAAGTTGGGTGGCAGTGTGAGCTGTGAGGAGGATGCTATGAGGCTGCAGAGTGACTTGGATAGGTTAGGTGAGTGGGCAAATGCATGGCAGATGAAGTATAATGTGGATAAATGTGAAGTTATCCACTTTATCCACTTTGGTGGTAAAAACAGAGAGGCAGACTATTATCTGAATGGTGACAGATTAGGAAAAGGGGAGGTGCAACGAGACCTGAGTGTCATGGTACATCAATCATTGAAGGTTGGCATGCAGGTACAGCAGGCCGTTAAGAAAGCAAATGGCATGTTAGCCTTCATAGCGAGGGGATTTGAGTACAGGGGCAGGGAGGTGTTTCTACAGTTGTACAGGGCCTTGGTGAGGCCACACCTGGAGTATTGTGTACAGTTTTGGTCTCCTAACCTGAGGAAGGACATTCTTGCTATTGAGGGAGTGCAGCGAAGGTTCACCAGACTGATTCCCGGGATGGCAGGACTGACCTATCAAGAAAGACTGGATCAACTGGGCTTGTATTCACTGGAGTTCAGAAGAATGAGATGGGACCTCATAGAAACATTTAAAATTCTGACGGGGTTAGACAGGTTAGATGCAGGAAGAATGTTCCCAATGTTGGGGAAGTCCAGAACCAGAGGTCACAGTCTAAGGATAAGGGGTAAGCCATTTAGGACCGAGATGCGGAGGAACTTCTTCACCCAGAGAGTGGTGAACCTGTGGAATTCTCTACCACAGAAAGTTGTTGAGGCCAATTCACTAAATATATTCAAAAAGGAGTTAGATGAGGTCCTTACTACTAGGGGGATCAAGGGGTATGGCGAGAAAGCAGGAATGGGGTACTGAAGTTGAATGTTCAGCCATGAACTTATTGAATGGCGGTGCAGGCTAGAAGGGCCGAATGGCCTACTCCTGCACCTATTTTCTATGTTTCTATGTTTCTAACTGGGCTACAGTTGACATTGAAGTTGGCCAGACAGGGCAAGGATATCTGTGACATGAGTGAACCAGTTGGGTTTATATGACAATCAGACAGCTTTACTGGTACCAGCTTTTTATTTCCTAATTAAAAAAATAATAATTTAATTTCTCAAACTGCCAAGGTGGGATTTGAACTTATGCTCTGATAGGATTCTAAGATCCAGGTCTCTGGGTTACTAGTCCAGTAACATTACTGCACAACTGAACTGAAGATAAATGAGCTGAGGCAGGGATGGCCCACTGAAGCAGACACCCCAACTGTAACTGTGCCCAAATGCTCATCCACCTCAGTGTATATGCTCCTTCTTACCCAAAGGTTAAGGGAAATTCATACAATCTGGCACATGGGACACAAGGAAGGGGCTTGGCTGTGCAGTTGGTATATCTGTGTGAGGAACATAAGAACATAAGAAATAGGAACACGAGTAGGTCATACGGCCCCTCGTGCCTGTTCCCCATTCAATAAGATCATGGCTGATCTGATCATGGACTCAGCTCCACTTCCCCGCCCGCTCCCCATAACCCCTTATCCCCTTATCGTTTAAGAAACTGTCTATTTCTGTCTTAAATTTATTCATTGTCCCAGCTTCCACAGCTCTCTGAGGCAGTGAATTCCACAGATTTACAACCCTCTGAGAGAAGTAATTCCTCCTCATCTCTGTTTCAAATGGGCGGCCTTTTATTCTAAGATCATGCCCTCTAGTTCTAGTCTCTCCCATCAGTGGAAACATCCTCTCTGCATCCACCTTGTCAAGCCCCCTTAATAATCTTATACGTTTCGATAAGATCACCTCTCATTCTTCTGAATTCCAATGAGTAGAGGCCCAACCTACTCAACCTTTCCTCATAAGTCAACCCCCTCATCCCGGAATCAACCTAGTGAACCTTCTCTGAACTGCCTCCAAAGCAAGTATATTCTTTCGTAAATATGAAAACCAAAACTGCATGCAGTATTCCAGGTGTGGCTTCACCAATACCTTATATAGCTGAGCAAGACTTCCCTGCTTTTATACTCTATCCCCTTTGCAATAATGGCCAAGATTCCATTGGCCTTCCTGATCACTTGCTGTACCTGCATACTATCCTTTTGTGTTTCATGCACAAATACCCCCAGGTCCCGATGTACTGCGGCACTTTGCAATCTTTCTCCATTTGATTTTGATTTTTTTTCTGCCAAAGTGCATGACCTCACACTTTCCGACATTATACTCCATCTGCCAAATTTTTGCCTACTCGCTTAGCCTGTTTATGTCCTTTTTGCAGATTTTTTGTGGCCTCCTCACACATTGCTTTTTTTCCCATCTTTATATCGCCAGCAAACTTGGCTACGTTACACTCAGTTCCTTCTGCCAAGTCTTTAATATAGATTGTAAATAGTTGGGGTTCCAGCACTGATCCCTGTGGCACCCCACTAGTTACTGGTTGGCAACCAGAGAATGAACCATTTATCCCGACTCTCTGTTCTCTCTTAGCTAGCCAATCCTCTATCCATGCTAATATATTACCCTCAACTCCGTGAACTTTTATCGTGTGCAGTAATCTTTTATGTGGCACCTTGTCAAATGCCTTCTGGAAGTCCAAATACACCACATCCATTTTACTGAGTACCACCTCCTTAGTGATTATGAGTGGCTCTGTGATACCTGTTAAAGTACAAGTTGTAAACTATTGATAAATAGGTGAAAAACAATCTTCCAAAAGGTACATGAACTCACAGCTGTCTTCTTCCCGGTAAAATTAAGCTGTCTGTTTTATGACATCAACTGATGCTGAAGATAAGATCTGCTGCTTTTATTGTGACACAAAGCTGACAGTGTAGCGCCACAGTCCATTATCTAATGTACAGTTTGGACAGTTTCCTTCTTGATAGCAGAACGACTGTGACTGGTTGCAAAGTCCAACTGATCAATTCTGGTTCACCTTTCTTTGATAATTGAGAATATTATCTGCAATTGGGGTTGAGCAGGAGCAAATGAAATTGGAAGACCTGTGGGGAGATTAGCAACTGACCTCATTTGAACAAATTAAATTCAAGTCTTCAACTTCCTAAAAACGCTTTAAAATCTGATGTGTGAAGCTGGGATTCTAAAAGATCGAGCTTCCTTCCACTAAAGGGACCCAGTTGGGTTTAATTCGACAGTTTCATGTGTACTGTTATTAAGACCAGCTTCTTAATTGCATATTTTATAAACTGAAAACAAAGTCTCAAACTGGTAGGGTGGGATGTGAACTCATTTTCTGTGGATCATTAGTCCAGCTTAACAGAATGACTACACGACCGTACCCGATGCCTACTAGTAATGAAAATTCACTGATTTTGGTTTGCTGAGTGTCAGCTCGGTTTAGTGCTAGTAGTCTTGACTCTGAGTCTGAGGATTGTTGTTTCAAGTCCTGCTCTGGGCCTTGCTTGGGCTATCAAGGCTTACACCTCAGCACAGTATTGCTGCATTAATGGCGTTTGGATGTGACGTTTAAACCGAGGGCCCATCTGCCTGTTCATGTGGACATAAACCATCTCTTGGCACTATTTGAAGATGAGCTATGGTTTGAGGACCTTGCTGTGCACAAGTTTACTATGTAACCATGTTTGCCGACATAAAAGCATTGATTACACCTCTAAAGTAAGGTATCGGCGGTGAAGGACTTTGGGACATCCTGAGGACATGAAAAGTGTTCTCTAAATGCAAGTCCTTTCTTTCTTATTTTTACTTGTCTCTCTCCACTGCTCCATATGCTGTAACACCACACATTTGTACAATCACTTTTTTATGATTATTCTATTTATGAATTGTAGTAAAATATTATTTGCCACAAAAATGGAAAACATTCTGCATCGTACGATCCACAAATGGTGGGGAAAGTTACCACTGCTGCAATAACCTGCTGGATCAGTCAACACACACTCCACTCACCACCACTTTAAACACTTGACACACTCACTGTAAAGTACATGGAAGTGGAGTGCTTGTTGACTGTTAACATTGGCTGGTTATATTATTGGAAGGCTGACCTAAGTGACACATGCAATGAATGCAGTTTGCCACTTTTAACCTTGTCTATGCTGGTGCGAGAGGACATGTACCAGCCCACTCGCCTATGAATCAGAACCCCACTCTAGGGACATGAGCACTAAATCACTAAAACAGATGATCTGGTCATTATCTCATTGCCATGTGCGGGTCCTTGCTGTGTGCGAAATTGGCTGCTGCATTTCCTACATTACAACAGTGACTGCACTTCAAAAAAGTACTTAATTGGCTGTGAAGTGCTTTGAGATGTCATGAGGTTGTGAAAGAGCTATAGAAATGCAATTCTTTATTTTCTCTTATTAGGGCTGGCTCTTAATATCCATGATTTGCCCAATATTGATAGTTCTGTGCGGTCAGGCAAATGTCAGCAGCACCTAAGAATAGTTAAGAATAGACACAAGTAGGTTACATTTTCCAACTCTAATTAGAAAGTCAGCTTAATGCTTGTGTGGGCAACAGCAGCTGGGATGCTCAGAAGTGTGATGGTCAGGAACCCACCGGGAAGCAAGGCGAGGGGAGAGACTGACTGGAAATTTTGGAAAGTGTACTGAAGTATCAGTTTGCGTGTGAGGATTTATCGGTGTCCCTCAACATTTCAATTAAGCAAGTCGTTGAGGCGAAGAGCATAGATGCATTTAAAGGCAAGCTCCATAAGTTCATGAGGGAGAAAGGAACAGAAGGTTATGCTGATCGGGTGAGATGAGGATTGTGTGGAGCATAAACACCAGCATGGACTGGTTGGGCCAAATGGCTGTTTCTGTGCTGTATATTCTATGTAGTTATATCCAGACTACAGTAGCAGGTCAGTCTGCAAGGTATAATTGGTAAGCAGAGGTTGAGCTGCTGAATATTGCATGTTACTGCTCTGTCATTCAATGCTGAATTATTCAGAAACATGGAGCTAGATTTTCCACTATGGTCGCTATGGCCCAAAAATGGGCGCTATTTCCGGCCATAGTGCTTTTTTTATTTCTCAGGATTGCTGGAATATCGCCCATTTTAAAAACCGCTAGTTTTGCCTTTTTAATTTGGGTGATAGCCTTCGTGATGTGAAATAGGCCTCAGCGATGAATTCAGTCATGCAACACTGGCATCCATAGCAGTAGCTGTTCTGCGCATGCGCATTTTTTTTCAGGCAAAGAACTTTTCCCACGGGGGTTGTCAGAGAGAACAAGGGACCTGCTCCCCGTCAATAACGTTATAGAAACTTGCTTTTATTCTAGCTCCTGTTGATTTATAAAATAAAATCTATCAGCCAACTGAGGTGAAGTCCATTTCCTTCCTCATGGGATGACATACCCTGGCTCTGCTTCTACTTGTACTGTGGACCAGAGGGGGAGAAAATCCATAATTTATTAACCCTGACATTACAGCAATGTACTTGTAATGAGAAGAGACTAATTAGCAATCTTGTTGTGCGAGGCCCCTTGGGGAAGAGTGACCATAATATGGTAGAATTCTTTATTAAGATGGAGAGTGACACAGTTAATTCAGAAACTAGGTCCTGAACTTTAAGGAAAGGTAACTTCGACGTTATGAGGCGTGAATTGGTTAGAATAGACTGGCAAAGGATACATAAAGGGTTGACGGTGGATAAGCAATGGCAAACATTTAAAGATCACATGGATGAACTTCAGCAATTGTACATCCCTATCTGGAGTAAAAATAAAACGGGGAAGGTGGCTCAACTGTGCCTAACAAGGGAAATTAAGGATAGTGTTAAAACCAAGGAAGAGGCATATAAATTGGCCAGAAAAAGTATCAAACCTGAGGACTGGGAGAAATTTAGAATTCAACAGAGGAGGATAAAGGGTTTAATTAAGAGGGAGAAAATAAAGTATGAGAGGAAGCTTGCAGGGAACATAAAAACTGACTGCAAAAGCTTCTATAAATATGTGAAGAGAAAAAGATTAGTGAAGACAAATGTAGGTCCCTTGCAGTCAGATTCAGGTGAATTTATAATAGGGAACAAAGAAATGGCAGACCAATTGAACAAATACTTCGGTTCTGTCTTCACGAAGAAGACATAAATAAACTTCCGAATGTATTAGGGGACAGTGGGTCTAGTGAGAAGGAGGAACTGAAGGATATCCTTATTAGGTGGGAAATTGTGTTAGGGAAATTGATGGGATTGAAAGCTGATAAATCCCCGGGGCTGATAGTCTGCATCCCAGAGTACTTAAGGAAGTGGCCCTAGAAATAGTGGATGCATTGGTGATCATTTTCCAACAGTCTATTGACTCTGGATCAGTTCCTATGGACTGGAGGGTAGCTAATGTAACACCACTTTTTAAAAAAGGAGATAGAGAGAAAACGGGTAATTACAGACCGACTAGCCTGACATCAGTAGTGGGGAAAATGTTGGAAGCAATCATTAAGGATGAAATAGCAGTGCATTTGGAAAGCAGTGACAGGATCGGTCCAAGTCAGCGTGGATTTATGAAAGGGAAATCATGGTTGACGAATTTTTTGAGGATGTAACTAACAGAGTGAACAAGGGAGAACCACTGGATGTGGTGTATTTGGACTTTCAAAAGACTTTTGACGAGGTCCCGCAGAAGAGATTGGTGTGCAAAATCAAAGTGCATGGTATTGGGAGTAATGTACTGACGTGGATAGAGAACTGGTTGGCAGACAGGAAGCAGAGAGTCGGGATAAACGGGTCCTTTTCAGAATGGCAGGCAGTGACTAGTGGAGTGCCGCAGGGCTCAGTGCTGGGACCCCAGCTATTTACAATATACATTAACGATTTGGATGAAGGAATTGAGTGTAATATCTCCAAGTTTGCAGATGACACTAAACTAGGTGGCGGTGTGAGCTGTGAGGGGGGCGCTAAGAGGCTGCAGGGCGACTTGGACAGGTTAGGTGAGTGGGCAAATGCATAATAGATGCAGTATAATGTGGATAAATGTGAGGTTATCCATTTTGGGGGAAAAAACACGAAGGCAGATTATTATCTGAATGGCGGCAGATTAGGAAAAGGGGAGGTGCAACGAGACCTGGGTGTCATGGTTCATCAGTCATTGAAGGGTGGCATGCAGATATAGCAGGCGGTGAAGAAGGCAAATGGTATGTTGGCCTTCATAGCTAGGGGATTTGAGTATAGGAGCAGTGAGGTCTTACTGCAGTTGTACAGGGCCTTAGTGAGGCCTCACCTGGAATATTGTGTTCAGTTTTGGTCTCCTAATCTGAGGAAGGATGTTCTTGCTATTGAGGGAGTGCAGCGAAGGCTCAACAGACTAATTCTAGGGATGGCTGGACTGTCATATGAGGAGAGACTGGATCAACTGGGCCTTTATTCACTGGAGTTTAGAAGGATGAGAGGGGATCTCATAGAAACGTATAAGATTCTGACAGGACTGGACAGGTTAGATACGGGAAGAATGTTCTCGATGTTGGGGAAGTCCAGAACCAGGGGACATAGTCTTAGGATAAGTGGTAGGCCATTTAGGACTGAGATGAGGAGAAATTTCTTCACTCAGAGAGTGGTTAACCTGTGGAATTCCCGACCGCAGAGAGTTGTTGATGCCAGTTCATTGGATATATTCAAGAGGGAGTTAGATATGGCCCTTGCGGCTAAGGGGATCAAGGGGTATGGAGAGAAAGCATGAAAGAGGAACTGAGTGAATGATCAGCCGTGATCTTATTGTATGGCAGTACAGGCTCGAAGGGCCGAATGGCCTATTCCTGCACCTATTTTCTATGTTTCTTTGTTTCTATGTATGTAACTTTTCTCCTTTTATTCTCCCATCTCTGTTCTACAGCATGTGATTTATGATCAATACTGGTTGAGAAATTACAGGTCCAATCACTATAAATCGCTATAAATGCCCTTAATTTGTCCTCAACAAATACAAATGTGATTAGATGATTGGCAAGAGTCAAAAAGGCTCTTAAAATCACTCACAAATTGATTCTCCTGACAGACTTTTACTACAGATTCTCCCCGTAGTGCCGAGTTATTGCAGCTTTTCTTCAGGGTATTTTTGTGCCAACGATCATTTGGGCAAATTGTGGGCAAAATGCCGAAAGTAGCGCTCGCCGACAATCTGGGCCATAATCGGGTGCAAGTTTCCATTACAAGCATTATTCTTGGTCTTGCACGAGGATGACATCATATTTTTTTTAAAAGAGTAGGCCGGGCGATGCAGCTCATTCATGTGTGCCGAAAGTTGGGCCAGCGATAAATGGGCTATAATCGAGCGCTATTTACCACTTTTCAGCAAATGTGGGCGATAGCCTGAATCTCAACTCTTATATAGGTGCTAAATAGGCGATAAATGGGTGATGATGTGCCGAAAGTCTAGCCCTTATAAACACAAGTGTACAGCAAAGTTAGAAATTTGATCAGCTCAGTGTCAGCTGTGGCTCAGTGGGTAGCACACTCACCTGAGTCCAAAAGTTGTGGGTTCAAATCCTACCCGAGAGACTTGAACTCAACAAATCCAGGTTGACATTCTGGTGGAGTGCTGCACTGTTGGAGGAGCTGTTTTTTTGGATGAGACATTAAACTCAGGCCCCATCTGCTCTCTCAGGTCGGTGTAAAAGGTCCCTTGGCACTATTTTGAAGAAGAGCAGGGGAGTTATGCCGAGAGTCTTGGCTAATAATTATCCCTCAATCAACATCACTAAAACTAGCGAGGCAAATTGTCTGCCACAAAAGTCATTGGCTGTAAAACGCTTTGGGACGTCTGGTGGTCGTGAAAGGCGCTATATAAATGCAAGTCTTTCTTTCCTTAAAAAACGTTTTTTCCTCACAGGATAAGAGGCCATGTGGAACAGACCCCCAGAAGGCAGGTGATTGTGGGTCAGCTGACACCTTTAAAATGAGTTTGATTGGTATTTGTTGAGAAGTGAGATCAGGGGCTATAGAAATTGAAACTGTGCTGTCTGATTTTTTTTACAGGGGAGATAGTGAAAGGAACTTTGACCCTTAAAGTAGAGGAGCAATAGATGTGGTGGGGTGTGTGGTGAGGGGGAATCCATGGTAAAGTCCATGGGGTGTGGATGAGCAGGTTTGATGGGCTGAGTGCCTTTTCTTCATTGTATTTTCTTATGGGCTAACATAAGACCAACACAAGTGGGGAATGGAATGCTTTTCTAGTGCCTCATCTAGTTCTCCCTTCTGTGATTGTAGTTGTATCAGAGTGAAATTGTTTTATTATCTATTCTTGATTATTTTAACCATACTACCTGGGAGGGAGAGATAGAGAATAGAGAGATACAGAAAAGAAGATAGAGATAAGGCGAGATAGAGAAAGATAGATAGAGAGATAGAAATAAAGAGAGCTAGAAGAAGATATAGGCTAGATTTTACATGCTTGTGCTTATCGCCCCAAAATGGGTGTTATTTCTGGCGTGGGTGGTAAAAATGGGTTTTCAGATTGTCAGCTTCTCGCCCATTCTCAAAGCATCTGGTCTCCATTTTTTAAATTGGCCGTTACCGCAAGCGATATGAAATGGGTGGTAGCGTTAAATCTCACTGACCGTCTGCCTTAAAGTGTGGCCGTCCTTAGCAACAGCATGGCAACGCTCGATTCCCGCGATTCAGGAGGTCAAGGGTCATTATGACATGCGCTGAAGAGGAGACAGAGAGAGAGGGAGCTGAGAGGGACTGAAGACGTGTCTGGGTGTGGTGTGGAGGAAGGAGGGAGACTTTAGAGCTTCACAGCAAATAGGGAAACAAAAATTAGCTGTTACCAGCCAGATATTTGCCTGAATTTGGCCTATAATGGAGGGAGAGGGGGAGGCATCACAGCACGCTGTGGAGACTGACGTTGGAGAGAGCAGTGAGGTGGGAGAGGAGCACATTGGAGGGTGCAAAAGAGCGAGGAGGTTATTGGACGAGGCAATGCCTCTCTCCTGCAGGAGGTCGAATTACGCTGGGGTGATGTGACACAGGGAGGGCGTGGAAAGCGCACCCCAAAGGCCTACCAGAAGATATGGACCGAGATAGCAGAGGTGGTCTTGTTGGTGACCAATGCCGCAAACGATGGATCGACCTTGTGGGATCCGCAAGAATAAATATGACATTTATTTACATGTAGCTGGGACCCCAGCTATTTACAATATACATTAGTGATTTAGATGAAGGAATATCTCCAAGTTTGCAGATGACACTAAACTGGATGGTGGTGTGAGCTGTGAGGAGGACGCTAAGAGGCTGCAGGGCGACTTGGACAGGTTAGGTGAGTGGGCAAATGCATAATAGATGCAGTATAATGTGGATAAATGTGAGGTTATCCATTTTGGGGGAAAAAACACGAAGGCAGATTATTATCTGAATGGCGGCAGATTAGGAAAAGGGGAGGTGCAACGAGACCTGGGTGTCATGGTTCATCAGTCATTGAAAGTTGGCATGCAGGTACAGCAAGCGGTGAAGAAGGCAAATGGTATGTTGGCCTTCATAGCAAGGGTTTTTGAGTATAAGAACATAAGAATTAGGAACAGGAGTAGGCCATCTAGCCCCTCAAGCTTGCTCCGCCATTCAAAAAGATCATGGCTGATCTGGCCGTGGACTCAGCTCCACTTACCCGCCCGCTCCCCATACCCCTTAATTCCCTTATTGGTTAAAAATTTATCTATCTGTGATTTTAATACATTCAATGAGCTAGCCTCAACTGCTTCCCTGGGCAGAGAATTCCACAGATTCACAACCTCCTGGGAGAAGAAATTCCTTCTCAACTTGGTTTTAAATTGGCTCCCCCGTATTTTGAGGCTGTGCCCCCTAGTTCTAGTCTCCCCGACTAGTGGAAACAACCTCTCTGCCTCTATCTTGTCTATCCCTTTCATTATTTTAAATGTTTCTATAAGATCACCCCTCATCCTTCTGAACTCCAACGAGTAAAGACCCAGTCTACTCAATCTATCATCATAAGGTAACCCCCTCATCTCCGGAATCAGCCTAGTGAATCATCTCTGTATCCCCTCCAAAGCTAGTATATCTTTCCTTAAGTAAGGTGACCAAAACTGCATGCAGTACTCCAGGTGCGGTCTCACCAATACCCTGTACAGTTGCAGCAGGACCTCCCTGCTTTTGTACTCCATCCCTCTTACAATGAAGGCCAACATTCCATTCGCCTTCCTGATTACCTGCTGTACCTGCAAACTAACTTTTTGGGATTCATGCACAAGGACCCCCAGGTCCCTCTGCACCGCAGTATGTTGTAATTTCTCCCCATTCAAATAACATTCCATTTTACTGGGGTTTTTTTCCAAGGCGGATGACCTCACATTTTCCTACATTGTATTCCATCTGCCAAACCTTAGCCCATTCGCTTAACCTATCTAAATCTCTTTGCAGCCTCTCTGAGTCCTCTACACAACCCGCTTTCCCACTAATCTTTGTGTCATCTGCAAATTTTGTTACACTACACTCTGTCCCCTCCTCCAGGTCATCTATGTATATTGTAAACAGTTGTGGTCCCAGCACCGATCCCTGTGGCACACCACTAACCACCGATTTCCAACCTGAAAAGGACCCATTTATCCCAACTCTCTGCTTTCTGTTAGCCAGCCAATTCTCTATCCATGCGAATACATTTCCGCTGACTCCGCGTACCTTTATCTTCTGCAGTAACCTTTTGTGTGGCACCTTATCGAATGCCTTTTGGAAATCTAAATACACCACATCCATCAGTACACCTCTATCCACCATGCTCGTTATATCTTCAAAGAATTCCAGTAAATTAGTTAAACATGATTTCCCCTTCATGAATCCATGTTGCGTCTGCTTGATTGCACTATTCCTATCTAGATGTCCCGCTATTTCTTCCTTAATGATAGCTTCAAGCATTTTCCCCACTACAGATGTTAAACTAACCGGCCTATAGTTACCTGCCTTTTGTCTGCCCCCTTTTTTAAACAGAGGCGTTACATTAGCTGCTTTACAATCCACTGAGTCCAGAGAATTTTGGTAGATTATAACCAATGCATCTGCTGTAACTTCTGCCATCTCTTTTAATACCCTGGTATGCATTTCATCAGGTCCAGGGGACTTGTCTACCTTGAGTCCCATTAGCCTGTCCAGCACTACCTCCCTAGTGATAGTGATTGTCTCAAGGTCCTCCCTTCCCACATTTCCATGACCAGCAATTTTTGGCATGGTTTTTGTGTCTTCCACTGTGAAGACCAAAGCAAAATAATTGTTTAAGGTCTCAGTCATTTCCACATTTCCCATTATTAAATCCCCCTTCTCATCTTCTAAAGGACCAACATTTACTTTAGTCACTCTTTTCCTTTTTATATATCGGTAAAAGCTTTTACTATCTGTTTTTATGTTTTGCGCATGTTTACTTTCGTAATCTATCTTTCCTTTCTTTATTGCTTTCTTAGTCATACTTTGCTGTCGTTAAAAATTTTCCCACTAAGCTTGGCCACCTTATACGCATTGGTTTTTAATTTGATACTCTCCTTTAGTTCCTTGGTTATCCATGGCTGGTTATCCCTTCTCTTACCGCCCTTCTTTTTCACTGGAATATATTTTTGTTGCGCACTATGAAAGAGCTCCTTAAAAGTCCTCCACTGTTCCTCAATTGTGCCACCGTTTAGTCTATGTTCCCAGACTACTTTAGCTAACTCTGCCCTCATCCCACTGTAGTCCCCTTTGTTTAAGCATAGTATGCTCGTTTGAGACACTACTTCCTCACCCTCAATCTGTATTACAAATTCAACCATACTGTGATCACTCATTCCGAGAGGATCTTTTACTAGGAGATCGTTTATTATTCCTGTCTCATTACACAGGACCAGATCTAAGATAGCTTGCTCCCTTGTAGGTTCTGTAACATACTGTTCTAAGAAACAATCCCGTATGCATTCTATGAATTCCTCCTCCAGGCTACCCCGTGCGATTTGATTTGACCAATCGATATGTAGGTTAAAATCCCCCATGATTACTGCCATTCCTTTTTCACATGCCTCTATTATTCCCTTGATTATTGTCCGCCCCACCGTGAAATTATTATTTGTGGGCCTATAAACTACGCCCACCAGTGACTTTTCCCCCTTACTATCTCTAATCTCCACCCACAATGATTCAACATTTTGTTCATTGGAGCTGATATCATCTCTCACAACTGCCCTGATATCATCCTTTATTAACAGAGCTACCCCACCTCCTTTCCCTCCTTGTCTATCCTTCCGAATTGTCAGATAGGAGCAGGGAAGTCTTACTGCAGTTGTACAGGGCCTTGGTGAGGCCTCACCTGGAATTTTGTGTTCAGTTTTGGTCTCCTAATCTGAGGAAGGATGTTCTTGCTATTGAGGGAGTGCAGCAAACGTTCACCAGATTGATTCCAGGGTTGGCTGGACTGTCATATGAGGAGAGACTGGATCAACTGGGCCTTTATTCACTGCAGTTTAGAAGGATGAGAGGGGATCTCATAGAAACAGATAAAATTCTGACGGGACTGGACAGGTTAGATACAGGAAGAATGTTCCTGATGTTGGGGAAGTCCAGAACCAGGGGACACAATCTAAGGATAAGGGGTAAGCCATTTAGTACTGAGATGAGGAGAAACTTCTTCACTCAGAGAGTTGTTAACCTGTGGAATTTCCTACGCAGAGAGTTGTTGATGCCAGTTCATTGGATATATTCAAGAGGGAGTTAGATGTGGCCCTTACGGCTAAAGGGATCAAGGGGTATGGAGCGAAAGCAGGAACGGGGTACTGGCCGAATGGCCTTCTCTTGCATCTATTTTCTATGTTTCTATGTTTCTATATACTTATGTATTTATATAATTTGATTTGTAACAGTCATGAGTGACTATCAGCAGATGTGAGGTCTTCCACTTTTACCGGGAATGTTTTACTCAAAGCCTGCGGTCATGCTGCACATCTTTAGGTAAGCAATGATAATTATCATAATAATCATGGTTATATCTGTCGGTTATGTGTTGTATCAGTCTCTGTGACAGTACCTAGCAATGATATCACGCAATGATCTCATGCTATGTCGTCCTGTCACCTTTTACAGAAGAAGCTGTCGACGATGACATCCATGCAGAGGCGAACGGGTGGGGGGGGGGCCATCAGTCCCCAGCAACATCACTGAGACGGAGGAGCGGGTACTCACACTCGTGGGGAAGCACAACCGGACAGCCACGGAAGCATCTGCAGACTCTGAAATAATGCCATATGAGCAAAGATTACACCATTATGTGATGTAAACTCAATAGATGCCACACCCACTCATATCCGAACAATCATATATGATAGATGATTGTCATAGAAATAATGCTGGCCTAATGATAATCATTGCAATGCAAATGTGTTGATGGTCTGTTCCACGAGCGCCACATGAGAGCGGAGAGATGTTACTGTTGTCCAGGAGGACTGTAGACATTGGTGACCAGCTCATTGAAGCATTGGGGGGCATATCCCAACAGCTGACCACCATGACTGATTACATTCCGCAGGTGGCGGAGGCCCTGGATGCGATAGCCAGGAACACTGCTTGCACAGGCCTCCCAATGTATCAGAGCGTGGCACTCCACCCCTAGGTTCCACACCACCACTGCGAAGCAAGGACCAAGATCCTGCTTTTGCATCAGAGAATGTTGCCCCCTCGGCACCGCCCGCTTCCATACCCGTGCAACCACCGCCTCTGCCTTTATCCCCCCAGGCACCGTGGAGCGAGGAGGGGAAAGGGTAGAGGTGCAGAGAATAAGGGGAGGGGGGAAGGAAAGTGAGGTGTATGTCTGCCGGAGATGTCTGTGTTATATCTCCATCTGGGTGTATGCAATTTGTTATAATGTATGGGGGGAGGGGACCACCCTCCTGCTTTGCCTTTGTATTCTGTGTTGCTGGACATGTTGAACATTTGATTGATGTCAATGGTGGAAAAAGTTGGGTGTGGGCAGGGATTGGGCGTTATTGCCTGTGATACTTATGATTTCAGACCAATGTTGATATGTAAGATTTTTGATTGAACATAACCTTGTTGCGCATTGTCTCAGATAGCTGGACCATTACATACTGGTGATTCCTTAATATGAAAGGGTTAAATAAAACTTAACATCAATCAACGTAAATGTTAACTGGCACCAAGGTGATGGGCACCATTGATGTCTGAGCTGCACACACACAGCAGTGTGTCATCATTGTCATTCACAGCAATGTTCTTTCAGGCAAATCGTTCAGATAGCAGCTCCTCACATAAGAGTCTTGCAGCTATGTAGCCACCACGGGCCCTTTCCTGCAGTCTGGAGGGGGTCATGGGCATGGTTGCATACCAGCCTGATTGTCTGACCCTAGGTCAGCGTCCAGCCCCTCATCATCCTCTTTCTCTTTCTCCTGAGATGGAGCATCAGGCCCTTCTGACAATTCTTGGCCCCTCCTGATAGCCAGATCGTGCAGCATGGAGCACACGACCACGAATTTACCTACTTACTCAGGGTTGTATTGTAACTCCCCTCCTGCATGGTCCAGACATCTGAAACGCTGCTTAAGCACAGTTATTGTTTTCTGGACCACATTGCGTGTGTCTCTGTGGCTCCGGTTGTATCGCTTCTCGATGTTGGTGTGGGTGTCACGCAGGGGGATTCATCAGCCAGGCGGTTATCATCAAGCATCCAGTATTCTCCTTGTGGCTGACTCTTAAAGATGACAGAGACAGCGCTCTCACGAGGATGTGAGCCTCTTCGAAAGTTTGACATTTGGCATTCACTGCCATTATGATCTGGTTGTGGTCGACAACAAGTTGGACCTTCAGGGAGTGAAATCCTTTCTGTTACGTAAACGCACTGGGTCCTGAGAAGGTGCCCGCATGGCGATGTGGGTACACTGTATAGCTCCCTGCACCCTGGGGAATTTAGCAATGCGGTAGAATGCTCCAGCCCTGTCAGTCTGAGCCTCCGTGGTCATGGGGAAGCTGATAAAGTCCAACCTTCTTGCGTACAGGGCTTCCATGACCTGTCTAATGAAGCAATGGGTTGCGTGGTGAGACAGAGGGCAAATCTCGACCGCGGAAGTTTGAAAGGAACCAGACGAGTAGAAAGGCAGTGCCGCGGTGACCTTGACCTCGACCGACACTGATGTCCTGATGGCAGGCTGCATACGTGGCCTGATGAGCTCACATATTTGATTGATCACCACCTTGTGGAAGCGCAGTCTCTGAAGGCAGATGTGGTCAGACACGGTGAGATAAGACCTCTTCTCCCTGTACGTGCGGGGTGTGTATGGTCTGGCCCTCCTCCTCATTCTTGCACGTCTTAAATTGGGCACATAATGATGTGCATCACACATTGAGCCATCTGCACTCTGCAGCATCTGCGTATTAATCGATGCAGGCTGAGAAATGGCTGGCCCCATTGCAATGAAAGTATAATAGCGATTGATCAAAAGCAATAATTTCCTCTCTAAAATACACCTAGAGTAAACCTGCAATAGTCCAGAGTCTGAAAATATGTCTGTTGAGATGGCCACTTCACCTGAGAAGAACTCCAGAGTCAATGCAAACTCCCCCGAAGTTGAAGCAGCCTTTTGAATGAAGGAACCTGCAATTTAAAAAATGGCAGCCACACCGCTGGCTTTAGTTCAGAACAGTTCCACTTTTTCTGGGCGAGTAATATTGTAGGCGATATGTGTGCGAGGTGGTGAAAGTGACGCTGGGCGATCTCCTGGGCGTTAGTTTTGCCAAATGTGGTCTTTACGACAAAAAAAACTGGGCGTGCGATATTATAGAATCTCGGCGTTAATTCCGTGCGGAAAGTAACACTGGCCGATATTATGGGCATTGATTTCGCCCATTCTGATGATTCTGCCCAAAAAAAGTGGGCGGGCGGTATTATTTTTTCCCGGCGTTAAGCACATGGGAAAAGTAATGCTCGGCGATAAGTTTCTGAAAAATGCCCGTCAGTTTCCATTTTGTGGCTAAATGGGTGATATCTGGGAGCTATACGTCATTTGCGGTAAAATTGACGTTAAGTGGGTGTCAAGCATGCAAAAAAATGGAAAGTCTAGCCCACAGAGTTAGATAGAAAGAGAGAGAGATAGAGAGAGATATTGAGAGATAAAGAGAGATAGAAATAATGAGAGGATATAGATAGAGAGAGATAGAGAAGAGTGAGATAGAGATAGAGATAGAGATAGAAAAAGAAATAGAGAAAGAGAGATAGATAGAGATAGATATAGATAGATACAGATAGAGAAGAGAGAGCCGAAGAGTGAGAGGAGATACAGAGAGAGAGAGGGAGATAGAGAAGAGAGAGATAGATATAGATGAGAGAGAGAGTATTGCTGATTACGTTCATTAACGACAATATCCTGGCAGAGTCAGTTCAGTTTGCCAAGAGAAAGTACTGAGCTCAGAGATTGATCTTACCTGGTATTCAGTATGAAATGACTGGGATAGGTTGTTCCAGCAGCACATGTGCTTAAGTGAAGGAAGGAGTCAGTAACATACACAGCAGACTGACAGTACAAACTGCAGCCAAATCTAATATTAACTCAGATTGCGAAGTGACCCTCCGACGTCTAGAATTATTCCCATCACAGGAATGGTCGGTTCTTGCCAGGAGTTTAGTCCCATTGAGACACATCAGTTAATAACACATTTCAGCATGTATAATGTCTGTTGTGCAAGAATCTTTATAGAGATGTTAATAAACTATATGATGACCTGGAATATCCTCGGAGCTGATCCCGTCCTGCTGCTGTAACTTTGCCAGAATTGCAGCACAACCCTGTACAAAACACGTCAGGTTCCACATGTGCACTGATTACCTCACTACCAGCATTATCTCACGACCATCCCTCTCAGCCCCTGCACTGTCTCTGATTTAGCATGCTGCTTGTTCAACATCCAGTATTGGAAGAACAGAAATTTCCTCCAATAAAATATTGTTACGATCGAACTGCAAACTCCGTACCTAGCCACCATCTCCAACCCTCTTGCTGACCACTGTCTGAGGCTAAACTAGTCCGTTCTATTTGACCCTGAGCTGAACTTCCGACCCCTTATCCGCTCCATCACCAAGATCGCCGACTTCCACCTCCTTAACATTGCCCGTTTCCACCCTTGTCTCAGTTGATCTGCTGCTGAAACCCTCATTCATGCCTTTGTTACCTCCAGACTCAACTATTCCAAAGCTCTCCTGGACTGTTTCCCATCTTCCACCCTCCATAAACTTGAGCTCATTCAAAACACAGCAGCCTGTGTCCTAACTCGCACCAAGCCCCGTTCCCCCATCACCCCTGTGCTCGCTGACTTACATTGGCTCCCAGTCCATCCTTGTTTTCAAATCTTTTCATGGCCTCGCCCCTCCCTATCTCTGTAACCCTCCAAGATCTCTGCGCTCCTCCAATTCTGGCTTCTTGCGCATCCCAGATTTTCTTCGCCCCACCATTGGTGGCTGTGCCTTCAGCTGTCTAGACCCCAGCACTGGAATTCTCTCACTGAACCTCTCTACATCTACACCTCCCTCTCCTTTAAGATGTTCCTTAAAACCTACCTCTTTGACCAAACTTTTGGTCACCTGTCCTAATATCTTCTTATGTGACAAATGTTGTTTGATAATCGCTCCTGTGAAGCACATTGGGACGCTTTACTACGTTAAAGGTGCTATAGAAATGCAAGTTGTTGTTGTTGTTGTTGTTGTAAATGGGCGGACCAGGGTCAGTTCCGAGGACATTCCGTGCCATGGAGACTGTAAGTTCAGACTTCCTTATCCCTGCTTTCTGCACTCCCTGTACAACCGGTTGAAACAATTCCTTCTCTTTGATTAGGGTTACAAGCAAAATATGTAGTTTATCGATTTAACAGCTGACTGAAGGTAGTGATCCCAGGACACTCTTAAAGTAACAGCAATAATATACTGGATATCACAGTATGGTGGCAGCTTGATGTCTTTTATGTGTTCTCGGGATGTGGGCGTCGCAGGCAAGGCCGGTATTTGTTGCCCATCCTGAGTTGTGTCAGCTGTGGCTCAGTGGGTAGCACCCTCACTTCTGAGTCAGAAGGTGATGGATTAAAGTCCCACTCCAGGGACTTGAACACATAAATCTAGGCTGAAATTCCACTCCAGGGAAGTGCTACACTATTGGAGATGCTGTCTTTTGGATGAGACGTTGAACCGAGGCCCCGTCTGCTTTCAGGTGGACGTAAAAGATCCCATGGCACTATTTCGAAGGAGAGCAGGGGAGTTCTCCTCTGTGTCCTGGCCAATATTTATCCTTCAATCAACATAACAAAAACAGATTATCTGGTCATTATCACATTGTTGTTTCTGCAAGCTTGCTTGTGCGCAAATTGGCTGCCGCGTTTCCTACATTACAACAGTAACTGCACTACAAATAGTACTTCACTGGCTGTAAATTGCTTTGAGACTTCTGGTGGTTGTGAAAGACGCTGTATAAATCCAAATCTTTCTTTCTTTCTTTTCTCAGAAGGTGATGGTGGACCTTTTCCTTGAATTGCTGCAGTCCTTGAGGTGAGCCCCTTAACAATCCTCTGGCCAGCTGTTCCTCGCGCAGGCTCCAACTCCTTTACCAAGATGGTATCTTGTGCTAAATGTGGGCTAAACCGACATTTTAGCTTCAGACCCCAACTTGGCCACCTCGGAGGCTCTTTAGCGCCTAAAGTGTCTGGAGAAAAACGCCCCCCCCACCCCCCGCCCCCCTCAACATGTTTACAAAATGGTTCAATTTAAATGGCATGCTGCATTAAGATGTAAATGAAGGTGGGCCCCATGTTCGAGGACAAGGCCATGTGGGACAGATGACTCCAGAAGCTCTTCTAAAGCAGCGCACCCCACTGTTGCATTCTGACCACAACTAATATTTGCTCGCGTACAGCACATGAAGACGAGTGCAAAGCAAGATTTAATACTTCCTGCAAATTTGAGAACCGATAGGGATGGATTGAAGCATGGGGCCTATGGGGCGAAAGGGGCCCAGGCCAGACTCAGGGTCCCCACCAAGGGGCTGCGAGCCATGGCAGTCCGTCAGCAAGGAGCTCAGTCTCCCTGCCCTGATCCCATTGGAACATGAAACCACTCTTCAACACCTCGGAGATCCGGATGACAGCATCCTAGCCTTCTTCATTGAGATAGATTTTAATGGATCATGGAGGGGATGAGGGGCGCGATTGTGCCAAGACCCCGAGAGTTATTAATTCAACTCTGAGTGCAGATCATGGCAGCATAACCTTTATAACAGTGACTATACTTCAAAAAGTACTTAATTAGCTGTGAAGTGCTTAAGGATATCCTGAGATTGTGAAAGGTGCTATATAAATGCAAGTTCCTCTTATTTGCACAGTAAAGTGTACTGTGCTTTGGAACAGTGTAATGGATGATATGAGACGTGAATTGGCTAGAATAGATTGGCGAAGGATACTTAAAGGGTTGACGGTGGATAGGCAATGGCAAACATTTAAAGATCACATGGATGAACTTCAACAATTGTACATCCCTGTCTGGAGTAAAAACAAAACGGGGAAGGTGGCTCAACCGTGGCTATCAAGGAAAATTAAGGACAGTGTTAAATCCAAGGAAGAGGCATATAAATTGGCCAGAAGAAACAGCAAACCTGAGGACTGGGAGAAATTTAGAATTCAGCAGAGGGGGACAAAGGGTTTAATTAAGAGGGGGAAAATAGAGTATGAGAGGAAACTTGCTGGGAACATAAAAACTGACTGCAAAAGTTTCTATAGATATGTGAAGAGAAAAAGATTAGTGAAGACAAACGTAGGTCCCTTGCAGTCAGAATCAGTTGAATTTATAATGGGGAACAAAGAAATGGCAGACCAATTGAATAAATACTTTGATTCTGTTTTTGTGAAGGAAGACACATATAACCTTCCTGAAATACTAGGGGGCCGAGGGTCTAGCGAGAAGGAGGAACTGAAGGAAATCCTTATTAGTCAGGAAATTGTGTTAGGGAAATTGATGGGATTGAAGGCCGATAAATTCCCAGGGCCTGATAGTCTGCATTCCAGAGTACTTAAGGAATTGGCCTTGGAAATAGTGGATGCATTGGTGATCATTTTCCAACAGTCAATCAACTCTGGATCAGTTCCTATGGACTGGAGGGTAGCTAATGTAACACAACTTTAAAAAAAAGGAGGGCGAGGGAAAACGGGGAATTATAGACCGGTTAGCCTAACATCAGTAGTGGGGAAAATGTTGGAATCAATTATTAAAGATGAAATAGCAGCGCATTTGGAAAGCAGTGACCAAGTCGGTCCAAGTCAGCATGAATTTATGAAAGGGAAATTGTGCTTAACAAATCTTCTAGAATTTTTTGAGGATGTAACTAGTAGAGTGGACAAGGGAGAACCAGTGGATGTGGTGTATTTGGACTTTCAAAAGGCTTTTGACAAGGTTCCACACAAGAGATTAGTGTGCAAAATTAAAGCACATGTTATTGGGGGTAATGTATTGACATGGATAGAGAACTGGTTGGCAGACAGGAAGCAGAGAGTAAGGATAAACGGGTCATTCTCAGAATGGCAGGCAGTGACTAATGGGGTACCGCAGGGCTCAGTGCTGGGACCTCAGCTATTTACAATATACATTAATGATTTAGTTGCGGGATTTGAGTGTAATATCTCCAAGTTTGCAGATGACACTAAACTGGTTGGTGGTGTGAGCTGTGAGGAGGATGCTAAGAGGCTGCAGGGTGACTTGGGCAGGTTAGGTGTGTGGGCAAATGCATGGCAGATGCAGTATAATGTGGATAAATGTGAGTTTATCCACTTTGGTGGCAAAAATATGAAGACAGAATATTATCTGAATAGCGGCAGATTAGGAAAAGGGGAGGTGCAACAAGACCTGGGTGTCATGGTACATCAGTCATTGAAAGTTGGCATGCAGGTACAACAGGCGGTGAAGAAGGCAAATGGTATGTTGGCCTTCATAGCTAGGGGATTTGAGTATAGGAGCAAGGAGGCCTTGGTGAGGCCTCACCTGGGATATTGTGTTCAGTCTTGGTCTCCTAATCTGAGGAAGGACGTTCTTGCTATTGAGGGAGTGCAGCGAAGGTTCACCAGACTGATTCCCGGGATGGTGGGACTGACATATGAGGAGAGACTGGGCCTGTATTCACTGGAGTTTAGAAGAATGAGAGGGGGTCTCATAGAAACATATAAAATTCTGACGCGACTGGACAGGTTAGATGCAGGAAGAATGTTCCCGATGTTGGGGAAGTCCAGAACCAGGGGTCACAGACTAAGGATAAGGTGTAAGCCATTTAGGACCGAGATGAGGAGAAACTTCTTCACTCGGAGAGTTGTTAACCTGTGGAATTCCCTACCGCAGAGAGTTGTTGATGCCAGTTCGTTAGATATATTCAAGAGGGAGTTAGATATGGCCCTTACGGCTAAAGGGATCAAGAGGTATGGAGAGAAAGCCGGAAAGAGGTACTGAGGTGAATGATCAGCCATGATCTTATTGAATGGTGGTGCAGGCTCATAGGGCAGAATGACCTACTCCTGCACCTATTTTCTATGTTTCTATGTTTCTATGACAGAGAATGTCAACTGTGAAGCAACCTGCTCTTATCAGGATTACTCTTAAAGGAGAAGCGCAGTCCACAGAATAGACACATATACTTAAGTGTTGTTTATGGGCTCAGATGATAGATATGGATGAGGAAGGCAATTTGGCCTGTTCTATGTCATCCATTCTGGGATAAAAAACCTGTAGTATCCAACTTTTAAATGATTCCAAATCTACTGCCTCCACTACCTAACTGGAAGTCCATTACATGTGGTGGCACTCCTTACATGAAGAAGAGTGGTTAAATTACATGACTAGTAATCCAGAGGCCTGGACTAATAATCCAGAGACCTGAGTTCAAATTCTATCATGGCAGCTGGGGAATTTAAATTCAGTTAATTAAATAAATCTGAACTAAAAAGTTAGTATCAGAAATGGTGACTGTGAAACTACCGGATTTTAGTAAAAACCCATCTGGTTCTCTAATGTCCTTTAGGGAAGGAAATCTGTTGCCCTTACCTGGTATGGCCTTTATGTGACTCCAGACCCACATCAATGTGGCTGACTCTTAACTCTCTTAACTGCCTTCTGAACTGGCCCAGCAAGCCACTCAGTTGCTACAGGAAACAATAATAAGAATATAAGCGGACGGACCACCTGGTATTGACCTCGACGCCGTCTTCAGACACGTCAATGCACACCTAGCCCAGTCGACCGTGTAAAGTGTCTCTCACTAACATCTGGGGATGTGGTAAATTGGGAGAGCTGTCCCACACACTAGTCAAGCAATAACCTGACATATTCATACTCACAGAATCATACCTTTCCGCTAATGTCCCAGACTCCCCCATCACCATCTCTGGGTATGTCCTGTCCCACCGGCAGGACAGACCCACCAGAGGTGGCGGTACAGTGGTAACAATCGGGAGGGAGTGGCCCTGGGAGTCCTCAACATTGACTCTGGACCCCACGAAGTCTCATGGCTTCAGGTCAAGCATGGGCAAGGAAACCTCTTTCTGATTACCACCTATCTAATTCGGTCAGGTGGAGTCAGCATGGATTTATGAAAGGGAAGTCATGTTTGACAAATTTGCTGGAATTCTTTGAGAATGTAACGAACAGGGTGGATAAAGGGGAACCAGTGGATGTGGTGTATTTGGACTTCCAGAAGGCATTTGACAAGGTGTCACATAAAAGGTTACTGCACAAGATAAAAGGTCACCCAGTTGGGGGTAATATATTAGCATGGATAGAGGATTGGCTAACGAACAAAAATCAGAGAGTAGGGATAAATGGTTCATTTTCTGGTTGGCAATCAGTAACTAGTGTGGTGCCGCAGAGATCAGTGCTGGCACCCCAACTATTTACAATCTATATTAACGACTTGGAAGATGGGACCGAGTGTAACGTAGCCAAGTTTGCTGATGATACAAAGATAGGAGGAAAAGCAATGAGTGAGGAGGACACAAAAAATCTGCAAAAGGACATAGACAGGCTAAGTGAGTGGGTAAAAATTTGGCAGATGGAGTATAATGTTGGAAAGTGTGAGGTCATGCACTTTGGCAGAAAAAAATCAAAGAGCAATTTAAATGGAGAAAGATTGCAAAGACAGTGGGACCAGGGAGTACTTGTGCATGAAACACAAAAGGTTAGTATGCAGGTACAACAAGTGATCAGGAAGGCCAATGGAATCTTGGCCTTTATTGCAAAGGGTTGGAGTATAAAATCAGGGAAGTCTTGCTACAGTTATACAGGGTATTGGTGAGGCTACACCTGGGATACTGCGTGCAGTTTGGTTTCCATATTTACGAAAGGATATACTGCTTTGGAGGCAGTTCAGAGAAGGTTCACTAGGTTGATTCCGGAGATGAGGGGGGTGACCTATGAGGAAAGGTTGAGTAGGTTGGGCCTCTACTCATTGGAATTCAGAAGAATGAGAGGTGATCTTATCAAAACGTATAACATTATGAGAGGGCTTGACAAGGTGGATGCAGAGGGAATGTTTCCACTGATGGGGGAGACTAGAACTAGGGGGCATAATCTTAGAATAAGAGGCCACCCATTTAAAACTGAGATGAGGAGAAATTAATTTTCTCAGAGGGTTGTAACTCTGTGGAATTCGCTGCCTCAGAGAGCTGTGGAAGCTGGGATATTGAATAAATTTAAGACAGAGATAGACAGTTTCTTAACCGATAAGGGAATAAGGGGTTTTGTGGAACGGGCAGGGAAGTGGAGCTGAGTCCATGATCAGATCAGCCATGATCTTATTGAATGGCGGAGCAGGCTCGAGGGGACAAATGGCCTACTCCTGCTCTTATTTCTTATGTTCTTATGTTCAAGGAAACTATCCCGGATACACTCTATGAACTCCCCCTCAAGGCTACCCTGGCCAATTTGCTTTGCCCAATCAAGATGAAGGTTAAAATCACCTAAGATTATTACCGTTCCTTTGTTACAAGCCTCCATTATTTCTTGATTTATACTCCGTCCAACAGTGTAGCTACTGTTAGGGGGCCTGTAGATTACGCCTACCAGTGACTTTTTCCCTTTATTGTTCCTTATCTGTATTACGTCTGTAATGTACTTATGAATGACTCCAAGAGGTAATGTGTTGTACTCAAAATGTAGTGGCCTTGGTCCTTTTTTCGTAACTCCAGAGTGAGGCAGCCACATAGTGGCTCCCCTTTTATAGAGCTCCTGCCACCAGAATAGGAAACCCTGGTCTCCACCAGTTGCACCCTCTAGTGGTGCCAGCATGTATATACACAGTGTAAACCTTATTGACAGTACATCAGGTAAACAAGTCTCCATTTTATGCAACTATATAGTGACTACATAGAGAGTATATCTATAGTCTGCATATATAACATCACTCTCCCCCAAGTCCTTTGTGCCAATTACCTTTGCACTATGTGCTCTGGCTTAGCCCTCCCCAGACTTAAATGCCAATAGCCCTTGCACCTTGGCTGTGCTTCGGCTTAGCTCTCTCCCTGTTAACCCCCAAGTTCTTTTGCCAAACGTTGGGTAGTGGTTACCAGTTTGATGATGCAGTGGAGGTTCCAGTGGGTTCTGGGTGTGATCCCTGTGTGTGTCCATGGCTACATACATCCATTCCCCCCCCCTCCCCCCGCCCCCACAGTGAGTTCATGCAGCTGGCCCATTACATTAACATACAGGATCAGACACAGTGCAAGTACAAAGAAAGGAAGAAAAAAACATTTTTTTTAACAGTTTGTATCGTGACACCTTGGTTCAGTGACTTGCATTCGTTACATTTTAGGGATGTGCGCCAGGATTGGGTAGATTGCATTCATGGTTCAGTCATGGTCAGTTCTGAGGTAGCAGTACAGGTATGCAAGGACGCTAGTTCCAGAGCAACAGGGCGGGGTCTTAGTCGTCTGCTGGCCGCGCTGCGTCCCCGCTAGCGGGTTGAGCTTGGTTTGCTCACCTAACTGTTGCCTAGTGATGGGCAGAGCCACAGATGTGTGTGGCCTCCCTGTCCTCCTTTGAGGGCTGCAGAATCTTCTGCCTGCTCTCTAA
This sequence comes from Pristiophorus japonicus, assembly GCF_044704955.1. Classification (NCBI taxonomy): domain Eukaryota; kingdom Metazoa; phylum Chordata; class Chondrichthyes; family Pristiophoridae; genus Pristiophorus; species Pristiophorus japonicus. The sequence continues at coordinate 204,979,596 of NC_091983.1, forward strand.
CAGTGTTGGGAACCTGGCTGTTCCAGGTCCCGTTTGGGGAACTCGTTGGTTCAGACCTTTCGCTCCCGGACATGGCCGAGAGAGTGACTGGGTCGGGGGCTGCGCCGTCTCCACCCGGGTGGTGGGTAACGGCGGCCGACTGCGCATCTTGGCACTGTTTTCGTTTCCAGGTCCGTGGTGAATAGTGCCATCGGGTGCCTGCAGCATGGGATAGACCTGGGGCAGGGTATCAGGATCAGTGCTTTCATCCTCCTGAGGTCGCTAGCTTTTAACTTGTGGGGATACCTGGGGCAGGGCATCAGGATCAGCACCTTTACCCTCCCGAATTCGCTCGCTTGCTACTTTTGGGGACACTCTATTCCCGACATCTCTCAACAACATTTTGATCTTTACATTAGGAATAGTACCAACATCTTGCAACAACATTTTGTTCACAATCTTAATCGGTTCTGTCTTGTATTCAACCAGCATTGTAACTCAGGTATAATCTGACCTAAGTTGTACACCGTGAGAACACTGACCACTAGGTGGGAGACACTCCTAACCTGGGCCTTCAGGTACAAAAGTGGAAGCTCCACCCACCTTCATCACTTTGAGTGCTAAGGAATAAAGGACAGATCACAGACTGACATTCTGTCAAGCATGGGCCTCGTGTGCATTTATACTGTATAGTAAGGACCTATCAATGGCGACGAGAAACTGGGATTTAAACCACACGAGCATGGCCACTAGCAGAACAGACGAGAGGTACTGTGTTAAGGAATGGTTGGGACAGAGATTCAACATTGTTAAAGCAGCACACAGTTCTCCAGACAGACAAGGGCAGTCGGGCATGCCCCAACATGTAGTCGAAACCAGAGGGGGAGTTCGACAGAAACAATGGCAAGCTGAACGATGATTCACGCCATTGCAAGGGACAATGTGGCCAGTAATGGGGCCATCAACACCTGTTAATGGCGCACTCAAGGACAATAACAGGGGCAGTCAGGGACGATCGACTGGCAAGGGACCTTTTGTTTCCAACAACAGCTCATGTTGGAGGCATGGAGACACACACTCAGCTGGAGTTTGCAGAGATGAGCAAAATACTTGCAGAAATTGCAGAAATGAACGCTGGAAGCTGAAGTTCAGCGAGTTCATGTGGAGCACGTATACAGTTCATACACCAGGACGCCACCGATAATGATGAAAGTGCTCCTCAATGGCATCCCAGTATCAATGGAGCTAGACACGGGGGCCAGCCAGTCCCTGATAGGTATCAAACAGTTCGAAAAGTTGTGGGCGTCCAAGGCCAGGAGGCCAAAATTATCGCCGATTGACGCACAGCTACGGACTTAGCAGATCATTCCGGAGCTAGGCAGTGCCATGATAGTCGTGTCCCACAAAGATTCAGAGAACAGGTTGCCACTCTGTTTTGTCCCAGGGGACGGTCCCGCACTACTGAGGAAGAGTTGGCTTGCTGTCATGAACTGGAAATGGGGCGATGTCAATGCAATCTCCTCTGTGGAGCGAGTATCATGCTCACAGGTCCTGGACAAATTTGACTCATTATTTCAACCCGGCATTGGCACTTTCATGGGGGCCAAGGTAGTGATTCACATAAACCCGGACGCCAGGCCAGTACACCACAAGGCCAGAGTGGTGCCGTACATGATGCGGGAAAAGATAGAAGGCGAACTGGACCGCCTGTTGAGGGAAGGCATCATCTCGCCAGTCGAATTCAGTAACTGGGCGAGCCCAATCATGCTGGTGCTCAAGGCGGATGGGTTGGTCAGGATATGTGGTGATTACAAGGCCACCATCAATTGGGTGTCACTCCAAGACCAGTACCCGCTACCGAGAGCGGAGGACTTCTCTGCGACGCTATCCGGTGGCAAACTTTTTTCAAAATTGGACCTGACCTCAGCTTACATGACCCAAAAGCTGGCGAGTGAGTTGAAGAAGCTGACCACCATCACGACACACAAAGGGTTGTTTGAGTACAACAGATGTCCGTTCGGGATTCACTCGGCCGCCGCGATCTTCCAACGAAATATAGAAAGCCTCCTCAAGTCGATTCCAGGGGCGGTGGTTTTTCAGGACGACATCCTCATCATGGGTCGTGATACTGAAGAACACCTCCACAACCTGGAGGAGGTGCTACGCAGACTGGACCGGGTAGGTCTGCGACTGAAAAAGGCGAAGTGCGCCTTCCTAGCTCCAGAGGTAGAATTCCTGGGGATGAGGGTAGCAGCAGACGGGATCAGCCCTACTGCGTCCAAGACGGAAGCGATCCACAGAGCACCCAGACCCCGTAACACGACGGAGCTGCATTCGTTCTTGGGGCTCCTGAACTATTTCTTCCCAAATTGAGCACGCTGCTAGAGCCGCTACAAGTGCTCCTACGCAAAGGTCGCGAATGGGTCTAGGGGGACAGCCAGGAAAGGGCTTTTAATAGAGCACGCAATTTGTTATGTTCCAACACTTTGTTAACATTATACGACCCATGTAAGAAACTTGTGTTAACGTGCGATGCGTCATCCTATGGTGTCGGGTCTGTGTTGCAGCATGTCAATGTCAAGGGTCAGTTACAGCTGGTAGCTTATGCCTCCAGGAGTCTGTCCCAGGCAGAAAGGGGCTACGGGATGGTAGAAAAGGAGGCGCTCGCATGTGTATATGCGGTAAAGAAAATGCACCAGTACCTGTTTGGCAGGAAATTTGAACTGGAGACAGATCACAAACCCCTAACGTCCCTTTTGGCTGACAACAAGGCCATAAATGCAAAGGCATCGGCCTGCATACAGAGGTGGGCACTCACGTTAGCCACCTATGACTACACAATTCGGCACAGACCGGGCACCGAAAACTGCGCCGATGCACTCAGCAGGCTCCCACTAGCCACCACTGAGGGGGCTACCGAGCATGGTGCTGAGATGGTCATGGCTGTTGAAGCTTTCGGAAGCGAAGGCTCACCCGTGACAGCCCGTCAGATTAAAGTCTGAACAAATAGAGACCCGCTATTGTCTCTAGTCAAGAAATGTGTCCTGAATGGGGACTGGCAGCCACGTATAGGGCATGCCCTGAGGAATTTAAACCATTTCACAGGCGCAGGGATGAACTCTTGATTCAGGCCGATTGCCTACTGTGGGGAAACCGAGAAGTCATGCCCCAGATGGGCAGAGAGGTATTCATCAGAGAACTCCACAATGAGCACCCGGGCATTGTCATGATGAAGGCAATTGCCAGGTCACACGTTTGGTGGCCAGGGATAGACTCAGTTCTGGAACTTTGTGTTCGCAGGTGCAACACGTGTGCCCAGCTGGGCAACGCACCCAGGGAAGCCCCCCTTAGCCCCTGGCCATGGCCCGCCTAGCCTTGGTGACGCATCCACGTGGACTACGCAGGTCCTTTCATGGGAAAAATGTTTTTGGTTGTAGTAGACGCCTACTCCAAATGGATCGAGTGTGACATTTTAAATTCAAGCACATCCTCTGCCACGGTAGAAAGTCTACGGGCAATGTTCGCCGCCCACAGTCTACCAGATGTCTTGGTCAGCGACAATGGCCCGTGCTTCACAAGCACTGAATTCCAGGACTTCATGGCAGCCAATGGAATTAACCATGTCAGAACGGCACCGTTCAAGCCAGCCTCAAACAGCCAGGCAGAACGAGCAGTGCAGATAATCAAACAGGGGATGCTCAGAATCCAAGGGGGTTCCCTACAAAGACGCTTATCACACCTCCTGTTGGCCTATAGATCCCAACCACACTTGTTCACAGGGATTCCACCCGCAGAGCTGCTAATGAAAAGGACGCTCAAAACACGGTTATCCCTTATACACCCCACCATGAAAGAAATTGTTGAGAGCAGGCGCCAGCCACAATATGACTACCATGACAGGAATGCGAGGGCGCGATGTATTGATGTAAATGATCCTGTTTTTGTCCTCAACTACGCTGCAGGGCCCAAATGGCTCGCAGGCATTGTGATTGCCAAAGAGGGAAATAGGATTCTGGTAGTTAAACTTACCAATGGACAAATCTGCCGCAAACACGTGGATCAAACAAAAAGGAGGTTCAGCAACCCCATAGAAAAAGCAGAGGAAGAACACGATGTAGAGTTCACTCCACCACAGGTGACCGAACATCGGAATCAAAGGGAGGAGAGCCCAATCACTGTGGGCAGTCTGGATAGGCTTGAGGCATCACAAACAGCAGACACTCAGGCCAGCGCCCAACAACCGGCGCTCTACAAGGGAGCGTAAACCACCAGAGAGACTCAACCTGTGATCCCAATAAGACTTTGGGGGGGAGGTGATGTCATTTATTCAACCAGCATTGTAACCCATGTATAATCTGACCTAAGTTGTACACTGTGAGAACAATGACCACGAGGTGGGAGACACTCCTAACCTAGGCCTTCAGGTACAAAAGGGGAAGCTCCACCCACCTTCATCACTTTGAGTGCTAAGGAATAAAGGACAGGTCACAGACTGACCTTCTCTCAAGCATGGGCCTCATGTGCATTTATACTGTATAGTAAGGATCTATCAGGTTCGTTACATTGATTGCCATGCATACAATGTCTCTTTAAGTTCAGTTGGTTGCAGGTCTCCTTTAAGAGAACCCTGCTGGCTTTACCCCAGTCAAATCCTCTGTTAGACACCACGTGTTGATCCCTCAGCGTTGCACCTCGTAATATGGCCGCAGCCATCTTTTTTTTCAGCCACACTGCACCTCGCTGCAGCAGTGGCACCATCTTGCCTCTGTCCTCGAAGTCAACTGCCTTGATCCTTCTCTCCCGCGATTCTGCCACAAAAGCTGGAAGAGTGCCTGTGAATTCGATCTTCCTCCCCAGGAGTACTGCCACTGGAGCCGGGAAGGTACTTTTAGGTCGTTCCGGTCGGATCATTGCCACGCAGTCGTGATGGACGGTCTGTGCCTCAGGTGCTGCGCTGGTCTGTTCTCTGGTGCCTGGCCCAAGCGAGGGTGAAGTTTTGCTCTACCTCTGAGCACAGGGGACATCAATTGCTGGAGTGAAGAGGTCTTCCCATTTCCACTGGATCTTCCCCATCCACCTTCTTCCGAGTAGCGTTGGACCATCACCTGCAACAATCCACAGAGGTAACTTGTGCACCATGCCATTATGGATTACACTTACATCTGCACTACCAAGGACTGGGATCAGTTCCTTGGTGTAGGTGCGCAATGTTTCCTGTACTGGAACCAGCTCGGGTCATTTTTCATTCCATAGCCTCACAAAGGCATCCTGGCTCATCACTGACTGGCTCGCCTCTGTGCCCACTTCCATGAAGACTGGAATGCCGTTTATCTCAACTTCCATTTTTACTGGGGGACAATTGGTGGTGCAGGTATACACTCGATCCACTTCTTCTTGGGGCTGAGCTGCCTCCCTGGCCAAATCATCGTACTCCCCGCTGGATTCAAAGTCATCTACCGACTCCTCTGGTAGATGGTGAGTTGTATTTCTTTTACACATATGCTGGAGGTGGCCCTTCGTGTTACACGCTTTGCATATGTACTCAGCAAACCGACACTGGTGAGCCCTATGGTTTCCTCTGCAATGCCAGCATTGTGCTACTCGATTAGCACCCCTCGGCGGACTCTGAGTTCTGGAACCCTGAGGTCTGTGCGCTCTGCCCTGGGCTCTCTGTCCACAGTCTTGCCTGTGAAAGGCACCATTCTGTGTACAGTACTTGTCGGGTTTGAGTCCACAGGATGAATAATTTTCTTGGTGCTGCAGGTCGAGGTCATGAATGCCTGACTGATGCTGATGGCCTTCTGCAGGTTGAATGTGGTGTCGGCAGATAATAGTTTGTGAAGGAGGCCCTCGTGGCCAATTCCCACAACGAAGATGTCTTGCAATGCTTTGTTGAGGTGCGTGCTGAAATCACACAGTGCCGCAAGTTTCCTGAGGTCGGCAGCATATTTTGCAATCTCCTGGCCCTCAGGTCTGCGGTGAGTGTAGAATCTGTGCCTGGCCGTGAGGATGCTCTCTTTTGATTTTAGTTGGTCGTGAATTAGTTCAGTCAGCTCATTGTATGTCTTATCCTTGGCCTTCGTGGGTGCCAGTAAGTCCCTGATGAGGCGGTAGACCTCGGGCCCACATCTGGTCAGCGCTTCTCCTCCAATGTGGCCATCTCCCCTGCTAGGTCGTTTGCCACGAAATATTGCTCGAGCCTTTCCGTGAAGGTATTCCAATCATCACCCTCTGCGAAGTCTTTTAGTGAGCCAAAGATAGCCATAATTGCGTGAAAGTCCGTATTCGCATCGCCAGTTATTATGTCTGTAATGTACTTATGAATGACTCCATGAGGCAATGTGTTGTACTCAAACTGTAGTGACCTTGGTCCTTTATTCGTAACTCCAGAGTGAGGCAGCCGCATGGTGGCTCCTCTTTTATACAGCCCCTGCCACCAGAGCAGGAAATCCCGGTCTCCACCAGTTGCACCCTCTAGTGATGCCAGCATGTATATACACAGTGTAAACCTTATTGATAATACATCAGGTAAACGTATGCAACTATACAGTGACTACACAGAGAGTATATCAATAGTCTGCATATATAACAATCTCCACCGAAACTGATTCAACATCTTGATCCTCTGAGCCAATATCGTTTCTCACTAATGCACTGATCCCATCCTTTATTAACAGTTCTACCCCACCTCCTTTTCCTTTCTGTCTGTCCTTCCGAATTGTCAAATACCCCTGAATATTTAGTTCCCAGTCACCACCTTTCACCACCTCAGAATGTCCCAAAGTACTTTACAGACAATGAAGTACCTTTGAAGCATAGTCGTTGTAATGTAGGAAATGTGGCAGCTAATTTGCCAATCCCACAAACAGCAATGAGATAATGACCAGATAATTTGTTTTAGTGAAGTTGATTGAGGGATAAATATTGACATTGACACCAGATAAAACTCCCCTGCTCTTCTTTGAAATAACACAATGGGGTCTTTTATGTTCACTTGAGCGGGCAGACAGTGTCTCGGTTTAGCATCTCATCAAAAAGACAGCACCTCCAACACTCCCTCAGTACTGCACTATAGCATCAGTCTCGAGTTTGTGCTCAAATCTCTGAAGTGGGACTTGGACCCACAACCTGCTGACTCTAGAGACGAGAGTGCTACCAACTGAGTCATGGCTAACACAGCCTTCCAGACGAAAAATCCCAAGTTTCTCCAGTCTTTCCTCATAACTCATGCTGCACTGTCGGAGGTGCTGTCTTTCAGATGAGATGTTAAACCGAAGCCCCAACTGCCCTCTCAGATGGACGTAAAAGATCCCATGGCACTAATTAGAAGAAGAGCAGGGGATTTATTCCTGGTGTCCTGGCCAATATTTATCCCTCAATCATCACACCAAAAACAGATTATCTGGTCATTGTCACATTGCTATTTGGGGGAGCATGCTGTGCGCAATTTGGGTGTCGTGTTTCCCACATTATAACAGTGACACGATGTCTTCAGTGTGCCAGTGCAGCCTTCGGCTGTCTGAGGAAAAGAATGTTCGGAGACCAGGATCTCAAACCCGGCACCAAGCTCATGGTCTACAGAGCAGTAGTGATACCCGCCCTCCTATATGCTTCAGAGACATGGACTATGTACAGTAGGCACCTCAAAGCACTGGAGAAGTATCACCAACGCTCCTCCGTAAAATCCTGAAAATTCATTGGCAAGATAAGCGCACCACGCCAGCGTTCTCTCTCAGGCCAATAGTCCCAGCATCGAGGCATTGACCAATCTCAATCAGCTTGGACAGATCGGCCACATTGTCCGCATACTCGAAACTAGACTCCCGAAAGCACTCTACTCTGAGCTACGTCACGGCAGGCGAGCCCCAGGAGGGCAGAGAAAACACTTCAAGGACACCCTCAAATTAGAGATTCGTAGTGGATGGGAATCATAAACGTGATCATATTGAATGGTGGTGCAGGCTCGAAGGGCCAATTGGCCTACTCCTGCACCTACTTTCTATGTTTCTATGTTTCTATGTATATATTCAATTGCAGTCATTGACCAACTAATCTTAACATGATTCTCTGCAGATATGGGAATGGTCGAATGTACGCAAAGGCAGTCAAAAGCAGTTTTGACTGAACTCAGAAAACATGCAGCCCTGTGCTGCGAGTGAAGGTCAAATTGTTAGATAACATTAGATAACAAAGTAGAAATTAGAGTTTGTTTCATGAAATTAATTACAAAGATAGTTGAGCTATAGCTAGTGTAAGAAACATAAAATAAGGCAGATCATGGGAGTTAAGGTACCCTTCTGAATAGATTAAAGTGAGGTAGTCCGGACATCATCAAGACTAGGGAGACAGCTTGAAATGGGTCCCTTGGTATTATACCGTGTATTGCTCAGAGCCAGGGATAAGAGAGATAAGGCAAATTCCAATGATGTGAGAGAATGTATAAACTTGAAAAACATGGAAAGAGTCGGGTTGTTGGAAAATTACTCGAAGCAAGCGTAGCCAAGATGCTACCTTTGGTTTGAGTAACAGTGGTATTTTGACCACTAGAATTAATTATGGACACTGGCCAAATGAACCTTTGACTCAAAATGGGTTAAAACATCAAATACTCAAAGAATAGCTTCAAACAGAGATTACTGTGAGGACAACTAATAGACTGAAGACGACGTCACCTGTGTCTGACAGATTCCAGAAACTAAGGGCTGTTAACTACCCGTTGAACTGTCATCTGTTGTTAAGTATATTATGCTGTAAGCTTACTAAATCTCGATCTATTGCTCAAACATACTGCCTGCTGCCTATTGGTGTCTTGTCCAAGAACCTTTAAAGGTTACAGCCTCCTTGAAAAACTGCAACATCCCCACCAACTCTTGGGAATCATTGGCCCAAGATCGCACAAAGTGGAGGATGAGCATTCGAGAACACTTCGAGCCTCTTCGCTGGGAGCACGCGGAAGCCAAGTACAAACAGCGGAAGGAGTGTACGGCAAATCAAGCACCCCACCCACCCGTCCCTCCAACCACCACCTGCCCCACCTGTGACAGAGACTGTAGATCACACATTGGTCTCATCAGTCACCTTAGAACTCATTTTAGTGTGGAGGCAAGTCATCCTCAACTCCGGGGGACTGCCTAAGAAGGAGAACACAACAGTGACTACACTCCAAAAAAAGTACTTAATTGGCTGTAAAGCACTTTGAGACATCCGGTAGTCGTGAAAGGCACTATATGCAAGTCTGCCGTTTCTTTCTATGCCTTTGAAGTTAGCAAACAGGCTTGAGGCTCTTCTCTGCACTGCCTTCAGGACTTGGCTGCCTCCCTCATGTCTCAGATACCTGTACAGCTATCAGTCTAGCTCCACCGGTCCAGGTACCGCCTTTTAAAACTGCTGTTTAGGGGCAGCCTGAGCACAGCTATTTTGTGTACAATTTGTCCTTAAAGTGACATCATGCTGTTCTGGTAACAAAACTCCATCCATCTGAGTCTTGAAAGCTTCAATTGACCCTCAGGTGCTACATCATTTTGGAGGAGAGAGTTCCAGATTTACCACCATTTGTGCGTAAAAGAGTTCCCTTATTTTGCACCTGAGTGGTCAAGCTCTAATTTTAAGATTATGTTCCCTCGTTCTTGATTCCCTCACCAAAGGATTGTATCTACCCTATTAAATCGTTTAACATTATAAACACCTCGATCAGATCACCCCTCAATCATCTATGTTCAAGGGAATGCAAGCCAAGTTTATGCAATCTATCCTCATAATTTAGCGGGAAAATGTTGGAATCAATTATTAAAGATGAAATAGCCGTGCATTTGGAAAGCAGTGAAAGGATCGGTCCAAGTCAGCACGGATTTATGAAAGGAAAATCATGCTTGACAAATCTTCTGGAATTTTTTGAAGATGTAACTAGTAGAGTGGACAAGGGAGAACCAGTGGATGTGGTGTATTTGGACTTTCAAAAGGCTTTTGACAAGGTCCCACACAAGAGATTGGTGTGCAAAATCAAAGCACATGGTATTGGGGGTAATGTACTGACATTGGGGGTGCCGCAGGGCTCAGTGCTGGGACCCCAGCTATTTACAATATACATTAATGATTTAAATGAAGGAATTGAGTGTACTATCTCTAAGTTTGCAGATGACACTAAACTGGGTGGCGGTGTGAGCTGTGAGGAGGACGCTAAGAGGCTGCAGGGTGACTTGGACAGGTTAGGTGAGTGGGCAAATGCATGGCAGATGCAGTATAATGTGGATAAATGTGAGGTTATCCACTTTGGGGGCAAAAACACGAAGGCAGAATATTATCTGAATGGCGGCAGATTAGGAAAGGGGAGGTGCAATGAGACCTGGGTGTCATTGAAAGTTGGCATGCAGGTACAGCAGGCGGTGAAGAAGGCAAATGGTATGTTGGCCTTCATAGCTAGGGGATTTGAGTATAGGACCAGGGAGGTCTTACTGCAGTTGTACAGGCCCTTGGTGAGGCCTCACCTGGAATATTATGTTCAGTTTTGGTTTCCTAATCTGAGGAAGGATGTTCTTGCTATTGAGGGAGTGCAGCGAAGGTTCACCAGACTGATTCCTGGGATGGCTGGACTGACATATGAGGAGAGACTGGATCGACTGGGCCTATATTCACTGGAGTTTAGAAGGATGAGAGGGGATCTCATAGAAACATTTTAAAAATTCTGACAGGACTGGACAGGTTAGATGCAGGAAGAATGCTTCCAATGTTGGGGAAGTCTAGAACCAGGGGACACAGTCTAAGGATAAGGGGTAAGCTGTTTAGGACTGAAATGAGGAGAAACTTCTTCACTCAGAGAGTTGTTAACCTGTGGAATTCTCTACCGCAGAGAGTTGTTGATGCCAGTTCATTGGATATATTCAAGAGGGAGTTAGATATGGCCCTTACGGCTAAAGGGATCAAGGGGTATGGAGAGAAAACAGGAAAGGGATACCGAGGTGAAGGATCAACCATGATCTTATTGAATGGCGGTAAAGGCTCGAAGGGCTGAATGGCCTACTCCTGCACATATTTTTTTATGTTTCTATGTTTCTATGTAACCCTTTGATTCTGGTGAATCTAAGCTGCACCCACTCCAAAGCCAATATTTCCTTCCTGAGGTGCAATGCCCAAAACTGAATGCAGTACTTCCATTATGGTCTGACCAAGGCTCTATACAACTGAAACATCGCTTCGTCTTCTTTGTATTCCAGCCCCTTGGGATAAAGGCCAATATTCCATTAGCCTTTTTGATTTTGGATCCTGTGCCACTACCCCTCCCCCCTCCAATCCCTACTCTAACCCATCACTACCCCTCCAACCTTTTACTCTCCCTCCACCTTCCTAGTCTAGAATGCCTCTCGAATAAGACCACAGCTTCCCTCTGTGCCTCTCTTGGCATTCTCTGAAGGGTCTATCGAGACATCCATTGCTGCTTCATTATGAGCAGCAACCCCGACAGCTCCATCCTCCTCTCTCACTGACGTTCCCAGCCAAGGCCCCCCCTTCCCACGCCGGGGGCTACTCTCGCCAACCTCCTTACCATTTCACTCATCCCACCCCCCACTGCGCCCCCTCAGACTCTGCCAGCGGCCTTCTCCACATTTCCCTGAAGAATGTCCGTTCATTTGCGAACAAGGCCCTTGCCATCCATGACCTTACTATAGATCACTGCATTGCCATCATGGTTTTGACAGAAGTTTGGCTGGCTATACCTTCCACCACCTACCCCATCTAAATCGCCCCCTATCAGCAGATCTCACCTTTCTCTCTCTCCCCACCTACTCCTCCGGCCACTTCTCCTCCTTCGAGCACATCACTTGGTTCCACCCCTCACCTTTAAAATCCTCGTTCTCTACCACTTACCAAACTCTCATGGTGACGGTCCTGAAATTCTGCTATGTGTAAATTGGCTGCTGCGTTTCCTACATTACAACAGTGACTGCACTTCAAAAAGTACTTCATTGGCTGTGAAGCACTTTTGGACTTCCTCAGGTCGTGAAAGTTGCTATAGAACTACAAATTCTTTCTTTTATAGCGTGGTACTAGTAATGCAGTGATGTAACTGCACTCATGGTTTCTCAATGTGATTGTGCAATTGTTAGAGAAAGTGAACATTTATTGTTATACAATATGCATACAGACTTATTAAGCAATTTATCACCCGATGACTCCAAAGTGTCATTCTATCTCGCAGTCAGCTATTTATTGGTAGATAAACCGGAGATGCTGTAAAATCTGGGAGGATAGAAAAAAGGTGACTCCCGACATAAAGCAGCAGCGAGTGGCGGACGGTTGTTCAATGAACCTAACTCTCTGACGGAAGGAGCTGCCTGGTTGTTCGAGTGGTTCCAATACAAACAATGGGACTTCAGACTGCAAGCATAGTGATTTTAACTCTTACCCTGCAGTTAATTCAAGGTAGGGTTTTCTTGGCTACTTTGATGGTGAGCTTAATAATGTTTAATCTGTAAAGAGTTATATTTCAGGTAAATCCAAAAACGGATTCAGGAGAAACGTTCTTATTCAGAGAGTGGTGAGAATGTAGATATCGCTACCACAGGAAATAGTTGAGGTGAATAGCCTCAAAGGGGAAGCTAAATAAGCACACAAGCGAGGAAGGAATAGAAGGATATGTTGATGGGGTTAGATGATGTAGAGTGGGAGGAAGCTTGTGTGGAGCATAAACACTGGCATGGACCTGTTGGGTCAAATGACCTGTTTCTGTGCTGTAGATTATGGCTCAGATTATCGCCAGGCGCTACTTTCGGCATTTCGCCCACAATTCTCCCAAATGATCGCTGGCCCAAAAATTGGCTGAAGAAAAGCTGCAATAACTCGGCACTACGGGGAGGATCTGTAGTAAAAGGCTGTCAGGAGAATCAATTTGTGAGTGATTTTAAGGGCCTTTTTGATTCTTGCCTATCATCTAACACTTTGTATTTGTTGAGGACAAATTAAGGGCATTTATAGTGATTTATAATGATGGGGGGCGGGGGGGGGGAGGTTGTAATTTCTCAACCAGTATAGATCACTAATCACATGCTGCAGAATAGAGATGGGAGAATAAAATGAGAAAAGTTACATACAAGTACATTGCTGTAATGTCAGGGATTTCCCCCCCTCTGGTCCATAGTATAAGTAGAAGCAGAGCCAGGGTATGTCATCCCATGAGGAAGGAAATGGACTTCACCTCAGTTGGCTGATAGATTTTATTTTATAAAGCAAGAGGGGCTAGAATAAAAGAAAGGTTCTATTATGTTATTAATGGGGACCAGGCCCCCTATTCTCTCTGTCAATCCCCATGGGAAAAGTTCTTTGCCTAAAAAAAAACCGCTCATGCGCAGAACGGCCGTTGCTATGGATGCCAGCCTTGCACAACTGAATACATCGCTGAGGCCCATTTCACATCGTTAAGGCTATCGCCCAAATTAAAAAGGCAAAACTGGTGGTTTTTAAAATGGGCAATATTCCAGTGATCCTGAAAAATAAAAAAAGCACTAAGGCTGGAAATATCGCCGACCATAGTGGAAAGTCTAGCCCTTAGTAATTCAATGTAACATTGCAAAGACTGAAGCAAACATTTTTAGCTCCTGCCACAAACTCTACTTGCTACTCATCGACTCCATTCCCGTCCCCAGCCACAGTTTCAGGCTGAGCCAGATTGTTCACAATCTCAGTGTCCTATTTAACCTTGAGCTGAGTTTGACCCCCTATCCTCTCTGTAACATCGCCTGTCTCCGCCCCTGCCTCAGCCCAACTGCTGGTGAACCCCTCATCCATGCTTTTGTTACCTCTGGGCTTTCCTGGCTGGCCTTCCATTTCCCTTCCTTCATAATCTTCAGCTCATCCAAACCTCTGCTTTCCCGCCTCCTAACTCACACCAGGTTCTGCTCACCTATCACCCGTTGCTCGCTGACCTACATTGGCTCCTGGTCCCCCAATGCCTCAAGATTAAAATTCTCATCTTCATATTTAGATCTCTTCATGGCCTTGTCCCTCCCTATCACTGTCTCTCCTGCCAACATTATAATCCTTTAAGGACTCTCCTTCTCAGCCCGATTGTATATCCCTCATTCCCTTCACCCCAATTTTGGCAGCCATGCCTTCTGCCATCTAATCCTTAAGCTTTGCAATTCCCTCTCTAAACCTCTCCGCCTCCCTCTACTAGCCTTAAAATCCAATTCTTTGATCAAGCCTTTAGTCTCTCCTCCTAATATCTACTTCATTGGCTCAGTGTCCATTTTTGTCTGAATATATGTTTGTGACGTGCTCTGGGATGTTTTTCTACATTAAAGGTACTGTGACAGAACTGATAGAGCACCTGAGCGAGAAAGGAATAGAAGGTTATGCTGATAGGGTTAGATGAAGAGGGGTGGCAAGAGAATCATGTAGAGCATAAATGCCAGCATAGATCAGTTGGGCCGAATGGCCTGATTCTGTGCTGTAGGCTGGATGAAGTACGCCAAACTAGAAGAATGGACCAGACACGGCGGATTTAATGAAGGATAAACTTTAACGGGGTGTGAACTAGTGAGTGTGCACAGCTGTCTCTGCCTGAAATAAACGGAATGCTGAAGATGCTATAACCGGCAACGTTGGAATTGATGTTAATGCAAATGGATAATAGTCATCGCTTTATAGGCTGATATAAACGACGGCCCATTTGATATGTGGACATTTTAAACGGTGGGGTCTGTACTGCCATTCCGGCAATCCATTGTGGAGTTCATGCTAATACAGAACCAGTGCGCAATGAACTAAGATAAGGAAAGGCAAGGATGAGAAAAGGCCATTCAGCCTATCACCCCTTCATTAGACTAGTTCTCCCATCATAGCATACTAGCTGCGTTTTCCACGTCCCCTAGTTTTATTTTGCCTCCACTGCTTCGCTTGGCAGATTAATCCAAAGGCTTTTGAGTTATCTCTTTTGGAAGTTCTTCCCGATAGCTGTTTTAAATTTACTTTTCCCTCTTTTTCACTATGTCCTTCGGCCCTATATTCCTGATTTACTTTAGAGTAAGCTCAAGTTTCACTCTGTGATGGAACCACACACGAGTGATGATCGTCAAATATCTTTCTCCACAGGCTTTGCCGAGAAACCGGCTGAAAGGACGCATATTGGAGAGAAGGAGAATGACACCAACCTGCCGGGAGACAGAAAGGTAGGAATGTAGCTGGAGCTGGAACAGCTTCTCTCCTTAAATTGGATCTTTCTGTGCACATAATAGGATTCCAGCCTTCAAACCCCGATTTTCGGTAGACACTGCCTCTCACCGCTGTTACGTTAAATGTTAAGTTAAATGACCGAATTTTTCATGGTCAGTTTGCGAGTGCGTATGTGTGTGCGTGTGTGTGTGTAACCTTTTCCATCAGTATCAGTCCAGATCGGAGATTTCATATATGATGAGCTTTATTTGAACGCTGTCCCTTTTGCCCTGGGCTCTGGGTGTGAATCCAGCCCAGGTTGATGGAATGATCGTCTCCCTTGTCTGCTAGCTGCAGCGTTCCTTTGTGAAACAAGTTTGGGCCATCTCAAGCCAGTTCCTACTGAGTT
Source organism: Pristiophorus japonicus (assembly GCF_044704955.1). NCBI lineage: Eukaryota > Metazoa > Chordata > Chondrichthyes > Pristiophoridae > Pristiophorus > Pristiophorus japonicus. Next base: position 204,995,128 of record NC_091983.1, read on the forward strand.
TGGGCTCACAGCACAGAGCAACCTAAAACATAGCATTAGTTGGCAATCAATGGCAATCTCACTCCAGAAAGCCCCAGGCTGGCTTGTGTAGAATTTGACACTGTTGTGCAGTTCAGTTTGTTCAGTGCTGCACATAGGATTCAATCCCAATTGGGTTCTCTAAGATTTTCATCCTTCTGTGTCAGCCGTGGCTCAGTGGGTAGCACTCTTGCCTCTTTTGTCAGAAGGTCATAAGTTCAAGCCTCATTCTTGAGCCTTGAGCACATCATCCAGGGAATGCTGCACTGTTGGAGGTGCTGTCTTTTGGATGCGATGTTAAACCCGGTGTCTTGGCCAACAATTATTCCTCAATCAACACAGATTATGTATGATCTCATTGCTGTCTGCGGGTCTTTGCTGTGCACAAATGGGCTGCCACATTTCCCTGTAATACAACAGAGACAATGCTTCAAAAGTACTTCATTGGCTATGAAGTGCTTTGGGGCACCCTAAAGGACGCTGTATAAATGCAAGTCCTTTCTTTCTAAGGTGGACAAAACAAATTCCATATTTTGGGATGTGAGGAGACGAGAGTGGGATGGAGCAGTGCTTTCTACACATGCAATTCAATGCCTGCATTCCATGCCTGGAGACTGACTGAATAATTCCATGAATAGTTACTCCACACGACAAACCAATAAAAGGAAAGAAAAATCTTGAGTTAGTTACAGCGACTGTAGGGTGATAGAAAGTGGCCTTCCGCACTTAAAGCAAGACATTTCTGTTACTCGCGGCTTGAGCTCTGGTGACAGCGGCCGCTTTAAGTTACATGCTTTGGACGCCTGCTTTGAGGAATGTGTTTGTCACAAGAAGGCCACTTAGCTACTGAGCAGCATTCCAGTGAGCTCTTGTTCATTGTCCAATTCCTTCCCGTTCTCTCCTGAAGGCCGGGATATGGTTCCCCAGGCACCAACAGCAGTCCGGTCTCTCACACGCACAGCCATTTTCATGGTTACGAGCGTAGACGTGCTATGGAGCCGGATCCGGCCCTCCACCCGAGTGCACTTTCCAGTAGGGCTCACTAATTTAGCGATCAGGAGGGCAAATCCTGACCAATGGTGCTGAGGCTAATTGGGAGATCAGCTAACGCAGCGGAGGCTAGGATCGAGCCTGAGATCTTTACCCGCACTGGATGGGTGGGTCCTGCATTGGGCAGCACCATTACCAGCAACAGGGGCAGTTGCAGTAAATAGTTGTGCTCCATGGTTGGGCCCAGTTCCCTTCGTACCCAGAGGTAGCTGTGTCCCTCCCTTGTACCACTGCTGTGGCGATGCCATATTGATGTGAACGGGTCTGACTGTAGAGCTTTTTCTCTTCTAGAGCGTTGTGGGTCTATGGGTCGGTTGCAGCGAAGACACATTTTCCAGCTCACCTTCCGATTCGGGTAAGTGTAAGTGCACACAGACGGAAAGGGAGAGCAATAACAATTAAAATGAGACTAGAGAACATAAGAACATAAGAACTAGGAGCAGGAGTAGGCTAAACGGCCCCTCGAGCCTGCTCACCATTTAATAAGATCATGACTGATCTGATCATGGACTCAGCTCCACTTCCCTGCCCGCTCCCCATAACCCCTTATCCCCTTATCATTTAAGAAGCTGGGCTTGTTCTCCTGAGAGCAGAAAATGTTAACAGGGTGATAGAGGTGTTCAAAATTATACAGTAAATAAGGAGAAACTATTTCCAGTGGCACCAAAAAAAGCCAGCGAGGAGATGAGGAGAAAAATGTTTACACAGCGAGTTGTTATGATCTGGAATGCTCTGCCTGAAAGGGGGATGGAAGCAGACTCAACAATAAATGTCAAAAGGGAATTGGATAAATACTTGCAAAGGAAAAACACTGCAGGTCTATGGAGAAATCAGAGGGTGATGAATTTTTGGGATTCTCTACCCCAGAGGGCTGTGGAGGTTCAGTCTTTGAGTATATTCAAGCTAGAAATAAATAGATTTTTGATTATTAAGGGAATCAAGGGATATGGGGACAGGGCAGGAAAGTGGAGTTGAGGTAGAAGATCAGTCATGATCTTATTGAATGGCGGAGCAGACTTCAGGGGCCGTATGGCCGACTCCTGTTTCTATTTCTTATATTCTTATGAAAGAGCTGGTGAATGGGACTAATCGGATAAATCCAGCATAGATGAAGCAGGGTCAGCTCAGGAGGCCTGTGGCTCCCTGGAGGTAGTTTTAATTTTGGAGTAACTATTTGCACGAAGTCTCCCTTCTGCGCATGAGTCTCCCGATGCATGTGCAAAATCGAGAGTTAGGACAAATATCACCGACTCTGCCCCTGCCCCCCTCCCCCCCCAGTGCAATTCCTATTACCCTTTTCTGCACATGCGTCCAACACCACGTTGCCTCCACTGAGCAGCCACATGAATCCCCCGAGTCTCCCACAGCGCTGAGCCCCGAGTGGGCCAGGGGCCCCGAGCCTCCCACAGCGGCGGGGAGACCGAGAAGCGGGGAGAGAGCTTGGTGGGGAGAGAGAGCCTGGGGGTAGAGAGAGAGCTTGGGGGGGCAGGGGGGAGGGGGAGAGCCTGGGGGGGTGGGAAGAGAGAAAGAGCATGGGAGGTGGGGAGAGAGTGAACTGGGGGGGGGGGGAAGAGAGAGGCACAGGTGGGGGGCAGGGGGATCGGAGGTGAGAGAGGGAACTCAGAGAAGACAGATCAAGTTCTTTCAACCCCCTGGTGCGTGCAAGCTCGGTGTGTGTGTGTTACAAGGGACATCGTTGGGGTGGATGAAATCCAGAAGTCACGACACTGTCATTATTCACTTCATACCCAATAACCTGTTAACAATCTGCACACAATGCCCCATCTATGGGGGCGGAGGGGAGGGGGGTTAAGGGACTTCGGCTGTGAGAGGCAGCACATGTGCTGGGGTAAGGGATTTTAGCTGGCGGAGGCAGTACTTGCGCTGGGGTAATGGACTTTGGCTGGAACTTGGTGGTTTTTTAGGGAGATCTATCCTCTGTCTTCTGAAGTCAAAATGGATCGAATTACAAATTGGAAAGTCACTCAGAACTTGGGCTGGGCGGATCCAGTTACACATTCCAGAGGAACTTCAGGGTGTGGCTTATCTTCCAAGGGGACCAATCAGCAATAGGTTATGTGAAGATGGAGAGCCTATCAGAGAAACGGCTGCCTTTCAGTTAGTACAAATAGATGCAGTCTTTTAATTTTTGGCTGTAGTGTAAAACGGGCTGTGAGAGTGGTTTAATCTTACTTGCCCACTCAGTAGCAATTAAATAAAGCATTCTGCCACTGGACTTGATAGAGATAGTTTTATTAATATAGTTAAACATAAATGTTACTATCAATTATAAACAATGCACTAAAATATAAATGGAACTTGCACAAGTATAAACAGTACAACCTCAATATCTGTGCCCAGGACACAAAGGTGATCGATCTTCCTCCTATCAATGACTCCGGCGTCATGAATCATCCCATGAGCTCTACCTACCTGGGAGCTTAGCTTTCCTTAAATTGAATTTTTCTGCAGGCATTGCACAATTATCCACCCACCTTGCGGCCCTCTGCACTACTATTCTATGCTCGAGAGATGTTTGTTCTAACTCTTATCTTATCTCGGACGTTCTATATACTGGGTCGGGAGGTATGATGATCTCAAGCCTTTCACAAGGTGTTTATCTGACTGAGCAGACCTTGAAGCAGCTCACATGATAAACCTCCCTCTAAATTGCTGTAGTTGCAGCTTTCCAGCTGTCATGCTGTTACCTTTTAGTCGTCAACGTCCCAAGAACCATTGCTGTCCAAATTGGCCTCTTTTCTCAAAGCATGCTGGGTAAAGGTAATGGATTCCTTTCTCACACAGGCGATTGTGCAAATGAAAATCGTAAGAGGTGTGCAATGGGCGGTCAATCCTACATCACCCACTTTACATTACTGTCAAAAGTTAAAATTGCACCCCCTGTATCAGTTTGGCTCAATTATACCACTCTCACCTCTGGGTTCAAGCCCTTCTGCAAGGACTGGAGTAGATAATCTAAACTGACACTTCAGTGCAGCATTGTGGGAATGTTGCATTGTCAGAGGTACCTTTCAGGTGGGTGTAATGTATTTGCTTCATGGGTTCTTTGCTTAAGAATTCATAGCAACACATTGCTATTAAGAACTAGTCGGGTTATAAGCAAAAGGTTTAACAATCACATTACACATTACCAGTTCATCCACCAGGCTCACAACCACATGCCTCATCGTGGATCTCCCGAACCCAACTGGCTGGGGTTTTATTGAGTCTTGTAAACATTACATGACTGGCTAATCCACTCCCAATTCAACAGTTCTATAACTATTTTAAAGTTGAAACAATAATCAAGTGCCCCCTTATTAAAGGGGCACTAAAATCGGCACAAATTAAACTTTGGAAGTAAAACAAATCAAATTAAAATTTGGTCACCGGGAGTGATGATGCACTCCAGTCCCTCCGGTGCCCACCTCCAGCAGAAGGCCATGAGTGTACTGATGGACACCGTGTGCTCCATCTCCAGGGACACCCTGGCTCAAATGTACCCACGGGAGAGAGGCAGTTAGTCGGGCTGAACGACCCCCTCGACCGCCCGCTGCCTGGACCGGTTGATGGCCATCTTGGCCATGCCCGGGAGCAGTCCTACGATTAGGCCTTCCGACTTGCCCGCTCCCCTCCGCACAGGATGCCCAAAGATCAGGAGCGTGGGACTAAAGTGCAACCAGAATTTGAGGAGCAGCCCCTTCAAATAATGGAAGAGAGGCTGCAACCTCGCACATTGAACATATATGTGGAACACGGACTCCTCCAGACCGCAGGAGTTGCAGGCGGCCTGGGAGTCCATGAACTGACTTAAAAACCGATTGCATGGGACTGCTCCATGCAACACCCTCCAGGCCAAGTCCCCAATAAATAAGAGGAGGACTCCTGCATAGAGTGCACTCCATTGGTGACCCTTCAACAGCTCTATAAACCTGTGAGCATACTCACAGATGCACACATTATAGTGGGCTTTAAATCTGTTTAGGTGGAGGTTGCAGATCCCCTTGCACTATTGGAAGAAGTTCAACTGAGTCCTTGCAGTGCCTTGGCTAACACTCCTCCTTCAACAAATGCCAACAATGGGAAGTAGCAGAATATAGAAACATAGAAATTTATGCAGGATATTCACTTTGAGAATCCAGCAGGTATATGGGGAGATAGCTTTTCCTCCCCTTAAAAACATAAATTATTTTCTCCCGCTCCTTGCACCTTCCTTTCTGCGTAGTGTTATATCCCTGGACTAAAAATAAGGACAGTCCCCTGCCAAGCAGCTACTCCTGCTCCTCCTTGCCTCACAAAAATCATTTAAAACTCACTTTTTTTTGGCCCTCATACTATACCGCTGGGTGATCCATGGCGGAGTGTGTACGGCAACAAATTCCACCTTTCTGTCTCCCGAAATGGCAATCGTGGTCCTATGTATGTCATAGGACCCCGTTATTAATAAGAGCCTGCTGCCTGAAACAGGCGGGGGCTTTGGCCACCCACTGATAGGCCCCTTTCAAGATGGCAGTGGTGGACCGGTGTAATTGCTGCTCAGCAATTTTAATGTAGGCACCGCCCCGTTTCCGCCAGTCAGCCCACGTTAAAATCCAGCCTGTAAAAGCTCTCCTCATTCTTTATCAGCAGCAAGCATACATATTAAAGTAAGACCTGATCTTGTCAAGTTTTTAACATTGGCTTGTATAACTCTCCGCAGTTCACACTTTAAGACCTTCGGAGATCAAAGTCATTGCGATGATGGGAGATTCGCTAACTGTGAGTAGTGTCACTTGATGAAAGCTGGCTGGAAATTGGTCTTGTTATTTCTGTGGATAGTGTTGACTGAGCAAAGATCCTCACTGACTGTTCACTTGCAGGTAGAGTCGACACAGCACAATGGACCATCGACAAGGTAATTATTAAACTTTTCCTCTTGAGAAGTGGTGCTTATTTTGTTTTATTTTCCTCTCCATTCACACATATAAACCCCTAAATTGTGAGAGGAGTCCCACGATATCAGGACGATATAATACTTAATGCAGTGAGTGTGCTTTCGGCTGCAATAAGTGACTAATTTAACTAACCATCGTAAGTTGCTTGCTATTTCCATTTAACAACAGCTTGTAGTTGTATAAGGGTGGTAGAAGTTTGGAACTCTCTTCTGCAAACAGCAATTGATGCAAGATCAATTGTTAATGCGATTTGATAGGTTTTTGTTAACCAAAGGTATTAAGGGATATGGGGCAAAGGCAGGTATATGGAGTTGGTCACAGATCAGCCATGATCTCACTGATTGACAGAACAGGCTTGAGGGGTCAAATGACTTACTCCTGTACCTATGTTCCTATGTCCTATAAGTCAAACCTGCGATCATCACCACCTAGAAGGACAAGGGCAACGGGTACGCTTCCTCCGAGTCACACACCATCCCGACTTGGAAATTCATTCTTCATCATTGCTGGATCAAAATCCTGAAACTCCCTATCTTACAGCGCTGAGGGAGCACCTTCACCATACCTTCACCATATAGAATCATAGAATCATAGAATGGATACAGCACGGATGAAGGCCATTCGGCCCGTCGAGCCCGTGCCGGCTCTCTGCAGGAGCATTTCAGCTAGTCCCACTCCCCCGCCCTTTCCCTGTAGCTTTGCAATTTTTTTTTTCTTTCAGGTACTTATCCAACTCCCTTTTGAAAGCCGCAATTGAGTCTGTCTCCGTCACCTTTTCAGGCGGTGCATCCCAGATCCCAACCACTCGCTGCATAAAATAGTTGTTTCTTATGTCTCCTTTGGTTCTTTTGCCAATCACCTTAAATCTGTGTCCTCTGGTTCTCGACCCTTCTGCCAGTTTCTCTCTATCTACTCGGTCCAGACCCCTCATGATTTTGAACACCTCAATCAAATCTCCTCTCAATCTTCTCTGCTCCAAGAAGAACAAACCCAGCGAAACCTACAGAACACCCGTTCCTCCCACCCCCCCGCAATGCCGGACTTACCTTGCTTGCTGCCTCTGGGCAGATCTCTGCCTCCCGTCCGCCGGCCATCTACCGCTTTCCACCCAAAGCAGATAAGCAGCTGAAATAAATATATTCAAAAGGGAGTTAGATGTAGTCCTTACTACTAGGGGGATCAAGTGGTATAGCGAGAAAGCAGGAATGGGGTACTGAAGCTTCATGTTCAGCCATGAACTCATGGAATGACGGTGCAGGCTCGAAGAGCCGAATGGCCTACTCCTGCACCTATTTTCTATGTTTCTATGTCTATGTAAGTGCGGCCGTTAAAAACTGGGAAGCAGGACCAAATAGATAGCTCTTTCAGAGAGCCATCATGGGCTCAATGGGCTGATTGTTTTCTGTATGGCTCCAGGATGGTAAAGTAACTCTACTTCTGTTTGTTTTTTTGACTGAAGCACTGGCAAAGATCCAAATACCTGGATGCAAGGTTCCTTACCAGGTACGTGTCAGCAAGTAGCCATCAGTGAAACAAATTGCCACCGCGTTTTTCAACATGAAATGCTGTGTGTCAGCCTGGCTCCATTAACACTGCTCTTGTCTCTGGGCCTAGTTTTAGCCTCGGACCAGGGTTTGTGCTCCTCTCCCAGGCGCACACTGCAGTACAGTACTGAAGGAGCGCTGCATCATTGGGGATGCTCTCCTTCAAATGAAATCTTAAATCAAGGTCTTGCCTGCCTGTTCCGTGGTTCAGGTAAATGTTCAAAAATCCCATGCATTCTCCTGGTGTCCTGGCTAGCATCCCTCCCTCAACAGAGTAACTGGCTATTCGCCTTCTTGCTGTTTGTTGGCTGTCATTGCTGGTGTACCATGGCTGCCATGTTTGCTAAAATAACAGCTATTGGGCTTTTGAGTTAAATACTAGATTAAGCTCTAGATTTTATGCTCAGTTGTTATGGCAGTGGAAGTGTAGTAGGGTTGCCCGCTGCATGGGTGGACTACTGGCTCCAGCTGATTTTCCTGGCCTTGGAGTCCTACCACAGTGCAACGTGATCAATGGCCTCTGTGTTGCCTGTATACAAGATAATTTTAAAAAGTTACTTAAAAAAAAAAAGGCACCATAGCTCATGCAATCAATCACCCCACAGTCTATCACATCTGCTTTTTGGCTCTTTAAAATTTAATTACCTCTTCTTGCGCTGCCAGGATCACACAAGTATCCTAAGCGACCATTGTTGCTATGGTGCCAGAGTCACACAGGTATCCCAAATGCCCATCGTTGCCATGGTGCCAGGGTCACACAGGTATCCCAAGCGCCCATCGTTGCCATGGTGCCAGGGTCACACAGGTATTCCAAGTGTCCATCGTTTCCATGGTGCCAGGGTCACACAGGTATTCCAAGCGCCCATCGTTGCTATGGTACCAGGGTCACACAGGTATCCCAAACGCCCATCGTTGCCATGGTGCCAGGGTCACACAGGTATTCCAAGTGCCCATCATTGCTATTGTGCCAGGGTCACATAGGCATTCCAAATGCCCATCGTTGCCATGGTGCCAGGGTTACACAAGTATTCCAAGCACCCATTGTTGCCATGGTGCCAGGGTCACACAGGTATTCCAAGCGCCCATCATTGCCATGGTGCCAGGGTCACACAGGTATTCCAAGCGCCCATCGTTGCCATGGTGCCAGGGTCACACAGGTATTCCAAGCGCCCATCGTTGCCATGGTGCCAGGGTCACACAGGTATTCCAAGCGCCCATCGTTGCCATGGTGCCAGGGTCACACACGTATCCCAAACGCCCATCGTTGTCATAGTGCCAGGGAGCCCAGCGTTGCTATGGTGCAAATAGCAGGAAATACTTTTGATGACGTACAGCTGTCATTCGCACACCATTACCACAAGCCTGGCCACGTGTGAGTGGACATATTGAATGTCCCTGTCACTTATGGCAGGAAACCCTGGAAGTTACAGGGAGATCGGGGAGCTGGCAGCGTGACTGCTGCGAAAATACAAATTATTCTAGCGTCATGTCAGGAGGATAGTGTAGCTCAACCAGAAAACCTAGGCCTTTGTGTAAGCACATTGAGGCATTTCAACGTGATAAGAGGATATATGAGTATTATTACAACATATTACAATTAATATCCCTGACCATCTTTCTAATCCACAGATATTTTAAAAACATTTAATCCTGACCTGATTGGATACTCCTCAAGCAACAGAAACCATGACAACGCCTCCTTAGATCAGTCTGTTTTGAGAGTGAAAGCCGAGTAGGTTAACTCTTTATACTTGAGAATGCAATAGATTATCTTTAAGTGCTTTAGTTGCCTGTGTCGTATGTGAGCAAGTCATATTTGAATGTGTGAAGTGATTCTATTTTTTCCTCCCCGCACTGAGCTATCCAGTTGTGAGAGAAGTGGGGAGTGGACACTCAGGAGTCCCGCAATGCCGGCCTATAACCAGCTGCAAGGAACGCCAATAAGAGTAATTTGGCAACAGCATTCCTGCCAGTTTTCCCCTTTTCCTGTAGAAAGGCTGGAGTAGAATAGAGAGATCCAAAAGTGCAGAACACACATCTTTAAATGGAGCATTAAGAGGATGAGTGGGAATCTGGGGGTTATATAGATATATACGGGGCATCGAGCAGAGCAACAAAGAGGTGATGAATATGTACAATACACTACCATAGTTGGAGCCTTGGGGACAAACATTCGGAGAGCCCAGCCACTAACAGGGCCTCAAGTGCAGTGGATGGTGTATTGGGCAATAGTAAGTGCACTGACTACACCTTCCCATCCATCAAAACCACGTGCTGAAAATCAAAATTCTTTCTCATGGTGTTGACTGGTAAGGCTTACATTTATTGGCTAGTAGCCCTGAGAAAGTGGTGCGGTTTTTGATACAACAGAGTGACTTGCCAGGTCACTTCAGAGGGCGGTTATTGGTCAACCATGTTGGTGTGAGACTGGAGTCACATACAGGCCAGACTGGGTAAGGACGGCAGATTTCCTTCCCTAAAGAACATGAGTGAACCAGATGGGTTTTTACAACAATCTGACAGCTTCACACTCACCTTTACTGATACCAGTCTTTTATTTGGAGATTTTATTTTGAACTGAATTCAAATTCTCAAACCGACATGGAGGGATATGAATTTATTGGATTTTTAGTCCAGTGATATAACCACTGCACTACCACTCCCACTAACAAAGGCTCGGAAAACTAGGGCAGTTGCTCCATATTCCTTGATGCCGTTACCCAATAATAATCTATCTATATCAGTTTCAGATTTCCACTACCCTTTGTGTGAAAAGTGTTCTTGATTTCACCGCTGAATGATCGAGCTGTTATTTTAAAATTGTTATCCGAATTCCCCCCCCCCCCCATCAGAGGAAATGGTATCGACCCTATCGGCTCCCCTTTAATCATTTTAAACAACTCGATTTGATCTTTTTAAAAAATTCATTCCTGGGATGTGGACACCACTGGCAAGGCCACCATTTATTGCCTATCCCTAATTGCTGGGCCATTTCAGAGGGCAGTTAAGAGTCAACCACGTTGCTGTGGGTCTCAAGTCATATATAGGCCAGAACAGGTAATGACAGCAGATTTCCTTCCCGAAAGAGCATTCATGAGTCTAGTAACATTACCACTATGCTATCATTGCTTCAACCTTCTATACTTAAGGGTATACAAGCCACGTTTATGCAACCTGTCCTCCTAATGTAACCTTGCTATCATTCTGGTGAATCTACGCTGTAGCCCTTCCAAGGCCAACATATTTTTACTAAGGTTCAGTGCCCAAAATTTAACGCAGTACTTCAGATGGGGCCAGACTAAGGCTCTGTGCATCATTTATTCACTGTTGAGTTCCAATCCCCTTGAAATAAAGGCCAGCATTCCACTAGCCTTTTTGATTGGATAGATGTTTGAGGGAAAGGGCAAATTATTCTATTCGCTACAGCTGACCCAAGCTACACCTGACCTAGAAATGCTTGATCTGCACTAAGTGCCCAGAATGGGAAATTTCTCCATTTCCCAGCAATAACATTCCACACCTTAACCGACATAAAAAATTCACCAAAGAAAAACAAACTGTCTACCGATGCTCTGAAATATAAAAATTAGTCACCCGGTTACAGTATTGTTCATTGCCCAGCATACCTGATTGTATGTAATGTGCCGAATATGGTCTGATCTCGTCTATATAACATTATTTCGTGGAATAATTAAGAGATGCATTTATTTCAGGGGATTACCAGGCCAGGCTCAAAAACTGGTGACCAGTTTGAAAAATAACATGGTAAGTGTTTAGATATTGTAGACTTTACCTTGTGTGATAACTAATAAACATTCATGCAAAATTCCTTTGTCTGCTATATTAACCAACACAGGGCTCCAGATTACCCTGTAGGACAATGCCATAATGGGCAGTGTGGTCCTTGCTGGATGAACAGCAGGAAGCTTACTGGTGATCTGAGCTTGCAAGCTGTGCAGTTGTAGCTGATTAACCTCCAGCAGTACCTCTACATGCATGTACAGGTCCTTATATCATAGAATCATAAAATGATACAGCACAGAAGGAGGCCATTCTGCCCATTATGCCTGTGCTGGCTCTTTGGTAGAGCTATATCTTGGCACTTGCCAAGCTGTGCCCACATTCTTTGGGCTTAGGGAGCGAGCGTGCATTCTGTAGTTGGTGTTTGGTTTCTGCATATGCCAGACACTGACCAAAAAATAACGATAATTACCTGGATTAACTTTGTGTCTTTTTGTATATTTTTCTTCGATGGGGTCCCCTTAACTGCTTTCTTTCTGGACATAGGCTTCTCTCGCTTTCCTCATGGCCCATTCCTTTTGGACTTTGGATCAGCCTATTTGCTTTTTCCAATTTAACTATTTTGTGGTTTGGGAGCCAAAAATAAAAGGATTGGCCTTGGCATGCGATCCTGGTGGTTATGCTGGGATCCCCGGCACCGGCATGGTATGTGGGGTCAGTACAAGGGAAAGGCAGGTGCAAGCGCTACTGTGGGTGCAATGCCGCCATGATGGCTGGTTCATGCAGCAATAGACTCCGGCCCAGTGCAAATCAACTACATCAACAACTTGCATTTATATATCGCCTTTCATGTAGTAAAACGTCCCAAGGCACTTCACAGGAGTGTAAATCAGACAAAACTGACACCGAGCCAAAAAAGGAGATGTTAGGATAGGGGAGTAAGAGCTTGGTCAAAGAGATAGGTTTTAAGGAATGTCTTAAAGTAGGAGAGGGAGAGGCGGAAAGGTCTAGGGAGGGAATTGCAGAGTTTTGGGGCCTAGATGGTTGAAGGCACAGCCGCCAATGGTGGAGCGAAATTCAGCGAAACAAACCCATAAATAGCTGTTCTTCTCTATTTACTTGGGCAGTTTATCCATTTGGGATATTTTTGATCTTGCCCGCTGGAATGTGTTTTGGAGATTTGCACACACAGCTGGAGGGTGTGCAGATTAGATTTTACACAATCTAGGGCTGGAAAGTCCCCAAACTTGCGCTGGGGTTTTTCGGCGGTATTTCTCGGTGCGACGGGAAATTCCCTGAAGTCTTGCGCCGGCAGTTTAGAAATACCGCTGGGGGAGCGGACCGCCACCGTGCAAGACTGGGTAAAGCACGTTCGCCCGATATTTGGCTCAGTGGTGACCCGTGGATAGGATTAAAAAAAAACACCGGGGAAACAACTGCATTGCAGCCCTTGGAACGGCAGTGGGTATGAAGACCTGCTAAAAAGGTAAGTTAAAGTTTTTATTTTTTAATTCTTTTGCAGCGATTCGCTAGAAAAGGGTCTTATGAATGCTTTGTGATTTTTTTTTAATTTTTTGTTTTTTGGAAACATTTTTTTTTGTGTTTTCCCCCTCCCCAGGCCCAACTCGCAACGATATCGACCTTGGAGAAAAGTTGCAGAAAATCCGTGGTTTGCGCCATGAATTCTCGTGCAATGCTGATTTTTATTGCTGGGCGCATTTTTTCTCGAATGTTAGGCCTCGAAATCATAGCGGTGCGATTAGCGGTATTTTTGGTGAAAGTTGCCGAAAAAATACCACTATGACCAAAAATCGAATCTCTAGCCCATAATATATCTCTGGTTGTGTCAGGTTAAAAATGAGCTGCATTAATTGTTGCCTGTTTGCCTTCAGCACATCAACTTTCAGAAGGATTGGAAGCTGATTACAGTTTACGTCGGCATTGCTGATATGTGTGCCTACTGCACAAATGAGGTAGCGTGCAAAATAAAAGTTTAATACTTATTAAGTCAAAGTTTGTGTTTGTGCATACAAGATCGTTTTCTGAAGCAATGCGATCTAGATCCAACAAGAGGGCAGACGGTACTAAATTTAATAATGATTAATGAGCCAGACTCAGTTAAAAATCTAACAGTAAGGTAACATTTATCAAACAGTGATCATAATATGATCAAATTTAATGTTAGGTAAGGAGAAATGTAACACAGTTACTTAGGTTCTAGATTTTGGTAAGGCTAACTTGAGTGGGGTGAGAATGGGGCTGAAGACAGCAAACTGCTCAAAACTGTTACTGGGTAAAACTACAGATGAACAGTGGGAGATGTTCAAAAATACTTTAGCTTAATACAAGACCAGGATATACCCCAAAGGGGCAAGAGCTCTACCTTCCAAATAAAATAGCTGTGGTTTAAAAAAAGAGGTGAGATAACATAAAAATAAAGGAAAGAGTATGCAAAAGTGCAAAGAATAGTGCAGATCCAGGGGGCTGGGAGAGAGATAAATAGCAAAGGAAGGAGATTGGTTAGGTGACAGAAAATAGAGTGGAGATAAAGGGCATGTACTCCAATTGGAGTATTTTTAAATGGTGAACAGCTAGGAACAGTGGAGGTCCAAATAAATGTAATGGTTCATGTACACAGATCACTAAAATGTAGTGGTGGTCAGGTACAAAAAATAATGAAAAAGGCTAATGGAACGTTAGCCTTTATATCTAAACGGCTAGAATATAAAGGGGAGAAAGTTTTGCTACAGCTATACAAAGCTGGAGTACTATATACAGTTCTGAGCACCGAATTCCAGAAAGGATATATTGACCTTGGAAGGAGTGCAATGCGGATTCACTAGAATGTTATCAGAGCTCCAAGGGTTAAATTATGAGGAGAGATTACATAAACTAGGTTTTTATTCCCTGGAATATGGAAGGTGATTTGATTGAGGTTTTTTAGGATTTTGAAAGGAATTCATAGGGTAGATGGAGGGAAACTTTTTCTGCTGGTGGGGTACATAACCTTAAAATCAGAGCCAAACCATTCAGGAGAGAAGTTAGGAAACACTTCTTCACTCAAAGGGTGGTGGAAGTGAGGAACTCTCTCCGACAAAAAGCAGTAGATGCGAGCTCAATTAATAATTTAAAATCTGAGGTCGATAGATTTTGTTCCGAGACAAGAGTATTATGGGATATGGAACAAAGGCGGGTAAATTGAGTGTGGATACAGATCAGCCATGATCAATTTGAGTGGCGTAACAGAGTTGAAGAGCTGAATGGCCTACACCTGTTCCTATGTATCATTTTTACTGAGTTGAGGTTAGGCTGGAAACATTTGAGGTTAAAGTTCATCAGCATTTTATTGCGGCTTTTCACTGAAACCTTAAAACAGTAAGTGTTGTGATGGGGTGTGGGCACAGGTGGATGGAAAGTTCAAAGTCTTTTCCATCAACTAGATGGGCTGATAAATCTCAAATCTTGGTTACCCAGATGGATTACAGTTATTACAGTCATCATCATCATAGGCAATCCCTTGGAATCGAGGAAGACTTGCTTCCACTCTTAACATGAGTTCTTAGGTGGCTGAATAGTCCGATACAAGAACCACAGTTCCTGTCATAGGTGGGACAGATAGTCGTTGAGGGTAAGGGAGGTGGGATTGGTTTGCCGCATGCTCTTTCCGCTGCCTGCGCTTGATTTCTGCATGCTCCTGGCGACGAGACTCGAGGTGCTCAGCGCCCTCCCAGATGCGCTTCCTTCACTTAGGGCAGTCTTTGACCAAGGACTCCCAGGTGTCAGTGGGGATATTGCACTTTTTATCAGGGAGGCATTGAGGGTGTCCTTGTAACTTTTCCGCTGCCCACCTTTGGCTCGTTTGCCGTGAAGGAGTTCCGAGTAGAGCACTTGCTTTGGGGGTCTCGTGTCTGCCATGCGAACTGTGTGGCCTGCCCAGCAGAGCTGACCAAGCGTGGTCAGTGCTTCGATGCTGGGGATGTTGGCCTGGATGAGGACGCTAATGTTGGTGCGTTGCCCTCCCAGGGGATTTGTAGGATCTTGTGGAGACATTGTTGGTGGTATTTCTCCAGCGACTTGAGGTGTCTACTGTACATGGTCCATGTCTCTGAGCCATACAGGAGGGCGGGTATTACTACAGCCCTGTAGACCATGAGCTTGGTGGCAGATTTGAGGGCCTGATCTTCAAACACTCTTTTCCTCAGGCGGCCGAAGGCTGCACTGGCGCACTGGAGGCGATGTTGAATCTCGTCGTCCATGTCTGCTTTTGTTGATAAGAGGCTCCCGAGGTATGGGAAATGGTCCACGTTGTTCAGGGCTTCGCCATGGATTTTGATGACGGGGGGCAGTGCTGACCGGTGGTGACAGGCTGGTGGAGGACCTTTGACTTACGGATGTTTAACGTAAGGCCCATGCTTTCGTACTCCTCAGTAAATACTGAAGGGAGGTAAATCAAAGCTAATCAGCGGAAACAATGGTGAGTAAGTGGCCAATGTATAGAACAGGTTTCCTCGGTGGAAGCATGAATATTGATTCATTCAAGTGCATGATTGATTGATTGCTATGATTAGTTAACAACTCCATTATCATTGTATCATGCGACTACCAGGAAAGGTAGAAAGCGAGCTAAATGGACCGTGGTCTTTATTCATCTGTTCCTATGTTCCTAATATATCCAGGCAGTGATTTTTAGAATGAGGGAGAGAGGGGAGATCAATGTGTATGTTTTCTACAGGGACTCTCGTGTATGACCAACTCAGATTGGCATTAGTGAAGGCTTAACATCAGGTTATCCACTTGATCTCAGCCATTGGTGGCTGTATAGCCTGGGAAGACCAGAATTGCAGAGAAAATAAAGGGGCTCAATGCATTTATAAAAAAATAAATAAAGGAACTGAGAAAACACAACATAACATGATCACGGAACAAGCAAATCCTCGTCTCGAAGGGACATTGTGCAACAGTGTTTAACGTGTTCTCTTTCTTTTTCTAGGAATATTACTCACCAGAAAAGGTTGCATTTAGAATAAAAGAGGCTCTGGATATATTGCATCGAGAGGTAAGCATAGTCTGCTTTCTACCTTGGAAAACAATACTGTTGATGTTGATATTGGAACTGTCCTCCCATCAGTAATTAATAACTCGTTTATGTTGCCTCATATCCCATGTTGGAATGCAGCTCTGCAGATAGAATCATTTATTGACTTGGACAGATTAGGTGAGTGGGCAAATGCATGGCAGATGCAGTACAATGTGAATAAATGTGAGGTTATCCACTTTGGGTGCAAAAACTTGAAAACAGAATATTATCTGAATGGTGGCAGATTAGGAAAAGGGGAGGTGCAACGAGATCTGAGTGTCATGGTTCATCAGTCATTGAAAGTTGGCATATAGGTACAGCAGGTGGTGAAGAAGACAAATGGTATGTTGGCCTTCATAGCGAGGGGATTTGAGTACAGGAGCAGGGTGGTCTTACTGCAGCTGTACAGGGCCTTGGTGAGACCTCACCTGGAATATTGTGTTCAGTTTTAGTCTCCTAATCTGAGGAAGGACATTCTTGCTATTGAGGGAGTGCAGCGAAGGTTCGCCAGACTGATTCCCGGGATGGCTGGACTGACATATGAGGAGAGACTGGATCAACTAGGCCTTTATACATTGGAGTTTAGAAGGATGAGAGGGGATCTCATAGAAACATATACAATTCTGATGGGACTGGACAGGTTAGATACAGGAAGAATGTTCCTGATGTTGGGGAAGTCCAGAACCAGGGGACACAATCTAAGGATAAGGGGTAAGCCATTTAGGACTGAGGTGAGGAGAAACTTCTTCACTCAGAGAGTTGTTAACCTGTGGAATTCCCTGCCGCAGAGAGTTGTTGATGCCAGTTCAATTCCTATTCAAGAGGGAGTTAGATATGGCCCTTATGGCTAAGGGGATCAAGGGGTATGGAGAGAAAGCAGGAAAGGGGTACTGAGGGAATGATCAGCCATGATCTTATTGAATGGTGGTGCAGGCTCGAAGGGCCGAATGGCCTACTCCTGCACCTATTTTCTATGTTTCTATGTTTCTATACCGAGGGGCAGATTTAGCACCTGGAAAAAGATGGACGCAATGAGCTAATGCACTGCGTGCATGTCTTTCAAAGCCTGATGTGACTTTCACCCTGATAAGTAAGAGTCACATTCTCACATAGGTTGTGATAGAGGGAGCGGGAAGGGTGTTGAGTCAGGCTGGTTAGATTTGACTGTTTTTGGTGCCTTCTGCTGACTGCAATTCTTTGGAGCGATTCCACTGCTGGATCTTAGTCTAAGGGGTTAAAAGTGCACTGTGCGATATCATATCCATCACCAATATCACACATCACGATTTCAACCTTTCAGTGGCTTTATCTTCTAACCTACATTCTTTCTATTTTTTTCTTGGTTAAGCTTGATCAAGAAAATCCTCTTCCTTTATGTTCCATTAGTTCCATTAAATAGTTCTTCTTTAACAAGGCCTCTTCACTTAACGCACGGAGAGCCAGTGAAAGGGAGACTGGGCTTCAAGTGGCCACCCTGGCGGTGCTAGGTACCACCAATAGGAACATAAGTACAGCAGTGGGCCATTCAGCCCCTTCAGCCTGTTCTGCCATTCAGTTCAATCAGGGCTGAACTGTACCTCAGCTCCATTTACTCACCATTGCTCCACATCACTTGATATCCTTAATATAAATCTAGCTGTGAATCCACTAAATAAAATGCACTCTTGCAGGTCCCGCGAGCCTTTGTGAATCTTGTGGAGATGCAGAATATCGACAACCTGCACCAGTTCTATGACAGGGGTCTCTCTACTCCTGAACTGAGGTAAAATGTTCTGTTAAAACTTATGGATCTGCCTGTGGTGTCAGTTTTGAATGAGAGAACCAGACTTTGTAAAGGCACGTTTGTGACTTTTGTTTCAGGGGCTGGTGTGACTGTCTGGTCAAACGCCATGACTCAGCAAAGTTATCTGCGCACATCATTAGCTGGGACTTCCGGGTAAGTAACCTTTCACCTCATGTGCATTTTATTTGTTCAAATAACTTCAGTTCGTTATCACTGAATTATACAAGAATTTGTATTTATAGAACAATACAGTTATAAAGTAATTATAAAAAACTGAGTAACACGACACATGCTGCTGTATAGTTTGAACTGAACATGCACAGACATACATCGAGAGTCCTGTACAATGATGCAATTTTTCACACTTGGATGGGGGGTTATTACTATTTAGCCAGGGTCTTTCCTTGCCAAGGCGAACAAATCATCCGGGATACCCAGACCGAGGGCCCAAGTTTCGGGTGGAGTTGCTCCTAGTTTTTTGGAGCAACTAGTTTAGTTTGGAGTATGTTAGAAATTGCAATTCTTGGATATTAGTTTGCTCCAGTTCTAGTGAGTTAGTTTAGGTTGGCTTTAGGTAAAGTACTTTTTTTTCAAAAGGGGGTGTGTCCAGCCACTCAGGCCTGGTTTGCAAGTTTCGGCAGTGAAAACTTACTACAAACTAACTTAGGATGGAGTAAGTGTCCACTTTTGTAAGTTCTGAAAAACCTTACCTAGAGTTAAGTTTGGTGCAGGCACAGCCAGAGACGGGGGGTGGGAAGCATTAAACACAAAGGACACATCAACATCACAACAGGGGGGTAAGGGAAGTTAGAGGATTTTCCATAAACACCTTCACAACAACATTAAAGAAGCAAAGTACATTTAAAGCACTAAGTGCTAAACAAATCAGTACATTTAAAGCACCAAGCACTAAACGAAGCACAAAAAGTAATAAGCAATTAATTAATAAAAAATAGGAGGAACCCTGCACGTAAAGCACCAAGACCAAAGTAATAAGTAATCAATCAATAAAAAATAGAAGTCCTACCTTTAGGTGAAGGGAAGGTATCTCTGTCAGTGTCTCTCTCTGTAGTGTGTCTCTCTCTCTGTATCTGACAATGAGGGGTGCGGGGGGGGGGGGGGGGTGGAATGTGTGTCTATGTGTGGGAGTGGGGGGGTGTGTGTGTGGGAGGGGTGTGTGTGTGTGTGTGTGTGGGGGGGGGGTGGGAGGGGAGTGTGTGTGTGTGTGGGGTGGGTGGGAGGGGGGTGTGTGTGGGGGTGGGGGGGGTGTGAAGGTGTGTATGTTGGGGTGGGAGGGTGTGGGGGTGTGGGTGTGTGTGTGTGTGGGGGCGTGGGGGGTGTGTGGGTGGGGGGTGTGTGAGAGGGGATGTGGGGTTGGGTGTGGGTGTGTGTGTGTGGGGAGGGATGTGGGGGAGAGGCTGGAAGGAGGCACCCCTGCTCTCTCCTCCGGCCCTTCAATCATTGAGTGCCCCCCAACCCACGCTCCTTCCTCCGGCCCTTCGATCATTGAGTGCCCCGAAACCCACGCTCCTCCATCCCTTGCCACGCTCCCCCCCCCTCCCCACCCCTCCCCACCCCGGTTGCCATGCGCCCCCCCACCTCCTCCCGGTACCCACACCCCCCTCCTCCCGGTACCCACGTTCCCCCTCCTCCCGGTACCCACGCTCCCCCTCCTCCCGGTACCCACGCTCCCCCCTCCTCCCGGTACCCACGCCCCTCCTCCTCCCGGTACCCACGCTCCCCCCTCCTCCCAGTACCCACACCCCCCTCCTCCCGGTACCCACACCCCCCTCCTCCCGGTACCCACGCTCTCCCTCCTCCCGGTACCCACGCTCCCCCCTCCTCCCAGTACCCACACCCCCCTCCTCCCGGTACCCACGCCCCTCCTCCTCCCGGTACCCACGCTCCCCCCTCCTCCCGGTACCCACACCCCCCTCCTCCCGGTACCCACACCCCCCTCCTCCCGGTACCCACGCCCCTCCTCCTCCCGGTACCCACGCTCCCCCCTCCTCCCGGTACCCACACCCCCCTCCTCCCGGTACCCACGCTCCCCCCTCCTCCCGGTACCCACGCCCCTCCTCCTCCCGGTACCCACGCTCCCCCCTCCTCCCAGTACCCACACCCCCCTCCTCCCGGTACCCACGCTCCCCCCTCCTCCCAGTACCCACACCCCCCTCCTCCCGGTACCCACGCTCCCCCCTCCTCCCAGTACCCACACCCCCCTCCTCCCGGTACCCACGCTCCCCCCTCCTCCCAGTACCCACACCCCCCTCCTCCCGGTACCCACGCTCCCCCTCCTCCCAGTACCCACACCCCCCTCCTCCCGGTACCCACGCTCCCCCCTCCTCCCAGTACCCACACCCCCCTCCTCCCGGTACCCAAGCTCCCCCCTCCTCCCAGTACCCACACCCCCCTCCTCCCGGTACCCACGCTCCCCCTCCTCCCGGTACCCACGCTCCCCCCTCCTCCCGGTACCCACGCTCTCCCCCCCAGTACCCACGCTCTCCCCCCCGTACCCACGCTCCCCCTCCTCCCCGTACCCACGCTCCTCCACCCCGTACCCACGCCCCCCCCCCGTACCCACGCTCTCCCCCCCAGTACCCACGCTCCCCCCCCCCCACCCACGCTCCCCCCCCCGTACCCACGCCCCCCCCCCGTACCCACGCTCTCCCCCCCAGTACCCACGCTCTCCCCCCGTACCCACGCTCCTCCCCCCCGTACCCACGCCCCCCCCCCGTACCCACGCTCTCCCCCCCAGTACCCACGCTCTCCCCCCGTACCCACGCTCCTCCCCCCCGTACCCACGCCCCCCCCCCGTACCCACGCTCCTCCCCCCCGTACCCACGCCCCCCCCCGTACCCACGCTCTCCCCCCCCGTACCCACGCTCCTCCCCCCCGTACCCACGCTCCCCCTCCTCCCCGTACCCACGCTCCCCCCCCCCGTACCCACGCTCCTCCCCCCCGTACCCACGCCCCCCCCCCGTACCCACGCTCCTCCCCCCGTACCCACGCCCCCCCCCCGTACCCACGCCCCCCCCCCAGTACCCACGCTCTCCCCCCCGTACCCACGCTCCTCCCCCCGTACCCACGCCCCCCCCCCGTACCCACGCTCTCCCCCCCAGTACCCACGCTCTCCCCCCCGTACCCACGCTCCCCCTCCTCCCCGTACCCACGCCCCCCCCCGTACCCACGCTCTCCCCCCCAGTACCCACGCTCTCCCCCCCGTACCCACGCTCCCCCTCCTCCCCGTACCCACGCCCCCCCCCCGTACCCACGCTCTCCCCCCCCGTACCCACGCTCCTCCCCCCCGTACCCACGCTCTCCCTCCCAGTACCCACGCTCTCCCCCCGTACCCACGCTCCCCCCCCCCGTACCCACGCCCCCCCCCCGTACCCACGCTCTCCCTCCCAGTACCCACGCTCTCCCCCCGTACCCACGCTCCCCCCCCCCCCGGTACCCACGCTCCCCCCCCGTACCCACGCTCCCCCCCCCGGTACCCATGCTCCCCCCGCCCCCCCGTACCCACACTCCCCCTCCCGGTATCCACGCTCTCCCGAGCCATTGCGCAGGCGCGCATGCTCCAGCGCGCCTGCGCAACGCTGCCGGCTCTGAGAAGAAGGCATGATCCCTAGCCCCGCCCCCCTGCAGGCAGGCTCCTCCCCAGGGAAACTACGCTGCGCCACGCCACTCCACGCCATGGTCCAGGAGGACCGGAGAATTGCTGCTGAATATTCCGGCGCACCTTCGAGCCCAGGCAGGTCACGTAAGTCTCGGAGGTGCGCCGTTTTCACCAGATGCCGAAACTTGGGCCCCTAATTTCTATCCACTAACGCCTGCTAGAACAGATGTAGATCTGTGTGAGTGTGTGCTTGCTTGTGTGTGTACACTTGTGTGCATGTGTGTGTGCATGCATGTATGTGTGTGTGTGTATCCACATGCTTGCTTGTGCATTTGTTTTTGTGTGCACGTGTGTGTGTGTGTGTGTGTGTGTGTGTGTGTGTGTGTGTGTGTGTGTGTGAGATAAAACCATGAAATTGAAACACGGGCCTCAGAAAAAGGGACCGGTCATTTAGGACTGAGATGAAGAGAGATTTCTTCAGTCAAAGGTTTGTGAATCTTTGGACTTCTCTATCCCAGAGAGCTGGGGTCAGTCCTTGAGTATATTCAAGGCAGAGCTTGATACATTTTTGGCAACTAAGGGAATTAAGGGTTATGGGGCTAGATTTTCCATGTTTTTTGCTTGCTTAACGCCCACTTAATGTCTATTTTAGCGCTGAAATCACGTATAACGCCCATATATCGCCCATTTCGCCACAAAATGGAAACTGACGGGCTTTTTTCGGAAACTTATCGGCGAGCGTTACTTTCACCATGTGCGTAATGCCGGGAAAAAATAAGACCGCCCGCCCACTTTTTTTTGGCAGAATCATCAGAATGAGCGAAATCAGTGCCCATATCGCCCAGCGTTACTTTCCGCACGCAATCAACACCGAGATTCAATAATACTGCCCGCCCATTTTTTTTTGTCGTAAAGATCACATTTGCCGAAACTGACGCCCAGGAGATTGCCCAGCGTCACTTTCACCACATAGCACACGTATCGCCCACAATATCACTCGCCCAAAAAACTGCCCAGAAAACGTGGAGCTGCCATTTTTAAATTCTCAGGTCGCTTCATTCAAAAGGCTACTTCAACTTCGGGGAGTTTGCATTGACTCTGGAGTTCTTCTCAGGTGAAGTGACCATCTCAACAGACATATTTTCAGACTCTGGACTATTGGGGGTTTACTCCAGGTGTATTTTAGTGAGGAAATTATTGCTTCTGATCAATCGCTATTATACTTTCATTGCAATGGGGCCAGCTATTTCTCAGCCTGCATCGATTAATATGCAGATGCTGCAGAGTGCAGATGGCTCAATGTGTGATGTGCCATCATTATGTGCCCAATTTAAGATGTGCAAGAATGAGGAGGAGGGCCAGACCATACACACCTCGCATGTACAGGGAAAAGAGGTCTGACCACACCTGCCTTCGGAGACTGCGCTTCCACAAGGTGGTGTTCAGTGAAATATGTGAGCTCATCAAGGAGGTCAAGGTCACCATGGCACTGTCTTTCTACGTGTCCGGTTCCTTACGGGCCTCCGCAGTCGAGATTTCCCCTCTGTCTCACCATCATCATCATAGGCCGTCCCTCGGAATCGAGGAAGATTTGCTTCCACTCTCAAAATGAGTTCTCTGATGGCTGAACAGTCTGATACGAGAGCCACAGACCCTGTTACAGGTGGGACAGACATTCGTCGAGGGAAGGGGTCAGTGGGGCTGGTTTGCCGTGCGCTCCTTCCGCTGCCTGCGCTTGGCCTCTTCACGCTCTTTGCGTTGAGACTCGAAGAGCTCAATGCCCTCCTGGATGCACTTTTTCCACCTCGGGTGGTCTTCGGCCAGGGTCTCCCAGGTGTCAGTGGTGATGTCGCACTTTACCAGGGAGGCTTTGAGGGTGTCCTTATAATGTTTCTGCTGTCCTCCTTTGGCTCGTTTACCACGAAGGAGCTCCACATAAAGCATTTGCTTTGGGAGTCTCGTTTCTGGCATGCGAACTATGTGGCCTGCCCAGCGAAGCTGATTGAGTGTGGTCAGTGCTTCAATACTGGGGATGTTAGCCTGGTCAAGGACACTGATGTTGGTGCGCCTGTCCTTCCAGGGGATTTGCAGGATCTTGTGGAGACATCGTTGGTGATATATCTCCAGCGACTTGAGGTGCCTTCTATACATCGACCATGTCTCAGATCCATACAGGAGGGTGGGTATTACTATAGCCCTGTAGACCATGAGCTTGGTGGTAGATTTGAGGGGCTGGTCTTCAAACACTCTTTTCCTCAGATGGCCGAAGGCTGCACTGGCACACTGGAGGCGAGGTCTCACCATGCCACCCATCGCTGCATTAGACAGATCATGGAGGCCCTGTACGCGAGAAGAATGGACTTTATCAGCTTCCCCATAACCACAGAGGCTCAGACTGACAGGGCTGGAGCATTCTACCACATTGCTAAGTTCCCCAGGGTGCAGGGAGCTATACAGTGCACTCACATCGCTATGCAGTCACCTTCTCAGGACCCGGAGCTTTTTCGTAACAGAAAAGGATTTCACTCGCTGAAGGTCCAACTAGTTGTCCACCACAACCAGATCATCATGGCAGTGAATGCCAAATGTTCAGGCAACTTCGATGAGGCTCACATCCTGAGTGAGAGTGCTATCTCTGACATCTTTGTCAGTCACGAGGACAATGCTGGATGCTTGGTAATAACCGATATGGCCTAACCACCTGGCTGATGATCCCCTACGTGACACCCACACCGAGGCCGAGAAGCGATACAACCAGAGCCACAGAGACACACGCAATGTGGCCCAGAAAACAATAACTGTGCTTAAGCAGCGCTTCAGATGTCTGGACCACTCAGGAGGGGAGCTACAATACAACCCTGAGCAAGTAGGTAAATTCATGGTCGTGTGCTCCATGCTGCACAACCTGGCTATCAGGAGGGGGCAAGAATTGCCAGAAGGGACTGATGCTCCATCTCAGGAGAAGAGGAAGAGGAGGACGAGGGGCTGGATGCTGACCTAGGGCCAGACAATCAGGCTGGCTATGCAACTATGCCCACGACCTCCTCCAGTCCACAGGAAAGGGCCCGTGGTGGCTACATAGCTGCAAGACTCTTACGTGAGGAGTTGATAGCTGAACGATTTGCCTGAAAGAACATTGCTGTGAGTGACAACACTGACACACTGCTGTGTGTGTGCAGCTCAGACATCAATGGTGCCCATCAGCTTGGTGCCAGTTAAAGTTTACGTTGATTGAAGTTAAGTTTTATTTAACCCTTTCATGTTAAGGAATCACCAGTGTGTAACGGTCCAGCTATCTGAGACAATGCGCAACAAGATTATGTTCAATAAAAAATGTTTTATGCCAACATTGGTCTGAAATCATAAATATCACAGGCAACAACACCCAACCCCTGCCCACACCCCACTTTTTCCACCATTGACATCAATCAAATGTTCAACATGTCCAGCAACACAGAATACAAATGCAAGGCAGGAGGGTGGTCCCCTCCCCCCATACATTATAACAAATTGCATACACCCAGCTGGAGATATAACATAGCCATCACCTGCGGACGTACACCTCACTTTCCTTTCCCCCTCCCCTTCTTCTCCCCACCTCTACCCCTTACCCTCCTCGCTCCATGGTGCCTGGCCTAAGAGCTCCTCAGGTGGTACCTCATTGGGGGGGATGAAGGCAGAGGTGGTGGTTGCATGGGCACGGGAGCGGGGGGCACCAAGGGTGAAACATTCTCTGAAGCAGAAGCAAGATCTTGGTCCTGCCTCTCATCTGTCGCGCCCTGGGACCACTGGGAGGCCTGTGCCAGCAGTGTTCCTGGCTATCGCCTCCAGGGTCTCAGCCATCTGCGGAATGTACTCGGTCATGGTGGCCAGCTGTCGGGATATGCCCCGCAATGCTTTGAGGAGCTGGTCACCATGGTCTACAGTCCTCCTGGACAACTGTACCATCTCTCCGCTCTCATGTGGCACTCGTGGAACAGACCTGCTGCGTCCACGAAACCTCTGCAGGGTCGGCGCCGTCCTGGGGACAAATGGGGTACCACGTGGTGAGGTGCTTGGGCCTGGAACCTCCAGAATGGAGGCGGGAATGACTGGGGGAGCACTAGATGGCCTTGGGGTGGAATGGCTTCTGGAGCGTGGCGATGCAGGTTCCTCGAAGTCCACGCTCTCATCCGTGGAGAACAGACCCAGCGAATTGACGGGTGAGAATCGGAGCTCCTCAGCACCAGATGTAGGATCGTCTGCCGACTCCTGCCCCGCGCCCCCACCTTCACAAATTAGGTTATTAGAGGAGAAGGGGGTGCTAGGATCACAAGGTGAGTCCAGCGCTACACACAGCATTTGCACGACAAAAGCACCACCGCTCTCAAAATCATCGCAGACATCACATTTCATGACCATCAACACATTTGCATTGCAATGGTTTTCATTTGGCCAGAATTATTTCTAGGACACTTTTAGAAATCATCTATCATATATGATTGTTTGGATATGAGTAGGTATGGCATCTATTGGCTTCACATCATGCAATGGTGTAAGCTTTACTCACGTGGCATCACTTCAGGGTCTGCAGATGCTTTCGTGGCTGTCCGGGTGTGCTTCCCCACGAGTGCTAGCACTCGCTCCTCCTTGTCAGTGATGGCGCTGGG
Organism: Pristiophorus japonicus; assembly: GCF_044704955.1. NCBI lineage: Eukaryota > Metazoa > Chordata > Chondrichthyes > Pristiophoridae > Pristiophorus > Pristiophorus japonicus. The sequence continues at coordinate 205,021,543 of NC_091983.1, forward strand.
GACTGGTGGCCCCCCCCACCCGTTCACCTCTGCATGGACCTCATCGTCGATACCTTCTTCTGTAAAAGGTGACAGGACGACATGGTATGAGATCATTGCGTGATATCATTGCCAGGTACTGTCACAGAGACTGATACAACACATAACCGACAGATGTAATCATGATTAATATGATAATTAGCATTCTTTACCTAAAGACGTACACCGTTACCGCAGGCTTTGACTACAACATTCCCGGTAAAAATGAAAGACCTCACATCTGCTGATAGTCACCCATGACTGTTACAAATCAAATTATATAAATACAGAAGTACATTTAAATAAATGTAATACTTACTCTTGCGGATCCCACAAGGTCGTTCCATCGTTTGCGGCATTGGTTGCCCTCACGCACCTCGTTGGTCACCGACGAGACCACCTCTGCGATCTCGGTCCATATCTTCTGGTAGGCCTTTGGGGTGGGCTTCCCACGACCTCCCTGTGTCAAATCACCCCAGCGTAGCTCGACCTCCTGCAGGAGGGAGGCATTTGCCTCATCCGAGAACATCCTCACTCTTTTGCGCCCTCCAGTGTGCTCCTCTCCCAGCTCACTGCTCTCTCCAGCGTGCTGTGATGCCTCCTCCCCTCCCTCCATTATAGGCCAAATTCGGGCAAATATGTGGCTGGTAATAGATAATTGTTGTTTCCCTATTTGCTCTAAAGCTCCAAATTCTCCCTTCCTCCTCCCAAAGCTGCCACATCACACTCAGACACGCCTTCAGTCCCTCTCAGCTCCCTCTCTGTCTCCTCTTCTGCGCATGTCATGATGACCCTTGACCTCCTGAATCGTGGGAATCGAACGTTGCCATGCTGTTGCTAAGGACAGCGACACTTTACGGCAGAAGGTCAGAGAGATTTAACGCTAATGCCCATTTCATATCTCTCGCGGTAACGCCCAATTTAAAAAATGGAGACGAGGTGCTTTGAGAATGGCTGAGAAGCCGGCGATCGGAAGACCCATTTTTACCACCCACGCCGGAAATCACGCCCATTTTTGGGCGATCTGCACAAAAATGTAAAATCTAGCCCTTGGGGTTAGTGTGGAAAGATGGAGTTGAGGTAGAAGATCTGCCATGATCTTGATGAATGGCGGAACATGCTCATAGAGTCATAGAAATTTACAGCACGGAAGGAAGCCATTTTGGCCCTTCGTGTCCGCAGCTGCCAACAAAGAGCTATCCAGCCTAATCCCACTTTCCAACTCTTGGTCTGTAGCCCTGTAGGTTACGGCACTTCAAGTGCGCATCTAAGCACTTTTTGAATGTGGTGAGGGTTTCTGCCTCCCTTTCAGGCATTGAGTTCCAGACCCCCAGCACCTTCTGGGTGAAGACATTTCCCCTCATATCTCCTCTAAACCTCCAACCAATTACTTTAAATCTATGCCCCCTGGTTGTTGACCCCTCAGCTAAGGGAAATAAGTCCTTCCTATCTACTCTATCTCGGCCCCTCATAATTTTGTACACCTCAATAAGGTCTCCCCCTCCTCCTCCTCTGTTCCAAGGAAAACAAACCCAGCCTATCCAATCTTTCCTCATATCTAAAATTCTCCAGTCCTGGCAACATCCTCGTAAATCTCTTTTGTACCCTCTTGAGTACAATCACATATTTCCTCTAACCAGAACTGCACGCAGTATTCTAGATGTGGCCTAACTATGGCTCAAAGGACCATATGGCCTACTTTAGCTCCTATTTCTTATATTCTCATGATCAGACTCAACTTGGGCCCACATGTGAACTTCCTTGGCTGATGTAATAGGGAGTGAAACTGGACTTAGAAGAGAAAATGAAAGGGGAATTTTTTTTTAACGAAACAATTTTTCTGACCTTTGTAGTGTGGTTGTTTCTCCAGAATGTCCTCCAAGAGCTGGTGTATTCTGGCATCTATGACAAACGCGATGATTTCACGGTGGTTTTGCAGCCCTTTCTCAGAAACATGGAGATTCCTCTCACTGCAGTAAGTCTATAAAAATCCAATGACTCTGATATCAGGAATGTGAGGAGGGAGCGAGAGGCAAACCTGGAAAGTCCGGGGATGCGAAGGTCTTGCCAAAGTTAATGACAGGACCCCATTGTAGTTTTTTTCTTCGGTTCCCTGCCTGGCAGCCGACCAAATAACCAGCGGCGAGATCGAATCAGGGTACGTGGGGACGGTATTGGGCAATTGGGAAGGGGGTGGGGGGAGGTGGGGTGGAAGGCTTGAGAGGGTAGGAAGAGATTTGCAATTGGGAAGGGTAGAAGGCCAGATATCGGGGCTTGACTGGGGGTGGTCTGCGATCATGGTGGGGCGAGAGAGAGGCCGCAATTGACAGAGGGGAGGCTGTAGGCTTCCTTGAGGGGCTAGAGGGAGCACTCAATTGCACTATGGAAGCCTGATTTAAATATGTTAATGAAGTGTCCCATCTCTCCAAGGCGGGACACTCACACGGCACGAAACCCGCCGCCGTGTAAACGCAAATGGGCGCGTGCACGGCGGGTTGGGGATGTGTTCCCCATTTTTACCCTCCCCGACCCCCTCCCACCTGTCGCGAGGGGGTTAATTACAAGGCCAAAATCATTTGGTTTGAAATTGCACGATGTGATGACTTTAAAAAAAATTTCACGAGCAAATGTTAAAATGTGTTGTTTGCACAAGAAGTATTTGATCCATGGCACAGTGCAGGCGGCTGTTGCGAAACAAATGTTATTGGCCTCATTCCAAGGATGTTAGCTCCCAAGGTCCCTCCTCAGGTAGGTCAATGACTGCCAGTTGGCTTCTGGCCATGAGGCAGGGAGGTTTGGTCTGCAGCAGGGAAGCTTCTGGTTTACATCCAGAGTTAATATCTCATTGAAAATATCGCGCTCAAAGTGAGTTAAAAAGATACCATATTAATTAGGCTCTGGCGATGATGCTCCAACAATAGTGTTAGGTAGGGAATTTCAGGTCTGACCCAGTGATGAGGAAGGAACGACAATATAGATCTAAGTCAGGGTGGTGTGTGACTTGGAGAGAAACTTGGAGATGATGGTCTTTTCAGTGTTAGAGGGAGGAAGGTGCTGTTGAGGTAACCTTGCCGAGTTGCTGCAGTGCGTCCTGTAGATCGTACATACTGCAGCCATAGTGTGCCAGGAGTGGAGGAGGTGGATATTGAGTTCCATGGTAGTAACCTGCTCTGACCTGGGAGTGATTATAGACTGGAATCTAATTGAGGGGTTCAGATGGCTGACCCAGTGTACTGGTTGTTTGTTCCGCGAGAGACTATTTTGACCATGTTTTCTCTGTGTTCATTGTTCCTGACAGGATGGTAAACCCGATCTCAGCTACTTTTCACAGGATGGCTTCCATTTCAGTGACAGGAGCCGTGCCTTGTTAGCCAGCGGTCTTTGGAATAACATGGTGTGTATACGGTTTTTTTATTTCCCATTTATCTGTAGCTGCTCTGTCACTACTCTTGCAGCCATACCAGCTTTCCATTGAAAGTAACACAATGGAAAATCGGGCTTGCATTTTAAAATGGGGCCGGTTTTACCCTTTGGCAGGAGGTTGTAAATTACCACCCTGCCCTCCCCTCACCTCACATATCTGGCTGTCAGTTGGTGGAGTGAAACTTGGATTGTAGCCTGGAATTACATAGAATGACATAGAATGTATAGCACAGAAACAGGCCATTCAGCCCAACTGGTCCATGCCAGTGTTTATGCTCGGCATGCGCTTCCCACCTCTTGATTAGATTCCAGCCTGTAATCACTCCCAGGAATCCATCATTCTATAATGTTGTGTAGTTGGAGCGACACTGTACAACATTATTCTACAAACGCAACACATTCATACCAAACCCCTCCCGCCTGTTATGTTATCTGATGTGTTACCCTACTTAAACCACTAGACAAGTTAACACGAAAGCAAAATACTGTGGATGCTGGAAATCAGAAAATGTTGGAAACACTCAGAAGGTCAGACAGCATCTGTGGAGAGAGAAAAACACAGGGGTAGAAATTCCGTCGCGCCTCTGTTGCAGCATCAACCCAGGCAGAGCGGTAACATTTGTGTCGGGAAATGGTTTGCGTCTCCAGCTGCAAGATTTACCCTGAGTGTGGAGCAGAGCACGAAGGGGGTGGTTCCACACCTCTTTTATAGCGCTAGGCCGGCTGAGCAAATGAAAATCCCGAAGTAAACAGCTGGCCTCCGAGGACCCTAAGAGAGGCTTCTGTGAAACAAAAATCTGAAAATAAACACCAAAAACATTCCCAATACTATCCTGACGCCACATCCACCTGAATCGCAAAAATAAAAAAAATAATAAACAATCACACTTCCCTTCGGTACACATTCCTTCCCTCACTGCGGCCGCTACAGCTGGAACTGCCAGCTTTCACAGGCGGTCCCATTAGGGCGCGCTGCGGGGCGCTACGGATTGGACGAGCTTCAAATTTCGAGCCGGTGTCACAACCGGGGGCGTTGCACACTGGCTCGCCCCTCCCGGCCGGTACTGCTCCGCGCCCCCTCAAACCCGGCACCGAATGTCCCAGCGGAGCGCTGGAAGTGGCCGCCTGCCCAGAAATGCTCTCAGTCGCCACTATCGCCCTCCGGGGCGAAAACAGAGGCAGCAACCAATCGAAAATCCAGCCCAGAGTGTTTCAGGTCAATGATCTTTTTTCTCAACTGGAAAAAGTTAGAGATGTAACAGTTTTTAAGCACGTACACAAGCAGGGAGGGGCGAGGAGGAAGAAAGAATAAAAAGGAAGGTGTGTTGATAGGATGGAAGGCAGGAGAAATTAAATGACAAAAGGGATGATGGTGCAGGGCAAAAAGTGTTGCAGCACTGTCGGACAGGTTTACACCCAAAAGTGTTCATACGATAGTATCACATAGCATAGTTTCTTTGTTTATATACCACTCTCTTATGTATATATAGGATGCCATTCCTAATTTACTGTTATCTGTACTACTTTGCCTGACGAGAACATAACTCCAGGAGACAATGATGGGCATTTACCCCTCAGTCCACGATGGGACGCCCTTATCCTAGGTCACTCTAATAGAACCTCTAGCCCTCAGTGCTGCAACAAACTGCTTCCTATTGGACCATACCGAGTTGCTTTGTAAACAATCGCATTTAAAAACTAAGAACCGAAAATACTGATTTGGAATTTCTGCATCTTGGCCTGATAATATCGTAGCTCTTTTTGCAACTAACAAAATGTCACCAGCACTTTGGAAGATTCCACAATAGTTGTCTGCGTTCCCAAACACTTTGGGTTCATTGACCTTTTGCCATTGCTGTTTCTAGGGAAAAAAAGCAAAACAAGCATTATCTCAAAAGTCTTAGCTAATCTGAGATACTTCAGATAAGATAAAGGATTGCTGTGCATCAATGAACTGTTTATTTTTTATGTCATTATTGCGGTATTTCTTTCTCAATAAGTGATGAGAAAGAAAAAATAAATTTGTTTAGATCAGAGGTTAAATTCCTTGGGCGTTTCAAACCTATTTAATTTAAAAACAAAATGATAAGGAGATGGCTGTTGATAAAGCTCTACTGCGTATTAAGCAGGGGATTTAGTGGATCACGCACATCAAACTCAGTCACGATTCTATACAGTGCTGGATCTTTTACATCCACCTGAGAGTACAGGTGGGGCCTCAGTTTAATTTCTCATCTGAGTAATGGCACCTCTGACAGTGCAGCACTCCCTCAGTACTGCACTGAAGTGCCAGCCTGGATCGTGTGCTCATGATTCTGCAGTGCAGCTTAAACCCACGGCCTACTGACTCAAAGGCGAGAGTGCTGCCACTGAAAAGCTTGGTTAAAGAGATGGATTTTAAGTAGGAAGATGCAAAGGTGAAGACGTTCAGGGAAAGCGTGGGGCTTGTATGGCTGAAAACGTACCCACCAATGATGGGGCGAAGAGGAGAAACCAGAGATGGAGAAATGCACAATTCTCAGGGATTTGTTGGGCTGGAGGAGGTTACAGAGAGGTGACAGAAAGTTTATGCTGACATTAATTTTTACGTTGATGCCAGGTTTCTGTTTGTGCCGCCTATCAGTGGTTGGCCAGAAGTCAGATTTCTCTTCCTACAAAGAGGAAAGTTCTGGAATGTTTTCTCAGCCAAATTGGCAGAAACAGGCGTCAGGTTGCTTGCATATTTTAATGAGGGGCCTAATACCTGTTGAAGGACCCCTCTGTAAATTTAGTGCCCAGCTCCGAATTCTGCAGTGCCCCTGGGGCCACCAATGAAAGTTGAGAGTCTGCACCTCTGGGGTCTACCTGCCTTTCTTCTGACACATTCCCGGTCCATGGGAACCTTTCTCCTCTATGCCACATTTTCCATGCTTTGCTCCCCCTCTGCTATTCTGCTGTAACCATTTTCACCTCCTCTGGCCACATCTTTTGTTTCTCTGACGAAAGGTCATTGACCTGAAGCGTTAACTCTGTTTCTCTCTCCACAGTATTCCTGCTGAGAATTTCCAACATTTTCTGTTTTTATTTCAGATTTCCAGCATCCGCAGTATTTTGCTTTTGATTTTTGTTTCTATACTTGTCTCATCATCACCTCCTTTTGCCTTGCACCATCATCCCTTTTGTCATTTAATCACTTCTGCCCTCCACCTATCCCCTTTGTTCTCCCCTTTCTCTGCCTCTGTACTTGCTTAAAAACTGTTAAATCTCTAGGGGGGAGAAATTCGGTTGGTTAGCGCCACCCGTTCGGGGCCCAATCACCTCCCACGCTGTCAGCACCTGCTGCGAACTTCAGTGAAGGTTTAGTGGCGGCACTGGCAATTTGCGCTGCGTTCACTAGCACTGCCCACTCGGTGATGTCACCGAGCGTGCAACGCCCCCGTAATCCCGCACTTGCAAAATTGACTCTTTAGCCTGCGGTAGTGCCTGTCGATATCATCCAGAGTGCCAGGTAAATGCTGAAATTTCACTTTTTCAACTTTTATTTATGTGTTGCAGTAGTGGGGAAGTGTGGGTGAGGTTTATTGAATTTTTCAGCAGGAACTGTTTTTTCAGGTGCATCCTAGTGCCAAAAGATTGAGTAGGCCCTCCCGCAGTATCGCTCCATTAGCACCCTAAGAGGAGTGTAGAACGCTTCTCTTAGCGCTCCACTCTCCTCTTGAGGTAATACAACTGAATATCCCACTTTGAGGCGGTAGACATCGCCCAGTGCTAAAGGTAGGGTTCTGGGGGCCGTCACCGCCTCAAAGCGGGCGATACCGAATTTCTAGCCCTTAACATTTTCCAGTTCTGATGAAAGGTCATCAACCTGAAATGTTAATTCTGTTTCTCTCTCCACGGATGCTAAATTACCCGCTGAGTGAATTCCAGCATTTTCTGGTTTTTTCTCTCTCAGAAACACTGTTTGTTCAAGAGGTTACTGATATGGGAGTTTAGAGGAAAGGTCTTGTCCCTCGTTAACAAATAATCCAGATGTGATACTGCACGGTGAGGTTTTTGCAAAGGCCCTAGAATCAGAGTACTTAGCAATGAAGTAGATGCTGGAGGATCGGCCAATCTCTGATAATGTCATGTTAATTGCTGCAGCGATATACAAATGATCAAAGATAGTTCAAGTGCGATAAGACATTTGCCTTGCCTCTTGCTGCTGTTATCGTCACTTCTCTTGTTGTTACTACAATTGCTGCCTCTGCCACTTCTACAATGTGGCCATTCCCATTTTATTTGAACATTTCTGTTTATTCTGGCCTCATTGCTTTCACCTCACCACCCCACTCCCGCCAACCCATTCCTATTTCTATTTCTCTTATTCATTCTCAGGATGTGAGTGTTGCTGGCGAGACCAGTATTTATTGCCCATCCCTAATTGCCCTTGAGAAGGTGGTGGTGAGCCGCCTTCTTGAACCGCTGCAGTCCGTGTGGTGGACATACTCCAAAAGTGCTGTTTGGTAGAGAGTTGCAGGATTTTGACCCAGTGATGATGAAACAACTCTTCATGTTGTCTCTGTCCTTCCTGCAAGGTTATTTGGAAAGATCTGCGGGGTGGGGTTAATTGAATAGCTCTTTCAAAGAACCGGCACAGTCACAATGGGCCGAACAACCTCCTTCTGTGCTGTATGATCCTATAGAGGTGCCTCCAGGTTGTCAAGTCTAATTAAAACCATGCTGATTATGGCATTGGCTTAAGGCACTGAGCCCAAATGTGGTGCGGCATCAGTAATGGAACATGGAACGGAACAACATAGCCCCTCATATCTGGTCTGTAGATGCGTCCCTCACCTTTTGGCTCATGCGATAGCACAGGGGCAAACGCTATGGCTGTCAAATGCCGGGATGTGGACCCAACCCGATAATGAGTTCAACAAAATGGCGGGTGACGCGGTCGCACTCCACTGCGCTGTGCCACGGCCTGGTGGCGCACGAGTTTTCAACCCGCCATATTGGACTTAGCAACAGGCGGGCTGGAGCAGCGGCAGTTCAGGTTTGCTGAATCATTCGATCAGTCCGAACTTCAGATAAGGCAAGATTGCAATCTGAACCAAAAGATAAAAACAATGATGATCATATCAAGGTCTAAAAGCATCTTTGAAGGAGTGAAACACTTCACCTGGCCTCCTCATACACAAGTCCCTATAAATAATGAGCCCTAAACCAAGATATTGTGTGTTTAAATTCAAACTTGCTACTGCCAAGGTCAGAGTCTGCACTGCTAATTGCGCTGTGACGAAATCTTTCAACAAGTGTGGCACTGAACCTCAATCTCAAGTCCATCTGTTCTTCTTCACAGCTCGAACCCAGTGGGGAGAAAAATGAAGTCCTTGAATGCTCAGCAACAAACCCTCGGTTGCATTGTCCGACCCAGGTAAGATCAGACCGGTATGTCTGCTGATCTCGGACTACATAAGTCGCTCTGTGCTATTAATCATTCCTCCTGTGTTCAGCACCTTGGGATGTTTGCTGTTTAAATGGAAAGTTGTACTGCTGTATCATAATAACTTGCTGTATCTGTCAATTCCCGCAGAAGAGACCCTTCCTCTTCACTTACCGAAACAGCGACTATGCAAAAAGTCTGGATGCGGAGATGGGGATGGCAAGTCAGCAGGTAAACTACATCGCCAACAGATGTTTTTCATCTTTGTGACTTGCACCTTCATCACTTTCTCCCTTGTTTGGTTCCTCCCATCTTCCTGATCTGCGTCGAATTATTTTCAGCTCTCCTTCACAACTTGGGTTGCCAAAATGTGCAGAGAATCATTTTCACAGCACAAGTCTTTTTTATTTTATTGCTAAATGATTTTCTTTCCCTTTCCGTTGTAAGACTGCTCTGTGCAGCCTGGGTGCTGCTGAAGGTTGATGTTTCAGATATGACCTTTCACAAGGAAGTTCTGACCCAGTCACATCCAAATAGATGAACCTAGCTCTTTCTTTTAGTGGTTGGTCAACCTGCTGTGCACTTCCAGCACTTTCTGTTCTTAATTAAATGTAGTAATTTACACTTTCAAATAAAAGTAATTACGTGCATCAACAGTGTTCTTTCGATAAATTTGTGTCTCATTTTTAACCAGGATTCTGGGAGTGAAGTGATATGTATGGAAAGGGACCCATCCAATGCTGTTCCAGTCTCAGGTACAGTAAAGGCACACGGTTATAGCAATGCCCTATCAACTCAGTCAGATTCAATCTCTGGCCATGCACCCACTGGTAAGCAACGGGTTTGCAAGGAATATTGGCTCAAGTAAGGTGACTCAAGCAATAATTCACATTGTCGGAAAGATTATGCTTTCACCAACCTTCCCCTTGCTCTCTCATTGCTTCACTTCAAGAGTTCACTCTTACTGTGGGGATTACAGGTGGGGATTGCCAACTCCCTTAGGAATTTTTTTCCAACACTCTTGTAGACAATGTCAGCATTAGTCTCTGTGCAGGTTAGGTGCTGTGTCACAACAATGTGGCTAACTCTAGAACATAGTAACATAGGGGCAGGAGTAGGCCATTCAGCCCCTTGAGCCCATTCCGCCTTTCAATAAGATCATGGCTGATCTGTACCTTAACTCCATTTACCCACCTTGGTTCCATATCCCTTAATATCCTTACGTAACAAAATTCTATCAAACTTAGTTTTGAAATTGTCAATTGGCCTAGCCTCAACAGCTTTTTGGGAGAGAGAGTTAAAACTTTCCACTACCCTTTATGTGAAGAAGTGCTTCCTCGCATCACCCCTGAACAGCCTAGCTCTAATTTTAAGGTTATACCCCCTTGGAAATAGTTTCTCTCTAGCTACCAAAAGCAAACCAAGCACTAGGGTATATTGCTGGAGGGAAAGAACTGGAAATGAGAGAAGTTATGCTAAAGCTGTATCGAAACTTGGTTAGACCACACTTGGAGTACTGCGTACAATTCTGGTCACCATATTATAAAAAAGGATATAGAGACACTGGAGAGGGTGCAGAGAAGATTTACAAGGATGATTCCAGAAATGTGCCTGTAGACATATCAGGAAAGGATAAACAGGCTGGGTCTCTTTTCTCTTGAAAAAGAAGGTCGAGGGGTGACCTCATAGAGATCATTAAAATAATGAAATGTTTTGATAGAGTGGATACAAAGTGTTCCCATTCATAAGAAAAGCAACACTAGAGACCATCAATATAAGATAGTCACCAAGGAATTAAATAGGGAATTTAGAAGGAACTTCTTTACCCAGAGAGTGGTGAGAATGTGAAACCTGCTACTACAAGGAATGGTTGAGGCAAAAAGTATGGATGCATTTAAGGGGAGGCTAGATAATCATATGAGGGAGAAGGGAATAGAGGCTTATACTAATAGAGTTAGATGTAGAAAGACGGGAGGAGGCTCGAGGAGCATAAAGGCCGGAATGGACTGGTTGGGCCGAATGGCCTGCTTCTCTGCTGTGTATCCTATATGTAATCCTATGTAGGAGTTAGCTCAGGGTGGGACTGGAAGTGAGAATCAGGTAGGGTCAGGGATTGTAGCAAGAATCAGGCCCAATCAAAGATTCACAAAAACTTCATTGGACCAGTTTAGACCAAGTCTGATTCATTCTACGACTGAACTAAAGACACTTTTGTCAATTTTCCTAGCTACGTGGAAATACATTTGAGAAACCTAGAAGCAGTGATGAGGTATTCATTAACATGGACAGATAGTAGAAAGAGGCCAAATCTCCATGGCCTTTCTGGCACACTCCCGCCAATCTCCAGCGGGTATGCAATGGAAGGGTAGAAAATTAGGCCGCGACCTTGATATGGCTCAGAGTTTCGATCCGCTTTGTTTGAGGTGGGGTGAAAGGCAGGGGCTCTGTTCATCCCAAACAAGGCCAGGAGTGGGCATAGCTCTATTTCAAAAGTGAAAGATGTGGGCCTACCATGCTTCCCCGATTTTCCCTAATTTTCCACAAGATGTCTTTTATAAAGTTGATCATAAACTCTGTCAGTGGACATGACCTGAAAGTCAAAAGAGGTAAAGGCCATATTTTAGCACAGCAATTTTTAGGTGGCCTCTACAAGCATCAGTCAGTTTCCATATGTACGCTGATGACGTCCAGCTCTACCTCACTACCACTTCTCTCCACCCCTGCATCACTAAATTGGCAGACTGCTTGTCTGACATCTAGTTCTGGATGAACAGAAATTTTCTCCAATTGAATATTGGGAAGACTGAAGCCATTGTTTTCAGTCCCCGCCACAAACTCCGTTCCCTAGCCACTGACTCCATCCCTCTCCCCAACTTCTGTCTGAGACTGAACCAATTCGCAAACTTGGTGTCATATTTGACCCCGAAATTACCTTTCGACCACATTTCCGCAGCATAATTAAGATCGCCTATTTTCACCTCCGTAACATCGCCCATCTCAGCCCTTGCCTCAGCTTATACCTCTAGACTTGACTATTCCAACGTAGTCCTGGCTGGACTTACACATTCTACCCTAAGTAAGCTAGAGGTGATCCAAAATTCAGGTGCCTGTGTCCTAACTCGCACCAAGTCCCACTCACCCATCACCCCTGTGCTCGCTGACCTACATTGGCTTTCGGTTAAACAGCATCTCAATTCCAAAGTTCTCGTTCTTATTTTCAAATCCTTCCATGGTCTCGCCCCTCCCTATCTCTGTAATCTCCTCCAGCCCCACAGTCCCCCGAGATATATGCGTTCCTCTAATTCTGCCCTCTTAGTGGCTGTGCCTTCTGTTGCCTAAGCCCCAAGCTCTGGAACTCCCTGCCTAAACCTCTCCGCCTCTCTATATCTCTTTCCTCCTTCAACACGCTCCTTAAAGCATACCTCTTTGACCAAGCTTTTGGTCACCTGTGCTAATTTCTACTTATGTGGCTCCAGGTCAAATTTGTATTGCATAATACTCCTATGAAGAGCTTTGGGACGTTTCAATACGTTAAAGGCGCTATATAAATATAAGTTGTTGTTGTTATAAATAGGGCTTGGGGGCAGCTCCGAACCTCAGAGCCTTCAGCGGACCTGCCAGCCTTTCCAATATGGCGGACACGCAAGATGCACCCCTAGTGGAAGGCTATAAACTGTTTCCTGTGGATTTTCAGGCCCCAAAACCTTCAGAAGCAAAATCATTCGCTCCGCCAACTTAATTTTGATTTGTCAGGTTTCTACAATAAGTGTAATTAACCCTTCTTTCATCAAAGGAGTAAAGTCATTTTGAACATTCTTTATTGGCCAGCCTCCACTGTAGTTTACGCTTCCTCAGTCAATAGGATGATCCCTCAAAGGGCATCAGCAGTGATAATATCCATAAAATCTTATGTGTGAGTTTTCGGGTGTTATCATTTCAGCTGACCTGGGTGGAGCTGGTTTTGGAGTGCACTCGACTAGCTGTAAATATATTTTTATTGGCACCTTCCATCCATTTACAAATAAACAGATATAGGCCAGGACAAAAGCAGAGTGCGTTGGAGCCCATGCAGTGCTAGATTATGGGTCAATACCCGCTGACCTCACCTAAGTGCGCAGAGTGGCCACATATCTGATCTAATTTCCACTGTAATAGCACTGTTGTTTCTAAACTATTACTAGCATTATCAGCTCCAGAAAAATCTAAGACAAAAAGCATAAGTATGTTGCAACACAAGATGAATCCAATTTTTGTGCGTAATTCTTTGCCCCAAGTACCGCAGTTTAACTGTCGCTCATATCTAGTGCTTTTCTTCCTCCACCAGTCCACCAGCTCAGACCAGCGGACATAAAGGTGATCGCTGCCCTGGGAGACTCCCTCACGGTGAGTGTGGACAACAGGAGACAAAACAAAATTGCTTTTCGGGATTGTCCTGGTATTGTTAAGATTTACGATGCTTGCTTTATAGAACCTACTATTTGCAGCTACATGGGCACTGCACAATCCTTCAAACCTGCCAGCTGCTCTGTGAAGCTACCAGCTATCCTTCAAACATTTTAGGGGTACTTAGCCTGGCCTGCAGACTGGTACTTGTTCAATTGGACGGCAGAGCCAGAGAATTGTAATGGAGCAAGGTCTGTCCTAATTTCCTACCCCTGACTCTGTCGTCCACTTGAACAAGAGGAGAAACGGTGGAAAGGGTTTTAATTGGTAAGAAGAATATAAATATTAAACTTTAAATTTAAGCTAATTTAGCTTCCAAAATGGGGAAGTTTGTCTTTAAGGCCTGTTGTGCTGTGAAAAATTTCCTTTCAGCTAAATTGAATTACATAGAATTTACAGTACAGAAAGAGGCCATTCGGCCAGTGTTTATGCTCCACACGAGCCTCCTTCCACTCTATCTGCCCCTGTTGGCATACCCTTCTATTCCTTTCTCCCTCATGTACTTATCTCGCTTCCCCTTATGCAACTATGCTATTTGCCTCAACCACACCAGGAAGTGTGAATGAGTAGGGATGAAGGTACCAGCATTAAAAGATGGTACTGGTTTAAAAATATTCTTATCATTCTTCACATGTGATCTAAGATACAAATCTAGCCGTGGCTATTCTGAGTTCTCAATATCAACTCTCTTTTTTTTAATTCAATAGGAGCAGGAGTAGGCCATACGGCCTCTCGAGCCTGCTCTGCCATGGCTGATCTTCTTCATCAACTTCATTTTCCCGTCCAATCCCCATATCCCTTGATTCCCTTGGTGCCCAAAAATCTATCAATCTCAGTTTTGAATATACTCAACGACTGAGCATCCACAGCCCTCTGGGGCAGAGAATTCCAAAGATTTACAACACTCTGAGTGAAGAAATTTCTCCTCATCTCAGTCCTAAACAGCCGACCCCTTATCCTGAGACCCCGAACCCTAGTTCTAGACTCTCCAGCCAGAGGAAACAGCCTCTTAGCATCTACCCTCTAAGAATTTTATATGTTTCAATGAGGCCAGGTGTCTTCTCACCAAGGTAGCGAGATAATTGGAAGGAGAGTCTCTAGTGATCTTCCCTCACGAGCTTTCTGGAAGTCAGCTGAGTGTGGTATTGGGTGATGGTCACCTTGTTCCTGCTCTTTTATCTCCTAGGGAGCAGCAGGAGAAGAAAAACTGAGGGTGTGGGGGGGTGGTGGCGGGTTGGGGGGGGCGTGGGGAAGAAGTTTTTGTGCCTTTGTTGGGATTGTAACATCTACAAAGTGACCACACGGCTTTCCCAATATCTTGCTAGATGTGCACAAAAGCCAGTGTGGCACTGAACCAAACCAACCAACATTGTGAATTGTACAATACAAGTCGGCGTGAGTTTTGAAAATAGTGCATTAAATAATGTTTTGCATCCATACTGTAGGCAGGTAATGGAGCGGGATCAAAGCCCAATGATATTTTGGACATTATCACTCAGTACAGAGGACTTGCCTGGAGGTTAGTAATTGTTGCTCTCCCTTTCAGTTTAGTGCCATATGTAAAGTTTCACCATTTTGTTCTCGGCTTCTTGTGTGTTTATTGCTAATCTTTAAATGGGATTTCCACAATAGTGCTGTATAGTAACAGTAAATACTCACTTCTAAGTCTGAGCATTCCTGGCGAATCCCAATCATGACTTTCAGATCTGAAGCACTATTTGCCAGATCTCTGAATCTCAAATTAGGATTCATTTCTCAGCCCTGCCCTGGAGTGTCAGTCTAGATTTTGGACTCAAATTTCTGGAATGGGACTTGAACCCACAACCTTCTGGCTCAGAGGTGAATGTGTTCCAACTGAGTCACAACTGATACAATTAATGTTTTAAAGGAGGAGAGAGAGGTAGAGAAATGTAAGGAGGGAATTCCAGAGTTCAGGGTCTAGACGACCGAAGGCACGGTCGTCAATGGTGTGGCGATGAAAATTGGTGATGCGCAAGAGGCCAGAATTGTAGGAGCACAGAGATCTCAGTGGGTTGCAGAGCTGGAGGAGGTTACAGAAATAGGGAGGGGCGAGGCCATGGAGCGATTTGAACAATGAGGACATCCCATTGCTAAATTGGTAGGCCTTGCAACCATTTTACACCCGATAAAGGGACACAAGTTATACCAATTTCTACCCCGATGTCTCAGGATGTTGCAAGTATTTTGCTTCCATTTCATAATCGGTGTGTGAATTTCACTGCAAATGGAGGCAAAGAGAAATGAGCATCTTTCTTTTGTGTTACACAGCATCGGAGGAAATGAGAATATAACAACTGTCACAACATTGACAAGTAAGTAGCGGATATTCTACAATATTGTTCATTCACATCATTTTCTTCTCTAGCTATCACTCTTCAGGGTTCTTATAATCACAGTTACTGCCACAATACGTGCCACTTAGACCATGAGCATTTCAGAAGGTAGACTGTCATCCCAGAGTCTCCCTCACGCAATGTTCCTATCCCCATCCCCATACTTTTACAATAGGCGTGGGTTCAGTGTTCCTATTATATTGAGGTAGGAGAGTTTGTTCACAGCCTCCTGCCTCACTTTCGATGCCTGGGACCACTGGCAGCCCCAGTTAAAGTCTCCCAGAGATACCTGGTACAAGGACCTGACTAGAGGGGTTTGTGCGAGTCCTTGGGGCAGGCTGAAGGTGGAGAGGACAAGTAAATATATTTCTTACATTTCCACCCAATGATCTGCTCTCCAGCAGTAATTAGAAGGTCTGGCTGCCCGCAGCTGGTAGTGCAGCTACAGGCTCTAAGGCCTGAATTTGCACTGTTGTTTTCTGCCCAGTTTTTAGATGCAAGACTGGGGGACAGGCTTTTGCCTGGTGTGCACACAGGCCTTGCAACTGACTTGGGACAGGAAGTTCCTGCTTCCTCTCAAACACTGGAGGGAAAAGCAGTGAACTTCCTTGATGTCCCTGAAACTGTACTCCATATCCACTCACTCTATCACAAGCATATTGTGACTGCAACATCTACAGGATGCAATGCCATAACTCACCAAGGAGCTTACTTTGACAGCACTTCCCTCTCTTGCAATCTTGGCCACCAAAAAGGACAAGAGCAGCAGTATCCAAGTCGCACAACGATCGTGACTCTGACATAAATCGCCGTTCCGTCATCGTTGGTGGGTCAATCTCCTGGAACTCCAAACTCAACACTATTGGAGGAGCACCATCGGCATAAGGACTTGAAGGAGCTCTGCGATAAAGCCCACCAACACCTTCTCAGGGTCACGGGAAAGGCAATAAATGCGGCCTTGTCAACATCACCCATATCCTGAGATCAATTAAAAAAGTGCTATGCTGCTCCTATCAGGGGCTTAGCAGATATCCATTGATAAAACTGTATGCAAACTGCTTCCCTGATCCATTTATAGTTCTGCACAAGAATCTTCAACTCGGTCTCCTGTTTATGTCTCTATCAGATGCTGATATCAGGGCATTATATTATTAACCTCTTGGGTGTGTATGTATTTATAGTTCCATAACAATTAGAAGTTATATCTTATTTTCTTTCCAGATATCCTCCGTGAGTTTAACCCATCGTTGGTTGGATATTCCACTGGTATTGGTCGTCAAGATACCCCCCAGTCTTTCTTGAATCAGGCTGTCGCAGGAGCTGAAGCTCCGTATGTCTAACTTCTCTGGGTCATTTCATGGGTGTCTGGACTTGTCCTGGGTTTGGGTGTCTGGTCTTCTCATACTTGTGCTTGGGTGTCTAGACTTGTCCTATCTGGGTTTGGATGTCTAGACTTGTCCTACCTGGGTTTGGGTGTCTAGACTTGTCCTAACTGGGTTTGGGTGTCTAGACTTATCCTAACTGGGTTTGGGTGTCTAGACTTGTATTAACTGGGTTTGGGTGTCTAGACTTGTCATACCTGGGTTTGGGTGTCTAGACTTGTCCTACCTGGGTTTGGGTGTCTAGACTTGTATTAACTGGGTTTGGGTGTCTAGACTTGTTCCAACTGGGTGTGGGTGTCTAGACTTATCCTAACTGGGTTTGGGTATCTAGACTTATCCTAACTGGGTTTGGGTGTCTAGACTTGTATTAACTGGGTTTGGGTGTCTAGACTTGTCCTAACTGGGTTTGGGTGTCTAGACTTATCCTAACTGGGTTTGGGTGTCTAGACTTGTCCTAACTGGGTTTGGGTGTCTAGACTTGTCCTAACTGGGTTTGGGTGTCTAGATTTGTCCTAACTGGGTTTGAGTGTCTGGACTTGTCCTAACTGGGTTTGGGTGTCTAGACTTGTCCTACCTGGATTTGGGTGTCTGGACTTGTCATACCTGTGTTATCATATCCACTCCATCCTTATATTATGGAGTTGAATAGTATATGCGCTACATGATTAATCTGAGAGTTGTGGAGAGGTTCCACAATCCTTTATCTTCTTGAGTTTTACTAGTGGTTGGTTGTCACCATCAGATGATTGGGTGGCTGAAAATGGCTGGTAAGGAAAATTGCCCATGGTCTGTGGAGGGAATTAGCTTATTGGGTAAAATGGCTCCCATTCTTTCTATACTCCAGTTCTTTTGATCATATTGTGACACCAGCTTGTCAGCATTCTTGCATCTATTGCACTGGCGACAGTGAACTCAGGCACTCGCTCACTAGGACAACCAAATGTAAGATGAATGATGGGGTTGTTATAATTCTGGGGAGGATGCTGGTAATTGGCTGCCACTGGTGAGATAGATTATATTTACAAGACCGATGCTTGTTTTCTGTGTCAGGAGAAAAAATGAAACAAGAAGGAAATCCATTAAGAAAAGCAATTAAATGAATCAGTTGTACAATATTAAATCACAACCGGTTGAACAAACCCTGTTTAAAATGAAGCTTGCTGACACTATCTTCTTTATTCTCCAACATTTCACAGGGAGTTGATGATCCAAGTCAGAAAACTGGTGAAGCTGCTGAAAAATGATTCGGTAAATCTGTAGTAACAAAAGTTGCGTGGCTTTAAGTTTACACGAAGCTGCCTCATGCCCGGCACCGAGTTGGCAGTCTGACTCAGAGAGACCATAGGATGATTGATGCGGGAAATGAGACACAGAGAATGGAGGAAGCTTTGCTCAGTATCTTAACTCTGTGATAGGGATGGTAGCATAGTGGTTATGTCACTGGACTAGCAATCCAGTGGTCTGGATTAATGATCAGAGGATGTGAGTTCAAATCCCACCACGGCAGCTGTGGAATTTAAATTCAGTTAATTAAATAATCTGGAATAAAAGGCTAGTATCAGTAATGGTGACCATGAAACTACTGGGTTGCTGTAAAAACTCATCTGGTTCACTAATGTCCTTCAGGGAAGGAAATCTGCTGTCCTTACCTGGTTTTGTCTATATGTGGCTCCAGACCCACAGCAATATGGTTGACTCTTAACTGCCCCCTGAAATGGCCTAGTAAGCTACTCAGTTGTACTAAACTGCTACAAAGAATGGCGGTTCACCACCATCTTCTTTAGGGATGGGCAATAAATGCTGGCGTTGCCTACGATGCCCACAACCCATGAAGGAATAAATTTTAAAAAAGATACTTGGCCTGGGAGTTGGAAGGTTTACAACCATATTCAAGTTTCCCATAGTCCTCTGCTCCATTGGTGTTGCAATATGAATGATCCGGTCCTTGGCAGGCTATTGCTCCCCAAACCAGCTCGCCTGTAATTTTGTCTCGATTGTGATTGACTACACATGAGTTATCCCCTATTTGCCATTCATACTTTAATCCATCGTGCTCTTTTACCGAGTACATTCCATTATCCATCTCACGGTTCCCGGGCAAGGATTGCCCTGACAGTTCCTGCTCCGCAGACCTTATTTTCCTTGCTTCAGAGCAAACATCAAGTCCATTCTTTTAGTCTTCCTTAAAAACAGGTATTAAAGGTGTTGTGTTCCAAACACAGATGAGACTGCACACAGGGAGGTTAAAGTAACAGTAACCTCAGTCTTTATTAAGACACTCCAGAGTGCGTAACAGGCCTTAGGGGCCGGCTTATATACAGTGCTCCAAGGGATGCTGGGATCCCTTGGGACTTCAGGGGATGCGCTCCCTGGTGGCGGAACATGGGAGTGCATGCTTTACAGATGTACAACAAAAGGGCCATATTAAAAATTCCTTCAGAGTGTTTGATGCTACTACTGAGAATCTTGAGCAGAAAGAGTTCAGTTCCCCAACATTAACATCCTTCACCTTAATCAGCACAGCAAAGAATGCAAAAAAAAGAATTGGCACAGATCCTCATATTCTATTTAATTGAAATTACAACATACATTCACACATATGCCTAGAAATTCGGGTCATCTGCACCTCCTGTTATACCGCCCCCCCCTGCCGGGGTTGCAAATGTCTTTTCGCTGGGCGTGGAGCTGCTAACGACTCCTGCTAAATTCGGCAGGAATATAGTGGCGGTGGTAAACCATAGCTCCCCAATCGGCTGCCAAGCGCAGCGCCGCGTTAGCGCCCTGGATCCTAAATTGGGCATTGCCCCCTGAAGCAGCACTGGGTGATGACAGCGACAGCTCTGTTTGTGTGCTGGGCTGTTGGCACAGCACCCCCACTCCACAGTGGTCCAGGTAGGACCATTTGTATAATGCAGAGTTTGAAGCTACATGGCCCAGTGCGTAGCGCTGTGTCCCGCTCCCCACACCCCCGCCCTGCTACTGCCCCAGAAAGGAAGTGGAGCGCTTTATTTTGCACTCCACTTCCTTTTGAGGGCGGTAACCGCAATTTCTCGTGAGAGGCGAGACTCCTGCGCCCCTCATGCCTCACCACTGTTACCGCCCCCAATTTTTCCTCCATAGAGTTATATAAACATGTACAATACAAATATAGTACTGTTCAGTGTGTAAATAATATCCAGAGTTGGGATCCTCTGCTATAATTCCATATAATAACTAAATTAGACAGGTGGACAAAGGAAAGTAATGGGTGGCGAGAGAACTGGCTGCGGAGATATACAGGCTTTTGGGTGGATTGGCTGAAATCAGGATTGAGCAGCAATCCGTGAACAAGCTCGGCAGAAGGGCAAAAATGTAAAGATAGGGATCGACAATTGGATGCAGCAACCAAACTGTAAAATGAGGAGCAGTATAGACACGGTCCAGAGGGTAATAGGGTTGGCAACTCAGGTTGGACGTATTCATAGAATCTTAGAAATTTATGGCACAGAAGGAGGCCATTCATCCAATCATGTCTATGCTGGTCAAAATAGAGCTATCCAGCCCAATCCCACTTTCCAGCTTTTGGTCTGTAGCCCTGCAGATTACAGCACTTCAGGTGCATATCCGAGTGTGTTATAAGTGTGATGAGCATTTCTGCATCTACCACCCTTTCAGGTAGTGAGTTCCAGACCCCCTCTGGGTGAAAAAAGTTCTCCTCAACTCCCTTCTAATCCTGCCACCAATTACTTTAAATCTATGCCCCTGGTTCATGGAATGATAGAATCATAGAATGGTTACAGCACGGAAGAAGGCCATTTGGCCCATCAAGCCCATGCCGGCTCTCAGTAAGAGCAGTTCAGCTCGTTCCACTCTCCCTGCTCTTTCCCCGTGGTTCTGCAATTTTTTTTCTTTCAGGTACTTATCCAACTGCCTCGTGAAAGCCGTGACTGAGTCTGCCTCCCCCACCCTTTCAGGCAGTGTATTCCAGATCCCAACCACTCGCTGTGTAAAAAAGTTTATTTCCTCTTGTCGCCTTTGGTTCTTTTGACAATCACCTTAAATCTGTGACCTCTGGTTCTCGACCCTCCTGCCACTGGGAACAGTTTATCTCTATCTACTCGGTCCAGACCCCTCATGATTTTGAACACCTCTATCAAATCTCCTCTCAAATCTGCTCCAAGGAGAACAACCCCAGCATCGCCAGTCTAGCCAAGTAGCTGAAGTGCCTCATCCTTGGGATCATTCTCGTAAATCTTTTCTGCACCTTATCTAAGGCCTTCACATCCTTCTTAAAAAGCGGTGCTCAGAATTGGACACAATACCCCAATTGAGGCCGAACCAGTGTTTTAAAAAGGTTCATTATATTTCCCACGTTTTTGAACTCTATGGAGCCTAAATTGCCCCGCGCTAGGTTTGGGATGGCCATTTCGCTGATAGAGATTTACAGGATTCGCCAGCCCCGGCATGGATTTGGGCACTTCGTGCAATAAAAATGTTGACTGCGCTAACCTGACGCTCCCCCTGCGTTTGTGTGGGACGCGACACTCGGCGCTGACGCACCGCGTAATGTCACACCGTTCTTTTAAAGGGGAAGGATGCTGTGATCTGAGCAGCACATTCAATGGCGCCCACTGGGCCACCAGGGAGAGTGTCGGCTGGGCCAGTGGCTGTCAGTGTTGGGCCGACTGAAAAGTCAGCCGACACTGTAAAGGGGATTGGAAAATGGTGGTCAAAGCCTCTGCTATTTTGACCCTGGCTTCTCTTAACAGCCTTGAATACATTTCACCTGGGTCCGGCGATTTATCCACTTTCAAAGATGCTAAAGCCCTTAATGCTTTCTCTTTCACTATGTTTCTGCAGGTTTCATCACGTGACCTCCTGCTTGCAACTGCCTCGTCCACACCCTCCCACCATTGGTTGGCCGAAACATCCACCCTTTCAGTGGATTGCTTTCCTACACCAATTGAAAAGCAAACAGGGTCTTAATTACCCGATTGGATGACGCTTGACTCTCAGTCAAACACCTTTATATCCTGGCTACAATATTTTTATAACTAATACATTTGTTCAAAAAAAATTTGAAAAAAAAAAATCACAATTTTTTTAAATGCCCCTATGATTTTTCTCCTGGGTTGCTCGTAGCAGTGCCCTGAAGATTAATCTTTAATTCCTGGAAACATCAGGACCACCTTGGGGATTGGCAACCCTAGTGGTTAATGGGATCAACAACAAGACCATAGGGAAATGTGCACTGGGGTAGGAAGCCAGGCAGAGGGTTGAGCGTAGAGGGTGGAGGGATCAGCAGGGTGATGGGCAAGTGACCAGTGGGTGGCAGAGACTGACAGAGGGGCAGATGGCCGCACGGGCAGTGAAATGGATAGCGGGGCACCAGCTCGCGTAGGGTTGGCAATGGATTGCTAATGACTGTGTGACTGTGTTTCAACAGAGAATTAATTTTCAAGAAGATTGGAAGATGATCACCTTGTTTATCGGAGCGAATGACCTCTGCAAATTTTGCGAGGATCCTGTAAGTGATATTGATGCAGACTGATGTGGAACCTTCACTAGAGTGTGGAAGCACTGCGTTTCCTCACTTAGCTCCACTGAACAGTGATTTTTCTTTCACTTTTCTCTCCCCTCCCTATCCCCATGGCAAGTCACGCTGGGAAACAGCTCCACAGATAAACTATGTTCAAAGAGATTTGCATCCACTATATAGATGGGCTGAGATATGGTGAATGGATTTTAACGTGGATAAATGTAGGAAAGAAAGAATTGCATTTAAATTGCATATTTCACATTCTCAGGATGCCCCATATTGCTACACGGTGTAGTCACTGTCATGTAAGTAAATGCAGTAGCCTATTTGTGCACAACAAGCTCCCACAAACAGCAATGAGAGGAATGGCCAGTTAACCTGTTCTTGGTGATGTTGGTTGATGGTTGAATGTTGTCCAGGACACCAGGAGAACTTCCTGATCTTCTTCGAAGGGTTATTAAAATGTAGTCCCCTACAAAAAGATAAGTCAGTGCTGATCAGGTGAACTGCACGTAGATGGCATCTCGGGTTAACTCTCTCATCTGTTTGCATGGCAGAAACTCTGCCCAGTTCCAGCTGAATTTTACATCGGGGCTTAATAAAGCAGCCTGATTCAGGCAGGCGGGCTGATCACACATTTACAGGCCCACCTAAATATAGAATCAGGGAGGTCAGTGGGATCAATGAAGTGGCTGAAGTACTGCCCTCTCCCCTCCCCCTCCTCTAATTTTCAACTCCTGCTGTACATTTTTCAGGCACAGAATGGATGTCCGTGAGCTGAATTTCTCCTCCCCCACCCCGCTCAGTCTGGAGTGGACAAGTCACAGATAGGGCTGTAACACTGATTCTCCAACCCACCGTCAATTTATCCACTAGACAGTACTGATGTACATATTCCCCAAGGTTTTCCAAATGAATGGGCTACTATTGCTGTTAGTCAGAAAAGCTAGGCCGAAATGTCCTTTAAATACAGGCAGTATTTTTCTCTGATTAGATTGGACAAATGATGAGAAAACCTGCCTATATTTTGGGATCTTGCTGTGCACAGAATGGTGTTTGCCTTCTTAACAACAGTCACTACATTTTAAAGTAATCAATTGTGTGATAGACTATGATGCATTTCAACAAAATAAGATGCAATCTAACTTATTATTAAGTAATGATTATCCTTCTTTTATAATCTGCAGAACAAATACTCTCCAGATAACTTTATGAACAGCATACAGGAAGTACTGGATATTCTTCACAGTGAGGTAAGGGTTACAAGTGCCTTTACTTTCCATGTTGTGGCTGCTGCCGCTTTGCAGTTTTAGCCAATTGGCATCTCTCTACTCACCCTCAAAACCTGCTGTTTGGTTGGGGTTCTTAGCATGAGCCCTGTTCTTCCCTTTGTCACTGATCGGAGTTCTACATGGAATGATGCCCGTACAAGGGTACAACATGGTGCCTGGAAATTCCTCACCCACCACCATGGCCCAGGACAGGTGCAACACGTCAGAAGTGTGTACTTCCCATCCGGCCTGCCGTGCCCCCGGATTTGGTGGCCCTGTCCTACCCCCCTGCCCACCAGCGCAGGCCGACTCTCCAGTGCTGGGTATCGGAGGTGGAATCAAAGAGCACAGCTATAGGCCTGAGAAGCCTGAGCTGTGGCCTTGGCCACCATCCTCGGGGTCTCTTTGCTGCTGGTCTCCACCAGCAGCCAGACCGCCTCAACGCCCGAGGATCCTCTGGCTTCCTGAAAAGATAAAAGAAAACGTAACTTTCGGAGGCCCTTTGCCTTATTGCTGGGCCCCCTCAGACCCTATCCATCCCCCTCCTCACCCTTCTCTCCCACCCCCACCATCTCGGAGAAGTTTTTTAAATCATTCATGGGATGTGGGCATCGCTGACAAGGCCAGCATTTATTGCCCAGCCCTAAAATGGCTCTGGCAGAAGATCCAGCTCCAGCTTCCTAGAGGATGTGAAGCACTCATCGCTCAAACTTCAAGGATTGCCCCTTCTTGCCTCATTAACATACAATTCTTGTATTCCCCCCCCATACCTTCTCTGCTCCAAGGAGAACAACCCCAGCTTCTCCAGTCTCTCCATGTAACTGAAGTCTTTCATCCCTGGGACCATTCTAGTAACTCTACTCTGCCCCCTCTCTAAGGCCTTAAAATCCTTCCTAAAGTGTGGTGCCCAGAATTGGCCACAATACCTCAGCTGGGGGCTAACCAGTAATTTATAAATGTTTAGTTACTAAACCATAGAAATGTACAGGACCAAAAAAGATCATTTTGAACCATGTGGTCGATTTCAAAGTTGAAACTTGGCAATTAAACTCTTTACCATGAAAGAAAGAAATAACTCGCATTTATATAGCACCTTTCACGACCTCAGGTCGTCCCAAAGTGCTTCACAGCCAATGAAGTACTTTTGAAGTGTATTCACCGTTGTAATATAGGAAAAGTGGCAGCCAATTTGGACACGGCAAGCTCCCACAAACAGCAATGAGACAATGACCAGATAATCTGTTTTAGGGATAAATATTGGCCAGGACACCAGGGAGAACTCCTCTTCTCTTCAGATAGTGCCACGGGATCTTTTAGGGCTTCGGTTTAACATCTAAATCTGAACGACGGCACGTCTGACAGTGCAGCACTCCCTCAGTACTGCATGGGAGGGTCAGCCTAGATTTTACGCTCAAGTCTCTGCAGGGGAACTTGAAATCTTGAACCCATGACCTTCTAACATCAGAGGTGAGAGTGCTACCAACTGAGCCACAGCGGACTTTGCACAACTCAGGAACCGTGAAGTCTACTGCAATCCTGTCCTGATAATGTGTTATCCTCAATCACACTCTGCTCAACTGAACTAAAAAGAAAGTTCCAGATTAATGCCACTCTTACATTTTGTTTTCAGGTCCCAAGAGTTTTTGTGAACTTGGTGACAGTTCTCAACATCATACCATTACGGGAACTTTTTACTGAACCACGAGTAAAGTGTCCACGGTTCCTTTTAAAGTTTGTATTCCACTTAACCATTCACAATCAAGAAATTGTGTTTTATAACTGCCAAGCGCACTTTGATTGCAAATCATATCAGCAGGAAGTAAGAGAGGGAGGGGAAAATGCCTTGACCTGTTCAACTGACTTATCACTTTGTAGGGGACTAGTTTTTATAACTCTTACAAGCAGGTATTGCATCATTGTAACAAAGCAACGTGCAGAGGAGCATCCACTGAGGCCTACAGTTAAATGTTCCGGGTCACACACTGTCCTGACTTAAACTTATATTGCTGTTCCTTCATTGTTGCTGGGTCAATATCCTGGAACTCCCTCCCTAACACCATTGTGCTAGTCACTTCACCAGAAGGACTGCTCTGGTTGAAGGAGAAGGCCCACCACCACCTTCTCAGGGCATCTAGGGATGGGCAATAAATGCCGACTTTGCCATGCTGCCCATATCCTGAGAACGAATAATAGAAAGGAAGAAAGACTGGTATTTCTATAACGCCTTTCACGACCACCGGATATCACGAAGCGCTTTACAGCCAATGAAATACTTTTCGAAGTGTAGTCACTGTTGTAATGTAAGAAATGCAGCAGCTAATTTGCGCACAGCAAGCTCCCACAACAGTGACTACATGTAAAATTGGCTGGAAAGCGTTTGAGACGTCCGGTGGTCCTGAAAGGTGCTATAGAAATGCAAGTCTTTTTTCTTTTCCACAAGCAGCAATGTGATAATGACCAGATAATCTGTTTCAGTGATACTGATTGAGGGATAAATATTGGCCAGGACACCGGGGAGAATTCCTTTGCTCTTCACCTGAGCGATCAGACGGAGCCCCGGCTTAAAATCTCCTCCGAGAAATGGATGATAATGATAAAGATCAAGTCCTATCTTAATTTGTTTCAAAGGGTTTGACGTTACACTGTGCAATATTAATGACGGACACATAGTAGGTAATTCTAACCTAACTGGCTGGGCAGGAATCCCACGGGATTGGGGGAACGCCAGTTTTATACCATCGCCCATTGACTTCAATGGATAGTAAAATCGGGCAAGGTGTAAAACCAACGATGCACCCGATCCCGTCAGTTTCCCAACGGGTGGGTTAGGTTAAAGTCAACCCAACGTTCCCAAATGTCCACTACTCACCATCAGTGGCGTAACCCTGGCGAGCAGAGATTGCGATCTGCCGGTGAACTGCTACCCACTGCCACCACCGGAGGATCTGGGCTTGGGGCAGGTTACAGAGGTTGAAAAGTTCCAGGGAATGTCTGCACCAATATCAGTACATCATGGGTAGGGGATGTCCAGATTGACGTGAAGAAGAGTAACATTTTAACATTGACGCTGGAAAGCTGGCAGGATGGGTTGAAAAATATTGTTAACGGTGGGATCGACCCCCTTTTATCAAAGGAGCTGATTTAAATTCTATAGGGGTCAATCTTCTGGTGTGGTCCAGGCCATTATTCTGACATAGAAGCCATCATGGACCCCACTTCTCCCACTCTGTCGTACTGGATGCAGGTATCTTATCAGCATCCAGTATGACCAGCTCTCAGGATGAGGGAAATCAAACAGACCTGCCTTCTGTCCGATTACCGAGCCCCCAGGGGATGGTAGAAATAGAACAACAACTTGTATTTATATAGCGCCTTTAACAGAGTAAAACGTCCCAAGGCGCTTCACAGGAGCATTATAAGACAACACATCTGACACCCCTGAACCACATAAGGGGAAATTAAGGCATGTGACCAAAAGCTTGGTCAAAGAGGTAGGTTTTAAGGAGCATCTTAAAGGAAGAAAGAGAGGTAGAGAGGTGGAGAGGTTTAGGCAGGGAATTCCAGTGCTTAGAGCCCAGGCAGCTGAAAGCATGGTCACTGATGGTTGAGCGATTATAATCAGGGATGCTCTAGAGGGAAGAATTAGAGGAGCGCAAATATCTTGGCGGGGTGGGGGGGTGGGGGGGTTGTAGGGTTGAAGATAGGGAGGGATTTGAAAACAAGGCTGAGAATTTTGAAATTGAGGCGTTGCTTAACAGGGAAACAATGTAGGTCAGTGAGCACAAGGGTGATGGGTGAGTGGGATTTGGTGCGAGTTGGGACACGGACCTCAAGTTTACGTCGGTTGAACGTGGGAGGCCAGCCAGGAGTTCGTTGGGATAGTTGGAACAACCACACCCCTGCATCATCCAATATTCGGGATGGAGACCTGCTGTTGGCGCGTTCCACTCCATAAGGCACCACCCGCCAGTCACTGCCCCTGACCCCGATGTCTCCCCTCCCCTGTGGACTTCCATCCCTGGAAATTCTGGGGTCATTGCGTTCGTGTGAAATCACTTTGTCCACTATTTTAACAAAGGCATTAACCCATTTCATTTTAAACGGGGGATCTAGTTTTCCAGCGGTCCTACATATCTCGGGAAATTGCCATGAAATTTAACCCATCGTTGCAGAATATCTGCCTTGTGCTTTTTATTTTTTTGCCATTTTATTGGGACCAACTGGTGCACCAAAGCCAGGGCCTGGTGTTGTGAATCCAAATGGTGTCAGTTGATCTTCTAACCTCCACGGATTCACGCCAGGACCCTGCCTGTTACATCAAGCCCAACCCAGAAAAGTCCAGCCTCACTGCCACTGGGAGCACACTCCTGACCTTTTGCGTTCAGTTTAGCAGCTAGATTGACAAGGCATGATAATTAATGCAGATCGGAAGCTGATGCTATTTGATACCATTCGGATTCAGAAAACTAGATACAATCCCCATTGCTCATATCGGGCCGGGGTGGGGTTGGGGCAGGGGCTTGGTGTCTCTGCGGTTTGCTCGTTACATAAACTAGGCTTGCATTCCTTGGAATATAGAAGGTTTAAGGGTGATATGATTGAGGTTTTTAGGATTTTGAAAGGAATTGATAGGGTAGAGGGAGTGGAATTTTTTCTGCTGGTTGGAGAGTCTAGAACAAGGGGACATAACCTTAAAATCAGAGCCAGGCCATTCTGGAGAGCGGTTTAGGAAACACTTCTTCACACAAAGGGCGGTAGAGGTGTGGAATTCTCCTGCTAAAAGCAGTAGATGCTCGCTCAATTAATAATTTTAAATCTGAGATCAATAGATTTTTACTAGCCATGGGTATTAAGGGATATAGAGCCAAGGTGTGTGGATGGAGTTAGGATACAGATCAGTCTTGATCTCGAAGCAGCCTCGAGGAGCTGAATGGCCTACTCGTGTTCACAGTAGTTTTCATTCCTGATTGGAGTCTTCAATTTATTTGTCCGCAGGCTGCTCTGTGAATGTGTCATTAACCCTCTGGATAACTCACCGCAATTGGAAGAACTCCAAGTGCTGAATCGGAAATATCAGGTACCAGAAAAAGAAAGACTTGCATTTTCACGATCTCAGGACGTCTCAAAGCGCTTTATAGCTCATGAAGTAGTCACTGCTGTAATGTAGGAAATGCGGCAGCTAATTTGCCCACAGCAAGCTTCCACAAACAGCAATGTGAAGATGTCCAGATAATCAGTTTTAGTGATGTTGTTTGAGGGATAAATATTGGCCAAGACACTGGGGATAACCCCCCTGTTCTTCTTTGAAATAGTGGCCGTGGGATCTTTTATGTCCACCCGAGAGAGCAGACAGGGCCTCGGTTTAACGCCTCATCTGAAAGACGGCACCTTCCCACAGGGCAGCACCCTGTGGGGTAGAAATTAGTGTGCATGTGCAAAGCGGGCACAAAACACACCAATTTAGCAGTAGGACGGCATGTGCTTGATCTGCACAGGATTTAATCCTATTGCTACATTCGTGGGGCATTAGGCTCCTGAATATATAAATGAGCAGCCTAATTCATGTTGAGGACCCCATCGAGAAATTATTATTCGGCGCCAAAGGTAGGTCATGAAAAATTATTTTAAAGAAATATTCATGTAGAGGTGGAGCTGAAGCAGGAGTCCACAGGAGTCGTAAAATAGTTGCACTCATTCAAATGAACTCTATTTTCATTTTTAGGAAAGAACACATTTGTTGGTTGGGTCCGGAAGGTATGATACCAGGGAAGACTTTACTGTGGTCATTCAGCCGTTTGTAGAGGACATTGAAATACCAAGGACCAAGGTAACTCAAGTAAACTGTGGAGGTGGCAGATTGCGTTTGATTTAGGTGGCTGGATGGCTAAGCTGGGACATGAATACCTACCGAATCCAGGAATAGGATAAGGTGCTTGAAGATATACAAAATACTCTGGGGTACACACATCATAATGTTTCTGCCTTTTCATCAATTCTATGACTACCACAAACAGTTGAGATTAACAGGGCTGGGGAAGTATAGAATACCGCTAGTCTATGGTGAGCTCTAACTCTTAGATGGAATTTTAACTCTCGTGTGGTCGATCAGCAGGAGGCCTGGTCCATGTTAATGGCCGAGCCTTGGTTAAATGGAGCTGGCGAGATGCCCACTCCAATGGACATCCAGAGGCAGTTCGGCGGATTTGGGCCGGTGCAATATCACCTGGCTGGCAGCTAAGGTAGATAGTCCTGGGTACGGGTTTTATGAGGGTTTCTGGACCGTTGTAAAGGGGGGTTAGGTGGCGAGCCCAGGGTGGCAGCAGCCCAAACTATTTTTGGGGGGCCCGGAGGAACACTTCTGCTCCCCCTGCAGTGAACAATTTACATTTCCATGCAATTTAAAGGGGAACAAAAGATCTCACAGCTTTTGGAAAGGTTCATAAAGCATCTCAACCCATTGGTAGTCATGGCTAAAGCTGAAGGCAGATAGTGTAAATAAGTGACAGGCAAAAAGCTAATGTGCAGGCTTGAGTCTGCAGGCAAGGGATGGAGCAGCTCGGGACCTGAGCCACTGTTTGATGACTGCTGAAACGGAGATGGTGCTGCATGAAGTGGTTATGACCCTACATGTCACTCCATGATACCTTCCTCTGTTGGTCAGCCTCGCAGCACGTTGGAATGAGGCCACAGGTGATCAGCAATGTTAACTGACTGTTAGCAGCAGATACCTGTGTGGCAGATGGCTCTCTGCTGACCTGTTCCCTGGCCCAGTGAAGGCAGTTAAACATGTCATTGCCAGGTCAGCACAATGATGCCTGCAATTGAATGAAAAACTTGGTGGGTACGGCCAATCTGGCTGTGCTAGCTGTTGATCAAATTGGCAATCTTCTTTAATGCAGCACCACTTAGAGCATAACGTACTGTGTTTGCAAAGAACCATTACTCTTAGTTAAGCATGCAGTTACTGTACCTGTGGCATTGGGTCTGCTGCCGCAACTTCCATTGGGAATGGGAGCACTGGTCATTTGGCTAAGTGAGGTATGTGCACCTCCATCTGTAGATACAGGTATGTACAAATAACAGATAAGGTGCAGGCTTTCAATAATATCACACTTAATTCTCTTTCACTAGGACGGCCTGCCTGATAAATCTTATTTTGCACCTGACTGCTTTCACTTCAGTGTAAAGGGTCATTCGCAGGTAGCCCGGGGTCTATGGAAGAACTTGGTATGTACTTGATCATCCATGTATTTATTTTTCTTTCGGTGTGAGTGTGTGTTTTTGGGTGTTGGATGATTCCCTTGCCAAGGAATGGAGCATTGCTCCACATGAAATCAGGAAGCACTTTCAGGTTCTGTAACTCCACAGGGCGGTCACAATGTGGGGATTCTGACCATTGCTAAGTTCTGGGTGCTGAAAAGCGATCCACGTTGTATGCTTCTTGGGTGGATGGAGAAACGAGTAAGTGGGTCTCTTTTGGGGTCAAATCAATTCCAAGATAGAATTAGATACAGATTACAACAGGCCGTTTGGCCCAAATAATACATGTTTATCCTCCACACAAGCATTAGCCCTAATCCCATGTACTCACTCTGTTGCCACAGTCCTTCCCTTTTTCCTTCACCCAGCTATGTAAGCTATTTTTAAATGTTGACATGGTCCCTACTTCAATCACTCACTCTGGCAGTGTGTATTCCACAGCCCCACAACCCTCTGTGTAAGAAGGTTTCTCCTCCTCTCTGTCCTAAATCTCTTGCGCTTAATCTTATATCTACAGCCCCTTGTTCTCGACCCCTTGAAAAAGGTCTGTTTCTCTCTGCTCTGTCTCGCCCGTTCATAATTTTAAACACCTCTATCAAATCACCTCTTGTAATGAAAAAAGCCCCAATTTTACAAGTTTTTCTTCTTATTTGTATTTCCTCATACCAGCTACATCCTAGTGACTCTGCATCGCTTCCTCTATTGCCTCACCATCCTTCCTATGGTGTGAAGCCCAAAATTGCACACTGTACTCAGATGTTATGGAAGGGAGCTGTGGAAGCTGGGACATTGAATAAATTTAAGACAGAAATAGACAGTTTCTTAAACGATAAGGGGTTATGGGGAATGGGCAGGGAAATGGAGCTGAGTCCATAATCAGATCAGCCATGATCTTATTGAATGGCGGAGCAGGCTCGAGGGGCCGTATGGCCTACTCCTGCTCCTATTTCTTATGTTCTTATGTCCTTATGTTATATAGATTCACCATTACATCTTGAAAATCTTTGGTGTAAAACCCAATATTCTATTAGTTTTTATGACCTAATCAACTTGAGATGCTGTTTTTAATTTCTTGTGAACTGAAACCCCAAATTCCTCTGCTTTCCACCTAACACAGCTTTCCCCATTCCGAGTAGAATTATTACTCTAATTTTATTTGACCAAAATGTACCGTCTCACACTGACTGCCACTGTCACCACCTGCCACTTTTTGCCCATTCTACCAACTCATCAATATCTTCTTGCAACTTCCTTTGGCATTCAGAATTATTTACTATTTTTGCATCTTCTACAAATTTGGACAATCCCTCAAGCTCTCGATCCAAATCATTGATGTACACAGTGCACAGAAGCGGTGCCCAGAACAGAACCTTAAGGCACTGTTCCCCACCTTCAACAACTCTGAGAAACTGCCCTTAACTCCTCCTCTCTGTTTACCCCTTTCTAATCAGTTTTTAATTCAATTTTCTATCCTTCCCCTAATTCCATACCCTTTTTCTTCTCCAATAGCCTCCTGTGTGGCATCTTGTCAAAGATGGTGCCAAATTGTGGTTGTTTTTGTATCTTCACACTCCCGTGGATAATAGCGTGAAGTAGTGGAAGGATTTGCAGACTGATTAACAGTCTGACAGGCCGTGATGTGAACACTCCTTCCATGGCTGTAACCATTTTTATACCGACTGATAGGATGGTTAGTCCTATACAGTGGGAGGGTCCTACAACCCATACAATGAGAGGGGTCTCACCCACCCACTGGAGGGAAGCATTCTGCTGGATCTCAGCCCAGATTTCAGAGTCAGGACTGTCTGGAGTGGGGTTTGAACACTGCAACTTCTGACAAGGAGATGGGACTGCTACCAATAACAACAACAACTTGTATTTATATAGCACCTTTAAGGTATTGAAACATTCCAAGGCACTCCATAGGAGTGTTTTCAAACAACTGAGCCACATAAGGAGATATTAGCACAGGTGGTCATGGAGGCAGGTTTTAAGGAACATCTTAAAGGAGGGGAGAGAGAGAGAGAGAGAGAGAGGTGGAGAGGTATAGGGAGGGAATTCCAGTGCTAAGGGCCTCGGCAGCTAAAGGCACAGTCGGCAATGGTGGAGCGATTTTAAATCAGGGATGTGCAAGAGGCCAGAATTAGATGAGCGCAGAGATCTCGGCGGGTTGTGGGCCTGAGGGTTGTTTCAGATCCCCTGTGGTAAACTCAGTAATCTGACGGCTCAGCAGAAAGGGCACTGTTAGTGATTGACAAGCCAACCTGGCTTATTGATGGGACCTAGGGGGATAAACCTGTCATCGGGTTCTGGGATCATTCCCTTCCAGCTCCAGATAACTTTGGAAGCCAGTGCTGTACTCAATAGGTTGTTCCTAGCTGAACAAACACTAGGAAGCTTACCAGTGCTCTCTATTGATGAGATAGGATGTAGCGTTTAGCAGAAGAATAAGATGCACAACTAATTAAACTCCAGTAGTACCCCTAAGCCTTGGCTTTTGCCAAACTCTGTCCAGGTTCTTTGGGCTGAGATAAGTGTTCCAATGGGGATAAAACGTGCATTCCAAGTGAAACAAAAAATAAACTCTCCTTGATAGATTTTGGTTAGGTACGGGTATTAAGGGTTATAGCACCAAGGCGGGGAAATAGAGTTGAGATACTGATCAGCCATGATCTAATTGAATAATAGTCTCGGGGGGGCTGAAAGGCCTACTTCTTTTCCTGTATTTTATAGATTTCTCTGTAGTTTGGCTTGAAGATCCTTAATGTTGGGTTTCTGCATGTACCAAACATTTGGCTGAACAAACAAATATCTAGATACAAAATGTAGGTTTCCATAGTTTTGTTTGCTCAATGGCTCAGTACTCCATCACACATTGACTCAGGCGTACAATGATACTCCAAGATTCAGCCTGTTATCTTTCCGCTCTAATCATTGGCTTCAATGGCCCTGCTACAACACTGACCTTAGAGAACCATTTGAATATTTGAAATTTATTCAGTTGAAATCCTGCAAATCCAAGCAAATTAAAGGAGCCTGAAAAAGAGGGAAAGTAGGACCAGAGTATAGAGCAAAGAATATTTTGAAGACTTTTGGCAATAACGTTCGGTGGTTGGTTTTTGGACAATGCATTTGTCCCTTACTCTTCCCAATTAAACTATTTTATTTTTTAGGATGTGGGCAGCCTTGGCAAGGCTCTATTTGTTACCCATCACATTTATTACGCATCCCTAAGCTTCCATCTTGAGTACTTGTTTGTACAACGGACTGACATGCTAATCCATTTCAGGGAACTCATTGGAGTTCAGAAGGATGAGGGGTGATCTTATAGAAACATTTAAAATAATGAAAGGGATAGACAAGATAGAGGCAGAGAGGTTGTTTCCACTGGTCGGGGAGACTAGAATTAGGGGGCACAGCCTCAAAATACGGGGGAGCCAATTTAAAACCGAGTTGAGAAGGAATTTCTTCTCCCAGAGGGTTGTGAATCTGTGGAATTCTCTGCCCAAGGAAGCAGTTGAGGCTAGCTCATTGAATGTATTCAAGTCACAGATAGATAGATTTTTAACCAATAAGGGAATTAAGGGTTACGGGGAGCGGGCGGATAAGTGGAGCTGAGTCTACGGCCAGATCAGCCATGATCTTGTTGAATGGCGGAGCAGGTTCGAGGGGCTAGATGGCCTACTCCTGTTCCTAATTCTTATGTTCTTATGTTCTTATTACAAGTCAGCAATATAGACTAGAATCAATATGAATTTATCCCATACAAGAGGTATTCTGCTGAGAAACAGGATAGAAAAAAGATACAGGAAACTATTAATAGATGAAGAGATAAACTTAACACAGTGAACAACTTATTCAGACTTACATTTATGTTATGTTAAATTTGTATTGAATCTTGATTAGACCACACTTAGAGCACTGTGCACAGTTTTGGTCTCCACAATTATAAAGTGGCACAGGAAATGGTGCAAGAAACTTACAAGGATGATATCAGAACTAAGAGCTTATACTTATCAGGAAAGAGAAAAGAGAAGATTGAGGGGTGACCTAATAGAGGTCTTCAAAATTATGAAGGGGTTTGATAAGATAGACACAGAGAAAATGTATCCACTTGTGCGGGAGACATAAACTAGGGGCCATAAATATAACATAGTCAACAATAAATGCAGTAGGGAATTCAGGAGAAACTTCTTTACCAAAAGAGTAGTAAGGATCTGGAACTCTTACCACATGGAATAGTTAAGGCGAATAGCATAGATGCATTTAAGGGGAGGCTAGATAAACACCTGAGGGAGAAAGGAATAGAAGGATATGCTGATAAAGTTAGAGAAAGAGGGATGAGAGGAGGCTCGTGAGGAGCAAAATGCTGGCATAGACAGTTGGGCTGAATGGCCTGTTTCTGTGCTGTACATTTTATGTAATTGCATGTAATTTGACTTCTGGAATGGACTACTACCACCTAATGTAGGAAATACTGGCTCAGCTGAAGCAATCAAAAAAATAGTTCAACAGACTCCTGATTCAATGGAGAGAAGAGGGATACGAGTCTGGGATAAGAAATAGATAAATAAATGGTCAGATCTGGCTCAGAAACAAAGCCAGTTGGACGAGCTGAATTACTTTTCCTTGTTGTGACTTTTTTTTGTCTTCTTTCAGCTGGAGCCACTGGGCGGAAAGACTTTCAATCAAACATTTGATGATCCCATTAACATCAGTTGTCCTTCAAAGGTATAATTTGTATGAAAAAGGGTCTGCAAATAGACTTTATTATTTTTCTATGATTACCAACTCTTATTTGTCTCCTCGCTTCCTATGGGTTGTCATGCCTTTCTGTGTGGGTTAGCATAGCTGTCACCAGAGTCCATTGTAAAATTGAGAAACAATATTAGACTGCGGTAGTCCTCAAGCTGATGATGCATCTACAATGGCATCGTACAGGGAATCACAAGATTTTGACCCAGTGTTGAGTTTAATTCTCTAACTCCTGCCAATCATACTATGCAAGCATACTATACATACCACGATGGTATGTTGCCTCCCTGGTGCAAGGGTCAAGGATGTCTCGGAGCGGGTGCAGGACATTCTGAAAAGGGAGGGTGAACAGCCAGTTGTCGTGGTGCATATAGGTGAAAAAACGGGATGATGTCTGACGAGACGAATTTAGGGAGCTAGGAGCTAAATCAAAAAGTAGGACCTCAAAGAGTAGTAATCTCAGGATTGCTACCAGTGCCACGTGCTAGTCAGAGTAGGAATGGCAGGATAGCTCAGATGAATACGTGGCTTGAGGAGTTGTGCAAAAGGGAGGGATTCAAATTCCTGGGACATTGGAACCGGTTCTGGGGGAGGTGGGACCAGTACAAACTGGACGGTCTTCACCTGAGCAGGACCAGAACCGATGTCCTGGGGGAGTGTTTGCTAGTGCTGTTGGGGAGGAGTTAAACTAATATGACAGGGGGATGGGAACCTATGCAAGGAGACAGAGGAAAATAAAATGGAGTCAGAAGCAAAAGATAGAAAGGAGAACAGTAAAAGTGGAGGGCAGAGAAACCCAAGGCGAAAAACAAAAAAGGCCACATTACAGCAAAATTCTAAAGGGGCAAAGTGTCTTAAAAAGACAAACGTGAAGGCTCTGTGCCTCAATGTGAGGAGTATTCGGAATAAGGTGGATGAATTAACTGTGCAGATAGCAGTTAATGGATATGATGTGATTGGCATCATGGAGACATGGCTCCAGGAGGACCAAGGCTGGGAACTCAACATCCAGGGGTATTCAACATTTAGGAAGAATAGACAGGAAGGAAAAGGAGGCGGGGTGGCGTTGCTGGTTAAAGAGAAAATCAATGCAATTGTAAGGAAGGACATTAGCTTGGATGATGTGGAATCGGTATGGGTGGAGCTACGGAATATCAAAGGGCAGAAAACGCTAGTGGGACTTGTGTACAGGCCACCAAATAGTAGAAGTGAGGTTGGGGACAGCATCAAACAAGAAATAAGGGAGATGTGCAATAAAGGTACAGCAGTAATCATGGGCGACTTTAATCAATGTATTGATTAGACTAACCTAACTGGTTGCAATGCGATGGAGGAGGATTTCCTGGAGTGTATTAGGGATGGTTTTCTAGACCAATATGTCGAGAAACTAACCAGGGAGCTGGCCATCCTAGACTGGGTGATGTGTAATGAGAAGGGACTAATTAGCAATTTTGTTGTGCGAGGCCCCTTGGGGAAGAGTGACCATAATATGGTAGAATTCCTTATTAAGATGGAGAGTGACAAAGTTAATTCGGAAACTAGGGTCCTGAACTTAAGGAAAGGTAACTTCGACGGTATGAGGCGTGAATTGGCTAGAATAGACTGGCAAAGGATACTTAAAAGGTTGATGGTGGATAAACAATGGCAAATATTTAAAGATCACATGGATGAACTTCAGCAATTGTACATCCCTGTCTGGAGTAAAAATAAAACGGGGAAGTGGCTCAACCATGGCTAACAAGGGAAATTAAGGATAGTGTTAAAGCCAAGGAAGAGGCAAATAAATTGGCTAAAAAAAGCAACAAACCTGAGGACTGGGAGAAATTTAGAATTCAACAGAGGAGGACTAAGGGTTTAATTAAGAGGGGGAAAATAGAGTAAGAGAGGAAGCTAGTAGGGAACATAAAAACTGGCTGCAAAAGCTTCTATAAATATGTGAAGAAAAAAAGATTAGTGAAGACAAACGTAGGTCCCTTGCTATCTGAATCAGGTGAATTTATAATGGGGAACAAATGAACCAATACTTCGGTTCTGTCTTCACGAAGAAAGACACAAATAACCTTCCGAATGTACTAGGGGACAGTGGGTCTAGTGAGAAGGAGGAACTGAAGGAATCCTTATTAGGTGGGAAATTGTGTTAGGGAAATTGATGGGATTGAAGGCTGATAAATCCCGGGACCTGATAGTCTGTATCCCAGAGTAGTTAAGGAAGTGGCCCTAGAAATAGTGGATGCATTGGTGATCATTTTCCAATAGTCTATTGACTCTGGATCAGTTCCTATGGACTGGAGGGTAGCTAATGTAACACCACTTTTTAAAAAAGGAGGGAAAGAGAAAACGGGTCATTATAGACTGGTTAGCCTGACATCAGTAATGGGAAAATGTTGGAATCAATCATTAAGGATGAAATAGCAGCGCATTTGGAAAGCAGTGACAGGATCGGACCAAGTCAGCATGGATTTATGAAAGGGAAATCATGCTTGACAAATCTGCTGGAATTTTTTGAGGATGTAACGAGCAGAGTGGACAAGGGAGAATCAGTGGATGTGGTGTATTTGGACTTTCAAAAGGCTTTTGACAAGGTCCCGCACAAGAGATTGGTGTGCAAAATCAAAGCACATGGTATTGTGGCTAATGTACTGACGTGGATAGAGAACTGGTTGGCAGACAGGAAGCTGAGAGTCGGGATAAACGGGTCCTTTTCAGAA
The DNA here is from genome assembly GCF_044704955.1 of Pristiophorus japonicus. Classification (NCBI taxonomy): domain Eukaryota; kingdom Metazoa; phylum Chordata; class Chondrichthyes; family Pristiophoridae; genus Pristiophorus; species Pristiophorus japonicus. Next base: position 205,060,082 of record NC_091983.1, read on the forward strand.
TGGCAGGCAGTGACCAGTGGAGTGCCGCAGGGCTCAGTGCTGGGACCCCAGCTCTTTACAATATACATTAACAATTTAGAGGAAGGAATTGAGCGTAATATCTCCAAGTTTGCTGATGACACTAAACTGGCTGGCGGTGTGAGCTGTGAAGAGGACGCTAAGAGGCTGCAGGCTGACTTGAATAGGTTAGGTGAGTGGGCAAATGCATGGCAGATGCAGTATAATGTAGATAAATGTGAGGTTATCCATTTTGGGGGCAAAAACACGAAGGCAGCATATTATCCGAATGGCGGCAGATTAGGAAAAGGGGAGGTGCAATGAGACCTGGGTGTCATGGTTCATCAGTCACTGAAAGTGGGCATGCAGGTACAGCAAGCGGTAAAGAAGGCAAATGGTATGTTGGCCTTCATAGCTAGGGGATTTGAGAATAGGAGCAGGGAGGTCTTACTGCAGTTGTACACAGCCTTAGTGAGGCCTCACCTGGAATATTGTGTTCAGTTTTGGTCTCCTAATCTGAGGAAGGACGTTCTTGCTATTGAGGGTGTGCAGCGAAGGTTCACCAGACTGATTCCAGGGATGGCTGGGCTGTCATATGAGGAGAGACTCGATCAACTGGGCCTTTATTCACTGGAGTTTAGAAGGATGAGAGGGGATCTCATAGAAACGTATAAGATTCTGATGGGACTGGTCAGGTTAGATGCGGGAAGAATGTTCCCGATGTTGGGGAAGTCTAGAACCAGGGGACATAGCCTTAGGATAAGGGGTAGGCTATTTAGGATTGAGATGAGGAGAAACTTCTTCACTCAGAGAGTTATTAACCCGTGGAATTCCCTGCCGCAGAGAGTTGTTGATGCCAGTTCATTGGATATATTCAAGAGGGAGTTAGATATGGCCCTTACGGCTAAGGGGATCAAGGGGTATGGAGAAAAAGCAGGAAAACGGTACTGAAGGAATGATCAGCCATGATCTTATTGAATGGCGGTGAAGGCTCGAAGGGCCGAATGGCCTACTCTTGCACCTATTTTCTATGTTTCTATGCAAAAACCTTTCTCGGCAGTTTCTACTTTCTCCCGAGTCACATTCCAGCCAAAAATAAACTGAATACAAACACGTTCTGTTCCCCAAAAACTTTCCAGCCAAACTTGCTCCAACAAAATCTGCATAATCACATTCTCTATCCAAAAAAGTTCTAACTAATTCATTCTCGCAAAAAACACTCTTTGAGATCCTGCCGCCACGATAGCTGCCCATTCATCCCAAATGTACTACTTTAAATACATTTTGATCATAATAATTATGTAAAGGTTTCAACAATTCAGAAAAAAATTAGACTCTATTTTCTTCTAGTTGCTCCAACAATTTCCCCATCGCAACCCAGCTGGCCTCATGAACATTGGATTCACCATCTCCAAATGCTTCAGAGCCTAGCCCACCCGAATGAGGCCCGACACTCCGAGTCAGGTTACCACACTGCAACTCCTACAACCCAGCAGCCACCTCATGTAACAAAGAGCACAATTACATTGTGAGGCTGATGCACTATAATCATGCAACCAGATTACAGTTGTCTTGGGCATGCCCCTGCAATAGTGTTCGTAGGAATGCCAGGATTTTGACCCAGCGACGATCGTTAAGTACAAAATAAATATAAATTAAAGCAATGGAAGGAATCGCAAAAAGATAATTACATTGACTGCATGCCGAAAACTGGGGATTGCAAACTAAATATCAAAGGAGAAATTTCAAAATGATAATATAGAGTGCAAACAAAAAGGGAAATAATGAAGTGATAAAATAAGAGTATTAATACTTTGTTTAAGATTGTAGAATTATATTTAATATTTTTTCCGTAAGCAGTAACAACTTGCTCATGGGTTGATTGGCCTAGAAATCAGCTAACCCTGTCAGAAACTGAATCAGGCGCACACTGATACTCCAAGATTGAGCTTGTGATCTTTCTACTCTTCTGTGCCATGTATTGGGGGTACTTGGATATTGAATGTAGAACTTTCAACGTGGAAAATGTCCCATGGTACTTCATAGAAACATAAGGAAACAAATGGATGCTGAGCCAAAGGAAGTATTAGGAGGGCTGACCAAAAGACTGGTCAAGGAGCTGGATTTTAAAGAAGGTCTAAAGGAGGACAGAGAAGTGCAGAGGTAGGTGGGTTTATGGAAGGAATTCCAGAGCATGGGGCCCAGGTGGCTGTAAGCACGGCTGCCAATTGTGGAGTGAAGGGAGGGGGATGCATAAGGGGCCAGAGTCAGATGATCTCAGGGAGACTTTGGAAGGGGAAGGGGTTCCGAGAGCTGGAGAATGTTATAGAGATAGTGAGGGGTGAGGCCACAGAAGCACTTGAACATGAGGTTGAAAATCCTTATTTTGAGGGTTTGACGCACCAGGCGCCAATTTAGGTCAACCAGGACAGGGGTAATGGGTGAGCAGGACTTGGTGCGGGATAAGATATGGGCAGCAGAGTTTTGGATGAGCTGAAGTTTATGGAGGGTGGAGGATGGGAGGCCGACCAGGAGAGAATTGCAATACAGGTGGCTGAATCTGAAGGTGACAAAGGATTTCAGCATCAAATGAATGGAGGCAGGGGTGAAGCCAGGCGATATTACAGAGGTGGAAGTGGATGTTTTTTTGGAGAATATGCAGTGTCAGAAGCTCAGCTCAGGGTCAAATAGGATCCAGAGGTTGTGAATAGTCTGGGAGGGCCAAAGATGATGGTTTCAGTCTTCCCAATGTTCAGCCGAATGAAATGATGGCTCATCCAATTCTGGATTTCAGACAAGCAACCTAACAAGACAGTCAGAGGTGAGAGAGATGGTGGAGAGATAGAGCTGGGTATCATTAGCGTACGTGTGGAAGTTGACACCATGTCAGTGGATGATGTTATAAAGGGGCAGCGCATAGATGAGGAAGAAGAGCAGACAAAGGATGGGTCCTTGGCAGACCCCAGAGATAACAATACAGGGGTAGAAAGACAACATTAATAGAAATGCTGTGGCTACAATCGGATAGAGAAGAGTGGAAACAAGCAGAGGTAGTTCAACAGAGCAGGGCAATGGAAGAAAGGCATTAGGTGAGCATGGTGTAGGTGATCATGTCAAAGGCTGCAGAGAGGTTGAGGAGGGATAATGCACCAAGGACACCAATGGGAAATGATAAGATATATAGAGGGTGTGGAATGGTACTCAATGAGAAACAACAGTATATATATACCATACTCAATCAAGAATGTGAGGATAGAAGATATTCAGTAATGAATGATGAGGTATATAGATGATATCTGATAGGAGATATAAATGGTGAATGGTGGAACATATAGAGGACACCCAATGTGGTTGAATTACTACCCATGAACGCAGGGATAGAACTTGGATATGTGTCCCCACATAATGGGTTTCTGTATTTAGTTTTGCAACTGGGTAAGGTTTCTCACAGGAAGGGAGGGAAAATCACTCATTCTGAACTATTCTCCGATGTGGGGATAAAAATACCAATAATAACCAAATCAGAATTGGCAATTTTTAAAAATTCATTCATGGGATGTGGGCATCACTGGCAAGGCCAGCATTTATTGCCCGTCCCCAATTGCCTTTTGAGAAGGTGGTGGTGAGCCGCCTTCTTGAATTGCTGCAGTCTGTGTGGTGAAGGTACTCCCACAGTGCTGTTACGGAGGCAGTTCCGGGATTTTGATTCAGCGGCGATGAAGGAACGGTGATATACTTCCAAGTCAGGATGGTGGGGAACTGTTTAGGGCGGAGGAGCGGCAAGAGATCGTGGCGGAGGTGTGACAGATGAGGGTACAGGGCCCAGAAGAGCCGAGGGCCCAGGGGCAGTATGCGCACTGCGATATATGTGCACGCTAGGTCCGTGCAGCAGAGCAGGTCTCCAGTCGTCTTGGTTAATCCTTGCCACTGGACCAAGACCTAGATCTGTCAAGCCCATGTGGTGGTTGGAGTGCAACAGTCACCACACATTAAAAAATTTCACGCACAGGCATCTTCCACCCCCTCAATTGGAGTTCAGGAATGGAACATCGGGTCCTTCATCGAAACATCTGTGAACTCGTAGAAGCAAGTCGTCCTCGTTCGAGGGACCGCCTATGATGATGGTGGGGAACTTGGAGGTGATGGTGTTTCCATGCGCCTGCTGCCCTTGTCCTTCTAGGTAGTAGAGGTCGTGGGTTTGGGCCAAAGAAGCTCTGCCAAGTTGCTGCAGTGCGTCTTGTAGATGGTACACACTGCATCTTGTAGGTGGTACACACTGCAGCCATGGTGTGATGGAGGGAGTGAATGTTTAAGGTGGTGGATGGGGTGTTAATCAAGCAGGCTGCTTTGTCCTGGATGGTGTCGAGCAACTTGAGTGTTGTTGCAGCTGCTCTCATCCAGGCAAGTGGAGAGTATTTCATCACACTCCTGACCTGTGCCTTGTAGATAGTGGAAAGGTTTTGGGGAGTCAGGAGGTGAGACACTCACTGCAGAATACCCAGACTCTGACCGCTCTTGTTTCCACAATATTTATGTGACTGGTCCAGTTACGTTTCAGGTCAATGGTGACCCCCAGGATGTTGATGGTGGGGGATTCAGCAATGGTAATGACGTTGAATGTCAAGGGGAGGGAGGGGGTTAGACTCTTGCTTGTTGGAGATAGTTATTGCATGGCACTTGTGTGGCGCGAATGTTACTTGCCACCTATCAGCCCAAGCCTGAATGTCATATATATATTCTCAAAGCTAAGGCTGGTTCCCGATACTTACATCTCCAGATTATTAGTCCAGGCCTCTGGATTACTAGTCCAGTGACATAACCACTATACTACTGTTCCCGGTAACAGCAAACTAATCAAAGTTCTCTTGTTTCTCCTGTGCTAATACCAGGACCAGCCTTATTTGAGAACATACAAGAACAGTAATTTTACCTACCCAAATAACTCTGGGCAGCTGACTTCAGTAGCCCCTGGGAGCATCGAGACCACAACTGTTCCATCGCACAAGGTTGGTGATAAATACAGTCTTATATTGTTTCAGCAAAATGGCACTTTGAAGATTAAACTTAATCACCTTTAATTCCTTTGCATGCAGTGTGGGTTTCTGAACTGAAAATCGGGCAGAGTGCCAAGTAGGGTGATGATTCACTATCGCCCTGTTCTATTGTCCAAGGCAAATATGTACGCTGTAATGTTTTTCCTTAGGATAGCTTGGTCCTTCTTGTTAGTGTCAGCTATCTCAGTGTTCTGCAACACCTACAGCAGCCCAGCGATAGAATATTGGATCCCTATTTGGCAGGTTGCACAGAAAATCCGTCTCTTGTTCCCAGCCTCAGTACAGTTGCAACCCACATAAACTAGTAGAGTTGAAGAAGGGGAACGGAATAGACCATCCTCATCAACATTGGAAAGACACAGCTCGGCTGTCAGTTCTTTATAGGATTGTGGCTGGAGCAACAGCAGTCTATCGTTGACTGGCATTAAGTCAAACTTGTATGTTTGTGCCAGGAACTTAACAGCTGGTGGAACTGGGGGTTTCTCCCAATTGTCCACTGTAACGTCACTGGAAGGTCTGTGGAAACCCTGGAGAAACAGCATGAATACTGCTCCAGTCACAAAAGGACAGCAATAACCTCTGAGTGCATGTGCAGTAGATCTGTTCCCTGATCTCGACCAATCCCTTTTGTTTTGCTTCCCCGTCTTTCTCTACCAATTTTCCCCCTCCCCCTCTTTCTTAAAAGCATTGCAGGAGAGTCAAAACATTTTCAAACATTGCAGATGCAAATGGCTCATAAAATTGTTCATTTTAAGAGTGGAGCTTCTGGTGGCTTAGGCTTGACATCTAACAAAGTAAAAGGTTTGGATAGCAGGTCGTGTCGAGGCCGAAACTGCAATTGCAGTGCAGTACTGTTGGGATCACTGCTGTTTTGGTGCGGCGCACACCTACGTTCCATGTAGCTAACCTCGCCTGAAAATGCATGGTCAACTCAGCAAAGTATTGTTGTCGCACACATGGCTCAGTGCACGCCTTGCTGACAATACTTAGGGGGTGGGGAGTACAATATTGGGTACCAGCAGTTAGTAAATAGTTGCTGGCTGCCCTTAAAGAGCTGGTCTGAAATGGTTTGGTTGAAATGGCCCTATTAGAATATAAGAACATAAGAATTAGGAACAGGAGTAGGCCATCGAGCCCCTCGAACCTGCTCCGCCATTCAACAAGATCATGGCTGATCTGGCCGTGGACTCAGTTCCACTTACCCGCCCGCTCTCCATAACCCTTAATTCTCTTATTGGTTAAAAATCTATCTATCTGTGATTTGAATACATTCAATGAGCTAGCCTCAACTGCTTCCTTGGGCAGAGAATTCCACAGATTCACAACCCTCTGGGAGAAGAAATTCCTTCTCAACTCGGTTTTAAATTGGCTCCCCCGTATTTTGAGGCTGTGCCCCTTAGTTCTAGTCTCCCCGACCAGTGGAAACAACCTCTCTGCCTCTATCTTGTCCATCCCTTTCATTATTTTAAATGTTTCTATAAGATTACCCCTCATCCTTCTGAACTCCAACGAGTAAAGACCCAGTCTACTCAATCTATCATCATAAGGTAACCCCCTCATCTCCGGAATCAGCTTAGTGAATCGTCTCTGTACCCCCTCCAAAGCTAGTATATCCTTCTTTAAGTAAGGTGACCAAAACTGCACGCAGTACTCCAGATGCGGCCTCACCAATACCCTGTACAGTTGCAGCAGGACCTCCCTGCTTTTGTATTCCATCCCTCTCGCAATGAAGGCCAACATTCCATTCGCCTTCCTAATTACCTGCTGCACCTGCAAACTAACTTTTTTGGGATTCATGCACAAGGAATTTTAGTGCCCAAAAAAAAAACCAAAAAAGAAAAACACAAAAAAAAAAACAAAAAAAAAAAGGGGGGGGAAAAAAAAAGGGGCCTTGTAAATGTCTGGAGTGTCACCCAGGTCGGGTGGCACCGTTTAATGTTTTTATGTTTTGCAGGTAAACTCAAAAGAGTTTCATGCACAAGGACCCCCAGGTCCCTCTGCATCGCAGCATGTTGTAATTTCTCCCCATTCAAATAATATTCCCTTTTACTGTTTTTTTTTTCCAAGGTGGATGACCTCACATTTTCCGACATTGTATTCCATCTGCCAAACCTTAGCCCATTCGCTTAACCTATCTAAATCTCTTTGCAGCCTCTCTGTGTCCTCTACACAACCCGGTTTCCCACTAATCTTTGTGTCATCTGCAAATTTTGTTACACTACACTCTGTCCCCTCTTCCAGGTCATCTATGTATATTGTAAACAGTTGTGGTCCCAGCACCGATCCCTGTGACACACCACTAACCACCGATTTCCAACCCGAAAAGGACCCATTTATCCCGACTCTCTGCTTTCTGTCAGCTAGCCAATTCTCTATCCATGCTAATACATTTCCTCTGACTCCACGTACCTTTATCTTCTGCAGTAACCTTTTGTGTGGCACCTTATCGAATGCCTTTTGGAAATCTAAATACACCACATCCATCAGTACACCTCTATCCACCATGCTCGTTATATCCTCAAAGAATTCCAGTAAATTAGTTAAACATGATTTCCCCTTCATGAATCCACGTTGCGTCTGCTTGATTGCACTATTCCTATCCAGATGTCCCGCTATTTCTTCCTTAATGATAGCTTTGAGCATTTTCCCCACTACAGATGTTAAACTAACCGGCCTATAGTTAACTGCCTTTTGTCTGCCCCCTTTTTTAAACAGAGGCGTTACATTAGCTGCTTTCCAATCCGCTGGTACCTCCACAGAGTCCAGAGAATTTTGGTAGATTATAATGAATGCATCTGCTCTAACTTCCGCCATCTCTTTTAATACCCTGGGATGCATTTCATCAGGGCCAGGGGACTTGTCTACCTTGAGTCTCATTAGCCTGTCCAGCACTACTTCCCTAGTGATAGTGATTATCTCAAGGTCCTCCCTTCCCACATTCCCGTGACCAGCAATTTTTGGCATGGTTTTTGTGTCTTCCACTGTGAAGACTGAAGCAAAATAATTGTTTAAGGTCTCAGCCATTTCCACATTTCCCATTATTAAATCCCCCTTCTCATCTTCTAAGGGACCAACATTTACTTTAGTCACTCTTTTCTGTTTTATATATCGGTAAAAGCTTTTACTATCTGTTTTTATGTTTTGCGCAAGTTTACTTTCGTAATCTATCTTTCCTTTCTTTATTGCTTTCTTAGTCATTCTTTACTGTTGTTTAAAATTTTCCCAATCTTCCAGTTTCCCACTAACCTTGGCCACCTTATACGCATTGGTTTTTAATTTGAAACGCTCCTTTATTTCCTTGGTTATCCACGGCTGGTTATCCCTTCTCTTACCACCCTTCTTTTTCACTGGAAGATATTTTTGTTGAGCACTATGAAAGAGCTCTTTAAAAGTCCTCCACTGTTCCTCAATTGTGCCACCGTTTAGTCTGTGTTTCCAGTCTACTTTAGCCAACTCTGCCCTCATCCCACTGTAGTCCCCTTTGTTTAAGCATAGTACGCTCGTTTGAGACACTAATTCCTCACTCTCAATCTGTATTACAAATTCAACCATACTGTGATCACTCATTCCGAGAGGATCTTTTACTTGGAGATTGTTTATTATTCCTGTCTCATTACACAGGACCAGATCTAAGATAGCTTGCACCCTTGTAGGTTATGTTACATACTGTTCTAAGAAACAATCCCGTATGCATTCTATGAATTCCTCCTCCAGGCTACCCTGTGCGATTTGATTTGACCAATCGATATGTCGGTTAAAATTCCCCATGATTACTGCCGTTCTTTTTCACATGCCTCCATTATTCCCTTGATTATTGCCCGCCCCACCGTGAAGTTATTATTTGGGGGCCTATAAACTATGCCCTCCAGTGACTTTTTCCCCTTACTATCTCTAATCTCCACCCACAATGATTCAACATTTTGTTCATTAGAGCCAATATCATCTCTCACAACTGCCCTGATATCATCCTTTATTAACAGAGCTACCCCATCTCCTTTCCCATCTTGTCTATCTTTCCGAATTGTCAGATACCCCTGTATGTTTAATTCCCAGTCTTGGCCACCCTGCAACCACGTTTCTGTAATCATACCCATTTGTAATGATTTGTGCCGTCAACTCATTTACTTTATTTCGAATGCTGCGTGCCTTTAGGTAGAGTGTTTTAATACTAGTTTTTAAACCATGATTTTTAGTTTTGATCCCTCCTGCAGCCCCTTTATATTCATACATATTGTCCCTTCCTATCACCTTGTGGTTTACACTTACCCCAGTGCTACTCTGCTCTGTTGCCTCCTGCCTTTTGCATTCTTTCTTGGGGTCCTGTTCATCTGAGCTCTCACCTGCTCTAACTAGCTCAGAGCCCTCTCCTGGGTTCCGAATACTCCTCGCATTGAGGCACCGAGCTTTCATGCTTGCCTTTTTATTACACTTTGACCTTTTAGAATTTTGCTGTACAGTGGCCCTTTTTGTTTTTTGCCTTGGGTTTCTCTGCCCTTCACTTTTACTCATCTCCTTTCTGTCTTTTGCTTCTGTCTCCATTTTGTTTCCCTCTGTCTCCCTGCATTGGTTCCCATCCCCCTGCCACATTAGTTTAACTCCTCCCCAACAGCACTAGCAAACACTCCCCCTCAGACATTGGTTCCGGTCCTGCCCAGGTGCAAACCGTCCGGTTTGTGCTGGTCTCACCTCCCCCAGAACCGGTTCCAATGCCCCAGGAATTTGAATCCCTCCCTGCTGCACCACTGCTCAAACCACCTGCGCCATCCTGCGATTCCTACTCTAACTAGCACATGGCACTGGTAGCAATCCCGAGATTACTACTTTTGAGGTCCTACGTTTTAATTCAGCTCCTAGCTCCTTAAATTCATCTTGTAGGACCTCATCCCTTTTTTTACCTGTATCGTTGGTACCAATGTGCACCACGACAACTGGCTGTTCACCCTCCCTTTTCAGAATGCCCTGCACCCACTCCGAGACATCCTTGACCCTTGCACCAGGGAGGCAACATACCATCCTGGAGTCTCGGTTGCGGCTGCAGAAACGCCTGTCTATTCCCCTTACAATTGAATCTCCTATCACTATCGCTCTCCCACTCTTTTTCCTGCCCTCCTGTGCAGCAGAGCCAGCCACGGTGCCATGAACTTGGCTGCTGCTGCCCTCCCCTGATGAATGTATTATGGAGCAAAAGGCTGGAAACAAAAGGTTTTGCAAGAGCCACAGGGTAGTGCAGGTGCTATTAGTGGATGAATGCTTAATGTGTTCTCATGACATTCCTCTGTCTGCTATTTCAATGGAGGTATCATAAATAGTTTAAAACCTCCATTGAATGGAATGTCATTTAAGTGCATTAATTATCCACACTAATATCATCAACAGTACTTTCTAGCTTTATTATTCCCCTGTTTTAAAAAATGCTATTTTATAGGATAAAATCTGCTTTTCAGATTAATTTTCTTATTTAACAGATACATCCTACATTTGCCAATAGATATTTAATTGCAGAAAAGGACATTAGTACAAAAGACTAAACTTTTATTTTGTCCTTTTGTGATTCCAGCCGTCAGTACCACACGTGTCCTTACAAACAACTCCCTCCATCACCAGAACCACAGAAAAGCCAGATGAGGTTGGTCGTAACAATATTGATTGAGGAAGGGGAAATGGTCGGGGGGGCGGCGGGGGAAGACAAGTGGATTCATAACTCCAGACATCATTCTTTAGCCCATATTTGCTAAGCCATCTTCTACTGAAAACATTTGTTGGTTTAGTTTGATAGCAGTCTCAACACTGGATCAGAGAGCGAGGGGGGAATCAATCTCTTCCTGAGGTTTCTAATGGCTAATATTGGAGTGAGATACTGTATGGACTGTCATAGAAATTTACAGCATGGATGGAGGCCATTTCTGCCCATCGTGTTCGCACCGGCCGACAAAGAGCTATCCAGCCTAATCCCACTTTCCAGCTCTTGGTCCATAGCCTTGTATGTTACGACACTTCAAATGCATATCCAAGTAGTTTTTAAAAGTGGTGAGGGTTTCTGCCTCTACCATCAGTACTATGATGGTGTCCTCTGGGTAACATGTCAATGTAGCAGCCTGAATATCAGTGAAATAATGGTTCAGGGTGAATCAACCCTCCTCAACCTAATCCCACAAGAAAGGCCCAGAATTTCCTCAGAGCTGCCGTAACTTCGGCGGAACTGTGGCAGAAACCTGGTTTCCTCAATCTCGTGCGTTTTTCCTCGATTATTTGCACACCTTGCACGCAAGGCGTGCAAATAATCGAGGAAAAACGCTTAGCTCATTAACGTAGCTCCACCCCCATTAAAAGACGAGAGAACAGGAGTTTCCTGCATTTATGCCAGTTCTGAATGGGCCCAAATTTCCCCAGGAGTTGCTCCATTTTGCAACTTGATTTTTTTCTCGAGTATCTTTTTAGTTGCAATTCTGGCCTTTAATTTGCGCCAGTGTAAGTGAGTTAGTTAGGTTTTTTTTTAAGTTTCGTTTTTTTTTCAAAAGGGGGCGTTCCCAACCACTTACGCCTGTTTTGGCCATTTTAGCGAGTTTGGCCAGCAAATAGTTGCTCCAAACTAACTTAGGCCAGCATATGTTGCCACTTCTGTCCGCACAGAAAAACCTTGCCGAGAGTTAAGGAATCGGTGCAAGTAACTATATTTAAAGCACCACCAAGCACCAAACAAAGCACAAAAAGTAATAAGTGTTCAATAAAAAATAAAGAACTGAAGTAAATAATTAAATTAACAAATAAAGAACTGAAGTAAATCCTACCTTCAACTAAACTCGGCAGCGGCTGGCCGTATGGGAGTCCCTTCGGCCTGGGATGGGGAGAGAGAACGCGCATCTGAACGGGGGGGGGGGGGGGGGGGGGGGGGGGCGGGAAGGGAGGGAGAAGGCTCAATGCGGCAGGCTGGCGGGGGGGGGCCTGTTGTTGGGGGTGATGGGTGGTGAACGCGGCATCTTAACGGGCGGGGAGGAGAGATTTTTGAGATAGAGACACACACTGGCACAAAATGTATTTGATTTGGTCAACAAAATAACGCCATGAATCGATATTGGATTGGTGCCAGCAGCTGTTGGGTGTTTGCCTTGGTTCGTTCAAAGTTTGCTTTTCTGGCCTCAGCCAGCTTGATAATTCAGCTCGAGCCAGGTCCCCATCTGCCTCGCCCCCTCTTGGCCTGTTCCTTCACTTTCACACGCTGCATGAAGCTGTCCCCGCTCTCTGAATGCTTCATGTGCCCCACACGCACATTAACCCCATTGCCGAGCATCTCCTGCCTTTGACTTGCTGGTTGACAATAATGCCTTCGGCAAGTTATGCTGCAAAATTCCCAACCTTGTCATAAAATATTCAAGATACCTTAAATCAAAGCGTGCGCCCACATTTTGGCACAGCCACTGAAATAATGCTGCTAGGGCCATTGGGGGCCTGCTCACACGAACGCGGCATCCGGGGAGCCCATTCAGCCTGGGCTAGGGGCAGCGTGCTTCAGGCCTCTCCCACACAGCCTGCAGAGATTCGGGCTGCGAGGAGCTACTGCACATGTGCGCACATTGCAGAGGCCCTGGCACTGTTTTCAGCGCTGGGACCTGGCTCCGCCCTCCATGCATTCTGCTGTGCTGCGCTAAGGGCCTGGATCGACCGGACTGTGGGGAGAATACGAAGGTAAATAATAGGCGCCGTTTCCGTTCTAAAAAGTCAGCGCACCACACGGAGGTGCGCTGTTCTAACCCTGGGGGCAAACTTGGGCCCTATGTTCTGGTGTTTAATAGCGATTTTTCTTTTTAGCTTTTTACAATTTATCCTCACGGAGACCGGTGCTGTATTTTTTATATCTGTGAATGATGGTTTATGACATCAGAATCGGTTGCATTAAAAAGGAAATAGCTTCCGCAGTCGTCTTTTCCTAAACACGCTGCGCTTAATGTGTATAAATGATGGTTTGATGGCTTCAAACCTTAATTGTCCATAGATCAATAAGATAAAGAGCGACTTAAAGAAGGAAGTTGGCGCATGTTTTCCTTGGCCCCCGATTGTATACACTGATTTCCGCTTGTTTTTAATGCTCTGGCGTATGCTAATGAGATTCTCAGGAAATCTTTGTGCATGAAATCCTTGTGCATGAAACACCAAAAGTGAGTATGCAGGTACAGCAAGTAATCAGGAAGGCAAATGGAATGTTGGTCTTTATTGCAAGGGGGATAGAGTATAAAAGCAGAGAAGTCCTGCTACAACTGTACAGGGTATTGGTGAGGCCACATCTAGAGTACTGAGTACAGTTTTGGTCTCCGTATTTAAAGAAGGATTGGAGGCTGTTCAGAGAAGGTTCACTAGGTTGATTTCGGAGATGACTTATGAGGATAGGTTGAGTAAGTTGGGCCTATACACATTGGAGTTCAGAAGAATGAGAGATGATCTTATCGAAACATATAAGATAATGAGGGGGCTAGACAAGATGGCTACAGAGAGGATATTTCCACTCATAGGGGAAACTAAAACGAGGAGACGTAGTCTCAGAATAAGGAGCTGCCCATTTAAAACTGAAATGAGGAGAAATGTATTCTCTCAGGATTGTAATCTCTGCCCCAGAGAGCTGTGGAGGCTGGGTCATTGTAAAGGAGTAAAGGGTTATGGGGAGCGGGCAGGGAAGTGGAGCTGAGTCCATGATCAGATCAGCCAGGATCTTATTAAATGGCGGAGCAGGCTCGAGGGGCCAAATGGCCCACTCCTGCTCCTATTTCTTATGTTCTTATGTTCTTGCCATAAATAGCCATTGGCAAGATCGGTGTGGAAATCGGTGTAAATTTCAGCACAATCTCGATGTAAATCGGATTGAGGAAATTCCGGTCCAATTGTTGGCACATTGAAAAACTATGGAAAAATATTCTCTACTTATTCATAACCAGATAAGAATGTGTTGAATTTTGAGCCTATGATCCTTTACAGGTCTTTGGGAGTGAGTTACTTTGCAAAGACAGAGCTCCATCAGATGTTATTCCAAACTCAGGTAACTTTAGATTATTTAACGTGTTTAAACCTTCCATTATTAAGCCTCCCTATTACGCACACCATTGCCTGGCTAGGTGAGTAGACCTGCTCCCAGGCTGCTCTTTATCTGAACACTAGAAGTGCTCATATCTAAGTTGGCTTGGCCTCCCATTATTCCTTTCCAAGTGGTGAAGTGCTCTCTTATATTTTTGGTTGATCAGATTTATTGAATTTAATGTGACACAAATGTTGGGACTAGTGTTTTGTAATGGCTCTCAGCCCATCTGTACTCTCAATAAATATTTATGACTGTTTTTTACCTGACTTTTTTTCAGTTCATTCTCTGCGGCCAGCTGATGTGAAAGTTATTGGAGCAGTGGGAGACTCTCTGACGGTTTGTGTAGTGTTTGAGTCTCTATTGTCAAACGTTTTTTTAAAAGGGCAAATTACAAAATCTGTGCATCAATAATTAATAATCTTAATCACCATAGGCAGTCCCTCGAAACGAGGATGACTTGCTTCCACGCCAAAAAAGGGACGAGTTCACAGGTGTTTCAATGATGGACCCAATATTCCAAATCCCGAACTACATCTTGAAGGGTGGAAGATGCCTGCGCGTGGATTTTTTAACGTGTGGTGGCTGTTGCACACCAGCCACCATACAGGCTCGACAGAGCTAGGTCTTGGTCCAATGGCAAGGATTACCCAAGACGACTGGAGACCATATATAATAACAGAGGGTCAGGGTTATTAATTACACTGACACTGGTATGTGCACCACAGTTATCAATCGACAGTCACCTGTTATTTATGTATTTATAACCACGGTGAATCAGGATTTTTTAAATTGCAGAGGTAGCAAAATAGATATTGAACGTATAACAAATTGTAAAACGTTAAAGCTGCGATTTTCTGACATTGTGGGGATAATTACACCTCCTTACCCGATTTACACAACCGCCCAATTTACACACCCGCCCGATTCACACACCCCTCCCGATTTACACACATGGCCGACTTACACGCCCACCCGATTTACACACCCCGCCCGATTTACACACCCCGCCCGATTTACACCCACCGCCCGATTTACACACCTGCCTGATTTACACACCCGCCCAATTTACATACCTCGGCTAGTCAACACACCCGCCCATTTTACACTCCCCACCCGATTTACACACCTCGCCCGATTTACATCCACTGCCCGATTTACACACCTCGCCCGATTTACACACCTCGCCCGATTTACACCCCCGTCCGATTTACACACCCCACCCGATTTACACCCCTCGCCCGATTTACACCCTCCGCCTGCTTTACATGACCCGTCCGCTTTACACACCTGCCTGATTTATCCCGTCCGATTTACACACCCGCCCGATTTACATACGCGTCCGAATTACACGACCGCCCGATTTACACACCTGCCTGATTCACACACCCACTCGATTTACACACACCAGCCCGATTTACACACATCAGCCCGATTTACACCCCTTGTCCGATTTACACCCCCCGCCCGATTTACACCCCGCCCAAATTACACACCACACTCGATTTACACACTCACCCGATTTACAAAACCTGCCTGATTTACACACCCGCCCGATTTACACACCCGCCCGATTTACACACCAGCCCGATTTGCACAGCCGTCCGATTTACACACCAGCCCGATTTGCACAGCCGTCCGATTTACACACCAGATCGATTTACACAGCCGTCCGATTTGCACAGCCGTCCGATTTACACAGCCGTCCGATTTACACACCAGCCCGATTTACACAGCCGTCCAATTTACACAGCCGTCCGATTTACACAGCCGTCCGATTTACACACCAGCCCGATTTACACACCAGCCCGATTTACACACCAGCCCGATTTGCACAGCCGTCCGATTTATACAGCCGTCCGATTTACACAGCCGTCCGATTTACACAGCCGTCCGATTTGCACAGCCGTCTGATTTACACACCAGCCCGATTTGCACCCACCGTCCGATTTACACACCCACTGCCCGATTTACACATCCCACCCGATTTCCACCTCCAGCTCGATTTCCACCTCTCGCCCGACTTACACACCTGCCCGATTTACACACCAGCCCGATTTACACACCAGCCCAATTTGCACAGCCGTCCGATTTACACAGTCGTCCGATTTACACACCAGCCCGATTTACACACCAGCCCGATTTACACACCAGCCCGATTTGCACAGCCGTCCGATTTACACAGCCGTCCGATTTACACACCAGCCCGATTTACACACCAGCCCGATTTACACAGCCGTCCGATTTACACACCAGCCCGATTTGCACAGCCGTCCGATTTATACAGCCGTCCGATTTACACAGCCGTCCGATTTACACAGCCGTCCGATTTACACAGCCGTCCGATTTGCACAGCCGTCTGATTTACACACCAGCCCGATTTGCACCCACCGTCCGATTTACACACCCACTGCCCGATTTACACATCCCACCCGATTTCCACCTCCAGCTCGATTTCCACCTCTCGCCCGACTTACACACCTGCCCGATTTACACACCAGCCCGATTTACACACCAGCCCAATTTGCACAGCCGTCCGATTTACACAGCCGTCCGATTTACACACCAGCCCGATTTACACACCAGCCCGATTTACACACCAGCCCGATTTGCACAGCCGTCCGATTTACACAGCCGTCCGATTTACACACCAGCCCGATTTACACACCAGCCCGATTTACACAGCCGTCCGATTTACACACCAGCCCGATTTACACACCAGCCCGATTTACACAGCCGTCCGATTTACACACCCACTGCCCGATTTACACATCCCACCCGATTTCCAACTCCCGCTCGATTTCCACCTCTTGCCCGACTTACACAATTGCCCGATTTACACACCAGCCCGATTTACCCCCCGCCCGATTTACCCCCACCCGATTTACACACCCACCCGATTTACACACCCGCCCGATTCACACACCCGCCCGATTCACATCCCCGCCTGATTTACACCCCGCCCGGTTTCCACCCCACCCGATTTACCCTCCCGTCTAATTGGCACACTGGCCCGATTTACACACCCCTCCGATTTACACACCCGCCTGATTTACAAACCCGCCTGCTTTACACCCCCGCCTGAGTTAACCCAACCCACCCGATTTACACACTTGCCTGATTTACACACATGTGCCCGATTTACAGACTCGCCCCATTTACACACCCGTTCCATTTGCACCCACGCTCGATTTACACCCACCGCCCGATTTACACACCCACTGGATTTATACTCTAATCCGATTTACATACCAGCCCAATTTACACCCTCCGCCCGATTTACACCCTCCGTCCGATTTAGACACCCGTCCGATTTAGACACCCGTCCGATTTAGACACCCGTCCGATTTAGACACCCGCCCGATTTACACCCCACGCTCGGTTGTACACATCCTGTCCGAATTACACCCTTGCCTAATTTACACTCACCGCCCGATTTACACACTCGCCTGATTTACACCCCCACACGATTTACACCCCTCGCCTATTTTACACCACCCCCGATTTACACCCCCCCGCCTGATTTACATCCCTTGCCCAATTTACACCCACGCCCGATTTACACACCCCATCCAATTTATACACCCACCCGATTTACACACATGCCTGATTTACACCCACTGCCCGATTTACACACCCACTGGATTTGCACTCTCATCCGATTTACATCCCCCGCCCGATTTACACCCTCCGCCCGATTTACACTCTCCACCCGATTTACACAACCACTGCCAGAATTACACACTTCGCCCGATTTACATCCTCACTCAATTTACACACCCGTCCGATTTACACACCCATCCGATTTACACCCCTCGCCTGATTTACATCCCTTGCCCAATTTACACCCACGCCCGATTTACACACCCCATCCGATTTATACACCCACCCGATTTACACACATGCCTGATTTACACCCACTGCCCGATTTACACACCCACTGGATTTGCACTCTCATCCGATTTACATCCCCCGCCCGATTTACACCCTCCGCCCGATTTACACTCTCCACCCGATTTACACAACCACTGCCAGAATTACACACTTCGCCCGATTTACATCCTCACTCAATTTACACACCCGTCCGATTTACACACCCATCCGATTTACACCCCTCGCCTGATTTACATCCCTTGCCCAATTTACACCCACGTCCGATTTACACACCCCATCCGATTTATACACTCACCTGATTTACACACTCGCTCGATTTACACACCCGTCCGATTTACACACACGTCCGATTTACACACCCGCCCGATTTACACCCCCCGCCCAATTTACACACCCACCCGATTTACACAACCACCAGATTTACAACACCAGCCCGATTTACACACCCGACCGATCAACTCCTACTGCCCGATTTACACACCCATCCGATTTACACCCCCTGCCTGATTTATACTCCACGCCTGATTTACACCCCCGCCTGATTTACACACCCTCCGATTTACGCACCCGCCCGATTTACACACCCGCCCGATTTACACACCCACCGGATTTACACCCCATCTGATTTACACATCAACCCAATTTACACCACTGCCCGATTTACACACTCCGCCTGATTTACACAGCCACCGCCCGATTTGCACTAACCGTCGGATTTACACACCTCGCCCGATTTACACACTCCGCCTGATTTACACACCCACTGCCCGATTTACACACCCCACCGATTTACAACCCTCGCCCAGTTTACACCACCAGCCCGATTTACACCACCAGCCCGATTTACATACCCGCCCGATTTACACGCCC
This sequence comes from Pristiophorus japonicus, assembly GCF_044704955.1. Classification (NCBI taxonomy): domain Eukaryota; kingdom Metazoa; phylum Chordata; class Chondrichthyes; family Pristiophoridae; genus Pristiophorus; species Pristiophorus japonicus. Next base: position 205,078,958 of record NC_091983.1, read on the forward strand.
CACCTGATTTACACACTCACCACCCTATTTACACACTCCACCTGATTTACACACCCGCCACCTGATTTTCACACCGTGCCGATTTACACCCCCACCCGATTTACGACCCCTCCGATTTACACCCCCTCCAATTTACACATCCACCCGGTTTACACACCTACCCAATTTACACCACCGCCCGATTTACACACCCAACGTCCGATTTACACACCCGCATGCTTTGCACACCCGTCCGATTTACACACCTGCCCGATTTACATGTTCCGCCTGATTTACACACTCCGTCTGGTTAACACGCCCACCGCCCGATTCACACACCCACCCGGTTTACACATCCACCCAATTTACATACCCCACCTGATTTACACACCCACCACCCGATTTGCATGACTCCTCCGATTTACACACCCGCCACCTGATTTACACACCCTGCCGATTTACACCCCCGCCCGATTTACACCCACCGCCGGATTTACAACCCCTCCGATTTACACCCCCTCCGATTTACACATCCACCCGGTTTACACACTCACCCAATTTACACCACCGCCCGATTTACACACCCTACCTGATTTACACACCCAACGTCCGATTTACACACCCGCACGCGTTGCACACCCGTCCGATTTACACACCTGCCCGATTTACATGTCCCGCCCGATTTACACACTCCGTCTGGTTCACACGCCCGCCGCCCGATTTACACACCCACCCGGTTTACACATCCACCCAATTTACATACCCCACCTGATTTATACACACACCACCCGATATGCACGACCCCTCCGATTTACACACCCGCTCGATTTACACACCCGCCCGATTTACACACCCACCCGATTTACACCACCTGCCGATTTACACCCCCAGCCTGATTTTCACACCCGTCCGATTTACACCCCCCGCCTGATTTACAACCCCCACCTGATTTACATACCCGCCCGATTTACACACCCACCATTGGATTTACACACCCACCATTGGATTTACACACCCGCACGCTTTGCACACCCGCCTGATTTACACACCCCGCCTGATTTACACACCCACCACCCGATTTTCACTACCTGTCCGATTTATACACCCTACCTGATTTACACACCCTACCTGATTTACACACCCGCCGCCCGATTTACACACCCAGCCGATTTATACATCCCCCATCTGATTTGCACCCCCGCTCGATTTACACTACCTGCTCGATTTATACACCCGCCCGATTTACGCACTCCGCTGATTTACACCCCCTGCCTGATTAACTCCTCTCGTCCGATTTACACACCCGCCCGATTTACACACCCGTCCGATTTACACACCCACCGTCCAATTTACACCACACGTCTGATTTACACATCCACCCGATTTACATGCCCCGCCTGATTTACACACCCACCGCCCTATTTACAAGCCCGTCCGAATTATACACCCACCGCGTGATTTACACTACCCGTCGGATTTACACACACTGCCCGATTTACACACCCTGCCTGATTTACACACCCACCGCCTGATTTACATACCCCGCCTGATTTGCACACTGCCGCCCGATTTACACACCCTGCCGATTTACACATGCGCCCGATTTATACATCCCCCGCCCGATTTACACCCCCGCCCGATTTACACACCCACCGCCCGATTTACACACCCACCCGATTTACACCCATCGCCCGATTACCACCCCACGTACGATTTCCACCTCCCACTCGATTTACACAACCGCCCGATTTACCCCCCGCCCGATTTACCCCCCGCCCGATTTACCCCCCGCCCGATTTACACAACCGCCCGATTTACACACCCGTCCAATTTACACCCCCTACCCGATTTACACCCCGCCCGATTCACACACCTACCGTCCAATTTACACACTGTCCGATTTACACACCACCGGATTTGCATACCCGCCCGATTTACACACCCCGTCTGATTTACACACACACCGTCCGATTTACACACCCGCCCGATTCACACACCCGCCCGATTTATACACCCCCTGCCCGATTTACACCCCCCACCTGATTTACACCCCCCGCCTGATTTATACACACACCGCCCGATGTGCACACCCTGCCTGATTTACACACTCGCTCAATTTACACACCTGTCCGATTTACACACCCGTCCGATTTACACACCCGCCCGATTTACACCCCCCGCTCAATTCACACTTCCCATCTGATTTACACACCCGCCCAATTTACACACCCACCCGATTTACACAACCACCAGATTTACAACACCAGCCCTATTTACACACCCGACCGATCAACTCCTCCTGCCCGATTTACACACCCATCCGATTTACATCCCTGCCCGATTTACACTCCATACCTGATTTACACCCCCTCTGATTTACACATCAACCCAATTTACACCACTGCCCGATTTACACACTCCGCCTGATTTACACAGCCACCGCCCGATTTACACACCCCACCGATTTACAACCCTCGCCCAGTTTACACACCCGCCCGATTCACACCATCAGCCCGATTTACATACCCGCCCGATTTACACGCCCCACCTGATTTACACACACACCACCCTATTTACACACTCCGCCTGATTTACACACCCGCCACCTGATTTACACACCCTGCCGATTTACACCCCCACCCGATTTACGACCCCTCCGATTTACACCCCCTCCAATTTACACATCCACCTGGTTTACACACCCACCCAATTTACACCACCGCCCAATTTACACACCCAATGTCCGATTTCCCACCCGCACGCTTTGCACACCCGTCCGATTTACACATCCGCCCGATTTACATACCCCGCCTGATTTACACACCCACCACCCGATTTGCACGACTCCTCCGATTTACACACCCGCCACCTGATTTACACACCCTGCCGATTTACACCCCCGCCCGATTTACACCCACCGCCGGATTTACAACCCCTCCGATGTACACCCCCTCCGATTTACACATCCACCCGGTTTACACACTCACCCAATTTACACCACCGCCCGATTTACACACCCTACCTGATTTACACACCCAACGTCCGATTTACACACCCGCATGCGTTGCACACCTGTCCGATTTACACACCTGCCCGATTTACATGTCCCGCCTGATTTACACACTCCGTCTGGTTCACATGCCCGCCGCCCGATTTACACACCCACCTGGTTTACACATCCATCCAATTTACATACCCCACCTGATTTATACACCCACCACCCGATATGCACGACCCCTCCGATTTACACACCCGCTCGATTTACACACCCGCCCGATTTACACACCCACCCGATTTACACCACCTGCCGATTTACACCCCCAGCCTGATTTACACACACTGCCCGATTTACACCCCCTACTGATTTACATACCTACCCGATTTACACACCCACCCGATTTACACACCCACCGATTTACACCCCAGCCTGATTTTCACACCCGTCCGATTTACACCCCCGCCTGATTTACACCCCCCACCTGATTTAAAACCACCCTGCCCGATTTACATACCCGCCCGATTTACACACCCACCATTGGATTTACACACCCGCATGCTTTGCACACCCGCCTGATTTACACACCCCGCCTGATTTACACACCCACCGCCCGATTTTTACTACCTGTCCGATTTACATGCCCGCCCGATTTACACACCCTACCTGATTTACACACCCGCCACCCGATTTACACACCCAGCCGATTTATACATCCCCACATCTGATTTGCACCCCACGCTCGATTTACACAACCGCCCGATTTACCCCCCGCCCGATTTACCCCCCGCCCGATTTACACAACCGCCCGATTTACACACCCGTCCGATTTACACCCCCTACCCGATTTACACCCCGCCCGATTCACACACCTACCGTCCAATTTACACACTGTCCGATTTACACACCACCCGATTTGCATACCCGCCCAATTTACACACCCCGTCTGATTTACACACCCACCGTCCGATTTACACACCCGCCCGATTCACACACCCGCCCGATTTATACTCCCCTGCCCGAATTACACCCCCCCACCTGATTTACACCCCCGCCTGATTTATACACACACCGCCCGATTTGCACACCCTGCCTGATTTACACACTCGCTCAATTTACACACCTGTCCGATTTACACACCCGTCCGATTTACACACCCGCCCGATTTACACCCCCCGCTCAATTCACACTTCCCATCTGATTTACACACCCGCCCAATTTACACACCCACCCGATTTACACAACCACCAGATTTACAACACCAGCCCTATTTACACACCCGACCGATCAACTCCTCCTGCCCGATTTACACACCCATCCGATTTACACCCCTGCCCGATTTACACTCCATACCTGATTTACACCCCCCGCCTGATTTACGCACCCGCCCGATTTACACACCCGCCCGATTTACACACCCACCGGATTTACACAGCCACTGCCCGATTTACACACCCCACCGATTTACAACCCTCGCCCAGTTTACACACCCCCCGATTCACACCATCAGCCCGATTTACATACCCGCCCGATTTACACGCCCCACCTGATTTACACACACACCACCCTATTTACACACTCCGCCTGATTTACACACCCGCCACCTGATTTACACACCCTGCCAATTTACACCCCCACCCGATTTACGACCCCTCCGATTTACACCCCCTCCAATTTACACATCCACCCGGTTTACACACCCACCCAATTTACACCACCGCCCAATTTACACACCCAACGTCCGATTTCCCACCCGCACGCTTTGCACACCCGTCCGATTTACACACCCGCCCGATTTACATGTCCCGCCTGATTTACACACCCCGTCTGGTTAACACACCCACCGCCCGATTCACACACCCACCCGGTTTACACATCCACCCAATTTACATACCCCACCTGATTTACACACCCACCACCCGATTTGCACGACTCCTCCGATTTACACACCCGCCACCTGATTTACACACCCTGCCGATTTACACCCCCGCCCGATTTACACCCACCGCCGGATTTACAACCCCTCCGATTTACACCCCCTCCGATTTACACATCCACCCGGTTTACACACTCACCCAATTTACACCACCGCCCGATTTACACACCCTACCTGATTTACACACCCAACGTCCGATTTACACACCCGCATGCGTTGCACACCCGTCCGATTTACACACCTGCCCGATTTACATGTCCCGCCTGATTTACACACTCCGTCTGGTTCACATGCCCGCCGCCCGATTTACACACCCACCCGGTTTACACATCCACCCAATTTACATACCCCACCTGATTTATACACCCACCACCCGATATGCACGACCCCTCCGATTTACACACCCGCTCGATTTACACACCCGCCCGATTTACACACCCACTCGATTTACACCACCTGCCGATTTACACACTCTGCCCGATTTACACATGCTGCCCGATTTACACCCCCTACTGATTTACATACCTACCTGATTTACACACCCACCCGATTTACACACCCACCGATTTACACCCCCAGCCTGATTTTCACACCTGTCCGATTTACAACCCCGCCTGATTTACACCCCCCACCTGATTTAAAACCACCCTGCCCGATTTACATACCCGCCCGATTTACACACCCACCATTGGATTTACACACCCGCATGCTTTGCACACCCGCCTGATTTACACACCCCGTCTGATTTACACACCCACCGCCCGATTTTTACTACCTGTCCGATTTACACGCCTGCCCGATTTACACACCCTACCTGATTTACACACCCGCCACCCGATTTACACACCCAGCCGATTTATACATCCCCCCATCTGATTTGCACCCCTGCTCGATTTACACAACCGCCCGATTTACCCCCCGCCCGATTTACCCCCCGCCCGATTTACACAACCGCCCGATTTACACACCCGTCCGATTTACACCCCCTACCCGATTTACACCCCGCCCGATTCACACACCTACCGTCCAATTTACACACTGTCCGATTTACACACCACCCGATTTGCATACCCGCCCAATTTACACACCCCGTCTGATTTACACACACACCGTCCGATTTACACACCCACCCGATTCACACACCCGCCCGATTTATACACCCCCCCACCTGATTTACACCCCCCGCCTGATTTATACACACACCGCCCGATTTGCACACCCTGCCTGATTTGCACACTCGCTCAATTTACACACCTGTCCGATTTACACACCCGTCCGATTTACACACCCACCCGATTTACACCCCCAGCTCAATTCACACTTCCCATCTGATTTACACACCCACCCAATTTACACACCCACCCGATTTACACAACCACCAGATTTACAACATCAGCCCTATTTACACACCCGACCGATCAACTCCTCCTGCCCAATTTACACACCCATCCGATTTACACCCCTGCCCGATTTACACTCCATACCTGATTTACACCCCCCGCCTGATTTACACACCCTCCGATTTACGCACCCGCCCGTTTTACACACCCGCCCGATTTACACACCCACCGGATTTACACCCCCTCTGATTTACCCATCAACCCAATTTACACCACTGCCCGATTTACACACTCCGCCTGATTTACACAGCCACCGCCCGATTTACACACCCCACCGATTTACAACCCTCGCCCAGTTTACACACCCGCCCGATTCACGCCATCAGCCCGATTTACATACCCGCCCGATTTACACGCCCCACCTGATTTACACACACACCACCCTATTTACACACTCCGCCTGATTTACACACCCGCCACCTGATTTACACACCCTGCCGATTTACACCCCCACCCGATTTACGACCCCTCCGATTTACACCCCCTCCAATTTACACATCCACCCGGTTTACACACCCACCCAATTTACACCACCGCCCAATTTACACACCCAACGTCCGATTTCCCACCCGCACGCTTTGCACACCCGTCCGATTTACACACCCGCCCGATTTACATGTCCCGCCTGATTTACACACTCCGTCTGGTTAACACACCCACCGCCCGATTCACACACCCACCCGGTTTACACATCCACCCAATTTACATACCCCACCTGATTTACACACCCACCACCCGATTTGCACGACTCCTCCGATTTACACACCCGCCACCTGATTTACACACCCTGCCGATTTACACCCCCGCCCGATTTACACCCACCGCCGGATTTACAACCCCTCCGATTTACACATCCACCCGGTTTACACACTCACCCAATTTACACCACCGCCCGATTTACACACCCTACCTGATTTACACACCCAACGTCCGATTTACACACCCGCATGCGTTGCACACTCGTCCGATTTACACACCTGCCCGATTTGCACACCCACCCGGTTTACACATCCACGCAATTTACATACCCCACCTGATTTACACACCCACCACCCGATTTGCACGACTCCTCCGATTTACACACCCACCACCTGATTTACACACCCTGCCGATTTACACCCCCGCCCGATTTACACCCACCACCGGATTTACAACCCCTCCGATTTACACCCCCTCCGATTTACACATCCACCCGGTTTACACACTCACCCAATTTACACCACCGCCCGATTTACACACCCTACCTGATTTACACACCCAACGTCCGATTTACACACCCGCATGCGTTGCACACCCGTCCGATTTACACACCTGCCCGATTTACATGTCCCGCCTGATTTACACACTCCGTCTGGTTCACATGCCCGCCGCCCGATTTACACACCCAACCGGTTTACACATCCATCCAATTTACATACCCCACCTGATTTATACACCCACCACCCGATATGCACGACTCCTCCGATTTACACACCCGCTCGATTTACACACCCGCCCGATTTACACACTCACCCGATTTACACCACCTGCCGATTTACACACTCTGCCCGATTTACACACGCTGCCCGATTTACACCCCCTACTGATTTACATACCTACCCGATTTACACACCCACCCGATTTACACACCCACCGATTTACACCCCCAGCCTGATTTTCACACCCGTCCGATTTACACCCCCGCCTGATTTACACCCCCCACCTGATTTAAAACCACCCTGCCCGATTTACATACCCGCCCGATTTACACACCCACCATTGGATTTACACACCCGCATGCTTTGCACACCCGCCTGATTTACACACCCCGTCTGATTTACACACCCACCGCCCGATTTTTACTACCTGTCCGATTTACACTACTGCCCGATTTACACACCCTACCTGATTTACACACCCGCCACCCGATTTACACACCCAGCCGATTTATACATCCCCCGTCTGATTTGCACCCCCGCTCGATTTACACTACCCGCTCGATTTACACACCCGCCCGATTTACGCACTCCGCTGATTTATACCCCCTGCCCGATTAACTCCTCTCGTCCAATTTACACACCCGCCCGATTTACACACCCGTCCGATTTACACACCCACCGTCCAATTTACACCACACGTCTGATTTACACATCCACCCGATTTACATGCCCCGCCTGATTTACACACCCACCGCCCTATTTACACGCCCGTCCGAATTATACACCCACCGCGTGATTTACACACCCTCCGATTTGCCCTCGCCCGATTTACACGCCCCGCCTGATTTACACTACCCGTCGGATTTATACACCCTGCCCGATTTACACCCCCTGCCCGATTTACACCCCCTGCCTGATTTACACACCCACCGCCTGATTTACACACCCTGCCTGATTTGCACACCGCCGCCCGATTTACACACCCTGCCGATTTACACATGCGCCCGATTTATACATCCCCCGCCCGATTTACACCCCCGCCCGATTTACACACCCACCGCCCGATTTACACACCCACCCGATTTACACCCACCGCCCGATTACCACCCCACGCACGATTTCCACCTCCCACTCGATTTACACAACCGCCCGATTTACCTCCCGCCCGATTTACACAACCGCCCGATTTACACGCCCGTCCGATTTACACCCCCTACCCGATTTACAACCCGCCCGATTTACACATCCCTCCGATTTACACACCCGCCTGATTTACACACGCGTCCGATTTACACCCCCTGCCCGATTTACACACCCGCCTGATTTACACCCTTTGCCCGATTTTCACACCCACCTTATTTACACACCATCCTGATTTACACACCCGGCCGATTTACACACCCTGCTTGATTTACACCCCCACCTGATTTGCACGCCCGTCCGATTTACACAACCATGTAGTTGGCATGCTGGCCTGATTTTCACACCCCTTCGATTTACACACTCACCTGATTTACAAACCCGCCTGCTTTACACCCCCGCCTGATTTAAACCGCCCCGCCCAATTTACACTCTTGCCTGATTTACACACACTCGCCCGATTTACAGACTCGCCCCATTTACACACCCGCCCAATTTACGCAATCGCCTGATTTACACCCTCTGCCAGTTTTACAGACCCGCCCGATTTACACACACGCCCGATTTACACCCCTCGCCCGATTTACACCCCCCCGTCTGATTTCCATCCCTTGCCCAATTTACACCCACGCCCGATTTACACACCTCATACGATTTATACACCCGCCCGATTTACAAACACGCCTGATTTGCACAACGCCTGATTTGCACACATGCCTGATTTACACCCCCCCACCCGATTTACAAAACTCGCCCGATTTACACTCCCACACGATTTACACGCCCGCACGATTTACACACCCCGCCTGATTGACACACCCACTGCCCAATTTACACGCCCACCCGATTTACACACCCGCCCGATTTACACACCCGCTCGATTTACACACCCGCCCGATTTACACACCCACCCGATTTACACCACCTGCCGATTTACACACTCTGCCCGATTTACACACACTGCCCGATTTACACCCCCTACTGATTTACATACCCACCCGATTTACACACCCACCCGATTTACACACCCACCGATTTACACCCCCAGCCTGATTTTCACACCCGTCCGATTTACACCCCCGCCTGATTTACACCCCCACCTGATTTAAAACCACCCTGCCCGATTTACATACCCGCCCGATTTACACACCCGCCATTGGATTTACACACCCGCATGCTTTGCACACCCGCCTGATTTACACACCCCGCCTGATTTACACACCCACCGCCCGATTTTTACTACCTGTCCGATTTACACGCCCGCCCGATTTACACACCCTACCTGATTTACACACCCGCCACCCGATTTACACACCCAGCCGATTTATACATCCCCCCATCTGATTTGCACCCCCGCTCGATTTACACAACCGCCCGATTTACCCCCCGCCCGATTTACCCCCGCCCGATTTACACAACCACCCGATTTACACACCCGTCCAATTTACACCCCCTACCCGATTTACACCCCGCCCGATTCACACACCTACCGTCCAATTTACACACTGTCCGATTTACACACCACCCGATTTAGCATACCCGCCCGATTTACACACCCCGTCTGATTTACACACCCACCGTCCGATTTACACACCCGCCCGATTCACACACCCGCCCGATTTATACACCCCCTGCCCGATTTACACCCCCCCACCTGATTTACACCCCCGCCTGATTTATACACACACCGCCCGATTTGCACACCCTGCCTGATTTACACACTCGCTCAATTTACGCACCTGTCCGATTTACACACCCGTCCGATTTACACACCCACCCGATTTACACACCCACCCGATTTACACCCCCCGCTCAATTCACACTTCCCATCTGATTTACACACCCGCCCAATTTACACACCCACCCGATTTACACACCCACCTGATTTACACCCTTTGCCCGATTTTCACACCCACCTTATTTACACACCATCCTGATTTACACACCCGGCCGATTTACACACCCTGCCTGATTTACACCCCCACCTGATTTGCACGCCCGTCCGATTTACACAACCATGTAGTTGGCATGCTGGCCTGATTTTCACACCCCTTCGATTTACACACTCACCTGATTTACAAACCCGCCTGCTTTACACCCCCGCCTGATTTAAACCGCCCCGCCCAATTTACACTCTTGCCTGATTTACACACACTCGCCCGATTTACATACTCGCCCCATTTACACACCCGCCCGATTTACACACATGCCCGATTTACACCCCTCGCCCGATTTACACCCCCCCGTCTGATTTCCATCCCTTACCCAATTTACACCCACGCCCGATTTACACACCTCATACGATTTATACACCCGCCCGATTTACAAACACGCCTGATTTGCACAACGCCTGATTTGCACACACGCCTGATTTACACCCCCCACCCGATTTACAAAACTCGCCCGATTTACACTCCCACACGATTTACACACCCGCACGATTTACACACCCCGCCTGATTGACACACCCACTGCCCAATTTACACGCCCGCCCGATTTACACACCCGCCCGATTTACACACCAGCCCGATTTACACAGCCGTCCGATTTGCACAGCCGTCCGATTTACACACCAGCCCGATTTGCACAGCCGTCCGATTTACACACCAGCCCGATTTACACAGCCGTCTGATTTGCACAGCCGTCCGATTTACACACCAGCCCTATTTACACACCAGCCCGATTTGCACAACCGTCCGATTTACACAGCCTTCTGATTTACACAGCCATCTGATTTATACACCAGCCCGATTAACACACCAGCCCGATTTACACACCAGGCCGATTTGCACAGTTGTCCGATTTACACAGCCGTCCGATTTACACAGCCGTCCGATTTACACACACCGTCCGATTTACACACCCACTGCCCGATTTCCACCTCCCGCTCGATTTCCACCTCCCGCCCGACTTACACAACAGCCCGATTTACCCCCCGCCCGGTTTACCCCCCGCCCGGTTTACCCCCCACCCGATTTACACACCCGCCCGATTCACATCCCCGCCCGATTCACACACCCGCCCGATTCACATCCCCGCCCGATTCACATCCCCGCCTGATTTCCACCCCACCCGATTTACCCTCCCGTCTAATTGGCACACTGGCCCGATTTACACACCCCTCCGATTTACACACCCGCCTGATTTACAAACCCGCCTGCTTTACACCCCCGCCTGAGTTAACCCAACCCACCCAATTTACACACTTGCCTGATTTACACACATGCGCCCAATTTACAGACTCGCCCCATTTACACACCCGTTCCATTTACACCCACGCCCGATTTACACACCCGCCTGATTTACACACCCACCATCAGATTTACACACCCACACGCTTTGCACACCCGCCTGATTTACACACGCTGCCTGATTTACACACCCACCATCAGATTTACACACCCACACGCTTTGCACACCCGCCTGATTTACACACGCTGCCTGATTTACACACCCACCACCTGATTTGCACTACATGTCCGATTTACACACCCGCCCGATTTACACACCCCACCTGATTTACACACCCGCTGCCTGATTTACACACCCTGCCGATTTACACCCCCGCCCGATTTACACACCTGCCCGATTTATACACCACCCCCGCCTGATTTGCACCCCCCGCTCGACTTACACTACCCGCTCGACTTACACTACCCGCTCGATTTACACAGCCGCCCGATTTACACACCCGCCCGATTTACGCACCCCGCTATTTTGCACCCCCTGCCCGATTAACTCCTCCCGCCCGATTTACACACCCATCCGATTTACACACCCGTCCGATTTACACACCCACCATCCAATTTCCACACCTAGCTGATTTACACAGCCCCCTGATTTACACACCCATCGCCCTATTTACACACCCGCCCGAATTATACACACACCGCGTGATGTACACCCGCTGCGTGATTTACACACCATCCAATTTGCCCCCTGCCCGATTTGCACACCCCACCCGATTTACACAGCCACCGCCCGATTTGCACTACCCGTCGGATTTACACACCCTGCCCGATTTACACACCCCGCCTGATTTACACACCCACAGCCCGATTTGCACACCCCGCCTGATTTGCACACCAGTCACCTGATTTACACACCCGCCGCCGGATTTACACACCCTGCCAATTTACACCCCTGCCCGATTTACACACCTGCCTGATTTACACTCCCCTGATTTACACATCAACCCGGTTTACACACCCAGCCAATTTACACCACTGCCCGATTTACACACCCCGTCTGATTTACACAGCCACCGCCCGATTTGCACTACCCGTCGGATTAACACACCCCGCCTGATTTACACACCCCGTCTGATTTACACACCCACCGCCCGATTTACACACCCTGCCGATTTACAACCCCGCCCAATTTACACACCCGTCCGATTTATACACACACCGCCTGCTTTACACACTCCGCCTGATTTACACACCCGTCGCCGGATTTACACACCCTGCCGATTTACACCCCCTGTCCGATTTACACACCCGCTCGAATTTATACACCCATCGCCTGATTTACACCCCACACCTGATTTACACCCCCACTCGATTTACACACCCGCCCGATTTACACACCCGCCTGATTTACACGCCCTGTCCGATTTACACCGCTCCGATTTACACACCCCACCTGATTTACACCCCCCTGCTCGACTTAAACCACCCGTCCGATTTACACACCTGCCTGATTTACATGCCCTGTCTGATTTACACACCCACTGCCCTATTTACACACTCCGCCTGATTTACACACCCGTCGCCGGATTTACACACCCTGCCGATTTACACCACCTCCCGATTTACACACCCGCTCGATTTATACACCCATCGCCTGATTTACACCCCACACCTGATTTACACCCACACCCGATTTACACACCTGCCCGATTTACACACCCGCCTGATTTACATGCCCTGCCCGATTTACACCGCTCCGATTAACACACCCACCCGATTTACACACCCCGCCTGATTTACACACCCAGCGCCCGATTTGCACTTCCCCTCCGATTTACACACCCAGCGCCCAATTTGCACTTCCCCTCCGATTTACACACCCACCTGATTTACACACCCCACCTGATTTACACACCCACCGCCTGATTTACACACCCTGCCGATTTATACCCCCGGCCACTTTTCACACACCGCCAGATTTATACACACACCGCCCGATTTACACCCCCCGCTCGATTTACACACCTGTCCGATTTACACACCCGTCCGATTTACACACCAGCCCGATTTACACATCCCGCCTGGTTTACACACGCACCGCCCGATTTACAGTCCCCATCTGATTTACACCCACCGCTCGATTTACACCACCGCCCGATTTACACACCCACCCAAGTTACACCACCAGCCTGATTTACACACACACTCGATCAACTCCTCCTGCCTGATTTACATATCCTGCCCGATTTATACACCCACCGTCTGATTTACACCCCCGCTCGACTTACACCACTTGTCTGATTTACACGCACTGCCTGATTTACACACACCCGCCTGATTTACACGCCCTGCCTGATTTACACCCCCTCCGATTTATGCACGCATCCGGTTTACACACCCGCCTGATTTACACACCCCACCTGATTTACACACCCACCGGCCGATTTGCACTACCCACTGATTTACATACCCACCCGATTTATACACCCCGTCTGATATACACACCCACCGCCCGATTTACACACCGTGCCGATTTACACCCATGCCCAATTTACACACCCGCCCAATTTATACACAGACCACCCGATGTACACCCCCGCCCATTTACACACGCCGCCCGATTTATACCCACGCCCGATTTACACCCACTGTCCAATTTACACACCCGCCATCCAATTTACACAACCCGCCCGATTTACGCACCCACAGTACGATTTACACACCCACCCGATTTACAACTCTAGCCCGATTTACAGACCCCGCCGATTTACACACACACACACACGATTTACACACACTGCCGATTTATACACCTGCCCAATATACTCCCCGCCCGATTTACACACTCCACCGATTTACTCCCCGATGATTTACACAACCAACCCGATTTACTCCCCGATGATTTACACACCCCTCCGATTTACACACCCCTCCGATTTACACACCCGCCTGATTTACGTCCCCCGCCTGATTTACACTCCCGCCTGATTTACACACCCGCACGCTTTGCACAGCCGTCTGATTTACACACTCTGCCAATTTACACTCACCGTCCGATTTGCACATCGGCACGCTTTGCACACCCGCCCGATTTACACACACTGCCCAATTTACACTCCCTGCCCGATTTACACCCTCTGCCCGATTTACACCTCCCACGATTTACACCACCAGCCTGATTTACACACCCCGCCAATTTACACACACTACTGATTTATACACCTGCCCAATATACTTCCCACCCGATTTACACACCCGGCCGATTTACTCCCCGACGATTTACACAACCCGCCCGATTTACACACCCACCGCCCGATTTGCATTACCCGTCCGATTTACACACCCGCCCGATTTACACACCCCACCTGATTTACACACCCACAGCCTGATTTACTCACCCACTGCCCTATTTACACACTCCACCTGATTTACACACCTGCAACCCGATTTACACCGCCCGCCCGATTTACACCACCAGCCCGATTAACTCCTCCCGCCCGATTTACACACCTGCCCGATTTACACACCCGCCCGATTTACACACCCCGCCAGATTTACACACCCCGCCAGATTTACACACCTCGCCCGATTTATACACCCCGTCTGATTTACACAGCCACCGCCCGATTTGCACTACCCATCGGATTTACACACCCCGCCTGATTTACACACCCCGCCTGATTTACATGCCCCACCTGATTTACACACCCACCACCCTATTTACACACTCCGCCTGTTTTACACACCTGTCACCTGATTTACACACCCTCCGCCTGATTTACACACCCTGCCGATTTACATCCCCCGCCCGATTTACACACTCGCCCGATTTAAACCCCTGTCTGATTTACACCCACCACCCGATTTACAACTCCTCCGATTTACACCCCTCCGATTTACACATCCACCCGGTTTACACACACACCCAATTTACACACTCACCGTCCTATTTACACACTCCGTCTGATTTACACGCCCGCCGTCTGATTGACACACCCGCACGCTTTGCACACCCGCCCGATTTACATACCCCGCCTGATTTAAACACCCACCACCCGATTTGCACGACCCCTCCGATTTACACACCCGCTCGATTTACACACCCGCCCGATTTACACACCCACCTGATTTACACACTGCCCGATTTACACACTGCCCGATTTACACACTGCCCGATTTACACCACCTGCCGATTTACACAGGCTGCCCGATTTACACATGCTGCCCGATTTACACCACCTGCTGGTTTACACCACCACCTGATTTATACACACACCCGATTTACACACCCAACGATTTACACCCCCAGCCCGATTTACACACCCATCCGATTTACACCCCCCGCCTGATTTACACCCCCACCTGATTTACACCACCGCCCGATTTACACACCCGCCTGATTCACACACCCACCATCCGATTTACACACCCACACGCTATACACACCCCACCTGATTTACACACCCACCGGCCGATTTGCACTACCCACTGATTTACATACCCACCCGATTTATACACCCCATCTGATTTACACACCCACCGCCCGATTTACACACCGTGCCGATTTATACCCATGCCCAATTTACACATCCGCCCAATTTATACACAGACCACCCGATGTACACCCCCGCCCATTTACACACGCCGCCCGATTTACACCCACGCCCGATTTACACCCACTGTCCAATTTACACACCCGCCATCCAATTTACACAACCCGCCCGATTTACGCACCCACAGTACGATCTACACACCCACCCGATTTACAACCCTAGCCCGATTTACAGACCCCGCCGATTTACACACACACACACGATTTACACACACTGCCGATTTATACACCTGCCCAATATACTCCCCGCCCGATTTACACACTCCGCCGATTTACTCCCCGATGATTTACACAACCAACCCGATTTACTCCCCGATGATTTACACACCCCTCCGATTTACACACCCCTCCGATTTACACACCCGCCTGATTTACGTCCCCCGCCTGATTTACACTCCCGCCTGATTTACACACCCGCCTGATTTACACACTCTGCCAATTTACACTCACCGTCCGATTTGCACATCGGCACGCTTTGCACACCCGCCCGATTTACACACACTGCCCAATTTACACTCCCTGCCCGATTTACACCCTCTGCCCGATTTACACCTCCCACCCGATTTACACCACCAGCCTGATTTACACACCCCGCCAATTTACACACACTACTGATTTATACACCTGCCCAATATACTTCCCACCCGATTTACACACCCGGCCGATTTACTCCCCGACGATTTACACAACCCGCCCGATTTACACACCCACCGCCCGATTTGCATTACCCGTCCGATTTACACACCCGCCCGATTTACACACCCCACCTGATTTACACACCCACAGCCTGATTTACTCACCCACTGCCCTATTTACACACTCCACCTGATTTACACACCTGCAACCCGATTTACACCGCCCGCCCGATTTACACCACCAGCCCGATTAACTCCTCCCGCCCGATTTACACACCTGCCCGATTTACACACCCGCCCGATTTACACACCCCGCCAGATTTACACACCCCGCCAGATTTACACACCTCGCCCGATTTATACACCCCGTCTGATTTACACAGCCACCGCCCGATTTGCACTACCCATCGGATTTACACACCCCGCCTGATTTACACACCCCGCCTGATTTACATGCCCCACCTGATTTACACACCCACCACCCTATTTACACACTCCGCCTGTTTTACACACCTGTCACCTGATTTACACACCCTCCGCCTGATTTACACACCCTGCCGATTTACATCCCCCGCCCGATTTACACACTCGCCCGATTTAAACCCCTGTCTGATTTACACCCACCGCCCGATTTACAACTCCTCTGATTTACACCCCTCCGATTTACACATCCACCCGGTTTACACACACACCCAATTTACACACCCACCGTCCTATTTACACACTCCGTCTGATTTACACGCCCGCCGTCCGATTAACACACCCGCACGCTTTGCACACCCGCCCGATTTACATACCCCGCCTGATTTAAACACCCACCACCCGATTTGCACGACCCCTCCGATTTACACACCCGCTCGATTTACACACCCGCCCGATTTACACACCCACCTGATTTACCCCCTGCCCGATTTACACACTGCCCGATTTCCACACTGACCGATTTACACCACCTGCCGATTTACACAGGCTGCCCGATTTACACATGCTGCCCGATTTACACCACCTGCTGGTTTACACCACCACCTGATTTATACACACACCCGATTTACACACCCAACGATTTACACCCCCAGCCCGATTTACACACCCATCCGATTTACACCCCCCGCCTGATTTACACCCCCACCTGATTTACACCACCACCCGATTTACACACCCGCCTGATTCACACACCCACCATCCGATTTACACACCCACACGCTTTGCACACCCGCCTGATTTACACACCCTTCCTGATTTACACACCCACCACCTGATTTGCACTACCTGTCCGATTTACACACCCGCCCGATTTACACACCCCACCTGATTTACACACCCGCCACCTGATTTAAACACCCTGCCGATTTACACCCCCGTCCGATTTACATACCTGCCCGATTTATACACCCCGCTATTTTACACCTCCTGCCCGATTAACTCCTCCCGCCCGATTTACACACCCGTCCGATTTACACACCCACCATCCAATTTACACACCTAGCCGATTTACACCGCCGCCTGATTTACACACCCACCGCCCTATTTACACACCCGCCCGAATTATACACACACCGCGTGATTTACACCCCCCGCGTGATTTACACACCCTCCAATTTGCCCCCCGCCCGATTTGCACACCCCACCCGATTTACACAGCCACCGCCTGATTTACACAGCCACCGCCCGATTTGCACTACCCGTCGGATTTACACACTCTGCCCGATTTACACACCTAGCCTGATTTACACACCCACCGCCGGATTTGCACACCCCGCCTGATTTGCACACCCGTCGCCTGATTTACACACCCGCCGCCGGATTTACACACCCTGCCGATTTACACACCCGCACGATTTACACACCCCGCTATTTTACACCCCCTGCCCGATGAACTCCTCCCGCCCGATTTACACACCCGTCCGATTTACACACCCGTCCGATTTACACACCCACCATCCAATTTCCACACCTAGCCGATTTACACAGCCCCCTGATTTACACACATCGCCCTATTTACACACCCGCCCGAATTATACACACACCGCGTGATGTACACCCGCTGCGTGATTTACACACCCTCCAATTTGCCCCCCGCCCGATTTGCACACCCCACCCGATTTACACAGCCACCGCCTGATTTACACAGCCACCGCCCGATTTGCACTACCCGTCGGATTTACACACCCTGCCCGATTTACACACCTAGCCTGATTTACACACCCACAGCCCGATTTGCACACCCCGCCTGATTTGCACACCCGTCACCTGATTTACACACCCGCCGCCGGATTTACACACCCTGCCGATTTACACCCCTGCCCGATTTACACACCTGCCTGATTTACACTCCCCTGATTTACACATCAACCCGGTTTACACACCCAGCCAATTTACACCACCGCCCGATTTGCACTACCCGTCGGATTAACACACCCCGCCTGATTTACACACCCCGTCTGATTTACACACCCGCCGCCCGATTTACACACCCTGCCGATTTACAACCCCGCCCAATTTACACACCCGTCCGATTTATACACACACCGTCTGCTTTACACACTCCGCCTGATTTACACACCCGTCGCCGGATTTACACACCCTGCCGATTTACACCCCCTGTCCGATTTACACACCCGCTCGAATTTATACACCCATCGCCTGATTTACACCCCACACCTGATTTACACCCCCACTCGATTTACACACCTGCCCGATTTACACACCCGCCTGATTTACACGCCCTGTCCGATTTACACCGCTCCGATTTACACACCCCACCCGATTTACACCCCCCTGCTCGACTTAAACCACCCGTCCGATTTACACACCTGCCTGATTTACATGCCCTGTCTGATTTACACACCCACTGCCCTATTTACACACTCCGCCTGATTTACACACCCGTCGCCGGATTTACACACCCTGCCGATTTACACCCCCCGCCCGATTTACACACCCGCTCGATTTATACACCCATCGCCTGATTTACACCCCACACCTGATTTACACCCACACCCGATTTACACACCTGCCCGATTTACACACCCGCCTGATTTTCACGCCCTGCCCGATTTACACCGCTCCGATTTACACACCCACCCGATTTACACACCCCGCCTGATTTACACACCCAGCGCCCGATTTGCACTTCCCCTCCGATTTACACACCCAGCGCCCAATTTGCACTCCCCCTCCGATTTACACACCCACCTGATTTACACACCCCACCTGATTTACACACCCACCGCCTGATTTACACACCCTGCCGATTTATACCCCCGGCCACTTTTCACACACCGCCAGATTTATACACACACCGCCCGATTTACACACCTGTCCGATTTACACACCCGTCCGATTTACACACCAGCCCGATTTACACATCACGCCTGGTTTACACATGCACCGCCCGATTTACAGTCCCCGTCTGATTTACACCCACCGCCCGATTTACACAACCGCCCGATTTACACACCCACCCAAGTTACACCACCAGCCTGATTTACACACACACTCGATCAACTCCTCCTGCCCGATTTACATACCCTGCCCGATTTATACACCCACCGTCTGATTTACACCCCCGCTCGACTTACACCACTTGTCTGATTTACACGCACTGCCTGATTTAAACACACGCCGCCCTATTTACACACCCTGCCGATTTACACCCCCTGCCCGATTTACACACGCGCCCGATTTATACACCCAACGCCCGATTTACAGCCCCTGTCTGATTTACACATCCGCCCGATTTGCACACCCGCCTGATTTACACGCCCTGCCCGATTTACACCCCATCCGATTTATGCACGCATCCGGTTTACACACCCGCCTGATTTACACACCCCACCTGATTTACACACCCACCGGCCGATTTGCACTACCCACTGATTTACATACCCATCCGATTTATACACCCCGTCTGATTTACACACCCACCGCCCGATTTACACACCGTGCCGATTTACACCCATGCCCAATTTACACACCCGCCCAATTTATACACAGACCACCCGATGTACACCCCCGCCCATTTACACACGCCGCCCGATTTACACCCACGCCCGATTTACACCCACTGTCCAATTTACACACCCGCCATCCAATTCACACAACCCGCCCGATTTACGCACCCACAGTACGATTTACACACCCACCCGATTTACAACCCTAGCCCGATTTACAGACCCCGCCGATTTACACACGCACACACGATTTACACACACTGCCGATTTATACACCTGCCCAATATACTCCCCACCCGATTTACACACTCCGCCGATTTACTCCCCGATGATTTACACAACCAACCCGATTTACTCCCCGATGATTTACACACCCCTCCGATTTACACACACCTGCCCGATTTACACACCCGCCCGATTTACACACTCGCCCGATTTATACACCTGCCCAATTTACAACCCCCTGCCGATTTACTCCTCGACGATTTACACACCCGCCCAATTTACACACCACTCCGATTTACTCCCCAACGATTTACACACCCGCCCAATTTACACACCCCTCCGATTTACTCCCCAATGATTCCCCCCCCCGATTGACTCCTCTCGCCCATTTTACACACCCGCCCGATTTACACACTCCGCCTGATTTGCACACCCACCGTCCGATTTACACGCTCGCCCGATTTACACACCCACCGCTCGATTTACAACCCCTGCCCTATTTACACCACCTGCCTGATTTACGCACCCGCCCGATTTACAACCCCGCCCGATTTACACCCCTCGCCCAATTTACACCCCCCACCCGATTTACACAACCGCCCGATTTACACACCCGCCTGATTTATACACCTTCTGCCCGATTTACACCCCTTGATTGATTTACACCGCCCGCCTGATTTACGCACCCCGCCGATTTTCGCCCCGTGCCCGATTTACAATCTCGCCCGATTTACACCCCTCGCCCGATTTACACACCCACCCGATTACACACCCTTCCGATTTATACACCCGCTCGATTACATCACCAGACCGATTTACACACTCTACCCGATGTACACACCCGCCTGATTTACACACCCGTCCGATTACATCCCCAGACCAATTTACACACCTGCCCAATTGACTCCTCCCGCCCGATTTACACCCCTTGCCCGATTTACACCCCTTGCCCGATTTACAAACCGTCTGATTTATACACCCACCGTCTGATTTACACACCCGCCCGATTTACGCACCCGCCCGATTACATCCCCAGACCGATTTACACACCCGCCCAATTGACTCCTCCCGCCCGATTTACACCCCTCGTTCGATTTACAAACCCGCCTGATTTACACACCCTCAGCCTGATTTACACACCCCACCGATTTATACTCCCCGCCCGATTTACACACCCCTCCCGATTTACTTATCGACAATTTACACACCCGCCCGATTTACACACCCCTGCCTGATTTACACCCCTGCCTGATTTACACCCCATGCCCAATTTACACCCCCCTGCCGATTTACTCCTCGACAATTTACACACCCGCCCAATTTACACACCCCTCCAATTTACTCCCCAACGATTTACACACCCGCCCGATTGACTCCTCTCGCCCATTTTACACACCCGCCCGATTTACACACTCCGCCTGGTTTGCACACCCACCGGCCGATTTACACACCCTGCCGATTTACACCCCCCACCCTATTTACACCGCCCGCCTGATTTACGCACCCGCCCATTTACATCCACTGCGCGATTTACACGCACGCCTATTTACACCCCCGCCCGATTTACACAACCGCCCGATTTACACACCCGCCTGATTTATACACCCTCTGCCTGATTTACACCCCCTGATTGATTTACACCGCCCGCCTGATTTATGCACCCCGCCGATTTTCGCCCCACACCCGATTTACAATCTCGCCTGATTTACACCCCTCGCCCGATTTACACACCCACCCGATTTACACACCCGTCCGATTTACACACCCGCCCGATCGCATCACAAGACTGATTTACACACCCACCCAATTGACTCCTCCCGCCCGATTTACAACCCTCGCCCGATTTACAAACCCGCTTGATTTACACACCCACCGTCCGATTTACACACCCGCCCAATTTACACCCCTAGCCCGATTTACACACCATACTGATTTATACACCAGCCCGACATACTCCCCGCCCGATTTATACCCCCCCCCCCGCCTGCCGATTTACTCCCTGACAATGTAGACATCCTGCCCGATTTACGCACCCACCCGATTTACACACCCGCCCGATTACATCCCCAGACCGATTTACACACCCGCCCAATTGACTCCTCCTGCCCGATTTACACCCCTCGCCCGATTTACAAACCCGCCTGATTTACACACCCCCAGCCCGATTTACACACCCAACCGATTTATACACCCGCCCGATATGCTCCCCGCCCGATTTACACACCCCTGTCGATTTACTCCCTGACGATTTACACACCCCTCCCGATTTACTTATTGACAATTTACATACCCGCACGATTTATTTGTCGACGATTTACACACCCGCCTGATTTACACACCCCTGTCAGATTTACACCCCTGCCTGATTTACACCCCATGCACGATTTACGCACCCGCCTGATTTACACACACCCGCCCGATTTACACACCCGCCCGATTTACACACTCGCCCGATTTATACACCTGCCCAATTTACACCCCCTGCCGATTTACTCCTCGACGATTTACACACCCGCCCAATTTACACACCCCTCCGATTTACTCCACAATGATTTACTCACCCGCCCGATCGACTCCTCTCGCCATTTTACATACCCGCCCGATTTACACACTCCGCCTGGTTTGCACACCCACCGGCCGATTTACACACCCTGCCGATTTACACCCCCCACCCTATTTACACCGCCCGCCTGATTTACGCACCCGTCTATTTCCATCCACCGCGTGATTTACACGCACGCCTATTTACACCCCCGCCCGATTTACACAACTGCCCGATTTACACACCCGCCTGATTTATACACCCTCTGCCTGATTTACACCACCTGCCTGATTTACGCACCAGCCTGATTTACTCACCCCTTGCCCGATTTACACCCCTCGCCCAATTAACACTCCCCACCCAATTTACACAATCGTCCGATTTACACAACTGCCCGATTTCCACAACCACCCGATTTACACACCCGCCCGACTGACTCCTGCCGTCCGATTTACACGCTCGCCCGATTTACACCCCTCACCCAGTTTACACCCTCCACCTAATCGACACACCCGCCCGATTTACACCCTCGCCCAATTTACACCCCCACCCGATTTACACACCCGCCCAATTTACACACCCCGCCGGTTTATACACCCGCCCGATATACTCCTCGCCCGATTTACACTGCCCCACTGCCGATTTACACCCCGCCGATTTACACACCCCGCCCAATTTACTCCCCGATGATTTACACCCAGAATTACACCCCCTGCCTGATTTACACACCCCGCCCGATTTACACACTCACCCCATTTACACCCCCAGCCCAATTTACACCCCCCAGCCCGATTTACACCCCCCACCGAATTACTCCCCGACGATTTACACACCCCGCCGATTTACTCCCCAATGATTTGCACACCCTGCCCAATTTACACCCCCACCTGATTTACACACCCGCCCGATTTACACCACCCGCCCAATTTACAACCCCTGCACAATTTATACACCCGCCCGATTTATACACTCACCCAATTTACACCCCCACCTGATTTACACACCCACTATCCGATTTACACACCCGCCCGATTTACACCCCTGCCCAATTTACACGCCCACCCGATTTATACACATGCCCAATTTATACACTCACCCGATTGACACACCTGCCTGATTTACACACCCACTATCCGATTTACATACCTACCCGTTTACACCCCCAGCCCAGTTTACACCCACCGCCCAGTTTACACCCACCGCCCGATTTACACCCCCCGCCCGATTTACACCCCGCCCGCCCGATTTACACCCCCCGCCCAATTTATACACCCGCCCGATTTATACACCCGCACGATTTAAACACCTGCCCGATTTACACACCCGCCCGATTTACACCCCCCACACGATTTACACACCCACCCGATTTACACCCCCTGCCCAATTTACACACCCGCCCGATTTACACCCCGCACGATTTACACGTCTGCCTGATTTACACACCCACCCGATTATACACCCACCCGATTTACACACTCGCCCGATTTATTCACCCGTCCGATTTATATACTCGCCCGATTGACACACCTGCCTGATTTACACACCCATGGTCCGATTTACACACCCACCCGATTTACACACTCAGCCCAGTTTACACCCACCGCCCGATTTACACTACGCCCGATTTACACCCCCCACCCGATTTACATACCAACCCGATTTGTACACCCGCCCGATTTATACACTCACCCGATTGACACACCTGCCTGATTTACAAACCCACTATCCGATTTACACCCCCAGCCCAGTTTACACCCCGCCTGATTTACACCCCCTGCCCGATTTACACCCCCGCCCGATTTACACCCCCTGCCCGATTTACCCCCCCCCGATTTACACCCCCCGCCCGATTTATACACCTGCCCGATTGACACACCCGCCCGATTGACACACCCACCTTCCGATTTACACACACACACAATTTACACACCCCGCCGATTTATACACCCCCCGCCGATTTACTCCCCGACGATTTACACACCCTGCCCGATTTACACACCCCGCCCGATTTACAGTCCTGCCCGATTTACACCACCCGCCGATTTACACATCCCGTCCTATTTACCCCCTGCTGATTTACTCCCCGCCAATTTACACCCGCTGTCTGATTTAATCCCTGCCCTATTTACCCCCTGCCGATTTACACAGCCCGCCCTATTTACCCCCTGCCGATTTACACAGCCCGCCTTATTTACTCTCTGCCGATTTATTCTGCCTGATTTGATGATCTTTTTTCAAAATCCTTTCAGCTGTCATTCCCAACTTCGGGCTCACCAACCCAAGGAGCACCACTTTGAACGGTGCAACCTTACTCACCAGGAGTAATGCAATAAGATGTCCATATAATGCAAGGAATCTGAGTGTATCTATTTTCATTGCCTTTGCCTGGTGTTAACATAGGAACAGGAATAGGCCATTCAGCCCCTTGAGCCTGGTCCGCCATTCAATGAGATCATGGCCGATATGTACCTTAACTCCATCTACCCTAAATACCATTGTCTAACAGAGGTTGATAACGCTCTCAAAATGGGCTCTGTAGCCTTGCCTGCCCGTTTACACTGTTAATGCGATTGACTCCATTTTGAAAGGGGCCTGTCACTGGCCCCATTTAATAGGGAAATCAGGATTCTGTTATGTAATTAGGGATGAGAAAATTAATATTGTACAAGATGTGCTTCTTACATCGGATAGAAAGGTTTGGTGATTTTATTTACTCAAGACTCATTCACTAGTCTGATAGCAAGTCTGATAGCAAAATTCATGCCAACTTATCATCAACTTATTTCTTGAAACCACCGGAAGAGTTTTACATTATCTGAGTGAGAGAAATAGAAACTAGTCCTGGTATATTTTGTTTTGTAGGCTGGCAACGGAATAGGCTCAAAACCCAATGATGTTCTGGACGTCTTAACCCAGTACAGGGGGCTGTCCTTCAGGTACAATGCACTGTGTTTAAAAAAAAAAGTCCTACAGAGAACTTGGCTTGAGCAGCATCATTGGAAATCCAGAAACATGGGATTCCTTTGCAGCAAAGCGAGTTCTGAGTATTCCCAAATGTTGCTCGGGTTCCAGTTGAATTTGCAATCTCCAAAAATTAAAAATAAATATTGTAATCAGATTTCCTTGTCGGAAGTTGCGTCTGATTTTTAGATCTCCCAACCTTGGATAATCCAGACAAAAACTCTGCAATCATTTTAAGAGGCAATTAGATGGTGTGAGGGAGGAAACATAGAAACATAGAAACATAGAAAATAGGTGCAGGAGCAGGCCATTCAGCCCTTCTAGCCTGCACCGCCATTCAATGAGTTCATGGCTGAACATGAAACTTCAGTACCCCCTTCCTGCTTTCTCGCCATAACCCTTGATCCCCCGAGTAGTAAGGACTTCATCTAACTCCCTTTTGAATATATTTAGTGAATTGGCCTCAACTACTTTCTGTGGTAGAGAATTCCACAGGTTCACCACTCTCTGGGTGAAGAAGTTTCTCCTCATCTCGGTCCTAAATGGCTTACCCCTTACCCTCAGACTGTGACCCCTGTTTCTGGACTTCACCAACATTGGGAACATTCTTCCTGCATCTAACCTGTCTAAACCCGTCAGAATTTTAAACGTTTCTACGAGGTACCCTCTCATTCTTCTGAACTCCAGTGAATACAAGCCTAGTTGATCCAGTCTTTCTTGATAGGTCAGTCCCGCCATCCCGGGAATCAGTCTGGTGAATTCTCGGTTTCGATGGAAATATGAGCTGGATGGGTCGAATGGCTTCCGCTGTACCTATACTTTCACTATAGAGTTTTGCTCAACAGGTCAGCACCCTTTACTCTTGGTTTATAAGTGAGGAGTACAACCAAAAGCTCAGGGGGTAATTTTGACTTTGTGCGATTGTGCAAAACAGGCGAGTTCGGCAGCCTCTTTTACATCTCTATGGATTTTTATTTCCATTGACCGTGGGGAGAGATATAAAGCAGGTGGCCAATTCAACTAGTTTGAACCTGGGATGAGAGGGCTCCTCTATGAGGAGAGATTGAGTCAAATGGGTCTATGTTATCTGGAGTTTAGGTGATCTCATTGAAACGTATAAAATTCTTAGGGGGCTTGACAGGGTAGATATTGAGAGGTGTTTCTCCTGGCTGGAGTGTCTCTATCCCAGCGGGCTGTGGATGTTCAGCTGTTGAATATATTCAAAAGTGAGATCAATAGCGTTTTGGGAACTAAGGGAATCAAGGCGGGAAAGTGGAGTTGATGTAGATGATCATCCATGAATGGCGGAGCAAGTCGAGAGGTTGTATGGTCAACTCCTGCTCCTATTTCTTATGTCCTTATGTTCACCCATTTTACACTATCGCACAAAGTCAAAATCTACCCCAAAGTGTCCAACTTGGATGAAATTCTCCGACCTGCCCAATTCATCTGCACTGAGCCCTTTCACTCATCTCTTTCTCTCCATGTATTATACAGGAGGCTAATCCCTCTGGTCTCTCTGTAAATACACTTCTGATGATTTCTTCAGTTTGCTATGTTCTAAAAGGAAGACTGGGAAATTTACTGAGAGACGGTCCTGCTCCGCCAATAGTTACATCGTCGGGAGTGGGACGGTAACCCAAGTTACCCATGTAAATGGTGTTTCCGACGTATTTCCGACAGAGTAACCCCAGCAGAGCGGGTGCAACTCCCAGGATTTTCCCAGCCAAAGTGTGACAATTTTGCTGTGAATTCCAAACAGAGGAAGTTTTCACAAACCTGATTACAATGTTGCACAGCATAGTGAGCAGTGGTGTTCATATCCCAGAGGGGCCAATACAAGTCTGCCTTTTACTCACAAGGCAAAGGCTGAGAGTCCTGGGCACTGCATTGTGCTGTAAAGGCCTTACATGGAATTAAATGAAAATGACCCTGCATTCCTTTATAAATCTGTGCTTGTTATCAGATTTTTTTAAAAACATGCTTACAGTTCACGTCTGTTCTGTAGACAGCAGCAAGTGTGTTCTGTGGGTAGCACTCTCTCACCTCTTAGTCAGAAAGTTGTTGGTTCAGTTCCCACTCCGGGACTTGAGCACGTGATCCAAGCTAACACTGCACTGCAATATTGAGGGTGTGCAGTACTGTCAGAGGTGCCATCCTTCTGATGAGACATTAAACCGAGGTCTCATCTGTCTGTGCAGTTGAGCATAAAAGCTCCCATAAAAGATTGTTCAAAGAAGAGCAGGGTTACCTGACCAACATTCCTCCCTCAGCTTGTTCGTTAGTTTTAGCATAATTATGGATAGGGACAAAGCAAAAACAGGAACATGGGTTCTAAATTGTGGGAAAGCCAATTTTACTAGGCTAAAAAGTGATTTGGCAAAAGTGGACTGGAACCAGTTATTTGAAGGTAAATCAATGCCAGAGCAGTGGGAGGCATTCAAGAGGGAAGTATTTGGAATTCAGGGTAAACATGTTCCCACAAAGACAAAGGGTAGAACTGTCAATGCAGAGCCCCTGGAATGACAAGGTGCATACAGAGTAAGATAAGACAAAAAAGGGAAACCTACATCAGATATCATGAGCTCAATACTGTAGAAATCCTAGAAGAGTATTGAAAGTGTAGGGGTGAAGTTAAGAAGGAAATTAGGAAAGCAAAAAGAGGGCATGAAACAATACAGGCAAGCAGAATCAAAGAAAACCCAAAGATGTTTTACAATTACATAAAGAGCAAGAGGATAACAAAGGAAAGAGTAGGGCCTATTAGGGACCAAAATGCTGATGTGTGTGTGTGTGGAGGGGGAGGATGTGGGTAAGGTACTAAATTAATACTTTGCGGCTGTCTTCACAAAAGATGGGTCGATGTCAACGTTGAAGTTCAGCAGAAAGATAGTTAAATATTGAAAGGGATAAACATAGTAAGAGAGGAAGTTTTAAGGGGCCTAGCATCCTTGAAAGTAGATAAATTGGCAAGACCGGATGAAATATATCCGAGGTTACTAAAAGAAGCAAGAGAGGAAATTGCGGAGGCTCTGACCATCATTTTTCAATCCTCCCTGGCTGCAGGAGTTGTGCCAGAGGATTGGAGAACTGCTAACATTGTAACAGTGTTTAAAAAGGGAGTAAGGAATAAATCGAGTAATTACAGGCCAGTTAGATTAACCTCGGTGGTGGGCAAATTACTGCAATCAATTCTGAGGGACAGTATAAATCTTCATTTAGAAAATCACAGATTAATCAAGGACAGTCAGCATGGATTTGTTAAGGGAAAGTCATGTTTGACTATCTTGATTGAGTTTTTTGAGGAGATAACAAGGAGGGTCGATGAGGACAGTGCTTTTGATATAGTTTATATGGATTTAGCAAGGCTTTTGACAAGGTCCCACATGGTAGGCTGATCAAAAAATTAAAAGCCCATGGGATCCAAGGGAGAGTGGCAAATTGGATCCAAAATTGTCTCAGTAGCAGGAAGCAAAGGGTAATGGTTAAAGGGAGTTTTTGTGACTGGAAGGCGGCTGTTTCCAGTGGGCTCAGTACTTGGCCCCTTACTTTTTATACAACAACAACAACAAATTGTATTTATATAGTGCCTTTATCATAGTAAAATGCCCTAAGGTGCTTCACAGGAACGTTATAAGACAAAACAAATAAATTTGACACTGAGCCACATAAGAAGAAATTATGGCAGATGACCAAAAGCTTGATCTAAGAGGTAGGTTTCAAGGAGCATCTTGACGGAGGAAAGAGAGCAGAGAGATTTAGGGAGGGAATTCCAGAGCTTAGGGCCCAGGCAGCTGAAGGTACAGGCAGTTATAATCAAGAGGGCAGAATTTGAGGAGCGCAGATATCTCACAGGCAGGGGCGGGGTGGCGGGTGTTGTGAGGCCGAAGTAGATTACAGAGATAGGGAGGGGCGAGGCCATGGAGGGATTTGTAAACAAGGATGAGAATTTTGAAATCGAGGCGTTGCTTCACCGGAAGCCAATGCAGGTCAGCGAGCACAGGGGTGATGGGTGAATGGGACTTGGTGTGAGTTAGGACAGGGGCTGACGAGTTTTGGATGACCTCAAATTTATGTAGGGTAAAATGTGGGAGGCCAGCCAGGAGTGTGTTGGTGTAGTCGAGCCTAGAGGTAACAAAGGCATAGATGAGGGTTTCAGCAACAGATGAGCTGAGGCAGGGGCGGAGACAGGGAATGTTACAGAGGTGGAAATAGGCGGTTTTAGTTATGGCGCGGATATGTGGGCAGAAGCTCATTTCAGGGTCAAATATGACACCAAGGTTGCGAACAGTCTGGTTCAGCCTCAGGCAGATGCTAGGGCGAGGAATGGAGTCGGTGGCTAGGGAACGCAGTTTGTGGCGGGTACCAAAGACAATGGCTTCGGTCTTCCCAATATTTAATTGGAGAGCATTTCTGCTAATTTACTTTTTACTTTTTGTATATATTAATGATTTAGACTTAAATGTAGGGAGTATGATAAAGAAATTTGCAGATGATATAAAAACTGGCCGTGTGGTTGATAGTGAGGAGGAAAGTTCTAGACTACAGGAAGATATCGATGAACAGGTCAGTTGGGCAGAAAAGTGACAAATGGAATTCAATCCAGAAAAGTGTGAGGTAATGCATTTGGGTAGGGACAACAAGGCATGGGAATACACAATAAATGGGAGGATACTTAGATGTGTGGAGAAACAGAGGGACCTTGGAGTATATGTCCACAGATCCTTAAAGGTAGGAGGACAGGTCGATAAGGTAGTATACGGAATGCTTTCCTTTATTAGCCGAGGCATAGAATACAAGAGCAGGGAAGTTATGCTAGCAGTGTATACAACATTAGTTAGGCACAGCTTGAGTACTGCGTGCAGTTCTGGTTACCACATTACAGGAAGGATGTGATTGCACTAGAAAGGGTGCAGAGGACATTCACGAGGATGTTGCCAGAACTGGAAAACTTTAGCTATGAGGAAAGATTGGATAGGCTGGGGTTGTTTTCCTTGGAACAGAGAAGGCCGAGGGGAGATTTAATTGAGATGTAAGAAATTTTGAGGGGCCGAGATAGAGTTTAGGAAAGACCTATTTCCTTTAGCAGAGGGATCAATAAGCAGGGGGCATAGATTTAAAGTAATTGGTAGAAGGATCAGAGTGGAGATGAGAAAACATTTCTTCAGCCAGTGGGAGTCTGGAACTGACCGCCTGAAAGGGTGGCCGAGGCAGAAACCCTCATCACATTTAAAAGATACTTGGATGTGCACTTAAAGAGCTGTAACCTACAGGGCTATTGGACCTAGTGTTGGAAGGTGGGATTAAGCTGGGTAACTCTTCTTTGACCGGCACAGACATGATGGGCCAAATTGCCTCCTTCTGTGTCGTAATTTTCTATGATTCCATGATTCTATTCACCCTATTCCTGTTTGTATGTGAAGTGCTTTGAGACATTCCATGGAGAGATGTTTCAAGGCATCATATAAGTGGATTATAAATGGATTTGTATTTGTGTTTTTATGTGAGTGAAGTGAAAATAAATTTGCTTTAACTTAAAGGTAGAAAGATAATTTTAAACTTATCTTAAAATGATCTGAGAAAATTATTCCGAGGACTTGTTTTATTATTTTGTTAACAGCATTGGAGGAGATGAATCGTTAAGAAGCACCACGACTCTGCCAAGTAAGGACATCAGAAGAATGTAGCATTTTATTTTGATCAATTTTTGAATATTTGGAAATGTTCCCACAGGATAACTTTTAAAAGTCAAACGTTACCCAACACTAGTTGGAACGAGTAAAAAGCAAATTTAGGACTGATAATCAAGCAGTTTTTTTTCACATAAAGACCGGTCAACACATGGCATGGACCTCTGGGTAGTCTAGTGGAATCAAACACCTTGGAATTATTTACGAAACAATTAGATACCACATTGTGGGGACTGTAAGATTTTTCTGAATAGATGGCTGAATGAAATAGTCCTCGGTGTTGATTTTAACTGTTCCCACCGGGCGGGGGGGGTGGAGGAAGAGCTGGACAGCAGCGTGTCGAATACCCGTTTTACACCCTGCCCAATCCTGTATCATCCTGCTGAATCAACCCTTTAACATGTTTCCATTTAATGTATGCTCCTATTGCTTGTTTTTGCTCACAAAATGTTTATCACCTCACACTTCTCGACATTAACTTTCATCTGCCACATGACCTTTGTGTCCTCTGAAGCCATTTACAGTTTTTGCTGTTTGCCAAACCCCAAACTTTAGCGTCATCAACAAATTTAAATTTACTTATAGATATCACACGTGGGGAGGGGGGGTGGGGGGGGGGGGCGCGGGAGGGGAGGAAATTATTTTGAAAAAGATTTTAAAAATTAGTTAAGTTCTATACTGTTTGAAGTGCCATTTTATGGAAGAAAATGATAGTCTAAGCAGAATTTTGTTTTGAGTGTTTAATAGAAGCGGTACGGTAAAAATTTCCGCTTGGATTGCTCCTGTTCTCCCGTTGTAACTTCAGCCATTTTGCCATTTTTCCAGCCTTTTTGCCGAAGCTCTGTTGAGAAATCAGGAGAACCCCCATGAAAATTTTTACTCCCATCGAGACCTTCAAGTCAAGCCTCTCTATCTGCCGGAACTTTCAAGGCCATGCTCTTAGTTAGGGAAACTCGGTTATCGGCTGGAGATGTATCTTATAGGTTCACCAGAATCCGATTTAAATAGCAGAAGGATCTTGGACACAAAGAGTGATTGAGATGTGGAATAGATGTCTGGGTAGTGAAGGAATAATTTAAGCAACTGTTGGATGCGGTGATGGGGGCGTGAGGTGAACTGTAGGTTCATTCTGGATAGTTGAGCTAGGATGGGCCGAATGGGCTTCTTCATCCATATTTGTCTTGTGATCCCTGATGGTAACATACATCAGAAGACCATCCATCAATAAACATTGCTGATTGTTAACTTTTCTTTGAACTTGATGACAGGTTTCTATAGCGGCCAGAACCTTTCCCGATAATATCTCCCAGTATTGTTTCCTCAGATATTTTTCGTCAATTTAACCCTTCATTAACCGGATTTTCGACTGGAAAGGGAAATTCTGAGAATCCAAATACGTTCCTGAATCAAGCTGTCCCTGGAGCCTTGGCCAGGTATGTGCTTGAGATCTATTCCCATGACTATTATAGCTATGGGGCAGGGTTTTAAACTGGAATTGCACCACTTCCTCGATGTAACTTGAGCGGAATGGAGAGCAAGATGCTTCAGGAGTCATTCTGCTCATTCCCCATTTGCCCCTCCCATTTCTGGCATTTCCTACTGCAAGTGACATCAGGTGTATAATATACTTGCCCAAATATGGACGGGCGTATATAATGAGGTACAAATGGTGGGAATAGGTCACATGAATCCTGCTATTCGTGCTTTAGCAAAGCTGGGCACAAGAAACACTGGGGTGTTCCTGAAATCCAGCGTTGGCACAGGCAGTGGGTGCTAGGAGGGCATGATGTAAAGATTTTAAATGCCATATGCAATCCATCGCAGGTTATTGTGATTTTATTATTTTTTTTAAATCATAAGTCCTTGGGACAGATAGAAGCCACCAGTCTTGCTATAACGCAGCAGGACTTTAAGCCTCCATGTTCAAAGAGAGCAAAAAGGGAAAACTGAAAGAGAAATATTCTAATTTATCAAATGCATTTTTTCCCCTCCGCCAATGACTAGAGATCTCC
This sequence comes from Pristiophorus japonicus, assembly GCF_044704955.1. NCBI lineage: Eukaryota > Metazoa > Chordata > Chondrichthyes > Pristiophoridae > Pristiophorus > Pristiophorus japonicus. The sequence continues at coordinate 205,113,647 of NC_091983.1, forward strand.
CAGGTCAAGTGAGAAGATTAGTGGACATCATGAAAAATAATTCGGTAAGATTTGCTTAATAATAAATCTTTGTCTTCTGAATCTTTAATCCAAATTTGAAGGCCTCACTGGTGAATGGGGCCTTCCACTTATACTTGATAGTCAAATCCAACAGCAGCTGTTCTTACCCATGATCCTCAGTATAAATGAGGCTGCCACATGTTCCAATGATGCGGCTAAACCTGGATGAATCACTAGATTATCAGCAATTGGACTACCTTCTGATGAGTGTTTTGAGGGATCAAACTGGCGAATTCTCAACAAGCGATCTCAACTCTCTACTTATTAAACTATCAGGGAGTAAAAAGCCACAAAACTATGAGACTGGACCCCCTCTACATTTCATTGGACTGTCTGGGATTGCACTGGCCCATCACAACTGTGAGACTGCTTATCCCTTCATCTCGCTGAGTTGCCTATGACTGGAGGGCTATACACTCACCTCAAGAAGCTGCATTAACTTATGCACAATGCAGACAGTGCAGTGTGGGAGCGCTCGGCTGGGTCACATTGAATTCCATTGTAGATTGCACATGTCCTGTTGGCCTCACAATGAGGGGAATTTCACTGGAGCTGTGCATGGATAGACTGCGCGTCAGAGAATCGCGCTACAGTGTCGTAGTCCTATTCCTGGTTCTCGTTCTGTTTGAGGGCATTCCCCTGCTTGGAACGTAGGATCAGTGAACTTATCTTACGGTATCATTTGAGATTAGCTCCTGCGATAGGAATGACTGGAAAACCGATGGTGTTTCTCTCTTTCTTTTCTAGAAAATTGATTTTCAGAATGACTGGAAGATGATCAACTTGTTTATTGGAGGAAATGATGTGTGCAATTACTGCACCGATTCGGTAACTAAGTCATTGTATCTGTGTGAGGGCCAGAATGGCACATAGAGCCATAGGGGGGTTATTTTAACCTAATTGGTCGGCAGGAAGCCCACGGGATCCCGGGATAGGTAGCGATCGCATGGAAGGAGAGAAGGCGGTGGGGATGTTTGATCACGGGGCGGTTGGCCAATCGCACAGAGGGAGTGATCCTATGGAGGGAACGATTGTGGTGGAAGATTTGCTTGAGCGGCTGGGGGAAGCACTCCTGCTGCTCCTGGCTCACAAGCATTGCTGGCAAAGCACTTACCTGCTGGGATACCCGAACCCTGGGATGCCTGGCCCGCAGCCATTAAATTGAAATGCTTCCCAAAATCTGAGGAATGGAACCTCATTTAAATATTGCAGAACATAGAACATAAGAAATAGGAGCAGGAGTCGATCACGGACCTGCCTCTCCAGCGCGCATTACTCGGACACCCCAAACCCGCCGGAGTTCAATCAGAAGTAGGCACATTCACGGTGGATTGGGGTCAGGTTTCACATTGTTACCGATTTAACCCCTCCCTCTCCCCAACCCTCTCCCGCCCATCGTGCGGGTGTTAAAATCCCATCCAATGTGCGTTATGTAGAAGATGGTGCTGTGTCAGAGTGGGGGCTATGTTCTGCCAGTGTACATCTGGCATTTGAGCGTGGGGAAGGTGGAGTGCGGATTTTTAACATTTGCCGTTCAATCCTTGCCTGAGTTATGGGCATCGAGCATCGGATAATCTGGTGAGCACCTAGGATGCCCAATTTCCACCTGATTCAGTTTTCAGACACGACCTGCCAACCGACTCAGGGTAGGAGCCGGCCGATTTCCCATCATCCCCGGTGTCGGCGAGCTGCAACGAAGAGACCAGCAACATATAAATGAGGCCCCAGAGCCGATGTAGCTCGGGCCGTAAGCCAACGGGCAGAGACATCACTCCACCGACTTTGCGGCCGTTTTGGGTGCAGGTCGAAACTCCTTGGCCCACGTTTCCAGGTGATTGTTGGTTTCTGGGCTCTTATATTTATAGATTACTGAGCTTGTCTAACCTGTTTTCTGTGTTCTTCTTCTTCTTAGGCATATTATTCTGCTATAAACTTTGCGAAGCAAATTGAAGAAGCGCTGGATATCCTCCACAAAGTGGTAGGTTTACAATAAGTCAGTGTCTCTGACTTCTCTACTCATTGGATTCTACCCAACCTTTCTCTGTATCGATAGTGATTTTTAAAAAAATGTTGGTGCTAATGTCTTTTGGGGTAGAATCATGTTATGGTTAAAATAATTTTCAAAAAATATTGTTTGGATTGTGAAGGTGCACAATCAGCTGGGTACAGCTATCTGGTGACTTTGGTGATGAGAGTATAATGAACTGAGCAACATGTCAGTCATTCCTATTACAGCAGCCTCACATTTTGGTGACTCCAGGGTTGAAACTCCTGGACTAGGAGAGGGTCAATCCAGGTGGAAGAACCTAAATCTGCCACATTTCCCCCACTGTAAAGCTCTTCCCTAAATTCCTGTTGGGGAGTGGGCAGGTGAGTCTTTGGCACACAACCGCAGCCAGCTTTGGCGGCATGTCTGAGGGCATTCCCGGGACTACTCCGGAAATTCTGGTCAGCTCAACCTCATTAGGCCCAGTAGAAGCCATGCCCACTGAGAGCAGGCTTGGTTCCAAAATGGGCCCTTAAGAAGGCCTCAAACATTGGAATGAGGAAAGATAACGGACGCGCTTATATGTACTGCTAAAATGGCCGCCTTGTCTCTGATTGGCTCTCCATTATCACATGACCTATTGCTGATTGGTCCCCTTGGAGGATAAGCCACTCCCTGAAGTTTCTCTGGAATGTGTAACTGGAACTGCCCAGCCCAAGTTCTGACTGACTAAGCAAATTGTAATTCGATCCATTTTGACTTCAGTAGCCAGAGAGGACAGATCTCGAACAACCCAGCAAAAGCCACTAAGTTCCAATCGCAGTCCCTTACCCCAGCGCAAGTGTATCCCTACCCCAGCCAAAGTCGCTTACCCCAGCACAAGTGTATCCCTACCCCAGCCAAAGTCGCTTACCTCAGTGCAAGTGCATGACCTTACCCCCCCGCCCCACCATAGTTGGGGCATTGTGTGTGGGTCATGGATTGTTAACAGATTTATTGGGTATGTAGTGAATAGTGACAGTGTCGTGACTTCTGGATTTCATCCACTCCATCGATGTCCCTTGTAACACACGCACTGTGCTTTCTGAGAAATTGGGTGTGGGTGTAAAGGGGGTTGGAAGAACGTGATCTGTCTTCCCTGAGTTCCCTCTCTCCCCTCTCCCGCTTCCCCTCTCCCCCCCCCCACCCCTGTGTCTCTCTCTCTCCCTCTCCTCCTCTCTCCTCCGCTGCCCTCAGGCTCTCTCCCGACTGACCGCAAGCTCTCTCCCCACTGACCGCAGGCTCTCTCCCCACTGACCGCAGGCTCTCTCCCCACTGACCGCAGGCTCTCTCCCCACTGACCGCAGGCTCTCTCCCCACTGACCGCAGGCTCTCTCCCCACTGCCCGCAAGCTCTCTCCCCACTGACCGCAGGCTCTCTCCCCACTGACCGCAGGCTCTCTCCCCACTGACCGCAGGCTCTCTCCCCACTGCCCGCAAGCTCTCTCCCCACTGACCGCAGGCTCTCTCCCCACTGACCGCAGGCTCTCTCCCCACTGCCCGCAAGCTCTCTCCCCACTGACCGCAGGCTCTCTCCACACTGCCCGCAAGCTCTCTCCCCACTGACCGCAGGCTCTCTCCCCACTGACCGCAGGCTCTCTCCCCACTGACCGCAGGCTCTCTCCCCACTGACCTCAGGTTCTCTCCCCACTGACCGCAGGCTCTCTCCCCACTGACTGCAGGCTCTCTCCCCACTGACCGCAGGCTCTCTCCCCACTGACCGCAGGCTCTCTCCCCACTGACCGCAGGCTCTGTCCCCACTGACCGCAGGCTCTGTCCCCACTGACCGCAGGCTCTGTCCCCACTGACCGCAGGCTCTGTCCCCACTGACCGCAGGCTCTCTCCCCACTGACCGCAGGCTCTCTCCCCACTGACTGCAGGCTCTCTCCCCACTGCCCACAGGCTCTCTCCCCACTGACCGCAGGCTCTCTCCCCACTGCCCTCAGGCTCTCTCCCCACTGACCGCAGGCTCTCTCCCCACTGCCCTCAGGCTCTCTCCCCACTGACCGCAGGCTCTCTCCCCACTGACCGCAGGCTCTCTCTCCACTGACCGCAGGCTCTCTCCCCACTGACCGCAGGCTCTCTCCCCACTGCCCTCAGGCTCTCTCCCCACTGACCGCAGGCTCTGTCCCCGCCGCCCGCAGGCTCTCTCCCCACTGACCACAGGCTCTCTCCCCACTGACCGCAGGCTCTCTCCCCACTGCCCTCAGGCTCTCTCCCCACTGACCGCAGGCTCTGTCCCCGCCGCCCGCAGGCTCTCTCCCCACTGACCGCAGGCTCTCTCCCCACTGACCGCAGGCTCTCTCCCCACTGCCCTCAGGCTCTCTCCCCACTGCCCTCAGGCTCTCTCCCCACTGACCGCAGGCTCTCTCCCCACTGACCGCAGGCTCTCTCCCCACTGACCGCAGGCTCTGTCCCCGCCGCCCGCAAGCTCTCTCCCCACTGCCCTCAGGCTCTCTCCCCACTGCCCGCAGGCTCTCTCCCCACTGCCCACAGGCTCTCTCCCCACTGACCGCAGGCTCTCTCCCCACTGCCCTCAGGCTCTCTCCCCACTGCCCTCAGGCTCTCTCCCCACTGACCGCAGGCTCTCTCCCCACTGACCGCAGGCTCTCTCCCCACTGACCGCAGGCTCTCTCCCCACTGCCCTCAGGCTCTCTCCCCACTGCCCTCAGGCTCCCTCCCCACTGCCCTCAGGCTCTCTCCCCACTGACCGCAGGCTCTCTCCCCACTGACCGCAGGCTCTCTCCCCACTGCCCTCAGGCTCTCTCCCCACTGACCGCAGGCTCTGTCCCCGCCGCCCGCAGGCTCTCTCCCCACTGACCGCAGGCTCTCTCCCCACTGACCGCAGGCTCTCTCCCCACTGACCGCAGGCTCTCTCCCCACTGACCACAGGCTCTCTCCCCACTGACCGCAGGCTCTCTCCCCACTGACCACAGGCTCTCTCCCCACTGACCACAGGCTCTCTCCCCACTGACCGCAGGCTCTCTCCCCACTGACCACAGGCTCTCTCCCCACTGACCGCAGGCTCTCTCCCCACTGACCACAGGCTCTCTCCCCGCCGCCCACAGGCTCTCTCCCCACTGACCGCAGGCTCTCTCCCCACTGCCCTCAGGCTCTCTCCCCACTGACCGCAGGCTCTCTCCCCACTGACCGCAGGCTCTCTCCCCACTGACCGCAGGCTCTCTCCCCACTGACCGCAGGCTCTCTCCCCACTGCCCTCAGGCTCTCTCCCCACTGACCGCAGGCTCTCTCCCCACTGACCGCAGGCTCTCTCCCCACCGACCTCAGGCTCTCTCCCCACTGACCGCAGGCTCTCTCCCCACTGACCTCAGGCTCTCTCCCCACCGACCTCAGGCTCTCTCCCCACTGCCCGCAGGCTCTCTCCCCACTGACCGCAGGTTCTCTCCCCACTGCCCTCAGGCTCTCTCCCCACTGACCGCAGGCTCTCTCCCCACTGACCGCAGGCTCTCTCCCCACTGACCGCAGGCTCTCTCCCCACTGACCGCAGGCTCTCTCCCCATTGACCGCAGGCTCTCTCCCCACTGACCGCAGGCTCTCTCCCCACTGACCGCAGGCTCTCTCCCCACTGACCGCAGGCTCTCTCCCCGCCGCCCACAGGCTCTCTCCCCACTGACCTCAGGCTCTCTCCCCACTGACCGCAGGCTCTCTCCCCACTGACCTCAGGCTCTCTCCCCTCTGACCGCAGGCTCTCTCCCCACTGACCGCAGGCTCTCTCCCCGCCGCCCACAGGCTCTCTCCCCACTGACCGCAGGCTCTCTCCCCACTGACCGCAGGCTCTCTCCCCATTGACCGCAGGCTCTCTCCCCGCCGCCCACAGGCTCTCTCCCCACCGCCCTCAGGCTCTCTCCGCACTGACCGCAGGCTCTCTCCCCACTGACCGCAGGCTCTCTCCCCACCGCCCTCAGGCTCTCTCCGCACTGACCGCAGGCTCTCTCCCCACTGACCGCAGGCTCTCTCCCCACTGCCCTCAGGCTCTCTCCGCACTGACCGCAGGCTCTCTCCCCACTGACCGCAGGCTCTCTCCCCACTGACCGCAGGCTCTCTCCCCACTGACCGCAGGCTCTCTCCCCACCGCCCTCAGGCTCTCTCCGCACTGACCGCAGGCTCTCTCCCCGCCGCCCGCAGGCTCTCTCCCCTCTGACCGCAGGCTCTCTCCCCACTGCATGCAGGCTCTCTCCCCTCTGACCGCAGGCTCTCTCCCCACTGACCGCAGGCTCTCTCCCCGCCGCCCGCAGGCTCTCTCCCCACTGACCGCAGGCTCTCTCCCCACTGCATGCAGGCTCTCTCCCCACTGCCCTCAGGCTCTCTCCCCACTGCCCTCAGGCTCTCTCCCCACTGACCGCAGGCTCTGTCCCCACTGACCGCAGGCTCTCTCCCCACTGACCGCAGGCTCTCTCCCCACTGCCCTCAGGCTCTCTCCCCACTGCCCTCAGGCTCTCTCCCCGCCGCCCGCAGGCTCTCTCCCCGCCGCCCGCAGGCTCTCTCCCCACTGCCCTCAGGCTCTCTCCCCACTGCCCTCAGGCTCTCTCCCCACTGACCTCAGGCTCTCTCCCCACTGACCGCAGGCTCTCTCCCCGCCGCCCGCAGGCTCTCTCCCCACTGACCGCAGGCTCTCTCCCCACCGCCCTCAGGCTCTCTCCCCACTGACCTCAGGCTCTCTCCCCACCGCCCTCAGGCTCTCTCCCCACTGACCGCAGGCTCTCTCCCCACTGACCGCAGGCTCTCTCCCCACTGACCGCGGGCTCTCTCCCCACTGACCTCAGGCTCTCTCCCCACTGACCGCAGGCTCTCTCCCCATTGACCGCAGGCTCTCTCCCCGCCGCCCGCAGGCTCTCTCCCCACTGACCGCAGGCTCTCTCCCCACTGACCGCAGGCTCTCTCCCCACTGACCGCAGGCTCTCTCCCCATTGACCGCAGGCTCTCTCCCCGCCGCCCCTCTCCGTCGCCCGCAGCCTCTGAAGAACAACCTGGTCTGTCCATTGCAGGGCCCCATTTCTGGTTCCGGTTTTGGGCAGGAGGCCTCTGGGGCAAATAGTTACTCTGAAAGATAATTGAGCCCAGAGGGGACTGATTATCTAATAGTGGACTGTGGGAGAAGGAAAACAATATTCCCTTTGGACCAGTGAAAGTCTCTGACTTGCCCCTTTGGAGTGGCAGGGTGTCAGTGTTCTACCAGGTAGTCGGGGCAAGCATTTCTGTCATGCTCCTACAGGTCTGGACTCCTACGAATTAAAGTATGCCGTCCCCATAATTTGGGATAGAGTCAACTCCAGGGCACAGAAATCCTATCCATCATATTTCCAGTGGCAGAGTAAGGATCCCTGAATTTCAGGCCCAATTGCTGTATTTACCAACTTGCCCAGAATTTCAAACAAATACAGCGGATGGTGAGGCAAAGCGCTTGTATGTTGCCCCTTGCAATGATATCAACCTATCACCATGCAAGAACGAAGACTTGCAATTATATAGTACTTCATCACAACTCTCTGAAATATCTCAAAGCTTTTCAAACAATGAGTTACTTTGAAGTAACTGCTTTTATGTAGGTAGAAATGGTAGTAAACCCTCTGTTGCATGCTGTGGGAGATCAACATTCATCTGCAAAAAAATGTACATTTCATCAATAATGCACAAAGCATACAAAAACTGTCACAAAGTAATTCGCAGATCCAGGAAAAAAAAATCTCCACCAGCCTGATACACGTCTGTATATGAAACTGCATAACTTCTGTTGTTATGTCACCTTTAACTTTGACCTCCAACCTTTCTTCCTCCTTCAGGTTCCAAGAGCTTTTGTCAATCTAATTGAAGTATTGCAACTCATTCCACTGAGACGCCTCCACCAGGATACCCAGCTGAGCTGTCCCAGAGCACTTGTGAGGTAAAGCAATTCCACTTACTGAGTGCGTCCCGCCTTCTCACTTTACTTTTGTCCCAGTTTTGGGGGGCAGTTGTGTGCGTAGGCATGTTATCGATTGAGAGCAACATAACAAAATTCTGAGAACCGTGGCGGAATTTTGCCGTTCAATACCAAATGCAAGGTTAACTATTTTTAATATTCTTGGAATGTGGGTGTCACTGGCGAGTCTGGCATTTACTGCCCGTCCCACGTTACCCTGAGGAGGTGGTCATGGACCTCCTCCTTGAACCACTATGTAGCGATTTGATATAACTGAGTGGCTTGTTAGGCCATTTCAGAAGGCAGTTAGGAGTCAACTACATTTGTGTGGGACTGGAGTCGCAAATGGATCAGACCAGGTAAGGACGGCAGGTTTCCTTCATTAAAGGACATCAGTGAACCACTTGGCTTTTTATAACAATCCGACAATTTCATGGTCACTTTGATGCCAGTTCTTTATTTCCAGACTTTCTTTAAAATGAACACAAATTCTCAAACTGACTTGAATTTACATTCCCTGAAGTACTGGTGCAGGCCTCTGGATCACTAGTCATAAGCACATAAGAAATAAGCACAGGAGTAGGCCATTTGGCACTTCGAGCCTGCTCTGCCATTCAATAAGATCATAGCTGATTTGATCTTGGCCTCAACTCCACTTTCCTGCCTGTTCCCCATAACCCTTGACACCCCTGTAGTTCAAAAATCTGTCTATCTCCGCCTTAAATATATTGCGGCAGTTGGTGAGAGGGGAGCGGCCTATAAAAGGCCCAGCGGGAGATCGAGAGCCAGCGGCAGTTGGTGAGAGGGGAGCGACCTATAAAAGGCCCAGCGGGAGATCGAGAGCCAGCGGCAGTTGGTGAGACGCGGGAGCAGCCTATAAAAGGCCCAGCGGGAGATCGAGAGCCAGCGGCAGTTGGTGAGAGGGGAACGACCTATAAAAGGCCCAGTGGGAGATCGAGAGCCAGCAGCAGTTGGTGAGAGGGGAACGACCTATAAAAGGCCCAGCGGGAGATCGAGAGCCAGCAGCAGTTGGTGAGAGGGGAACGACCTATAAAAGGCCCAGCGGGAGATCGAGAGCCAGCGGCAGTTGGTGAGAGGGGAGCGGCCTATAAAAGGCCCAGCGGGAGATCGAGAGCCAGCGGCAGTTGATGAGAGGGGAACGACCTATAAAAGGCTCAGCGGGAGATCGAGAGCCAGCGGCAGTTGGTGAGAGGGGAGCGACCTATCAAAAGCCCAGCGGGAGATCGAGAGCCAGCGTACCGGTGCAGCTACAGCGGGAGAGAAAGCAAAATAGAAGTAGAAAGTAATCAAAAAGTGACGTCACAGCCAATGGGGTAAGTGATTGGCTGGTGATTGGTGAGTAGCTTTTCTTTTCTTTTTTATATCAGTAAGTGAACTGTAACATTGTTATTACCAATTTAAGGGTATCTAAGGTTAAGACATGGCAGGAGAGCTCGGCCATGTGATATGCTCCTCCTGTACCATGTGGGAACTCGGGGACACTTCCGTTGTCCCTGGGCGCTACGTGTGTGGGAAGTGTATCCGCCTCGAGCTCTTGACGGTCCGCGTTGCGGAATTGGAGCTGAGGGTGGATTCACTCTGGAGCATCCACGATGCTGAGAATGACGTGAGTATCACGTGTAGTGAGTTGGTCTTACCGCAGGAGAAGGGTCCACAGCCAGATAGGGAATGGAAGACCAGCAGGAAGAGCAGTGCAAGAAAGATAGTGCAGGGGTCCCCTGTGGTCATCCCCCTGCAAAACAGATACACTGCTTTGAGTACTGTTGGGGAGGATGACTCATCAGGGGAGGGCAGCAGCAGCCAAGTTCATGGCACCGTAGGTGGCTCTGCTGCAAAGGAGGGCAGGAAAAAGATTGGGAGCGCGATAGTGATAGGGGATTCGATGGTGAGGGGAATAGATAGGCGTTTCTGCGGACGCAACCGAGACTCCAGGATGGTATGTTGCCTCCCTGGTGCAAGGGTCAAGGATGTCTCGGAGCGGGTGCAGGACATTCTGAAATGGGAGGGAGAACAGCCAGTTGTCGTGGTGCACATTGGTACCAACGACATAGGTAAAAAAAGGGATGAGGTCCTACGAAAAGAATTTAAGGAGCTAGGAGCTAAATTAAAAAGTAGGACCTTAAAAGTAGTAATCTCGGGATTGCTACCAGTGCCACGTGCTAGTCAGAGTAGGAATCGCAGGATAGCGCAGATGAATACATGGCTTGAGCAGTGGTGCAGCAGGGAGGGATTCAAATTCTTGGGGCATTGGAACCGGTTCTGGGGGAGGTGGGACCAGTACAAACCGGACGGTCTGCACCTGGGCAGGACCGGAACCAATGTCCTAGGGGGAGTGTTTGCTAGTGCTGTTGGGGAGGAGTTAAACTAATATTGCAGGGGGATGGGAACCTATGCAGGGAGACAGAGGGAGACAAAAATGAGGTAAAAGCAAAAGACAGAAAGGAGATGAGGAAAAGTGGAGGGCAGAGAAACCCAAGGCAAAGAACAAAATGGGCCACTGTACAGCAAAATTCTAAAAGGACAAAGGGTGTTAAAAAAGCAAGCCTGAAGGCTTTGTGTCTTAATGCAAGGAGTATCCGCAATAAGGTGGATGAATTAACTGTGCAAATAGATGTTAACAAATATGATGTGATTGGGATTACGGAGACGTGGCTCCAGGATGATCAGGGCTGGGAACTCAACATCCATGGGTATTCAACATTCAGGAAGGATAGAATAAAAGGAAAAGGAGGTGGGGTAGCATTGCTGGTTAAAGAGGAGATTAATGCAATAGTTAGGAAAGACATTAACTTGGATGATGTGGAATCTATATGGGTAGAGCTGCAGAACACTAAAGGGCAAAAATCGTTAGTGGGAGTTGTGTACAGACCTCCAAACAGTAGTAGTGATGTTGGGGAGGGCATCAAACAGGAAATTAGGGGTGCATGCAATAAAGGTGCAGCAGTTATAATGGGTGACTTTAATATGCACATAGATTGGGCCAGCCAAACTGGAAGCAATACGGTGGAGGAGGATTTCCTGGAGTGCATAAGGGATGGTTTTCTAGACCAATATGTTGAGGAACCAACTAGGGGGGAGGCCATCTTAGACTGGGTGTTGTGTAATGAGAGAGGATTAATTAGCAATCTCATTGTGCGAGGCCCCTTGGGGAAGAGTGACCATAATATGGTGGAATTCTGCATTAGGATGGAGAATGAAACAGTTAATTCAGAGACCATTGTCCAGAACTTAAAGAAAGGTAACTTTGAAGGTATGAGGCATGAATTGGCTAAGATAGATTGGCGAATGATACTGAAGGGGTTGACTGTGGATGGGCAATGGCAGACATTTAGAGACCGCATGGATGAATTACAACAATTGTACATTCCTGTCTGGCGTAAAAATAAAAAAGGGAAGGTGGCTCAACCGTGGCTATCTAGGGAAATTAGGGATAGTATTAAAGCCAAGGAAATGGCATACAAATTGGCCAGAAATAGCAGCGAACCTGGGGACTGGGAGAAATTTAGAACTCAGCAGAGGAGGACAAAGGGTTTGATTAGGGCAGGGAAAATGGAGTACGAGAAGAAGCTTGCAGGGAACATTAAGGCAGATTGCAAAAGTTTCTATAGATATGTAAAGAGAAAAAGGTTAGTAAAGACAAACGTAGGTCCCCTGCAGTCAGAATCAGGGGAAGTCATAACGGGGAACAAAGAAATGGCAGACCAATTGAACAAGTACTTTGGTTCAGTATTCACTAAGGAGGACACAAACAACCTTCCGGATATAAAAGTGGTCAGAGGGTCTAGTAAGGAGGAGGAACTGAGGGAAATCTTTATTAGTCGGGAAATTGTGTTGGGGAAATTGATGGGATTGAAGGCCGATAAATCCCCAGGGCCTGATGGACTGCATCCCAGAGTACTTAAGGAGGTGGCCTTGGAAATAGCGGATGCATTGACAGTCATTTTCCAACATTCCATTGACTCTGGATCAGTTCCTATCGAGTGGAGGGTAGCCAATGTAACCCCACTTTTTAAAAAAGGAGGGAGAGAGAAAGCAGGGAATTATAGACCGGTCAGCCTGACCTCAGTAGTGGGTAAAATGATGGAATCAATTATTAAGGATGTCATAGCAGCGCATTTGGAAAATGGTGACATGATAGGTCCAAGTCAGCATGGATTTGTGAAAGGGAGATCATGCTTGACAAATCTTCTGGAATTTTTTGAGGATGTTTCCAATAAAGTGGACAAAGGAGTACCAGTTGATGTGGTATATTTGGACTTTCAGAAGGCTTTCGACAAGGTCCCACACAGGAGATTAATGTGCAAAGTTAAAGCACATGGGATTGGGTGTAGTGTGGTGACGTGGATTGAGAACTGGTTGTCAGACAGGAAGCAAAGAGTAGGAGTAAATGGGTACTTTTCGGAATGGCAGGCAGTGACTAGTAGGGTACCGCAGGGTTCTGTGCTGGGGCCCCAGTTGTATACATTGTACATTAATGATTTAGATGAGGGGATTAAATGTAGTATCTCCAAATTTGCGGATGACACTAAGTTGGGTGGCAGTGTGAGCTGCGAGGAGGATGCTATGAGGCTGCAGAGTGACTTGGATAGGTTAGGTGAGTGGGCAAATGCGTGGCAGATGAAGTATAATGTGGATAAATGTGAGGTTATCCACTTTGGTGGTAAAAACAGAGAGGCAGACTATTATCTGAATGGTGACAGATTAGGAAAAGGGAAGGTGCAACGAGACCTGGGTGTCATGGTACATCAGTCATTGAAGGTTGGCATGCAGGTACAGCAGGCGGTTAAGAAAGCAAATGGCATGTTGGCCTTCATAGCGAGGGGATTTGAGTACAGGGGCAGGGAGGTGTTGCTACAGTTGTACAGGGCCTTGGTGAGGCCACACCTGGAGTATTGTGTACAGTTTTGGTCTCCTAACTTGAGGAAGGACATTCTTGCTATTGAGGGAGTGCAGCGAAGATTCACCAGACTGATTCCCGGGATGGTGGGACTGACCTATCAAGAAAGACTGGATCAACTGGGCTTGTATTCACTGGAGTTCAGAAGAATGAGAGGGGACCTCATAGAAACGTTTAAAATTCTGACGGGTTTGGACAGGTTGGATGCAGGAAGAATGTTCCCAATGTTGGGGAAGTCCAGAACCAGGGGTCACAGTCTAAGGATAAGGGGTAAGCCATTTAGGACCGAGATAAGGAGAAACTTCTTCACCCAGAGAGTGGTGAACCTGTGGCATTCTCTACCACAGAAAGTAGTTGAGGCCAATTCACTAAATATATTCAAAAGGGAGTTAGATGAAGTCCTTACTACTCGGGGGATCAAAGGGTATGGTGAGAAAGTCTCTACAGCTCTCTGGGTGTAGAGAATTCCAAAGATTCATGATCCTCTGAGAGAAGAAATTCCTCCTCATCTTCCTCTTAAATGGGTGACCCTTTATTCTGAAACTATATGCCTAGTTCTAAATTCCCCACGAGAGGAAACATCCTCTACCCTGTCCAGTCCCCTCAGAATTTTATATGTTTCAATAAGATCACCTCTCATTCTTCTAAACTCCAATGAGTTTTGGCCCAACCTGCTCAACCTTTCTTCATAAGACAACCCCTTCTCAGGAATCAACCTAGTGAACCTTCTCTGAACTGCCTCCAATGTAAGTATATCCCTCCTTAAATAAGGAGATCAAAACTGTATGCAGTACTCTAGGTGTGGTCTCACCAATACCCTGTACAGTTGTAGCAGGACTTCTCTGCTTTTATACTCTATCCCCCTTGCAATAAAGGCCAACATTCCATTTGCCTTCCTGATTACATGTTGTACCTGCACACTAACTTTTTGTGTTTCATGCACAAGGACCCCCAGATCCCTCTGTACTGCAGCATTCTGTAGTCTCTCTCCATTTAAATAATATTTTGCTTTTCTATTCTTCCTCCCAAAGTGGATAACCTCACATTTTCTAACATTATACCCGGTCTGCCAACATGTAGCCCACTGACTTAACCTATCTATGGGCCCAAATTTCCCCATGAGTTGCACCATTTTTTTTGGTGTAACTTGATTTTTCTGATGTATCTTTTTAGTTGCAAATATGGCCATTTAATTTGCGCCAGTGTAAGTGAGTTAGTTAGGTTTTTTGTTAGGTCAGTTTTTTTTCAAAAGGGATCATCGTTCCCAGCCATTTACACCATTTATGCCAATTTGGCCAGAAAAAAGTTGTACGAAACTGTTGTGTATGGAGGAAGAGTCAGACTGAACACTGTGAGCTCAAAGTAAAGTGTGACTTTAGTCTTTTATTGCAGGTCTCCAGAGTGCCTCTCCAGCCTGTGAAGCCTCCTTAAATACCTGTGCTCCCAAGGGATTATGGTGGCTGTACAGAGTAAATACAAATATACATATATAACATAAACTAACCTAGGGCAACGAATGTGTCCACTTTGGTCCGCACAGAAAGATCTTACTTACCGTTAAGAAATCGGCGCAAGTAACTACATTTAAAGCACCACCAAGCACCAACCAAAGCACAAAAAGTAATAAGCAATCAATAAATAACAAATAAAAAAATAGAAGGAACCCTGCACCTAAAGCACCAATATCGATCAGTAAATACAAATTAAAAAATAGAAGTCCTACCTTAGGGAACGCAGTGGGCCACCGATGAGGGAGCCCATCTAGCCAGGGCTAGGGATGGCGTGCTTCGGACCCTCCCACACAGCCTGCAGCGCGCGTTTGCAGAAACGGCCTGCCAGGAGCTACTGCACATGCGCGCCGACTCTAGCGCACATGTACAGAGGTCCCGGCACTGTTTTCAGCGCCAGGACCTAGCTCCGCCCCCCTCTCCTTGTTCTGCGCCACGCCATCTCTACAAATAGCCCGAGAATCGGCCATGATCGCAAGCATTTATTTTGCCGCTGCTACGGATCTAAAATGTCGGCAGGGGGCTCGGAGGTGCGCTGAAAAAACCGGAGGGCCAAATTTGGGCCCTATATCCCTTTGCAGACTCTTTGTATCCTCCTCACAACTTGCTTTCCTGCCTATCTTTGTATCGGCAGCAAATCTGGCTACAATACACTGGGTCCCTTCATCCAAGTCATTAATATAGATTGTAAATAGTTGCGGCCCCAGCACCGATCCCTTTGGCACTCCACTAGTTACAGTTTGCCAACCTAAAAATGACCCATTTATCTGGACTCTCTGATTTCTGTTAGTTAGCCAATCCTCTATCCATGCTAATATATTACCCCCATCCCGTGAGCTCTTAACTTGTGCAGTAACCTTTTACGGTCCACCTTATCGAATGCCTTTTTGAAATCCAAGTACATTACACCTACTGGTTCCCCTTTAACCACCCTGCTCATTGCATCTTCAAAGAACGCTAATAAATTTCCCTTTCATAAAATCATGTTGATTCTGCTTGATTGTATTATGATTTTCTAAATGTCCTGCTACTACTTCCTTAATAATAGCATTTTTCCAATAACAGGTGCTAGACTAACTGGCCTATAGTTTCCTGCCTTCTGTCTCCATAGGGGCATTACATTTGTGGTTTTCCAATCCGCAGGGACCTTTCCAGAATCTAGGGAATTTTGAAAGATTGCAACCAATGCATCCATTACCTCTGCAGCCATTTCTTTGCAGGTCATCAGGTCCAGGGGACTTAACAGCCTTTAGTCCCGTTAGTTTGCCTAGTACTTTTTCTCTAGTAATAGTGATTGTTTTAAATTCCTCCTTCCTTTTTGATTATTGACTATTATTGGTATGTTTTTAGTGTCTTCTACCGTGAAGACAGATACAAAATATTTGTTCAAAGTCTCTGCCATTTCCTTGTTTCCCATTATTAATTCCCCAGTCTCATCCTCTAAGGGACCAATGTTTACTTTAGTTTTTATATACTTGTAGAATCTCTTACTGTCTGTTTTTATATTTCTTGCTAGTTTACTCTCATAATCTATTTTCTCCCTCTTTATTATTTTTTTAGTCATCCTTTGCTGGTTTCTAAAGTTTCCCATTTTTCTGGCCAGTAACATAACCACTATGCTACTGGACAAATATCTAGTTAAGACTGGATTTAAGGTTATAGTGATAAGTAAAGACTAGAGAATGCTATGGTTCCTATGGTTCTGGCACCATGGAGTCATAGAAACATAGAAAATAGGTGCCGGAGTAGGCCATTCGACCCTTCGAGCCTGCACCAACATTCAATATGATCATGGCTGATCATGCAACTTCAGTACCCCATTCCTGCTTTCCCTACATACTCCTTGATCCCTTTAGCCGTAAGGGCCACATCTAACTCCCTTTTGAATATATCAAAGAACTGACCTCAACAACTTTCTGTGGTAGAGAATTCCACAGGTTCACAATTCTCTGATTGAAGAAGTTTTTCCTCATCTCCGTCCTACATGGCTTATCCCTTATCCTTAGACTGTGACCCCTGGTTCTGGACTTCCCCAACATTGGGAACAATCTTCCTGCATCTAACCTGTCCAATCCCGTCAGAATTTTATATGTTTCTATGAGATCCCCTCTCATTCTTCTAAATTCCAGTGAATATAAGCCTAGTCAATCCAGTCTTTCTTCATATGTAAGTCCTGCCATCCCAGGAATCAGTCTGGTGAACCTTCGCTGCACTTCCTCAATAGCAAGAATGTCCTTCCTCAGATTAGGAGACCAAAATTGTACAAAATAGTCAAGGTGTGGTCTCACCAAGGCCCTGTACAACTGCAGTAAGACCTCCCTGCTCCTATACTCAAATCTCCTTGCTAAGAAGGCCAGCATGCCATTTGCTTTCTTTACTGCCTGCTGTACCTGCATGCCTACGTTCAATGACTGATGTACCATGACACCCAGGTCTCATTGCACCTCCCCTTTTACTAATCTGTCACTTATTCAGATAATAATCTGCCTTCCTGTTTTTGCCACCAAAGTGGATAAACTCACACTTATCCACATTATACTGCATCTGCCATGCATTTGCCCATTCACCTAACCTGTCCAAGTCACCCTGCAACCTCCTAGCATCCTCCTCGCAGCTTGCACTGCCACCCAGTGTCATCTGCAAATTTGGAGATACTATATTCAATTCCTTCGTCTAAATCATTAAAATATATTGTAAATAGCTGGGGTCCCAGCACTGAACCCTGCGGCACCCCACTAGTCACTGCCTGCCATTCTGAAAAGGACCCATTTATTCCCACTCTTTGCTTCCTGTCTGCCAACCAGTTTTCTATCCACGTTAATACATTACCCCCAATACCATGTGCCTTAATTTTGCACACTAATCTCTTGTGTGGGACCTTGTCAAAAGCCTTTTGAAAGTCCAAATACACCACCTCCTCTGGTTCTCCCATATCCACTCTGTGAGTTACATTCTCAAAAAACTCTAGAAGATTTGTCAAGCATGATTTCCCTTTCATAAATCCATGCTGACTTGGACCGATCCTGTCACTGCTTTCCAAATGCGCCGCTATTACATCTTTAATAATTGATTCCAGCATTTTCCCCACGACTGATGTCAGGCTAACCGGTCTATAATTCCCTGTTTTCTCTCTCCCTCCTTTTTTAAAAAGTGGGGTTACATTAGCTACCCTCGAATCCATAGGAACTGAACCAGAGTCCACGGAATGTTGGAAAATAACCACCAATGCATCTATTATTTCTAGAGCCACTTCCTTAAGTATTCTGGGATGCAGACTATCAGGCCCTGGGGATTTATCGGCCTTCAGTACCATCAGTTTCCCTAACACCATTTCCTGACTAATAAGGATTTCCCTCAGTTCCCCCTTCTTGTTAGACCCTCGGGATTTTCGGGAGGTGATTTTCGGGAGGTTATTCGTGTCTTCCTTAGTGAAGACAGAACCAAAGTATTTGTTCAATTGGTCTGCCATTTCCTTGTTCCCCATTATGAATTCACCTGATTCTGACTGCAAGGGACCTATGTTTGTCTTCACTATCTTTTTCTCTTCATATATCTGTAGAAGCTTTTGTAGTCAGTTTTTATGTTCCCTGCAAGCTTACTCTCATACTACCCCTCCTAATTAAACCCTTAGTCCTCCTCTGCTGAATTCTAAATTTCTCCCATTCCTCAGGTTTACTGCTTTTTCTAATCAATTTATATGCCTCTTCTTTGGATTTAACACTGTCCCTAATTTCCCTTGTTAGTCACAGTTGAGCCACCTTCCCCGTTTTTTTTTTACGCCACACAGGGATGTACAATTGTTGTAGTTCATCCATGTGATATTTAAATATCTGCCATTGCCTATCCACCGTCAACCCTTTAAGTTTTATTCTCCAGTCTATCCGAGCTACTTCACGCCTCATACCGTTGAAGTTTCCTTTCTTTAAGTTCAGGACCCTAATCTGTGAATTAACTGTGTCACTCTCCATCTTAATGAAGAATTCTACCATATTATGGTCACTCTTCCCCAAGGTGCCCCGCATGATCAGATTGCTAATTAATCCTCTCTCGTTACACAAGACCCAGTCTAGGATGGAGAGCTCTCTAATTGGTTCCTCGACATATTGGTCCAGAAAACCATCCCTTATACACTCCATGAAATCCTCCTCCACATTGTTACCAGTTTGGTTAGCCCAATCAACATGCAGATTAAATTCACCCATGATAACTGCTGTACCCTTATTGCATGCGTCCTTAATTTCCTGTTTGATGCCATCCCCAACCTCCCTTCTACTGTTTGGTGGTCTGTACACAACTCCCACGAACGTTTTCTACCCTTTGATGTTTCGCAGCTCTACCCATACAGATTCCACATCATCCAAGCTAATGTCCTTCCTTACTCTTGCGTTGACTTCCTCTTTAACCAGTAATGCTACTCCACCTCCATTTCCTTCCTGTCTGTCCTTCCTGAATATTGAATACCCCTGGATGTTGAGTTCCCAGCCTTGGTTACCTTGGAGCCATGTCTCCGTAATCCCAATTACATCATATCCGTTAACATCTGCGGAATGCAACTGTTCAGTGTTGCTTAACATTGGCTATGATCTTGGACCAATATCCTTGAGTTCTCATTCAACTTAAGGATACTGGTTCGGTGAGAGGTGGGAGTTCCGGGCATCGGAGAGGCCAACAAAAGGCCAGTGAGACCAGGAGCAGCGAAATTTGGCGAGAGGCGGGTGTTCCGGGGATCGGAGAGGCCTACAAAAGGCCAGTGAGACCAGGAGCAGCGCGAGTTCGGCGAGAGGCCTCCCTGGTGCAAGGGTCAAGGATGTCTCAGAGCCGGTGCAGGACATTCTGAAAAAGGAGGGTGAACAGCCAGTTGTCGTGGTGCACATTGGTACCAATGACATAGGTAAAAAAAGGGATGAGATCCTACGAGACGAATTTAAGGAGCTCGGAGCTAAATTAAAACGTAGGACCTCAAAAATAGTAATCTCGGGATTGCTACCAGTGCCACGAGCTAGTCAGAGTAGGAATCGCAGGATAGCTCAGATGAATACGTGGCTTGAGCAGTGGTGCAGCAGGGAGGGATTCAAATTCCTGGGGCATTGGAACCGGTTCTGGGGGAGGTGGGACCAGTACAAACCGGACGGTCTGCACCTGGGCAGGACCGGAACCAATGTCCTAGGGGGAGTGTTTGCTAGTGCTGTTGGGGAGGAGTTAAACTAATATGGCAGGGAGACAGAGGGAAACAAAATGGAGACAAAAGCAAAAGACCAAAAGGAGATGAGTAAAAGTGGAGGGCAGAGAAACCCAAGGCAAAAAACAAAAAGGGCCACTGTACAGCAAAATTCTAAAGGGTCAAAGTGTAATAAAAAGGTGCCTTAATGCAAGGAGTATTCGGAACCCAGGAAAGGGCTGTGAGCTAGTTAGAGTAGATGAGAGCTCAGATGAACAGGACCCCAAGAAAGAATGCAAAAGGCAGGAGGCAACAGAGCAGATTAACACTGGGGTACGTGTAAACCACAAGATGATAGGAAGGGACAATATGTATGAATATAAAGGGGCTGCAGGAGGGATCAAAACTAAAAAACATGGTTTAAAAACTGATATTAAAGCACTCTACCTAAACACACGCAGCATTTGAAATAAAGTAAATGAGTTGATGGCACAAATCATTACAAATGGGTATGATTTGGTGGCCATTACAGAAACGTGGTTGCAGGGTGGCCAAGACTGGGAATTAAACATACAGGGGTATCTGACAATTTGGAAAGATCGACAAGAGGGGAAGGGAGGTGGGGTAGCTCTGTTAATAAAGGATGATATCAGGACAGTTGTGAGAGACGATATTGGCTCTAATGAACAATATGTTGAATCATTGTGGGTGGAGATTAGATATAGTAAAGGGAAAAAGTCACTGGTGGGCGTAGTTTATAGGCCCCCAAATAATAACTTCACGGTGGGGCGGGCAATAATCAAGGGAATAATGGAGGCATGTGAAAAAGGAACGGCAGTAATCATGGGGGATTTTAACCTACATATCGATTGGTCAAACCAAATCGCACGGGGTAGCCTTGAGGAGGAATTCATAGAATGCATACGGAATTGTTTCTTAGAACAGTATGTTACAGAACCTACAAGGGAGCAAGCTATCTTAGATTTGGTCCTGTGTAATGAGACAGGAATAATAAACGATCTCCTAGTAAAAGATCCTCTTGGAATGAGTGATCACAGTATGGTTGAATTTGTAATACAGATTGAGGGTGAGGAAGTAGTGTCTCAAACGAGCGTACTATGCTTAAACAAAGGGGACCACAGTGGGATGAGGGCAGAGTTGGCTAAAGTAGACTGGAAACGCAGACTAAACGGTGGCACAGTTGAGGAACAGTGGAGGACTTTTAAGGAGCTCTTTCATAGTGCTCAACAAAAATATATTCCAGTGAAAAAAAAGGGCGGTCAGAGAAGGGATAATCAGCCGTGGACAACCAAGGAGATAAAGGAGAGTATCAAATTAAAAACCAGTGCATATAAGATGGCCAAGGTTAGTGGGTAACTAGAAGATTGGGAAAATTTTAATCGACAGCAAAGAATGACTAAGAAAACAATAAAGAAAGGAAAGATAGATTACGAAAGTAGACTTGCGCAAAACATAAAAACAGATAGTAAAAGCTTTTACCGATATATAAAACGGAAAAGAGTGACTAAAGTAATTGTTGGTCCCTTAGAAGATGAGAAGGGGGATTTAATAATGGGAAATGTGGAAATGGCTGAGACCTTAAACAATTATTTTGCTTCGGTCTTCACAGTGGAAGACACAAAAACCATGCCAAAAATTGCTGGTCACAGGAATGTAGGAAGGGAGGACCTTGAGATAATCACTATCACTAGGAAGGTAGTGCTGGACAGGCTAATGGGACTCAAGGTAGACAAGTCCCCTGGTCCTGATGAAATGCATCTCAGGGTACTAAAAGAGATGGCGGAAGTTATAGCAGATGCATTCGTTATAATCTACCAAAATTCTCTGGACTCTGGGGAGGTACCAGTGGATTGGAAAGCAGCTAATGTAACGCCTCTGTTTAAAAAAGGGGGCAGACAAAAGGCAGGTAACTCTAGGCCGGTTAGTTTAACATCTGTAGTGGGGAAAATGCTTGAAACTATCATTAAAGAAGAAATAGCGGGACATCTAGATAGGAATAGTGCAATCAAGCAGACGCAACATGGATTCATGAAGGGGAAAATCATGTTTAACTAATTTACTGGAATTCTTTGAGGATATAACGAGCATGGTGGATAGAGGTGTACCGATGGATGTGGTGTATTTAGATTTCCAAAAGGCATTCGATAAGGTGCCACACAAAAGGTTACTGCAGAAGATAAAGGTACGCGGAGTCAGAGGAAATGTATTAGCATGGATCGAGAATTGGCTGGCTAACAGAAAGCAGAGAGTCGGGATAAATGGGTCCTTTTCGGGTTGGAACTCGGTAGTTAGTGGTGTGCCACAGGGATCGGTGCTGGGACCACAACTGTTTACAATATACATAGATGACCTGGAAGAGGGGACAGAGTGTAGTGTAAAAGAATTTGCAGATGATACAAAGATTAGTGGGAAAGCGGGTTGTGTAGAGGACACAAAGAGGCTGCAAAGAGATTTAGATAGGTTAAGCGAATGGGCTAAGGTTTGGCAGATGGAATACAATGTCGGAAAATGTGAGGTCATCCACCTTGGAAAAAAAAACAGTAAAAGGGAATATTATTTGAATGGGGAGAAATTACAACATGCTGAGGTGCAGGGGGACCTGGGGGACCTTGTGCATGAATCCCAAAAAGTTAGTTTGCAGGTGCAGCAGGTAATCAGCAAGGCGAATGGAATGTTGGCCTTTATTGCGAGAGGGATGGAGTACAAAAGCAGGGAGGTCCTTCTGCAACTGTATAGGGTATTGGTGAGGCCGCACCTGGAGTACTGCGTGCAGTTTTGGTCACCTTATTTAAGGAAGCATATACTAGCTTTGGAGGGGGTACAGAGACGATTCACTAGGCTGATTCCGGAGATAAGGGGGTTATCTTATGATGATAAATTGAGTAGACTGGGTCTTTACTCGTTGGAGTTCAGAAGGATGAGGGGTGACCTTATAGAAACATTTAAAATAATGAAAGGGATAGACAAGATAGAGGCAGAGAGGTTGTTTCCACGGGTCGGGGAGACTAGAACTAGGGGGCACAGCTTCTAAATACGGGGGAGCCAATTTAAAACCGAGTTGAGAAGTAATTTCTTCTTCCAGAGGGTTGTGAATCTGTGGAATTCTCTGCCCAAGGAAGCAGTTGAGGCTAGCTCATTGAACGTATTCAAATCACAGATAGATTTTTAACCAATAAGGGAATTAAAGGTTACAGGGAGCGGGCGGGTAAGTGGAGCTGAGTCCACGGCCAGATCAGCCATGATCTTGTTGAATGGCGAAGCAGGCTCGAGGGGCTAGATGGCCTACTCCTGTTCCTAATTCTTATGTTCTTATGTAACTAAGCATGCGAGAATGCAATAGTATTTCCTCTGCTTGGAAGATTTACCCATTCACCTCTCTCTAGACAAGTCTCTTTAAAGGGCGCATTCGAGTTTCCATGCACTCCAGTTACATGGGTTTTGCATCAATAAATACGTTAAACCTGTTTCATTGACATTTATTGAGAGACCCAAATAACTTACATGGTAAAATATACAAGAGGCACTCTGAAACCATGGAGACTCGCAAATTACAAACTACAGGCAGCCTTCAATGCACCAAGACCTTTTTTCAGCTTAAAACTTTCGAGGCCGCAGTGGGTTTTGTGAAAGTAAAGGCTTTTATGGAATGGAGAGCTCTTTACCGAGCATCCATGGCAGCAGATAAACCGCTCCATCTCTGGGATTGAATACTTGCATGGCTCTAGCCCGGGGATAGAGCAGGTTCTCTGTCACTAAGAATGCTGGGTGATGAACTTCCCATTTGCCTGAAAATTTGACAATACACACAATGACCATTTTGAAAATAAGGACACTTGCAAAAAAAGGTCAGCTTGTTCCAGTCCCTAAAGTGTCTGTAATTTACAGGTTTCACTGTATTCAAATGATTATGCAAATGACTGATCTCGTGTAACCGCCTCACCAGACCACCAGTGGGCGCAAATCATTGTTCATTGGTGAACCAGCGGTTAAACTCACCGTGTGGAAATTTGGGATCATAATATTTCTGCATTGTTATATTCAGCACATATGGGGTTAACTTTTGGTTAACTCCCAAAAGTACACACAGCATTGTAATCTTTATGGTTATCCAGCAGCCTGGAACCATTCCAGTTACAACAGTGGTTTGAAATGTTCATTAGTTATCCAGAGGGAGCATCCTTAAACGCAATCTTAAACATCGTGAGAAGAATGCTCCTTGGAGTGCCTAAACACGTCGACACTTGTGAGCCCCCCGGCCCTATATCAAAGCGTAGACTGTCATCTCAGCGTGGTAACTCTGATTGACTTCCAGGTACCTAGCAGAAAGGGGTATATCATGGATTGGCTGGAGCTATTTGTGATTGACAGCTGATGGGCGGAGCCCCCATCTCAGACGCTGAAGGTGGGGGCGGGGTGGGAGGGGGCTGCTGTTCATAGAAGACCAGGCCATAGGGTTATCTATAAAAATCCTCCGAGATCTCCTCTAATTCTGGCTTCTTGTGCAACCCCAGTTTTCATCACTCCACCATTGGCAGCCATGCCTTCAGCTGCCTGGGCCCTAGCTCTGGAATTCCCTCCCTAAACCTCTCTGCTTATCTACCTCCCTTTCCTCCTTTAAGATGCTCCTTAAAACCTACCTCTTGCCAGGCTTTTGGTCATCTGTCCTAATATCTCCTTCTGTGGCTTGGTGTCTGCTAATGCTCCTGTGAAGCGTCTTAGGATGTTTTAATACGTTAAAGGCGGTATATAAGTGCAAGTTGTTGTTGTCTATGCTTTCACCACCAACAGGAACTCTTTACTTTAAAGTCCGAACCAGTTTAGCTTGGAATAGTTAAACTACAGAAGCTTATTTTCGGTCATAGAGCTCCTGTTAAAGAGAAAACAAGTTGCACTATTATTGTTTTTACAACTTCTGCGGAATGTATTCTCACTGTGTCAAACCGTATTCTGTTCATTCGTGTATGTTCTGCAGGTAAACCAGATATTGGGCCGAAGCCTGTGTCTTGCTTCAGTAGAATACTTATTCAGTCCGCCTTCTGGAAAGGGAGGAGAAATCACTTTGCAGAATGATACAGCACAGAAGGAGGCCATTCGGCCTATCGCACCTATGCTGGCTCATTGGTAGAGCTATCCAACAAGTCCCACTCCCCTGTTCTTTCCCCATAGCCCTATAAATGTTTTCCCTTCTAGTGTTTATCCAATTCTTTTTTGAAAATTACAGTTGAATCTGCTTCCACCACCCTTTCAGGCAGTGCATTCCACATCCTAACAACTCGCTGTGTAAGAAAGATTCCTTCTGTCGCCTCTGGTTCTATTCCCAATCACCTTAAATCTGGTTACTGACGCTTCTGGCACTGGAAACAATCACCTTAAATCTGGTTACTGACGCTTCTGGCACTGGAAACAGATTCTCATTACTTGGTGTCATGTGGTATCATCATCATCATAGGCAGACTCTCAAAATCAAGGAAGACTCTAAAAGGGAATTCTCAGGTGGCTGTACAGTCCAATGCAGGCATTACAGTCTCTGCCACAGGTGGGGCAGGCAGTGGTTGAAGGAAAGGGTGGGTAGAGAGCCTGGTTTGCCCACGCTCCTTCCGTAGTCTGCGCTTGGTTTCTGCATGCTCTTGGCGACGAGACTTGAGGCGCTCAGTGCCCTCCCGGATGCTCTTCCTCCACTTTGGGCAGTCTTGGGCCAGGGATTCCCAGATGCTGGTGGGGATGTTACACTTTATCAACATAGAAACATAGAAACATAGCAAATAGGTGCAGGAATAGGCCATTCAGCCCTTCGAGCCTGCACCACCATTCAATAAGATCATGGCTGATCATTCACCTCAGTACCCCTTTCCTGCTTTCTCTCCATACCCCTTGATCCCTTTAGCCGTAAGGGCCATATCGAACTCCCTCTTGAATATATCCAATGAACTGGCATCAACAACTCTCTGCGGTAGGGAATTCCACAGGTTAACAACTCTCTGAGTGAAGAAGTTTCTCCTCATCTCAGTCCTAAATGGCTTACCCCTTATCCTTAGACTATGTCCACTGGTTCTGGACTTCCCCAACATTGGGAACATTCTTCCTGCATCTAACCTGTCCAGTCCCATTAGAATTTTATATGTTTCTATGAGATCCCCTCTCATCCTTCTAAACACCAGTGAATACAGGCCCAGTCGATCCAGTCAAGAAGGCTTTGAGGGTGTCCTTGAAACATTTCCTCTGCCCACCTGGCGCTCGCTTGCCTGTGTTGGAGCTCCGAGTAGAGCGCTTGCTTAGGGAGCCTTGTGTCGGGCATGCGGACGATGTGGCTCACCCAATGGAGCTGGTCGAGCGTGGTCAGTACTTCAATGCTCGGGATGTTGGCCTGAGCGAGAACACTGATCTTGGTGCCTTTGGTCACCTGAGGAAGAGAGTGTTTGAGGGCCAGGACTTCAAATCTGGCACCAGGCTTACGGGGCAGGAGTGATACCTGCCATCCTATATGACTCAGAGACGTGGACTATATACTGCAGACATCTCAAAGCTGCCTCTGCAAGATCCTGCAAATCCACTGGGAGGATAGACACATGTGGTATATTTCAGTAGCCAGTATGCAGAATAAGGATACTCTGTTATGATCCCTGGGTAATGCTGTCATTTAAATAGATATTGGGCCAAAAAAAGGCACATTCCAGATCATAGGAAATGCTGGGCCTGCTTATAGGAGTGGCCATTGATGCTGAACCCTAGGGAATATAGAGCATATAGGGAATATAGAGCTGTGACTACTAGGTGTTCTGCTGCTTCTTTACAGAATGCTGTGTTACTGTGTCGTGAAGCCCAAAGAAAACTCCTCAGAATTACAGATAATGACCGAAGCAAACACTGCCTATCAGGTATCTCACACCGTTGCTAATGGCTGTTCCTCTTGTTTTGGTCAGTTTAGTTGAGCACATCGTCATTGAGGCAGTAGGAGTGATCCGGCGCTCCCCAGAAAATCTTGGGCTTCCCCGCTTGAGATTTCTCGAGATGTACGACTTGCAGTTGTGCTGGGAGCCCCGGATTATAGGATCACACTGAGGCTGGGAAATTCCCGGGAGCAGCCATCGACTTTACTTCACCAGATGCCCTGTTGACACTGCACTGCCATTGACACAACTCCTGCGGAGCCGGAGCATCTGTGAGGAATTTCCTGGCCCTGTTGTGCAAAAAGGCAGTTCTATTGTATTCGGAAGCCTTTGGGAGGCTCAGTCACAACACTGTGTGAAATTTCAGCCGTAGAGTCTGTACTCTGGGTACCTCAGCAACTCCACAACACATCACACACTGGTGATATACAAACTTCAGCCATCCAGTTTTAATGTTTTTTTATCTTGGCTTTCATTAAAAGAGTTTTTGAAAAAAAACAAATCTGTGCTGGACAAGTGACCATTAATCCTGCAAGATATTTTACAATGGCGTCACTGTCTCTTTAAAGCAGATGCTAATTTGCCAAAAGAAATCACTTGACACTTCATGACGAGAAAATAGAAACCGAGAAAACACCAAAAAAAGTCAGGCCCTGGTTTGTGAAGAGCATTATATAAATGTGAAATGTTTCCAGTGTTGGTGATTAAAAAACTTCAACGTGGCACTTCTCACACTAATGCATTATACATAAGACAACTAGTTATAACTAGACAACATTCCAGATTTATTTAATTAACTGAATTTAAATTACTAGTCCCGTAACTTAACCGCTATGCTACCATTGGTGCTGATACAGGTCGTGGTGTTGAATCCCAGCCTCCACTGACATTAGTATTTGAGCCCCTTTGCTCGACCCATGACCTCACTCAGTGAAACAAATGACATCACAGTGAAGTAACATCATTTCTTTTAGCTTCAGGCATAAGTCAACAGTGGCTCTTAATAAAGGATCCATAAATATTTAAAATGTTATTCGAGCTGGGAGTGAATTTTATTTTGAGAAATGTTTTATGTAAACATATAACCAGGGGAGGGAAGACCTCTATTTGCTATTTGCAACAAAATTGTAAATGTGTTCTTTTTACTCACATTTACAATTTCACAACAAATAGTGAACAGATAGTCCCCATAGGATTAGTTTACTCAATGTGTAACTGGCATTTATTCATATATTTCTCTTCCACATCCCCCCTCCCCCCCCCTCCCCCCTCAGCGCAGTACTCAGCAGCTTGTTGAATCGGGCAGGTACGATACTCGAAAAGATTTCACTGTCGTGTTACAGCCTTTCCTTCGCCGAATAGAGATCCCAATTTTAGAAGTAAGTGATAATATTTTCAGCACTATTTATTGCAGAATACCATAACTCCTCCATTGCCCCCTGATTGGCCTGCTCCATCGTACACTCCTGATATATATTTCTTTTTGAAATTCAGAATGGACATCCGGATGCCTCATTCTTTGCCCCAGACTGCTTCCATTTAAGCAGGAAATTCCACACACAGATGTCAAGAGCTCTCTGGAATAACATAGTAAGTGTATTCGCTGACCTATATTGGGTCCTGGTCTGGCAACCATTCTCATTCAAGTTTTCAAATTCCTCCATGGCCTCCCCCTCCCTATCTCTATCACCTCCTCCAGTCTTACAACCCTCTGTGCTTTCAGTTGCCTTGGCCCTAAGCTTTGGAATTCCCTCCCTAAACCTCTCTGCCTTTCTGTCCTTCTTTAAAATGCTCCTTAAACCTACCTCTTTGACCACTTTTGGTCACCTGTCCTAATATCACTACGCTGACTTAGAAATATATTGCTGTTACTTCATCGTCGCTGGGTCAAAGTCCTGGAGCTCCCTCTCAATAGAACCTTCACCACACGGACTGCAGCGGTTCAAGAAGACAGCTCACCACCACCTCCTCAAGGGCAATTAGGAATGGGCAATAAATGCTGACCTTGCCAGCAATGTTCACATCCCACAAATGAATAAAAAAAGACATTTAGTCTACTGTGATTATCTTGGGCTAGAAATTGAGTAGCGCCCCGTTTGGGGTGATAACTTTTGCGGGTGCACAAAAGTATCACCCGGCAAAAAAGATTTGCAGGTGACGGGAACTTCCGCTTTAGCGCTCCAAGAGGGAAGTGGAGTGCTAACTCAAGCGCTATCACTTCCCTTGCATCGCTGCCGTCTTTGGAGGCTCCTTCCTCACTTAAAGGGAAGGGTCAATGTTGGTTTCATTCAATCTTCATCATATCTCTGTGGGGCCACAGGATCTGCGCTAGGTGCATAACAGCCCCAAGCACTCTAAGAGCGTGCAGGGCTGACGAATTACGGGGTCCAAATAAACCAAAAGACGCCAGACTGGGGCGATTAATAAATTTTGCTTTAGTTGACCACCACTGCCTTTAAATATCGCTCCCCAAGCGGCCAGCCAAGGTGACAATGGCTCCTGCAGCTGCCGTTGTTGATGCTCGGCGATGCTGCAGGGGGCGGGAGCGAATATTGCATCCAGGGCGGTAACGGTGTGCAGCGCATCAGATGATCTCATGATCTAAGGGGTGCTACAGAGTGAGGTGGTAACTGTTAGTGCCAGCGCAAAACTGCCAGGGAAGTTTGTGGACGTTGGTGAATTTGTCACGGCTGGTCTGTAACCCCTTAGCGCCCCTAACTGTCCCCTAGAAGTGGTAACAGGAGGCGCAAACCAGGCCAATTTCTCCGCCATGCTTATGGGATTACAACATAGGAACTATTTGTGGATTGTGTCTGCCCATTTTAGAATGTGCGGGAATGGTTAGGAGGCTACTTGGCTTGGGGAAATATTGAAATCTATTAACATACAGGCACAAAAGCAGGCTGAAGTTTCATAATATAATGAGTGATTTAATGTATATAAGGCAGACATATAGTAGAGCATATTGGAACATTCTCGTAGCGAGACTGAACACGCGAACATGTTACCACAAGGCCATTCAAGATCGTGCTGCAGGAGGGCAACGGCTGCGAAGCAGTGCGGGAAGGCACAGCAGGAGGGACGAAGGAGCGGCAAGAATTTGTAGATGGAAGTGACTGAGGCCCAGGAGAGGCGAGAGTTTGGGGCTCAGAAGAGGTGAGGGCCCAGGGCCAGCTAGGACCGTGCAGCAGAACAGGTCTCCAGTCGTCTTGGGTAATCCTTGCCACTGGACCAGTACCGAGCTATGACAAGCCTGTGTGGTGGCTGGTGTGCAACGCACAGGCATCTTCCACCCTTCGGGATCTGGAATATTAGATCGGGATCTGGAACATTGAAACACCTGTGAACTCATCCCTTTTTGGCATGGAAGCAAGTCATCCTCGCTTCGAGGGAATGCCTATGATGATGATGATGATGATGATTCAAGATCTATCACCTCAAAACCTTGTAGATGTTGACAGGTTATATCTCTCTTATTTTACTATACTATAAGTATAAGCTCCTTTTATAACTATAATAAACATAAATACTTTGGAATAGGTTCCCTCTAGTCTCTTGAGTATCAAAGATGAAATCTAATATAAATTACTCACACCAACCATGAACTTGTCAGAATCCTGTTGACAACTCAGTGATAAACAATCATCCCCAATAAGCGCCTCTCACCGCCACATAGTTATATAATGACAGGGATCTTTGACAACATATCCAACTGACAAGACCCCAAGCTATTTGTTTTCTATCAGATATAAACGGCTTTCAGATCACAAGTGTCATTTGCATGTTAATGGGAGTCATTAGCACCATTGACTCAACGGAACAAATATTACAGCAGATTAGCAAAACATCTCTTACTGTTATAAGTAAACAGCCACAGCAAACAACAGAAGGGTCATTTGAATCCTGAGATGGTTGCCTCGCCTTTCACATTTGCAGAGGGCTCAGTCTCGAGAGTGGGAGAGGAGTGGCTGCAGTGTTGGCCGACACAGCAAGCTGCAATAAATAATTGTGGGGGAAAGAAATTTGGTTCCACCTACAACTGAATTCCCACACTTAGTTTACAGTTAGTCAGATTCATACATAAATCAGATGAGTCCAACACGAATATTCTTCACGAAACCTGGTGACTCCCAAACTCTGGATTGGCACAGACTCACATCCGAAAGGGAAGGCTGATTTCTAGCTTCGACAGTGCAGCACTCCCTCAGTACTGCACTGAAGTGCTCAAGTCTGTGGAGTGGGGCTTGAACCCACAACCTTCTGACTCAGAGGTGAGAGTGCTACCCACTGAGCCAAAGCTGTCAGCGGTAATAAACCCCGTTCGCTCCGCACTCCCGCCGGCCTTTATTTAACTACCAGAGCCCTGTGAGGGCCTCATAAATATTCAAAAACCAATTACATCACTCGAACCCAACGTGAATTTAATTCTGGGGTGAGAATGTGTTTGGAATGTGCCGTGCGGACAGCAAGTGTAAATGGCCATGTTTTTGTTTTACTTTGCACAGTGCCAACCGTAACAGGGAAATCTGTCATCAAAGAGATGCGCGTTAGAGCCCCACCCCAAAACTTGAGCACATAATCCAGGCATTTTAATGGAGAACTAAGGTAGTGTTGCATTGTCTGAGGTGCTGCCTTTCTGATGAACATTAACTTGAGGTCCTGTCTACCTGCGCAAATGGACGGAAAAGGCCCCATGACACCATTAAAAGAGCAGGGCTGTTCTCTGCCCTGCCCTGCCCAATAATTATCCCTCAACCAACATCACTAAACCACATTAAATATTCCAAAAGCAAAATACTGCGGATGCTGAAATCTGTAATAAAAACAGAAAATGCTGGAAATCTCAGCGGGTCAGGCAGCATCTGTGGAGAGAGAAACAGAGTTAAAGTTTCAGGTCGATGACCCTTCATCAGAACTATCTCTTGTTTGAATCATGAGCGAGTTCTGAAAGCGCGTGCTTCTGATTTTGCTCGGGATAGTGTTCAAAGGAAACATTTCCCTTGCTAAAGAGAGAGCGTGAAAACACTTTGTCAAGTAAAATCAAGGAAAAACCAAAGATGTTTTATTAATGCATTAAGAGCAAGAGGATAACTAAAGAAAGAGTAGCGCTTATTAGAGACCATAAAGGTAATCTGTGTGTGGTGGACGAAGATGTGGGTATGGTTCTTAATGAATATTTTGTATCTGTTTTCACAAAAGAGAGGGGCGATGCAAACATTGCAATCAGGGAGGAGGAGTGTGAAATACTAGATGAAATAAACATAGTGAGAGAGGAAGTATTAAGGGGTTTAGCAGCTTTGAAAGTGGATAAATCCCCAGGCCAAGATGAAATGTATCCCAGGCTGTTGAGAAGCAAAAGAGGAGATAGCACCAGTTAGGCCACAGCTAGGGTACTGCTTGCAGTTCTGGTCACCATCTTACAGGAAAGATGTGATTGTACTAGAGAGGGTACAGAGGAGATGTACAAGGATGTTCCTGGACTGGAGGAAAGATTGGATAGGCTGGGTTTGTTCTCTTTGGAACAGAGGAGGCTGAGGGGAAACCTGATTGAGATGTATAAAATTATCAGAGGCCTAGATAGAGTGGATAAGAAGGACCTGTTTCCCTTAGCAGAGGGGTCAACAACCAGCGGGATATAGATTTAAAGTAATTGGTTTGAGGTTTAGAGGGGATTTGAGTGGAAATTTCTTCACCCAGAGGGTGGTGGAGATCTGGAACTCACTGCCTGAAAGGGTGGTGGAGGCCCATTTAAAAAGTGCTTGGGTGTGCACTTGAAGTGCCGTAACCTATAAGGCTATGGATCAAGAGCTGGAAAGTGGGATTAGGCTGGATAGGTCTTTGTCAGCCGGCGCGGACACGATGGGCTGAAATGGCCTCCTAGCATGCTGTACATGCCTATGATTCTCTGTATATTGGCATTGCGAGAGGGCTGGGAGTAACATCCAGTGTCAAAGTCAGTGATGGGCAAGGTGTCAGATGAGCGGTCATGATTCCCCAATTATGTTGCGATTGGCCAATGATGCTTTGGAGGACCAGCTCTATTTCACTCCCAGGAACCTGTCGCCCGTCTTCAGCCTGTGGGTTTGGCCTGAAAGTTGGTGCGGGTCTTCGGCACAGCTTTTGGGACTAAGCACATCGGCATTCCCAAGTCCAGGATCGGCCCCTTTCCTGTAAGTAGGCCAAATCTCGAGTTCGACTTTCTCCCGCCCCCGCGCCCCCCCCCCTCCCCCGCAGTTGACCACGGGTTAGCTCCATCACCGAACTCACCATCTTGCTCTGAGAATGGTGTGAGGCGCAGGAAGATCTAAAGGGGTGGTGAGAAAATAAATCACATTCACATTGAGCAATAATAATGTAACTGTATAGTCCTTACTACTAGGGGAATCAAGGGGTATGGCGAGAAAGCAGGAATGGGGTACTGAAGTTGCATGTTCAGCCATGAACTCATTGAATGGTGGTGCAGGCTAGAAGGGCCGAATGGCCTACTCCTGCACCTATTTTCTATGTTTCTATGTTTCTAACTGTGCTTTTTTTCCCCAGTTACAACCTGTTGGTGAAAAATCTGATTTTCAAGATGTGACAGCAAATATATCTCTGAGCTGCCCGTCCCAGGTATGAGTCATGTATGCTGCAGTGGGCGAAGAGTTCCTCTGATCCTTTTATGCAGCAACATTGCGATCGTGTTCAGCAATATTTCTTCTGTTTGTGAATTGTTCTGGAATGATCTGCCAGAGGAAATCTTCATGGATACATTTAGAATGTTGCTATATACATAGCGACCTGAGCAATCATTCCTCCTTGCTTATGTGTCAAGGATGAGCTTAACACGAAAATGGGGAAACTCCAATGGCATGTCGTGTCAGTGCCCTGATATGCTTCAGTATGGAGTAGTATGAGCTGGGATATAAAGATAGAGGAGTTGGAGAGGTTGGGTGTAACAAGGTCATGATGGGATTTTTCAATAATGGTTGAGGATTTTGAAATCAATAAAATGGGGAAATGAACCAGTGGAGAATTGTGGGGACTGGGGTCATAGGTCAGCAGGACTTAGTGCAGGTTATAGTTTGGGCAGCAGAGTTCTGGATGAGTTAGAGTTTGTACAGAGTGGAGCTGGATAGATTATGGAAACATTCATTCTGGAGTTGTTGAAGAAATGATAATGGATATGGTAATCGGAGCAGGCCGGGAAGCGGAAGGAGCAGCATGGCGGCATACCACTCCAGGGAGCAGCACGTGCTGGAGCAGGAGAGCAACGGCAGTGAAGAAGGTGACTGGAATATTAGGTCCTTCATTGAAACACCTGCAAACTTTTTGTCCCGGAAGCAAGTCATCGATTCGAGGGACTGTCTATAATGATGATGATGATGATGACGATAATGGTAATGGTAAGCAGTTTAAAACTCAACTTAGTACAGAAAAGGACCCCGAGGTTGCTAACTCTTGGGTTTAGTCTGAGCGAGAAACTGGGAAGCAGGATTTATGAGGAGGCTATGGTGTGGATTTATTGGCAGAAGCCGAAAATGATGGCCATAGTCTTAAGGTTGACCTTGGGAAAGTTGTAGCTCATCTACAATTAGCACATATTTAGAAGCTGACTCCATCCTTCTCGATAATGTCAAAAGGCAGCTTTTAGTTGAGTAAAGAGATGATATTAGCTGTATGGCCTAACATAGGCAGATGGTGGACTTGTATCAACTCTTCCTAGCTGGACAAATAAAGGATCTCAGCCAGGCAGACAAAAAACAAGGACATAAAATGCTGGAAACACTCAACAGATCAGACAGCAGCTGTGTCGGGAGAGAGAAACAGATTTCGCGTTTCAGGTTGATGAATTGGTTCTGACGAAAGATCATCAACCTGAAATGTTAACTTTGTTTCTCTCACAACAGATGCTGCCTAACCAGCTTTCCAGCATTTTCTGTTTTTATTTCAGATTTCCAGCATCTGCGGTACTTTGCTTTAGCAAAACACGGACAGTTGACTCAAAGAGGGTGATTTTAACTTTGGGGCGATGGTGCAAAACGGGTGATATCGAATTAGCCACCCGTTATCCACCCCGCCTGATTTTCCTATCCCTCGACCTCAATAGGGGAAGGGGAAACCATTTTTGTTCAATAGGGGGAATAAATCGATCGATCATTTTGCACCATTGGCTCAGTTTAAAATTACCCCCAAAGTGTTTGTTACATGAATGGGTTTGAAAAAGTGATTCAAACAAAAATCTTATATAAGGTATTGGGGCTTAAACCGAAGAACCAAAGTTTTAAAACTGAAGTATACAGTGAAGCATGCTCCAGGAGAGGAGAATCCTGTATTTGTTATAATGGGAGGTCACTGTCACAGAATTTATATTAATAAGCTTCTATTGTATATATTTGTGCAGGAAAAGGATTCATGAGGCTATTTGTATTTCTTAATTCCATTACAGGCTCAACCCTTTCTTAGAACATTCAAGAATAGCAACTACACGTACCAAGGTTTAGATCCAACCACCAAACCCCCTGAGGTAATCTCATCGTTCAATGCTTGTACATTTTTCAAAACCTATATTGGAATAAATGAACTGTCATGGGTAAAAATGGGGGGAATAGAACATGCTGAAACTACATATCAATTACCATTAAAATCCATAATAATCACAAAACATTGTGTTGTCACTAGATATTTTCAGAATTATTCTCACCATATTATTTAGTCTAAATTGCAAGTGAGATGGAACAGGTATAAGTGGTTTCCCTTAAGTGTTTTTGACACCCCCCCACATTACACTAGTTCTAGACCTGGGAGTGATTACTGTACTGAACAGATGAATGAATCACGGACAAATACCTCGGTCTCAACCGTCAATGCTTTATTAAAGCTACCTCAACACAGCAAAACTACAAGTAAATACAGTGACGATGCAGTACAGTCCAATACCCTGGCGTGTCTAAACCGCCCCTTTCGCGAAGTACCCAACGTCTAAACCCTCTGCTCAGATCTACAGTGTACCCCCGCATCTGTACTGATTGATTGGACGTACCCCTATGGTCCTTGAAGCAAAACCTCCCCACTAAAACCCTTCTGAGGCTTGGTTGGGAGAACACACGACACCTCCTCACACAGAGGCTGTGATCTTACTCTTTGCTTCTCCTGGTGAAAACGTATCTTTTCTGGTTCCATACTGTCTACAGCATCCAAGTTTCAGTCTCGAGATTTGCTTCACAGTTGAATAGCGAGGCTCTGGTTGCTTGTTGGTGGTTTCTTCTCTCCGTCCCAGATGGAGTGCTCGGTCCTTGTAGAGGTGAAGCAAGCAAGAGCAAAAGAGAGAGAGAGAGCGATGGCCACACGGCCACCTTTTATATCCAAAGCTGTTTGCTTCTTCTGGCCAAATAAAGTTTTTCCTTGTTCCGAGGCTTCTGTCTGAGTGGCCCATGTGTATTCTAGTGATGGCTGGTGATGGGTTTTCACTTCCAACTGGTCTGGAGCTTAATGGCTTTCTTTTGTTCTGGTTTCCTGCCTCTCGGGGTTATCTCATCCAGCTAATGGCTTGATCACTGACCAGTTTACATCTGATCTATCACTGACGAGTTCACATTACTTAACAATAGACCCTCCATCTTTGCCCATTACCTGTGATGAGTTGCCTTCTCCTGGCCATTGTAACTTGTCCCAGACCACCCCCGCCCATCAGATGTGGATTTCGTGTACAACATGGAAAAATATATGGGCCCCTCCCACAACAGGCTGCCAGCTCTTTCTGCAGTGAGAAATATTAAAATGCAATGTCCAGATAATGCCCAACAATCCTTGGGGAGCCGATGCTTACACAGGCTACTGAGATCCAATAATCATGGCCCCCAACATAAACATTTCATATTTTATTTCAAAGGCAGGATTTAATCCAGCAGTTTAATTTGCCACTAATTCTAAATTTTAACTTAAAGTGCCACATGTGAGACTTTTTTTTAAATCAAAAACCTTCTGAAAGTCCAAGTAAATTAAACCACTAGATAGCCCCTATTCTCTCGTTAACCCCTCAAAGAATTCTGAGTTGAATAGTACTGTCTTGATGTTCATTACAAAAAAGTGATGCAAATCACCAGAGGCTATATGAAGCAGTGGAGTTGTGAAACATCAAAATACATTCTTGTAAGATACAACCAACTCCACAAAAGATGTTGACTTTGACCAGTGAATGATATAGTCTGACAAGCCTATTACATGGCTTTAGCAACTGCATAATACAAACACCCAAATCATTGGACATTCCTGCCTAGATCCATTGAGTTATTGATTCATTTTCTTTCAGAATTGGGGCAGTGACCTTTCTTGTTCAGAAAACCTACCATCAAAAACCGTACCAACATCAGGTCAGTAAAAGCTGATTTAGTTATCTTTTTCCACATGAACCAATTTTAGACCACTGCTTTTTGCATTGGCTTTCATATTTATGCAATTTGACAAGATCAAAGTTCAATTACTTTTGGCATTAATTGGATTAATTAGGGAATAATGTCTATCTGGCAGTGATCGCATAGGACTAACCTAACTGAAGGGTTTGAACGGTTTATATATAGAATAATGTTCACTTGGGACTGATTACAGACTGGACTCTAATCGAGGGGTTTTAGTGGTTTATATATAGAATAATGGGTACCTGGGGTGATTACAGGCTGGAATCTAATCGAGAGGTTCAAATGGATTCACTAAAGCAGTTCTGGTGACACTGAAGCCTCTTCTAATAAAGTCAAGAATATCCTCATTGTATTGCACATAAGTATTTGTTTCATGAATGATAGTCATGAAAATAGTAGATGCTGAAGAGTCTGAAGTAAGTAAAAAATCTTTCCAGCCTCTCATTTCATACAGTCTTTGGCAGTCTCATTTCATACAGTCATGTTAGCTGCAGTGTCTCCCTGATACACTTCTCAGCTTGCTGTTTCGACACTTGTGTGGAAACAGTAACAAATAGAAAATATTTGGAGTTGAATTCTCCCGTTTTGTTTTTGCCCCATCTGTTCATTAACTTATGCTTCTGTTATTTTTCCTACAGTTCACAGGCTTCGGCCTGCTGACATTAAAGTTGTAGCAGCAATGGGAGACTCTTTAACTGTAAGTATAAATTTTGGAAAGTACAAAGTAGGGTAATTGAGGCAACAAGAAAACCTGTAACCATTGAAGAGACAGTGGAGGTTGTTATGGAGTCTATATTGATTTCTCTCAATGGCTAACCTCATTTGGACTGTATGGCGTTTTTTACATTTATCTTGTGAGATATGAATTAAATATTTTTTTGCTCTACTCACAGAGACCTCACAGCTGACTGGGTCAGGGGTTCCCCTGCCATTTTGCTTAATGTTCTCCTAGCGCCTTGGGATGTTTTTCCAACATTAAAAGTGCTGTATAAATGCAAGTTGTTTCTTAAGAACCCAAGAAATAGGAGCAGGAGTAGGCCATTTGGCCCCTCGAGCCTGCTCTGCAATTCAATAAGATCCTGGCTGATCTGATCAGAGACTCCGCTCCACTTCCCTGCCCACTCCCCATAAACCTTCACTTTCTTATCGCTCAAAAATCTGTCTATCTCCACCTTAAATATATTTAATGACCCAGCCACCACAGCTCTCTGGGGCAGAGAATTCCACAGATTTACAACCCTCTGAGAGAAGAAATTCCTCCGTATCTCAGTTTTAAATGGGCGACCCCTTATTCTGAAACTATGCCCCCTAGTTCTAGATTCCCCCTCGAGGGGAAACATCCTCACTGAGCCCCCTCAGTATCTTATATGTTTCAATAAGATCACATCTCATTCTTCTAAACTCCAATGAGTATAGGCCCACCTACTCAAGCGTTCCTCATAATTCAACCCCTTCATCCCAGGAATCAACCTAGTGAAACTTCTCTGAACTGTCTCCAATGCAAGTATATCCTTCCTTAAATCCGGAGACCAAAACTGTACGCAGTACTCTAGGTGTGGTCTCACCAATACCCTGTACAGTTGTAGCAGGACTTCACTGCTTTTATACTCCATCCCCTTTGCAATAAAGGCTAACATTCCATTTTCCTTCCTGATTACTAGCTGTACCTGCATACTAACTTTTTGTGTTTCATGCGAAAGGACCACCAGACCCCTCTGTACTGCAGCATTTTGTAATTTCTCTCCGTTTAAATAATAATTTGCTTTTTTATTTTTCCTGCCAAAGTGGTTATCACATTATACTCCATCTACCAAATATTTGCCCTCTCACTTAGCCTGTCTATATCCCTTTGAAGATTTTTTGTGTCCTCCTCACACATTGCTTTTCCTCCCATCTTTGTATCATCAGCAAACTTGGCTGCATTACACTCACTCCCTTTATCCAAGTCATTAATATAAATTGTAAATTTATCTTAATAATATAAATTTATCGGCCCCAGCACCGATCCCTGTGGCATTCCACTAGTTACCATTTGTCAACCGGAAAATGACCTGTTTATCCCGACTCTCTGTTTTCTGCTAGTTAGCCAATCCTC
Organism: Pristiophorus japonicus; assembly: GCF_044704955.1. Classification (NCBI taxonomy): domain Eukaryota; kingdom Metazoa; phylum Chordata; class Chondrichthyes; family Pristiophoridae; genus Pristiophorus; species Pristiophorus japonicus. The sequence continues at coordinate 205,152,636 of NC_091983.1, forward strand.
TATCCATGCTAATATATTACCCCCAACCCCGTGAGCTTTTATCTTGTGCAGTAACCTTTTATGTGGCTCCTTATCGAATGCCTTCTGGAAATTCAAATACACCACATCCACTGGTTCCTCCTTATCCACCCTGTTCCTTAGATCCTCAAAGAACTCCAGCAAATTTGTCAAACATGATTTCCCTTTCATAAGACCATGCTGATTCTGCTTGACTGTATTATGCTTTTCCAAATGTCCTGCTACTGCTTCGGTCATGTATTTAACTGTCATTGTAACCCATGTATAAACTGTCCTAAGTTATACACTGAGAACATTGAACACTAGGTGGTGAACTTGTGGGAGACACTCCTAACATGGACTTTCAGGTATAAAAGGGGAAGCTCCACCCACCTTCATCACTTCAGTGCTGGCTAATAAAGGACTGGTCACAGAGTGACCTTCTCTCAAGTATGGGCCTCATGTGCATTTTTACTGTATAGTAAGGACATATCATTGGCGACGAGAAACTGGGATTTAAACCACGCGAGCATGGCCACTAGCAGCACAGACGAGAGGTACTGTGTTGGTGATGATTGGGACGATTTAATTGAGAGACTACACCAAAGTTTCGTCACTAAGGAATGGCTGGGACAGGATTCGGCCGACAAACGCAGTGCTCATCTCCTGATGGTTTGTGGATCCAGGACGTACTCCCTGATGAAGGACCTTTTAGCACCAGAGAAGCCGGTGGACAAGACTTTTGAAGAGTTCAGTAAGTTGATCGGGGAACACTTTAAACCGGCGAGCAGCATTCACATGGCAAGACACCGGTTTTACACACACCGGCGGCAAGAAGGGCAAAGCATTCCAGACTTCGTGGCAGATCTCCGGCGACTGGCGAGCCTATGTAAGTTCCCAGATGCATGCAGAGCAGAGATGTTGCGAGACTTTTTTATTGAGGGCATCGGGCACGCTGGGGTTTTCAGGAAACTGATTGAGACCAAAGACTTGACCCTGGAAACGGTGGCTTTGATGGCCCAGACATTTATCTCAGGGGAGGAAGAGACCAGAATGATGTTTGACAAAAATCTTGGTTTAAATGCAGCAAATGGACAGGGAGTCAACATTGTTAATGCAGCACACAGTTCTCCAGGCAGACAGGGGCAATCGGACATGCCCGAGCATGTAGTCGAACCCAAAGGGGGAATTCAACAGAGACAATGGCTAGCTGAATGGTGATTCATGCCATCGCAAGGGACAATGCGGTCAGTAATGGGGCCATCAACACCTGTCAGTGGTGCGCTTAAGGACAGTTACAGAGACAGAGACGATCGACTGGTAATGGACTTTTTGTTTCCAACAACGGCTCATGTTGGAGGTGTGGAAGCAAACACCCAGCCAGAGTTTGCAGGTATCAGCAATATATCTGCAGAAACTGCAACGTCAGCGGTCACTTGGCGCGTATGTGCAGGAAGCCTGCAGCCAGGTTGATGTACGAGGAGGACGGGGACGGTGTAAGCCCTACGAGGCTAAATGGACACTGGGGGAAATCACTGGAAGCTGAAGTTCCGCGAGTTCATATAGCGCACATATACAGTTCATACACTAGGACGCCACCGATAATGATAAAAGTGCTCATCAAACATCTTTTTACTCACGATGGATTGGCTAGCGCCAGTGTCCAGTTCCATGGCTATGGGTAAGCCATTCAATTTTACGTTTAGCATTATAAGTGGACATTTCATCAAAAATGTGTGCACTTTGTTTACTTCAGCATCTGCCTCCTCTCTCTGAGGCTCGAAATTGCTTTGGTCCACCATGGACCGATCTTCCTCTGCCACGTGGTGGTTAGCAGGTTATGCATAGCTGCAAGCTCGTTGGAGGTGCCCCATTGTTCCACAGCTCTTGCAAACATACCCTTTGAAGCAGCATGAATAGACTGAATGGAAGCCTCCACAATGCCAACAAGGTGTGAATTACCTTGCATTCATCCTTTGTTGGGGACTCTGAGTCATCTGGGGCCTGCTGGCAGTTGCAGACTCGTGGTTTCTGCCCTGTACATTTCTGCTCGCAAACACAGTTCCAGTTAATTTATGAACATTGCTAGCACTTGTGTGCTAAGAGATTTGTTTGGTGTTATCACTGGTGGACATAAACACCTGTGCTATCGCAATGGCCTTACTGAGGTGTCTCTGCAGTCCAAAGTTTTCGTAGGATGGTCTCGTGCCCAATGCCCAGTACAAAAAAGTCTCTGAGTATTTGCTCCAGGTATCCATCAAACTCACATTGTCCTGCAAGTTGCCTTAGCTCGGCGATGTATCTCGCCACTTCCTGACCTTCAGTTTGCTGGTACGTATAGAACCGATCCCTCGCCATCAGCACGCTCTTCCTCGGGTTAAGAGGCTCTCGAACCAGTGTACACAACTCCTCATACGACTTATCTGTGGGTTTCACCAGAGCCAGAAGATTCTTCATGAGGCTGTAGGTCGGTGCCCCGCAGACCGTGAGGAGGACAGCTCTCCTTTTTGCAGAGCTTCCTTCTCCGTCCAGCTCGTTGGCTACAACGTACTGGTCTAACCGTTCAACATAGGCTTTCCAGTCCTCACCCTCCGAGAACTTCTCCAGGATGCCCACAGTTTGCTGCATCTTTGCGTTGGATTCATGTACTCGTCGCCAGTTGTTGTGTTCCTAACACAGATGAGACTGCACACAGGGAGGTTAAAGTAACAGTGACCTCAGTCTTTATTAAGACACTCCCAAGTGAGTAACAGGCTTTAGGGGCCGGCTTATATACAGTGCTCCCAAAGGATCCCTTGGGACTTCAGGGGATGCGCTCCCTGGTGGCCGAACATGGGAGTGCATGCTTTACAAATAAACAACACTTTTTCTTCAGTGATATTGATTGTTTGAAGTTCCTCCCTCCCTATAGCCTCTTGATTATCCATTATTGGGATGTTTTTAGTGTCTTCTACCATGAACAAAATATTTGTTCAAGTCTGTCATTTCCCTGTTCCCCATTATTAATTCTCCAGTTTCATCCTCAACACATTAAAAAAGTTCTTGGATGTGCACTTGAAGTGCCGCAACCTGCAGGGTTATGGACCTAGAGCTGGCAAATGGTATAAGATGGATAGCCTCTTGTAGGCCGGCATGGACACGATGGGCCGAATTAGTCTCCTTCAGTGTTGTAAACTTCTGTGATTCTATTATTCTCTAAGGGACTAACATTTACTTTAGCCACTCTCTTCCTTTTTATATACCTGTAGAAACTCTTACTATCTGTTTTTATATTTTTTGCTAGTTTACTCTCATAATCTATCTTCCCTCTCTCTATTTTTTTTCGGCGTCCTTTGCTGCTTTTTTTAAAGTTTCCCAATCCTCTGGTCTCCCACTGTGTTGCTGCAGCAAATACAATAGCTTTAGTAGATTCTCAGCCAAGACAGTAACAACAACAACTTTCACTTATATAGCACCTTTTTGGTCGAAAAATGTCCCAAAGCGCTTCATAGAGGCATAATCATAATGGAAGCTGAGCCAAAGAATGAAATATTAAGAAGGGTGATCAAAAGCTTGGAAAATTATCAATAAGGAAAGGGAGATGAATGAGAATTTAGGGAGGCAATTCCAGAGTGTGAGGCCCAGGCTAATGAAAGCAAGAGTGATGGGTGAACAGAACTTGATGCAGATTAGGGTACGGACAGCAGAGTTTTATATCAGCTGAAGTTTAAAGAATGTGGTGGATGAGAGACCAGCCAGAGGAGCATTGGAACAGTCTGGAGTTATTAACAGCCTGGAGGAGGGTTTCATCAGCAGATGGGATGAGGCAGGAGCAGAAATGGGTGATGTTAGTTGGAACTAGGGGCTCTTTGTGATGGAGTCGGAATGGGTTTAGAAGCTCAGCTTGGTGTCGAATAAGCATGAATGGGAATACCCCCAAAATACCCTTGCACTCCATATAAATTTTTTAAAAGCATCACATATTTAAAATTAATTAAAATGGCACTTAATTGAATAATTAAAACAAAAATTTAATTTTTTGAAAAATAAATTTACATGTTTTAAAGGGGCTAAAAATAAACTTAATCTTATTTCACAGGTTTTTAAAGGTATAAATAATTGATAAAAATGTTATTTTTCTGTTTTTTAAAACTCTTACACTAGTAAAAGCAGGCCTAATGGGGATTCAGTACTTATGCCTGCTTTTACCAGGCGTAAGAATTTCACGGGTATTCACTGAGCAGAGGTTGGGCAAGTAGCCCAACTCTCCGCCCGAGGAAGCCCTTTTCCCGGGGTTGCGTTGGATCTGTCATTGACATATCGCAAGTTCCGGGTTTTAGCGCATGTACAACGCGGCTCCTACGGGCGTACGTGCACCTCGTAGATGCCCGTCGGGGCTGCAAATTACGGCCCATAATACAAAACTGCACAGATCTTGAAAGCGAAACTGAAAGTGGGTTGTCAAGTTTAATTAGCTCAATATGCTTTCACCTCTGGAACCTTGACTCAAACCAAGTCTAGACTAACAGAACAATGGTTTCCTTTCTGTGCTGGCTGTGAGGCCCCTTACATGAAATGACAGCCCATTACAGTTCTATGCTAGTTTGCTTGTAAAAGGTCATTTTTCAGAGACACAATGTGAAGTTGTTTTATTAGAGAAAGTTAGAACACCCAATCTACCATTCTGTTCAAAATAACTGACAATCATTGTCAGATATATTGTGAACTCTTCTGCAGTTCCATTGTTCGTGCTGTGGAATGGTTACTCTGCTAAATATCCTTTGGTTGAAGGTTTAGTTCAAATAATGGATGTGAAGTCTTAGCCGTTGTAAGAATCTTTTTTTTAATATTTAGGTTGCATTTGGAGCACGGGCAAAGAATTTGTTTGAATTGCGAATTCAGTATCAAGGCGTTGCATGGAGGTAAGAATTTAGACAGGATCTGTTACCACAAAGACACGTTAAACACAGACACAAGGAGTGAAGCAGCCTAGTGGTGTGTCCTTTCAAATAAAAAAAAATAGAATTAAATTCAATTTATTTAGGTTAACCTTTCGAATGACTCAATGATCGGTACTCAATATTCTATATTGTCAATAATAATTTATTTCTCTTTTTTTTCAGCATTGGTGGTGACAAATTACTTGAGATTGTGACTACTTTTCCTAGTAAGTCTTTACCTTGGAACTGCCGTTGTAATTGTCTTTCTCAACCGATCCTTGTTGCACTATATATTACTGAGATGATCAAATCTCCATGGGACACAATGGCTTAGAAATTTTGGCCAATATTGGGCAAAGTGGGGGAGGGTGAGGGGGTTGGGTGGCGGGGGGGGGCACGGTGGGTGGTGCAGAGTATGATCCCTGAGCCTTGAATGGTGAGGCCCAAAGTCCCCCCAATATTGGGCCTTGGGCCTCATTTCCATGAAGCTGGCAAGCTGCGGAGAGTAAGAGGCAGCTCGCCTGGCGAAGTCTAGGTTAAGTGTAGGTCGGATTGCTGCGGCCGTCAGATAAGGGAGGATGGAGCATGACCAAAGGGGCGGGGGGGGCATGATAGCTGGATGTGGGGGAGGGGGTGGGTTCAGCAGCCAGAAGGTGTGGGAAATTGATGTCTTTGAGAAGGGCAGGGATGCTTGGCAGCTGGGGCAGAGGGGAGAGATTGGTAACTGGGGGAATGGTGTCCCGGGGAGGGGGTGCTTGGTGGCTGGCAGGGGGTGGGGGAGGGAGAATCTGTAGCTGGAGTGGTAGCAGCCCATGTTCTTTTAATGTGGGGTCAGAAGGAGCACTCCTGCATCTAGGGAACGTGCCTGAAATAGGTGTCAGGATCTTTGCATATGCAAATATGGGACCTCACACTTGTTTGCAGGATACTTTAAAGGGACCTCTGGAGGCTGCCATCAGAAAGGTACATTTCATTTTTTTTTAACAGACCTTAATGTGGAGCCGAGAGGAGCCCGCCCCCTCCCAATGCTTCGCATCGTTTCTGGACTCTTTACAATCTGAATCAGTGTTGAAGCCGATGATCTTGCTGCGTCCCAGAACTGTAGAGCTGCCTCAAGGGCTTTTTGATATCTTTTATTTATGGAGTCATTGACAGAATGTCAGCCCTGATTGACACTATCTATGTGTAAACATTGGGCCTTAAATCCCGGTTTCTTCCTCCTGCGGGCATTCGACTAAAAATAGAAGAAAAGATGCGCACTTAGCCTTTGGTCAAACGCTCATCAATGATCCCAGACTCGAGGCCTCTTTTTGAGCAACGGGACGCTTTCACGTTGGGACGTCCATAGGAGTCATGTGAGCCTGGATACCCAATCACGGTAAAGTATTTTCTCATTCATAGTAATAGGAGTTTCGTAAGTCTGAAACTCCTCTTACTATGAATGAGAAACACACCCAAACACCCAAACAATACATAAAATTTAAAAAAAAAACATCTCTCATAAATACATTATAGAAATTAAAGATGATAGAAATGTTTTTGAAAAAAAAAATATTTGCCGATTTTTAAAAAGTTTTAATTATGGTTTAAAATGAAATTACCTGAGTGGGCAAGGTTTTTAACATAAATATGTATTTTTACATTTTATTTTTATATGTTTTTGATATGTTTTAAAACTCTTACGCTGGTAAAAGTAGGCTATGGACCTGCTTTTACCAGGCGCAAGAGTTTTAAGGACATTCGCTGGGCAAGAGATGGGCAAATAGCCCAATCGCTGTCATGGGAATATCCTTCTCCCCGAGATGTGTGCCGAAAACCAACTTTAGCGATACCTTCCCGGGTCCATACACAGTCCGTACGGACTCGGGGAGGCCGGAACTTCAAGGCCAATGTAAATCAAGCCGGGTTTTTTCCTACCATAGAAGAGTAATCAAGAAGGCCCTGCTACCTCTGGAGGGTCCAAGACCCACGTAGCGATGGCTTCAATGGGGGTGGGAGGGGTGAGTGCGGGGAGGAAGGGGGTCTCTGGAGGCAGAGCTTCCCCTGTTAGCTTGTGTCTGGTTGCTCTGTACTGAGTAGTTCAGCCCATCAATAAAATCCGGCCAGGTGTCTGCTGATCTTTCCCAACTGTCCCACCAATACAGACTGGCCAGGTGTCTGCCATTGGGGAACCAGAAAGAAAATCATGTCTTACAACGTAAAAGCAGCTGCAAATCGGCAGTCTAAACGGGTACTGGACCCCTGAGGCACTACTCCTTTTTCTTTACAACAGTTCTGTGATATAAGCTGGCTGTCACTGTGTCTATGTTATGAGGCACTTTAATGCAGTTCAGCCAGCAGCAACATCGGGTTATACTGCATTTATAGATCTAAATGGTCTGAGTCTTGACCTGACCCAACTTGCTGTGGGCACTGTGATGTGAGCTGTTGCTGGATTCACTTCTGACCCACTAAATGCACACCTTAGTGATGACATCAATAGCATTGACGCTATACTCAGATTGAAATGGAGACATATAATGGCATCATTGCAACAACAAAAACAACTTGCATTTATATAGTGTCTTTAAAGTAGTAAAACATCACAAGCTTCACAGGAGTGGTATCAATCAAAACTTGACACTGAGACATATAAGGGGTAAGGGAATACTAAGTCAAGTGACCAAAAGCTTGGTCAGCGGTAGATTTTAAGGAGCATCTTAAAGGAGGAGAGAGAGGTAGAGAAGCAGCGGTTTAGGGAGGGAATTCCAGAGCTTAGCGCTGAGGCAGTTGAAGGCACAGCCACTAATGGTGGCGTGATGAAAATCTGGGTTGCGCAAGAGGCCAGAATTGGAGGATATCTGGGAGGGTTGTAGGGCTGGAGGAGATTAGAGATAGTGAGGCCATGGAGGGATGTGAATACAAGAATGACAAGTTTTAAAATCGAGGTGCTGCTGGAGCGGGAGCCGGTGTCAGTCAGTGAGCCAAGGGGTGATGGGTGACCGGGACTTGGTGCGAGTTAGGATACAGGCAGTAGAGTTTGGATGAGCTCAAGTTTATGGAGGGTGCAAGGTGCAAGGCCAGCAATGAGAGCATTGGAATAGTCGAGTCTAGAGGTAACACTGCACTTATGGGGCCCAAGTTTCCACACGATAAAAAATGGGCGCCCCTCCGAGCTGGGTGCCCGTTTTTCACGCCTAAAACGGCACCTAAAAAAAAAACGCAATTCTGGAGCGTTCTGCAGCTCCTTGTCTGTTTGGCGTGGCGCCCCGGGGCGGCGGAGCCTACACTCGCGCCGATTTTGTAAGTGGGAGGGGGCAGGTACTATTTAAATTAGATTTTTTCCTGCCGGCAACGCTGCGCGTGCGCGTTGAAGCGTTCGCGCATGCTCAGTGTGAAAAAAACATTGGCACTCGGCCATTTTTGTAGTTCTTTGTAGCTGTTTAATTTTTGAACATTTTTTTAATAAAAGCACATTGCCATCAGCACATCAGCACTTGCAGCCTTCTCACTGTCTCCTTCCCCCCCCCCCGCGGGAAGAACGGGCGCCTCCTCTCCCCTCCCCCCCCCGCGGGAAGAACGGGCGCCTCCCCCCCCCGCGGGAAAGAATGGGCGCCTCCTCTCCCCTCCCCCCCCCCCCGCGGGCAGAACGGGCGCCCCCCCCCCCGCGGGAAAGAACGGGCGCCTCCCTCCCCCCGCGGGAAAGAATGGGCGCCTCTTCTCCCCTCCCCCCCCCCCGCGGGCAGAACGGGCGTCTTCCCCCCCCCCACCCGCGGGAAGAACGGGCGCCTCAGGCTGACTGCAGAATTCTCTGTGCCTGAAGCACTTTCACACAAGTAGGAAGATGGTTTACTTAATCTTTTCTTTGCTTATAAATGTTTATTCAGGTTGAATTTATTTGTATAATATTTGTAGAAGTATAAATAAGGATTTATTGTAGAATTTAATGAGTTCCCTTCCCCCCCCCACTCCCCCCCCACCTCGTTCTGGACGCCTAATTTGTAACCTGCGCCTGATTTTTTAATGTGTAGAACAGGTTTCTTCAGTTCTACAAAAATCTTCACTTGCTCCATTCTACTTTAGTTTGGAGTACGTTTTCACTGTGGAAACTTTCAAATCAGGCGTCAGTGGCCGGACACGCCCCCTTTTGAAGAAAAAATTCTGTTCCAAAGTAGAACTGTTCTACCTGACTAGAACTGCAGAAAAAAAAATTTGGAGAATTGCGATTTCTAAGATAGTCCGTTCTCCACCAGTTGCTCCTAAAAATCAGGCGTAAATCATGTGGAAACTTGGGCCCTTAGTGTCAGTGGTAGAGCTCAATGGTAGCACTGTCATCTCTGAGTTAAAAGGTGTGGGTTTATGTCCCGCTCCAGAGATTTGAGCATGAAATCTAGGCTGATACTCCAGTGCAGTATTAAGGGAATGCTGTACTATCGGAGTTGCCATTTTTCATATGAGACGTTAAACCAAGTCCCCGTCTGCCCTCTCAGGTAGGCGTAAAAGATCCCATGGCACAATTTCGAAGAAGAACAGAGGAGTTCTCCTCGATGGCCTGGCTAATATTTATCCTTCAATCAACATCATTAAAACTGATTATCTGGTCATTATCACATTGCTGTTTGTGGGAGTTTGCTGTGCGCAAGTTGGCTGCTGTATTTCCTACATTACAACAGTGACTACACTTCAAAATTATTTCATTGGCTGTAAAGTGCTTTGGGATGTCAACTCCTGATGACTTTCATTTCTTTCTCATGTGCAGAAAATGAGTCTCTGTATTGCTCAATTAGCATCAGTGGTGGTTGATGTGTTCTAACAAACAGGTTAAAGCAAGGTCTGGGGGTTGGTGAAGCACCGATCTCCTGAAACTGATTTGCCACCTATTGTCCTAATTTTCTGATTTTGTGTTTTTTTTTTCCTTTCTCAGACGTATTAAAGAAGTTTAATCCAAATATCTATGGCTTTGCCACTGGAACTGGAAAATGGAAAAGTAGATTCAATGTGGCTGTTGCAGGGGCAAAGGCCAAGTGAGTACTCGTTGGGTGGAGGGAATTTTTAACTTTGGCCCACAATGGGCTTTAAGTCGGCATTGCATTCATCACGCTCGCCCAAAGCCACAGTTGGTTAGGGCATGCCAATTTTAGATTCATGCTTCATTTACCGGTGATCTGCAGCATTCCTTCAGGAACCGACGGTTCGGCTGCTCCATGCCCAGTACAACTGGAAGCAGCAAGCGCATTTGTATATTAAAATTGGGTGCAAGATCCCTCCTGGAGCGAAGGCAGCCGAGAAACTTTCTTTGAAGTTCTTGCTCCTGCAGGAATCCAGGCCTGTGGGATTCCAAATCCACCATTCTGCAGGCTAGAGTTGCCAACCGATGGAAGGGTCGTGGATTTTCAGCCCGATATTCCCAGCTGTTGCAGCCATCAACCTGACTGGTTCAAATATTGACCAAGAATATAAAAGGGAGGTGGTTTCTCATCGTAATTTTATAACTTGTTTTTTTTCCCCCCTTTCTGTAGTGATATGCCAAAGCAGGCTCATACCCTGATTCAGCTGATGAAGAACAGTTCAGTAAGTGACCGTGGTGAGATACAGGACTGTAGGTGTTTTGCTGTTGTTCAGTACTGTCACCTAGAGGACTGCAGAGGAACAGACTGACCATAATCCCAAGCAGTTTTGACTCCCGGAATGTCTGAGATGGGATGTAACACTGGAGTGGCAGCCACAGTGATCCCATATTGAACAATCGCAGACTCCCCTAATTTCTGAATTTTATCTACTAAGTGGACCATTTCAGGTTTGGACGTGTCTGTTCTGAATTCTTCTGGGTCCTAACACTTCTGATCTGATACTTCTGACCTGCCCCACTCTTAGAATCATAGAATGATACAGCACAGGAGGAGGCCATTCAGTCCATCGAGCTTGTGCCAGCTCTTTGAAAGAGCTATCCAATTAGTCCCTTTTCCCACAGGCCTGCAAGATTTTCCCCTTCAAATATTGACCTGATTCCCTTTTGAAAGACATTATTGAACACTCTTTCGGGTCTGAGTCAAAGTACATTTGTATGGACATTAGTTAGGTAAGGACTGGATTGAACTTGGCAGTGACCCCACATCCCTTTTGATGAATAGCTTACCGATGCTGGTGAGGCTCACACATAAAGAATGGTTGGGTGGGGGCAGGTAACTAGGAGGCAAGCACGATTGCACCAGCAAAGAGCCATAATTTTCAAGGGAGTCTATTATAAAGATGTGATAACGGCACACTTAGATAACAGCAACGGGATTAAACAAAGTCAACATGGATTTATGAAAGGAAAATCATGTTTGACAAACCTACTGGAGTTTTTGAGAATGTAACTGATAGAATAGATAAAGGGGAACCAGTGGATGCAGTGTATTTGGATTTTCAGAAGGCCTTTGATAAAGTCCCACATAAGAGGTTAGTGTGCAAAATTAAAGCATATAGGATTGGGGGTAATGTATTGGCATGGATTGAAAATTGGTTAACTGACAGGAAACAGAGAGTAGGAATAAATGGGTCTTTTTTGGGGTGGCGGGCAGTGACTAGTGGGGTACCACAGGGATCAGTACTTGGGCCCTAGCTATTCACAATATATATAAATGATTTGGATGAGGGAACCAAATGTAATATTTCCAAGTTTTCTGATGACACAACACTAGATGGGGTTGTGAGGAGAATGCAAAGACACTGCAAGGAGATTTAGATAGGTTGAATGAGTGGGCAAACACATGGCAGATGCAGTATAATGTGGATAAATGTGAAGTTATCCACTTTGGTAGGAAAAATATAAGGACAAAGTATTATTTAAATGGTGGTGGCTTGGGAAGTGTCGATGTACAGAGGGACCTGGGTGTCCTTGTACATCAGTCATTGAAAGCAAATATGCAGGTGCAGCAAGCAGTTAGGAAGGCAAATGATATGTTGGCCTTCATTGCAAGAGGATTTTCATACAGGAGCAAGGGTGTCCTACTACAGTTATACAGGGCCTTGGTGAGACTGCACCTGGAATATTGTGTGCAGTTTTGGTCTCCTTACCTAAGAAAGGATATACTTGGCATAGAGGGAGTGCAGCAAAGGTTCACCAGACTGATTCCTAGAATGGCAGAACTGTCGTATGAGGAGAGATTGGGTCGACTAGGTCTGTATTCACTAGAGTTTAGAAGAATGAGAGGGTCTCATTGAAACGTATAAAATTCTGACTGGGTTGGATAGACTGGATGCGGGGAGGATGTTTCCCCTGGCTGGGAAGTCTAGAACAAGGGGTCACAGTCTCAGGATACGGGGTAAGAAATTTAGGACTGAGATGAGGAGAAATTTTTTCACTCACAGGGTGGTGAACCTGTGGAGTTCTCTACCACAGAAGGCTGTGGAGGCCAAGTCACTGAATATATTTAAGAGGGAGATAGATAGATTTCTAGAAACAAAAGGCATCAAGGGGTATGGGGAAAAAGCAGGAATATGGTGTTGAGAGAGGATCGGCCATGATCATATTGAATGGCGGTGCAGGCTCGAAGGGCCGAATGGTCTACTACTGCTCCTATTTTCTATGTTTCGATGTTTCTTTGTAAGAGAGGAGGGTAAAGAATTGATGAGGAGAAAAAGTTCCCCTGTTGAAAGAATGTTGAATGGAGATGAGAAAGCCTAGAACTGTTAGTGGGAGAGAAAAATAACATTTCAATAAAAACGGTAATTTTTTTTGTATAGGAAATCAATTTCGAGCAGGACTGGAAAGTAATCACCCTTCTCATCGGAGCCAATGACCTCTGCGAGTACTGTATGAATAAGGTGGAGCTTTCATTCTCATTTCAATTTTTATTCAATATGATTACTTGTTCTATTTTATGTTTAAAACGACCCATGGGCCAGAGAATTCTCCTTACCAAATGAGTTAGGTGTTAGCATTCCTGCCTCTGAGCAAGACAAGTGGAGACTAGAGCACAGTCTCTAATTACTGGGTTGACATCCAGTGGGATACTTACATTCGGACAGAGTGGCCACTGGCTCAGTGGTAGTACTCCCGCCTCTGAGTCAGAAGGGTAGGGTTCAGGCCCCACTCCACTCAGTCCTGGTGAGTGTCGGTTCTGAATACTAGGTTGATACCTAGTGAGTGGACTTGTGCCCAATGGACGTGGGTGCCTGCCCTCCCTCTCTAATCGTAAAGCACGGCTCTTCAACTTTGATTGTAGCCCACCTAAGAGAAGGTACTCGTAAGATAAAAACCATGGGGAAGGCGATGGGAAACCACCTCAGCTGCTCTGTCCTATAAGTAGCTCCAGAATTTCATGTGTGAGACTTGAGTTCACACCTGCCCCAGGGCAGAACACAACGGACAGGCTTTACTGACAGCCCAGTGTTTTGGCTGCCACCAAGTGCCTCATTTTCTGCTCTGCATCCATAGGAGTGGTGATGGCTTAGCTTCTCCTGTGGCTAGTTTGGGGTTGTGTTCTCTCTGTGCACTGTTTTTATCATTTTGTTTCTGACAACTATTTAGCACAGGCATTAACCTATTTTAAATGAAGCAGATTAACCTCTGCAGTTATTTGCACTGTGAAAATGCTCTGATTGGCTCTCCATTATCATATGACTTGATTGCTGATTGGTCCCCTTGGAGGATAAGCCACACACTGAAGTTTCTCTGGAATGCGTAATTGGAACCACCCAGCCCAAGTTTTGCAAAGTGTAATTCAAGCCATTCTGACTTCAGAATCCAGAGAGGATAGAGCTCCACCAACCCAGCAAAAGCCTCCCAAGTTCCTGACCCCATCCCAGGCCGTGCATGCCTCCCCAGTGGAAGTTCCTGACACCACCAGCCCAAGTTCATCCCTCCTCCCCCACCAGCCCCAAGTTGCTGACCTTACACCCGCCGCCCCGCCGCTCCTCCCATTCCCCCCCCCCACGCCATAGATGGGGCATTGTGCGTGGGTCACGGATTGTTAACAGGTTTATTGGATATGAAGTGAATAGTGACAGTGTCATGACTTCCGGATTTCATCCACTCCAATGATGTTTCTTGTAACACATGCACCAAGCTTTCCGAGAAATCGGATGTGGGTGTAAAGAGGGTTGGAAGAACGTGATACATCTTCCCTGAGTTCTCCCTCTTCCCGTCTCTCTCTTTCTCTCTCTCTGTGTCCCCACCCCGTCTCGCTCTTTCTCTTCCCCCGTGTATCTCTCTCTCTACCCCCCTCCTGTGTCTCTCTCCCTCTCCCCCCCACCCCGAGTCTCTCACTCTCCACCCCGTGTCTCTCTCATTCTCCACCCCATGTCTCTCTCTCTCTCCCCCCCCGCACCGTCTCTCTCTCTCTCTCTCTGTCCCCACCCCATCTTGCTCTTTCTCTTCCCCCATGTCTCTCTCTCTCTACCCCCCTCCCGTGTCTCTCTCTCTCTACCCCCCAACCCCCGCCCCTCCGTGTCTCTGCCGCTTTTGCCACTCTCTCTCTCTCCCCGCAACTATGTCTCTTCCCCCCATGTCTCTCTCTCTCTCTCTCTCTCTCCCCCCTTGCCCTGTATCTCTCTCTCCCCCCCGCCCATCTCTCTCTCCCACCCCATGTCTCTCACTCTCCTCCTATGTCTCCCTCTCTCCCCCCCGTCCGTGTCTCTCTCTCTACCCTCCCATGTCTCTCTCCACCCACCCCTCATGTGTCTCTCCCTCTTCCCCCCCATGTCTCTCGCTCTCGCTCTCTCTCTCTCTCTCTCCCTCCGTGTCTCTCTCACCCCCTCTCTCCCCACCACACCCCTCCCAGTGTCTCTCCCACCCATGTCTCTCTCTCTCTCCCCTGCCGGTGTTTCCCTCTCCAACCCCCGTGTCTCTCTCTCTTTCTCCCCCCCTACGCCCCCCCCCCCCACAGTGCGCCGTGTTTCCCTCTCGCTCTCTCTCTCTTCTGCCTGTGACTCTCTCTCTCCTCCCCCCCATGTCTCTCACTCTCCCCCCCCCCCACCCCGCCCATGTCTCTCTCTCTCTCCCCCCCGCTCCCAGTGTCTCTCTCTCCATTCCCCCATGTGTCTCTCTCTGTCCCCCCATGTCTCTCGCTCTCTCTCCCCCCACCGCACCCCGCCCTCCTCGCCGGCCACCTGCCGCCTCTCTCTCTGCCACTACCTCTGATGTTTTTTCCCCACAGAAGGCCACGAAAATGA
Source organism: Pristiophorus japonicus (assembly GCF_044704955.1). NCBI lineage: Eukaryota > Metazoa > Chordata > Chondrichthyes > Pristiophoridae > Pristiophorus > Pristiophorus japonicus. The sequence goes on from NC_091983.1 coordinate 205,167,689, forward strand.
TCCAACTAATGCAAAAGCTGAAAATGTTTCAGCAGCGGACTCCATGCGGACCCGTCGGAAGATCAGCAGCACTTCGTTGCGGGGCCCCACTTCCGGTTACGATTTCGGGTCTGAGGAAACATAGAAACATAGAAAATAGGTGCAGGAGTAGGCCATTTGGCCCTTCGAGCCTACACCACCATTCAATAAGATCACGGCTGATCATTCCCTCAGTACCCCTTTCCTGCTTTCTCTCCATACCCCTTGATCCCTTGAACCGTAAGGGCCATATCTAACTCCCTCGTGAATATATCCAATGAACTGGCATCAACAACTCTCTGCGGTAGGGGATTCCACAGGTTAACAACTCTCTGAGTGAAGCAGTTTCTCCTCATCTCAGCTCTAAATGGCTTACCCCTTATCCTTAGACTATGTCCCCTGGTTCTGGACTTCCCCAGCATCAGGAACATTCTTCCTGCATCTAACCTGTCCAGTCCCGTCAGAATTTTATATGTTTCTATGAGATCCCCTCTCATCCATCTAAACTCCATTGAATACAGGCCCAGTCAATCCAGTCTCTCCTCATATGTAAGTCCTGCCATCCCAGGAATCAGTCTGGTGAACCTTCGCTGCACTCCCTCAATAGCAAGAATGTCCTTCCTCAGATTAGGAGATCAAAACTGAACACAATATTCCAGGTGAGGCCTCACCAAGGCCCTGTACAACTGCAGTAAGACCTCCCTGCTCCTATACTCAAATCCCCTAGCTATGAAGGCCAACATACCATTTGCCTTCTTCACAGCCTGCTGTACCTGCATGCCAACTTTCAATGACTGATGTACCATGAACCCAGGTCTCGTTGCACCTCCCCTTTTCCTAATCTGCTGCCATTCAGATAATATTCTGCCTTTGTGTTTTTGCCCCAAAAGTAGATAACCTCACATTTCTCCACATTATACTGCATCTGTCATGCATTTGCCCACTCACCTAACCTGTCCAAGTCATCCTGCAGCCTTTTAGCATCCACCTCACAGCTCACACCACCATCCAGCTTAGTGTCATCTACAAACTTGGAGATATTACACTCAATTCCTTCATTTAAATCATTAATGTATATTGTAAAGAGCTGGTGTCCCAGCACTGAGCCCTGCGGCACCCCACTAGTCACTGCCTGCCATTGTGAAAAGGACTCGTTTATCCCGACTCTCTGCTTCCTGTCTGCCAACCATTTCTTTATCCACATCAATACGTTACCCCCTACACCATGTGCTTTAATTTTGCACACCAATCTCTTGTGTTGGACCTTGTCAAAAGCCTTTTGAAAGTCCAAATACACCACATCCACTGGTTCTCCCATATCCACTCTAATAGTTACTTCCTCAAAAAATTCCAGAAGATTTGTCAAGCATGATTTCCCTTTCATAAATCCATGCTGACTTGGACCGATCCTGTCACTGCTTTCCAAATGCGCTGCTATTTCATCTTTAATAATTGATTCCAACATTTTCCCCACTGCTGATGTCAGGCTAACCAGTCTATAATTACCCGTTTTCTCTCTCCCTCCTTTTTTAAAAAGTGGTGTTACATTAGCTACCCTCCAGTCCATAAGAACAGATCCCGAGTCGATAGACTGTTGGAAAATGATCACCAATGCATCCACTATTTCTAGGGCCACTTCCTTAAGTACTCTGGGATGCAGACTATCAGGCCTCAGGGATTAATCGGCCTTCAATCCCATCAATTTCCCTAACACAATTTCCTGCCTAATAAGGATTTCCTTCAGTTCCTCCTTCTCACTCGACCCTCGGTCCCCTAGTATTTCCAGAAGGTTATTTGTGTCTTCCTTTGTGAAGACAGAACCAAAGTATTTTTTTAACTGGTCTGTCATTTCTTTGTTCCCCATTATAAATTCACCTGAATGTGACTGCAAAGGACCTACGTTTGTCTTCACTAATCTTTTTCTCTTCACATATCTATGGAAGCTTTTGCAGTCAGTTTTTATGTTCCCGGCAAGCTTCCTTTTGTACTCTATTTTCCCCCTCCCAATTAAACCCTTTGTCCTTCTCTGCTGAATTATAAAACTCTACCAGTCCTCAGATTTGTTGCTTTTGCTGGCCAATTTATATGCATCTTCCTTGGATTTAACACTATCCTTAATTTCCCTTGTTAGCCACGGTTGAGCCACCTTCCCCCTTTTATTTTTACTCCAGACAGGGATGTACAATTGATGAAGTTCATCCATGTAATCTTTAAATGTTTGCCATTGCCTGTCCACCGTCAACCTTTTAAGTATCATTTGCCAGTCTATTCTAGCCAATTCACGTCTCATACCATCGAAGTTACCTTTCCTTAAGTTCAGGACCCTAGTCCCTGAATTAACTGTGACACTCTCCATCTTAATAAAGATTTCTACCATATTATGGTCACTCTTCCCCAATGGGCCTCGCACAACAAAGAGTCTGCGCATGCGCGAGAGGCATCGGGGGCAGAGTCCAGAGGACACAGGCGCAGGAAAAACACAGTGCAAATAGTCACTCTGGCATTTAAATAGCATAGACAGGAACCCATGCAAACCCATTAACAGACTAGTGCACAGAGGGAATTAAGTCCATTTATATTCACTGGCGAGAGAAATTGTTACTCACTTCTGGTTTTCCAATAACCACTTTGGAATAACCAGTACTGGATTAGTGACAACAACTCTCAACAGAAACCTGCCCTTTAGACCACCTGACAGAAACACATGCACATTTAAAAATATTCCCTTGAGTCCTGCCTTTAGGAATTCCATTCACTTTTCTCCATTTATTTTGGTACCAATTGATAAGTGGATAAAATCAAATCTTGCAGAGCAATCATTTTGTTATTCCTACTCATCAGTCTGCTCGGTCTGCAGGTTTCCTCTTCCATTTCCTTCCCACAATTTGGAGGTCTGTAATACCCTGAACTAATATAATAAGCTTTCTTTTTAACTTTGAGTTCCAACCATATTGAATGTTGTTGCCTTTTCTTGTCTGCATCAACCCTCTCTACAGCATGTATTCTCTCTTTTACCAATATTGCCGCTTCGCCTACTTTATTCCTCTTAAATATAACCGAATATATTTATTTTCTATTCTTCTCCGGTTTGCAGTCAGGTTTCTGTTAATGCTGTTAAGTCTAGATCTTTATGTAAAAGAATGGCTTCCAGTTTATTTCCTTCACTCTGCACATTGCAATCAGTGCATCTAAACCTTTAATTTTTGCTTTTTATCAACTTTACTCCTTTTCCCATGATTGTTTTTCTATCTGAGCTACTCTCCACCTTTACTTCAATCTCTTTCCCGTTTATAACTGGTCCACTTGATTTAAGCTACATCAGGCCATCATGTAGAGTTAAAAACTATCAGGATGGTACAGATATCTGATTACTCTTGTCTCATAAGATGTTTTATAATTTCTTTTCTCTTTGGACTTCCCAAATGCCATACACAGTACCCCAGCTGTGAAGGAGAGCAAATGATCTGTTCCAGATCACTATTAACATAGAAGCTTGTGGCTAAAAATTCGGGTGCGCCGCGTTTGGGAGCGGTAATACTTGCAAGGCTTTGCGGCAGGTACAGAAACCTCACCTCTCGTGAGAAATTGGGGTTACCGTCCCAAAAGGAAGTGGAGCGCCAAATCAAGCGCTCCACTTCCTTTCTGGGGCGATAGCGGGACGGACTCTCAGCAGCGCTACACATTGGGCCACGTAGCGCTGTCGCGTAGGAGGGGCTTTTCCCTTAATTAAAGGGCAGGGCCCAAGCTGCATGCTCTGCATTAATGAAAGGGGCCTACCTGGACCACCGGGGAGCGGGGTTGCTGCACGATCAGCCCGGCATTTGAGCAGAGTGTCAGGCTGAACAATCGCGGCACGGAACCCACATCCAAAGCGGCAATGCGGTACACAAGAAAACTGGCCATTTTGTTACGAACAGCAGTCCACCTCCTCTTTAACTTTCACCCTGCCGGCCGCCCAGTACACGTCCCGTGAGTTGTCGCTGTCTTCGCCCAGTGAAGCTTCAGGGGGTGATACCCAAATTAGGGCCCAGGGCGTTATCTGGGCGCTGTGCACGGCGATGATGTCACGATCTCTGGGCGCAGAAGATAGGGACGCAACGCCGTAGCGCCGGTGCTAAACTCTTGTCGAATTTAGTGGGAGTTGTTAGTGGCACCACGCCCAGTTGCAAAATCGTTTGCGTCGCGTTAGCGGCCCCCGGAGGCACTAACGGTAGGCACAAATGGCCCAAATTTTTCCTCCAAAGACTTGCATTTATAGAGAGCCTTTCACGACCTCAGGATGTCCTTAAGAGCATCAGAGTCAATAAAGTACCGTATATACTCGCGTATCATGCGACTTTTGAAGACCTAAATTGTAACCTAAATTTGGGGGGTAGCATGATACGCGAGATACAAAATTTGCGGGTGTGAAGTGCTGGCCAAGATTCGGCTGTTAGGCTGTTAAGCAGACCGTATCCATTTACGGTAAGTCAAATAGTACATATGTATATCAAGTAAAGATGATTTTGATAAAACTGCTGTTTTACTTGCTGATACACACGTAACGTTTACGCTTTCCAAATCAGCTTTCCAAACAACCGTAAAATGTGTCTTTTCATGCCCTGTAGTTTTGATAAAAATACTTTTCTCGCCGACTTTATTAACGGTTGAGTTTGATGGCATATCAAAATTCACGGGTGTCTCATCCATGTTTCCAATGCACGATAACTTATAACTGTTAGCTTTGCGATGTTTGATTACAAATGTTTGAAAACTAGTCACTTTTTCTTCTAATTCTTTTGGGAGTTTCTGTGCAATTTATGTTTTTCTTCTTAACACAAAGTCATGTCTTTTCATGAACCGCGTACACCATCCGGGACTTGCAGTAAACACACGAATGCCCATTTTTCTTACTTCTCGTAAAGCATACAGTCTTATTTTAGATCGTGACCCGCGATTTGCGCATTTATAGGAAGGAGTTTCCTTCAATTTTTCTTTTTGTTTTCTCCAGTTTCGGTCACAGCTTTCTCCGACACCAAACAGCTTTGCAGCTTTAACGTTGTTGCTTTGTTCCGCTTGTTACGTGTTGGGTACTTGTTAAACTTGTTTGAAAGCCTAGCCTAGTGTCATCTGGTATCTCAAAAAAGTGACTCGCATGATACATGAGATATATGATAAAATCATGTTTTGGGGCCGAAAATTTAGGGGTCGCATGATACGTGAGATCGTAGGATACGCAAGTATATACGGTACTTTTGAAGTGTAATCACTGTTGTAAATTGGAAAACGCAGCAGCCAATTTGCACGTAGCAAGGTGATACTGCAATGTGATAAATGACCAGATAATCTGTTTTTAGGTGTTGTTTGAGGGACAAGTATTGGCCAGGACACCAGGGGAACTCACCTGTGCCATGAGAGGACAGATGCCTCAAAGTGGCAGCTGGGAGGACACAAGAACATCACTAGTGTTCTTTCCTTGCCAATGGGAAGATAGCAGAGCTCCTCTCTCCTTCCTTCTGTTGAGATGTTTCAGATCGCAAGATGGGTTCAGAGAAAGAAGTCACTTCTGCCCATTTGATCTCATCCTTCCAGAGTATTATCCTCCCATCTTCCCATTGTAGCACCTAGTTTTACTGCAGTAAGTCCAGTGTTGTGCCTCAGTCACAGGCAACTCCTTCTAGTTGTTGAATACACTCTATGTAAAAAAACACTGGCTGATATTTGTGCTAAACTTTCCCATGATAAAAGCTGAACCTGCACCCTCATATTTTGTTTTATTCAAGTATCCTCTATATAAGGTTTTTCTGTTTAAGAAATCACTGGTATAAAGCTGTCTTGGATTTAACTGTTAATTTACTTCTTGAAGTGCCAATGGGCTCATAATTAACGGCATTTAATGTACAAGTACAAAGTACCTACCAATTCTAAAATCAAGCCATTGTTAAAGAAACCTTTTGTGAGGGGGTGACCTATTAATTGGGTTGCCTGAAACAGACATATAGACCACATGCTTTTCACATCAGAATCTTCCCACTCAAGAAAGGGGGAAAAGGAATCTGAAATTCCTACCGTCTCCATTTTTAGAAAAATGTTTAACGTAAGTAAAAAAATAAAAGCAGGGCTTCCTAAACACTTTTTCAGTAAGTTTATCAGCTGGAGAAATTTCAATCCCTAGGTGACCAAAGAAAAGAATGAAACAGGCACAGCTGCAATGAGGAAAAATTGACCCTGGTGAAGGTTAAAAAGAACTATTACAAAAATATCACAAAAAGCATGGAGGTTTGCTAGTGGGTGCCAGGAGCTGAAAGTATATTGAAACTGAGGGCCAAGTCTGTATGGAAAAACCAGAGCTCCAGCTCAGAACAGTGGGAGAGAGTTGTGATTGGAGTTTGGAATTATATTTTCCATGAATCTTTGCTTTGTATCTGTATATGCTAAAATTGGCACAACTTCAAAGAACAGCATCCATAAACTCAATTCCATCTGTTCTACATTTACTTCACACCAGTTCTGGGCGGTCTTTCTTGATGGGACATTCTTTTCACCGCATTGAAATGAGATTCTCATTTATAATGGAACCTAATTATCCCACTTTTGATTATCCGTAAAAAAAAACTGCATGGAAGCTGGGGTTAGTTTTGCATAAATCAGCTAAAATGCAATTGACTGTTTTTAATTGAACTTTTACAGACCCCGGGTTCTTGATTCAGCAGGGTTAGATCCTAATTCAAAGTTGATCAATTCAAAAATTATTAGATTATTCATAGAATCCTAGAATCAGAGGGCTAGATTTTCCACTTTTGTGCTTATCGCCCAAAAATGGGCGTTATGTCAGGTGTGGGCAGTAAAAAAGCATTTTCAGATCGCCGGCTTCTCGCCCATTCTCAAATCACCTAGTCTCCATTTTTGAAAATGGGTGTTACCGCGAGCGATATGAAATGGGTGGTAGTGTTAAATCTCACTGACCTTCTGCCGTAAAGTGTGGCCGTCCTTAGCAACGGCATGGCAACGCTCGATTTCCGTGATTCAGGAGGTCAAGGGTCATCATGACATGCGCAGAAGAGGAGACAGAGAGAGAGGGAGCTCAGAGGGACTGAAGGTGTGTGTGGCTGTGGTGTGTGCTTGGCTGGCTGTTGTGGGAGGCATGAGGGAAATTCACCAGCAGCAAAAAGCCTACTAAGCACCAAGAACATAGCTGGCAGCAAGTTTTTGTTAAACAAATAGGATATAACATGGAAGGGATGGTGGAGGCCCTGGAGCTGTTAGCCAGGAACACTGGTGGCAGGGGGCTCCCAGTGGTCCTGGACCGTGGCACTGCACCCCAAGCTGCCGCACCCCGATTGCCAACCACACAAGAGCCAGCAGCAACATCTTGCTTTTGGTTCGGAGCACCTTCCCACCTCAGGACCGTCCTCTGCTGTATCTGTCCAAGCAGCGTTTTGGCTGTCATCCCCACCCCCCATGAAGCATCACCTGAGGAGCTCCTTGGCCAGGTGACTTGGAGTCAGGAGGGGAAGGGGAAGGGGTAGAGGTGGGGAGGAGAAGCGGGGGGTGGTGGGGGAGGAAAGAGTTGGTTTGTACAGAAATACTGATGATTTCAGACTAATGTTCGGTTTAAATGTTTTTTATTTAACAAAACCTTGTAGCGGTTGGCTTAGGTAGTTGCACCGTTACACGCTGGTGATTCCTTAAAATCAAAGGGTATAATTACACTTAACTTGAACTTTAATTGACACCAAGGTGATGCCCAGCAGTGTGTCAGCCTTGTAAATAACACCAACGTTCTTTCAGACAAAGCGATCATTGATGAGCTCCTGACATCAGGCTCTTGCAGCTATCATGCCACTACAGGCCCTTTCATGTGGTCTACAGGTGGGTGGGGGCATGGCTTCAGTGTAGGCCTGATTGTCTGGGCCTATGTCAGCGTCCGCCTCCTCGTCCTCCTCTTCGTCGCTCTGGTGAGGTGGACTGTCAGACTCATCAGGCAATTCTTGTCCCCACCTGATAGCCAAGTTGTGCAGCATGGGGCACACCACCACGAATTGAGCTACCTGCTCAGGGTGGTATTGGAGCTCGCCTCCTGAGTGGTCCAGGCATCTAAAGCATTGGTTACGCATTCCAAAGGTTTTCTCCACGATATTGTGAGTTGCTCTGTGGCTCTTGTTGTATCGCCTCTCGGCTTGGGTGTGGGTGTCATGCAGGGGAGTCATCAGCCAGGTGGCGAGACCATATCCTTTGTCACCAAGCATCCAGCATTGATCTTTGGCTGATTGTTAAACAAGTCAGATACAGTGCTCTCACGCAGGATGTGAGCATCATGGATGCTGCCCGGAAATTGAGCATTCACTGCCAGTATAATTTGCTGGACATTCAGGGAGTGGAATCCTTTGCGGTTCCTGAAAACCTCTGCATCCTGAAAAGATGCGCGCATCACGATGTGCGTACAGTCTATTGCTCCCTGCACCTTGGGGAAGTTTGCAATTCTGGAGAATCCTGGAGCCCTCTCACTCTATGCCTCCCTGTTCATAGAGAAGCTGATCAAGTCCCTCCTGCGTGCGTACAGGGCTTCAGTGACCTGTCTAATGCAGCGATGTGTGGCATGCTGAGAAAGTCCGCAAATGTCTCCAGTTGTGGTCTGAAAAGAACCCGAGGTGTAGAACGACAGTGCCGCGTTGACTTTGACCTCGACAGACAGTGCAGTACTGATGGTGCTGGCAGGCTGCAGATCTGCCCTTATCATCTGGCATACCTCAGTGATAATCTCTTTGTGGAAGCGCAATCTCTGAAGGCAGGTGGTGTCAGGCAAGTTGAGGTAAGAATGTTTCTCATTGTACTTGCGGGGGGTGTAACATCTGATCCTCCTCATCAGTCTGGCACATCTTACATTGGGCACATAATGCAGTGGAGCGTACCTTTGGCGATTTCGAGTCTGCTGCATGTAATTGGTCATCAAGCGAGGGTGAGAAAGGACAGACCCCATTGCAGTAGCTCTGTTTTCCACCGATTGGTCACAAAGAATGAATGTCCCGACGACGACATCTATTAAATTCCAATCGATCATAGTATGGTCAAGATGCTTGTAGAGATGTTTTCAAGGGGCCAAGCTATCTTAGATCTGGTCCTGTGTAATGAGACAGGAATAATAAACGATCTCCAAGTAAAAGATCCTCTCGGAATGGGTGATCACAGTATAGTTGAATTTGTAATACAGATTGAGGGTGAGGGCATGAGGGATGAGGGCAGAGTTGGCTAAAGTAGACTGGGAACACAGACTAAATGGTGGCACAATTGAGGAACAGTGGAGGACTTTTAAGGAGCTCTTTCATAGTGCTCAACAAAAATATATTCCAGTGAAAAAGAAGAACGGTCAGAGAAGGGATAACCAGCCGTGGATAACCAAGGAAATAAAGGAGAGTATCAAATTAAAAACCAATGCATATAAGGTGGCAAAGGTTAGTGGAAAACTAGAAGATTGGGAAAATTTTAAACGACAGCAAAGAATGACTAAGAAAGCAATAAAGAAAGGAAAGATAGATTACGAAAGGAAACTTGCGCAAAACATAAAAACAGATAGTAAAAGCTTTTACCGATATATAAAATGGAAAAGAGTGACTAAAGTAATGTTGGTCCCTTAGAAGATGAGAAGGGGGATTTAATAATGGGAAATGTGGAAATGGCTGAGACCTTAAACAATTATTTTGCTTCGGTCTTCACAGTGGAAGACACAAAAACCATGTCAAAAATTGCTGGTCACGGGAATGTGGGAAGGGAGGACCTTGAGATAATCACTATCACTAGGGGGGTAGTGCTGGACAGGCTAATAGGACTCAAGGTAGACAAGTCCCCTGGTCCTGATGAAATGCATCCCAGGGTATTAAAAGAGATGGCAGAAGTTATAGCAGATGCATTCGTTATAATCTACCAAAATTCTCTGGACTCTGGGGAGGTACCAGCGGATTGGAAAGCAGCTAATGTAACGTCTCTGTTTAAAAAAGGGGGCAGACCAAAGGCAGGTAACTATAGGCCGGTTAGTTTAACATCTGTAGTGGGGAAAATGCTTGAAGCCAACATTAAGGAAGAAATAGCAGGACATCTAGATAGGAATAGTGCAATCAAGCAGACGCAACATGGATTCATGAAGGGGAAATCACGTTTAACTAATTTACTGAAATTCTTTGAGGATATAACGAGCATGGTGGATAGAGGTGTACCGATGGATGTGGTGTATTTAGATTTCCAAAAGGCATTTGATAAGGTGCCACACAAAAGAGTACTGCAGAAGATAGAGGTACGTGGAGTCAGAGGAAATGTATTAGCATGGATAGAAAATTGGCTGGCGAACAGAAAGCAGAGAGTCGGGATAAATGGGTCCTTTTCGGGTTGGAAATCGGTAGTTAGTGGTGTGCCACAGGGATCGGTGCTGGGACCACAACTGTTTACAATATACATAGATGACCTGGAAGAGGGGACAGAGTGTAGTGTAACAAAATTTGCAGATGACACAAAGATTAGTGGGAAAGCGGGTTGTGTAGAGGACACAGAGAGGCTGCAAAGAGATTTAGATAGGTTAAGCGAATGGGCTAAGGTTTGGCTGATGGAATACAATGTCGGAAAATGTGAGGTCATCCACCTTGGAAAAAAAAACAGTAAAAGGGAATATTATTTGAATGGGGAGAAGTTACAACATGCTGCGGTGCAGAGGGACCTGGGGGTCCTTGTGCATGAATCCCAAAAAGTTAGTTTGCATGTGCAGCAGGTAATCAGGAAGGCGAATGGAATGTTGGCCTTCATTGCGAGAGGCATGGAGTACAAAAGCAAGGAAGTCCTGCTGCAACTGTACAGGGTATTGGTGAGGCCTCCCCTGGAGTACTGCGTGTTTTGGTCACCTTATTTAAGGAAGGATATACTAGCTTTGGAGGGGGTACAGAGACGATTTACTAGCTGATTCCGGAGATGAGGGGGATACCTTATGATGATAGATTGAGTAGACTGGGTCTTTACTCGTTGGAGTTCAGAAGGATGAGGGGTGATCTTATAGAAACATTTAAAATAATGAAAGGGATAGACAAGATAGAGGCAGAGAGGTTGTTTCCACTGGTCGGGGAGACTAGAACTGGGGGGCACAGCCTCAAAATACGGGAGAGCCAATTTAAAACCGAATTGAGAAGAAATTTTTTCTCCCAGAGGGTCGTGAATCTGTGGAATTCTCTGCCCAAGGAAGCAGTTGAGGCTAGCTCATTGAATGTATTCAAATCACAGATAGGTAGATTTTTAACCAATAAGGGAATTAAGGGTTACGGGGAGCGGGCGGGTAAGTGGAGCTGAGTCCACGGCCAGATCAGCCATGATCTTGTTGAATGGCGGAGCAGGCTCGAGGGGCTAGATGGCCGACTCCTGTTCCTAATTCTTATGTTCTTATGTTCTTCAACTCCAAAGACCTCCAGAGTACATCCGAACTCCCCCGAGGTTGAAGCACAGCAGTCTTTTAAAGGATGCGACATGTGATATAGAACATGGCGTTCATAACTCTGTGATTAGTTCCGGTTAGTTTCACTTTTTCTGGGTGTTTTTTTAGGCGAGCGATCTTGTGGGTGATATGTGTGCGAAGTGGTGAAAGTGACGTTGAGCGATCTCATGGCTGCTAGTTTCGGTAAATATGCTCGTTAGGACAAAAAAAAGTGAGCGGGCGGTATTGTTGAATCTCAGCATTAAATCAGGGTGGAAATTAACGCTGGGCGATATTATGGGCGTTGATTTTGCCCATTCTGATGATTCCGCCCAAAAAAAATGGGCGGGCGGTAATATTTTTTCCCGGTGTTAAGCACATGGGGAAAGTAACGCTCAGTGATAAGTTTCTGAAAAATAGGCGTCAGTTTCCATTTTGTGGCTAAATGTGCGATATCTGGGTGGTGTACATCATTTCAACGGTAAAATGGGTGATAAAAAAGTGGAGGTTCTAGCCCATAGAAGCTTACAGCCAGAAGGAGGCCATTCAACCTGTCATGTCTATCCTGGCTCTTTGAAAATGCAGCTGGACTTTGTCCCATAGTGTCGCCTTTTGTCCGTAATCCTGTAAGTTCCCTCATCCTCAAGTGCCTGTCCAACTCCTTTCTAAAATTATTTATGGAATTATCCTCCAACACATTTTCAGGTAGAGCTTTCCAAATCTCGACAATTCTCTGTGAAAAGAATTCCCCTCATCAATTTAATTATCTTTCAGCTTAAAAACAACTTTGGATTATCGTCATCATCATCATTGGCAGTCCCTCGGAATCGAGGAAGACTTGATTCCACTCTTAGCATGAGTTCTTAGGTAGCTGTACAGTCCAATACGAGAACCACAGTCTCTGTCATAGGTGGGACAGACAGTGGTTGAGGGGAAGGGTGGGCGAGGAGCCTGGTTTGCCGCACGCTCCTTCCGCTGCCTGCGCTTGATTTCTGCATGCTCTCGGTGACGATACTCGAGGAGCTCAGTGTCCTCCCAGATGCACTTCCTCCATTTAGGACGGTCTTTGGCCAGGGACTCGCAGGTGTCAGTGGGGATGTCGCGCTTTATCAGGGAGGCTTTGAGGGTGTCCTTGTAACGTTTTCTCTGCCCACCTTTGGCTCGCTTGCCGTGGACGAGTTCCGAGTAGAGCGCTTGCTTTGGGAGTCTCGTGTCTGGCATGCGAACTATGTGGCCTGCCCAGCGAAGCTGATCAAGTATGGTCTGTGCTTCAATGCTGGCCTGGACGAGGACGCTAATGTTTGTGCGTCTGTCCTCCTAGGGGATTTGTAGGATCTTGCAGAGACATCACTGGTGGTATTTCTCCAGTGACTTGAGGTGTCTACTGTACATGGTTCATGTCTCTGAGCCATACAGGAGGGCAGGTATTACTACAGCCCCGTAGACCATAAGCTTGGTGGCAGTTTTGAGGGACTGCTCTTTACCTCAGGCGGCCGAAGGCTGCACTGGTGCACTGGAGGCAGTGTTGGATCTCGTTGTCGATGCCTGCTCTTGATGATAGGAGGCTCCCGAGATAAGGGAACTGGTCCACGATGTCCAGGGCCGCACCATGGATCTTGATGTCTGGGGAAAGTGCTGTGCGGTGAGGACAGGCTGTAAATAGATTGTAACCTGTAGTGTCTACCTTGGATTAGTGGTAGCCGTCGTGTTTCTGAGTGAGGAATGGGTTTAAGCGCCATTCCAGGACTTGATTTAGGCTGACACTTCAATGCAGTACTGAGGGAGTGATACATTGATGGAGGTGCTGACTTTTGAATGAGATGTTAAACTAAGGTCCAGGCATCCCTCTCAGGAGGATGTAACAGATCCCACAGCACTATTTGAAGAAGCCTCATCAAGAAAACCCATCCAGGAATGGTGTAAAGTACTGTATGTGTAAAACAGATAAGAATTCTCCTGGTGTCTCTCAACTGACGGCATTAAAAATAAATTATCTGATTTGCCACTTATCTCATTTGCTTTTTGTGGAATCGTGCTGGGCACAAATCGGCTGCTGCATTTGTCTACAAAACAATAGGAACTGCACTTCAAAAGTAATTAATTGGCTGTGAAGCGCATGGGGATGTCCTAAGAATATGAATGGCACTATATAAATGCTAGTTCTTTCTTTCTGTAATCTGGATGTGCAGTATCTGCTATAAATTAGTATCCATACAGCTCTATAGTTAGCTTTTGATGATGAGACCAGCAGGAATAGGGCTTCAGGTAGGTGCTATCATTTTTATAAGAAATATTTCATTTTGGAAACGGAAGAATATAAGGGCAAATTTTCATCTTCAGCATTTCCAGCGTAGAGCTAAACACACTGGGAATATATATAGAAAATTCAGCATGCAGTCTCCAAGAATTTAAAAAAAACAATTAGAAACTCAAAGAAAAGTGTTGAAAACATGACTGTTGAACCTTTGAAGAATAAATCAGCTATCTGTCATAGGTAACAAAAGACACTTTTCTGTGATTGATTTCCCAGTACAGATTCCTCCTCATCTCCGTAATGGGAAGATAACAATATTCTTGTCAGTCTACACATGAGTACTAATTCCTACCATTCTTCTTTTCCAGGAGACTTATTCTGCAAATAATTACATGAACCATATTCAGGAGGCACTGGATATACTGCACAAACAGGTAAAGGGATAAATGAAATTTGATCCCAGACCTTTGCTGCTCTGAATGAGCCAGAGATTTGAGGAACTGGCCTGAATTGACCCTGTCTCTATTATTTCCTCTCTGCCAGTAGGTGCAGTGCCTACAGGCAGAAGGAGATTCACAGCCATAAGCACATGCCCTGCCAATTCATTAGCATAGGATGCCAATGTGCCAATGTAGTGTGCCATTGGATAGCCTTTACCTGAAAGGCAAACAAGATGGCGTCTTGCAATTTGGCAATTCAAAGACCTAATTCTACCTGACAAACTTGTCAAAATGATTACATGGCTCCTTGAAATCCATTGCTCTGTTGTGCCTCCGTTACCCTTGTGTTATGAAACTCCTAGTCCCCACCCCATAACTAAATACCATTTAAATGACGTGAGACATTTTTAAGCAGTCTGCCTCAGAACTCTGTCCAAATCCCGAGAAAGGCCCGAGCAGATGGTCTGGATATTGCGTGTAGCTCCAATGCTATATGTTTGATTGATTCTCAGCAGATGTGACTGTACAGAGATATTGCTGACTGAAGCTGACTCTGCAAATCTTCAGTCTTGGCACCAGCAGCCCCCAAATTGCAATGAAAAAAGCTGTTTGATAACATCCCCAAATGTTACAGGCTGCAGAATATTTAAAGTAAACTGTAGCAAAACCGTTTAATAGGCAAGCATATTTTTTCAATTAGTATTAATATGCTAAAGAGGTGTCGCATTCCTAATGCATACATACCGGATCTCCCTAAACAAAACCAGACAGGGCTCCACTTTTCCTGCATTCCATTTAACCTTGTTTTGTTCCAGGGAAGTTATTTTTACCTTTTATTAATTAAAAGCTGATTGATCATTCCCAGATTGATGATTCAATTTCAATGCCAAGAGTGACAGGAAGGGACATTGTTTACTCACCGTAGATACACTTTCATTTTAAAATTTCTTGCAGCATGCTGTTTATTGCTGTTTTACAATAAGGAGGAGGACCGTAAAGTGACTATGTCGAGGTCTGGTGTGGTGGGTTAGCCCATCGCACTCACCCCTAGGAACTACTGACCACTGGCTGCAAGAGTTCTTGGAGATGTCACAAGTTTGAATATATTACTGCAAACCACTTCTCCAATGTTTGCAGCCTATATTAATACAATAATGACATTAATATTTGCAGTTCCAAAATGCTGGTGCAATCGTGACCTGTGGTCATGTGACAATCAATCTAATTTTCCGGGTTTAAAACAACTGCAATCAGCTCACTGGATAAGCTGTGAGCGTGAAATGGAGTATTGCAGCAAGGAAGATCGAGAAGAGGATTGGCGCGATGACACAGCCCTGCTTGACCCCGGTCCGGAAGTGGATTGGGTCTGTGGTGCATCCATTGGTCAGGATCACAGTTTGCATGTCGTCGTGGAGCAGGCGGAGGATGGCGACAAACTTTTGGAGGCAGCTGAAACGGAGGAGGACACTCCATTGTTCCTCGCGGTTAATAGTGTCAAAGGCCTTTGTGAGGTCAAAGAAGGCCATGTACAAGGGTTGGTGCTGTTCCCTGCATTTCTCTTGCAGTTGTTGCTCTGTGAAGATCATGTCCGTTGTGCCCCTTGAAGAAATACCACCAACACTGTCTCTGCAAGATCCTGCAAATCCCCTGGGAGGATAGACGCACCAACGTCAGTGTTCCCGATCAGGCTAACATCCCCAGCATCGAAGCACTGACCACACTTGACCAGCTCCGTTGGGCGAGCCACATTGTTCGCATGCCTGACACAAGACTCCCAAAGCAAGCGCTCTACTCGGATCTCCTACATGGCAAGCGATCCCCAGGTGGGCAGAGGAAACGTTTCAAGAACACCCTCAAAGCCTCCCCGATAAAGTGCAACATCCCCACCGACACCTGGGAATCCCTGGCCAAAGACCACCCTAAGTTGGAAGAAGAGCATCCAGGAGGGTGCTGAGCACCTCGAGTCTCGTCGCCGAGAGCATACAGAAACCAGGCGCAGGCAGCGAAAGGAGTGTGCGGCAAACCAGACTCCCCACCCACCCTTTCCTTCAACGACTGTCTGTCCCACCTGTGACAGAGACTGTAATTCCCGTATTGGACTGTGCAGTCACCTGAGAACTCACTTTTAGAGTGGAAGCAAGTCTTCCTCGATTTTGAGGCACTGCCTATGATGATGATGATGATGGATAAGCTGTGTAGGATAGTTTTAAAATATGTTATTTGTCTTCTGAGCTTTTCTTCTTTAAATACACATGCAAACAGATACCAAGAGTTTTTATAAACGTGATGCAAATACCTGAGCTGAATGGTCTCCGAAGAATAAAAAAGAACTCAATCGGTTGTGCATTGCTTCAGAAGTAAGTGGCTACAGTTTATTTTACCTGAATAGGGTGCTGTTGTAACACTGGTACATGAACAAGGCATTGAGCAGTTATGCTAATGACTCACATAACAGCCCACATGAGAAATAGTAGAATTTCAGGAATTCATCGAACAGCAAATCAGCTTTGCAATAACAGTGGTTTTAAAGAATTTTGCCATGAAATAAATCTGTGGACATGTATTTTTTCAGACCACAAACCATTTGGTATTCTATTTATGCATCCAGAATTACATGAACGTAAGATGGTGTTGGTTGATTACATTAGTGCTGCTATGGTCTATTGGCAGTTTAGCAGAATGTTATAGCTCGAGGAAGTACAGCTGATTGTTCATATTGCTCTGCAAAAATGTGGAATGATACAGAGAGGCCATACAGTAAGAAAAGCAAGTTGGAGAGAGATGGAGAAGGGAGATGTCAAGTGAGAAATGGAAAGGACCAGAAATAAGAGACCAGTCAGGAGGAAGATGGAGAACATAAGTAGCAGAGATAATCTGAAAGAGGAAAGGAATGATTTAGGAGAGAGAGACAAGTTGGGAGAAAAATTAGAAGAACCAAGTTGTGAGACAGCATGGGAGAGGGAAAGAGATCGAAAACATCAGATACAAGTGAAATAAGACAGGAGAGAGTGACAAAAAGTTAAGAGTGAGGGAGAAGTAAAAAGAGAGAAACTACCTTGCCAAGTTGAAAAGAGCTGTAAGATCTATAGATGCCTAACATGACTTTATCCTTTCACTG
Source organism: Pristiophorus japonicus (assembly GCF_044704955.1). Taxonomy (NCBI): domain Eukaryota; kingdom Metazoa; phylum Chordata; class Chondrichthyes; family Pristiophoridae; genus Pristiophorus; species Pristiophorus japonicus. The sequence continues at coordinate 205,184,944 of NC_091983.1, forward strand.
ACTGGCCTTTCCTTACTTTCTGCAAAGTGACGGCATGTTTCCATGGCTGCTCAAATAAGTCATTGTATTCTCAGCACATCTTCTGATTGCCCATTAGTTAACCCAACATCAATGGTCACAGTTTTTACTGTGATTGGACATCTTTATGTTGAGCCAGTTGGAAATTCATGGCCAATAGAAATCTTATGACTCATGTCATGAGCTATCAGAGTTGGATGTAGTATTTTAATATATAAAGTTCCTCACAATGAATAAAGTTTGAAAACTTCCCTCACTCCCCCACCGACTGCTTTCCACAGGTTGATCTCCTTTCCACACAATACATTTATATTTATTTTTGTGTCGTCATTTTACACAGGACCATGTGTGCTTGCTTTTTAAATCCGCGAGAAAACTCTCCTGAGTTACATGAAATTATGAGAGTTAACAGAGACTATCAGGTATGTGGACACTATTGATAATGTTTAAACTAATCGAATAAGTTTCTCCCTATTTAATCATTGTTTTAATGAAACTTTGATGGTTCGCAAGGTGAATATTAATACATCTGCTGCTACACAATTCCTTGCTCTTTGATTTTTGATTTTATTTTTGAAAGGTAAACTCTTTAATAACTTATAATATTATCATTAACTCCCTTTCATACATTGCTTCCCCCAATTTTAGAATCCACATGCTGCACACTATTCCTTCACCATAAGTGGTACAAAGTATCTGTTCCTAGACATCTGCTAAGGTTAGCTGGCCAGGGAACATCTAAAGAGGGAGACGGGGAAAAATAATTTACTTAAGTTTTAAAAAATTTAAAAGAGTGATTAGTGGCTCAGTGGATTCAACCACCATCCTTTCACCCCTGGAGATTGATGAGGTGATCATAGAATCAGAGGACTAGAACCTTCACTTTTTTTGCATGCTTAATGCCCACTTAACACCCACTTTACCGCCTATATATCGGCCATTTTGGCACAAAATGGAAACCAATGGGCTTTTTCCACAAACGTATCGCCGAGCGTTACTTTCCCCATGCGCTTAACGGCAGGAAAAAATATTATCAGCCAGCCAATTTTTTGGGGTGGAATCATCAGAATGGGCGAAATCAATGCCCATAATAGCGCCCAGCGTTACTTTCCGCACTGATTTAACGCCGAGATTCAATATTAACGCCCGCCCCGTTTTTTGTCGTAAAAAGCATATTTACCGAAACTAGCGGCCATGACATCGCCCAGCGTCAATTTCACCACTTCGCACACATATTGCCCACAATATCACTCGCCCAAAAAAACGCCCAGAAAAGGTGGAACTAACCAGAACTAATCACAGTGTTATGGACTGCCTGCAGCTGCGGCCCCTCTCGGGGCAAACGCCAGACCCGTAGTTTCTTGTTCGAGGCTAGAGGCCCACACCGGGGTGTTGAGTGTTTCCTCTCGTGCCTGATGTCTGACCGCTCGCACTTACCCCGGGCCGAAGGTACCCCGCACTGGCTCGCATCTATCCCGGGCCGAAGGTACCCCGCACTGGCTCGCACCTACCCCGGGCCGAAGGTACCCTGCACCAGCTCACACCTATCCCAGGCCGAAGGGACCCCGCACCAGCTCGCACCTACCCCAAGCCGAAGGGACCCTGCACCGGCTCGCACCTATCTCAGGCCGAAGGGACCCCGCACCGGCTCGCACCTACCCCGGGCCGATGGGACCCCGCACCGGCTCGCACCTACCCCGGGCCGATGGGACCCCGCACCGGCTCGCACCTACCCCGGGCCGAAGGGACCCCACACCGGCTCGCACCTATCCCAGGCCGAAGGGACCCCGCACCGGCTCACACCTACCCCAGGCCGAAGGGACCCCGCACCGGCTCACACCTACCCCGGGCCGAAGGTACCCCACACCGGCTCGCACCTATCCCAGGCCGAAGGGACCCCGCACCGGCTCGCACCTATCCCAGGCCGAAGGTACCCCGCACCGGCTCGCACCTATCCCAGGCCGAAGGGACCCCGCACCGGCTCGCACCTACCCCGGGCCGAAGGTACCCTGCACCGGCTCACACCTACCCCGGGCCGAAGGGACCCCGCACCGGCTCGCACCTATCCCAGGCCGAAGGTGCCCTGCACCGGCTCACACCTACCCCGGGCCGAAGGTACCCTGCACCGGCTCACACTTACCCCGGGCCGAAGGTTCCCCGCACCGGCTCACACCTACCCTGGGCCGAAGGGACCCCGCACCGGCTCACATCTATCCCGGGCCAAAGATACCCCGCACCGGTTCGCACCTACCCCGAGCCGAAGGGACCCCACACCGGCTCGCACCTACCCTGAGCCGAAGGGATCCCGCACCGGCTCGCACTTACCCCGGTCCAAAGGGACCCCACACCGGCTCACACTTACCCCGGGCCGAAAGGACCCCGCACCAGCTCACACCTATCCTGAGCCGAAGGGACCCCACATCGGCTCACACCTACCCCGAGCCGAAGATACCCCGCACCGGCTCGCACTTACCCCGGGCCGAAAGGACCCTGCATCGACCTCAGGGCCTTGCCGACTCCCCGGGGTAATACAGGCGACTACATCTTTACCTACAACAGACCCAGGAATAACACGAGAATTGGGCTGCTGGGACTCCGGAGTCGCTGTTGAGACTGGCTCCGAGCTGCCGAAGGGACACCGTGGCCAGCGTTTAACTGGCGAAGGGACTCCAGGACTTGCGTCTAACCGGCTGAAGGGACTCCGGGGCTGGTCCAGGACAACAGAGGGCTAGCGGCACCTATAGAGTAATGCCAGGGGAGTAACCTGTTTTACACCTTAGACTTTTAATCAACTTTTTTTTAAATCAACTTTTAATCTTTATTTTAACACTTTTAATCAACCTGAGTAACTTTTTAAATAACTTGGAAAACTTTTAAACTTTTAATTAACTTGGAAACCTTGGCGTAACCTTTTAATAACTTTGGAAACTCTGGAAAAACTTTTTAAAACATTCCTCGGACCCTTAATCAATCTTAAACTTTTAAACAATTGGGGAAACTTTTATAACCCATCATTGATCTACCTCTTAGACTTTTTAACAACTCTTAGAAATTTTTTTAACAAATTGGGAATTTTTATCAACTTTTAACTCTTAAAATAACTTTGGAAGTGACCTTCCTAATGCCTGCCCCCCAACCAATCCTCGGGCCATCTACCATCAATGGCGCTACCCGGCGCCGAGCTTGCGGCCAACACTTCGCCGTAGGTAAGTAGGCTTACACAGCTGTGCCTGGTCTCCAGTTGTCTTGGACCCCCTTGCTACTGGACCAAGACCTTGCTCAGCTAAGCCCGTGTGGTGTGCAGCGGCCACCTCACGTTAAAAGAACTCACGCACAGGATTTTCCACTTCGTCAGTATGAAGTTCGGGACCCTCATGGACAATTCCAACAGCAACAGGCCGGAACGCCGCACCGCCATAGTTGCCCGGGAACTCAGACGTTTTGACATTGACATTGCCGCCCTAAGCGAGACCCGGCGGGCAGGAGAAGGCCAGTTGAAGGAACATGGTGGAGGTTATACCTTCTTCTGGAAAGGGAAACCAGAGGCAGAATGTCACCTTCATGGACTCGGCTTTGCCGTCAAGAATGAGCTGGTCGACTGCCTCAAAGACTCCCCCTGTGGGGTTAACGTACGCCTCATGACTCTTCGTCTCACCCTATCCCGGAACCAAAGTGTCACAGTCATCAGTGCGTTCGCCCCCACACTCGATGCAACGGATGAGGCTAAAGAGGGTTTTTAATCCAACCTCGAGACATCCTTGTCCCGCGTCCCCATGGGCGGCAAATTGATCCTCCTGCGTGACTTTAATGCTAGGGTCGGCAAAGACACAGCCCTCTGGGGAGGCATGATTGGCAGAGAGGGGGTAGGGAAAGCCAACTCCAGCGGTACCCTACTCCTGACAAAATGTCTAGAACATGAACTCCTCATCACCAATACCCTGTTCCGCCAGAGGGACAAATACAAGGCATTGTGGCAATACTCCCGCTCCAAACACTGGCATCTATTTGACTATGTCATCGTCCGAGCCAGGGATCGCAAGGATGTGCACATCACCTGTGCCATGACAGGAGCTGACGACTGCTGGATGGACCACTGTCTAATCCGATCCATTATCAACATTAACATTGCCCCAAAGCAGAGGGGACAGCAGAAGCAGTGCCGCAAAAAAGTTGATGCCGGGGCACTGAGAGACCCAGCTAAGAGAGCCGTATACAGCCAGTGCCTCACAGCCAATCTGGAGTGCCTTGATGACCCTGAGATGCTGAATGCCCACAGTGCTTGGTCTGCCCTCCAAGCCTCTATAACCAGCGCCTGTGAAGAGACACTTGGTCACTCAACCAGAAAACATCAGGACTGGTTTGATAAAAATGATCAGGAGATCGAAAAACTAATAGATCGTAAGCGCAAAGCATTTCTGAGCCTCAAGCAACAACTCAACTCGGGAGCTGCAAAACAACATTACAGACGGCTCAAGGCTCAGGTCCAACAAAAAACCCGGGACCTAAAGAATAGGTGGTGGATGGAGAAAGCACAGGAGATACAACAACTGGCTGACAGCCACGATATACGAGGATTCTTCACTGCAGTCAAGGCCACCTACGGTCCAAACTCCCAAGGTCCCACCCCACTCCTGGCCAAGAATGGGGAAACACTCATCAAGGACACTGAGGCTGTCAGGGCCCGATGGAAGGAGCACGTTGAAGATCTCCTCAATCGAGTCTCTGCCTTTGACTTGATTGTTCTCGACTCCATCCCGCAGCATGCGACCCGCCACCAACTCAGTGAAACTCCAACGTTGCACGAGGTTGGCAAAGCCATAAAACAGCTTAAGAATAACAAGGCTACAGGTGTGGATGGAATCCCTGCTGAGGCGCTACAGTTTGGCAGAGAGGCGCTGCTGGCGTGGATACATGACCTCATCTCTCTCATCTGGAGGGAGGAGAGCATCCAGGAGATCTCAGAGATGCTGTAATTGTGACCATTTTTTAAAAAAGGGACAAGTCTGACTGCGGCAACTCCCTGCTTTCAGCCACTGGGAAGGTTGTCGCTAGAGTTCTCCTCAACCGTCATCTCTCTGTGTCTGAGTAGCTCCTCCCGGAATCACAGTGCAGATTTCGTCCTCTATGGGACACAATGGACATGATCTTTGCAGCCCGACAGCTGCAGGAAAAATTCAGGGAGCAGCGCCAGCCCTTATATATGGCCTTCTTCGATCTTACAAAGGCCTTTGACATTGTCAACCGTGAGGGTCTATGGAGCGTTCTCCTCCATTTTGGATGCCCCCAAAAGTTTGTCAACATCTTTCGCCTGCTTCAAGACGACATGCAGGCCATGATCCTTACCAACGGATCCATTACAGACCCAATTCACATCCGGACCGGGGTCAAACAGGGCTGTGTCATCGCTCCAACCCTCTTCTCAATCTTCCTCGCCGCCATGCTCCACCTCACAGTCAACAAGCTCCCCGCTGAAGTGGAACTAAACTACAGAACTAACCTACCCCACCTCCTGGCCAGGTCCAAGATCACCCCAACCTCTGTCGTTGAGTTGCAGTATGCGGACGACGCCTGCGTCTGCGCACATTCAGAGGCTGAACTTCAGGATATAGTCAATGTATTTACTGAGGCATATGAAGGCATGGGCCTTATGCTTAACAACCGTAAGACAAAGGTCCTTCACCAGCCTGTCCCCGCCGCACAGCACTGCCCTCCAACCATCAAGATTCACAGCGCGGCCCTCGATAACGTGGACCATTTCCCATATCTCGGGAGCCTCTTATCAAAAAAAGCAGACATTGATGCGGAGATTCACATCGCCTCCAGTGTGCCAGTGCAGCCTTCGGCCGTCTGAGGAAAAGAGTGTTTGAAGACCTGGCCCTCAAATCTACCACCAAGCTCATGGTCTATAGGGCTGTAGTAATACCCGCCCTCCTGTATGGATCTGAGGCATGGATGATGTATAGAAGGCACCTCAAGTCGCTGGAGATATATCACCAACGATGTCTCCGCAAGATCCTGTGGATCCCCTGGGAGGACAGGTGCACCAACATCAGTGTCCTCATCCAGGCTAACATCCCCAGTATTGAAGCACTGACCACACTTGATCAGCTTCACTGGGCAGGCCACATAGTTCGCATGCCAGATTCGAGACTCCCTAAGCAAATGCTTTATGCGGAGCTCCATCATGGTAAACGAGCCAAAGGTAGGCAGCGGAAGCGTCACAAGGACACCCTCAAAGCCTCCCTGGTAAAGTGCGACATCACCGATGACATCTGGGAGACCCTGGCCGAAGACTGCCAGAGATGGAGAAAGTGCATCTGGGAGGGTGTTGAGTTCTTCGAGTCTCAACGCAAAGAGCGTGAAGAGGTCAAGCGCAGACAGCAGAAGGAGAGCGCGGCAAACCAGCCCCACCCACCCCTTCCCTCGACGAATGTTTGTCCCACCTGTGACAGGGTCTGTGGCTCTCATATTGGACTGTTCAGCCACCAGAGAACTCACTTTGGGAATGAAAGCGGGTCTTCCTCGATTCCGAGGGACTGCCTATGGTGATGATGGAACGCCATGTTCTAGATCACATGTCGCATCCTTTAAAAGGCTGCTGTGCTTCAACCTCGGCGGAGTTCGGATGTACTTTGTAGGTCGTTGGAGTTGATGTGAACATCTCTACTAACATCTTGACCAGACAGTGACCGATTGGATTTGAAGAGGTGTCTTCATCGGGACATTCCTTGTTTGTGACCAATCGGTGGAAAACAGAGCTACTGTCCTTTCTCACCATCTCTTGGTGACTAATTAAATGCAGCAGACTCGAGATCGCCGAAGGAACGCTCCACAGCATTATGTGCCCAATGTAAGACGTGACAGACTGATGAGGAGGACCAGATGTTACACCCCCTGCAAGTACAAGGAGAAGCATTCTGAGCTCGACTTTCCTGACATCACCTGCCTTCGGAGACTGCGCTTCCACAAAGAGGTTATCACTGAGATATGCCAGCTGATAAGGGCAGATCTGCAGCCTGCCCGCACCATCAGTACTGCACTGTCCGTCGAGGTCAAAGTCACCGCGGCACTGTCGTTCTACGACTCAGGTTCCTTTCAGGCCTCAGCTGGAGACATTTGCGGACTTTCTCAGCATGCCACATATCGCTGCATTAGACAGGTCACTAAAGCCCTGTATGCACGCAGAAAGGACATGATCAGCTTCCCTATGACCAGGGAAGCACAGAGTGAGAGGGCTCTAGAATTCTCCAGAATTGCAAACTTCCCCAAAGTGCTGGGAGTAATATACTGTACACACATCGAGATGCGGGCACCTTTTCAGGATGCAGAGGTTTTCAGGAACCACAAGGGATTCCACTCCCTGAATGTCCAACTGGTTGTCGACCACCAGCAAATTATACTGGCAGTGAATGCTCAATTTCTGGGCAGCATCCATGATGCTCACATCCTGCGTGAGAGCAGTGTATCTGACTTGTTTAACAATCAGCCACAAGATCAATGCTGGATGATTGGTAACAAAGGATATGGCCTCGCCACCTGGCTGATGACCCCCGCTGCGTGACACCCACACCGAAGCCGAGAGTCGATACAACGAGAGCCACAGTGCAACTCGCAGTATCGTGAAGAAAACCATTGGAGTGCTGAAGAAGCGCTTTTGATGCCTGGACCACTCAGGAGGTGAGCTCCAAGACCACCCTGAGCAGGTAGATCAATTCGTGGTGGTGTGCTCCATGCTGCACAACTTGGCTATCAGGAGGGGACAAGAATTGCCTGTTGAGTCTGACAGTCCACCTCACCAAAGAGAGGAAGAGGAGGTCGAGGAGGCGGACGCTGACATCGGCTCAGACAATCAGGCTGATGCTGAAGCCATGCCCCCGCCCCCTGTAGACCGCATGAAAGGGCCCATGGTGACATGATAGCTGCAAGAACCTTACGTCAGGAGCTCATCAATGATCGCTTTGCCTGAAAGAACGTTGGTGTTATTTACAAGGCTGACACACTGCTGGGTGTGCAGGTGATACAGCAATGGTGGGCATCACCTTGGTGACAGTTAAAGTTTAAGTTGATTTGAAGTTAAGTGTAATTATACCCTTTGATGTTAAGGAATCACCAGCGTGTAATGGTGCAGCTACCTAAGCCGATGCGCTACAAGGTTTTGTTAAATAAAAAACATTTAGACTGAACATTAGTCTGAAATCATTAGTATTTCTGTACAAACCAACCTCCCCCCCCCTCCCCCCCCACCCCCGCTTCTCCTCCCCACCTCTACCCCTTCCCTTTCCCCTTCTGACTCCAAGCCGCCTGGCCAAGGTGCTCCTCAGCCAAAGCTTCATTGCAGCGGGAGGGACGGCTGAAACGCTGCTTGGACGAATATGGGAGAGGACGGTTCTGATATGGGAACATGCTCCGAGCCAGAAGCAAGATGTTGCTGCTGGCTCTCATGTGTGGTTCAGTGCCTTGGAGTGCAGTGCCGCGCTCCGGGACCACTGGAAGCCCTCTGCCACCAGTATTTCTGGCTATCCCTTTCTCCATCCCTTCTATGTTATATCTTACTTGTTGGACAAAAACTCAGTGTCAACTATGTTCTTGCTGCTTAGTAGGCTTTTTCCTACTGGTGAATCTCCTTCGTACCTCCCACAACAGCCAGACAAGCACACACCACAGCTACACACGCTTTCAGTGCCTCTGAGCTCCCTCTCTCTCTGTCTCCTCTTCTGCGCATGTCATGATGACCCTTGACCTCCTGAATCGCGGGAATCGAGCATTGCCATGCCATTGCTAAGGACAATCACATGTTACGGCAGAAGGTCAAAAAAATGTAATGCTACTGCCCATTTCATATCGCTCTCAGTAACGCCCATTTTCAAAAATGGAGACTAGATGCTTTGAGAATGGGCGAGAAGCCGGAGATCTGAAAACCCTTTTTACCGCCCACGCCAGAAAATACGCCCATTTTTGGGCGATAAGCACAAAAGTGGAGGTTCTAGCCCATAGAAATTTACAGCACAGATGGAGGCCATTTCAGCCCATCGTGTCCGCGCCGGCCAACCGAGAGCGATCCAGCCTAATCCCACTTTCCAGCTCTTGGTCCATAGCACTGTAGGTTACAGCACTTTAAGTGACATCCAAGTATCTTTTAAATGTGGTGAGGGTTTCTGCCTCTACCACCCTTTCAGGCAGTGAGTTCCAGACCCCCACTACCTTCTGGGTGAAGAAATTTCCCCTCATATCTCCTCTAAACCTCCCCCCAATTACTTTAAATCTATGCCCCCTGGTTGTTGACCCCTCTACCAAGGGAAACAAGTCCTTCCTATTCATTCTATCCAGGCCCCTCATAATTTTATACACCTCAATAAGGTCTCCCCTCAGCCTTCATCAGTTCCAAAGAAAACAGATCCAGCATGTCCAATTTTTCCTGATAGCCAAAATTCTCCAGTCCAGGCAACATTTTTGTAAATCTCCTCTGCATCCTTTCCAGTGCAATCACATATTTTCTGTAATGTGGTGACCAGAACTGCACACAGTACTCCAGCTGCAGCCTAACCAGTGTTTTATACAGTTCAAGCATAACCTCCTTGCTCTTGTATTCCATGCCTCGACTAATAAAGGCAAGTATTCCATATGCCTTCTTAACCACCTTATCTACCTGGCCTGCTACCTTCAGGGATCTGTGGACCTGCACTCTAAGGTCACTTTGTTCCTTTCTACTTTTCAGTGTCGTACCATTTAATGTGTATTTCCTTGCCTTGTTAAGCCTCCCAAATGCATTACTTCACACTTAACCGGATTGAATTCCATTTGCTACTGTACTGCCCACCTGACCAGTACATGATATCTTCCTGCAGTCTATAGCTTTCTTCTTCATTATCAATCACATAGCCTATTTTAGTGTTATTTGCAAACTTCTTAATCATACCCCCATTGATATCTGGATTAAGTTTGGGACTTGATCTCGTATCTTCTCAATCATTTTATTCTAGCAATAACAGAAACGCAGCACTACGTGTTATTTGTTGCTTTGGTGAATAATGTAAACTACCATTTGTTTTTTTTTTATTCAGACCAAATTGAATACATTGATCTACAGTGGAAAATATGACACAAGTGAGGACTTCACTGTTGTGTTGCAACCCTATTTTTCAAACACAATCGTTTCACTGAACAGTGTAAGTTTAATTTTAATGGCTGCATTTTGATATCCAGGCCTGGAAGTATGAATTTTATCCGTAGTCATGCATCCTGGGTGCAGGTTTTACGTCATGGCCAACTTCGCTGTATAAATCATTCCTACAATACAACAGCAACTACACTTCAAATGTACTTCATTGGCTGCAAATCGCTTTGGGAGGTCCTGATATCATGAAAGGCACTATATAAATGCAAGTCTTTCTTTTCTTTTTATTGCCTATCCAACTGCAAGCATCATCCCCAACACAATACATAAAGAACTGGAACAGTTCCAGGGCTTCACTGTGTATGACAATAAAAATACCATGCTTCTTCTTCTTCACACTGCAAGAGTGTTGGTGCAAACTTGGACATGGAAGACTTCTTTTTCCAGTCTTTTCTCCTACTACTGCCTGGAGGCAGCACATTGATAGATATGCATCTCACAACATTTTCCTAATGGATCAGTTCAAGGTTGCCTGATGATGTTCTGGAGATCAATAGATGAGGGATGGGCCCCCGAAAATCTGCAGCACTCTCCAGCATACACCCACTGTAACTTCTGCAGGAGTCAGCCGGAAGGGCTGGAAATTATCTAGGACATAGATACATCTGATCCTGTCCTTATGGGCAATTCCTGTTCAGCCTGAGGCATGAGTGAGAACAGGCCAGAGGCTGGGACTCCAAATGGTCCAAATGTCCTCTCATTTATCGGGTGTAAGATCATCAGACGGTGTTCCTGGTGAAGGAGCAGTAGAGGGATTTTTTTTAGCAACTATCTACTTCCCTATTAAAAGTACTTTTGAACTCTGCTTCCCACATGAACGAAGACCAAAAATAAGCCTACATGCTCTATGGAAACATAGAAACATGGAAAATAGGTGCAGGAGTAGGCCATTCAGCCCTTCGAGCCTGCACCACCATTCGATAAGATCATGGCTGATCATTCCCTCAGAATCCCTTTCCTGCTTTCTCTCTATACCCCTTGATCCCCTTAGCCGTAAGGGCCATATCTAACTCCCTATTGAATATATCTAATGAACTGGCATCAACAACTCTCTGTGGTAGGGAATTCCATAGGTTAATAACTCTCTGAGTGAAGATGTTTCTCCTCTTCTCAGTCCTAAATGCCTTACCCCTTCTCCTTAGACTGGTTCTGGACTTCTCCAACATCGGGAACATTCTAACAGCATCTAACCTGTCCAGTCCCGTCAGAATTTTATATGTTTCTATGAGATCCCCTCTCATCCTTCGAAACACCAGTGAACACGGGCCCAGTCGATCCAGTCTCTCCTCATATGTTAGTCCGGCCATCCCAGGAATCATTCTGGTAAACCTTCGCTGCACTCCCTCAATAGCAAGAACATCCTTCCTCAGATTAGGAGACCAAAACTGAACACAATATTCCAGGTGAGGCCTCACCAAGGCCCTGTACAACTGCAGTAAGACCTCCCTGCCCCTATACTCAAATCCCCTAGCTATGAAGGCCAACATACTATTTGCCTTCTTCACCACCTGCTGTACCTGCATGTCAACTTTCAATGACTGATGTACCATGACACCCAGGTCTCGTTGCACCTCCCCTTTTCCTAATCTGACGCCATTCAGATAATATTCTACCTTCGTGTTTTTGCCCCCAAAGTGGATAACCTCACATTTATCCACATTATACTGTATCTGCCACGCGTTTGCCCACTCACCTAACCTGTCCAAGTCCCCCTGCAGCCTTTTAGCATCCTCCTCACAGCTCACACCACCACCCAGCTTAGTGTCATCTGCAAACTTGGAGATATTACTTCATCTAAATCATTAATGTATATTGTAAATAGCTAGGGTCCCAGCACTGAACCCTGTGGCACCCCACTAGTCACTGCCTGCCATTCTGGAAAAGGCCCGTTTATCCTGACTCTCTGCTTCCTGTCTGCCAACCAGTTCTCTATCCACGTCAGTACATTACCCCCAATACCATGTGCTTTGATTTTGCACACTAATCTCTTGTGTGGGAACTTGTCAAAAGCCTTTTGAAAGTCCAAATACACCACATCCACTGGTTCTCCCTTGTCCACTCTACCAGTTACATTCTCAAAAAATTCGAGAAGATTTGTCAAGCAGGATTTCCCTTTCATAAATCCATGCTGACCTGGACCGATCCCATCAGTGCTTTCCAAATGTGCTGCTATTTCATCTTTAATAATTGATTCCAACATTTTCCCCACTACTGATGTCAGGCTAACCGGTCTATAATTACCCATTTTCTCTCTTCCTCCTTTCTTAAAAAGTGGTGTTACATTAGCTACCCTCCAGTCCATAGGAACCGATCCAGAGTCGACAGACTGTTGGAAAATGATCACCAATGCATCCATTATTTCTAGAGCTACTTCCTTAAGTACTCTGGGATGCAGACTATCAGGTCCTGGGGATTTATCGGCCTTCAATCCCATCAATTTCCCTAACACAATTTCCCGCCTAATAAGGATTTCCTTCTGTTCCTCCTTTTCACTAGACCCTCGATCCCCTAGTATTTCCAGAAGGTTATTTGTGTCTTCCTTCGTGAAGACAGAACCAAAGTATTTGTTTAACTGGTCCGCCATTTCTTTGTTCCCCATTATAAATTCACCTGAATTTGACTGCAAGGTACCTACGTTTGTTTTCACAAATCTTTTTCTCTTCACATATCTGTAGAAGATTTTGCAGTCAATGTTTATGTTCCCAGTAAGCTTCCTCTCATACTCTATTTTCCCCCTCCTAATTAAACCCTTTGTCCTCCTCTGCCGAATTCTAAATTTCTCCCAGTCCTCAGGTTTGCTGCTTTTCTGGACAATTTATATGCCTCTTCCTTGGATTTAACACTATCCTTAATTTCCCTTGTTAGCCACGGTTGAGCCACCTTCCCCGTTTTATTTTTACTCCAGACAGGGATGTACAATTTTTGAAGTTCATCCATGTGATCTTTAAATGTTTGCCATTGCCTATCCACTGTCAACCCTTTCAGTATCACTCGCCAGTCTATTCTAACCAATTCATGTCTCATACCATCGAAGTTACCTTTCCTTAAGTTCAGGACCCTATTCTCTGAATTAACTGTGTCAATCTTCATCTTAAAGAATTCTACCAAATTATGGTCACTCTTCCCCAAGGGGCCTCACACAACAAGATTGCTAATTAGTCCTTTCTCATTACACATCACCCAGTCCAGGATGGCCAGCCCTCTAGTTGGTTCCACGACATATTGGTCTAGAAAGCCATCCCTAAACACTCCAGAAAATCCTCCTCCACTGCATTGCTATCAGTTTGGTTAGCCCAATCAATATGTAGATTAAAGTTGCCCATGATAACTGCTGTACCTTTATTGCACGCATCCCTAATTTCTTGTTTGATGCTGTCCCCAACTTCACTACTACTGTTTGGTGGTCTGTACACAACTCCCACTAGCGTTTTCTGCCCTTTGGTATTCCGTAGTTCCACCCATACCGATTCCACATCATCCAAGCTAATGTCCTTCCTTACTATTGCAACAATTTCCTATTTAACCAGCAACGCCACCCCACCTCCTTTTCCTTTCTGTCTATCCTTCCTGAATGTTGAATACCCCTGAATGTTGAGTTCCCAGCCTTGGCCACTCTGGAGCAATATCTCCGTGATACCAATTACATCATATCTGTTAACTGCTATCTGCGCAGTTAATTCGTCCACCTTATTACGAATACTCCTCGCATTGAGGCATAGAGCCTTCAGGCTTGTCTTTTTAACACACTTTGCCCTTTTAGAATTTTGCTGTAATGTGGCCCTTTTTGCTTTTTGCCTTGGGTTTCTCAGCCCTCCACTTTTACTTTTCTTCTTTCTATCTTTTGCTTCTGCCCCCATTCTACTTCCTCTGTAGTTGCCGCAGTCGGACTTATCCCCTTTTTTAAAGATGGTCATGATCACTGCACATCTGAGATCTCCCAGCATGCTCTCCTCCCTCTAGATGAGAGAGATGAGGTCATGTATTCGTGCCAGCCATGCCTCTCCGCCATACTTCAGTGCCTCAGCAAGGATTCCATCCGCTCATGTAGCCTTGTAGTTCTTAAGCTGTCTTATGGCTTTTTCTACCTGTGCAGTGTTGGGGTTTTACTGAAGTGGGAGCGGGTAGCATACTGTGGGATGGAGTCGAGAACAATTGAGTCAAAGGCAGTCAGTAAAGTAAACAACAGATGATGTAGGAGGGCAGGGAACAAATTCCTGAGACATGGACAGCAGTGGCCTATAGATTACAGATAGACTTCCTGAAAAGAACAGGGACAATGTCTTCACTGCAAGAGGAACCAGTGCGGTGGGGGAAGGTGTTCAATTAATATGCTTAAAGAAGAAGAAATAAGACAAGGAAAAAGAAAAGCAAATGGAACAAGGGATATAAGAAGAAGAAAATAGAAAAGTAATAAATAACAGATCAGGAGGAATTGAAGAGAAAGAGGGAGACAATGAGTAAGAGGGAGGTAGAGAGAAGGAGGGGATAGAGAACAAAATGAGAAGGAGAGAAACAGGAAAAGACAAAACAGAGAGTGAAAGAGAGGGAGCACAGAGATGCGAGCATCAACAATGAGACACATGAGAACAAGAGAAACATAGAAACATAGAAAATAGGTGCAGGAGTAGGCCATTTGGCCCTTCAAGCATGCACCACCATTCGATAAGATCATGGCTGATCATTCCCTCAGTACTCCTTTCCTGCTTTCTCTCCATACCCCTTGATCCCTTTAGCCATAAGGGCCATATCTAACTCCCTCTTGAATATATCCAATGAACTGGCAACAACAACTCTCTGTGGCAAGGAATTCCTCAGGTTAACAACTCCCTGTGTGAAGAAATTTCTCCTTCTCTCAGTCCTAAATGGCCTACCCCTTATCCTAAGACTATGTCCCCTGGTTCTGGACTTCCCCAACAGCGGGAACAATCTACCCGCATCTAACCTGTCCCGTCCCGTCAGAATCTTGTATGTTTCTATGAGATCCCCTCTCATCTTTCTAAACTCCAATGTATAAAGGCCCAGTTGATCCAGTCTCTCCTCATATGTCAGTCCGGCCATCCCGGGAATCAGTCTGGTGAACCTTCGCTGCACTCCCTCAATAGCAAGAACGTCCTTCCTCAGATTAGGAGACCAAAACTGTACACAATATTCCAGGTGAGGCCTCACCAAGGCCCTGTACAACTGCAGTAAGACCTCCCTGCTCCTATACTCAAATCCCCTAGCTATGAAGGCCAACATGCCATTTGCCTTCTTTACTGCCTGCTGCACCTGTATGCCAACTTTCAATGACTGATGAACCATGACATCCAGGTCTCGTTGCACCTCCCCTTTTCCTAATCTGCCTCCATTCAGATAATATTCTGTCTTCGTGTTTTTGCCCCAAAGTGGATCACCTCACATTTATCCACATTATACTGCATGTGCCATGCATTTGCCCACTCACCTAATCTGTCTAAGTCACCCTGCAGCCTCTTAGCGTCCCCCTCACAGCTCACCCATTTATCCCAACTCTCTGCTTCCTGTCTGCCAACGAGTTCTCTATCCATGTCATTATATTACCCCCAATACCATGTGCTTTGATTTTTCACACCAATCTCTTGTGTGGGACCTTGTCAAAAGCCTTTTGAAAGTCCAAATACACCACATCCACTGGTTCTCCCTTGTCCACTCTACTGGTTACATCCTCAAAAAATTTCAGAAGGTTTGTCAAGCATGATTTCCCCTTCATAAATCCATGCTGACTTGGACCGATCCTGTCACTGCTTTCCAAATGCACTGCTATTTCATCCTTAATAATTGATTCTAGCATTTTCCCCACCACTGATGTCAGGCTAACCGGTCTATAATTACCCACTTTCTCTCTCCCTCCCTTTTTAAAAAGTGGTGTTACATTAGCTACCCTCCAGTCCATAGGAACTGATCCCGGGTCGATAGATTGTTGGAAAATGATCACCAATGCATTCACTATTTCTAGGGCCACTTCCTTAAGTACTCTGGAATGCAGACTATCAGGCCCCGGGGATTTATCGGCCTCCAATCCCATCAATTTCCCTAACACAATTTCCCGCCTAATAAGGATATCCTTCAGTTCCTTCTTCTCACTAGACCTTCGATCCCCTAGTACTTTCGGAAGGTTACTTGTGTCTTCCTTCGTGAAGACAGCACCAAAGTATTTGTTCAATTGGTCTGCCATTTCTTTGTTCCCCATTATAAAGAAGAAAGGAGAGAGAGAGAGTGATACACACAGGCACAGCCATTGAGTGCAGGAGGCTAGCGAAAGTGAAAGTGACTGTGAGAAAGACGCACCTATATCCTGTTGAGCGTGTGGGTTATAGGAAGAAACATTCTGTTTCATGGCAAGAGCAGCTCTAGTTCAGCTGGAACAGAGGACGGTTATCATCAGGGCTTAGTGAGCCTACATTATAAATAAGCTAACTTCCAATTCACCGAAAGCAACATTCATGAGATCTCGTCGCAATGTGAAAATATTTTATCCAGCAGTTGTAATTACATACAATTATGAACTAATAGAAATAGGCTAATGTGGACTAAATGTTTCTATCAGAACTAAATAAACATTAAAGTATAACAACCCTCCTTATAACTGAATGAAAAAAGATGTAGTGCCAATTTTTAAATTGCACTTCAACTGCACTATTCATTTTTCTTTCTCTCTGTGGTGACAGTCAGCATTGTTTGGGGTACGTACAAACTGTGGGGCACCAGACCATCATTAATTTTGCATCCATGAAGTCATTATCAAGCAATTGCAGCTTTATATTTCAGCTACTCAAATGGAGAATACTCAGCAAATTTATTATGTGGATGCAGTTAGTCTGTCCTTTAAGGAAGCAGAAATGTAAACAGATCTAAACCATGTCAAGTTTCTTTAATAACAATTATCCACATAACTATATGCTACACAACAAACAGGTGTTTCATTTCACAAGCAGACCTATTATTGTGCATTCAAGTGTGAGCTAACCGTGAAGTGTGATGGGAAGTACAAATAAAGCAACTGCATTTGCCCTAATTGGATGTTTGTTGCAGTCAGTTGGGCTTTTGTTGTTTCAATATTGTACCTCAACAGTTGAACAAATAGCGTCATCAAAACAGGAAAATAAATTTAGCAAAACATACAGATCTATATATTAAAGTCAATATGTAGGTCAAATGCCCTTTAAAAATTTTTAAGTAAACATTTTCTACAAAAATTCCAATGCTAAAATGTCCAATGACATTTCCCTCTAAACCCCTTTAGGTGATCACGCTCGAATAGAAATTCCAATGTTAATCTGATCACTGACCTGTAATAATTCCCAGTAACACCACCACATGGTGCTGTATTATCTTACCCCACAAATCATGCCAAAAAAAATTGTCCACCTTTTTTCCATTTCTAATGTCCAATGCATGTCTCTTTTAGAACAAAATGTAATCATGTTATGAAATATGGATTTTATCATTTGAATTGTTTCTGGTGTTCGTGAATGCCTTCATTAAAGTTTTTAGGTCTCAGACTTTCCCAAAAGTTAGGTTTGTACTTGGTATTTTTGCCCAGAATGGTGATTGTGTTAGTTAAATGCAGAATGTACAGTGTACGTTTTATTGGGCAGTCTATACACCTAATATCCCTAGTATTGTTCAGTGAGCTCAACAGATTGAATATTTTTCTTCAGGTTCTAGTAGTTTCTGATGATCTGTTTCTCAAAATTGTTTAAAGAAAAGCTGCAGGACAAGTTTCAAAAGCCACTGAGGGAGAAATGCCCACAGGAGGGAGGAGATAGACAGACAGATATATTTAAAGTCTTGCATCTTCCTGCTTTCACACTTACTTCCTGTGTCACAATTTGCATCATGTTTGTGACATTTTCCCATGTCCAGGTGTCACACTTCGTAACACCTGGGTAATTCTTTAAACCCAGTTTTTGGTGCATCTTTCCAATTGCCTTCTCTCTAACTGGCTGGTTCTTGACATGTGACCCTGGTTCTCCCAGCTCCATTATTTGGTCATCCACTTCCTGTTCTACTACTATCAACTCCCTGATCATGGCTTGAGACTTACTTTTAATTTGCTGCCCTCCCACTTCTTTCTTTGGAGTCCTGCCCTCTATACTTTTTCATTGGCCTCTTTCTCCTGCCACTATTCTCGACCTCCTCCACTGAGCATTTGGTTACACACACACCTCCGCTTCAGTACTTAGACCTCCCAGTTCCCCAAAAAGTTAGAGCAGTATCTGACTTCTGCAGCCAACAAAAAGCACATGCAAAAACTTATATTAGAAACATAGAAAATAGGTGCAGGAGTAGGCTATTCGGCCCTTCCAGTCTGCACCACCATTCAATAAGATCATGGCTGATCATTCACCTCAGTACCCCTTTCCTGCTTTCTCTCCACACCCCTTGATCCCTTTAGCCGTAAGGGCCATATCTAACTCCCTTTTGAATATATCCAATGAACTGGCATCAACAACTCGAATATTGAAGAACAAATGTCGTATGTCCAAAGCGCTTCATAACTAATTCATTGATTTTGAAGTGTTGTCCCAATTGATTAGCAGGCAAACATATCAGCCAATCAATTTGTTCACAGCAAGCTCCCTCAAACAGCAAAGATGAACAATTAATCTGTTTTTGATTATGTTGGTTGAGAGCAGAATGTTGGCCAGGACATGAGGCAAACTCCCTGCTCTAATTCAAATAGTAATGCCATGGTATTTTTTACATCCACCTGAGCAGGAAGGTGAAAACTTGATTAAATGTCTCATCCAAAATACAGAACATACAACAATAATGTATGTTCCATTTTGGAGGAAGGGTTCAATGTTGACTTGTGTTCTCAACAGATGTTGCCTGACTGTGTTTAAAGTGTTTCCTATTTCAGGTTTCCAGCATCTGCAGAATTTTGCCTGTGATGCATTTAAGGGTGAGCTAGATAAACGAGGGAGAAAGGAATAGGTTATGCTGATAGGGTTAAATGAAGAGGTGTGGGAGGAGGCTCTTGGGGAGCATTAACACGGACCATTTGGGCCGAATGTCTGCTTCTGCGCAGTACATTCTATGTAATGTGACAAAGCATTAATAAATCTGTTCTGCTGACATGCTTTTAAATAGAAAAAAACGCACATGCTCAGTATTTTGAATGCCTTAAAGGGGCAGCGTATCCCAAAAAATTAAAAGTGAAAATTGCTTGCTACTATAGACCAACAGAAACAATTCTACTACTGCTTTGTCAGATGTACAATCTTTTGTTTGGGCGGGGGAGGGAGGGGGTCGACTTTTTACAGGGGCTGAGGGCAGGCAGTATGGACTGATTGCGGCAAACAAGGGTCATGCATGAGTGGGGAGACGAAAAAGTGGCTAAAAATAATTCATCTCGTGAAGCTTCGGATATTGGTGCAGTGGCAGCTATAGGTGTTTAAAAGGAAATTAACATGCTATTGCATTAATTTCCTCTTTAACCAGCAATGCCAGCCCACCTCCTTTTCCTTTCTGTCTATCCTTCCTAAATGTTGAATACCCCTGGATGTCTGATATACTGGCACTAACAAGGCAATATATTCTGGACTACAATCACATGCTATCTATATCCTAAACATTATGGGCTAGAACCTGCACCTTTTTTTGCATGCTTAACGCCCACTTAACACCCATTTTGCTGCTGAAATGACATATATCGCCCAGATATC
Source organism: Pristiophorus japonicus (assembly GCF_044704955.1). NCBI lineage: Eukaryota > Metazoa > Chordata > Chondrichthyes > Pristiophoridae > Pristiophorus > Pristiophorus japonicus. The sequence continues at coordinate 205,204,825 of NC_091983.1, forward strand.
GCCCATCTAGCCACAAAATGGAAACTGACGGCCATTTTTAGGAAACTTATCGCCGAGCGTTACTTTCCCTATGTGCTTAACGCCGGCAAAAAATATTCCCGCCTGTCCACTTTATTTGGGCGGAATCATCAGAATGGGTGAAATCAACGCCCATAATATTGCCTAGCGTTAATTTCCACACTGATTTAATGCCGAGATCAATATTAACGCCCGCCCACTTTTTTTTGTCCTGAAGAGCATATTTACCGAAACTAACGCCCAGCAGATCGCCCAGCGTCAATTTCACCACCTTTCCCCAATATTGCTCGCCCAAAAAACTATCCACAAAAAGTGGAATTATTCTGAACGAACGCCAGTGGTGTGGCTGGCATTTTTAAAATCCCACTCTTATGTGAGGAGCTGATATCTGAACGATTTGCCTGAAAGAGCATTGATGTGAGTGACAACATTGACACACTGCTGTGTGTGTGCTGCTCAGACATCAATGGTGTCCATCAGCTTGGTGCCAATTAAAGTTTACGTTCATTGATGTTAAGTTGTATTTAACCCCTTCATGTTAAGGAATCACCAGTGTGTAATGGTGCAGCTATCTGAGACAATGCGCAACAAGCTTATGTTCAATAACAAAAATGTTAAACCAACATTGGTCTGAAATCATAAGCATCACAGGCAATAACACCAAACCCCTGTCCACAGCCCACTTTTTTCACCATTGACATTAATCACATGGTCAACATGTCCAGCAACATAGAATACAAAGGCAAAGCAGGAGCGTGGTCCCCAGCCGCCATATATTGCAACAAATTGCATACATCCAGATGGAGATATAACACAGCCATCACCTGCGGACATGCACCTCACTTTCCTTCCCCCCTCCCCTTCTTCTCCACATCTCTACCTCTTCCCCTCCTCGCTCCATGGCATCTGGCCGAGGAGCTCCTCAGGCGGTGCCTCACTGGGGGGGATGAAGGCAGATGCGGTCGTTGGATGGGTACAGGAGCGGGGGGTTGCTGAGGGAGCAACATTCTCTGATGCAGAAGCAGGATCTTGGTCCTTGCTCTCATCTGTTGTTCACAGTGGTGGTGCGGAACCTAGGGGTGGAGTGCCGCGCTCGGGGACCACTGGGGGACCTGTGGCAGCACTGTTCCTGGCAATGGCATCCAGGGACTCCACCATCTGCGGAATGTACTCAGTAATGGTGCCGGAAATGGTGGCCAGCTGTCGGGATATGCCCCCCAATCCTTCGATGAGCTGGTCACCAATGTCTACAGTCCTCCTGGACAACTGTACCATCTCTCCGCTGTCACGTGGCGCTCGTGGAACAGACCTGCCGCATCCACAGGACCTCCACGGGGTCGGTGCCGTCCATGGGGTGCCCTGTGGCGAGGTGCTTGGGCCCGGTACCTCCAGAGTGGAGGCGGGAATGACCGGAGGACCACTAGATGGCCTTGGGGTGGAATGGCTTCTGGAGCGTGGCAATGCAGTCGGCGTTCTCATCCATGGAGAACAGACCCAGCGGATTCACGGACGAGAATCGGAGCTCCTCAGCATCAGATGCAGTAGGATCGTCGCCGACTCCTGCTCCGCGCCCCCACCTTCTGGCCTCTGTGGTCTTGCCTTGGGACACGCTGCTGGCTGTGCTGCAAAACACAAATGAGGTTATTAGAGGAGAAGAGGGTGCTAGGGTGACAAGGTGAGTCCAGCGCTCCACACAGCATATGCACGACAAAAGCACCACCGCTATCAAACACATCACAGACATCACATTTCATGACCATCAACACATTTTCATACCAATGATTTTCATTAGGCTATCATTATTTAAATGACAATTTAAAAAATCATCTATCATATATGATTGTTTGGATATGAGTGGGTGTGGCATCTATTGACTTTACATCATGTAATGGTGTAAGCTTTACTCACGTGGCATCACTTCAGGGTCTGCAGATGCGTCCGTGGCTGTCCGGGTGTGCTTTCCCATGAGTGCGAGCAAACGCTCCTCCATGTCAGTGATGTCACTGGGAACTGATGGCACCCCCTACCCGTTCGCCTCTGCACGGACCTCATTGTCGAGAGCTTCTTCTGTAAAAGGTGACAGGACGACAGGGCATGAGATCATTGCGTGATATCATTGCTAGGTACTGTCACAGACACTGATACAACACATAACCGACAGATGTAATCATGATTATTCTGGTAATTATCATTCTTGACCTAAAGACATACACCGTGACTGCAGGCTTTGAGTAAAACATTCCCGGTAAAAGTGAAAGACCTCACATCTGATGATAGTCACTCATGACTGTTAAAAATCAAATTATAGAAATAAGTACATGTAAATCAATGTAATACTTACTCTTGAGAATCCCACAAGGTCATTCCATCGTTTGTGGCATTGGTTGCCCTCACGCACCTCTACTATCTCGGTCCATATCTTCTGGCATGCCTTTGGGGTGGACTTCCCACGCCCTCCCTGTGTCAAATAACCCCAGCGTGACTCGACCTCCTGCAGGAGGGAGGCATTTGCCTTGACCGAGAACCTCCTGGCTCTTTTGCGCCCTCCAATGTGCTCCTCTCCCACCTCACTGCTCTCTCCAGCATCAGTCTCCACAGCGTGCTGTGATGCCTCCTCCTCTCTCTCCATTATAGGTCAAATTCGGTCAAATATGTGGCTCGTAACAGCTACTTTTTGTTTGCCTAATTGCTGTGAAGCTCTAAAGTCTCCCTCCTTCCTCCCAAAGCAGCCACATCACACCCAGACACGCCTTCAGTGCCTCTGAGCTCCCTCTCTCTCTGTCTCCTCTTCTGCGCATGTCATGATGACCCTTGACCTCCAGAATCGCGGGAATCGAGCGTTGCCAGGCCGTTGCTAAGGACGGCCATGCTTTACGACAGAAGGTCAAAAAATTTAACGCTACCGCCCATTTTACATCGCTCGCGGTAACGCCCATTTTCAAAAGTGGATACTAGGTGCTTTGAGAATGGTCGAGAAGCTGGTGATCTGAAAACCCTTTTTTAACGCCCACGCCAGAAATATCGCTCATTTTTGGGCGATAACCACAAAAGTGCAGGTTCTAGCCCTAAGTCTCCGACTATTCTGTACTAGCATTTGCTTTTGCCAATTGTGACCTTATTGTTTGTGAGCTTCATGGTTGCCTATGGAGATGAAAATCACATCACATAACCCCCTATAAGTTATTTCTACCATGGACTGCATGGTTAAGCCCATGAGGTACAGCATATATTTTCAGTCGTGTAAAAAATTACTAGGTTTTTGTTAAGATAATTTATTAGACTTTTTCTTTTCCCAGATCGGCCAACCGGACCTGAGCTTCTTTTCAGTCGATTGCTTCCACTTAAGTGAACGAGGGCACGCCGAGATGGCCATTGGCTTATGGAACAACATGGTATTGCTTCCTCCTTATCTACAACATACTGGCATGTAACAGAGTATCGCGCGAAGTCTGTTGTTCCAATGGCTGTGAATTAGATTCCATAGCAGGGGGCTCAGATTCAGTAGTTCAAAACCACCATCCAAATTTCACCTCTCTTGGTCAGATACTGATGATCGAGATAACGGCAATGGGAACTGAGGCCCAGGGGGGGGAAGAAGTTTGTGCTGTTTGTGCCTCCAGTTAGTGCCACCAGGGGGCGCTAACGGGGTGGAAATGTATTTTCGCCCAGGTGCTTGCCGCTGATGTCTCCCGTAAAATTCCACCGTCACCACTGTGAGCAGCGACACGTTTTCGCAACAGCTTCAGGGGGCGGTGTGAAAGTTAAAGGGGCAGTGCAGAGTTCAACATTTTTTAAATGGCCTGCTTGCTGATGGATCGCGTGGTCCGTGCCACGAACATGCCACGGCACCCCGCTCCCTGGTGGTCCAGGGATGGCTCCCTTTCCCACATACATAGTCGGCAGCTTGGCCCTCCCCTTTAATGAGTAGCGCTGCACCCCTCACGGAGCCCTTCCGCCTCGCTCGCACCCCACAATAACGTGATATTTTGCGCTCCACTTGCTCTCGGGGGCGGTAAGTCGCAGGGTGGGATCTCCACGCCTGGTTGCAGGGAGTCACGCCTCATGGCTATTACGGCCCCCAAACGGGGCGCTACACAATTTCGGCCCCCTAGCGTTTTCTCCAGCAGTGCATCAAAAAACAGTATTCGTTTTTGTTCCCTTTAGGGCAGTGTATGGGCCAAATAAACCACAATTCTCTTGTGATAGGTGGCACATTACAGCTCCTTCACATACATTTCTCGAAGCATAGAATTGAAAATCCAGGAACTTGTATGGAACTTAGGTGAGACCAAACTTGGAGTCGCGTGAACAGTTCTGGATTTCATATTATAGAGGCACTCTGTAGAAGGTGCATAACAGATTTACTAGAATGATACCAGAACTGAGATTATACCTATCAGGAAAGATTGAATAGATTGGGGTTCTTTTCTCTAGAAAAGAGAAGACTGAGGAGTGATCTGATAGAGGTCTTTAGCATTATGGAAGGGTTCGATCGGATAGACCTAGAGAATATGTTTCCACTTGTGGGTAAGACCAGAACTAGGGGCCATAGATACATAAGAACATAACACAAGAATATAAGAAATAGGAACAGGAGAAGGCCATATGGCCCCTCGAGCCTGCTCCACCATTTAATACGATCATGACTGATCCGATCATGGAGTCAGGTCCACTTCCCTGCCCACTCACCATAACACTTTACTCCCTTATCGTTTAAGAAACTGTCTATTTCTGTCTTAAATTTATTCCATGTCCCAGCTTCCACAGCTCTCTGAGGCAGCGAATTCCACAGATCCACAACTCTCTGAGAGAAGAACTTTCTCCTCATCTCAGTTTTAAATGGGCGGCCCCTTATTCTAATTTCCCCTATCAGCAGAAACATCCTCTCTGCATCCACCTTGTCAAGCCCCCTCACAATCTTATACGCTTTGATAAGATCACCTCGCATTCTTCTGAATTCAAATGAATAGAGGCCCAACCTACTCAACCTTTCCTCATATGTCAACCTTCTCATCTCTGGAATCAACCTTGTGAACCTTCTCTGAACTGCCTCCAAAGCAAGTATATCCTTTCGTAAATATGGAAACCAAAACTGCACACAGTATTCCATGTGTGGCCTCACCAATACCCTATACAACTGTAGCATGACTTCCCTGCTTTTATACTCCATCCCCTTTGCAACAAAGGCCAAGATACCATTGGCCTTCCTCATCACTTGCTGTACCTGCATACTAACCTTTTGTGTTTCATGCACAAGTAACCCCAGGTCCCGCTGTACTGCAGCAATTTGCAATCTTTCTCCATTTCAGTAATAACTTACTCTTTGATTTTTTCTGCCAAAGTGCATGACCTCACACTTTCCAACATTATACTCCATCTGCTAAATTTTTGCCCACTCACTTAGCCTGTCTATGTCCTTTTGCAGATTGTGTGTGTCCTCCTCACACATTGCTTTTCCTCCCATCTTTGTATCGTCGGAAAACTTGGCTACGTTACACTCAGTCCCTTCCTCCAAGTCGTTAATATAGATTGTAAATAGTTGGGGTCTCAGCACTGATCCCTGCGGCACCCCACTAGTTACTAATTGCCAACCAGAGAATGACCCATTTATCCCGACTCTCTGTTTTCTGTTCGTTAACCAATCCTCTGTCCATGCTAATATATTACCACCAATATAGATACCATACAGTCACTAATAAATCCAATAGGGAGTTCAGGAGAAACTTTCTTTATCCAGAGAGTAGTTTGAATATGGAACTCACTACCACAGAGTAGTTGAGGTGAATAGCATAGATGCATTCAAGGAGAAGCTCGATAAGCATATGAGGGAGAAAGGAATAGAAGGTTATGTTGATGGGGTTAGATGAAGACGGGTGGGAGGTATTATGTCTGCAATTACCATCGAATAACTCCACGAGGCTTTGTACTGTGAGGAAGAGCTGTGTGACTTCAATCCATTTAATACGACTGTAAAATGAGGGCACCTTGGCTGACCGCCTTTTATATGCCCCTGCACACCTGGGCAGGTAAACCCTGGGACCTCCAACAGCAGCCCTCAGGTGGTACATTGTACATAGTTACATAGTGAATACAAAGAGTTTTCATACATGACATCATTCCCCCCCAAAGTCTTTGATGCGAGTTGATTACAGGTTAAGGCTGAGTGTCGCTTCTGGCCTGGGTGAGTTGGTTGGGCCACTGCTGTCTTGCAGCGCGACTGGTTGGGCTGGACTGTTGGGGATGGTGGGATCATCCTTGTGGTTGGCAGCGAGGTCTGTTGTCGATTGGGCGTGTGTCGGTGGATTGCTGAAGATGAGGTCCTCTTCCGGTGGTTCCTGGTTATCTGTGAATTGTAATTTGGTTTGGTCCAAATGTTTTCTGCACATTTGACAGTTAAGCAGTTTGACAACAAACACTCTATTCCCCTCCTTGGCTAATACAGTGCCGGTGACCCATTTGGGGCCCTGACCCTAATTCAGCACAAACACACGGTCATTTACAGTGATGTCGCGTGATACAGCCGCACAATCATGGTACATGTTTTGCCTGGTTTCCACCTGATCAATGAGGTCAGGGTGTACTAAGGAGAGCCTGGTTTTGAGTGCTCGTTTCATTAGTAATTCTGCAAGGGGAACCCCGGTAAGTGAGTGGGGTCGTGTCCTGCAGCTGAGCAGTACCCGGGACAGGCAGGTTTGTAATGAGCCTTCCGTGACACATTTCAAGCTCTGCTTTATGGTTTGGACTACCCGCTCCATTTGGCCATTGGATGCGGGCTTGAACGGGGCAGATCGGAAATGCTTGATGCCATTACGGGTCATGAATTCATTGAATTCCGAGCTGGTGAAGCATGGTCCATTGTCGCTGACAAGAATGTCGGGTAAGCCATGGGTGGCAAACATGGCCCCTGAGGCTGCTGGCTGCTGACGTGCTGGATGACATTATCACACATTCAATCCATTTGGAGTAGGCATCCACAACAACCAGAAACTTCTTTCCCAGAAAGTGGCCTGCATAATCCACATGGATCCTGGACCATGGTTTTGAGGGCCAGGATCAGAGACTAAGTGGAGCCTCCCTTGGAGCATTGCTCAGTTGTGAGCATGTGTTACACTGGTGCACGCACGACTCTAGGTCCGAGTCAATGCCGGGCCACCAAACATGGGACCTGGCGATAGCCTTCATCATGACTATGCCTGGGTGGGTGCTATGTAGGTCACGTATGAAGGTTTCCCTGCATTTCTTTGGCAAGATAACGCGGTTGCCCCATAAGAGGCAATCTGAATGGATCGACATTCCATCTTTACGACGGTGAAACGGCTTGATCTGATCTTGCATGTCTCTAGGGACCGCTGACCAGCTCCCATTGAGGACGCAACTTTTTACAAAGGATAGCAGAGGATCCTGGCTGCTCCAGGTCTTAATTTGGCAGCCCGTTATGGGTGACCCTTCGCTATCAAAGGTATCCATGGTCAGTAGCAGGTCTGCGGGCTGCGGCATTTCCACTCTGGTGGTGGGCAACGGTAGTCGGCTGAGAGCATTGGCACAGTTTTCAGTGCCTGGCCTGTGGCGGATCACATAGTCGTAGGTTGACAGTGTTAGTGCCCATCTTTGGATTCGAGATGAAGCATTGGTGTTTATGCCTTTGCTTTCCGAAAACAGTGAGATTAGGGGCTTGTGGTACGTCTCTAACTCGAACCTGAGCCCGAACAAATATTGGTGCATCTTTTTTACACCGTAAACACAGGCTAAAGCCTCCTTTTCGACCATGCTGTAGCCTCTTTCAGCCTTTGATAGGCTTCTGGATGCATATGCAACTGGTTGGAGCTTGCCCACTGCACTGGCTTGCTACAAAACACACCCGACACCATACGACGATGCATCACATGCTAAAACTAGACGTTTACATGGGTCATATAATACCAGCAACTTATTGGAACACAGCAGGTTTCTGGCCTTCTCAAAGGCGGCCTCTTAATTTTTACCCCAAGCCCAGTCATCTTCCTTGCGTAACAGCTTGTGCAACGGTTCGAGCAAGGTGCTCAACCCTGGAAGAAAGTTACAGAAATAGCTGAGGAGTCCCAGGAACGAGCGCAGCTCTGTTACTTTTGTGGTGTGGGTGCATTCCTGATGGCCTCTGTCTTCGAGTCCATGGTCCATGGGTCTGATGCCGTCTGCCACATTCTTCCTCCCCAGGAATTCTACCTGTGGGTCCAGGAAGACACATTTGGATCCTTTCAACCAGAGTCCAACTCTGTTTAGTCGACTTAAAAAACTTCTTCCAGATTGTGCAGGTGTTCGGAGGTGTCGCGGCCAGTGATGAGGATGTCATCCTGAAATACGACGGTGCGTGGAACCGATTTCAATAGGCTCCCCATGTTTCTTTGGAACATGGCTGCAGCCGAGCGAATCCCAAATGGCCACCTGTGGTACACGAACAGTCCTTTGTGCGTGTTAATGCATGTTAATTTTTTTGACGACTCAACCAGCTCCTGGGTCATGTAAGCGGAGGTTAGATCCAGCTTGGTGAACGTCTTACCCTGCTAATGTCACAAAAAGGACATCAGCTTTGGGTAGTGGGTTATGGTCCTGTAACGAGACTCAGTTGATCATTACTTTGTAGTCGCCACAGCTTCTGACCGTGCCATCGCTCTTTAGTATCGGAACAATCGGGCTGGCCCACTCATTGAACTTGACTGGCGACATGATTCCCTCGTGTTGAAGTCTGTCCAGTTTGATCTCCACTTTCTCCCTCTTCGTGTAGGGGACCGCTCGAGCCTTGTGAAGAATGGGCCATGCCTCAGGGACCAAGTGGATCTATACTTTGGCGCCTGTGAAGTTGCAGATGCCTGGTTCAAATAAAGATGAGAACTTGCTCAGCACTTGAGCACAGGAAGCATTGTCCACTGACGATAATACTTTGACGTCTTTGATTAGTAGAGTGGACAAGGGAGAACCAGTGGATGTGGTGTATTTGGACTTTCAAAAGGCTTTTGACAAGGTCCCACACAAGAGATTGGTGTGCAAAATCAAAGCACATGGTATTGGGGGTAATGTACTGACGAGGATAGAGAACTGGTTGGCAGACAGGAAGCAGAGAGTCGGGATAAACGGGTCCTTTTCAGAATGGCAGGCAGTGACTAGGGGGGTGCTGCAGGGCTCAGTGCTGGGACCTCAGCTCTTTACAATATACATAAATGATTTAGATGAAGGAATTGAGTGTAATATCTCTAAGTTTGCAGATGACACTAAACTGGGTGGCGGTGTGAACTGTGAGGAGGACGCTAAGAGGCTGCAGGGTGACTTGGACAGGTTAGGTGAGTGGGCAAATGCATGGCAGATGCAGTATAATATGGATAAATGTGAGGTTATCCATTTTGGGGCAAAAACACAAAGGCAGAATATTATCTGAATGGCGGCAGATTAGGAAAAGGGGAGGTGCAACGAGACCTGAGTATCATGGTTCATCAGTCATTCAAAGTTGGCATGCAGGTACAGGTGGTGAAGAAGGCAAATGGTATGTTGGCCTTCATAGCTAGGGAATTTGAGTATAGGAGCAGGGAGGTTTTACTGCAGTTGTACAGGGTTTTGGTGAGGCCTCACCTAGATTATTGTGTTCAGATTTGGTCTCCTAATCTGAGGAAGGACGTTCTTGCTATTGAGGGAGTGCAGCGAAGGTTCACCAGACTGATTCCCGGGATGGCTGGACTGACCTATGAGGAGAGACTTGATCAACTGGGCCTTTATACACTAGAGTTTAGAAGGATGAGAGGGGATCTCATAGAAACATATAAGATTCTGACGGGACTGGACAGGTTAGATGTGGGAAGAATGTTCCCGATGTTGGGGAAGTCCAGAACCAGGGGACACAGTCTGAGGATAAGGCGTAGGCCATTTAGGACTGAGATGAGGAGAAACTTCTTCACTCAGAGAGTTGTTAACCTGTGGAATTCCCTACCACAGAGAGTTGTTGATGCCAGTTCATTGGATATATTCAAGAGGGAGTTAGATATGGCCCTTACGGCTAAAGGGATCAAGGGGTATGGAGAGAAAGCAGGAAAGGGATACTGAGGGAATGATCAGCCATGATCTTATTGAATGGTGGTGCAGGCTCGAAGGGCCAAATGGCCTACTCCTGCACATATTTTCTATGTTCCTATGTTTCTTCCCAGTTCCACCGAATCTTCCCCATCCAGCTTCTGCCAAGCAGCGTTGGCCCATCGCCTGGTACAATCCACAGTGGCAGCTCATGTGCCTCTCCATTATAGGATACTTTGACGTCCGCACTGCCAATAACTGGTATCAGTTCCTTGGTGTAAGTGCGTAGCTTTATCTGAATCGGGCTCAGCTTGGGTCTTTGTGCTTTGTTGTTGCCCCACAGCCTTTCAAATGCCTTCTGGCTCATAATTGACTGACTCGCCTCCGTGTCCAGCTCCATGGATACAGGAACGCCATTTAATTTGACTTTTATCATCATGAGAGGACTTTTTGTGGAGAAGGTGTGCTCCCTCAGGCTGAGTTGCCTCTCTAGCTTGTCCTTTGTGATCCACGCTGGATCGGGACTCTTCTGCTGACTCTACTGCCACATGGTGAGTCGCAGTACATTTGCACATTCGCTGGAGGTGGCCCCTTGTTCTGCAGCTTTTGCACGCATAGTCTTTAAATTGACATTGATGGGCCCCATGATTACCCCTGCAACGCCAGCATTGTGTTAATAATTTCACATTAACACCCCTTGGCGGCCTAGCAGCAGGCATGTAGGCTCTGCTCTGTACAGTTCTTATTAGTTCAACAGTTCTGCCTGAAATCGGCATTATTTTATGTACAGTACTTGCCAGTGAGCTCTGATTCTGGTAGGAAGTCATCTGTATGGTATCGTGACTCAAGGACATCAAGGCCTGGCTTATGGTGATGGCCTTCTTCAGGTCAACGGTTTCCGCAGCCAGTAGCTTGCGAAGGATATCCTCGTGGCCTATGCCCATCACAAAAGCATCTCGCAACGCAACATTCAAAAATCACGTGAATTCACAGGGTCTTAAGTCGGCGACATACTTCGCCACGTCCTGGCCCTCCGGGCGGCGGTTTGTGTAGAAGCGATACCTGGCCATTAAGATGCTCTTCGTTGGTTTGAGGTGTTCCCGAATCAGCATGTGCAGCTCTGCATATGACTTCTCCGTTGGTTTCACTGGTGCAAGCAGATCCCTGATGAGGCCGTAGACCGTGGACCCGCAGCTGGTCAAAAGAATCCGTAGACCGTGGACCCGCAGCTGGTCAAAAGAATCCGTAGACCATAGACCCGCAGCTGGTCAAAAGAATCGTCCTGCATTTTCCTTCCAGTGGCCATGAAGTGCTGGTCAAGCCGCTCGATAAAGGCTTCCCAATCTTCACCCTCTGCATACTTTCCTAAAACACTCATGGCAGCCATGACTGTGTAAAAGTTTGTGATCTGTAACTCGTCGCCAGTTATTATGTCTGCAATTACCATCGAATAACTCCACGAGGCTTTGTACTGTGAGTAAGAGCTGTGTAACTTCAGTCCATTTAATACGACTGTAAAGTGAGGGACAGCATGGCTGACCGCCTTTTATATGCCCCTGCACACCTGGGCAGGTAACCCTTGGGGCCTCCAACAGCAGCGCCCTCAGGTGGTACATTGTACATAGTTACATAGTGAATACAAAGAGTTTGCATACATGACAAGAGGAGGCTCGTATGGAGCATAAACACCAGCATAGATCAGTTGGGCCAAATGGCCTGTTTCTTTGCAGTAAGTACTTTGTAACTTAGTAATTTTGATATTTCTATTCATGCAAAGCATGGCCAATGGAAAAGTGCAGATTTTGTGTGGTACACTAGCTTTTAGTCTACCCTAGGAAATATGCCAATTGTGATTTGCTGTAACACATTGAGAGAGCTATCTAGTGCTCATTGTACTATTCAGTAATTAAAATGCCTCTGGACAGTGCAAGCCATTACTTTTGTATGTTTGATTTTGTTTCCTCACCTCTTCAATGGCTTTTGTATCTATGCAGCATTTAGTGCACAAAGTACTGGCGAAACATGGCAGTTGGGGTTTCATTTCCATGGGTAGCACCTGCTTAACCCATTTGTGTAAAATACATTTTGCGCTATTAAAACACAAACATTAACCTGTATTTTTAAATGATTTAACAACTCCCTTAAAATTATCACGCAAACAGATTAAGCAGAGCAACTTAAACCCCAATATTTTATTTGAATGTTGCTTCATAGCTTTGTGCCACAAATAGTTACATCGAATTACATTGAGTCTACAGCACAGAAATGAGTCATTTGGCCCAACTGGTCGATGCCAGCACCTCAGATGCCTCTTTCCACCGGTGATAGCTTTTTTCTTTGTGAAACCAGTCACTCATTATCCGCCATACTCAGGATAACTTCCAGGTTTCTGGGTTGGTGAGAGTCTGGACTTGGATTACCAGGTAATGGGTTCCAGACTGCTGGTTTGCAATTAATTAGAGAATCACATACATTTCAGCATAGAAGGAGGCTATTGACCCGCTGAACTTATGTCACTGCTTGCTCCACATTGGGCCAATCCCATTTTCCTGCACCCTTTAATTTGTTACGTCTTCAAATGTTTAACTAACTCCCTCTTAAATGTTGCAGTTTCAATAGCCACTGATGCTAATACCTTCCATATGCTAATAAAGCCATGTCTGAAACCATTTTTTTGAACTTTCCCTCCATATGCTTCGAGTACCAATGCTAAGTTTATGTCCCCTTGTTACTGATTCACCAATCAGAAATAATGGGGACAACTTTAATCTAACCCGCCATCGGGAAACTAGTTTTATACCCCCGACCAATTTTAATCGCCATTGAAGTCAATGGGTAGGTGTAAAGCCGGTGTTCCACCAGATGACGTGGGTTCCCCTCCCGGCCAGTTAAACTAAAATTAACCCTGGTCACTCATCATCCCTGTGCTTGCTGACCTACATTGGCTCTCAGACCGGAAATGCCTCAGATTTAAAATTCTCATCCTTGTTTTCAAATCCCTCCATGACCTCACCCCACCCTATTCTGTAACCTGCTCCAGCTGTACCACAACCCTCCGAGTTAACAAAAATGTTTCAAAATTTTGTACACCTCTATTAGATCCCCTTTCATGCAGATGCTCCATTTACTTTCCAGTACTTTAGATGGCGCTGCAACCTAGGAGGGTGTGTCCAGCTGGAGAAAGATACCGTTATCTTTCCTGGCGGTATCTGGACAGAGCAGCTTGCTCCTGCCTGGACAGGCCAGCTATTTGGTCTCTCACGTGCTGGGCTGTATGGACTTTTCCCATTTTAAAGTTGCGAATCACAAATTTGGAAACAAATGAGTACATGTAAGCATGCAGATGTTTTTATGTCACTCGGAATTCTTCCCTGCAAAAAAACCTGCATATCTTGGAAAATACAAAGTATATAAAGTTAGGCATCATTCTGTGATCACGTGCTACGTGAGTACTTGTCGTAATCCCTTGAGTGTAGAAAACTCAGCGGTGATTTAATTGAGATGTTTAAAATTATAAAATAATTCAATAGGGTAGGTAAATGCTGGTGGGGGGAAATCCAGAACAAGAGGGCATCATCTTAAAATTAGAGCTAGGCCAATCAGGAGCAAAACCGGGAAACTTTTTTACACAAAGGCTGCCAGTATCCTAAATCGAATCAAGTCCTGATCACCCATCATCCCCGTGCTTGCTGACCTACATTGGCTCCCGGACCGGAAATGCCTCAAATTTAAAATTCTCATCCTTGTTTTCAAATCCCTCCAACACCTTGCCCCATCCTATCTCTGTAACCTCCTGCAGCTGTACTACAACCCTCCGAGATATCTGCACTCCACCAATTCTGGCCTCTTGCATATCCCTGATTTTAATTGCTCCACCATTGGCAGCCGTGTCTTCAGTTGCCTGGGCCCTAAGCTCTGAAATTACCCCCTAAACCTTTCCGCCTCTCTCTCCACCTTTGACACTCCTTATAACCTAAGGATATTGGGACAATTGGAGCATCAAGACTGAGATCGATAGATTTTTGTCATGTAAGATTTTGTTACGGAGCAAGAGTAGTAAATAAAGTTAAGCTACAGATCAGCCATGATCAAATTGAATGATGGAACAGGCTTGAGGGGCTGAATGGCCTACTCCTGTTCCGATGTTCCTAGATAGTTTAGCCCCAATTCCCTGGCCCACAGCTCCAGTCAAACATGGGCACCTGCCTGTTTCAAGGAATCACCCGTTTAGATAGCACAGGCTGCTTTATGTTGACTTTGTTGTATTTCGGATTGTCAGAGACCAGCAAACATGGTAGTAGTAGGGTGGGCAGTGGCTGGAGGCTGTGGAGACTACATCATCATCATCTTCATCATAGGCAGTCCCTCAGAATCGAGGAAGACTTGCTTCCATTCTAAAAATGAGTTCTTAGATGACTGAACTCCAATACGAGAAATACAGTCCCTGTCACAGGTGGGACAGGCAGTCGTTAAGGGAAAGGGTGGGAGGGACTGGTTTTCCGCACTCTCTTTGCACTGTCTGCGCTTGGTTTCTGCATGCTCTCAGTGATGAGACTCGAGGTGCTCAGCGCCCTCCCGAATGCACTTTGTCTACTTAGGGCGGTCTTTGGCCAGGGACTCTCAGGTGTCGGTGGGGATGTTGCAGCTTATCAAGGAGGCTTTGAGGGTGTCCTTGAAACGTTTCCTCTGCCCACCTTGGGCTCATTTGCCGTGAAGGAGTTCCGAGTTGAGCGCTTGCTTTGGGAGTCACTCAGGCATGCGAACAATGTGGCCTGCCCAGCGGAGCTGATCGAATGCTGGGGATGTTGGCCTGGTCGAGGATGCTAACGTTGGTGCGTCTATCCTCCCAGGGGATTTGCAGGATCTTGCGGGAGACAGCGCTGGTGGTACTTCTCCAGTGCTTTGAGGCGTCTACTGTATATAGTCCATAGGCTAGAACCTCCACTTTTTTTGCATGCTTAACGCCCACTTACCGCCCATTTTACCGCTGAAATGACGTATAATGCCCAGATATTGCCCATTTTGGCACAAAATGGAAAATGATGGGCATTTTTAGGAAACTTATCGCCAAGCGTTACTTTCCCCATGTGCTTATCGCCGGGAAAAAATATTACCGCCTGCCCACTTTTTTGGGACAGGATCATCAGATTGGGCGAAATCAACGCTCATAATATCACCCAGCGTTAATTTCCGCGCTGATTTAATGTCGAGATTCAATAATACCGCCCGCCCACTTTTTTTGTCGTAAAGAGCATATTTACCAAAACTAGCAGCCATGAGATCACCCAGCGTCAATTTCACTATCTCGCACACTTATCGGCCACAATATCACTCGCCCCAAAAAAACGGCCAGAAAAAGTGGAACTAACCAGAACTAATCATAGCATTATGGATGCCATGTTCTAGATCACATGTCGCATCCTTTAAAAGGCTGCTGTGCTTCAACCTCGGTGGAGTTTGGATGTACTCTGCAGGCTGTTGGAGTTGATGTGAACATCTCTACAAACATCTTGACCATACTGTGACCGATTGGAATTGAATAGGTGTCTTCGTCGGGACATTCCTTGTTTGTGACCAAACGGTGGAAAACAGAGAGCTACTGCAAAGGTGCCTGTCCTTTCTCACCCTCTCTTGGTGACCAATTACATGCAGCAAACTCGAGATCACCTAAGGTACGCTCCACTGCATTATGTGCCCAATGTAAGATGTGACAGACTGATGAGGAAGACCAGACGTTACACCCCCCACAAGTACAAGGAGAAGCTAGATGTAGTCCTTACTACTAGGGGGATCAAGGGGTATGGCGAGAAAGCAGGAATGGGGTACTGAGGTTGCATGTTCAGCCATGAACTCATTGAATGGCAATGCAGGCTCGAAGGGCCGAATGGCCTACTCCTGCACCTATTTTCTATGTTTCTATGTCTATGTTTCTAAGCATTCTTACCTCAACTTGCCTGACACCACCTGCCTTTGGAGACTGCGCTTCCACGAAGAGATTATCACTGAGGTATGCCAGCTGATAAGGGGAGATCTGCAGCCTGCCAGCACCATCAGTACTGCACTGTCCGACGAGGTCAAAGTCACAGTGGCACTGTCGTTCTCCGACTCAGGTTCTTTTCAGGCCGCAGCTGGAGACATTTGTGGACTTTCTCAGCATGCCACACAGCGCTGCATTAGACAGGTCACTGAAGCCCTGTACGCACGCAGGAGGGACTTGATCAGCTTCCCTATGACCAGGGAGGCATAGAGTGAGAGGGCTCTAAGATTCTCCAGAATTGCAAACTTCCCTAAGGTGCAGCGAGCAATAGACTGTACGCACATCGCGATGCGGGCACCTTTTTAGGGTGCAGAGGTTTTCAGGAACTGCAAGGGATTCCACTCCCTGAATGTCCAACTGGTTGGTTGACCACCAGAAAATTATAATGGCAGTGAATGCTAAATTTCCGGGCAGCATCCATGAAGCTCACATCCTGCATGAGAGCACTGTATCTGACTTGTTTAACAATGAGCCACAAGGTCAATGCTGGATGCTTGGGGCCAAAGATATGGCCTCGCCACCTGGCTGATGACCCCCCCTGCATGACACCCACACCGAAACCGAGAGGCGATACAACGAGAGCCACAGAGCAACTCGTAATATCGTGGAGAAAACCATTGGAGTGCTGAAGCAGTGCTTTAGATGCCTGGACCACTCAGGAGGCGAACTCCAATACCACCCTGAGCAGGTAGCTCAATTCGTGGTGGTGTGCTCCATGTTGCACAACTTGACTATCAGGAGGGGGCAAGAATTGCCTGTTGCGTCTGACAGTCCACCTCGCCAGAGAGAGGTTAGAGGAGGACGAGGAGACGGTCGCTGACATCAGCCCAGACGATCAGGCTGATGCTGAAACCATGCCCCCGCCCCCCTGTAGACCACATGAAAGGGCCCATGGTGGCAAGATAGCTACAAGAGCCTGACGTCAGGAGCTCATCAATGATCGATTTGCCTGAAAGAACGTTGGTGTTATTTACAAGGCTGACAAACTGCTGGGTGTACAGGTGATACAACAATGGTGGGCATCACCTTGCTGACAGTTAAAGTTTAAGTTGATTGAAGTTAAGTGTAACTATACCCTTTGATGTTAAGGAATCATGAGCATGTAACGGTGCAGCCATCTGAGCCAAGGCGCTACAAGGTTCTGTTAAATTAAAAACATTTAAACCGAACATTAGTCTGAAATCATCAGTATTTCTGTACTAACCAACCTTCATCCCCCCCCCCCCAACCCCCCGGGCTGCTTCTCCCCACCTCTACCTCTTCCGCTTCCCCTCCTGACTCCAAGTCGCCTGGCCGAGGAGCTCCTCAGTCGATGCTTCATTGGCGGGGGGCGGGGTGAGGGAATGCGGGGGTGACACGGCCAAAACACTGCTTGGACGGATATGGGAGAGGACGGTCCTGAGGTGGGAACATGCTCCGAGCCAGAAGCAAGATGTTGCTGCTGGCTCTCATGTGTGGTTGGCAATGGGGGTGCGGCACCTTGGGGTGCCGCGCTCCGGGACCACTGGGAGACCTCTGCCACTAATGTTCCTGGCTACCAGCTCCAGGGCCTCCTCCATCCCTTCCATGTTATATCTTATTTGTTGGTGCGATGATGGAGCCCTGCTTGACCCCAGTCCAGACGTGGATTGGATCCGTTGGTCAGAATCATGGCTTGCATGTCGTTGTGGAGCAGGTGGGGGATGGTGACAAACTTTTGGGAGCAACCAAAATGGACGAGGACGCTCCATAGTCCCTCACGGTTGACAGTGCCAAAGGCCTTTGTGAGGTCAAAGAAGGCCATGTACAAGGGTTGGTGCTGTTCACTGCATTTCTCTTGCAGTTGGCGTGTGGTGAAGATCATGTCCATTGTACCCCTTAATGGACGGAATCCACATTGTGACTCTGGGAGGAGCTCTTCAGCCACAGGGAGAAGACAATTGAGGAGGATTTTTGCGATGACCTTCCCAGTGGCTAACAGCAGGGAGATTCCTCTGTAGTTGCCGCAGTCGGACTTGCCCCCTTTTTTAAAGATGGTCACGATCACGGCATCTTTGAGAACTCCCGGCACGCTCTCCTCCTTCCAGATAAGAGGGATGAGGTCATGCATTCATGCCAATAGTGCTTCTCTGCCATATTTTAGTGCCTCAGTGGGGATTCTATATGCTGCTGATGTCTTGTTCTTGGAGCTGATGGATGGCCTTTTCTACCTCATGCAGGGCTGGGGTTTTGATGAGTTAGTGGTGGATAGCATGCTGCGGGATGGAGTTGAGGTCACTTATGTCGAAGGCAGAGTCTTGGTTAAGTAGATCTTCGAAGTGCTCCTTCTAGCGGGCCCTGACTGCCTCAGTGTCCTTAATGAGTGCCTCTCTGTTCTTGGCCAGCAGGGTGGTGGGGCCTTAGGTACTTGGGCCATAGGTGGACTTAACTGTGGTAAAGAATTCTCACACGTCATGGTTGTCGGCCAGCTGCTGGATCTCCTGTGCTTTCTCCACCCACCATCTATTCTTTAAGTCGCGGGTTTTTTGTTGGACCTCGGTCTTCAGCCAGCTGTAGAGTTGCTTTGCTGCTCCCGAGTTGGGTTGTTGCTTTAGGTTCAGAAATGCCTTGCGCTTGCGGCTTATTAGCTCCTGGACCTCCTGCTCGTTCTCATCAAACCAGTCTTGGTGTTTCTTGGTTGAGTGACTGAGCATCTCTTCGCAGGTACTGGTTATGGTGGCCTTGAGGGGAGACCAGGCGCTGTGGGCATTCTGGGTCTTGGGGTCATCGAGGATCGCCTGGTTGGCAGTGAGGTGCTTGCTGTATAGGGCTTTCTTAACTGGGTCTTTGAGTGCCCTGGCGTTGATTTTTCTGCGGCATTGTTTCTGTTGCCTTCGCTGCTTTGGGGCTATATTGATGTAATGACAGAGTGGATTAGGCGGTGGTCCGTCCAGCAGTCGTTGGCTCCTGTTATGGCGCGGGTGATGCGCATGTCCTTGCAATCCCTTGCTCGGATGATGACATAGTCGAGCAGCTGCCAGTGCTTGGAGCGAGGGTGTTGCCACGATGCCTCTGACGGAACAAAGTGTTGGTGATGACAATCACATGACCTTATTGAATGGCGGAACAAGTTTGAGGGGCCAGCTGGCCTACTTCTGCTCCTATTTCTTATGTTCTTATGTTCTAAATGTCCTGCTACTACTTCCTTAATAATGGACTCCAACATTTTCCCAATGACAGATGTTAGGCTAACTGGTCTATAGTTTTCTGCTTTCTGTCTCCCTCCTTTCTTGAATAGGGTCATTACATTTGCGGTTTTCCAATCCAGGGAATTTTGGGACCTCTCCAAAATCCAGGGAATTTTGATAGATTACAACCAATGCATCCACTATCTCTGCAGCCACTTCTTTTACGACCCTAAGATGCAGGCCATCAGGCCCAGGAGACTTGTCTACCATTAGTCCCATTAGTTTGTCTTGTACTTTTTCTCTACTGATCGTGATTGTTTTAAGTTCCCCCTCCCTATAGCCCCTTGATTATCTATTATTATTGGGATGCTTTTAGTGTCTTCTACAATGAAGACCAATACAAAATATTTGTTCAAAGTCTCTGCTATTTCCCTGTTTTCCATTATTAACCAACATTTACTTTAGCTACTCTCTTCCATTTTATATACCTGTCGAAACTCTTACTGTCTGTTTTTATATTTCATGCTAGGTTACTCTTATAATCTATCTTCTCTCTCTATTATTTTTTTAATCGTCCTTTGCTGTTTTTTTTAAAAATTTCCCAATCCTATTGTCGACCACTAATCTTTGCAACATTGTATGCCTTTATTTTTAATTTGATACCATCCTTAACTTACTTAGTTAGCCAGGGATGGTTCATCCTTCTCTTAGAGTCTTTCTTTCTCACTGGAATATATCTTTGCTGAGAGTTATGAAACAGCTCCTTAAATATCTGACACTGCTTATCTACCGTCTTACCATTTAATCTGTTTTCCCAGTCCACTTTAGCCAACTCTGTCTTCATACCTTTGTAATTGCCTTTATTTAAGTTCTGGACACTAGTTTGAGACCCAAGCTTCTCACCCTTGATCTGAATTTACCAGATCTACAATAGCCTGCTCCCTGGTTGGTTCCACAACATATTGTTCTAAGAAATCATCCCGGATACACTCTATGAACTCATCCTCAGGGCTACCTTTTCCAATTTGATTTATCCAATCTATATGAAGATTAAAACTGCCCATGATTATTGCCGTACCTTTCTTGCAAGCCTCTAGTATTTCTTGATTTATACTTTGTCCTACCTCTGTCATACTATGTGCCTACCTCTCTCCTCATTCTCAGTCAGACATGTGCAGTGAGTTATATTTACTAAGTGTGCTTTATTCCATTTATCTTCCTGCAGCTGGAGCCAATTGGATACAAGCAAAATTACAACAATTTCACCCATGACCGAACCAAGCTGAAATGTCCTAGCTCTGTAAGTAAAGTGGCTTTATAAACTGGCTTATAAACTTGATTGGCAACTACTCTAGAATCGGTTTAGAACTACTTCTAGTTCACTCATGTATAGTATCGGTTCACAACTTCTAGTTCACACTTTGGCCGCGATTTCCCCTACAGTCTGTCAAAAAAAAAAATTCCCACCCGACCCGCCACCAAATGCACCCACTAACTGCCCCCCCCCGAAAAATTCCCCCCATAGTGTGCAACATAACGCACCATGAAATGCATTGCCATTATTTTACTGATTAAAACATGAGCACACACCATAGCTCATTGAACATTGGTTCTACCAGTTGCTGGTGCAGAGTTTCAACAACAGCAATTGGCTTCTCTGCAGCTGTAGGTCTGAAGCCCAGATATGTGAGCACCCGATTACATACCCAGCAGCCAGCTAATGCTTCCCTTTGCTGTCATTTCACGTGTCAGGATTTCCTCATCAGCCACACAATGGACATTTGCCTTCAATGTGGTCTCCCCACTACACCTTAGGAACAGAACATGTTAAAAGGTTGTAACACAGATCAGGTTTCAGATAACTTTCAGAAGCCTTTTGTGCTTCACTCCCATGCTTTCAGTTGTCATCTGAACCCCAAGGACAAGTTACAGCTCTTTTATTTATTAAAATTATTTCTAACTACTGTTCAGTCAAACCAAATCACTTCAGTATGAATAGTGTAGTATCACACATAGTCGTTTTTTAAAATTCCTTCAAGAGATGTGGGTGTTTCTGGCAACACCAACATTTAGTGCCCATCCCTATTTGCCCTTGAGAAGATGGTGGTGAGCCGTCTTCTTGAACCGCTGCAGTCCGTGTGGTGTGAAGGTACCCCCACAGTGCTGTTAGGGGGTTCCAGGATTTTGACTTGGCGATGAAGAGGGAACGGCGATATACTTCTAAGTCAGGATGGTGTGTGACTTGGAGGGGAATGTGGAGGTGGTATTCCCATGTGAGTGCTGTCCTAGTCCTTCTAGGTGGTAGAGGTCGTGGGTTTGGGAGATGCTGCCGAAGAAGCCTTGGCGAGTTGCTGCATTGCTTCTTGAAGATAGTACGTACTTACTGCAGCCACAGTGCCGTCGGTGGTGGAGGGAGTGAATGTTTAAGGTGGTGGATGGGGGAGCCAATCAAGTACACTGCTTTGTCCTAGATGGTGTCAAGCTTCGAGAGTGTTGTTGGAATTGCACTCATCCAGGCAAGTGAAGAGTATATCATAGAATCATAGGAATTTACAGCACGGAAGGAGGCCATTTTGGCCCATCGTGTCCGCGCCAGCTGACAAAGAACTATCCAGCCTAATCCCACTTTCCAGCTCTTGGTCCATAGCCTTGTAGGTTATGGTACTTCAAGTGCATATCCAGGTACTTTTTAAATGTGGTGAGGGTTTCTGTCTCTACCATCCTTTCAGGCAGTGAGTTCCAGACCCCCACCCTCTGGGTGAAAACATTTCCCCTCAAATCCCCTCTAAACCTCCTACTAATCACTTTAAATCTATGCCCACTGGTTGTTGACTTCTCTGCTAAGGGAAATAGGTCCTTCCTATCCACCCTAGCTAGGCCCCTCATAAATAAGTTCACCCCTCAGCCTCCTCTGTTCCAAAGAAAACAATCCCAGCCTATCCAATCTTTCCTGCAAACTTCTTAATCATATCCCCTACATTCAAGTCTAAATCATTGATATATACCACTAAAAGCAAGGGACCTTGTACTGAGTGCAGCGAAACCCCACTGGAAACAGCCTTCCAGTCACAAAAACACCCATCGACCATTACCCTTTGCTTCCTGCCTCTGAGCCAATTTTGGATCCAACTTGCCACTTTGCCCTGGATCCCATGGGCTTTTACTTTCGTGACCAGTCTGCCATGTGAGACCTTATCAAAAGCCTTGCTAAAATCCATATAGACTACATCAAACTCACTGCCCTCATCGACTCTCCTCATTACCTTCTCAAAAAATTCAGTCAGGTTAATCAGACATGATCTTCCCTTAACAAATCCATACTGACTGTCCTTGATTAATCTGTCTAAATAAAGATTTATCCTGATCCTCAGAATGTTTGCAATAATTTTCCCACCACCGAGGTTAGGCTAACTGGCCTGTAATTACTCGGTCTATCCTTTTTTCCCTTTTTAAACAACGGTAAAACGTTAGCAGTCCTCCAGTCCTCTGGCACCACACCTGTAGCCAGAGAGGATTGGAAAATGATGGTAAGAGCCTCTGCTATTTCTTCTCTTGCATCCCTTAACAGCCTGGGATACATTTCATCCGGGCCTGCAGATGGAACCACTTTTAAAGATGCTAAACCCCATATTACATCCTCTCTCACTATGTTTATTTAATCTACTATTTCACACACCTCCTCCCTGATTGCAACGTCTGCATCGCCCCTCTCTTTTGTGAAATCAGACGCAAAGTATTCATTAAGAACCATACCCACGTCTTCCGCTTCCACACACAGATTACCTTTATGGTCTCTAATAGGCCCTCTAATTGGAGTATTCCATCACACTCCTGATTTGTGCCTTGTAGATGGTGGAAAGGCTTTGGGGGGTCAGGAGGTGAGACACTCGTCGCAGCCTCTGACCTGCTCTTGTTGCCACAGTATTTATGTGGCTGATCTAGTTAAATTCCTGGTCAATGTTGACCCCCTAGGATGTTGATGGTGGAGGATTCTGTGATGGTAATGCCGTTGAATGTCAAGGGAGGTGGTTAGACTCTCGCTTGTTGGAGATAGTCATTGCCTGGCACTTGTGTGGCGTGAATGATACTTGCCACTTATCAGCCCAAGCCTGAATGTCATCCAGACCTTGCTGTAAGTGGGCATGGACTACTTCATTATCTGAGGAGTTGCAAATAGCACTGAACACTGTGCAGTCATCAGTGAACATCCCCACTTCTGACCTTATGGTGGGGGGGGGGGAAGGTCATCGATGAAGCAGCTAAAGATGGTTGGGTCTAGGACATGGCCCTGAGGAACTCCTGCAGCGATGTCCTGGGGCTGTGATGATTGACCTTCAACCACCACAACTATTTTTCTTTGTGCTAGGTATGACTCCAGCCAGTAGAGAGTTTTTCCCCTGATTCCCATTGATTTCAGTTTTACTAGGGCCCCTTGGTCAAATGCTGCCTTGATGTTAAGGGCAGTCACTATCACCTAACCTGCTAGTTACAGCATGGAAATAGGCCTTTCAGCCCAACCAGTCCATGTTGGTGTTTACCCGCCACGTGAACAAACAGTCCTCATCACATTCACCCACCCTGTCCCCATATCCCGTCATCCCTTTTCCTGCATCTATCTATCCAATCTAATCTTCAATGTTGACATAATTTCTGCCTCAACCACTGTCCTTGGAAGTGCATTTCTCAGCCTCTCAACTCTCTGTGTGAAGAAGTTTCTCCTGCCTTCGGATCTAAATCTCTTACATTTAATCTTATATCCATGGCCCACTCAACGACTGGAAACATTCTGCCTCTAGCTACGCTATCATACCCTTCGATAATTTTAGACACTCCTATCTCATGGCCACGTAATCTGCATTGTTCTAATGAAAAAAGCCCTATTTAAGAGCATGACATTGATTTTATTCTAAAACATCATGGAAAATTTTTGTGAGTATATTTTTCTCTGTACTAAAGGGTAAATGATGCATATCTAAATTCTGATTCTACTGCAAGGAATTGTTATTCAAATATTAAGTACATATGCAACCTCCCGATACAGATAGACCAAGATATAAAGTATTATTTTAATGTCACACCGAGACTATGTGCTCCAGCTCTCTATAACACAAGCCTTTAATGGGCAGTTGCCCTCATCAGGTAATGGATTATATAACCTCACAACCGTATGCAACAATAACTCAATTACAAAAATAAATGTAATGTAATAGAGTTATCCAAATCACTTATATTTGTTTTCTCTAGGAGGCACCTTATGTGTTCACACGTAGAAACAGTGCAGTACAACCAGAAGACACCTCCAGAAATCCTACACCAACAACAGTGACCACTACAGCTCATGCAGTGCCTGTGGCGGAGCAAAAGGTTTGGGCTGCTGTTCTAATAACCATTGCTGGAATGATCGTAGGGGCAGCGCTGGTCCTGGCCATTGCAAAGCTGACATCACGGAAATACAGAAAGCAGCATGAAAAACCACTTGAATTAAATGGAAGTAAACTATAAAAAAATTGGAAAAAAAATTAAAAACTGTTTACTTGGTGTTTTACTGGAAAAATACATAGCAGTATAGTAACAGTTGAGGTAGCAGAAGGCCTTTCGGTCCATCGAACACACCCATCCACTATATTCCCTTGGGGCTTTTCTAATAACACTGGTTCCCATTTGTTGACAAGAATCTGTCTAGTTCCTCCTTTTAAACCCATGTTTTCTTGTTCCATCACCCACCTGTTCCACATGCTTACCACCCTTTGAGTAAAATAGCTCCTCCTGCATTTCCTATTTTCATTTTATCGTCCTTAATTTATAAATATGACCCATTGGTGGCTGGATTTTCGAGCAGCTTGACCCTCCGCGGCGAAAACCCGGTCACGATCCTTGGTTCCTTGTTTGCGGCGGTGCCGCCAGGGAGAGCTGCGCCGGAAGTATAATGACTTGGATTGCGTTACCATCCGAGTTTCGGCATTCACCCAATCCGTGACGCCAGATAAAACCTTGCGGTGCAGCCCTGCCAGCAGCGGTAAGTTGGAAAACCTGAAAAAAAAAGTAAGTTACAGTTTGTATTTTTTAATTTTTTTGCAGCGATTTGTTAGGTAAAGGTCTTGGTAACCTTTTTTTAAAAAAAATTCTCTTCCCATCATCATAGGCAGTCCCTCGTAATCGAGGAAGACTTGTTTCCACTCTAAGAGTGAGTTCTCAGGTGATTACAATCTCTGTCACAGGTGGGACAGACAGTGGTTGAAGGAAAGGGTGGGTGGGACTGGTTTGGCGCACGTTCGTCTGCTGCCTGCGCTTGGTTTCTGTATGCTCTCGGCGATGAGACTCGAGGTGCTCAGCGCCCTCCCGGATGCACTTCCTCCACTTAGGGCAATTTTTGACCAGGGACTCCCAGGTGTCGATGGGGATGTTGCATTTTATCAAGGAGGCTTTGAGGGTGTCCTTGAAACATTTTCTCTGCCCACCTGGGGCTCGCTTGCCGTGCCGGAGTTCTGAGTAGAGCGCCTGCTTTGGGAGTCTTGTGTCAGGCATGCGAACAATGTGGCCTGCCCAGCGGAGCTGGTCGAGTGTGGTCAGTGCTTCGATGCTGGGGATGTTGGCCTGATCGAGGACACTACCGTTGGTGCATCTGTCCTCCCAGGGGATTTTCAGGATCTTGCGGAGACATCATTGGTGGTATTTCTCCAGCGATTTGAGGTGTCTACTGTATATGGTCCATGTCTCTGAGCCATACAGAAAGGCGGGTATCTCCACAGCCCTGTAGACCATGAGCTTGGTGGCAGATTTGAGAGCCTGATCGTCGAACACTCTTTTCCTCAGGCAGCCGAAGGCTTCGCTGGCGCACTGGAGGTGGTGTTGAATCTCATCGTCGATGTCTGCCCTTGCTGATAATAGGCTCCTGAGGTATGGAAAGTGGTCCAGGTTGTCAAGGCGTCTCTCACAGCGCTCCCGGCCCCGCATTAAAGTAGGCGAGGATCGCGTTTTTGTATTCCAAATAATTCTGGAACGCTTCTCTTTGCGATGTGCCACACCAAGTACCGAAAGTTAAGCTGTAAATCGGTAACACAGCAAAAACGGTAATTTTCACGTATCGCTTACGTTTTCGCCCAAAAATGAAGAAACCTGAAAATCCAGCCCCTTAAACTCAGTACACGGCAGGAAAGCTTACTTGGATCCAATTTTTCCAAACCTTTCATAATTTGAAACACTTCTATTAGATCCCTTCTGTTTTCTCTTTTCATGAGTGAAAAGACCCAGGATGTTCAATCTCTCCTCACGTTGTTCTGTTACATTCTGGGATTAACCGTGTAGCTCTTCTCTGTACCCTTTCCAATCACTGAACATCCTTTTTGAAATAGTGAGACCAAAACTGCTCTCAGTGCTCCAGTTGTGGTCGGCCAGGGCCAAATACAGTTTTAAAATTACCTCTCTGGATTTACATGTTCTACCCCTTACTATGCAGTCCAACATTCAGTTTACTTTTTTAGCAGCCCAGGATCATTATGCTGACAGTGTCAATGACCTGACAACTAAAACCCCAAGAACTCTCTCCTGCTCCGATACCTCAAGTGCAATCCCCTTTTAGCTCGTAATCCACATCAATCTTCCCTCTGCCAAATCTCATAACCTTACATTTCTCTGCATATTCCCTGCCCACTGGTCGAGCTTGTCTCATAATTTGGTCTGTTCTGAGGGAGAGTTTTATTAGCCCTTTTTCAGGAGCGAATTAAGGACTATTTTGGTCAATGTTAAGTTATTTTCCTGCCTTCCTTCCACATCCATTTTGCATGTCGTAGTGTTAATTTCCTTGCCGTCACATTTTCACCCGAAAAAAAGGCAGAAAAGGGTATGAGATTTGGTTCTACTCACTTTGCACAGATCAAGAAGTCAACTGATTTTCCTGTGGAGAGCTGTTCCTGCCAGTCAGAGCTCCTGCCTGAAGCAGGAGAGAATTCCCTTTGCACGTTAAATAAAGGGGCGTGTCAGGGCGTTGTGCCATTTATTTGTCCTGCAGGGTTGTGAAACCAAGTTCCCAACATGCACATGGAAACTTGGTGAGAAGGAACATTAATTCATCCTCCTATATCCCTCCACTCAACCCTGTTCTCCAGTTAACAGGTCCTCTGCTCCACAGCACAGGGACTGTGACGTCAGAATGGAAGGAGAATCGCTATGGAGTTATTAAGAAGTTAATAGTTCATAGTCTCAAAATTGCTAAATATACGACCGATTTCTTGATGGGACTATCCAGGGACTGGCAGGTGCAGTCATGTCTTATCGTTTACACATCACAAACTACATCATGCTGCCTCTTCCCATTTGGTTTCTTTATCAAGGAAGCAATCTTCTTCCAGATTTTGAAGTAAATAGCAAATAATATACTTGACCTTGATCGATGACTTTCAGTTTCAACCTTCATTTGTTCGGCCTATCCTCAAATTCCTAGTACAGTGAATGTGGCCATCAGTTCTGTAAAGCTGGAACCAATACTTGGAACCTGAGCGACACGACTTCATTCTTAGAGTTTGCTAAGTAAGCAAAATAAAATTATTTTATTTTTTTATTTGATGAAAATAAATGGTACCATTCTCATTCTGTGCCTAAGTCGCAGGTCTTCAGTGGTTTAAGCATAATATTGTCTTCGTTTACATAATTCTTTTTCAACTTTGAAACAACTGTTGATTTTATAATGTAACAATAGTGCAAAACTTTAATGGCCAGCAGGTGGTGCTATTTACTAAGACAAGGTGGATTCATCCTCAACCAAATGAAGCAGGTCAGAGTTTCAAAGCACACATTGACAAGGAACAAACTCAAAATACTGCAGGCCAGACAGCATCTGTAGAGAGAGATAAATCGAGATAACGTTTCAGGCCTGATGAAAAGTCATCGACCCGAAACGTTGGCCTCGATATTTACCGAGGGATGAGTTCGGAGCGGAGTTATGGTCGGGAAACCCAGAAGTACGAGTTTTCCCGAACACCGGGAAGTTTTAACTTGTTTCTCCCGGTTTCCCGCCCGACAGCCAGCCTGATAGTAGGGCGGGAAATCCTGTGGCACAGGGCTGCATCTGCAGAGCAGGTAGGTCTAGTGGTGGTGGAGGATAAGATTGTGGGAGGATCACAGGGGGGCCCGATGATCACGGGGGAGTAGGGGCCCAATCGGGGTCAGACAGCTTGTTGGACCTGAAGGAAGCACTCCTGCTCATCCTGTCCCACATGCAGTGCTGTTTAGGCAATTACCTGGTGGACCCAGCCCTTCGTGTCTCCTTTAACCTGCTGTGCCGACTATGGTTAAAAATAGAAAGCTTGTTAAAATGGAGATGTACAGCCTCCTTAAAAAGGTTTTAGCGACCAGCCCACCTCCTGAGAGCGGACTGGTTGCTCCCCCTTGTCTCACCTGCGTTAAAACCAGAAGTGGGAGGGTTCGAGAAGTGTTGGGTTCCGATTTGAAATTTTTAACATTTTAACTTCCCACCCAACCCGACTGTATTTGGGGGTTAAAATTACCCCGTAATTCTGTTTCTCTCACCACAGAGGCTGAGTGTTTCCAGCATTTTGTCACGAAATTTGCGGTCAGTGGCGAAACAAAGGTGTTCGCCGCTAGCCCTGAAGGAAGCTTTGCACAAAGAACTTACAATCTCTGTTTTCCGACATGTATTTCAAATCAATGGAGTAGAGTGGGGATCCCCTAGTGCGAGCCACTGTGACGTCAATGAGCTGTCTAAGCAGCCAATCAAAACGCAGAATTCTCAGACAGCGAACCAGGAAGCGAGTAAGCTCTTAAAATTCTAACTTTTTAAGAGCAAAACAAAGATTGATGCTCTCACATGGGGAAAAGGCAAGCCTGAAATAAAGATGAACACTTTTAAAAAAAAATTAAAACTTTTTTTTAAGTTTCTTAAAACATTTTATTTTTATTTAAATGGATAAATTTGACAAAGCACAAAATTAAAATTAGTTTTTCAGGCCCATAACCTTTGTTCAGCAGTCAATGCGTTGTTAAAACCTGTTATACCTAATCCTTTTGGGTCTAACCTTTAGTGGGGAATTTAATAGCGTAATTACTGCGGAAGAGCTGAAGTTTTCGTCAGTTTCCCTGATTTGGGTGATTACACTGATTCCCGGCTCTGTGTGGGGTGGGGGTGGCTGGGCACAGTGCAGCCTGTGGAGGAGCAGTGAATGACAAACAGCAACTTCAGGCTTTCTGCATACGCATGGGCTAAACCCCAAAATTGCAGTCAGTTTCAAAGACGAAATGATGGCGAGCGCTGACTGTTCGCCATCATCCAGACCGCAAATTCTGGGCCATTATGTTTCTATTATTGATAAAGACCTTGATTTATTTCAAGGAGAGATTAAATGAATACTAAGTTAATTACATGATAATTAGTTCAAATGAACTTCTAAACCCTGAGAGCCTCGAGTAAATGATCTGAACCCTGAATGTGACTGCTGCTGTAAATACACTGCTGGGATAGAGTTTCCACTTTGGGGGCAATCAGCAATCTGGACGCAAATTGTGCTTGAAATTGCCCTAGTTTTCCGAAGTCAAGACGTAAAATCTTCAATAAACCAGCACAATCTGGCAGTATTTTAGAAGATAATTTGCATTTGAAAATGTTCCTTGATATATTTATGAGTGGTAACCCAGTGGTTTGATTAATACAGCTGAAAATGGTTTATCACAAAAAATAAGCTCTTTTAATACCTAGTCTACCGTGAGTGAGTAACCTGACTTTAAATAACTAAAAATGATTTTTTTTAACTATACAGAACCATTTAATAGTTCCATTGGTGCACAGTAGTCAGTTTTTTCGTAAATTAAATATTTTAAAACTTTTAATAGGTGCCCATGCAGCTAATAAAAGGCTTAATTTTAAGAGCCTCCTCGAAGTCCCGCAAACATGCGCAATTGGCAGAAACTTACCATGCTGATTAATTCGATCTGGGGGTGTGGCCAGTTTTGTGGGCAGGGCTGGCTCCAGCGCGATGTTTTTTAAACCAACACAAAAGATCACGGAAATTCGATTTGAGCCGAACATAACTTGCATTTGAAATTCCTCGATCTTTTGCCAATTTCGGGTGAATTGTGCTGGAAAAACCAGCACAACCTAGCGGAATCTCTACTCCACTATCTATTATTTATATCTTCTACAAGATAGTAATATTACATAGAATTACATAGCAATTACAGCATAGAAATAGGCCATTCGGCCCAACGGGTCTATGCCGGTGTTTATGCTCCACATGAACATATGTCTCATGTGTTTATCTAGCTTCCCCTTAAAGATGAAATCAAAGTTACTTGTGTGATGTGATTTTAATTCGGTGCAGAAACTTTGCAAATCCATTGACGATGAAAGTAAACCATGCCATATGACGTAGAATAGAGAAGCTTTGTGACCTTGTGACGTAGGACCTAACAGTATATTGGATCATCGAACAGGATTCAGGTATTACCAGATTATTTTTAATAGTAGGTTACTGGGAGAAAAAGAACGTATTTATAATCTGCTCTCGCCCTGAAATTAACTCTTACATATAGATTTGTTTTACAATGATATCTTTATTTACATCTCATTGGTCCATGTAGTATAGTAAGATTGGGATTGCTCAGTTCACAAACCTCTGACCCACCTGCTGTATGTACAGTAATAAGCTTTGCCTGTTCTTAGGCCAGCTACTCAGCACAATGTCTGACAAGCAGTAGTGCGTAATGGATGAAGAGGAAAAAAAAACTGAAAACGTTTCACCTCAAACACCACCCTCCCCCTCTTCCCCCACCCCAGCAAATGGTCTGTTGGGGGAGCAAAGACCAGTACTAGTAGTAAATGTGTAGACATGCTGCATCATTTTCCACAACAGTAAACTACTCCAACCCCCATCAGCATACTGTAGCTCTAGCACTGACCTGCTGGAAGGTCTGTATTTCAATCTGCAGCCTGATCACCAACCCAGCACCAAAGCTAACCTCAGCTAGAACAAAGCTGGCCTTGGCCTCATGAAAGGTTTGTATGTCTACCTGTAACCTCCCCTCCGCCTCCCCCACCTCCAACATCAACTGCAACCGCAACTTCAAAAAGGTAGTACGTGATGAACCCATGGAAAATCTACATATCAGTTGCTCCTAACCTATTGTTAGGTATCAATGGATATGGAGCTAAGGTGGGTAAATGGAGTTCAGATGCAGATCAGCCATGATCTAATTGAATGGCGGAGTAGGTGCAAGGGGCTAAATGGCATATTCCTGTTCCTGTTATGTATGTAAACATTCCCAATGTGTAAGACTTGCCACCAGAGGGCGCACCTGTGAGAGACCCAAGGCTCACCTGCACACCCTGGGCAAGCAGGTATAAAAGGCAGTCTACCATGCTGCCTCCGCACTCTGGAGTTACAATAAAGAGACCAAGGTCACAACAGTTTGAGCTTAAGATATACAGTCTTGTGGAGTTATTCTAAACGAGTAATAGATCATGAACTTTCACGCAGTTATGGCTGCCATTGGTATTCTTGAGAGATTTGTTGAGGGTGATGACTGGGAAGCCTTCGTTGAGCGTCTTGACCAGTACTTCATGGCCAACGATCTGCAAAAGGCAGAAACTGCAATCAAGCGCAGGGCGATTCTCTTCACTGTTTGTGGGTCCACGATATATGGCCTCATCAAAAATCTGCTAGCACCGATGAAACTAACGGACAAGACATATGAAGAGTTGTGCATGCTGGTTCGGGAACACCTCAAGCCGAAGGAGAGCATCTTGATGGCCAGGTGTCGCTTTTTTACGCACCACCGCTCCGAGGGCCAGGACGTGGCGAGCTATGTCGCCTTGCAGGACCGTGCGTATTTGCTGGATTTTTGGGGAAGTGTTGCTGGACTTTTTCGTGCTTGGAATTGGGCACGAGGTCATTCTTCGCAAACTGCTGTCTGCCGAATCCCTAGATCTGAGCAAGGCCATCACGACAACCCAGGCTTTTATGTCCACGAACGATGACACTAAACAGATATCATTGCAGCATCGGAACTCACTGGCAAGTACTGTGCATAAAATAACGCCTTCAGCAGGCAGAACTGTATATGGCAGGGCCTACACGCCTGCAGAGGCCAGACCTAGGATGACTCAGAGTCCGCCGTGGGGCGTGAATGCGAATCAATTAGCACCGTGTTGGCCCTGCGGGGGTAATCATCGAGCCCATCAATGTCAACTCAAGCACTACATGTGCAAGGACTGTGAAATAATGGGGCACCTCCAGTGTATGTGGGGCAAGAAGGCACAAAGGCCAAAACTAAGTCCGATCCACACCAAGCTGTGCACTTACACCAAAGAGCTCATACCAGTCATTGGCAGTGCGGCAGTGAAGGTATCGTACAATGGAACAATGCATGATTTACCATTATGGATTGTACCAGGCGATGGCCCAACGCTGTTCGACAGAAGCTGGCTAGGAAAGATCCGATGGAACGACATCTTGGGACGACATCAAAGCACTGTCTTCGGAGGATGACACCTTGTGCGCCCAAGTGTAAAACAAATTCCATCATTATTCGAGCCAGGCATTGGCAACTTCACACATGCCAAAGTGCAGATCCATCTAGTTCCTGATGCATGACCCATTCATCACAAGGCCCGAGCGGTTCCATACATGATACGAGCGAAAGTCGAGATCGAGCTGGACAGATTTCAATGAGAGGGGATCATATCATCAGTCGAGTTCAATGAGTGGGCCAGTCCAATTGTTCCGGTGTTGAAGAGCGATGGGACGGTCAGAATCTGCGGGGACTACAAGGTAACGATCAACCGAGTCTCATAACAGGAACAGTACCCACTACCCAAAGCGGATGACTTGTTTGCAACGCTAACATGGGGGAAGTCGTTCACCAAATTGGATCTAACCTTTGCTTACGTGACCCAGGAGCTGGCTGAACCTTTGAAAAAATTGACGCACATCAACACGCACAGAGGATTGTTCATATACACAGATGTCTCTTTAGGATTCGTTCAGCAGCGGCCATCTTCCAGAGGAACATGGAGAATCTGCTGAAATCGGTTCCACGCACCGTAGTGTTCCAAGATGACATCTTTATCACTGGCCGCAACACCACCACACACTTGCACAACCTGGAAGAGGTTCTCAAGCGACTGGACAGAGTGGGACTCAGGTTGAAATGCTCCATGTGTGTTTTCCTGGCGCCAGAAATCGAATTTCTGGGGAGAAAAATTGCGGCAGACGGCATCAGACCCACAGACTACAAGACGGAGGCCATCAAGAATGCACTCAGACCACAGAATGTGACAGAGCTGCATTCGTTCCTGGGACTCATGAACTATTTTGTTAACTTTCTACCAGGGTTGAGCACTTTTCTGGAACCCTTGCATTTATTGCTATGCAAGGGTGATGACTGGGCTTGGGGTAAAGCTCAAGAGACAGTCTTTAACAAGGCCAGAAACCTGCTATGTTCTAACAAGTTACTTGTATGACCCGTGTAAACGTTTAATACTAGCTTGTGATGCATCTTCGTACGGGATCGGTTTTGTGTTACAGCAAGCCAATGGGTCAAGCAAACTACAACCGGTTGCATATGCATCCAGAAGCTTATCTAAGGCTGAAAGAGCCTACAATATGGTTGAAAAAGAAGCATTTGCATAGCATGCGTATACAGGATTAAGAAATCCGTTCCACCGACGCAAAGACGAAATGTCCATCCATTCGGACTGCCTCCTATGGGGGAATCGTGTAATTTTGCCAAAAAAAGGCAGGGAAACATTTATACGCGACTTTCACAGTACCCACAAGCCGCTCATTTAGTCGTTCTCAGAAAGCAAAGGTATTAACACCAATGCTTTGTCCCGCATCCAACGTTATCTGCGTATGATTGTGTAATCCGCCACAGACCGTACGGAGAAATGTGCGGATGCCCTCAGTCGGCTACCATTGCCCACCACCGGGGTGGAAATGGCGCAACCCGCAGACTTGCTCCTTGTAATGGATGCTTTTGAGAGCGAGGGGTCGCCCATCACGGCTCGCCAGATCAGGACCTGGACTAGCTAGGACCCGGTGCTATCACTAGTAAAAAGCTGTGTCCTCAATGGGAACTGGTCGGCGGTCCCAGGGGAAATGCAAGACAAAATGAAGCAGTTCCACCGACGCAAGGACGAAATGTCCATCCATTCGGACTGCCTTCTATGGGGGAATCGTGTAATTTTGCCCAAAAAAGGCAGGGAAACATGTATACGCGACCTTCACAGTACCCACCCAGGCATAGTCATGATGAAGGCTATCGCCAGGTCGCACATTTGGTGGCCCGACATTGACAAATTGTTATGTTTAGAATAACTCCATAATACTGTATATCTTAAGCTCAAACTGTTGTGACCTTGGTCTCTTTATTGTAACTCCAGAGTGAGGAGACAGCATGGTAGACTGCCTTTTATGCTCGCCCAGGGTGTGCAAGTGACCCTTGGGTCTCCCACAGGTGCACCCCCTCGTGGCAAGTCTTACACATTGGTAATGTTTACATACACAACAGTTCCTATGTTCCTATAATCTTTGCATACACAAACATTATATTGGTGGCACAGCATATGGTAGTCTACTTCTCACTGTGCCTGTATTCCTTTCCAACCAAAGCATAAGGCAGAATTATTGGCAAATTCACTAAATAAGCCTGCAACTCACTCTTACCCCACCCACTTCCAGTTAAACCAGGCCACGTGGAGCAAAAAGGCCTATACAGGACACCAATGAAGAGAGAAGCAGAGATTGTTTAAACATTAATAATTAAAATGATCCACCATATAATTAGAGTCTGCAAAAAATATTTTGTTATTACTTACAATAAGCAGTGTCAGTAATATACCCTTTATTATGAGTAATTGTGGGGATGGGAGTTCTATTATACCATAGTGCATTTACTTTGGAGAGTTTGGTATTGTATTCCTTTCAAGAAAATTAAATGGAAAATTCATTACGGAATCACTGATATTTTAAAACAACAATGTTGTTTCACATGAACACATGACATGACACATTATTCCATTCTATGTTATATGGTGTATCACATATATATGTGACTTGACACATTATTCTGCACTATACTAAAGATGAGTCTTTCAGTAGATTTACAGCCTACAGCATATATGGTACATTTTACGATCCCATAGTCCCAATGGGGAGCTAATCTAACAGGGAATGCAGCTTGGAGAATTGGGGCTATAGTGTTGTAGCCCCATCAGTGACTTGTGCTCCATTTGAGTTTAGCTGAAGACATGGCCGCCAATGGTGGAGGTAAAAAATCGAGAATGCGGAAGAGACCAGAATTGGAGGAACGGAGAGATCTCAGAGGGTTGTAGGGCTGGAGGAGTTTACAGAGATAGGAAGGGGAGAGGTCATGGAAGAAATTGAAAACAAGGATGAGAATTTTTAAATCGAGAAGTCGAGACTTAGTCTTGCAGAACTTCACTGAGCCCTGGAAAATGTAGTAGTGTGAATAAAACTTTTAGGGCGTTCATTACATTTCAGTGTCAAAAGTATATCTATCAATAAAAAGAGAAAGAAAGCCAGCCATTTCATTCTGGTTACTTCTGGCCTGGATCTAGAAATTTACAAGCACTTGCCAGTCTACAAATCTCCCTCACCAGCAGTAATGAACCTGTAATTAATCTCAGGATGTTTACAGCAATAATACTTTATGGTCTTAAAAGGACAGGCTGAATTAAACACGGGTCTATATTGGCAGCAAAATAATACAAAGTGCATTACATGGTACAATGTTCCTGTCACTAGAATGTATCTTATCATCTGTCTTACTGTGAGCCAAACAATTGGACATCCACCAGTATAGAATCATAGAAATTTACAGCACAGAAGGAGGCCATTCAGCCCATCATGTCCATGCCAGCCGACAAAGAGCTAACCAGCATAATCTCATTTACCAGCTCTTGGTCCTTAGCTTTGTAGGTTACCGCACTTCAAATGCATATCCAAGTATCTATTAAATGTGGTGAGGGTTTCTGCCTCTACCACCCTTTCAGGCAATGAGTTCCAGACCCCCATCATCCTCTGGGTGAAAATATTTTTCCTCAAATCCTCTCTAAAACTCCAACCACTGACTTTAAATCTATGCCCCCTGGTTATTGACCCCATCTGCTAAGGGAAATAGGTCCTTCCTATCCACTCTATCTAGGCCCCTCATAATTTTATACACCTCAATTAAGTCTCCCCTCAGCCTCCCCTGTTCCAAAGAAAACAACCTCAGCCTATGAAATCTTTTCTCATAGCTATAATTCTCCAGTCCAGGCAACATCCTATAAATCTCCTCTGTACCCTCTCTAGGGCAATCACATCTTTCCATATATATTTTGACTGACACGTCAGTGCAGTACTGAGGGAGTGATGCACTGTTGTAGGTGCCATCTTTCAGATGAGACATTAAACCGAGGCCCCTCTCATGGACATAAGAGATCCCATGGCACTATTGAAAAAGAGCTGGGAGTTTTTCTGGTATCCTAGTCAATATTTATCCCTCAACCAACACCTAAAACAGATGATCTGGTCATTTATTTCTTTGTGGGATCTTGCTGTGTGCAAATTGGCTGCCACGTTTTTCTACATTGCAATGGTGACTACACTTGAAAATTACTTAACAGCTGTAAAGCGCTATGAGACGCCCGAGGCTGCAGAAAATGCTCTATAAATTCACATTCGTTATATAAAGATATATCAAGCTTTTATCAGCTCGTCTGCTGACTGATTGGAGTAAGAAATTAGTTCCCATTCTCACTCATTGAATAACACAAATTCATGCAGCAATCTGTAGCCCCATGTAAGATGTATAAATAATATATATAGTGAACATTTTCCTGTAATTTAAAATACAACGCAGCCTAATAATACATTGAGGTCTTCTGTCACGCTTCACTAGTTTTAATAAGATGCCTGAATCTACAATGGGTTCAGCTGCTGTCAGCATGACATCAATGCTAATATATTTTATATTAGACAGGCACTATTACTATTCCACAGCAACATTATGAATAATACTTATTGCCTGTCAGTGATGCCCTTGAAGTTCACGATATTATCTGAACCCCTCAAATGATCTTGGAATCTGCTGACAGGAATTAAGTAAGATCTATTTATTGTATTGCAAGATTAAGAAGTGGACCGAGGATTATGTTTGGTTCATAGTTTATTTTTAATAAGTGTGTGACCCATCGAATAATAAATGAGTTGAGTCACTGGTTTTGACCTTCCGGGAGATGTAACTTTAGTCACGAATCCCAATTAACAACCATTACACGTCTGATTGTTCCAAATATTTTTAATGCAAAAGAATTTCTGAGTATTTGTCTGTGATCCCATTGTGATGCAGCTTTTTGTGCAATAGGGCTTAAGTGAAAGTGTGTGGATGTGGGTGTGTAAGTATGTGAGCATGCCAGTGTGTGACAGCAGCATCCCAAACAAAATAACCACTTCTCGTAACCTATCAGCAAGTTATAGAATCATAGAATGAGGTTCAACTTCATTATCCACCAACAGATATTAGGAGCATATAAAATTAATTTCCTGTGTGTAAATCATTTTAGTACTACATGACATGAACAAGAGTGAAACTTCCATTGTCCACTGTGCCAAACAGTAGGGCTCTGTGTTTATGTCTACAATGAAACAAGCATTGCTTTTTGTGGGTGCTGTGAAAAATCAGTTAGATACCTCTGTTAAGGTGGTGGCATCATATCAATCCCATGATGCATCATTGAATTTATCTTATGTAGAGCAGTGTCATACAGACCAAGAGGGTCCCAGGTTCTGTTTGTGCTGAGTTTTGTTTAATTCATTCACGGGATGTTGGCGCCACTGGCAAAGCCTGTATTTATTGCCCATCCCTAATTACCCTTGAGATGGTGATAGTGAGCCGCTTTCTTGAACCGTGTGGTTCGTGTGGTGAAAGTACTCCCACAGTGCTGTTAGGTAGGGAATTCCAGGATTTTGACCCAGCGATGATAAAAGAATGGCGATATATTTCCAAGTCAGGATGGCGTGTGACTTGGACGGAAGTTAACTGATAGGGTGCTGTCATTAGCTTCAGAGCCAGGGTTTGAGAGTGGAAAACTGACCAAGGTTTCCGCTATCCCATGCCTGGAAGTACATGTGTGTGGAAGTTGGGTGAGGATATAATTAGGCTGGTGTGCGATGCTCCTCACAGTAATATAGCAGAACAACATTCACTGTTATAGGGAGCTCAGTGCCTGTGTGACTAGACCCCAACAAGGGCTCAACGAGGACAGGAGAGCAAAATTGGAAAAAATAAACAAAAAATATTGCAGTTTTAGGAATGGAAGAGGAATTAGCTGGCTCTAGCATATTTCTGGAAGAACCAACCTTCATTTTCACCTTTATCCTGCTGACTTTAAATACAAATGATGTGATGACTCACAATGACATAATGTCACTTGGTTTGCAAAGATATAAATTATCACATTACATGTTGATGAACTGAGCTCAGAAAGCCAACAAACACCTTGTTAGTACTTGTGCTACAAAGTTGACGTATCCCAGAGAGAAAGGAACAATGCCAAGAAAAAAGAAAGAATTTGCATTTAAATAGCACCTTCACGATCTCAGGATGCCCCAATGTGCTTCACAGCCAATGAAGTACTTTTAAAGTGTATTCACTGTTGTAACTTAGGGCAGCCAATTTGTGTACAGCAAGATCCCACCAACAGAAATGAAATAAATGATCAATTAAACTGTATTTGGTGGTGTTGGATGAGGGATAGACATCAGCCAGGACATTGGGAGAACCATCCTGCAAGAAGTGCTACGGGTTCTTCTACATCCACTTGAGAGGGCAGACGAGGCCTCAGTTTAATATTTTTCTGAATGACAGCTCCCGTGACATTACAGCACTCCCTCAGTCTTGCACTGAAGTGTCAATCTACATGATGTGCTGTAGATTTTGCAGTACCTGAACTGACAACTTTCTGACTCAGAGGTGAGAGTGATATCAGTGAGCCGACTCTGACACCGAGGGCCAGGCTTTGAGTCAGAATAGGAGATATAAGAGAAAATGATATGGCTAGCCAGATGCACCACAATGGTCTTTTGCAGTCTTGTGACAATATGACGCAGCTCCGCCGGCTAATAGCATTTGACACATTCATATTCACATTTCCTGGCCTGATGGAGAGACACCAGCAGAATTATGTCAAATACAGCTGCCATTACCTTGGTAGTATCTGTGTTGCTAGGCAATTCCATTGTATGGCAGAATGGAAAATCTGTCTCGAGACCCGATACTGTTTGTTATAGCACTATAATCTGTTGATTCAAGCTAGTGTGATACCTATTGTGTTCCTAACACAGATGAGGGTGCACACAGGGAGGTTAAAGTAACAGTGACCTCAGTCTTTAATAAGACACTCCAGAGTGAGGAACAGGCCTAAGGGGCTGGTTTATATACAGTGCTCCCAAGGGATGCTGGGATCCCTTGGGACTTCAGGGGATGCGCTCCCTGGTGGCGGAACATGGGAGTGCATGCTTTACAGACACACAACATCACTCCCCCCCAAAAGTCAAAGTGAAAACTATTTACAAGGTGAGGCGGTCGGGAGCCTTTCTTTCCCTGGTGCACCGCCTCGGTACAAATGTCTGTTCTGGTGTGTTGACTGTGCCCTCGCTGGGCTGGTGTGTTGTTGGCCCTGCAGGGCTGCTAGGTGAGCCTGGCCTTGCTGGGCTGTTGGGCGTGATGGATTCGATTTCCTGGTCCGGCGTGGTGTTGTTGATCCTTTAGGTGTGTGAAAAAGCTCGAAAAAGGTGGTGCCTGCTGTGGGTTGTTCAGGGCAGTCTGTGAACCGCAGCCTCGTTTGGTCCAAGTGCTTTCTGCAAATTTGTCCATTGTCTAGTTTAACTACAAACACCCTATTCCCTTCTTTAGCTATCACCGTGCCCGCGATCCACTTGGGACCATGTCCATAGTTTAGCACATACACAGGGTCATTCAGATCAATTTCCCGTGACTCAGTGGCGCGACCATCGTTTACATTTTGTTGCTGCCGCCTGCTCTCTACCTGATCATGCAGGTTGGGGTGAACCAGCGAGAGTCTGATTTTAAGTGTCCTTTTCATGAGTAGCTCAGCTGGGGGCACCCCTGTGAGCAAGTGGGGTCTCGTGCGGTAGCTGAGCAGTACTCGGGTCAGGCGGATTTGGAGTGAGCCTTCTGTGACTCGTTTGAGGCTCTGTTTGATTGTTTGTACTGCCCGCTCTGCCTGCCCATTGGAGGCTGGTTTAAACGGTGCAGAGGTAACATGTTTGATCCCATTGAGGGTCATGAATTCTTTAAATTCGGCACTGGTGAAACATGGCCCGTTGTCACTGACTAGTATGTCAGGCAGGCCGTGGGTGGCAAACATGGCCCTCAGGTTTTCAATGGTGGCGATGGCGGTTCTTCCCGACATTATTTCACATTCATTTCATTTTGAAGAAGCATCCACCACCACCAGGAACATTTTACCGAGAAACGGGCCCGCATAGTCGACATGGATCCTCGAACATGGTCTGGAGGGCCAGGACCACAAAATTAGTGGTGCCTCTCTGGGCACATACGCTGCATTGCCGTACACAGGACTCTAAGTCAGAGTTGATACCGGGCCACCACACGTGGGATCTGGCTATCGCTTTCATCATTACTATACCCGGGTATGTGCTGTGGAGATCCGAGATGAACATCTCCCTGCCCTTTTTGAGTAGCACTACCCCACAACAGGCAGTCTGCCTGAATGGACAGCTCGTTCTTTCGCCGCTGGAACGGCTTGATTGGCTCTTGCTTTCAACGGGGATGCTGGCCCAGCTCCCATGCAGTACACAGTTTTTTACTAGGCACAGCAGAGGGTCTTGGCTGATCCAAGTCCTAATCTGGCGGGCCGTGACAGGTGATTTATCATTTTCAAATGCTTCCATGACCATCAACAAGTCTCCGGGCTGCGCCACCATCAACAAGTTTGCAGGCTGCGCCATTTCCACCCCCGTGGTGGGCAATGATAGCCAACTGAGAGCATCTGCACAGTTCTCGGTGCCTGGCCTGTGGCGGATGATATAGTTATATGCTGATAGCGCGAGTGCCCACGTTTGTATTTATCCCCTTGTTTTCAGCGAACTGGGATGTGAGGAGCTTGTGATCGGTTTCCAGCTCAAATTTGAGGCTCATCAGGTACTGATGCATTTTCTTTACCCGAACACACACGCTAATGCTTCTTTCTCAATCATACTGTAGGCCCTCTCAGCCTTAGACAAGCTCCTGGAAGCATAGGCGACAGGTTGCAACTTCCCCGCAACGTTAGCTTGATGTAATACACACCCGACTCCATATGACGACGCATCACATGCTAGCACAAGTCTTTTACACGGGTTATACAATACATGCAGCTTGTTGGAGCATAAAATGTTTCTGGCTTTCTCAAAAGCAATTACTTGGTTTTTTCCCCATACAAATCTCACCTTTGTGCAATAACACATGTAGGGGCTCTAAGAGGGTGCTTAATACCGGTAGGAAGTTACCAAAACAGTTAAGGATTCCCAGGAATGACCGCAGCTCCGTGACATTCTGTGGCCTGGGCGCATTCCTGATAGCCTCTGTCTTGGCGTCTGTGGGCCAAATGCCGCCCGCCGCGATCTTTCTCCTCAAAAGCTCCACTTCTGTTGCCATGAAGACGCATTTCGACCTCTTCAGCCGCAGCCCTACGCGATCCAGTCGCTGGAGGACCTCCTCCAGGTTTTGTAGGTGCTCGGCGGTGTTCCGACCCGTGACCAATATGTTGTCCTGAAAGTGTGTGGTGCTGACTTGAGTAGGCTCTCCATGTTTCTCTGGAAGATCGCTGCAGCCGACTGAATTCCAAATGGGCATCTGTTGTAGATGAACAGTCCCTTGTGCGTGTTGATGCAGGTGAGGCCCTTTGAAGACTCCTCCAGTTCTTGCATCATGCAGGCCGAAGTCAGGTCGAGCTTGGTGAACGTCTTGCCTCCTGCCAGCGTCGCAAATAGGTCGTCTGCCTCAGGTAGCGGGTATTGGTCCTGTAGCCAGAAACGATTAATAGTTACTTTATAATCGCTGCAAATCCTGACCGTGCCATCACTTTTGAGGACTGGAACAATCGGGCTGGCCCACTCACTGAATTCCATTGGGGAGATGATGCCCTCGCGTTGCAGCCTGTCCAGCTCGAATTCCACTCTCTCCCTCATCATGTGAGTTGCCGCTCGCGCCTTGTGGTGAATGGGTCATGCCTCTGGGACCAAGTGGATCGCCCCGGAAAAGTTTCTAATGCCCGGCTCAAAAAGGGAAGGAAATTTGTTCAGAGCCTGGGTACATGAGGCCTCATCGACATGTGATAGCGCTCGGATGGGGCAAGAGAGCAAGCTATCTTAGATCTGGTCCTGTGTAATGAGACAGGAATAATAAACAATCTCCTAGTAAAAGGTCCTCTTGGAATGAGTAATCACAGTATGGTTGAATTTGTAATACAGATTGAGGGTGAGGAAGTAGTGTCTCAAACGAGCGTACTATGCTTAAACAAAGGGGACTACAGTGGGATGAGGGCAGAGTTGGCTGAAATAGACTGGGAACACAGACTAAACGGTGGCACAATTGAGGAACAGTGGAGGACTTTTAAGGAGCTCTTTCATAGTGCTCAACAAAAATATATTCCAGTGCAAAAGAAGGGCGGTAAGAGAAGGGATAACCAGCCGTGGATAACCAAGGAAATAAAGGAGAGTATCAATATAAAAACCAAAGCATATAAGGTGGCCAAGGCTAGTGGAAAACTAGAAGATTGGGAAAATTTTAAACAACAGCAAAGAATGACTAATAAAGAAAGGAAAGATACATTACGAAAGTAAACTTGCACAAAACATAAAAACAGATAGTAAAAGCTTTAACCGATATATAAAAAGGAAAAGAGTGACTAAAGTAAATGTTGGTCCCTTAGAAGATGAGAAGGGGGATTTAATAATGGGAAATGTGGAAATGGCTGAGACCTGAAACAATTATTTTGCTTCGGTCTTCACAGTGGAAGACACAAAAACCATGCCAAAAATTGCTGGACACGGGAATGTGGGATGGGAGGACCTTGAGATAATCACTATCACTAGGGAGGTAGTGCTGGACAGGCTAATGGGACTCAAGGTAGACAAGTCCTGTGGTCCTGATGAAATGCATCCCAGGGTATTAAAAGAGATGACGGAAGTTATAGCAGATGCATTCATTATAATCTACCAAAATTCTCTGGACTCTGGGAAGGTACCAACGGATTGGAAAGCAGCTAATGTAATGCCTCTGTTTAAAAAAGGGGGCAGACAAAAGGCAGGTAACTATAGGCCGGTTAGTTTAACATCTGTAGTGGGGAAAATGCTTGAAACTATCATTAAGGAAGAAATAGCGGGACACCTAGATAGGAGTAGTGCAATCAAGCAGACGAAACATGGATTCATGAAGGGGAAATTATGTTTAACTAATTTACTGGAATTCTTTGAGGATATAACGAGCATGGTGGAGAGAGGTGTACTGATGGATGTGGTGTATTTAGATTTCCAAAAGGCATTCGATAAGGTACCACACAAAAGGTTACTGCAGAAGATAAAGGTATGAGGAGTCAGAGGAAATGTATTAGCATGGATAGAGAATTGGCTGGCTAACAGAAAGCAGAGAGTCGGGATAAATGGGTCCTTTTCGGGTTGGAAATCGGTGGTTAGTGGTGTGCCACAGGGATCGGTGCTGGGACCACAACTGTTTACAATATACATAGATGACCTGGAAGAGGGGACAGAGTGTAGTGTAACAAAATTTGCAGATGACACAAAGATTAGTGGGAAAGCAGGTTGTGTAGAGGACACAGAGAGGCTGCAAAGAGAATGGGCTAAGGTTTGGCAGATGGAATACAATGTCAGAAAATGTGAGGTCATCCACCTTGGAAAAAAAACAGTAAAAGGGAATATTATTTGAATGGGGAGAAATTACAACATGCTGCGATGCAGAGGGACCTGGGGGTCCTTGTGCATGAATCCCAAAAAGTAGTTTGCAGGTGCTGCAGGTAATCAGGAAGGCGAATGGAATGTTGGCTTTCATTGCGAAATGGATGGAGTACAAAAGCAGGGAGGTCCTGCTGCAACTGTACAGGGTATTGGTGAGGCCGCACCTGGAGTACTGCGTGCAGTTTTGGTCACCTTACTTAAGGAAGGATATACTAGCTTTGGAGGGGGTACAGAGACGATTCGCTAGG
The DNA here is from genome assembly GCF_044704955.1 of Pristiophorus japonicus. Lineage (NCBI taxonomy): Eukaryota > Metazoa > Chordata > Chondrichthyes > Pristiophoridae > Pristiophorus > Pristiophorus japonicus. The sequence goes on from NC_091983.1 coordinate 205,249,322, forward strand.
CTGATTCCGGAGATGAGGGGGTTACCTTATGATGATAGATTGAGTAGACTGGGTCTTTACTCGTTGGAGTTCAGAAGGATGAGGGATGATCTTATAGAAACATTTAAAATAATGAAAGGGATAGACAAGATCGAGGCAGAGAGGTTGTTTCCACTGGTCGGGGAGACTAGAACTAGGGGGCACAGCCTCAAAATATGGGGGAGCCAATTTAAAACCGAGTTGAGAAGGAATGTCTTCTCCCAGATGGTTGTGAATCTGTGGAATTCTCTGCCCAAGGAAGCAGTTGAGGCTAGCTCATTGAATGTATTCAAATCACAGATTGATAGATTTTTAACCAATAAGGGAATTAAGGGTTATGGGGAGCAGGCGGGTAAGTGGAGCTGAGTCCACGGGCAGATCAGCCATGATCTTGTTGAATGGCGGAGCAGGCTCGAGGGGCTAGATGGCCTACTCCCGTTCCTAATTCTTATGTTCTTATGTAACCGCCTGCTGTACCTGTATGCCAACCTTCAATGACTGATGTACCATGACACCCAGGTCTCGTTGCACCTCCCCTTTTCCTAATCTGTCACCATTCAGATAATGGTCTCTGTCTCTCTGTTTTTACCACCAAAGTGGATAACCTCACATTTATCCACATTATACTTCATCTGCCATGCATTTGCCCACTCACCTAACCTATCCAAGTCACTCTGCAGCCTCATAGCATCCTCCTCGCAGCTCACACTGCCACCCAACTTAGTGTCATCCGCAAATTTGGAGATATTACATTTAATCCCCTCGTCTAAATCATTAACGTACAATGTAAACAGCTGAGGCCCCAGCACAGAACCTTGCGGTACCCCACTAGTCACTGCCTGCCATTCTGAAAAGTATCCATTTACTCCTACTCTTTGCTTCCTGTCTGCCAACCAGTTCTCAATCCACGTCAGCACTCTACCCCCAATCCCATGTGTTTTAACTTTGCACATTAATCTCTTGTGTGGGACCTTGTCGAAAGCCTTCTGAAAGTCCAAATACACTACATCAACTGGATCTCCCTTGTCCACTCTACAGGAAACATCCTCAGAAAATTCCAGAAGATTTGTCAAGCATGATTTCCCTTTCACAAATCCATGCTGATTGGACCTATCATGTCATCTCTACTTTACAACTTTAGTACAAAGTTGAATTTTTGAAATAAAATTCTTAGCACAAGCAGGAAAAGTGCACAAAATATTAAATAAGAAATCTGCTGGGAGGATCTGATTGATACAAGCTGGAGTAACCGAGATCCTTACTGTCCATGCTAGTGGTCCAGGTGGATGTTAAAGATCCTATGGTGCTGTTCATAGTGCAAAGAGTTCTCCGGTAGCCTGGTCAACATTTCTCTCTCAATTAAACATTCATTCATTGCATTGTTTTCTGTGGGATTTTGCTTTAATGCAAAATGACTGTCGCATTTTCCTATGCAACAACAGTCACTGCAATTCGAAGTAATTCATTGAATAGATGAGTTGGGACATTGCTGGAAGGTTTGGTTGTTCTGCCAAACAGCAATAGTGTGGCAAGCAAAATGCAATCCCTACAGTCTCCACTTTCTCTCCACATCCTAAGTGATGGAGCTTATTTTATCTACCTCTAAAGGATAAGGTCGTGAGCCTGGCTGGGATTGTAAGTGGTGGGAAAATTATTGGAAAAATTCCTGAGGGACACGATAAATCTTCATTTGGAAAGACATGGGACTAGATTTTCCACGTTTTTTGCATGCTTAACGCCCACGTAACGTTCATTTTATTGCTGAAATGACGTATAACGCCCACTTAGTGACAAAATGGAAACTGACGGGCATTTTTCGAAAACTTATCGCCGAGCATTACTTTCCCTATGTGCTTAATGCCAGGAAAAAATAATACCGCCTAGTGCACAACCATCTGAGCTACTCAACCTGCTCGCTTGAATATGGGTTAAGCAGAAGCATCATTTTAGGAATCAAAAAGTTAATATAAAAGGAAACTGATCTCACGACACAGGTACAAATATTGGGTACCAGTACTTGAAACAATGGCAACATTTTCCCAGTAATGGTAATTAGATTTTCCGAGCAGAAATCTGAGACAGTATCACCGATGAACTGAAATTGTCTTTAATAATAGTGTTTGATATATCACAAAGTTCTATGAATAGGCTATTGTGTTTGAGTAATGCATTATTTAGTGAAGGGTTTAAACCGTAAGCTAATACCCTTCAACAACAATTTTTAAAAGAACTCACTATTACAGAAGGTAGCTAAAATTGTTAGCCCATTTATTACTATGAAGTATAAAATGTTTACATTATGTGTTTTGTGCCATTTTTAAAATTGGGGGTAAGTTTAACCTAACCCGACTGCCGGGAAACAGAAAGGATTGGATCAGCCGCCTGTTTTACAATGCTGCCTAATTCTATTTTCCATTGCTCTCAGGGCCGTGTTGGCAAAGTCACATATCTTGCACATCCCCAATTTTCTATGCTCCGCCATTGGCGGCTGTGCTTTCAGTTGCTTAGGCCCTAAGCTCTGAAATTCTCTTCCTCTCCTCTCTCCTCCTTTAAGACGTTCCTTAAAACCTACCTCTTTGGCCAAGTCTATAATGATCTGTCCTAATAGCTCCTTCTGTGGCTCAATCTCAAATTTTGTTTGATAACGCTCCTGTGGACTGCCTTGGGATGGTTTACTACATTAAAGGCGCTACATCATTGGAAGTTGTTGTTTTTATTACTTGCCCATCCCTGCTACTTCTGAGAAGGCAGTTGTGTTTTTACAATTGAGTGGCTTGCTGCCAGTTTAGATGACATTAAGAGTCTACTACATTGTGTGGAATTGGAGTCACAAGTAGGCCTGACTGGATAAGGGGTGAAAGATCCTTGCCTGAATGATAATAGCAAACCAGTTTGGGTTTTTATAACAATTCAGCAGCTTTCTCGTTATTTTATTTTTTCTAGTGGTGTAATGTATGCACCTGTGAGTATGCTCACAGGTTTGTTAAGCTGTTGATCGTAGTTGATTCCATGGTGTAATGGTGAACACTCTGGACTCTGAATCCAGCGATCTGAGTTCAAATTTTGTCCCCTTTTATAGGGGGCACTTGTAAATTATATGATTTTAATGCCCCAAAAAAAATCACAAAAGGAAAAAAAAAACACAAAAAAAAGAGGCCAGTTATAAGTGTCTGGAGTGTCCCCCAGATCGGGGGGCGCTCGATCTAATGTTTATTTGTACTCCCCAAAACGAGTTGTTAAGCTGTTGAGTTGGGAGTGGCTTAGCCAGTCAAGTGATGTTCACAAGACTCAATAAAACCCCAGCCAGTTGGGTTTGAGGGATCCACGATGAGGCAAGTGGTTGTGAGCCTGGTGGATAAACTGGTGCAGTGCAGTGTGATTGTTACACCTTTTGCTAATAAACCAATTAGTTCTTAATAGCATTGTGTCGCTATGAATTCTTGAGCAAAGAACCCATGAAGCAAATACATTACAGGTGGCAGCCCATGACTTCCCAAATTTATTGAATTCAGTTTCACAACTTGCCAGGGTGGGGTTTGGACCCAAATACATCGTCCATAAAATGAAATGTAGGTGAAAACATAAATCCTATTACGCCATGGACAGGTACCGTAGTGCACACTGTTGCTTGCATTTGGCATGTTCCATGGATTTACTGACCACATTTATAATAATGATTTAGATTATTTTTAAGTAATATTTTTATAGTCAAGCATAACATTTTGTGATATATTAGTACTGCACTGGGGGTAATAATAATCCAAAGATGTTTTATAAATACATTAAGAGCAAGAGGATAACTAGAGAAAAACTGGGGCCTATTAGAGACTATAAAGGAAATCTGTGTGTAGAGGCAGAAGATGTAGGTATAATGCATCTGTTTTCACAAAAAAGAGGGGCGATGCAGACTTTGCAACGATGGGGAGGAGGAGACTGAAATATTAGACAAGACAAACATAGTGAGAGAGGAAGTATTAAGGGGCTTAGCAGCTTTGAAAGTGGATAAATCCCTAGGCCCAGATGAAATGTATCCCAGGCTGTTGAGAGAAGCAAAAGAGGAAATAACAGAGACTCTGACCATCATTTTTCAATCCTCTCTGACTACAGGTGACAGTGCCAGAGGACTGGAGGACTGCTAATGTTGTACATTTGTTTAAAAAGGGAGAAAGGGATAGATAGACCGAGTAATTAGAGGCCAGTCAGCCTAACCTCAGTGGTGGGAAAATTATTGGAAAAAATCCTGAGGGACAGGATAAATCTTCATTTGGAAAGACATGGGCCGAGATTTTCCATGTTTTTTGCATGCTTAACGTCCACTTAACATTTATTTTACCACTGAAATGATGTATAATGCCCATTTAGACTGGAAACTGGAAACTGACAGGCATTTTTCGGAAACTTATCGCCGAGCGTTACTTTCCCCATGGGCTTAACACCGGGAAAAATATTACCGCCTGCTCACTTTTTTGGGGCGGAATCATCAGAATGGGCGAAATCAACGCCCATAATATCGCCCAGCGTTACTTTCCGCACGGAATTAACGCCGAGATTCAATAATACTGCCCGCCCATTTTTTTTTGTCGTAAAGACCAAATTTGGCGAAACTAACGCCCAGGAGATTGCCCACCGTCACTTTCACCACCTCGCACACATATCGCCCACAATATCACTCGCCCCAAAAAACGCCCAGAAAAAGTGGAACTCTTTTGAACTAAAGCCAGCGGTGTGGCTGCCATTTTTAAAATCGCAGGTCACTTCATTCAAAAGGCTGCTTCAACTTCGGGAGAGTTTGCATTGACTCTGGAGTTCTTCTCAGGTGAAGTGACCATCTCAACAGACATATTTTCAGATTCTGGACTATTGGGGGTTTAACTCTAGGTGTATTTTAGAGAGGAAATTATTGCTTCTGATCAATCGCTATTATACTTTCATTGCAATGGGGCCTGCCATTTCTCAGTCTGCATCGATTAATACGCAGATGCTGCAGAATGTAGATGGCTCAAGGTGTGATGCACATCATTATGTCCTCAATTTAAGACATGCAAGACTGAGGAGGAGGGCCAGACCATACACACCTCACACTTACAGGGAGAAGAGATCTTACCTCGACGTGTCAGAGTACATCTGCCTTCGGAGAATGCGCTTCCACAAGGTGGTGATCAATTAAATATGTGAGCTCATCAGGCCACATATGCAACCTGACATCAGGACATCAGTGTCGGTCGAGGTCAAGGTCACCGCGGCATTGTCTTTCTACGCGTCTGGTTCCTTTCGGGCCTCCGCGGTCGAGATTTGCCCTCTGTCTCACCATGCAACCCATCACTGCATTAGACAGGTCATAGAGGCCCCGTGTGCGAGAAGGATGGACTTTATCAACTTCCCCATAACCACGGAGGCTCAGACTGACAGGGCTGGACCATTCTACCGCATTGCTAACTTCCTCAGGTTGCAGGGAGCTATACAGTGCACTCATATTGCCATGCGGCCACCTTCTCAGGACCCGGAGCATTTTCATAACAGAAAAGGATTTAATTCCCTGAAGGTCCAACTAGTTGTCGACCATAATCAGATCATCATGGCAGTGAATGCCAAATGTCCGGGCAGCTTCGATGAGGCTCACATCCTGCGTGAGAGCGCTGTCTCTGACATCTTTTAGAGTCAGCCACAAGGAATCTTGGTGATAACCGATATGGCCTAGCCACCTGGCTGATGACCCCCCTGCGTGACACCCACACCAAGCCTGAGGAGTGATACAACCAGAGCCAAAGAGACACACGCAATGTGGTCCACAAACATTAACTGTGCTTAAGCAGCGCTTAAGATGTCTGGAAGGGGAGCTACTATACAACCCTGAGCAAGTAGCTAAATTCATGGTTGTGTGCTCCATGCTGCACAATCTGGCATCAGGAGGGGCCAAGAATTGCCAGAAGGGACTGATGCTCCACCTCAGGAGAGAGAGGAAGAGGACGACAAGGGGTTGGATGCTGATCTAGGGCCAGACAATCAGGGTGGCTATGCAACCATGCCCCCTCCAGGCTGCAGGAAAGGGCTCGTGGTGGCTACATAGCTGCAAGATACTTATGTGAGGAGCTGATATCTGAACGATTTGCCTGAAAGAACATTGCTGTGAGTGCCAACGCTGACACACTGCTGTGCGTGTGCAGCTCAGACATCAATGGTGCCCATCCCCATGGTGCCAGTTAAAGTTTACGTTGATTGAAGTTAAGTTTTATTTAACCCTTTCATGTTAAGGAATCACCAGTGTGTAACGGTCCAGCTATCTGAGACAATGCGCAACAAGGTTATGGTCAATAAAAAAATGTTCATACCAACATTGGTCTGAAATCATAAGTATCACAGGCAAAAACACCCAACCCCTGCCCACACCCCACTTTTTCCACCATTGACATCAATCAAATGTTCAACATTTTCAGCAACACAGAATACAAATGCAAAGCAGGAGGGTGGTCCCTCCCCTCATACATTACAACAAATTGCATACACCCAGATGGAGATATAACACAGCCATCACCTGCGGACATGCACCTCACTTTCCTTCCCCCCTCCCCTTCTTCTCCCCACCTCGACCCCTTCCCCTCCTTGCTCCATGGCGCCTGGCCGAGGAGCTCCTCAGGCAGTGCCTCATTGACGGGGGGAATGAAGGCAGAGGCAGTGGTTGCCATGGGTACGGGAGTGGGGGGCGCAGAGGGGGCAACATTCTCTGATGCAGAAGCAGATCTTGGTCCTTGCTCTCATCTGTCGTTTGAGTCGTGGTGTGGAACCTAGGGGTGGAGTGCCGCGCTCTGGGACCACTGGGAGGCCTGTGCCAGCAGTGTTCCTGGTTATCGTATCCAGGACCTCCGCCATCCGTGGAATGTACTCGGTCATGGTGACCAGCTATCGGGATATGCCCCCCAATGCTTCGATGAGCTGGTCACCAATGTCTACAGTCCTTCTGGACAACTGTACTATCTCTCCGCTCTCATGTGGTGCTTGTGGGCCAGACCTGCCACATCCATGAGGCCTCCGCGCTGTCAGCGCCTTCCTGGGGCCAAATGGGGTGCCCTGTGGTGAGGTGCTCCAGAGTGGAGGCAGGAATGATCGGAGGACCACTAGCTGGACTTGGAGTGGAATGGCTTCTGGAGCGTGACGATGCAGGTTTCTTGAAGTCGGTGCTCTCATCCATGGAGAGCAGACCCAGCGGATTGACGGGCGAGAATCGGAACTCCTCAGCACCAGATGTAGGATTGCCCAGAGAATCGGACCCCACGCCCCCACCTTCTGGCCTCTGTGGTCTTGCCTTGGGACATGCTGCTGGCTGAGCTGCAAAACACAAATGAGGTTATTAGAGGAGAAGGGGGTGCTAGGGTCACAAGGTGAGTCCAGCGCTACACACAGCATATGCACGACAAAAGCACCACCACTCTCAGAATCATCAAAGACATCACATTTCATGACCATCAACACATTTGCATTGCAATGATTTTCATTAGGCCAGCATTATTTCTATGACAATTTTAGAAATCATCTATCATATATAATTGTTTGGATATGAGTGGGTGTGGCTTCTGTTGACTTTACATCAAGCAATGGTGTAAGCTTTACTCACGTGGCATCACTTCAGGGTCTGCAGATGCTTCCGTGGCTTTCTGAGTGTGCTTCCCCACGAGTGCGAGCACCCGCTCCTCCATGTCAGTGATGTCGCTGGGGACTGGTGGCCCCCCACCCGTTCACCTCTGCACGGACCTCATCTTCGATAGCTTCTTCTGTAAAAGGTGACAGGATGACATGGCATGATACAACACATAACCTGATAAGCTCATAATAAAGGATGAAACTAAGTACTGTGAACAATGAGAAAGTGTGACCTTAGCTCTTTTGATAAGACTCCAGAATGCAGGTACCTCGTGGGTGGCCTGCTTATATACAGTGCTCCCAAGGGATGCTGGGATCCCTTGGGACTCCAACAGGTAGTCCCTCTGGTGGTGGTGTGATACAGGTTGCAAATGGTTAAATACATAACATTACTCCCTCGTAAAGTTAATAGCACACTTATTTACAGGGTGAGACAATCTGGTGCTTTTCGCTCCCTTGTTGATCATCTCGGTACAAATGCAGGTGTGGGTGAGTTGGTCAGTTCTTCACTGGGCTGCTGGGCAGCTGGCCTTGCCGGGCTGCTGGAGATGGGGAGTTCGGCTTCGTGGTCAACATGATGTCAGTTGCCACTTGTGTGTGTGTTGGAGGGTCAAATTTGGGGCTGTCTTCTTCGGGTTGTTCGTAGCTGTTGGTGAACCGCAATTTGATTTGGTCCAAATGTTTTCTGCACGTTAGTTCATTGGCCAATTTGACCTGAAACACCCTACTCCCCTCTTTGGCTATGACCATGCCAGTGAGCCATTTGGGACCATGTCCATAATTGAGTACAAACACAGGGTCATTGACCCCAATATCGCGTGACAAATTTGCGCGATCATGGTACATACTTTGTTGATACCGCCTGCCCTCCACGTGATCATGGAGATCAGGGTGGACAAGAGAGAGCCCTTTTCATGAGCAGCTCAGCTGGGGAACCCCGGTGCGTGAGTGGGGTTTGGTGCGGTAGCTGCGCAGCACTCAGGACAGTCGGGTCTGCAGGGAGCCTTCCGACACGCGGTTCAAGCTTTGCTTGATGGTCTGAACTGCTCGTTCTGCCTGGCCGTTGGATGCGGGCTTGAACGGGGCAGATGTGACATGTTTGATCCCATTGCGGGTCATGAATTCCTCGAATTCAGCACTGGTGAAACATGGCCCATTGTCACTGACTAGAACATCAGGCAGGCCGTGCGTGGCAAACATGGCTCGTATGCTTTCGATGTGCTAACAGACATTATTGAATATTCAATCCATTTTGAATAAGCATCCACGCCAACCAAGAACATTTCGCTTAGAAATGGGCCCGTATAGTCCATGTGGATCCTATACCATGGTTTGGTGGGCCACGACCACAAACTTAGCGGTGCCTCTCTGGGTGCAGTGCTCAGCTGAGAGCAAGTGTTGCACTGGCGCATGCATGATTCTAAATCTGAGTCAATGGTGGGCCACCACACATGGGATCTGGCTATAGCTTTCATCGTTACAATGCCTGGGTGGATGCTGTGTAGCTCACAAATGAATGTTTCTCTGCCTTACTTGGGCAAAACCGCGTGATTACCCCATAACAGACAGTCCGCCTGCAAGGACTTTCGTCTTTGCGCCTGTGGAACGGCTTAATCGCCTCCTGCATCTCCGCTGGGATGCTGGACCAGCTCCCATGGAGGATAGTTTTTTTATCAAGGACAGTAAAGGATCCTGGCTGGTCGAGGTCCTGATCTGGCGAGCCGTAACGGGTGACTTTTCATTTTCAAATACTTCCATTACCATGAGCAAGTCCGCAGGCTGTGCCATTTCCGCCCCGGTGGTGGGCAATGGTAGCCGACTGAGAGCATCAGCTCAGTTCTCTGTGCCCGGTCTGTGGCGGATTACATAGTTGTTTGCTGTCAGCATGAGCGCCCATCTTTGGATGCGGGCAGAGGCATTGGTGTTAATCTCTTTGCTCTCAGAAAACAGTGATATGAGCGGCTTGTGGTCAGTTTCAAGCTCAAACTTGAGGCCAAACAAGTGCTGGTGCATTTTTTTTTACCCCGTAAACGCACGCCAGAGCCTCTTTTACGATCATGCTGTTGGCCCTTTCGGCCTTGGACAAACTCTTGGATGCATAAGCGAACGGTTGCAAAATCGCTGATTCGTTAGCTTGTTGTAACACACACCCGACCCCGTATGACTAGCTAGCACTAATCGTTTACAAGGGTTATACAGGACAAGCAGTTCATTTGAACGCAACAGATTTCTGGCTTTCTCAAAGGCAGCCTCTTGTGAATTCCCCCATACCCAGTCGTTTCCCTTGCGCAGTAGCACTTGCAGGGGTTCTAGCAGGGTGCTTAACCCAGGTAGGAAATTACCGAAATAGTTAAGGAGTCCCAGGAACGACCGCAGCTCCGTCACGTTCTGTAGTCTCGGCACGTTCTTGATGGCCTCCATCTTGGCCTTGGTGGGTCTGATGCCATCTGCTGCGATTCTTCTTCCCAAGAACTCGACCTCCGGCGCCAGGAAAACACACTTCGAGCGTTTCAACCTGAGTCCCACGCGATCCAACCGACTAAGAACCTCTTCTAGATTCTTCAAGTGCTCAATGGTGTCCTGACCTGTAACCAGTATGTCGTCCTGGAAAACCACGGTGCGAGGAACCGACTTTAGCAGGCTCTCCATGTTCTGCTGGAAGATTGCCACGGCCGACCGAATCCCGAACGGGCATGTTATAGATGAACAGACCTTTGTGCATGTTGATGCAGGTGAGGCCTTTCGAAGATTCCTCCAGCTCTTGCGTCATGTAGGCCGAGATCAGGCCCAACTTAGTGAACGTCTTCCCTCCAGCCAGGGTCACAAATAGGTCGTCTGCCTTGGGTAATGGGTACTGGTCCTGAAGCGATAAACGGTTAATCGTTACTTTATAGTCCCCACAAATTCTGACCGTGCCGTCTCCTTTGAGAACCGGAACAATCGGACTGGCCCACACGTTGAATTCCACCGGTGTGATGATGCCTTCTCACTGCAGCCTGTCTAACTCAATTTCCACTTTCTCACGCATTATATATGGTACCTCCCATGCCTTGTGGTGGATGGGTTGCGTACCAGGAACCAAATGTATCTGCACTTTTGCCCCCGAGAAGCTTCTAGTGCCTGGCTCGAACAAAGATGAAAATCTGCTCAGAACCTGGGCACAGGAGGCATCGTCGATGGACGAAAATGCTCGGATGTTGTCCCAGTTCCAGCGGATTTTTCCCAGCCAGCTTCTGCCAAACAGTGTGGGGCCATCCCCTGGCATAATCCACAGTGGGAGTTCGTGCACTGCTCCATCATCGGAGACTTTGACTTCTGCACTGCCAATTACAGGGATCAGTTCCTTGGTGTAAGTTATTAGTTTGTGTGAATGGGGCTGAGCTTGGGCCTGTGTGCCTTGTTGCACCACAGCCTGTCGAAAGCCTTTTTGCTCATTATAGACTGACTCGCACCCGTGTCCATTTCCATGGATACTCGAATTCTGTTCAGTTCAACTTTCAACATTATTGGTGGACATTTCGTAGTGAATGTGTGTACCCCGTACACTTCTGCTTCCTCAGTACGAGTCTCCAATTCAGCCTGATCCACAATGGATCGATCTTCCTCTGCAACGTGGTGATTTGCAGGGTTTGCATGGTTTGCAGCTCGCTTGCACCTTCGCTGGAAGTCTCCCATTGTTCTGCAGCCGTTGCACGCAAAGTGCATGAGGCGGCATTGATGGGCTCGATGATCACTTCTACAACGCCAACAGGGTGTTAACTGCCTTGCATTAACAATTGATGGTGGACTCTGGGTCATCTGAGGTCTTACAGCAGCAGCTGGCGTGTACGTTCTGCCATGTATATTCCTGCTCGAAAACTACGATACTTTGTGCACAGTACTGGCCGAAATCACTTTACTCTGCGAAATTTATTTGGTGTTGTCGCTGGTGGACATAAATGCCTGGGCTATCGTTATGGCTTTGCTCAGTTTCGGAGTTTCAACAGGCAACAGTTTGCGAAGGATTACCTCATGGCCAATGCCCAGTACAAAAAAGTCTCCCAGCATTTGTTCCAGGAACCCCTCAAATTCACAATGTCCTGCAAGGCGCCTTAGTTCTGTGACATAGCTCACCACTTCCTGGCCCTCCAATCGTTGACACGTATAGAACCGATACTTCGCCATCAAAACGCTTTCCTTAGGAGATAGGTGCTCCCGGACCAGCGTACACAATTCTTCATAAGATTTAGTTGTTGGTTTTACCGGAGATAGAAGATTCTTCATGAGGCCATTGGTTGTTGCCCCACAGACAGTAAGGAGGATCACCCTTCGTTTGGCAGCATTCTTGTCCCCTTCCAGCTCGTTGGCCACGAAGTATTGGTCGAGTCGCTCCACAAAGGCCTCCCAATCGTCCCTTCTAAGAACTTCTCCAGGATACCAACTGTTCTTTGCATTTTCGCACGGTTGTTCGTTACCTTGTCACCAATTGATAAGGTCATATTAAAGGATGAAACTGAGTACTGTGAACAATGAGTAAGTGTGACCTTAGCTCTTTTAATAAGACTCCAGAGTGCAGGTACCTCGTGGGTGACCTACTTATATACAATGCTCCCAAGGGATCATTCTTTACCTAAAGATGCGCAGCGTGACCGCAGGCTTTGAATAAAACATTCCTGGTAAAAGTGCAAGACCTCACATCTGCTGATAGTCACTCATGACTCTTACAAAGCAAATTATATAAATACATAAGTATATGTAAATAAATGTAATACTTACTCTTGCAGATCCCACAAGGTCGTTCCATCGTTTGCGGCATTGGTTGCCCTCACATACCTCGTTGGTCGCCGACGAGACCACCAGTGCTATCTCGGTCCATATCTTCTGATAGGCCTTTGGGGTGGGCTTCCCACGCCCTCCCTGTGTCAAATCACCCCAGCGTAACTCGACCTCCTGCAGGAGGGAGGCATTTGCCTCGTCTGAGAACTTCCTCGCCCTTTTGCGCCCTCAAATGTGCCCCTCTCCCACCTCATTGCTCTCTCCAGCGTCAGTCTCCACAGCGTGCTGTGATGCCTCTTCCTCTCCCTCCATTATAGGTCAAATTCGTACAAATATGTGGCTGGTAACAGCTCATTTTTGTTTCCCTATTCGCTGTAAAGCTCTAAAGTCTCCCTCCTTCCTCCCAAAGCAGCCACACCACACCCAGAAACGCCTTCAGTCCCTCTCAGCTCCCTCCCTCTCTGTCTCCTCTTCTGCGCATGTCATGATGACCCTTGACCTCTTGAATCGTGGGAATTGAGCATTGCCATGATGTTGCTAAGGTCAGCGATACTTTGTGGCAGACGGTCAGCGAGATTTAATGCTACCGCCCATTTCATATCACTCATAGTAACGCACAATTTCAAAAATGGAGACTAGGTGCTTTGAGAATGGATGAGAATCCGGGGATCTCAAAACCCATTTTTACCGCCCACGCCGGAAATAACGCCCATTTTTGGGCGATAAGCACAAAAGTGTAAAATCTAGCCCATGCATTAATCAAGGACAGTCAGCATGGATTTGTTAAGGGAAGGTCGTGTCTGACTAACTTGATTGAATTTTTCAAGGAGGTAACCAGGAGAGTCGATGAGGGCAGTGCGTATGATGTCGTATAAATGGATTTTAGCAAAGCATTTGATAAAGTCCCACATGGCAGACTGGTCACAAAAGTAAAAGCCCATGCGAGCCAGGGCAAAGAGGCAAGTTGGATCCAAAATTGGCTCAGAGGCAGGAAGCAAAGAGTAATGGTTGATGGGTGTTTTTGTGATTGGAAGGCTGTATCCGGTGGTCCAGTGGGGATCTGTAGGGCTCAGTGCTGGGTCCTTTGCTTTTTGTGATATATATCAATCACTTGGGGCTAGAACCTCCACTTTTTTTGCCTGCTTAACGCCCACTTAACGCCCATTTTACTGCTGAAATAACATAATGCCCAGATATTGTCCATTTTGGCACAAAATTAAAACTGACGGGCTTTTTAGGAGACTTATCGGCGAGCGTTATTTTCCCAATGGGCTTAACACCGAGAAAAAATAAGACCGCCCGCCCACTTTTTTTGGATGGAATCAGCAGGATGGGCGAATTCAACACTCATAATATCGCCCAGCGTTACTTTCCACACGGAAATAACGCAAAGATTCAATATTAGTGCCCGGCGACTGTTTTTTGTCGTAAGGAGCATTTTTGCTCAAACTAGCGGCCATAGAGATCGCCCATTGTCAATTTCACCGCCTCGCACACATATCGCCCACAATATCGTTCGCTCAAAAAATCGCCCACAAAAAGTGGAACTAACCAGGACAAATCTCAGCGTTATGGAAGCCACGCTGTAGATACATGTCGCGTCCTTTAAAAGGCTGCTGTGCTTCAACCTTGGCAGAGTTCGGATGTACTCTGCAGGTCATGGGAGTTGATGTGAACATCTCTGAAAACATCTTGACCACACTGTGACCGATTAGAATTGAAGAGGTGTGCTCGTCGGGACATTCCTTGTTTGTGTGCAATCGGTGGCAAACAGTGGGCTGCTGCAATGGGGCCTGTCCTTTCTCACCCTCTCTTAGTGACCAAATACATGCAGCAGAGTCGACATCGCCGTAGGAATGCTGCACTGCATTATGTGCCCAGTGTACGAAGTGACAGACAGATGAGGAGGACCAGACGTTACAACCCCTGCAAGTACAAGGAGAAGCATTCTTACCTCAACTTGCCCGACACCACATGCCTTCGGAGACTGCGCTGCCACAAAGAGGTTATCACTGAGGTGTGCCAGCTGATAAGGGCAGACCTACAGCCTGCCAGCACCATCAGTGCTGCACTGTCCGTCGAGGTCAAAGTCACTGTGGCACTGTCGTTCTATGCCTCGGATTCTTTTCAGGCCACAGCTGGCGACATTTGCAGACTTTCTCAGCATGCCACACATCGCTGCATTAGACAGGTCACTGAAGCCCTGTACGCATGCAGGAGGGACTTGATCAGCTTCCCTATGACCAGGGAGGCACAGAGTGAGAGGGCTCCAGGTTTCTCCAGAATTGCAAACTTCCCCAAGGTGCAGGAAGCAATAGACTGTACTCACATCGCAATGCGGACACCTTTTCAGGATGCTGAGGTTTTCAGGAATCGCAAGGGATTCCACTCCCTGAATGTCCAGCTGGTTGTCGACTACCAGCAAATTATATCGGCAGTGAATGCTCAATTTCTGGGCAGCATCCGTGATGTGCACATCCTGCATGAGAGCACTGTATCTGACTTGTTTAACAATGAGCCACAAGGTCAATGCTGGATGCTTGGGACAAAGGATATGGCCTCGCCACCTGGCTGATGACCCCCTTGCGTGACACCTAAACCGAGGCCGACAGGCGATACAACAAGAGCCACAGAGCAACTCGCAATATCATTGGAGTGCTGAAGCAGCGCTTCAGATGCCTGGACCACTCAGGAGGTGAGCTCCAATACCACCCTGAGCAGGTAGCTCAATTTGTGGTGGTGTGCTCCATGCTACACAACTTGGCTATTAGGAGGGGACAAGAATTGCCTGATGAGTCTGACAGTCCACCTCAACAGAGAAAGGAAGAGGAGGACGAGGAGGAGGACGCTGACATCGGCCCAGACAATCTATGCCCCTGCCTCCCTCTAGACTGCATGAAAGGGCCCATGGTGGCATGATAGCTGCCACAGCCTTACGTCAGGAGCTCATCAATGATCACTTTGCCTGAAAGAATGTTGGTGTTATTTCCAAGGCTGACACACTGCTGGGTGTGCAGGTCATACATCAATGGTGCACATCACCTTGGTGACAGTTAAAGTTTAAGTTGATTGAAGTTAAGTGCGATTATACCCTTTGATGTTAAGGAATCACCTGCGTGTAATGGTGCAGCTATCTGAGTCAATGTGCTGCAAGGCATTGTTAAATTAAAAACATTTAAACCGAAAATTAATCTGAAATCATCAGTATTTCTGTACAAACCAACTCTTCCTCCCCCCCCCCTCCCCCCACCTTCTCCTCCCCACCTCTGCCCCTTCCCCTTCCCCTCCTGACTCCAAGTCGCCTGGCCGAGGTGCTCCTCAGGCGATGCTTCATTGGTAGGGGGGATGATGGCCGAAACGCTGCTTGGACGGATACGGGAGAGGACGGTCTCGAGGTGGGAGCGTGCACCGAGCCATGAGCAAGATGTTGCTGCTCATGTGGTTGGCAATGGGGGTGCGTCACCTTGGGGTGCATTGCGGTGATCCGGGACCACTGGGAGCCCTCTGCCTCCAGTGTTCCTGGCTACCAGCTCCAGGGTCTTCTCCATCCCTTCCATTTTATATCTTATTTGTTGGACAAAAACTCAGTGCCAAATATGTTCTTGGTGCTTAGTGGGCTTTCTGCTGCTGGTGAATCTCCTTCGTGCCAAACAAGCACACACCACAGCCACACACGCTTTCAGTGCCTCTGAGCTCCCTCTCTCTCTGTCTCCTCTTCTGCGCATGTCATGATGACCCTTGACCTCCAGAATCGTGAGAATCGAGCGTTGTAATGCCGTTGCTAAGGACAGCCACACTTTATGGCAGAAGGTCAGAAAAATGTAATGCTACCGCCCATTTGATATCTCTCGCGGTAACGGCCATTTTCAAAAATGTAAACTAGGTGTTTTGGGAATGGGCAAGAAGCCGGCGATCTGAAAACCCTTTTTTTACTGCCCACGCCGGAAATAATGTCCATTTTTGGGCGATAAGCACAAAAGTAGGGGTTCTAGCCCTTGGACTTGAGTGTTGGGTGTATGATTAAGAAGTTTGCAGATGACACTAAAATGGGCTGTGTGGTTGATAATGAAGAAAGCTGCAGACTGCAGGAAGATATCAATGTACTCGTCAGGTAGGCAGAACAGTGGCAAATGGAATTCAATCCGGATAAGTGTGAGGTAATGCATTTGGGGAGGTCTAACAAGGCAAGGCTATACACATAAAATGGTATGACATTGAACAGTGTAGAGGAATAAAGGGACCGTGGAATGCAGGTCCACAGATCCCTGAAGGTAGCAGGCCAGGTAGATAAGGTGGTTAAGAATGCATATGGAATACTTGCCTTTATTAATCGAGGCATGGATTAGAATAGCAAGGCTTGAACTGTATAAAATACTGGTTAGGCCGCAGTTGGCGTATTGTGTGCAGTTCTGGTCACCACATTACAGGAAAGATGTGATTGCACTGGAAAAGGTGCAGAGGAGATTTACAAGAATGTTGCCTGGACTGGGGAATTTTGGCTATGAGGTAAGATTGGACATGCTGGGTCTACTTTATTTGGAACAGAGGAGGCTGAGGGGAGACCTTATTGAAGTGTATAAAATTATGAGGGGCCTGGATAGAGTGGATAGGAAGTACCTGCTCCCTTGGCAGAGGGGTCAACAACCAGGGGCTATAGATTTTAAGTAATTGGGAGGAGGTTTAGAGGAAATATGAGGGGAAATTTCTTCACCTAGAGGGTGGTGGGGGTTTGGAACTCACTTCCGGATGGGTGGTAGAGGCAGAAATCCTCACCACATTTGAAAAAGACTTGAATGTGCACTTAAAGCACCATAACCTACAAGGTTACGGACCAAGAGATGGAAAGTGGGATTAGGCTGGATAGCTCTTTGTCGGCTGGCGTGGACACGATGGGCCGAAATGGCTTCCTTCCGTGCTGCAAATTTCTACGATGATTCTATGATTTCTCATCTGTGAATAAATAGGACACTCCCAGTATTTAATGCTGTTCAAACCAGTGGACTGCATAATGCCGACCACATAGTTTCAGCCATGCCTCTCTTTATTGCACTGACAGGCAGTGACAGTCACGGCTTGTTCTCACAGCCTGCTAGAAGAAATTTTGCTGAAGCACAAAACCACTATTCTTTATAATCATCGATGAGTAACAGAGAATGCAACTCTATTCACGTTTGTTCCCTGTGCCATTCATATCTGTAGTAAAATAGAACGTACCACTCCTCTGTTTTAAACTCATGCTCACCTATTAACAAAAACGTCACTTGATGCATTGCGCAACAAGAAATAGCATCTACTTAAATAAGTTTATAAATCATGCTGCCAATTTCCATTACGTTGTTTAATTGTTATTTGCTCAATTCTATTTTACTATTATTTCAATTGAAGCCTAATTTCAGGTGGCCTGATTCTCCTCCCGCATCATCAATGAACAATTTCACCGATTTTAAGTATTATACTCGCAATCATCAAATGCTTTCTTTCTGTTACACTTAAAATGCAATTCTCTTCTTACAAAATTTGCACAAATAGTTATAAACTGAAACTCTATTATCATGGTTCTGGAACTCCCTCCCTAAACCTCTCCACCTCTCTACCTCTCTTTCCTCCTTTAAAATACTTCTTAAAACCTACCTCTTTAACTAAGTTTTTGGTCATCTGCTGTAATTTCTTCTTATGTGGCTCCATGTCAAATTTATCTGTTTTGTCTTATAACACTGC
This sequence comes from Pristiophorus japonicus, assembly GCF_044704955.1. Classification (NCBI taxonomy): domain Eukaryota; kingdom Metazoa; phylum Chordata; class Chondrichthyes; family Pristiophoridae; genus Pristiophorus; species Pristiophorus japonicus. The sequence continues at coordinate 205,267,448 of NC_091983.1, forward strand.
CGTGAAGTGCCTTGGGATGTTTTACTACATTAAAGGTGCTATATAAACAAAAGTTGTTATGTACAAATCAGGGCTATGCTAAAAATCTGACTGTATCAAAGTAGATTGAATTGAGTGCTTTCATAAAAAGGTGCAATATTGGAGCAGATTACCCAAGCCCTCAACCAACTAATCAATAAAGCAGATTAACTGGTCATTATTACTATTGTGTTCCTAACACTAAGGAGACTGCACATAGGAAGGTTAAAGTAACAGTGACCTCAGTCTTTATTAAGACACTCCAGAGTGAGGAACAGGCCTTAGGGGCCGGCTTATATACAGTGCTCCCAAGAGATGCTGGGATCCCTTGGGACTTCAGGGTATAGAAACATAGAAACATAGAAAATAGGTGCAGGAGTAGGCCATTCAGCCCTTCTAGCCTGCACTGCCATTCAATGAGTTCATGGCTGAACATGCAACTTCAGTACCCCATTCCCGCTTTCTCGCCATACCCCTTGATCCCCCTAGTAGTAAGGACTTCATCTAACTCCTTTTTGAATATATTTAGTGAATTGGCCTCAACAACTTTCTGTGGTAGAGAATTCCACAGGTTCACCACTCTTTGGGTGAAGAAGTTTCTCCTCATCTCGGTCCTAAATGGCTTACCTCTTATCTTTAGACTGTGACCCCTGGTTCTGGACTTCCCCAACATTGGGAACATTCTTCCTGCATCTAACCTGTCTGAACCCATCAGAATTTTAAACATTTCTATGAGGTCCCCTCTCATTCTTCTGAACTCCAGTGAATACAAGCCCAGTTGATCCAGTCTTTCTTGATATGTCAGTCCCGCCATCCCGGGAATCAGTCTGGTGAACCTTCGCTGCACTCCCTCAAGTTAGGAGACCAAAACTGTACACAATACTCCAGGTGTGGCCTCACCAAGGCCCTGTACAACTGTAGCAATACCTCCCTGCCCCTGTACTCAAATCCCCTCGCTATGAAGGTCAACATGCCATTTGCTTTCTTAACCGCCTGCTGTACCTGCATGCCAACCTTCAATGACTGATGTACCATGACACCCAGGTCTCGTTGCACCTCCCCTTTTCCTAATCTGTCACCATTCAGATAATAGTCTGTCTCTCTGTTTTTACCACCAAAGTGGATAACGTCACATTTATCCACATTATACTTCATCTGCCATGCATTTTCCCATTCACCTAACCTATCCAAGTCACTCTGCAGCCTCATAGCATCCTCCTCGCAGCTCACACTGCCACCCAACTTAGTGTCATCTGCAAATTTGGAGATACTACATTTAATCCCCTCGTCTAAATCATTAATATACAGTGTAAACAGCTGGGACCCCAGCACAGAACCTTGCGGTACCCCACTCGTCACTGCCTGCCATTCTGAAAAGTACCCATTTACTCCTACTCTTTGCTTCCTGTCTGACAACTAGTTCTCAATCCATGTCAGCACACTACACCCAATCCCATGTGCTTTAACTTTGCACATTAATCTCTTGTGTGGGACCTTGTCGAAAGACTTCTGAAAGTCCAAATGTACCACATCAACTGGTTCTCCCTTATCCACTCTACTGGAAACATTCTCAAAAAATTCCAGAAGATTTGTCAAGCATGATTTCCCTTTCACAAATCCATGCTGACTTGGACCTATCATGTCACCTCTTTCCAAATGCGCTGCTATGACATCCTTAATAATTGATTCCGTCATTTTACCCACTACTGAGGTCAGGCTGACCAGTCTATAATTCCCTGTTTTCTCTCTCCCTCCTTTTTTAAAAAGTGGGGTTACATTGGCTACCCTCCACTCCATAGGAACTGATCCAGAGTCAATGGAATGTTGGAAAATGACTGTCAGTGCATCCGCTATTTCCAAGGCCACCTCCTTAAGTACTCTGGGATGCAGTCCATCAGGCCCTGGGGATTTATCGGCCTTCAATCCCATCAATTTCCCCAACACAAATTCCCGAATAATAAGGATTTCCCTCAGTTCCTCTTCCTTACTAGATCCTCTGACCCCTTAGTGAATACTGAACCAAAGTAATTGTTCAATTGGTCTGCCATTTCTTTGTTCCCCGTTATGACTTCCCCTGATTCTGACTGCAGGGGACCTACGTTTGTCTTTACTAACCTTTTTCTCTTTACATATCTATAGAAACTTTTGCAATCCGTCTTAATGTTCCCTGCAAGCTTCTTCTCGTACTCTATTTTCCCTGCCCTAATCAAACTCTTTGTCCTCCTCTGCTGAGTTCTAAATTTCTCCCAGTCCCCGGGTTCGCTGCTATTTCTGGCCAATTTGCATGCCACTTCCTTGGCTTTAATACCATCCCTGATTTCCCTTGATAGCCACGGTTGAGCCACCTTCCCTTTTTTATTTTTACGCCAAACAGGAATGTACAATTGTTGTAGTTCATCCATGCGGTCTCTAAATGTCTGCCATTGCCCATCCACAGTCAACCCCTTAAGTATCATTCGCCAATCTATCCTAGCCAATTCACGCCTCTTACCTTCAAAGTTACCCTTCTTTAAGCTCTGGACCATGGTCTCAGAATTAACTGTTTCATTCTCCATCCTTACGCAGAATTCCACCATATTATAGTCACTCTTCCCCCAAGGGGCCTCGCACAACGAGATTGCTAATTAATCCTCTCTCATTACACAACACCCAGTCTAAGATGGCCTCCCCCCTAGTTGGTTCCTCGACATATTGGTCTAGAAAACCATCCCTTATGCACTCCAGGAAATCCTCCTCCACCGTATTGCTTCCAGTTTGGTTAGCCCAATCTATGTGCATATTAAAGTCACCCATTATAACTGCTGCACCTTTATTGCATGCACCCCTAATTTCCTGTTTGATACCCTCCCCAACATCACTACTACTGTTTGGAGGTCTGTACACAACTCCCACTAACGTTTTTTGCCCTTTGGTATTCTGCAGCTCTACCCATATCGATTCCACATCATCCAAGCTAATGTTCTTCCTGGTGGCGGAACATGGGAGTACATGCTTTACAGATACACAACAATTACATTGTTGTTTGTGGGACCTTGCTGCATGCAAATTGGCTGCTGCATTTCTCTACATTGCCACAGTGACTATACTTCAAAAATACTTCAAAAAGACTGTCAAGTGCTCTGGGACGCCCTGAGGTCATGAAAGGCGCTATATAAATCTTTCTTTCTTTCTTTATTTTGGTTTCTGATCAGCAGTCAGGAAGCCCCCATTTCCTCTAAACATCTTGTGGGTGGGGAGCAAAATTTAAAGTCGAAACTCAACTTTGGCCAGTATCACAACAACAGGTGTAAAACCCAGGTGTGATGGAAACAAATCATGACACAGGAATTCAATGTATAAAGAGAAAATGTATGCTAGACCCAAGGGCCGGTAAATGGAGCCATGTGTGTCGGCTGTTAAGACTGATTTGGAAGAAAAAATGGCGGATGCCTTGCCTCCACCCGCTTCTGGTGCGGAATGCGGCAGCCGTCCTTTTGGACACGTTGTCTGCGCTCGCTTCACATATTTAAATGATCCAGATTGTGACGACAATCGGCGTGTAACACTGAATTGACGCACGATCTGGGATTTTGGACATCACCGCTCTTATTAACACCCTCTCCAAACCACGCATGGCAGAATGTGCCTGCAGCAATACAACCAACTAGCTGGCAGCGCTTCTTAAAGGGACACACACAAATTTTCAGGTAAATTTAGATTTTTGCTTTACATTTTATTGGAGTATGGGTTGGGTAAAACGTTGAAAACACCACTTGCTCCGTCCTGGGAGCTCTCTTGGCAGTCCTACTTGGGCTGCAACATGACATAGAGGCAGCAAAAGGGACTAGCTGCTTGCAGAGGTAGGGAGGAGGAGGAGGAAGAGGCAACAGAAGAGGAGGAAGGAGAAGAGGAGGTAGGAGAAGGAAGCAGGCAACCCAGACTGCCCCTTTCTGGCCAAGATAGAATCATCCACTTGTGGTACCAGTGAACACAACCCCAGTTCCCCTTTCACCATTTGTCGCACACTTTATCTTCCCTCTGTTCTTGACCTTCACAGTGTCATTTTGGCCACTATGCTGAAATAAAAGCCACCACAAAGCAAACATTCTAATCCAGCTTTATCCATATATATATATATATATATCCAATATTATATCAAAAAATCAACTAATCACCGTTAAGTATTCCCTTAGTGACTGTCTTGCATGTGCCTTTGCCTATCTTAGTGACATCACACAGTGCAACCCCAGTGGTTGCCGCATGGCTGGTAGAAGGCTGCTGACTTTCAGAGGGGGTCACTGCAGATGACCTTGCAGAATGACCTTGAGGAGCTGGTGGCTAGGAGTGTGAAATAGAGCAATGGTGTTTCTTTTTATTATTCTTCACTTCCTCTCCCTCTTCTTGATCAACCACTGGCTGGGCAGGCTGGGTTTCTTGGGTGTATGAAACGAGGAAGGCACAAGGATAGGGTTGTCCTTTGGGGAAGGAGCAAAGCAAGAGGTGCTTGCTTACATCATGTGTAGCTTGTAAATCAGAAGAGATTGTGGGATGAGGGTAAAGTGAGAAGGAGGATAATGTATGAGGATACCGACATCTTGTGTTCCTCCACCCCTGTCGCTGGCCAACGGTTCAGCCATGCCTCTGCCAAGAATGGCCAGCACCATCTCCTCCAAGGGGGTGAGGTGAAGATAGGAATGTGAGGTGTGTCTCATGTATGTTTGGGATTGCTGGTAGCTGAGTGAAGAGGAGAGGGGGGAGGCGGGATCATGCATTGAGCAGTATAGAAACATAGAAACATAGAAAATAGGTGCAGGAGTAGGCCATTCGGCCCTTCTAGCCTGCACCGCCATTCAATGAGTTCATGGCTGAACATTCAACATCAGTACCCCATTCCTGCTTTCTCGCCATACCCCTTGATCCCCCTAGTAGTAAGGACCTCATCTAACTCCTTTTTGAATATATTTAGTGAATTGGCCTCAACAACTTTCTGTGGTAGAGAATTCCACAGGTTCACCACTCTCTGGGTGGGACTAGTGGTGTATTTGGTAGAACATGACTTTTGAAAATGCATTCACTGACTTTGACCACTTGTCTGAGGAGATGAAACTTCTTTGGGCACTGGAGCCAGGTCCTGGGGGGTGACACTGCAGTGATGGTCTCGGTGATCTGGTCCCACATCCTTCTTTCTGGAGGGCCCCTGGGTCCGAGATCTTGGGTGCCCTTTCCCTGACCTTTTGAGCCATTTGTGTTAGTGCCGAAGCACTTTTACAATTTTTGATCAACAGAAGGCAGCTCACCTTTAAGAGCTGCAGACTGCCTTTAAGAGGAGCAGGCTAGCTTTAAATAAAGCTAGCGTCGCTCAAGAAACATGCCCCCTGTTGATCGCACAGCCTGTCAGCAGCGCCTTCAATGCTAGGCTGTGCGCTATAATCATTATAAATACGACATGAGTGTTCTCGACTCCATCCTGCAGCATGCCACCCGCCACCATCTCAGCACAACCCCAGCCAGACAACTGAAGAACAACAAGGCATCAGGAGCAGATGGAATCCTCACCAAAGCATTAAAACATGGCAGAGAAGCACTACTGATGTGGATTCATGACCTCATCTCTCTTATCTGGAAGGAGAAGATCATACTAGGAGATCTCAGAGACGCTGTAATTGAGACCATCTTCAAGAAAGATGACAAGTTCGACTGCAGTAACTACAGAGGAGTCTCCCTACTGTCAACCACCGGGAAAGTAATCACAAGAATCCTCCTCAATTACCTTCTCCCTGTAGCTGAAGAGCTCCTCCCAGAGTCGCAATGCGGATTCCGCCCACTAAGGGGCACAATGGACATGATCTTCATCACGTGGCAGATACAAGAGAAATGCAGGGAACAGCACCAACCCTTGTACATGGCCTTATTTGACCTCACAAAAGCCTTCGACACTGTCAACCATGAGGGATTATGGAGCGTCCTCCTCAGATTCAGCTGCCCTCAAAAGTTTGTCACCATCCTCCGCCTGCTCCACGATGACATGCAAGCTGTGATCCTGACCAACGGATCCACCACAGACCCAATCCACGTCCGGACCAGGGTCAAGCAAGGCTGTGTCATCGCACCAACTCTCTTCTCGATCTTCCTTGCTGCAATGCTCCATCTCACCCTCAGCAAGCTCCCCGCTGGACTGGAACTAAATTACAGGACAACCGAGAATTTGTTCAACCTCCGCCGCCTCCAGGCCAGATCCAAGGTCATCCCATCCTCAGTCATTGAATTGCAGTATTCAGATGACGCTTGTGTCTGTGCAAACTCGGAGGCTGAACTCCAAGCCATTGTCTTTACAATGTAAGGCATGGGCCTTACTAAACATCCATAAGACAAAGGTCCTCTACCAACTTGCCCTCGCCACACAGCACTGCCCCTCGGTTATCAAAATCTATGACGAGGCCTTGGACAACGTGGACCATTTTCCATACCTCAGGTGCCTACTGTCAACAAGGGCAGACATCGACGACGAGGTCCAACACCGCCTTCAGTGTGCCAGTGCAGTCTTTGGTCGCCTGAGGAAGAGAGTGTATGAAGACCAAGACCTCAAACCCGGCACCAAGCTCATGGTCTATAGAGCAGTAGTGATACCCGTCCTCCTATATAGCTCAGAGATATGGACTATGTACAGCAGGCACCTCAAAACACTGGAGAAGTACCACCAACGTTGCCGCCGCAAGATCCTGCAAATCCATTGGCAGGATAGGCGCACCAACGTCAGTGTTCTCGCTCAAGCCAACATCCCCAGCATCGAAGCATTGACCACGCTCGATCAGCTCTGCTGGAGGGGCCACATCGTCCGCATGCCTGACATGAGACTCCCAAAACAATCGCTTTACTCGGAGCTCAGACACAGCAAGCGAGCCCTAGGTGGGCAGAGGAAATGCTTCAAGGACACCCTCAAAGCCTCCTTGAAAAAGTGCAACATCCTTATCGACACCTGGGAATCCCTGGCCCAAGACCGTCCAAAGTGGAGGAAAAGCATCCGGGAAGGCGCTGAATACCTCGAGTCTCTTCGCCGAGAGCAAGCTGAAGCCAAGCGTCGACAGTGGAAGGAGTGCACGGCAACCCAGGCACCCCAAAATCCCATTCCTCCAACCACTATCTGCCTCACCTGTGACAGATACTGTAGCATTGGACTCTTCAGTCACCTGAGGATTCATCTTTAGTGTGGAAGCAACTCATCATCGACGCTGAGGGACTGCCTAAGAGAAGATAAATACCAATCAGCACAAAGTCGATGTGCTGCCTGTGCTTTTTGAACGGGCATGAGCATATCTCGTATCGCGGTGCTGCACCCATTTTTTGCCATTATCGAATTTCTAGGCCAAGACATTTAACACACGACCAGCGGATCACCTGTGGTGTTGCTAATGTAAGTTGGTCTGTCTTAACTATCTTGCTCATCTTTGTGCTGTTGTCTCCCTCTCTCTATTTCTTTTTCTCTCTTATTTCCTTCTTTTGCAGCACAACCACTGACATTATGAAAAGTCTACAGAGATAGTGGTCAATTATCCTGGGAGCCAGGATCTCTGGGGAGGTGTCCGAGGAGAACAGTGCCTGCCCACCCGACTTGCGTAATTTCCGGCGGAAATATTTAAAGATTGAATACCTTTAAAGATAAGTTGTATTCACTTACTCTCAATACTTTGACAACTTTGAATTATGAATATGCTGAAACTTTCACATGGCTGAGAAGAAGGTAACAGCCAGCTTTTCTGATACCTCCTTGGAAGTATTATTTTCCAAGATGGTGCTCAACAGTTTGGGGATGAAAGCATGGTTGCGGTAGGAGATCTGCCAGGAGTAAGAGCATCAGCCCAAGCACCTGGATACTGTGCCACAAGAGATATAATAACCTTACAAGGACAGCAAAGTAAGTACAGCCACTCCTCCCGCAGATTGGAAAGTAGGGAGGGAGCTCCAGGATTTTGACCAGCAACGATGAAGGAATGGCTATATATTTCCAAGTCTGGGAGATGTGCGACTTGGAGGGGAACTTGCAGGTGATGGTGTTCCCATGTGCCTGCTGCCCTTGTCCTTCTAGTTGGTAAAGTCGCGGGTTTGGGAGGTGCTGGCGAAGAAGCCTTGGAGAGTTGCTGCAGTGCATCTTGTAAATGGTACACACTGCAAGTATGGTACGTTGGTGGTGGAGGATGTGAATGTTTAAGGTGGTGGATGGGGTGCCAATCAAGTTGGCTGCATTGATCTGGATGGTGTCGAGTTCTTGAGTGTTATTGTCACTGCACTCATCCAGGCAAGTGGAGAGTATTCCATCACACTCCTGACTTGTGCCTTGTAGATGATGAGACACTTGCTGCAGAATACCCAGTCTCTGACCTGCTCTTGTTGCCACAGTATTTATGTGGCTGGTCCAGTTAAGTTTCTGGTCAATGCTACCCCCCAGTATGGTGCTGGTGAAGGATTCGGCAATGGTAATGTACACAGAGTGTAATGTATCCAAATTTGTTGTCAAGAAAAAGCTAGGTGGGAAAGTAAGTTGTAAGGAGGACGCAAAGTGGCTGCAAAGGGATATAGACAGGTTAAATGAATGGGCAAGAACATGGCAAATAGAATATAATGTGGAGAAATGAGAAGATATCCACTTTGGAGGCAAAAATAGTAGAGCAGTATATTTTTTAAATGGTGAGAGATTGGAAAATGTTGGTATTCAGAATGAGCTGGGTATCCGTGTACACGAATCAAAGAACATTAACATGCGGGTACAGCAAGCAATTAGGAAAGCAAATGGTAAGTTAGCCTTTATTACAAAAGGATTGGAAATTAAGAATAAAGAAGTCTTACGGCAATTATATAGGGCTTTGATTCAAATTCAGTTGGAGGATGAGAAAGTTGGTTCTCAAACCAGTGTCCTAAGCTTAAATAAAGGAGACTACAAAGGTTTGAAGGCAGAGTTGGCTGAAATAGACTGGGAAAATAGATTAAAATGTGGGACGGTTGATGAGCAGACATTTAAGGAGATATTTCATAACTCTCAACAAAAATATATCCCAATGAGAAGGAAAGACTGTAAGAGAAGGGATAACTATCCGTGGCTAAGGAAATAAGGGAGGGTATCAAATTGAAAACAAGGGCATACAATGTGGTCAAGACTAGTGGGAGGCCAGAGGATTGGTAAACTTTTAAAAGCCAGGAAAGAACGACAAAAAAAATAATAAAGAGAGGGAAGATAGATTATGAAAGTAAACTAGCATGAAATATAAAAACAAATAGCAAGAGTTTCTACAGGTACAGAAAAAGGAAAAGAGTGACAAAAGTAATTGTTGGTCCCCTAGAGGATGAGACTGGGGAATTAATAATGAGGAACAGAGAAATGGCAGGGAATTTGAACAAATATTTTGTATCAGTCTTCACTGTAGAAGACACTAAAAACATCCTAATAGGGGATAATCAAGGGGCTATAGGGAGGGAGGAACTTAATACAATCACTATTACTAAATAAGTAGTACTCAGTAAAATAATGGGACTAAAGGCAGACAAGTCTCCTGGACCTGATGGCTTGCATCCTAGGGTCCTCAAAGAAGTGGTTGCAGAGATAGTGGATGCATTGGTTGTAATCCACCAAAATTCCCTGGGTTCTGGGGAGGTCCCAGCAGATTGGAAAACCACAAATGTAATGCCCCTATTTAAAAAAGGAGGGTGACAGAAAGCAGGAAATTATAGACCGGTTAGCCTAACATCTGTCGTTGGGAAAATGCTGGAGTCCATTATTAAGGAAGCAGTAGCAGGACATTTGGAAAAGCATTATTCAATCAAGCAGAGTCAGCATGGTTTTACGAAAGGGAAATCGTGTTTGACCAACTTGCTGGACTTCTTTGAGAATGTATTGAGTCGGGTGGATAAGGGGGAACCAGTGGATGTGGTGTATTTGGATTTCCAGAATAAGGTGCCACATAAAAGGTTACTGCACAAGATAAAAGTTCACGGGGTTGGGGGTAATATATTAGCATGGATAGAGGATTGGCTAACTAACAGACACAGAGAGTTGGGATAAATGGATCATATTCCGGTTGGCAAACAGTGACTAGTGGGGTGCCACAGGGTTCGGTGCTGGGGCCTCAACTATTTACAATCTATATTAATGACTTTGATGAAGGGACCGAGTGTAATGCAGCCAAGTTTGCTGATGATACAAAAATGGGTGGTCAAGTAAATTGTGAGGAGGACACAAAAAATCTGCAAAGGGATATATACAGGCAGATGGAGTACAATGTGAGAAAAGTGAAATTATCCACTTTGGCAGAAAAAATAGAAAAGCAAATTATAATTTAAATGGAGAACAATTGCAAAGTGCTGTAGTACAGAGGGACCTGGGAGTCCTTGTACATGAAACACAAAAAGTGACTATGCAGGTACAGGCAAGTAATCAGGAAGGCAAATGGAATGTTGGCCTTTATTGCAAGGGGGATAGAGTATAAAAGCAGAAAAGTCCTGCTACAACTGTACAGGGTATTGTTGAGGCCACACCTAGAGTACTGCGTACAGTTTTGGTCTCCGTATTTAAGGAAGGATATACTTGCATTGGAGGCAGTTTAGAGAAGGTTCACTAGGTTGATTTTGCAGATGAGGGGGTTGACTTATGAAGATAGATTGAGTAGGTTGGGCCTATACTCATTGGAGTTCAGAAGAGTGAGAGTTGATCTTATCGAAACATATAAGATAATGAGGGGGCTCGACAAGGTAGATGCAGAGAGGATATTTCCACTCATAGGGAAAACTAAAACTAGGGGGCATAGTCTCAGAATAAGGGGCCACCCATTTAAAACTGAGATGAGGAGGAATTTCTTCTCTCAGAGGGTTGTAAATCTGTGGAATTCTCTGCCGCAGAGAGCTGTGGAGGCTGGGTCACTGAATATATTTAAGGCGGAGATAGACAGATTTTTGGGCAATAAAGGAATAATGGGTTATGGGAAGTGGGCAGGGAAGTGGAACTGAGTCCATGATGAGATCAGCCATGATCTTATTAAATGGCGGAGCTGGCTCGAGGGGTCAAATGGCCTACTCCTGCTTCTATTTCTTATGTTCTTATGGTGTGATCACACCTGGAGTACTGTGTACGATTTTGGTCTCCTTACCAAAGACAGGATATACTTGCCTTAGAGAGAGTGCAACAAAGATTCACTAGACTGATCCCTGAGATGGGGGGGGGGGGGGGATTGTCCTATGAGTAGAGATTACATAGACTAGCCTATATTCCCTACTGTTTAGAAGAATGAGAGGTGATCTAATTGAAACATATAAAATTCTTAAGGGGCTTGACAAGGTAGATGCTGAGACCAAAATCTTAGACTAAGGGGTCTGCCATTTAGGACTGAGATATGGAGAAATTTTTTCACTCAAATCTTTGGAATTCGCTACCTCAAAGAGCTGTGGATGCTGATACATTGAGTATATTCGGGACAAAGATCAATAGGTTTTTGGATATTAAAGGAATTAAGGATATGGGGATAGTGCGGGAAGGTGAATTTGAGGTGGAAGATCAGTCATGATCTTATTGAATGGTGGACCAGGCTCAAAAAAAAAAAGACTTACATTTATATAAGGCCTTTCACAACCACTGGACGTCTCAAGGCGTTTACAGCCAATGAAGTACTTTTGAAGTGTGGTCGCTGTTGTAATAGCCTACTTCTGCTCTTACTTCTTATGTTCTTATGATATTTCCCCATTTCTTTTACCTGGTCAGAGTGCTTCTCCTTTCTCCTCCAGCATTCAGAGCAGTAACCACGCCAGTATCGCATCCTTCATGACAAATCACGAGGACACACTGCACCACCTGTCACTGTCACTCAACACACCAGCTGCTTGCCGCCTTCATTGCTTCCACGAATGACTTTCTCTTCTCACCTGCTGTCAACTGTACAGCCTGCAACTAATCTCATGCCTCCTTTCTCAATTCACATTCAATCCACTGACTTCTCACTCAAAATCTTTCTATTCTCCTAGCATCTTGCTTCTTCTTCTCACCTTGTACACTATATTCAGAAATCCCACAGATGTGCACTTTGCCTTCTCAGTAGCCATTCACAATTCTCGCTTTCTCCTTCTGCAGACGTTACTGCACAGCAGAAGGGAGGAAGATAAGATCTGTGGAGGAGCACCAGTCATTGTAGGAATGCTAGTCAGAGTAGGAATCGCAGGATAGCACAGATGAATACGTGGCTTAAGCAGTGGTGCAGCAGGGAGGGATTCAAATTCGTGGGGCATTGGAACAGGTTCTGGGGGAGGTGGGACCAGTACAAACTGGACGGTCTGCACTTGGGCAGGAATGGAACCAATGTCCTAGGGGGAGTGTTTGCTAGTGCTGTTGGTGAGGAGTTAAACTAATATGGCAGGGGGATGGGAACCAATACAGGGAGACAGAGGGAAACAAAAAGGAGACAAAAACAAAAAACAGAAAAGAGATGAGTAAAAATGGAGGGCAGAGAAACCAAAGGCAAGAAACAAAAAGGGCCACTGAATATAAAAGGGATGCAGGAGGGGTAAAAACTAAAAATCATGGTTTAAAAACGAGGATGAAAATACTCTACCTAAATGCACGCAGCATTCGAAATAAAGTAAATGAGTTGACGGCACAAATCATTACAAATGGGTATGATTTGGTGGCCATTACAGAAACATGGTTGCAAGGTGGCCAAGACTGGGAATTAAACATACAGGGGTATCTGACGATTCAGAAAGATAGGCAAGAAGGGAAAGGAGGTGGGGTAGCTCTGTTAGTAAAGGATGATATCAGGGCAGTTGTGAGGGATGATATTGGCTCCAATGAACAAAATGTTGAATCATTGTGGGTGGAGATTAGAGATAGTAAGGGGAAAAAGTCACTGGTCGGCATAGTTTATAGACCCCAAAATAATAACTTCACGGTGGGGCGGGCAATAATCAAGGAAATACTGGAGGCATGTGAAAAAGGAATGACAGTAGTCATGGGGGATTTTAACCTACATATCGACTGGTCAAATCAAATCACAGGGGGTAGCCTGGAGGAGGAATTCATAGAATGCATACGGGACTGTTTCTTAGAACAGTATGTAACAGAGCCTACAAGGGAGCAAGCCATCTTGGATCTGGTCCTGTGTAATGAGACAGGAAAAATAAACGATCTCCTCGTAAAAGATCCTCTCGGAATGAGTGATCACAATATGGTTGAATTTGTAATACAGATTGAGGATGAGGAAGTTGTATCAGAAACGAGGGTACTATGCTTAAACAAAGGGGATTACAGTGGGATGAGGGCAGAGTTGGCTAAAGTAGACTGGAAACAAGGACTAAACGGTGGCACAATTGAGGAACAGTGGAGGACTTTTAAGGAGCTCTTTCATAGTGCACAAAAAAAATATATTCCAGTGAAAAAGAAGGGCGGCAAGAGAAGTGATAACCAGCCGTGGATAACCAAGGAAATAAAGGAGAGTATCAAATTAAAAACCAATGCGTATAAGGTGGCCAAGGTTAGTGGGAAACTAGAAGATTGGGAAAATTTTAAACGACAGCAAAGAATGACTAAGAAAGCAATAAAGAAAGGAAAGATAGATTACAAAAGTAAACTGGCGCAAAACATAAAAACAGATAGTAAAAGCTTTTACCGATATATAAAACGGAAGAGTGACTAAAGTAAATGTTGGTTCCTTAGAAGATGAGAAGGGAGATTTAATAATGGGAAATGTGGAAATGGCTGAGACCTTAAACAATTATTTTGCTTCCGTCTTCACAGTGGAAGACACAAAAACAATGCCAAAATTTGCAGGCCACAGGAATGTGGGAAGGGAGGACCTTGAGACAATCACTATCACTAGGGGAGTAGTGCTGGACAGGCTAATGGGACTGAAGGTAGACAAGTCCCCTGGTCCTGATGAAATACATCCCAGGGTATTAAAAGAGATGGCTGAAATTATAGCAGATGCATTCGTTATAAACTACCAAAATTCTCTGGACTCTGGGGAGGTACCAGCTGATTGGAGAGCAGCTAATGTAACGCCTCTGTTTAAAAAAGGGGGCAGGCAAAAGGCAGGTAACTATAGGCCGGTTAGTTTAACATCTGTAGTGGGGAAAATGCTTGAAACTATCATTAAGGAAGAAATAGCGGGACATCTGGATAGGAATAGTGCAATCAAGCAGACGCAGCATGGATTCATGAAAAGGAAATCATGTTTAACTAACTTACTGGAATTCTTTGAGGATATAACAAGCATGGTGGATAGAGGTGTACCGATGGATGTGGTGTATTTAGATTTCCAAAAGGCATTCAATAAGGTGCCACACAAAAGGTTACTACAGAAGATAAAGGTACGCGGAGTCAGAGGAAATGTATTAGCATGGATAGAGAATTGGCTGGCGAACAGAAAGCAGAGAGTCGGGATAAATGGTTTGGAAATCAGTGGTTAGTGGTGTGCCACAAGGATCAGTGCTGGGACCACAACTGTTTACAATATACATAGATGACCTAGAAGAAGGGACAGAGTGTAGTGCAACAAAATTTGCAGATGACACTAAGATTAGTGGGAAAGCGGGTTGTGTAGAGGACTCAGAGAGACTGCAAGGAGATTTGGATAGGTTAAGCGAATGGGCTAAGGTTTGGCAGATGGAATACAATGTCGGAAAGTGTGAGGTCATCCACCTTGGGAAAAAAAACAGTAAAAGGGAATATTATTTGAATGGGGAGAAATTACAACATGCTGTGGTGCAAAGGGACCTGGGGGTCCTTGTGCATGAATCCCAAAAGGTTAGTTTGCAGGTGCAGCAGGTAATCAGGAAGGCAAATGGAATATTGGCCTTCATTGCGAAAGGGATGGAGTACAAAAGCAGAGAGGTCTTGCTGCAACTGTATAAGGTATTGGTAAGGCCGCACCTGGAGTACTGCGTGCAATTTTGGTCACCTTACTTAAGGAAGGATATACTACCTTTGGAAGGGGTACAGAGACGATTCACTAGACTGATTCCAGAAATGAGGGGGTTACCTTATGATGATAGATTGAGTAGACTGGGTCTTTACTCCTTGGAGTTCAGAAGGATGAGGGGTGATCTTATAGAAACATTTAAAATCATGAAAGGGATAGACAAGATAGAGGCAGAGAGGTTGTTTCCATTGGTGGGGGAGACTAGAACTAGGGGGCACAGCCTCAAAATACGGAGGAGCCAATTTAAAATCGAGTTGAGAAAAAACTTATTCTCCCAGATGGTTGTGAATCTGTGGAATTCTCTGCCCAAGGAAGCAGTTGAGGCTAGCTCATTAAATGTTTTCAAGTCAAAGATAGACAGATTTTTAACCAATAAGAGAATTAAGGGTTACGGGGAGAGGGCGGGTAAGTGGAGCTGAGTCCACGACCAGATCAACCATGATCTTATTGAATGGCGGGGCAGGCTCGAGGGGCTAGATGACCTACTCCTGTTCCTAATTCTTATGTTCTTATGTTCTTATTGTGGTCCTCACCCATATGAAGCAACAGAAAGTTGTGGAACAGCAATAGTTGACAGCATTGGAGATGGTGAAACTGGCAACTCCTCTGAGCAGGGGTGACTGCTTATCATTTGAGTGCCTTCATGAACCATGAGCAATTGCACATTCAGACAGCTTTAAACCGTGAACCAGTGGGGTCAAAGCACCTTAGCTCCTGTCCCTCTCTTCTTTCCTTCAGGTCCCACTCAGCAACTTGACCAGCAACTGCTCTAGAAGATATAAAGGGTTATGGGGAGCCGGCAGGGAAGTGGAACTGAGTCCATGATCAGATCAGCGATGGTCTTATTAAATGGCGGAGCAGCCTTGAGGGGCCAAATGGCCTACTCCTGCTCCTATTTCTTATGTTCTTATGTTCTTACACCTAGGAGGATGATGTCCCTCCTGAAGAATTACCTTCAGACTGTTGTAGAGAGTAGAAAGATATATATAGACTTAGGCATTAGGCACCTGCTGGATATTTAAAACTCACATAAGCTTAAATGGACACACACATAAAATGGCTGCCCAGGCATGATGGGAAACCAGGTAGTCAAACTGTGAACTGTTGAACGTTCACTGACCGAGCAATAACCCTGTGAGGCCCACTGTAGGAATGCCTGGGAAGACAGAGATAAGAAGGAAACCATCTCCTGTGAACAAGGCCATAAACCAATTAATTCCCCAGGAAGAAAGATAAGAGGGAAGCCATTTGCTGTAAACAAGGCTACAAACCAATTATTTCTCCCAGATGAAAGAACTAGGGAGAGAACCTATAAAGTCATCGATCAGCCCAAACTGACAATAACCGAACATATGGTTCCCTGGATACTAGGAGAATTCTATTGGGTTAAAAGAACCTATATGTAATCTATAATCATTGTGATTGGCTTGTGTCCAGCCGTGATGGGCTGTGTAACTGTAGTAAACTGTTTTGTAACTGTTGTGAAACATATAAAGGTACATGTAACTCTTTGTTCTGGGAAGAGAAACCTGGATACGGTCCTGAGTTTTTCCTTCCCGCTGAGCGTAATAAAAGCTGCTTCAGCATTGGAACCGACCCTGAGTGTTGAGTGATTCTTCTAAGAAAACACTAACGCTAACAATGGCGTAGGCGACGGGATTTCCCGGAGTCGCTGGACGCCCTTGGAAAAAACCCGGGTGAGTATAAAAAACAATTTTTAAGTATAAAGGGTGCGGAAGGGTGCTGGTTGATCGACATGAGGAGACGGTCTAATATCTCAAACGCCTAGCCTGAGCCTGAATTAAGAGGACTTTTGTCCCACGTGACGGCCAGGAACCAAGTAGGCGTAGGGAACACACTTAGACCGTGGGATCGTGATACCGAGAGACATCTTCCGGACCCAGTAGTGTAATTTGAAATACCCCGGGATAGAACCAAGCGGTGTACAGCGGCTAACGGAATCCAAACCTGTGAACAGGGTCGGACCAACGGGCTGAGCGGTGGTAGGTAGTCGTTAAGGATACGTAGAGCACTGCGGGAATTGCTTAAACGCGTTTTTAAGAATTGTATAAGTTTGTGCAACAGCAGAACTTGTGACCTGACAGTAGCCAAGAGACAGTTTACTACAAGTCGCGCTAGAAAGAAAGCGGACCTCTGAGAGTAGATTCCTAACGGTACTAGTCCTACCCAGGAATGGCCATGAAAACAAGTAAACTCGAGTGGGGACCAGAAGGGTCGCTTACCCGCCACCTGGCGGAAAAACAAAAGAAGCTAATTGAAAAAATGATTAAAGCAGGGTGGAATCCTCAGGAATTAGTTATGTGAGGAATTATTTAGATAAAACTACGAATTCCCTGAAAGGTCATGGATCCAAAAATAGAGCCGGCCAAAACAAGAAGAGAGACTGTTGTAAATGTCTGATCGTTGAGTGAGAAGTGTCTGTGTGATTTTTGACTGCAGAATGAATTTTTTTATGTTTTCATGTTCCGAAAGCCTGGTTGGAAGAGGAATGCAAGTGTCTGTTTATTTTAGAAACAGAGTGAAAGTCTTTTTTTAAACCCTTTGTAATGTTGTCCTGTATGTGGGAAGTTTTAAGACATTTAAGTTAGAAACGCAGGTGTGGATTTATTCGGATGATAAGTTACGGAGCTAGGAAAATAAACAAATAAAGAATAGGTTTGTTGAGCAAAATATTTATTTGACATGCTCACTTACTTGCCGAAAGAAAACATGCAATGATTGATTGGGCTGAAAGACATAAATTTAGTCTCGGAATGAGATAAAGAATGCTTTAAAAAAAAAGAGCTTCTAAAAAAAAAGTTTTAAATAAAGATTGAAATTACAAAGTTTGAATTGGGATTTTGAGATTAACAACTTTATGGAGTTACGAACCCTCCGTGTAAAATACAAAACCTAATTTGAAGAAAGGAAAAAAAGATGTAACGGACTAAATGGAAAAAGACATAACTTACTAAATACTAGTTGATGTTTGCTGTGAAAAAGATATTGGTTTAATTCGAAGAGAAAAAAAAAATTGGAATAAGTAAAAAACACTACATGGATTCGAATTTTCAAAAGTTTCAATGCAGTTTGAAAAGATTTCCAAAATGGACAGTGTTTATCAAAAATGTCCCGAACAGTCTAAACAAGCAGGAGGGTTTTGAAGATAACGAGGAGAAAGAGAGAAATAAAAAAAAAACAGAATTGAATTTCAGTAAACAAAATTGCTATTGTATGTGTGGTCTTGTTTTAAAACAATTAAAAAAAAAAAAAATTCTTTGGCAAGTACTTGAATTAGAAGTTAAGAAAACATTGGAGTTTACTCTAATGATTTATGCTGTTTTTAACGGATTCCTAATTTCGAAGCCAGTTTTGAAGGCACAAAGACTTTTTTTTCAGATGATTACGTGAAGTCACGTAATGACATCAGGTCTTCTTACAAACCTGGAAAGGAGTTAACCCTTTCCATTGACAGCCGTGTTATACTGAACATTATTAATTTGGATTTCTTAATAGAAAAAAAAAAGACTCACCTAACAGAGGAAACAAAAAATAAAAACAGAACTAGCTTATGTAATAATGCTTGCCTGATACAATAAAGAAATAGATATTCAATAAAACAAATTGAAGAGTTAAAAGCTAAGATAAACAGGCTGGAAGAGATAACAGGACTAGACGGATAGTGCAGTGCGCAGCCATAGCACCATCACCTCTGGCAATAGAGCCAATGTACCCCACGGTGGGTAGGTGTAGTCCACAAACCCAACCTAACGGTAAAGCAGACAGCGATGTTTGGAGGAATAGCTTTGGCCTTGGTCATAGGAGTTTGGGTAATATTTAAGTGGGTAAAGACACGGGCGCACGCCCTACAGATTCAACTCGAAATGGTTCGATTATAACCTTGTGCTTCTGATTTTGCAGGGTGACAGGGACACTCGTAGAGCAAAAAAACTTAACCCCTGGTGACGACCAGGCCGTCTGTTTAAAATTACAGATAATACTTACCGGAATGGGAATACGAACGGCGCTACTCGTAATATGGATAGCCCTGCGACATGCACGTACCCTGGGCAACACCGACGGACAGCAGAGCACGCTGGAAATAAACAACTATATGAACTATGGAGTCTTGTTTAATTTAACGGACGGAATGTGCATTCCAGCAGCCAAGGACTGGAGCAAGGACAGGACTTATTTTAATGCATGGTTACAAGTGAATCCTAATAAGAATCTTAATAAGAATAAGAGTATGTGTACAGTGCTCCACGGGTATAAGGAGCAGATGCATTAAACGGAGGGATGTCAAAGGGCCTGATGAATGTACTTTCGGCATAATTTGTGCGCCTCCGGGACAATCCCAGCAATCAGTCATCCGCAAGAAGGGAATGGGGCTGTGTGGGTATTACGAGGAGGCGGGGGCGGCTGCAATATCATTGTATGTATGTTTCTCACCCCCTCCGACACCGCGCCCCATAAGAATCACTACATTGCCCGAGGAACTGCCTTGCCCCATAACTACGAAGGGACCAGAGAATGGGATTGTAATGTACAGCGAGGGGGAACTGTTGTATGATAATGTTAGACATGAAATTGTGCCTGTTCTGATCAATATTTCAGGCATCCAGATGCCGGAATACTGTACAGAACAGTCAAGGAAGATGTACAATGTATTAAGTAAAGTTGTAATGCAGCAGGCTGCCGATGCAATGGGTGCCAGTAGGTTCCGGGGACAGGGGTTAGCCCCCAGGATGAAGAGGGAAATAGTTAATGATGTTGCTACCGTTTTCAATACAGAGACCTCCGTAGTGAACTCGATAGACATACAAGAATTAAATGAGAGGGTGGAACAGCTTAGAGGGGTGATGAAGGGGTTATTGGAGAGGGTGGAGCAAAACCAGGAAGACCAAGCCAACCTAGGAAAGGAGGGTGCCAAAATCCAGCTGGATGGCATCTCAGTCCTGGAAGCTCACGCCAGAACCATCAATCACCTCATTGATAGAGAACAGGAAGATTTAGCTCAGTTGGCTAACCAAAGGGGGACACTGGATAATTGTACTCTGAAGGGACTGACCAGAGTATACCCAGCAATTCCAGATTGCCAGATGGGTAGGACTACCGGGATAGGGACAGTCCTGATGATCCCTATAGTCACGCCGGACTCAGGGCCGTTTCCCCTATACCAACGAGAGAATATCGGAATAATACGGGAAAATGTCTCCATACGCTACTACCTGACCACCACCTCTGCCGTTCGTCGAAACAACATACTTACTGGGATTTCCCTAGCAGATTGCAAGCAAAGGGGGGGAAATCACAGTATGCCCTCACCCGGTGGGCCGAGGTGAACTAGACGAGTGCGGGTTTAACCGAACCAACGGGTGTGTACTAGAAATAGTGCCCGCACACATGCACTTTGCGAGGGCAGGCTACGGAGGGAGGGGAAGATACTGCGTCTCTACCACAGAGCGTTCATACTGGTATAATGACCTGCAGTGCCCTATACCACAGCCAAACTTTTGCTTTACACCACTACGACCTGTCGCGATCGGGCAAGCGCATATCACCCAGGTTAGGCGCCGGAAGTCCGAAGTTATCGAGGTAACCGATCAGCTCCATGATCATTTACAGGATTATGACGAGCCAGAGCAGGTCCCTATCCCACATCTAACCGAGGTATTACGGGAGTTAAGGCTCAGAGTGGGGCAATCCGTAAAAATCTATCACCAGCTACAAACTAAAATCAAAGAACTGGAAGAAGATACCGAGGTAGACTTACAAAGTCAGAGTTGGTGGAGAAAGGTCTGGGACTGGGGAATAAATGTGAACATCCACCCATGGATCCGAATTATTTCACACACACTGGTCGGTATACAATTAATCTTAGCAATAACATGGGGCGTGATGGCCTGCCAGGTATGCAGGCGCCACAAATGGCGGAAACGGACTAATCACCGTTCCCTGGATATTAAACAAGCCTGTTTGATAAGGGGACGGGAGGAGCTAGCCTTTGTTAATTTGATTTAAGCAACCGGAACTCCTGAAACCGCGTGACTGGCCAGCACGTTGAGGCAAGGAATACCGGGCCGTGCACAAATATCAGATAAAGGCAGTATTTCGGTTAAAAGGGGACTAGGACTAGTCCCTTTACCGAAAGGGGGAATTGTTGTAGAGAGTAGAAAGATATATATAGACTTAGGCATTAGGCACCTGCTGGATATTTAAAACTCACATAAGCTTAAATGGACACACACATAAAATGGCTGCCCAGGCATGATGGGAAACCAGGTAGTCAAACTGTGAACTGTTGAACGTTCACTGACCGAGCAATAACCCTGTGAGGCCCACTGTAGGAATGCCTGGGAAGACAGAGATAAGAAGGAAACCATCTCCTGTGAACAAGGCCATAAACCAATTAATTCCCCAGGAAGAAAGATAAGAGGGAAGCCATTTGCTGTAAACAAGGCTACAAACCAATTATTTCTCCCAGATGAAAGAACTAGGGAGAGAACCTATAAAGTCATCGATCAGCCCAAACTGACAATAACCGAACATATGGTTCCCTGGATACTAGGAGAATTCTATTGGGTTAAAAGAACCTATATGTAATCTATAATCATTGTGATTGGCTTGTGTCCAGCCGTGATGGGCTGTGTAACTGTAGTAAACTGTTTTGTAACTGTTGTGAAACATATAAAGGTACATGTAACTCTTTGTTCTGGGAAGAGAAACCTGGATACGGTCCTGAGTTTTTCCTTCCCGCTGAGCGTAATAAAAGCTGCTTCAGCATTGGAACCGACCCTGAGTGTTGAGTGATTCTTCTAAGAAAACACTAACGCTAACAATGGCGTAGGCGACGGGATTTCCCGGAGTCGCTGGACGCCCTTGGAAAAAACCCGGGTGAGTATAAAAAACAATTTTTAAGTATAAAGGGTGCGGAAGGGTGCTGGTTGATCGACATGAGGAGACGGTCTAATATCTCAAACGCCTAGCCTGAGCCTGAATTAAGAGGACTTTTGTCCCACGTGACGGCCAGGAACCAAGTAGGCGTAGGGAACACACTTAGACCGTGGGATCGTGATACCGAGAGACATCTTCCGGACCCAGTAGTGTAATTTGAAATACCCCGGGATAGAACCAAGCGGTGTACAGCGGCTAACGGAATCCAAACCTGTGAACAGGGTCGGACCAACGGGCTGAGCGGTGGTAGGTAGTCGTTAAGGATACGTAGAGCACTGCGGGAATTGCTTAAACGCGTTTTTAAGAATTGTATAAGTTTGTGCAACAGCAGAACTTGTGACCTGACAGTAGCCAAGAGACAGTTTACTACAAGTCGCGCTAGAAAGAAAGCGGACCTCTGAGAGTAGATTCCTAACGGTACTAGTCCTACCCAGGAATGGCCATGAAAACAAGTAAACTCGAGTGGGGACCAGAAGGGTCGCTTACCCGCCACCTGGCGGAAAAACAAAAGAAGCTAATTGAAAAAATGATTAAAGCAGGGTGGAATCCTCAGGAATTAGTTATGTGAGGAATTATTTAGATAAAACTACGAATTCCCTGAAAGGTCATGGATCCAAAAATAGAGCCGGCCAAAACAAGAAGAGAGACTGTTGTAAATGTCTGATCGTTGAGTGAGAAGTGTCTGTGTGATTTTTGACTGCAGAATGAATTTTTTTATGTTTTCATGTTCCGAAAGCCTGGTTGGAAGAGGAATGCAAGTGTCTGTTTATTTTAGAAACAGAGTGAAAGTCTTTTTTTAAACCCTTTGTAATGTTGTCCTGTATGTGGGAAGTTTTAAGACATTTAAGTTAGAAACGCAGGTGTGGATTTATTCGGATGATAAGTTACGGAGCTAGGAAAATAAACAAATAAAGAATAGGTTTGTTGAGCAAAATATTTATTTGACATGCTCACTTACTTGCCGAAAGAAAACATGCAATGATTGATTGGGCTGAAAGACATAAATTTAGTCTCGGAATGAGATAAAGAATGCTTTAAAAAAAAAGAGCTTCTAAAAAAAAAGTTTTAAATAAAGATTGAAATTACAAAGTTTGAATTGGGATTTTGAGATTAACAACTTTATGGAGTTACGAACCCTCCGTGTAAAATACAAAACCTAATTTGAAGAAAGGAAAAAAAGATGTAACGGACTAAATGGAAAAAGACATAACTTACTAAATACTAGTTGATGTTTGCTGTGAAAAAGATATTGTTTAATTCGAAGAGAAAAAAAAAATTGGAATAAGTAAAAAACACTACATGGATTCGAATTTTCAAAAGTTTCAATGCAGTTTGAAAAGATTTCCAAAATGGACAGTGTTTATCAAAAATGTCCCGAACAGTCTAAACAAGCAGGAGGGTTTTGAAGATAACGAGGAGAAAGAGAGAAATAAAAAAAAAACAGAATTGAATTTCAGTAAACAAAATTGCTATTGTATGTGTGGTCTTGTTTTAAAACAATTAAAAAAAAAAAAAATTCTTTGGCAAGTACTTGAATTAGAAGTTAAGAAAACATTGGAGTTTACTCTAATGATTTATGCTGTTTTTAACGGATTCCTAATTTCGAAGCCAGTTTTGAAGGCACAAAGACTTTTTTTTCAGATGATTACGTGAAGTCACGTAATGACATCAGGTCTTCTTACAAACCTGGAAAGGAGTTAACCCTTTCCATTGACAGCCGTGTTATACTGAACATTATTAATTTGGATTTCTTAATAGAAAAAAAAAAGACTCACCTAACAGAGGAAACAAAAAATAAAAACAGAACTAGCTTATGTAATAATGCTTGCCTGATACAATAAAGAAATAGATATTCAATAAAACAAATTGAAGAGTTAAAAGCTAAGATAAACAGGCTGGAAGAGATAACAGGACTAGACGGATAGTGCAGTGCGCAGCCATAGCACCATCACCTCTGGCAATAGAGCCAATGTACCCCACGGTGGGTAGGTGTAGTCCACAAACCCAACCTAACGGTAAAGCAGACAGCGATGTTTGGAGGAATAGCTTTGGCCTTGGTCATAGGAGTTTGGGTAATATTTAAGTGGGTAAAGACACGGGCGCACGCCCTACAGATTCAACTCGAAATGGTTCGATTATAACCTTGTGCTTCTGATTTTGCAGGGTGACAGGGACACTCGTAGAGCAAAAAAACTTAACCCCTGGTGACGACCAGGCCGTCTGTTTAAAATTACAGATAATACTTACCGGAATGGGAATACGAACGGCGCTACTCGTAATATGGATAGCCCTGCGACATGCACGTACCCTGGGCAACACCGACGGACAGCAGAGCACGCTGGAAATAAACAACTATATGAACTATGGAGTCTTGTTTAATTTAACGGACGGAATGTGCATTCCAGCAGCCAAGGACTGGAGCAAGGACAGGACTTATTTTAATGCATGGTTACAAGTGAATCCTAATAAGAATCTTAATAAGAATAAGAGTATGTGTACAGTGCTCCACGGGTATAAGGAGCAGATGCATTAAACGGAGGGATGTCAAAGGGCCTGATGAATGTACTTTCGGCATAATTTGTGCGCCTCCGGGACAATCCCAGCAATCAGTCATCCGCAAGAAGGGAATGGGGCTGTGTGGGTATTACGAGGAGGCGGGGGCGGCTGCAATATCATTGTATGTATGTTTCTCACCCCCTCCGACACCGCGCCCCATAAGAATCACTACATTGCCCGAGGAACTGCCTTGCCCCATAACTACGAAGGGACCAGAGAATGGGATTGTAATGTACAGCGAGGGGGAACTGTTGTATGATAATGTTAGACATGAAATTGTGCCTGTTCTGATCAATATTTCAGGCATCCAGATGCCGGAATACTGTACAGAACAGTCAAGGAAGATGTACAATGTATTAAGTAAAGTTGTAATGCAGCAGGCTGCCGATGCAATGGGTGCCAGTAGGTTCCGGGGACAGGGGTTAGCCCCCAGGATGAAGAGGGAAATAGTTAATGATGTTGCTACCGTTTTCAATACAGAGACCTCCGTAGTGAACTCGATAGACATACAAGAATTAAATGAGAGGGTGGAACAGCTTAGAGGGGTGATGAAGGGGTTATTGGAGAGGGTGGAGCAAAACCAGGAAGACCAAGCCAACCTAGGAAAGGAGGGTGCCAAAATCCAGCTGGATGGCATCTCAGTCCTGGAAGCTCACGCCAGAACCATCAATCACCTCATTGATAGAGAACAGGAAGATTTAGCTCAGTTGGCTAACCAAAGGGGGACACTGGATAATTGTACTCTGAAGGGACTGACCAGAGTATACCCAGCAATTCCAGATTGCCAGATGGGTAGGACTACCGGGATAGGGACAGTCCTGATGATCCCTATAGTCACGCCGGACTCAGGGCCGTTTCCCCTATACCAACGAGAGAATATCGGAATAATACGGGAAAATGTCTCCATACGCTACTACCTGACCACCACCTCTGCCGTTCGTCGAAACAACATACTTACTGGGATTTCCCTAGCAGATTGCAAGCAAAGGGGGGGAAATCACAGTATGCCCTCACCCGGTGGGCCGAGGTGAACTAGACGAGTGCGGGTTTAACCGAACCAACGGGTGTGTACTAGAAATAGTGCCCGCACACATGCACTTTGCGAGGGCAGGCTACGGAGGGAGGGGAAGATACTGCGTCTCTACCACAGAGCGTTCATACTGGTATAATGACCTGCAGTGCCCTATACCACAGCCAAACTTTTGCTTTACACCACTACGACCTGTCGCGATCGGGCAAGCGCATATCACCCAGGTTAGGCGCCGGAAGTCCGAAGTTATCGAGGTAACCGATCAGCTCCATGATCATTTACAGGATTATGACGAGCCAGAGCAGGTCCCTATCCCACATCTAACCGAGGTATTACGGGAGTTAAGGCTCAGAGTGGGGCAATCCGTAAAAATCTATCACCAGCTACAAACTAAAATCAAAGAACTGGAAGAAGATACCGAGGTAGACTTACAAAGTCAGAGTTGGTGGAGAAAGGTCTGGGACTGGGGAATAAATGTGAACATCCACCCATGGATCCGAATTATTTCACACACACTGGTCGGTATACAATTAATCTTAGCAATAACATGGGGCGTGATGGCCTGCCAGGTATGCAGGCGCCACAAATGGCGGAAACGGACTAATCACCGTTCCCTGGATATTAAACAAGCCTGTTTGATAAGGGGACGGGAGGAGCTAGCCTTTGTTAATTTGATTTAAGCAACCGGAACTCCTGAAACCGCGTGACTGGCCAGCACGTTGAGGCAAGGAATACCGGGCCGTGCACAAATATCAGATAAAGGCAGTATTTCGGTTAAAAGGGGACTAGGACTAGTCCCTTTACCGAAAGGGGGAATTGTTGTAGAGAGTAGAAAGATATATATAGACTTAGGCATTAGGCACCTGCTGGATATTTAAAACTCACATAAGCTTAAATGGACACACACATAAAATGGCTGCCCAGGCATGATGGGAAACCAGGTAGTCAAACTGTGAACTGTTGAACGTTCACTGACCGAGCAATAACCCTGTGAGGCCCACTGTAGGAATGCCTGGGAAGACAGAGATAAGAAGGAAACCATCTCCTGTGAACAAGGCCATAAACCAATTAATTCCCCAGGAAGAAAGATAAGAGGGAAGCCATTTGCTGTAAACAAGGCTACAAACCAATTATTTCTCCCAGATGAAAGAACTAGGGAGAGAACCTATAAAGTCATCGATCAGCCCAAACTGACAATAACCGAACATATGGTTCCCTGGATACTAGGAGAATTCTATTGGGTTAAAAGAACCTATATGTAATCTATAATCATTGTGATTGGCTTGTGTCCAGCCGTGATGGGCTGTGTAACTGTAGTAAACTGTTTTGTAACTGTTGTGAAACATATAAAGGTACATGTAACTCTTTGTTCTGGGAAGAGAAACCTGGATACGGTCCTGAGTTTTTCCTTCCCGCTGAGCGTAATAAAAGCTGCTTCAGCATTGGAACCGACCCTGAGTGTTGAGTGATTCTTCTAAGAAAACACTAACGCTAACAAGACCCTACCTCCTTCCCAGGTACAAGTTCGGAGATTGGTACCCAGGGTGAGATAGATAGCGAGTGAGAATGGCCTGCACCTGGTGAAACGCACAGCACAAGTGAGTAGGAGCAGGTACTGGTGTCAGGGATAGTGCAGGAGATGGCACTCCAGAGGGCAACATTCTCTCCCAGCTCTGCTGAGCAGGACAGAGATGTGGACCTCCACAGCTCAGCCATGAAAAGGAAATTGCTTGATGCACACCAGAGATGCGATGAGGCATTGAATGACTTACTAAAGACTTTGATCACCATGTAGGAAACATAGAAACATAGAAACATAGAAAATAGGTGCAGGATTAGGCCATTCGGCCCTTCGAGCCTGCACCAGCATTCAATAAGATCATGGCTGATCATTGTTGCAACTTTAGTACCCCATTCCTGCTTTCTCTCCATACCCCTTGATCCCTTTAGCCATAAGAGCCACATCTAACTCCCTAACGGCTGGCCTCAACAACTTTCTGTGGTAGAGAATTCCACAGATTCACAATTCTCTGAGTGAAGAAGTTTCTCCTCATCTTGGTCGTAAATGGCTTACCCCTTATCCTTAGACTGTGACCCCTGGTTCTGGACTTAACCAAAATCGGGAACATTCTTCCTGCATCTAACCTGTCCAATCCCATCAGAATGTTATATGTTTCTATGAGATCCCCTCTCATTCTTCTAAATTCCAGTGAATACAGGCCCAGTCGATCCACTCTTTCTTCATATGTCAGTCCTGCCATCCCGGGAATCAGTCTGGTGAACCTTCGCTGCACTCACTCAATAGGAAGAACGTCCTTCCTCAGATTAGGAGACCAAAACTGAACACAATATTCCAGGCGAGGCCTCAGCAAGGACCTGTACAGCTGCAGCAAAACCTCCCTGCTCCTATATTCAAATACCCTAGCTATGAAGGCCAACATGCCATTTGTCTTCTTCACCGCCTGCTGCACCTGTATGCCAACCTTCAATAACTGATGTATCATGACACCCAGGTCTCGTTCACCTCCCCGTTTCTTAATCTGCCATCATTCAGATAATATTCTGCCTTCATGTTTATGCCACCAAAGTGGATAACCTCACATTTATCCACATTATACTGCATCTGCCATGCATTTTCTCACTCAACCAACCTGTCCAAGTCACCCTACAGCCTCTTACCATCCTCCTCGCAGCTCACACCGCCACCCATCTTCATGTCATCTGCAAACTTGGAGATATTACTCTCAATTCCTTCACCTAAATCATTGATGTATATGGCAAATAGCTGGGGTCCCAGCACTGAGCCCTGCGGCACCCCACTAGTCACAGCCTGCCATTCTGAAAAGGACCCGTTTATCCCGACTCTCTGCTTCCTGTCTGCAACCAGTTCTCTATCCACGTCAATACATTATCCCCAATACCATGTGCTTTAATTTTACACACCAATCTCGTGTGTGGGACCTTGTCAAAAGCATTTTGAAAGTCCAAATACACCACATCCACTGGTTCTCCCTTGTCCACTCTACTAGTTACAACCTCAAAAAATTCCAGAAGATTTGTCAAGCATGATTTCCCTTTCATAAATCCTGTCACTGCTTTCCACTGCTATTTCATCTTTAATTATTGATTCCAACATTTTTCCCACCACTGATGTCAAGCTAACTGGTCTATCTCTCGTTTTCTCTCTCCCTCCTTTTTTAAAAAGTGATGTTACATTAGCTACCCTGCAGTCCATAGGAACTGATCCAGAGTCAATAGACTGTTGGAAAATGATCACCAATGCATCCACTTGGGCCACTTCCTTAAATACTCTGGGATGCAGACTACCAGGCCCTGGGGATTTATCAGCCTTCAATCCCATCAATTTCCCGAACACAATTTCCTGACTAATAAGGATTTCCTTCAGTTCCTCCTTTTCACTAGACCCTCGGTCCCCCAGTATTTCCGGAACGTTATTTATATCTTCCTTCGTGAAGACAGAACCAAAGTATTTGTTCAATTGGTCTGCCATTACTTTGTTCCCCATTATAAATTCACCTGATTCTGACTGCAAGGGACCTATGTTTGTCTTCACTTATTTTTTCCTCTTCACATATCTATAGAAGCTTTTGCAGTCAGTTTTTATGTTCCCAGCAAGCTTCCTCTCATACTCTATTTCCCCCCTCCTAATTAAACCCTTTGTCCTCCTCTGCTGAATTCTAAATTTCTCCCAGTCCTCAGGTTTGCTGCTTTTCTGGCCAATTTATATGCCTCTTCCTTGGATTTAACACGATCCCTAATTTCCCTTGTTAGCCACAGTTGAGCCACCTTCCCCGTTTTATTTTTACTCCAGACAGGGATATACAATTGTTGAAGTTCATCCATGTGATCTTTAAATGTTTGCCATTGCCTATCCACTGTCAAGCCTTTAAGTATCATTCGCAGTCTATTCTAGCCAATTCACATCTCATACCATCAGTTACCTTTCCTTAAGTTCAGACCCCAGTCTCTGAATTATCTGTGTCACTCTCCATCTTAATAAAGAATTCTACCATATTATGGTCACTCTTCCCCAAGGGGCCTCGCACAACAAGATTGCTAATTAGTCCTTTCTCGTTGCACATCACCCAGTCTAGGATGGCCAGCCCTCTAGTTGGTTCCTCGACATATTGGTCTAGAAAACCATCCCTAATACACTCCAGGAAATCCTCCTCCACTGTACTGCTACCAGTTTGGTTAGCCCAATCTATATGTAGATTAAAGTCGCCCATGACAACTGCTGTACCTTTATTGCACGCATCCCTAATTTCTTGTTTGATGCTGTCCCCAACCTCATTGCTAATGTTTGGTGGTCTGTAAACAACTCCCTCTAGCGTTTTCTGCTCTTTGGTATTCCACAGCTCTACCCATACAAATTCCACATCATCCAAGCTAATGTCCTTCCTTACTATTGCATTAATTTCTTCTTTAACCAGCAACGCTACCCCACCTCCTTTTCCTTTCTGTCTATCCTTCCTGAATGTTGAATACCGCTGGATGTTGAGTTCCCAGCCTTGGTCACCCTGGAGCCATGTCTCCGTAATCCCAATTATATCATATTTGTTAATAGTTGCCTGCGCAGTTAATTCGTCCACCTTATTACAAATACTCCTCGCATTGAGGCACAGAGTCTTTTTAACATACTTTGTCCCTTTAAACTTTTGCTGTATTGTGGCCCTTTTTGATTTTTGCCTTGGGTTTCTCGGCCCTCCACTTTTACTTTTCTTCTTTCTATCTTTTGCTTCTGCCCCCATTCTACTTCCCTCTGTCTGCCTGCATAGGTTTCCATCCCCCTGCCATATTTGTTTAACCCCTCTCCAACAGCACTAGCCAACACTTTCCCTAGGATATTGGTTCCGGTCTTGCCCAGGTGCAGACTGTCCGGTTTGTACTTGTCTCACCTCCCCCAGAAACGGATTGATAGACTGGTGGACAACATGAACAGGGACTTTCCCAAAGCATTACTCATCTTGTGCTGTCTGCTCTCCCTCAGATTAATGGGAGTAATGAGCCACAGCTCCATGGGACTGACGGTAACACTACGGGTCAGGCAAGTGTTGCCCTCTCTCAGAACATCAGCATGTCTGCTCCCTCACCATCCATCTCAACCAAAACCTGCTATAGTGCCAGAAAGCCGGCATGTCCAGACAGCAGCCAAGGAAGTAGTCTACAGCTAGCCCTCATGGACTCAAGCTCCCGGAGGACACCAGCTAAGAACATCTCAAGGTCCCAGCAGGTTAAACAGCAGTCTACCACCTCCTCTGCTGAAGCTACTGGGAGAGCCCTTCATAGAAGTGGTAAAATGAGTAAGCCTTCTTTTTAAAAAGTCACGCTGGATTGACACTTGGATGACTAATTATCTGAAGCAACTGATTATGTTTGGATGCATTGGATGCAATCTTCATCACTTTTGGCACCTTTGTGTTGATCGAGCAGCTTATGAGTTGGCCTTGCCAGAAAGCCAGGCTATGAAAGTTGACAGAATGATTTCAATGTTAGAGAATGCAGGATTAAGGGAGTGGTGACTGTGGCTTCTAGGACTGTTATTGCAGAGAGTTTTAGTTTCATTGTTCAGTGCAGAGAACTGAGTAATTCAACTGCATCGTTGTGTAGTTAAAAGTCAGCATTTGTATTTCTCGCTGCAAGACCTGGTGCTGTCTCTCTCGCCCTCGGCTAGCTATTCCTCATCAAAGTGCGATTTGGTCTGTTCATCTGTCTCTGCTGTATCCTCTCCAACCAACTATATTGGGGAGGATACAGCAGACCACGATTATGTGGGAAACTATCTCCGGTGTATATTGCAGGGGCCACCTGTAGTCAAGGCACCTATCAAGGCACCTAAACCTCCTCATAGTGGCAAGGCTACTATATCTGAGCCGCCCAGGCTTCACGGGATTTTGAAGAGGTGTGATGAGCCAGGTTATCACGGGATAGCTCTTGTTCCCAAGCAGCCCAGGACCAATGCAAAATGAATGAATCATAACAGCTGCTTTGGGTGCCCGGCACAGACCTGCGTTATTCACTTGGTGGTTTACTTGACAAATGGTGTATATGTGATCTGCTTGATGCATATATGGACTGCTGGCTGTGAGATGCAAGCGATGTCTCCTGGAGCAGCCTGGAAGGATCCTGGCGCAAAAAAGTTCAGAGCAGTGGTGAACTTCATAGCCACTGGTATGGCATGGCCCCCTTGTGCGGCAGACTGCAGGCCTTTTTGCATAAGACAGCAGAAGCCAGCTCACATGGATGAACTTCAACAATTGTATATCCCTGTCTGGCGTAAAAATAAAATGCAGAAGATGGCTCAACCGTGGCTAACAAAGGAAATTAGGGATAGTGTTAAATTCAAGGAAGAGGTATATAAATTGGCCAGAAAAAGCAGCAAACCTGAGGACTAGGAGAAATTTAGAATTATCTGCCTCGATAAGCGAAGCCTCCTCACTAATTGTAGATAGTGAGAAAGGTGACTCGACCTATAGTCTTCTATTCTGTTATATTTACAACGGCACTTTCAAATTCCCCAACTTTGGTCCT
This sequence comes from Pristiophorus japonicus, assembly GCF_044704955.1. Lineage (NCBI taxonomy): Eukaryota > Metazoa > Chordata > Chondrichthyes > Pristiophoridae > Pristiophorus > Pristiophorus japonicus. The sequence continues at coordinate 205,299,488 of NC_091983.1, forward strand.
CCATTCACCAACTTCGACGGTATGAGACATGATTTGGTTAGGATAGACCTTCATTCCACTCTTCATTTTAAACTTCATTCTACACTTGATATGATAATTAAAGGGTTAACGGTGGATAGGCAATGGCAGACATTTAAAGATCATATGGATGAACTTCAATAATTATACATCCCTGTCTGGCGTAAAAGTAAAACGGGGAAGGTGGCTCAACCGTGGCTAACAAGGGAAATTAGGGATAGTGTTAAATCCAAGGAAGAGGCATATAAATTGGCCAGAAAAAGCAGCAAATCCTGAGGACTGGGAGAAATTTAGAATTCGGCAGAGGAGACAAAGAGTTTAATTAGGAGGGGGAAAATAGAATATGAGAGTAAGCTTGCAGGGTTCATAAAAACTGACTGCAAAAGCTTCTACAGATACGTGAAGAGAAAAAGATTAGTGAAGACAAACGTAGGTCCTTTACAGTCAGAATCAGGTGAATTTATAATGGGGAACAAAGAAATGGCAGACCCAATTGAACAAATACTTTGGTTCTATCTTCACGAAGGAACACACAAATAACATTCCGGAAATACTAGGGGACCGAGGGTCGAGCGAGAAGGAGGAATTAAAGAAAATCCTTATTAGTCAGCAAATTGTGTTAGAAAAATTGATGGGATTGAAGGCCGATAAATCATCAGGGCCTGGTAGTCTGCATCCCAGAGTACTTAAGGAAGTGGCCGTAGAAATAGTGGATGCATTGGTGGTCATTTTCCAACGTTCTATAGACTCTGGATCAGTTCCTATGGACTGGAAGGTAGCTAATGTAACCCCACTTTTTCAAAAAGGAGGGAGAGAAAACAGGGAATTATAGACCGGTCAGCCTGACATCGGTGGTGGGGAAAATGTTGGAATCAATTATTAAAGATGTAATAGCAGGACATTTGGAAAGCTGTGACAGGATCGGTCCAAGTCAGCATGGATTTATGAAAGGGAAATCATGCTTGACAAATCTTCTAGAATTTTTTGAGGCTGTAACTAGTAGAGTGGACAAGGGTTAGCCAGTGGATGTAGAAACATAGAAACATAGAAAATAGGTGCAGGAGTAGGCCATTCGGCCCTTCTAGCCTGCACCGCCATTCAATGAGTTCATGGCTGAACATTCAACTTCAGTACCCCATTCCTGCTTTCTCGCCATACCCCTTGATCCCCCTAGTAGTAAGGACCTCATCTAACTCCTTTTTGAATATATTTAGTGAATTGGCCTCAACAACTTTCTGTGGTAGAGAATTCCACAGGTTCACCACTCTCTGGGTGAAGAAGTTCCTCCGCATCTCGGTCCTAAATGGCTTACCCCTTATCCTTAGACTGTGACCTCTGGTTCTGGACTTCCCCAACATTGGGAACATTCTTCCTGCATCTAACCTGTCTAACCCCGTCAGAATTTTATATGTTTCTATGAGGTCCCCTCTCATTCTTCTGAACTCCAGTGAATACAAGCCCAGTTGATCCAGTCTTTCTTGATAGGTCAGTCCCGCCATCCCGGGAATCAGTCTGGTGAACCTTCGCTGCACTCCCTCAATAGCAAGAATGTCCTTCCTCAGGTTAGGAGACAAAAACTGTACACAATACTCCAGGTGTGGCCTCACCAAGGCCCTGTACAACTGTAGCAACACCTCCCTGCCCCTGTACCCAAATCCCCTTGCTATGAAGGCCAACATGCCATTTGCTTTCTTAACCGCCTGCTGCACCTGCATGCCAACCTTCAATGACTGACGTACCATGACACCCAGGTCTCTTTGCACCTCCCCTTTTCCTAATCTGTCACCATTCAGATAATAGTCTGTCTCTCTGTTTTTACCACCAAAGTGGATAACCTCACATTTATCCACATTATACTTCATCTGCCATGCATTTGCCCACTCACCTAACCTATCCAAGTCGCTCTGCAGCCTCACAGCGTCCTCCTCGCAGCTCACACTGCCACCCAACTTAGTGTCATCCGCAAATTTGGAGATACTACATTTAATCCCCTCATCTAAATCATTAATGTACAGTGTAAACAGCTGGGGCCCCAGCACAGAACCTTGCAGTACCCCACTAGTCACTGCCTGCCATTCTGAAAAGTACCCATTTACTCCTACTCTTTGCTTCCTGTCTGACAACCAGTTCTCAATCCATGTCAGTACACTACCCCCAATCCCATGTGCTCTAACTTTGCACATCAATCTCTTGTGTGGGACCTTGTCGATCGCCTTCTGAAAGTCCAAATATACCACATCAACTGGTTCTCCCTTATCCACTCTACTGGAAACATCCTCAAAAAATTCCAGAAGATTTGTCAAGCATGATTTCCCTTTCACAAATCCATGCTGACTTGGACCTATCATGTCACCTCTTTCCAAATGCACTGCTATGACATCCTTAATAATTGATTGGTGTATTTAGACTTTCAAAAGGCTTTTGACAAGGTCCCACACAAGACATTAGTGTGCAAAATTAAAGCACATGATATTGGGGGTAATGTAATGTATAGACATGGATAGAGAACTGGTTGGCAGACAGGAAGCAAAGAGTAGGAATAAATGGGTCCTTTTCAGAATGGCAGGCATTGACTAGTGGGGTATCGCAAGGTTCAGTGCTGGGACCCCAGCTATTTACAAGATACATTAATGATTTAGACAAAGGAATTGAATGTAATATCTCCAAGTTTGCAGATGACACTAAGCTGGCTCGCAGTGTGAGCTGTGAGGAGGATGCTAAGAGGCTGCAGGGTGACTTGGACAGGTTAGGTGAGTGGGAAAATACATGGCAGATGTAGATAAATGTGAGGTTATCCACTTTGGTGGTAAAAACAGGAAGGCAGATCATTATCTGAATGGTGACAGATTAGTAAATCTGAGCAAGGACATGCTTGCTATTGAGGGAGTGCAGTGAAGGTTCACCAGACTCATGCCCGGGATGACAGGACTGGCATATGAAGAAAGACTGGATCGACTAGGTTTATAGTCAATGGAATTTAGAAGAATGAGAGGGGATCTCATAGAAACATTTAAAATTCTGACGGGATTGGACAGGTTAGATGCAGGAAGAATGTTCCCAATGTTGAGGAAGTCCAGAACCAGGGGTCACAGTCTAAGGATAAGGGGTAAGCCACTTAGGACCGATATGAGGAGAAACTTCTTCACTCAGAGATTTGTGAGCATGTGGAAGTCTCTACCACAGAAAGTTGTTGAGGCCAGTTCGTTAGATATATTCAAGAGGGAGTTAGATGTGGCCCTTACAGCTAAAGGGATCAGGGGTATGGAGAGAAAGCAGGAATGGGGTACTGGAGTGCATGATCAGCCATGATCATATTGAATGTGGTGCAGGCTCGAAGGGCCGAATGGCCTACTCCTGCACCTATTTTCTATGTTTCTATATTTCTATAACAATTTTGCAGCTACCAATCTGCTCAATCACACCCTCACCTCCACTTTTGATGCTCTTTTTCCCAATAAAACCATTACTCTCTCTCACCTTGGTCATTCCCACTGGCATGGCCCTCATCTCTGCCCCCTTAAGTCCAAGAGACACAGACTTGAACATTTATGGTGGACAATGGTTGAGCTATTCATTGACAGATCTGGCTGGACTACATAAAACACTATCGGGTCCTGTTCTCGTCTGCCAAAACAGCTCCCGATTCCAGGATCATCATGGATTGCAAAGATAACCCCCGGCTTCTCTTCTCCACTACAAACCGTCATTGTAAACTCTTCTCTCCTGCCTCCTCACCTCCTACAAGTGCAAGGAGCTCATGGACTAATTTGTCACCAAGATTGAGACCATCCATTCAGCTGTCTCTGCTGCTCCCCTCCTTTCCCTGTGTCCACCAAGCCAAATTTTCTCTGTAACCCCCTGCCCTCGCCCTGAACTAGCATCTTTCTATAGTTTCTCTCCTATCTCCCCTCATGCCCTATCTGAGCTCATCTTGTCCATGAGATCAAACTCCTGCTCCCTTGACTTTGGAGTTAGCCATGGCTCAGTAGGTAGCACTCTCACTGTAATATATATAGCTCCAACCAGTGGACTACTGTGGTAATGCAGCCATTGTTGTTTACAACAATAAAGAGGGAACAGATCACCTGACAGGTTCCTGAAGTGATCAGCCATCTTAGAGCCTGTGTGTTTATGAGGGCATACAGAAGATACACATTTGGCGGTGGAGGATAGGATTTCTGGATATCCTAGTTGAAATTTTTGTTGGTGGATGATTCAGCCAACCAACAAAGAGACTTGAGGGCTTCTTTGTTTTGATTAACAGCTAAAAATCCAAGGTAAATTATAAGCACACTTGGCTGAACTGCCAGAGTCCAGATGGCCGTGCCTATGGGAATAATAGGACACTTGGGTGAGTTTCAATGTCACTGTGAATCTTTCAGAGCATATGTGGAACAGCTAGATATGTTTTTCACCGTGAATATTATCATCAAAGTCCCCGATGATGAAAACCGTAACCGGGTGGTGTTGGAAAGAAAACAGGCTATTTTCTAAACTGAAGCAGGCCCCGAGGTGTATGAAACCCTGCAAAATGTGCTTGTGCCCGTCAACTCAAAGGACACTTCATTTAAGCAACCAACATTACAGACCTGAGCCAGTGGAAATTGCTGAAAGTTATCATTTCGGAATATGAGATCAGTTAACGGACGAAAGTATCAGTGAGTACATTGTAGCAATAAAAATGCTATCTATTCACTGTCATTTCGGAAACTTTCAGGACCGAGCATTGCGTGACCACTTTGTTTGTGGGATGAAAAATGAAGCGATCAAAAGAAAGTTGTTGACAACTCCTAACTTGACTTTTGATTTAGCTTGTCAGGCAGCTATGTCAATGGATATGGCCGACCAATATTCCTGAGAATTTCGTACCATTCCGAGTCATCAGACAACCGAGGTAAATCGCCTGCAGCTTAAAAGTAAAAGGCAGTTGGGCCCCAAGGCCTCAGAAACTGGCCAAAGTAACAATACATTGAAGTCTTGTTATCGGTGCCTGGGACAACACATTGATCAAAATTGTCCATATGTGAAGGCAGAGCGTTTCTTCTGCAGGAAAACTGGGCATCTTGTGAAGCCTTGCCAACTGAAGAGTAAACCAACTTTCAAGGTTATAAGTAGAAATCTCCAGAGACTACATGGTGTGGAAGAAAAGCAGCAGGATGAAGAGATACACATCATCAGGAGCAGGAGGGTATCTAACAGCGATTCATAAAGTATCATCATCCACGTAGATGTTGCAAAAACCAAGATACCCATGGAAATTGACACTGGTGCATCCGTGAGCCTTGTACCGAATTCGCTATATCTCGACAAATTGCGTGATTTCCCATTGGAGAAATCCAAGATAGAGCTACAAGGCTACTCGGGAGAGAACATTCCTGTAGTAGATCGTATCACCGTACTGGTGAAATACAAGGATCAATTTCAGAGTTTGCCTCTCTTAGTTGTGGCAGGAGACAAGCCTGCCTTACTAGGAAGAAATTGGCTGGGATCACTGAAACTGGATTGGAGTGAGATTTTTCGTGGTGAAACGAGATTTGTATTGAAGGATCCGAAGGTGTTCTGTGAAACAGGCAGTCCGATCCAAGGTTTCAAGGCGAGTGTCAGGGTATAGAAGGACACTAGACCAGTTTACTGCAAGTCTCATACCATATGCACTTGAGCAAGAACTCAAGACTAGAGACTGAGGACATTATCTCTAAGATAGATCTATGTAATTGGGCTACACCCATTGTTGTTGTACCTAAGTCCAATAGTAAGGTAAGGTTGTGTAGTGATTATAAAGTAACCGTAAACCAGGTTCTAGAGGGTAATCTCCCCAATACATTGCCAAATGTAGAAGATTTGTTTACAATGCTGACAGATGGTCAAATCTTCTCAAAGTTAAATCTCACAAATGCCTACTCACAACTTGAAGTAGATGAGGAGTCCAAGTCATGCTTGACTATAAATACTCATCTAAGCCTATATCAATTTAACACCATTTGGAGTGTCTTTCGCCCCGCCATATTCCAAGAGTTGATGAACCAGATTTTGCAAGGTATTGAAGGGGTAGTATATCATTTAGATGACATACTAATTTCAGCACCAGACAGGCAAATCCATAATAACGTATTGAATTAAGTGCTCAAAAGGCTAGAGAAGCACAGAGTATGAGTGACTGCTCACAAGTGCATTTCAAAACTCAGTGGAGTACTTAGGGCACAGAGTATATAAAAATGGTTTACATCTAACCAAGGGAAAGCTGGATGCAATCAGAAATACACCCACTCCCCAAGAATGTCACTGAACCTCAATCATTTTTGGGTCTTTTGAACTATTCCTACCTAATTTGGCAAGTGTTAAATCCCCTGAATGAACAATTAAAAAACAGTTGGAAGTGGTCAGAAGAATGCGATGCAGCATTCAAGGAGTGGAAAAGCCAATTGGTGGAGAGTACCATGTTAGTTCACTATGACGTATCTAAGGAGATCAAGCTAGCATGTGACGCCTCTCCATATGGAGTTGGGGCAGTGATCTCTCATGTACTACATAGTGGGGAGGAGAGACCAATTGCTTTTGCTTCACGCACTCTCAGTGCCAGTAAGTGTAATTATACGCCAATCGAAAGGGGAGCTTTGGCATTAATCTTTGGGGTCAAGAAGTTCCACAAATACTTGTATGGTCGTAAGTTTACCATCGTTACGGACCATAAGCCCCTGACAGCAATCCTCCATCCAAAGTCCCCAGTTCCAACATAAGCTGCAGCCCGAATGCAGAGATGAGCTTTGATTTTGTCAGCATATTCATATGATATTGAATACAGACGATCAGCTGATCACAGTCATGCTGATACTATGTCTAAATTGCCTTCCCCATCACGTTACACCCAATAGTGAAGAAGTGTTCTATTTTTCATACATTGATGAACTGCCAGTCACAGCTGAAGAGATTGGTAGAGCAACCAAATGTGACCCAGTTATATCAAAGGTGTATGATTATATTACAAATGGCTGGCCAAACCACGGATCAGCGAAAGATATTTATCCATTCTTCATTCGTAGGAATGAATTATCAGTCGATAAAGATTGTATCAAGTGGGGTGCAAGAGAGGTTATACCAAATAAATTCAGGTCCAAGTTATTCGGAGATCTTCATGACCAGCACCTGGGAATGTGCTTGACCAAGAGTTTTGCAGGCAGTTACTTATGGTGGCCAGGTCTAGATAAAGATATAGGGCTGGATTTTACACTTCTTTTGCATGCATAACACCCACTTAACGTCCATTTTACCGCTGAAATGACATATAATGCCCGGATAGCGCCCATTTAGCCACAAAGTGGAAACTGACACCCATTTTTCGGGCACATATCGCCGAGCGTTACATTCCGCTTGTGCGTAACGGCAGGAAAATATAATACTGCCTACCCACTTTTTTTGGGCGGATTATTAGAATGGACGAAACCAATGGCCATAATATCGGCCAGCATTACTTTCCGCACGTAATTAACGCCGAGATTCAATAATAACGACCGCCCACGTTTTTTTGTCGTAAAGATCACATTTGCTGAAATTAACACCCAGGTGATCACCCAGCGTCACTTTCACCAACTCGCACACATCTCGCCCACAATATCGCTCGCTCAAAATGTTATGTCTTGGATAAAGAGTGAGACTAGATGCAGCAAGCTGAAAGTAATTGTGACCGTAATCCTTTATTGCAGATCTCAGAGTGCTTCTCCAGCCTGTGAGGCCTCCTTATATACAGGTGCTCCCAAGGGATTGTGGGATCCTAGGCACTCCAGGGGATAAGCCCTCTCTGGTGGTTAGACATGGTAATTACAGGTTTATATACATAACAACACTCCCCCCCCTCCCCCACCCAAAGTCAATAGTGTAACTATTTACAATGTGAGTCGAGGTGGGGACTTCCTTTCCCTGGTTGATCGTCTCGGTGCAAATGCTGGTGTTGGTGAGTTGTTTGTTGGGCCTTCGCTGAGCTGCTGCACAGCTGGCCTTGTTGGACTGCTGGGGGTGGTGAACTTTGCTGGGCTGCTGCAGGTCATGGATTCGGTTTCGTGATCAACCGCTGGGTTGATTGCCACTTGTGTGTGTGTGTTGGAGGATCGAAAAAGGTAGAGTCTAATGTGGGTTGTTTTGGAAACTCCGTAAATTGAGTTTAGTTTGGTCCAAATGTTTTCTGCAGGCGAGTCCATTTGCGAGTTTGACCACAAACACCCTACTCCCCTCTTTGGCCAAAACAGTGCCAGCAATCCACTTGGGACCTTGTACATAGTTCAACACAAATACATTTACTTCAATTTTGCGTGACACAGTTGCGCGATCATGATATGTATTCTGTTGAAGCCGCCTGCTCTCTACCTGTTAGGTCAGGGTGGACTAACGAGAGCATTGTCTTAAGTGCCCTTTTCATGAGCAGTTCAGCGGGAGGGACTCCAGTGAGCGAGTGGGGTCTTGTGCGGTACCTAAGAAGGACTCGGGATAAGCGAGTCTGCAGTGAGCCTTCAGTTACCCTTTTCAAGCTCTGCTTGATTGTTTGAACTGCTCATTCTGCCTGACCGTTGGACGCTGGCTTAAACGGGGCAAACGTGACATGTTTGACCCCATTGCGGGTCATGAATTCCTTGAATTCGGTACTGGTAAAGCATGGCCCATTGTCACTTATAAGGACATCAGGCAGGCCGTGCGTGGCAAACATGGCCCGTAGGCTTTCAGTGGTGGCAGCGGAAGTGCTTGTCAACATTATCACACATTCAATCCATTTGGAGTATGCATCTACAACCACTGTAACATTTTTCCCAAAAATGGGCCTGCATAGTCGACATGAACCCGAGACCACGGTTTGGAGGGCCAAGACCATAAACTTAGTGGCGCCTCCCTAGGTGCATTGCTTAACTGGGAACATGTATTACATTTGTGCACACAGGAATCTAAGTCTACATCGATACCGGGCCACCACACGTGGGATCTGGCAATCGCTTTCATCATTACAATGCCTGAGTGGGTACTGTGGAGATCACTAATGAAAGTGTCCCTGCCCTTTTTTGGCACATCTACCCGATTGCCCCATAGGAGGCAGTCTGCCTCAATAGACATTTCATCTTTGCACCGCTGGTACGGCTTTAATTCTTCCTGCATCTCTAACAGGACACGAGACGAACTCCTGTGGAGCACACAGTTTTTTACAAAGGACAATAAGGGGTCCTGGCTCGTCCAGGTTCTAATCCGTCGGGCGGTAACTCTCGAATGCTTCCATTACCATAACTAAATCTGCAGGCTGTGCCATCTCCACCCCGGTGGTGGGCAATGGTAGCCTACAGAGAGTATCGGCACAGTTTTCTGTGCCTGGGCTGTGGCGGGTGGCGTAGTTGTATGCGGACAACGTGAGCACCCATCTCTGGATGCGGGCCGATGCATTCGTATTTATCCCCTTATTTTCAGAAAAGAGGGATATAAGCAGCTTATGGTCGGTTTCCAATTCAAATTTGAGCCCGAACAGATATTGATGCATTTTCTTTACTCCGTAAACACAGGCTAACGCTTATTTTTCGATCATACTGTAGGCCCTCTCGGCCTTAGATAGACTGCTGGATGCATAAGCAACCGGTTGCAATTTCCCAAATTCATTAGCTTGTTGCAATACACACCCGACCCCGTACGACGACGCATCATATGCTAGTACCACATGTTTACATGGATCGTACAACACAAGCAATTTATTTAAACATACCACTTCCTAGTTTTCGCAATGGCATTTTCTTGGCTTTTACCCCATACCCATTCATCTCCTTTACGCAGTAAAGAGTGCAGGGGTTCTAACAATGTGCTAAGACCCGGTAAGAAGTTACCAAAATAGGTCAGGAGACCTAGGAACAACCGGAGCTCCATCACGTTCTGTGGTCTCGGTGCGTTCTTGATTGCCTCCATCTTTGAATCGGTGGGTCTGATACCGTCCGACACGATTCTTCTTCCCAGGAACTCGACTTCAGGTGCCAGGAAAACACACTTCGAGCGTTTTAGTCTGAGCCCCACATGATTAAGCCGACTAAGAACCTCCTCCAGATTCTGCAGGTGCTCGACAGTGTCCCGACCTGTAACCAAGATGTCATCCTGGAAGACCATGGTGCACGGGACCGACTTTAGCAAGCTTTCCATGTTCCTCTGGAATATCGCCGCGGCTGATCGAATCCCAAATGGCATCTGTTGTAAATGAAAAGACGTTTGTGCGTGTTGATGCAGGTGAGGCTTTTCGAAGATTCCTCCAGCTCCTGCGTCATTTAGGCCGAGGTCAAGTCCAGCTTCGTGAATGTTTTCCCTCCCGCCAGCGTCGCAAATAGGTCGTCTGCCTTTGGTAGTGGGTATTGATCCTGTAGTGAGAAACGATTGATAGTTACTTTGTAATCACCACAGATTCTGACGGTGCCGTCTCCCTTGAGGACTGGAACGATTGGACTGGCCCACTCATTGAATTTGATCGGCAAAATGATGCCCTCTCATTGCAGCCTGTCCAGCTCGATCTCCACCCTCTCTCTCATCATGTAAGGTGCGGCTCTCGCCTTGTGATAGATGGGTCGCACCCACGGAATCAAATGGATCTGCACTTTTGCTCCTTGGAACTTCCCGATGCCTGGTTCGAACAGCGAGGGGAAATTGCTTAGGACCTGGGCACTTGAGGTGCCGTCAATGGACGAAAGTGCTCGGACACTGTCCCAGTTCCAGCGTATCTTTCCCAGCCAGCTCCTGCTGAACAGCGTGGGGCCATCGCCCGGTACTACCCAGAGTGGTAACTTGGGCACCGCTCCATCGTAGGAGACCTTTACGGTAGCACTGCCAATTACGGGAATCAGTTCCTTTGTGTACATTCTGAGTTTGGTACAAATGGGAGTCAGGACTGGCCTTGAAGCCTTGTTGCACCACAACTTATTGAAAGTCTTTTTACTCATTATGGACTGGCTTGCGCCCTTGTCCAGCTCCATGGACACCAGGAGTCCATTTAATTCAATCTTCAGCATTATCGGGGGACACTTTGTGGTAAATGTGTGCACCCCATATACTTCTGCCTCCTCAGTCTGAGGCTCTGGTTCATCATGATCCACCGTGGATCTGTTCTTCTCTGCTACATGGTGGTTTGCAGGATTAACAAGGTTTGCAGCTCGCCTGCACATGCGTTGGAGATGTCCCATTATTCCACAGCCCTTGCAAACGTATCCTTTGAAGCGGCATGAATGGAATCGATGATCACCCCCGCAGCACCAACAAGGTGTTAATTGCCTTGTATTCACCACCCTTGATGGCGGACTCTGAATCATCTGCAGACGTGCAGCTACAGGCGTGTAAGTCCTGCCATGTACATTTCGATTCGAAAACAACATTACTTTGTTCACAGTACTTGCAGCAGCATTGGTGTGCTGGGAAATTTGTTTGGTATTGTCACTGGTGGAGATAAGCGCCTGGGCTATTGCTATGGCTTTACTCAAGGTTGGGGTCTCTGCAGTCAAATGTTTGCGAAGTATTACTTCATGGCCAATGCCAAGTACAAAGAAGTCCCTGAGCATATGCTCCAAGTGTCCTTCAAATTCGCAAGGCACCTTAGCTCGGCGATATAGCTTGCCACTTCCTGGCCTTCAGACTTCTTGTACATGTAGAACCGATACCTCGCCATCAGACCGCTTTCCTTTGGGTTTAGATGCTCCCGGACCAGTGTGCACAACTAATCGTATGGCTTGTCTGTGGGCTTTGCTGGAGCAAGCAGGTTTTTCATGAGGCCATACGTTAATGCCCCGCAAACGTTGAGGAGGATCGTTCTTCGTTTGGCAGTGTTCGCTTCTCCTTCCAGCTTGTTGGCCACGAAGTATTGGTCAAGTCGCTCCACGAAGGTTCCCCAATCATCTCCCTCCGAAAATTTCTCCAGGATGCCCACAGTTTTCTGCATTGTTGCATTGGGGTTCGCTATCTGTATCTCGTCGCCAGTTGTTATGTCTTGGATAAACAGTCAGACTAGATGCTGCAAGCTCAAAGTAAGTGTGACTGTAGTCCTTTATTGCAGATCTCAGAGTGCCTCTCCAGTCTGTGAGGCATCCTGATATATAGGAACTCCCAAGGGAGTGTGGGATCCCTTGGGACAACAGGGGATAAGCCCTCTGGTGGTTAGACATGGTAATTACAGGTTTACATACATAACACAAAACACCGGTCAGAAAAAGTGGAACTGTTCTGAATGAATCACAGCGGTGTGGGTGCCATTTTTAAAATTGCAGGTGCGATTCATTCAAAAGGCTGCTTCAACTTCGGGGCAGTTTGGATTGACTTCTCTGCGGAAGTGACCATATTTTTAGACTCTAGACTATTGGGGGTTTACTGCAGGGAGGAAATTATTGCTTCTGATCAATCGCTATTATACTTTCATTGTAATGGGGCCAGCCATTTCTCAGCCTACATCGATTAATACGCAGATGCTGTAGAGTGAAAATGGTTCAATATCTGATGCACATCATTTTGTTCGCAATTTAAGACATGCCAGAATGAGGAGGAGGTCCAGACCATACACACCCCGCACTTACAGGGAGAAGAGGTCTTACTTCGACGTGTCGGAGCACACCTGCCTTCGGTGGTGATCAATGAAATATGCGAGCTCATCAGGCCACATATGCAGCCTGCCATCAGGACATCAGTGTCGGTCGAGGTCAAGATCACCGCGGCACTGTCTTTCTATGCGTCCAGTTCTTTCAGGCCTCCGCGGTCGAGATTTCCCCTCTGTCTCACCATGTCATCCATCGCTGCATTAGACAGGTCACGGAGGCCCTGTACACGCGTAGGATGTACTTTATCAGCTTCTCCGTGACCACGGACGCTCAGAGTGACAGGGCTGGAGCATTCTGCCGCATTGCTAAGTTCCCAAAGGTGCAGGGAGCAATACAGTGCACTCACATCGCCATGCAGGCACCTTCTCAGAACCCAGAGCTTTTTCGTAACAGAAAAGGATTTTACTCCCTGAAGGTCCAACTAGTTGTCGACCACAACCAGATCATAATGGCAATGAATGCCAAATTTTCAGGCAGCTTCAATGAGGCTCACATCCTGCGTGAGAGCACTGTCTCTGACATGTTTAAGAATCAGCCACAAGGACAATGCTGGATGCTTGGTGACAGCCGATATGGCCTAGCCACCTGGCTGATGACCCCCCTGCGTGACACTCACACCGAGGCCGAGAAGTGATACAACCAGAGCCACAGAGACACACGCAATGTGGTCCAGAAAACAATAACTGTGCTTAAGCAGCGCTTTAGATGACTGGACCACTCAGGAGGGAGCTATAATACAACCCTGAGCAAGTAGGTAAATTCATGGTCGTGTGCTCCATGCTGCACAACCTGGCTATCAGGAGGGGGCAAGAATTACCAGAAGGGACTGATGCTCCACCTCAGGAGAGAGAGAAGAGGAGGACGAGGGGATGGACGCTGACCGAAAGCTAGACAATCAGGCTGGCTATGCAACCATGCTCACGCCCTTCTCCAGACCGCAGGAGAGGGCCCGTGGTGGCTACATAGCTGCAAAACTCTTATGTCAGGAGCTGATAACTGAACGATTTGCCTGAAGGAACGTTGCTGTGAGTGATAACGCAGATACACTGCTGTGTGTGTGCAGCTCAGACATCAATGGTGCCCATCAGCTTGGTGACAGTTAAAGTTTAAGTTGATTGAAATTAAGTTTTATTTAACCCTTTCATGTTAAGGAATCACCAGTGTGTAACGGTCCAGCTATATGAGACAATGCACAAGGTAATGTTGAATAAAAAAATGTTCATACCAACATTGGTCTGCAATCATAAGTATCATGGCTAAAAACACCCCACCCCTGCCCACACCCCACTTTTTCGACCATTGACATCAATCAAATGTTCAACATGTCCAGCAACACAGAATACAAATGCAAAGCAGGAGGGTGGCCCCCTCCTCCCATACATTACAACAAATTGCATTCATCCAGATGGAGATATAACACAACCATCACCTGTAGACATGCACCTCACTTTCCTTCCCCCCTCCCCTTCTTCTCCCCACCTCTACCCCTTCTCCCCCCTTGCTCCGTGGTGCCTGACCGAAGAGCTCCTCAGGCGGTGCCTCATTGCGGGGGGGGGAATGAAGGCAGAGGCAGTGGTTGGACGGGTATGGGAGCGGGAGGTGCCGAGGGGGGAACATTCTCTGATCCAGAAGCAGGATCTTGGTCCTGCCTCTCATCTGTCGTTCGCAGTAGTGGTGCGGAACCTAGGGGTGGAGTGCCGCACTCCGGGACCACTGGGAGGCCTGTGCCAGCAGTGTTCCTGGCTATCGCCTCCAGGGCCTCCGCTATCCGCGGAACGTACACAGTCATGGTGGCCAGCTGTCGGGATATGCTCTCCAATGCTTCGAAGATCTGGTCACCAATGTCTACAGTCCTCCTGGACAACTGTACCATCTCTCCGCTCTCATGTGGCACTCGTGGACCAGACCTGCCACATCCACGAAATCTCCGTGGGATTGGCGCCATCCTGGGGACAAATGGGGTGCCCTGTAGCGAGGTGCTTGGGGCCGGTACCTCCAGAGTGGAGGCGGGAATGACCAGAGGAGCACTAGATGGCCTTGGGGTGGAATGGCTTCTGGAGCATGGAGATGCAGGTTCCTCGAAGTCGCAGTCTCATCCGTAGAGAACAGACCCAGCGGATTGACGGGCGAGAATCGGAGCTCCTCAGCACCAGATGTAGGATTGTCCGGCGAGTCCGGCACCGTGCCCCCACCTTCTGGCTTCTGTAGTTTTGCCTGGGGCCGCGCTGCTGGCTGAGCTGCAAAACACAAATTAGATTATTAGAGGAGAAGGGGGTGCTAGGGTCACAAGGTGATTCCAGCGCTACACACAGCATATGCACGACAAAAGCACCACGCTATCAAAATCATCATAGACATCACATTTCATGACCATCAACACATTCTGCATTGCAATCACTTTCATTAGGCCAGCATAATTTATAGGATCATTTTGTAAATCATCTATCATAGATGATTGTTCGGATATGAGTGGGTGTGGCATCTATTGACTTTACATCACGCAATGGTGTAAACTTTACTCACGTCGTGTCACTTCAGGGTCTGGAGATGCTTGCGTGGCTGTCCGGGGTTGCTTCCCCACGAGTGCGAGCATCCGCTTCTCCATGTCAGTGATGTCGCTGATGACTGGTGGCCCCCCACCCGTTGGCCTCTGCACGGACCTCATTGTCGATAGCTTCTTCTGTAAAAGGTGACAGGACGACATGGCATGAGATCATTGCGTGATATCATTGCTAGGTACTGTCACAGAGACTGATACAACACATAACTGACAGATGTAATCATGATTATTATGATAATTATCATTCTTTACCTAAAGACTTGCACCGTGACTGCAGGCTTTGACTACAACATTCCCAGTAAAATTGAAAGACCTCATATCTGCTGATAATCACTCATGACTGTTACAAATCAAATTATATAAATACATAAGTACATGTAAATAAATGTAATACTTACTCTTGCTGATCCCATAAGGTCGTTCCATCGTTTGCGGCATTGGTTGCCCTCACGCACCTTGTTGGTCGCCGACGAGACCACCTGTGCTATCTCGGCCCATATCTTGGTAGGCCTTTGGGGTGGGCTTCCCACGTCCTCTCTGTGTCAAATCACCCCAGCGTGACTCGACCTCCTGCAGGAATGAGGCATTTGCCTCATCCGAGAACCTCCTCGCTCTTTTGCGCCCTCCAATGTGCTCCTCTCCCACCTCACTGCTCTCGCCAGCGTCAGTCTCCACAGCATGCGGTGATGCCTCCTCCTCTTCCTCCTTTATAGGCCAAATTCGGGCAAATATCTGGCTGGTAACAGCTAATTTTTGCTTCCCTATTTGCTCTAAATTCTCCCTCCTTCCTCCCAAAGCAGGCACACCACACCCACACACGCCTTCAGTCCCTCTCAGCTCCCTCTCTCTCTGTCTCCTCTTCTGCACATGTCATGATGACCCTTGGCCTCCTGAATCACGGGAATCGAGCGTTGCCATGCCATTGCTAAGGATGACCGCACTTTACGGCAGAAGGTCAGAGAGATTTAATGCTACTGCCCATTTCATATCGCTCGCGGTAACGCCCAATTTCTAAAATGGAGACTAGGGCTTTGAGAATGGGTGACAAGCCGATGATCTGAAAATCCATTTTTAACGTCCACGCCAGAAATACCACCCATTTTTGGGCGATCTGCACAAAAGTGTAAAATCTAGCCCATGGAGTACATCGTTAATCAATGTACTACATGTCAATCGGTAAGCAAGAAGCCACCATTAGTACCATTACAGCCATGATGGCCTCCCAGGGGGGTGGCAAAGGTTACATTTCGATTTTGCTGAGCTAGAAGGACAACAATTGTTCATTGTAATTGATAGCCAATCAAAGTGGGTCGAGGTGTTTCCAATGCGGAAAATAACAACAAGTAAAACATTAGACATTTTGCGAAAATCGTTTTCTTCATTTGGCCTCCCAGAAGAAATTGTTTCTGATAATGGACCACAATTTTTTTCAGAAGAATTTGCACAGTTCACAAATAAAAATGGTGTAAAACATACCAAGGTTCCACCTACCACCCTGCTTCAAATGGTGTAGCAGAGTGCACAGTACAAATTGTAAAACATGCCCTCATCAAACAGATTCAAATCCAAAGAAACGACAGTTGTCGTTGGACCACAAATTGGCTCATTTTCTAATTACTTATCATAATACTCCTCATACAACTACTGGTAGAACACCAGCAGAGATGTCTCTCAAACGACAGCCATGAACCAGATTCTCATTGTTAAAACCAAACTTGGCACAGTCCATAGAAGAGAAACAATGAAGACAGAAAGAGAATCATGATAGAGGTACAGTAAAAGAGAGAAGTGTGAAATTAAATCAGAAGGTGAGAGTGAAGAACCATCACCATTTATGGTTAAAGTGGTTACCAGGAAGAGTGGTGAAGCTATGTGGTACTAGCGCATATTTGGTCAAGATGTTTGATCATGGACAGGTTAGATTTGTTCACATTGATCATATTTTACCTACAGATGTGGAAAGAGTTGAAAGTTGGAATGATTCGATTATTTCTGACTCATCAGATAGTCTTATTACAAGTACAGTACCAGTAGCATATCCTACATCAAATGTACTAGAAACAAGTCCAAGAGAAAGTCAGAATTTAAGTCTGAGTCCGAGACAGGCAGACAAACAGTCTGTAGTTGTAGAGAGTTCAAATGTAAATCAAGGGCATCCCTTGGAGGAAAGCTTTCCTCAGGATCAGCCTAGAATGAGTCTAAGTTCGACACCATGTTTGGAAACTTCTGTTCAAGAGTGAAGGTATCCTCTTCAAAACAGAAAACAAGTGGTTAAGCTTGATTTGTAAGTTTAGCAAAATAAGTCCATATCCTTTGTTATGTATAACCATGCAAGTTATGTATGATGATTGTTTGTGAAAATTACTTCTTCAGTCAGGAGGGAGAAGTGTAATATATGTAGCTCCACCCAGTGCAGCCATTGCTCTTTACAATATAAAGAGGGAACAGGTCACCTGACAGTTTCCTGAAGTTATCAGCCATCTTAGAGCCTGTGTATTTGTGAGGTCGTACAAAAGATATCACACTCGTCTCCGAGTTAGAAGGCTGTGTGTTCGAGACCCACTTCAGAGACTTAAGCACAAATATCTAGGCTAACACTCCAGTGCAGTACTAAGTGCTGTCTTTCAGATGAGATGTTAAATCAAGGCCCCGACTGCCCTCTCAGGTGGACGTAAAAGATCCTATGGCACTATTTTAAGATGGAGATACTGTCTTTTGGATGAGAGGTTAAATTTATGGAGCGCCCCATCCACCCTTTCGGGTGGACTTAAAAGATTCCATGGAACTATTTTGAAGAAGAGCAGGGTCGTTATCCCCAGTGTCCTGGGCAATATTTATCCCCAATCAACATCAGAAAAAACAGATTATCTGGTCATTATCACATTGCTGTTTGTGGGAGCTTGCTGTATTGGCTGCCGCGTTCCCTGCATTACAACAGTGACTACAACAGTCTCAAAAGAACTTCATTGGCTGAAAAGTGCTTTGGAAGTCCTGAGATTGTGAAAGGTGCTATATAAATGCAAGTCTTTCTTTATATTCCCAACAAACTGTTGACCACCCAACTTCCCTTCATGGTCCCCATGTTCGCTGATATTGTTAATGGTTCCCTATCCTCAGGTACTGCCCCCCCTCCCCATTAAATCTGCTGTCATCACTCCCCTCCTCAAAAACCCACTCTTGACCGTTCTGTCCTGGCAATCTACCACTCCAACTCCAATCTCCCTTTCCTCTCCAGTCCTTGAACCTGTTGTCACCTCCCAAAATCCATGCCCATCTTTCCTGCAGCTTCGTGTCTGAATTCCTCCACTTAGGTCTCCGCCCTGCCACAGCAGTGCTTATCAAAGTTCGAAAAAAAAAATCTTATGTGACTGTGACCATGGAAAACTATCCCTCCTCATCCTTCTCTGTTGCCTTTGACTCAGTGACCACATCATCCTCCTCCAACGCCTCTCCTCCATCATCCAGCTGTGTGGGACTGCCCTCGCCTGGTTCCATTCTTATCTATACAGTCGTAGCCAGAGAATCACCTGCAATTGCTTCTCTCCCTGCTCCCGTACTGTGAAGTCTGCAGTCCCCCAAGGATCTATCCTTGGCCCCCTCCTATTTCTCATCTATGTGCTGCCTCTTGGCGACATCGTCCAAAAACACACTAGGTTCCACATATACACTGTGAACCCAGCTCAACATCACCACCACATCTCTCGAGCCCTCCACTGCCTCTGATTTGTCACTCTGCCTGTACAACATCCAGTAGTGGATGAGCAGAAATTTCCTCCAATTAATTATTGGAAAGACTGAAGCCATTGGCTTCGGTGCCTTCCACAAATTAATTCTCGAGCCACTGACTCCATCCCTCTCCCTGGCCACTGCCTGAGGCTGAACCAGACTGTTTGCAACCATGGCATCCTATTTGACCCTGAGATGAGCTTCCAACCCCATATCCACTCCATCAAGACCACCAACTTCCACCTCCGTAACATCTGCCTCAGCTCATCTGCTGCTGAAACCCTCATCTATGCCATTGTTAGCTCTAGACTCAACTATTCCAATGCACTCCTGGCCAGCCTCCCACCTTGCACCCTCTGTAAACTTGAACTTTTCCAAAACTCTGCTGCCTGTATTCTAACTCGCACAAAGTCCTGTTCACCTATCACCCTTGTGCTCGCTGACCTACATTGGCTCGCAGTCTGGCAATACCTCAATTTTAAAATTTTCATCCTTGTTTTCAAATCCCTCCATGGCCTCGCCCTTCCCTATCTCTGTAACCTCCTCCAGCCCTACAACGCTCCGAGATCTCAAAGCTCCTCCAATTCTGCCTCTTGTGCAACCCCGATTTTTAATCATTCAACCATTGGCGGCCGTGCCTTCAGCAGCCTAGGCCTTAAGCTCTGGAATTCCTTCCCTAAGCCTCCCCCAACCCCTATCTTTCTCTCCTCCTTTAAGAAGCTCCTTAACCAAGCTTTTGCTTACTTGTCCGAATATCTCCTTATGTGGCGCAGTGCCAAATTTTGATTGGTTATGCTCCTGTGAAGCGCCTTGGAACATTTTATTATGTTAAGGGCGCTATAGAATGCAAGTTGCTATTTTTGCCAACCTATGCGCATCCTCATACTCTGCAGATATTGAAAAAGGTGATGTGGCCAATATGTTTCTATCCTGTTGGGAGGGTATGACCTTCTGTGGACATGCCCCTCACCTACTGTTCTCCCAGAGCCCATCCTAATGCTCCTGTTGGATGCTGAAGTCTCTGCTTCTGCTGCTCTTTTTCCTTCTCGTCCTCCTATACCCATTATAAAGCAGACAGAGAAACACTCATTATAAAGTTTTACAGCCTCTTCAGGTACTATATAAATGAATGCTGTTGTTATTACCTCGATAAACTAGAATTAGCCACAATACCTCAGCTGTGGACTAACCAGTGTTTTATAGAGGTTTAGCATAACTTCCTTACTTTTTAACTATATACCTTTATTTATGAAGACATGGATCCCATTTGCCTTTTTAAGAGCCTTCTCAACTTGTGCTGCCACCTTCAAACACTTGTGTACATACATCCCCATGTATTTCTGTTCCTACACCCCCTTTAAAATTGTACCTTTTCGTTTATATTGCCTCTTCTCATTCTTCCTACCAAAATGAATCACTTCACACTTCTCTACGTTAAATTTCATCTGCCATGTGTCTGCCTATTTCACCAGTCTGTCTCTGGCCTCCTGAAGTCTGTTACAATCTTCCTCACTGTTTACTACATTTCCGAGTTTCATGTCTTCTGCAAACTGTAACATTATGCCCGACATATCCAAGTCCTGATCATTAATATGTATCAAAAAGAGCAGTGGTCCGAATACCAATCCCTGGAGGATACCATTGTTTATTTCCCTCCAGTCAAAAACAACCATTTACTACTACTCTCTTCTTTCTGACCCTTAGCCAATTTGTATCCACACTGCCACTGCCCCTTTAATCCCATGAGCTTCAATTTTCTAACAAGTCTATCATGTGGTACTTTATCAAACGCCATTTGAAAATCCATATACACAATTTTAACAGTATTACCCTCATCACTCCTCTCTGTTACTTCATCAAAGAACTCAATCAAGTTTGGCAAACGCGATTTGTCTTTAACAAATCCATGCTGGCTGTCATTGATTAACCTATATCCCAGATTATTATCTCGAAAAGTTTCACCACCACTGACTGGCCTGTAGTTACCTGGTTTATACCCTCCAGTCCTCTGACACCACTCCCATATCTAAGGAGGATTGCAAGATTGTGGCCAGAGCTTCTGTTATTTCCACTCTTACTTCCCTCAGCAGCAGAGGATGCATCCCATGTGGAGGGTATCCTGAATCATGCTAATTGCAGAGAAATTACTTCCACATTGCACCTGCGTCCATTTCCAATGACTGCATTAAGAATAATAATGTGATACACAGAGAGCTTGTTACAGATATTGCAATATGCACCATATGTGGCTGAAACTGCAGGTGCAGCAAGCAGTTAGGAAGGCAAATGGTATGTTGGCCTTCATTGCAAGAGGATTTGATTACAGGAGCAAAGATGTCTTACTACAGTTATACAGGGCCCTGGAGTATTGTGTGCAGTTTTGGTCTCCTTACCTAAGAAAGGATATACTTGCCATAAAGGAAGTGTAGCGAAGGTTCATCAGACTGATTCCTGGGATGGCAGGACTGTCGTATGAGGAGAGATTGGGTCGACTAGGCCTGTTTTCACAAGAGCTTATAAGAATGAGAGGGGATCTCATTGAAATGTATATAATTCTGACTGGGTTGGATAGACTGGATGCGGGGAGGATGTTTCCCCTGGCTGGGAAGTCTAGAAGAAGGGGTCACAGTTGCAGGATACTGGTTAGGAAATTTAGGACCGAGATGAGGAGAAATGTTTTCACTCAGAGGGGTGAACCTGAGGAATTCTTTACCACAGAAGGCTTTGGAGGCCAAGTCACTGAATATATTTAAGAGGAGGATAGATAGATTTCTAGAAACAAAAGGTATCAAGGGGTATGGGGAAAAAGCGGGAATATGATGTTGAGATAGAGGATCAGCCATGATCATATTGAATGGCTGTGCAGACTCGAAGGGCCAAATGGCCTGCTCCTATTTTTATTGTTTTTAATACATTTTGTACAAGACGCATCCACATAAAACAAGAAAGAACTTGGATTTATATAGTGCCTTTCAGGCCCTCAGGACATCCCAAATCGCTTCACAACCAATAAAGCCACTGTTATACTGTAGGAACTACATCAATATAGAAGCATTCTTAACCAGATAAACATTAAAAATGTATTCAATTTAGTCTGCTGGTACAGATTAAGACCTTGTCCAACAATGACTCATATAGTGCAGGCCCCATGGGGAAGAGTGACCATAATATGGTAGAATTCTTCATTAAGATGGAGAGTGACACAGTTAATTCAGAGACTAGGGTCCTGAACTTAAGGAAAGGTAACTTCGATGGTATGAGACGTAAATTGGCTAGAATAGACTGGCAAATGATACTTAAAGGGTTGACGGTGGATAGGCAATGGCAAACATTTAAAGATCACATGGATGAACTTCAACAATTGTACATCCCTGTCTGGAGTAAAAATAAAACGGAGAAGATGGCTCAACCGTGGCTAACAAGGGAAATTAAGGATAGTGTTAAATCCAAGGAAGAGGCATATAAATTGGCCAGAAAAAGCAGCAAACCTGAGGACTGGGAGAAATTTAGAATTCAGCAAAGGAGGACAAAGGGTTTAATTAGGAGGGGGAAAATAAGAGTATGAGAGGAAGCTTGTCGGGAACATAAAAACTGACTGCAAAAGCTTCTATAGATATGTGAAGAGAAAAAGATTAGTGAAGACAAACGTAGGTCCCTTGCAGTCAGATTCAGGTGAATTTATAATGGGGAACAAAGAAATGGTAGACCTGTTGAACAAATACTTTGGTTTTGTCTTCACGAAGGAAGACACAAATAACCTTCCAGAAATATTAGGGGACCGAGGGTCTAGTGAGAAGGAGGAACTGAAAGAAATCCTTATTAGGAGGGAAATTGTGTTAGAGAAATTGATGGGATTGAAAGCCAATAAATCCCCAGGGCCTGATAGTCTGCATCCCAGAGTACTTAAGGAAGTGGCCCTAGAAATAGTGGATGCATTGGTGATCATCTTCCACAGTCTATTGACTCTGGATCAGTTCCTATGGACTGAAGTGTAGCTATTGTAACACCCCTTTTTTAAAAAAGAGGGAGAGAAAACGAGGAATTATAGACCGGTTAGCTTGACATCAGTAGTGGAAAAAATGTTGGAATCAATTACTAAAGATGAAATAGCAGCACAATTGGAAAGCAGTGACAGGATCAGTCCAAGTCAGCATGGATTTATGAAAGGAAAATCATGCTTGACAAATCTTCTGGAATTTTTTAAGGATGTAACTAGTAGAGTGGACAAGGGAGAACCAGTGGATGTGGTGTATTTGGACTTTCAAAAGGCTTTTGACAAGGTCCCACACACGAGATTGGTGTGCAAAATTAAAGCACATGGTATTGGGGGTAAGATATTGACGTGGATAGAGAACTGGTTAGCAGACAGGAAGCAGAGAGTCAGGATAAACGGATCCTTTTCAGAATGGCAGGCAGTGACTAGTGGAGTGCCGCAGGGCTCAGTGCTGGGACCCCAGCTATTTACAATATACATTAATGATTTAGATGAAGAAATTCAGTGTAATATCACCAAGTTTGCAGATGACACTAAGCTGTGTGGTGGTGTGAGCTGTGAGGAGGACGCTAAGAGGCTGCAGGGTGACTTGGACAGGTTAGGTGAGTAGGCAAATGCATGGCAGATGCAGTATAATGTGGATAAATGTGAGGTTATCCACTTTGGTGGCAAAAACACGAAGGCAGAATATTATCTGAATGGCGGTAGATTAGGAAAAGGGGAGGTGCAACGAGACCTGGGTGTCATGGTACATCAGTCATTGAAAGTTGGCATGCAGGTACAGCAGGCGGTGAAGAAGGCAAATGGTATGTTAGTTAGCCTTCATAGCTAGAGGATTTGAGTATAGAAGCAGGGAGGTCTTACTGCAGTTGTACAGGGCCTTGGTGAGGCCTCACCTGTTATATTGTGTTCAGTTTTAGTCTCCTAATCTGAGGAAGGACGTTCTTGCTATTGAAGGAGCGCAACAAAAGTTCATCAGACTGATTCCCTGGATGGCAGGACAGACATATGAGGAGAGACTGGATCGACTGGGCCTTTATACATTGGAGTTTAGAAGGATGAGAGGAGATCTCATAGAAACAAATAAAATTCTGACGGGACTGGACAGGTTAGATGCAGGAAGAATGTTCCCGATGTTGGGGAAGTCCAGAACCAGGGGACACAGTCTAAGGATAAGGAGTAAGCCATTTAGGACTGAGATGAGGAGAAACTTCTTCACTCAGAGAGTTGTTAACCCGTGGAATTCCCTAGCGCAGAGAGTTGTTGATGCCAGTTCATTGGATATACTCAAGAGGGAGTTAGATATGGCTAAAGGGATCAAGGGGTACGGAGAGAAAGCTGGAAAGGGGTACTGAGGTGAATGATCAGCCATCATCCTATTGAATGGTGGTGCAGGCTCGAAGGACCGAATGGCCTACTCCTGCACCTATTTTCTATGTTTCTATGTTGCTATGTTACAATTCAGAATTGCCACTGTGACTTAGGTTAATTGGTTCCACTCTAAATAATGGTCTTAATTGTTATTATTTATAGTCCAGTAACTTAAGCCATTTACCTCCATGTTAAATTTTAAGTTGATGTTTCCAAATTTACATTCAATATTGTCCCACTACAGTCCGTGTGTTGGTACTTCCGTAGTGCTGTTAGGGAGGAAGTTCCAGGATTTTGACCCAGCGACGATGATGGAACGGATATATATTGCCAAGTCAGGATGGTGTGTGACTTGCGGGGGGGGTGATTGGAAGTTTTGGTGTTCCCATCTGTCTGCTGGCCTTGACCTTCTAGGTGGTAGATATTGCGGGTTTGGGAGGTGTTGTCGAAGAAGCCATGTTTCAAGTTGCATCTTGCACGTGGTACATTTGTATATGGTAAACTGCTTTCACTGAACAAAAAAAATGAAATCAAGAGAAAGATGAAAGGGAAGCAGGTACTGGCTTTACTCTGTGAGTTGTCTGGCACTGTGTATTTCAATTAATAAGTTAATTTTCTAACCTTGACTCAATATATTGCCTTGAATGCAACAGACTAATAGACAGCAATGTTCCCCTTAACAAGTTAGTACTTTGTCCTGCTCTTTTATCTTCTTGGTACGATTACATTTTTATTTTGCCAAAACAGTATCATATCATACAATAAATGCCAGAAATATATTTTTCAGTAAAATAATCTAAACATTGTATAAAGAAGTGCATCCATTTAACATAGTTCAAAAACTGATGCAATCAGGCGGTTAAAACTGATTTGTAACATGCAGCACAATGCAGAATACTGTGGGAATGAGGGTTCACACTACCTGGGTAGCTCAAATGTTCTTTCTGGACAGTCTGTGGGTTTTAAATTGTGTAAAGCGATTTCAAAGCAAATGTATTCCACAGATCAGAAGGCATGCATATCAGGTCAAGGATCAGGTCACTTATGTTTATGGTAATAAAATGATGGGAAGAGTTTATGATGGCAATTAGGTCTCTTCTGGTCATGACAATAATATAATTAGAATAATTAAGTGCATGTTTGTTGGGTTTATTTTGTTATTCTGTTGTCAATTGTATGTATGTTTGATGTACTATGATTTAGTGGTATGAGTGGGATGTAGTGATCAAAGATGAAATATGGTATAAGAGATGTGAGTGAACCACTGTTCAGCAGCTCGCTCTCTTATGGAAATGGTGTAGAATGGAAAGACCCGAGCTCTCATACTGGTTTTATGAAGTATGAACAGACTTGTGCACTCATACTGGATTTTTGAAGTGTGATGTTTCAATAAAGACCTGATCCTGCATTGCTACAACTGAAATTATGTGTAATCTGGTGTTTAAAGTAACAAAACGAAAAGGAACAATAAAGTAGTCCAACATATACCACCGAGTCAGGGGTGTCGTTACATGAAGAAGCCAAGTTCATGCCAGGCACCATTCTACAATCCCAAGCTGACCTTATGAGCCTCTTACTGATCAATTTCATAGGGACAGTAAGACAGGTCTGGAAGGATGTTGCCCACTCATAGCAACTTCAGTCAGGCTGAGGCTTACAGTAGGGATTTTCCTACTTCAGCATTCTAGAATTCAAAAACATTGCACCGCCATGTTGCCTATTTAATAGAATTACATAGAAATTACAGCACAGAATCTGGCCATTTGGCCCAACAGGTCTGTGCTGGTGCTTCACACAAGCCTCCTCCCACCCAACTTCATCTAACTCTATCTGTTTATCTTTCTATTCCTTTCTCCCTCATATACTTATCTAGCTTCTACTTAAAGGCATCTATGTTATTCATTAATCTTTGTTTTGTGGTTTAGTCTATAGCAGTTTGAAAACTTGTGGCTCTTCATCTTCGACAGTTTAACCACAGCCAGGTTATATTTGAGTGTTTCCTGAAGAGGTTAAGGGGTCGAAATTTCCCCTTTCTATAAGAGCCATGACCACCTCAACGAGGCGGCCATGGGTCGGTAAAGATTCACCACTCAGTCGGTGCAGAGGGGCCGCCACTTTGTATATTGCCCTCCTTTAGTTTTGGAACGGTGCACGGGACAGCCCCGCCCGTTTTCCTGCCACGGTCATGTACACACCGACCCTTTACCGACTGGTGGCGACCCCCTTTCACAAAGTGCCCAATGTAAAATTGCCCCCCGGGAGCGGCGGCACCGGATAGCTTTTCCTGTCGGTACCCTTTTTATGGCTGGACAGCACGGCTGCCCCAAAAGGGGAGGTCACGCTGCCGGTGACTCCATTTTATTTTTTATTGTCAGCCGACGGCCAGATTATGCCTGTGGGTTCGGCCTGGCCGCTGAAACCCTCGCTGATGGCCCAGTGTTTGCCACTGAAGTGGCTGCAGAGTTCGCAGCAGCCCTCCCCTGTAACTGAAGGGAGGGACATTGTGACGCGTCAGTGCGATGACATCAGCGCGGTGCTGATGACTTGGAGTGTCGGCCACTCCGACCCGCCCCCACTTCTGCCTCGCTAGTGCCGGCGACAACGGGACAACCACTCTTCGCCCCTCTCCCGACACCAACACCATTCCGACTGGAAGCTACACCAAAGAGCTGAAAATTGCTGGAATATTCACCCCATGCCTTCCCCTTTTTTAAAGGCCCCGCTACCGCATCTGAGAGGTGATAACGGGACGGGAAGGCCTTTCCGCCCGGGGGCAGGTGGAGGGTGCAACCTGTCCGCAATTGTTCCCGGGCTGGGGAGGGCGGAAACGGGTTTCTGCTGCACCCTGTCTTTCTCGCCCGGAACGCCAACCCCTTACTGCCCGGCACCGACTCCTTTGGGCCCCGCGGGGGAAATTGCCCAGTTGCCTGGTTGGCACCCCCATCAGCTTAACGGGGCGCGAAGCTGCTGGTGGCTTGGGTGCCGGACTTCACTCGGTCTCGCAGCATCCCTCCCCTTTAAATGAAAGGCAGGGACGTTGCAACGCATCAGCGCCACGGTGAGGTGCTCAGCGTCAAATAACACCGCCCGCTTCTGCCCGAAGGCTTCCCCCCAAAAAAGTCCCGAATATCACTTCATTCTCGCCCCATCTCGACGGGCACTAAATCTTCAGTTAATTCAAATTTCCTGCCACAAAAGAGCTGGAGAGCAATTTCGGCCCCAGGGAAAGATTACCTGTAGCCGGAAGGGGCAACCTTACATCTTTCAGATCTTTTACTTACATCTTTTCGAACTTTTTAGGGGTCAGTTTAATATTGTTTTCGTTTTAGAATTCGGTTAAGTGTTCTTTTAAAAACTTTTTGGTTGCAAAGTCTATTTTGCAATAACACCGCAAAAGACAATACTAACATTTGTTATATGTTTAAGATTCCTTTCCAGTTAAAATAAGGCCTCATCTCACTAAAAAGGTGAAAGTGCAAATTTACTAACTACTGGGGTGGACAACAATACCCTATGTTAATCTGTTGAATACCAGATTAGATGCCGTGTCTAAACCAAGAAATTAACTTCTTTATAAAAAGCTACTCAGTGCCAGGCAGTGTTCTGTGGAACACCTTCAACTACTTGCCTTCTCTCTTCGGGGTCTACATTCCTCAGTGCCCAAAGTGGACCTGATTCCGACAATGCACAGCTACATGCAACGAAACGAGCAGGCCCAAGGACCAAAGTAAATTCAACCTCAGGCCTCATCAGAATAAATCAAGCAGCTGTGAGTGCCATTCAGGCATTTTTATACTGCTCATCAGTCAGGGCTTTATCAATTTCGTCCTGCACCGAGGCCCAGAGGTAATTTCGAATTGGAGGTGGGTGGAGGTGATCAGGAGTGGGCGAGGGTGCAATGGATATAGTTATTTTGTGAAGCCAGTACTTCACCAAATATTGAATATTCTCAAAGATTTTGAGCCGTTTTTGTACGGCCTCCAGCAGCCTCTTTAAGGACCGCTGGTTAGGCTGCTCAAGATGGAAGGTGCAGTCGGAGCTTGCGCAAACAGATTCCGAAGTCAGGGTCTGAAATGAATACAGAAGCCTTATTTCAAAATAATTCCCTATTGAAATGAGCCTTATTTCAATATTGAAATGATGCCCAATCAAAATGATGCCCTATTGAAATGAGCTTTATTTCAATACTGAAATGATGCTCTATTGAAACATAGAAACACAGAAAATAGGTGCAGGAGTAGGCCATTCGGCCCTTCGAGCTTGCACCACCATTCAATAAGATCATGGCTGATCATTCATCTCAGTACCCTTTTCCTGCTTTCTCTCCATACCCCTTGATCATTTTAGCCGTAAGGGCCATATCTAACTCCCTCTTGAATATATCCATTGAACTGGCATCAACAACTCTCTGCGGTAGAGAATTCCACAGGTTAACAACTCTCTGAGTGAAGAAGTTTCTCCTTATCTCAGTCCTAAATGGCTTACCCCTTATCCTTAGACTGTACTCTGGTTCTGGACTTCCCCAACATCGGGAACATTCTTCCTGCATCTAACCTGTCCAGTCCCGTCAGAATTTTATATGTTTCTTTAAGATCCCCTCTCATCCTTCTAAACTCCAATGAATACAGGCCCAGTCGATCCAGTCTTTCCTCATATGTAAGTCCTGCCATCCCGGGAATCAGTCTGGTGAACCTTCGCTGCACTCCCGCAATAGCAATGTCCTTCCTGAGATTAGGAGACCAAAACTGAACACAATATTTCAGGTGAGACCTCACCAAGGCCCTGTACAACTGTAGTAAGACCTCCCTGCTCCTATACTCAAATACCCTAGCTATGAAGGCCAACATGCCATTTGCCTTCTTCACCGCCTGCTCCAAATTTAGCTGAAAAAATTGTTCCCTGGCTGCGTAATGCCTACGTCAGCTTTCTCTGTCGGCGTAACTTGTCTGCTCTCTCTGCCCTAGCGGCGCAGTGGCCATTAAAGGTGAGGGCCGAATGCCAAAGCCGACATCTTATTTTTTTTGCCAGCCGACCTCCATGTCAGCCGGACTACTGCTCCCCTGGGTTCAGCCAGGCCGCCAACAGGCAGCCTGGCCCGGCCGAAACCCTCCCTGGTGGCCAACTGGCCGAAGATAAAAATACCCGATTCTCTCCCCTTTAAGGGAGGGGAGAGAGCGTGGCGACGCACATGTGCTGTGATGTCGCCACCGCTCTGCCGCTGAGTGACAGCAGCGGATTCTCGATCCCACCCCAACTTCCGCACCTCAGCCTGACTTACCGCCACACTTCTGCCCCCACTATGACGACTTCCGGTCCAATGTTAAAAAATCTTCTAAGAGCTGAAAACTGATCCAAGGGCCGCCTCAACACACCTGGCGGAAAAAACTTCAAAAAAAAGGTAGATCCGCCAGCTTTCTAGTGGCCTTGAATTTCAACCCCCATATGTCACATTACCCATTACCGACTCACTAATACAACGGGAATACAAGAGCTCAGGGGGTTTGGGGTAATATATTAGCATGGATAGAGGACTGGCTAACTAACAGAAAACAGAGAGTCGGAATAAATGGTTCATTTTCAGGTTGGCAAACTGTAATTAGTGGGGGGCCACAGGGATCAGTGCTGGGGCTTCAAATATTTACAATCTATATTAATGATTTGGATGAAGAGACCGAGTGTAATGTAGCAAAATTTTCTGATGATACAAAGATAGGTGGGAAAGCAAGTTGTGAAGAGAACACAAAGAATTTGCAAAGGGATACAGATAGGTTAAGTGAGTGGGCAAAAATTTGGCAGATGGAGTATAATGTGGCCAAATGTGAGGTTATCCACTTTGGCAGGAAGAATGAAAAGCAAATTATTATTTAAATGCTGCAGTACAGAGGGATCTGGGGGTCTTTATACATGAAACACAAAGAGTTAGCATGCAGGTACAACAAGTAATTAGGAAGGCAAATGGAATATTGGCCTTTATTGCAAGAGGGAGGGAGTATAAAAGTATGGAAGTCTTGCTCCAACAGGTACAGAGCATTGGTGAGACCACACCTGGAGTACTGCATACAGTTTTGGGAGCTGCAGAGTGGAATGGCCGCCAATATTTCGTGGAATGGCCGCCATTTTGAAAATTCCACTCCTGCGGTATCCCGGTGGTGACCTGCTTCCCCCCACTACTGCTCCGATCCATCCTAAGTGCGTCAACCAAGCGTGCACTGCCGATGTTTCCCCAATCGCAAAATTCCGCCGAGAAAATCTTGCTGCCGCCACTCAGTGCCACCGACAGCTTTTTCTCTTGGTGCATTGTGCTTGGAAATGCTTCTAAAATGGCGGTGCGGCTGCCATTAAAGGGGAGGACCTACTGCCGCGGCCGGCGTCCAAATTTTTTTTGTTGGCCAATGCCCCGGGTTCAGCCGGGCCACCAACATGCTGCTTGGCACCCCCTCTTGGATGCCAGGCCATTGGCCCGGCCAAAACCCTCACTTATGGCCCAGTGGTTTTAACTTAAGTAATGGCAGCGGCTCTCCCCTTTAAGTGAAGGGAAGAGACGTAGTGATGCGCCAATGCAATGACTGAGAGTGGAGGACAGTCCGCCAGTCCCAATCTCCACCCCTCTAGTGTGCGAACTTCCGCTCACCGCCACTCCACCCCCATTATGACTGATTTCTGGGCTGCTGGAAAAAAAAATCCAAAGAGAGGAATTTTGCTCAAAAGGCCACCGTATCCACTGCGCCGGAAAAAATAACTGAAACAGGGTAGGTAAGCCGCGTTTCCAGCGGTGGGCAATTTCGGTCCCTTGGTCTGCATTTTTAAGGAGGGATATATTTGCATTGGAGGCAGTTAAGAGAAGGTTCACTAGGTTGATTCCTAAGGTGAAGGGGTTGTCTTTTGAAGAAAGGTTGAGCAGGTTGGGCATATACACATTGGCGTTTAGAAGAATGAGAGGTGATCTTATTGAAACGTATAAGATTCTGAGGGGGCTTGTCAGGGTAGATGCAGAGTGGATGTTTCCCCTCGTGGGGGAATCTAGAACTAGGGGGCATAGTTTCAGAATAAGGAGTCGCCCATTTAAAACGGAAATGAGGAGGAATTTCTTCTCTCAGAGGGTCGTGAATCTTTGCAATTCTCTACCCCAGAGAGCTGTGGAGGCTAGTTCATGGAATATATTTAAGGTGGAGATGGACAGATTTTTGAACTATAGGGGAGTCAAGGGTTATGGGGAGCGGGCAGGAAAGTGGAGTTGAGGCCAAGATCAGATCAGCCATGATCTTACTGAATGGCTGAGCAGGCTCGAGGAGCCAAATGGCCTACTCCTGCTCCTATTTCTTTTGTTCTTATGAAATCAGGATCGCAAGACAATGGGAACTGCAGAAGAAAGCTTAAATGGCTACATCAGGCACTTTGATGGAGAGAAGCACATGGAGAGAAGAATGTATGTTTCTGTATCGTGATTGCTGGGGATGCTGCCTGGCTCTTTAAGCTACTACTGGTGTTGGAATCCTGTGGTAGCAGCAATTTCTCACCCCCGTCTCCCTGGCGTTGAGCTCCCAATCGCAGGTGGCAATACGACTGTCCACAATATTATAATTCACCAAACCAGGGCCAGCGCCAAGTCCAGGCAGGCAGAAACCTGCCCCCACACACTTCCGCCAATGACTGTGCCAGTGAGGAAAATCTAGCTTAAAGAGTCAGGCCGCAAAATTCAACCCTGTAGTGCCGGTATTTTTGGGCGTTTAAAAGAAAATGATGTCCGCCACACCTCCAATGCAGACCATGCTGTTTGCCATCTTGGTGAGGTCGCTAGCGCGGACGATACGTGCATGTGCTGGTAGTATGCAGAGTAGGCAGATTGTGACATCAGTCAAAGTGTAACGCTGATTTGACACAAGACCTGCCATTTTGGACGTCGCTGCCATTCAACGCACTCTCATAAACGCACAGCTGAACATGTGCTTTTGTACTGGCTCTTGCAAAGTTTGTAGGAGTACTGTTTTGCTGGAAGAGCTCTAAAAAGTTGGTAAAGAGTTCAGTGAGTCCTTCTGAACATTGGGAAGGCATTGGTTGCGACTGGAAGATTTCTGAATACACCCCTTACTCTAATTGCAGTCCTCCTTGCACTCCAACATGACAGGGAGATGAAGCATAGGCAGTAAAGAAAAAAAGTTGCTCGCAGAAGAGGAGGAGAGGGAGGAGGACTCTCAGCAGTAGGCCTTACCCACCTTAGATCATCAGAAAGGGGTGCACAAGCAACGGTTTCACTGCCTTGACCATTTGGGAGGAGTCCTCTAGTACTCTCTGGAGCAGGTGTCCCAATTCCGAATGATCTGCTGCATCCTTCACAACTTGGCCACCATGAGGGCGCAGCCATTGACACCACGGGTTCTGCGACCACCTCAGGAGGAGTTGGATGAGGAGGAGGAAGAGGAAGAATCATAGAATGGTAACAGCACAGAAGAGGGGCATTCTGCCCGTCGAGCCTGTGCCAGCTCTCTGCAAGAGCACTCCAGCTACTCCCACTCCCCCACCCTTTCCTCACAGCCCTGCAAATTTTTTTCCATCAGGTACTTATTGAATTCCCCTTTGAAAGCCACAATTGTGGTGTGGTGCCCAGAATTGGACACAATACTCCTGTTACAAGGACACCCTCAAAGCCTCCCTGATAAAGTGCAACATTCTCACTGACACCTGGGAGTTCCTGACCAAAGACCACCCTAAGTGGAGGAAGTGCATCCGGGAGGACGTTGAGCACCTCGAGTCTCAACGCCGAGAGCATGCAGAAATCAAGCACAGGCAGCGGAAAGATCGTCCCACCCACCCTTTCCCTCAACGACTATCTATCCCACCTGTGACAGGGATTGTGGTTCTCATATTGGACTGTTCAGCCACCTAAGGACTGATTTTAAGAGTAGAAGAAAGTCTTCCTCGATTCCGAGGGACTGCCTATGATGATGATGATGATGATGATGATGCCAAACCAGTGTTTTATAAAGGTTCATCATAACTTCCTTACTTTTGTACTCTATGCCTCTATTTATGAAGCCCCTTGGCTTTTTTAACCACTTTCTCAATATGCGCTGCCACCTTCAATGATTTGTGCACATATACGCCCAGGTCTCTCTGTTCCTGCACCCACTTTAGAATTGTACCCTTTAGTTTATATTGCTTCTCCTCGTTCTTCCTACAAAAATGTATTACTTCGCACTTTTCTGCGTTAAATTTGATCTGCCACGTGTCTGCCCATTCCAATAGCCTGTCTACGTCTTCTCGACTATCCTCCTCACTGTTCACTATACTTTCAAGTATTGTATCATCTGCACTAGAACCTCCACTTTTGTGCTTATCGCCCAAAAATGGGCGTATTTCCGGCGTGGGCGTTAAAAAAGGGTTTTCAGATCACCGGCTACTCATCCATTCTCAAAGCACCTAGTCTCCATTTTTGAAAATGGGCGTTAACGCAAGTGATATGAAATGGGCGGTAGCGTTAAATTTCGCTGACCTTCTGCTGTAAAGTGTGGCCGTCCTTAGCAACGGCATGGCAACGCTCGATTCCTGTGATTCAGGAGGTCAAGGATCATCAGGATATGCGCGGAAGAGGAGACAGAGAGCGAGGAGCTCAGAGGGACTGAAGGTGTGTCTGGGTGTGGTGTGCTGCTTTGGGAGGAAGGGGGGAGACTTTAGAGCTTCACAGCAAGTAGGCAAACAAAAATTAGCTGTTACCAGCCACATATTTGCCCGAATTTGGCCTATAATGGAGAGAGGAGGAGGCATCACAGCACGCTGTGGAGACTGACACTGGAAAGAGCAGTGAGGTGGAAGAAGAGCACATTGGAGGACGCAAAAGAGCCAGGAGGTTCTCGGATGAGGCAAATGCCTCCCTCCTGCAGGAGGTCGAGTTACGCTGGGGTGATTTGACACAGGGAGGGCGTGGGAAGCCCACCCCAAAGGCATACCAGAGGATATAGACCGAGATAGCAGAAGTGGTCCCGTCGGCGACCAATGAGGTTCGTGAGGGCAACCAATGCCGCAAACGATGGAATGACCTTGTGGGATCTGCAAGAGTAAGTATTACATTGATTTACATGTACTTATGTATTTATATAATTTGATTTGTAACAGTCATGAGTGACTATCAGCAAATGTGACGTCTTTCACTTTTACCAGGAATGTTTTACTCAAAGCCTGCGGTCACGCTGCACGTCTTTAGGTAAAGAATGATAATTTTCATAATAATCATGATTACATCTGTCGGTTATGTGTTGTATCAGTCTCTGTGACATTACCTAGCAATGATATCATGCAATGATCTCATAGAAACATAGAAACATAGAAAATAGGTGCAGGAGTAGGCCATTCAGCCCTTCGAGCCTGCACCGCCATTCAATGAGTTCATGGCTGAACATGCAACTTCAGTACCCCATTCCTGCTTTCTCGCCATACCCCTTGATCCCCCTAGTAGTAAGGACCTCATCGAGCTCCTTTTTGAATATATTTAGCCTCAACAACTTTCTGTGGTAGAGAATTCCACAGGTTCACCACTCTCTGGGTGAAGAAGTTTCTCCTCATCTCGGTCCTAAATGGCTTACCCCTTATCCTTAGACTGTGACCCCAGATTCTGAACTTCCCCAACATTGGGAACAATGTTCCTGCATCTAACCTGTCTAAACCCATCAGAATTTTAAATGTTTCCATGAGATCCCCTCTCATTCTTCTGAACTCCAGTGAATACAAGCCCAGTTGATCCAGTCTTTCTTGATATGTCAGTCCCGCCATCCCGGGAATCAGTCTTCGCTGCACTCCCTCAATAGCAAGAATGTCCTTCCTCAAATTAGGAGACCAAAACTGTACACAATACTCCAGGTGTGGCCTCACCAAGGCCCTGTACAACTGTAGTAATACCTCCCTGCCCCTGTACTCAAATCCCCTCGCTATGAAGGCCAACATGCCATTTGCCTTCTTAACCGCCTGCTGTACCTGCATGCCAACCTTCAATGACTGATGTACCATGACACCCAGGTCTCGTTGCACTTCCCCTTTTCCTAATTTGTCACCATTCAGATAATAGTCTGTCTCTCTGTTTTTAACAACCAAAGTGGACAACCTCACATTTATCCACAATATACTTCATCTGCCATGCATTTGCCCACTCACCTAACCTATCCAAGTCACTCTGCAGCCTCATAGCATCCTCCTCGCAGCTCACACTGCCACCCAACTTAGTGTCATCCACAAATTTGGAGATACTACATTTAATCCCCTCGTCTAAGTCATTAATGTACAGTGTAAACAGCTGGGGCCCTAGCACAGAACCTTGCGGTACCCCACTAGTCACTGCCTGCCATTCTGAAAAGTACCCATTTACTCCTACTCTTTGCTTCCTGTCTGCCAACCAGTTCTCAATCCACGTCAACACACTACCCCCAATCCCATGTGCTTTAACTTTGCACATTAATCTCTTGTGTGGGACTTTGTCGAAAGCCTTCTGAAAGTCCAAATACATCACATCAATTGGTTCTCCCTTGTCCACTCTACTGGAAACATCCTCAAAAAATTCCAGAAGATTTGTCAACCATGATTTCCCTTTCACAAATCCATGCTGACTTGGAACTATCATGTCACCTCTTTCCAAATGCGCTGCTATGACATCCTTAATAATTGATCCATCATTTTACCCACTACTGATTTCAGGCTGACTGGTCTATAATTCCCTGTTTTCTCTCTCCCTCCTTTTTTTAAAAAGTGGGGTTACATTGGCTACCCTCCACTCCATAGGAACTGATCCAGAGTCTATGGAATGTTGGAAAATGACTGTCAATGCATCCGCTATTTCCAAGGCCACCTCCTTAAGTACTCTGGGATGCAGAACATCAGGCCCTGGGGATTTATCGACCTTCAATCCCATCAATTTCCCCAACACAATTTCCCGACTAATAAGGATTTCCCTCAGTTTCTCCTTCTTACTAGACCCTCTGACCCTTTTTATATCCGGAAGGTTGTTTGAGTCCTCCTTAGTGAATACCGAACCAAAGTACTTGTTCAATTGGTCTGCCATTTCTTTGTTCCCCGTTATGACTTCCCCTGATTCTGACTGCAGGAGACCTATGTTTGTCTTTACTCACCTTTTTCTCTTTACATATCTCTAGAAGCTTTTGCAGTCCATTTTAATGTTCCCTGCAAACTTCCTCTCGTACTCTATTTTCTAATCAAACGCTTTGTCCTCCTCTGCTGAGTTCTAAATTTCTCCCAGTTCCCTGGTTCGCTGCTATTTCTGGCCAATTTGTAAGCCACTTCCTTGGCTTTAATATTATCCCTGATTTCCCTTGATAGCCACGATTGAGCCACCTTCCTTTTTTATATATACGCCAGACAGGGATGTACAATTGTTGTAGTTCATCCATGCGGTCTCTAAATGTCTGCCATTGCCCATCCACAGTCAACCCCTTAAGTATCATTCGCCAATCTATCCTAGCCAATTCACGCCTCATACCTTCAAAGTTCGCCTTCTTTAAGTTCTGGACCATGGTCTCTGAATTAACTGTTTCCTTCTCCATCCTAATGTAGAATTCCACCATATTATGGTCACTCTTCCCCAAGGGGCCTCGCACAACGAGATTGTTAATTAATCCTCTCTCATTACACAACACCCAGTCTAAGATGGCCTCCCCCCTAGTTGGTTCCTCGACATATTGGTCTGGAAAGCCATCCCTTATGCACTCCAGGAAATCCTCCTCCACCGTATTATTTCCACTTTGGTTAGCCCAATCTATATGCATATTAAAGTCACCCATGATAACTGCTGCACCTTTATTGCATGCACCCCTAATTTCCTGTTTGATGCCCTCCCCAACATCACTACTATTGTTTGGAGGTCTGTACACAACTCCCACTAGCGTTTTCTGCCCTTTGGTATTCCGTAGCTCCACCCGTACCGATTCCACATCATCCAAGCTGATGTCCTTTCTTACAATTGCATTAATTTCCTCTTTAACCAGCAACGCCACCCCGCCTCCTTTTCCTTTCTGTCTATCTTTCCTAAATGTTGAATACCCTTGGATGTTGAGTTCCCAGCCTTGGTCACCCTGGAGCCATGTCTCCGTGATGCCAACCACATCGTATCCGTTAACTGCTATCTGCACAGTTAATTCGTCCACCTTATTCTGAATACTCCTCGCAGTGAGGCACAGAGCTTCCAGGTTTGCCTTTTTATTACACTTTGACCCTTTAGAATTTTGCTGTAAAGTGGCCCTTTTTGTTTTTTGCCTTGGGTTTCTCTGCCCTCCACTTTTCCTCATCTCCTTTCTCTCTTTTGCTTCTATCTCCATTTTGTTTCCCTCTGTCTCCCTGCATTGGTTCCCATCCCTATGCCATATTAGTTGAACTCCTCCCCAACAGCATTAGCAAACAGACCCACTAGGACATTGGTTCCGGTCCTGCCTAGGTGCAGACCTTCCGGTTTGTACTGGTCCCATCTCCCCCAGAACCGGTTCCAATGCCCCAGGAATTTGAATCCCTCCCTGCTGCACCACTGCTCAAGCCACGTAATCATCTGAGCTATCCTGCGATTCCTACTCTGACTAGCACGTGGCACTGGTAGGAATCCCGATTTACTACTTTTGAGGTCCTACTTTTTAATTTAGCTCCTAGCTCCTTAAGTTCGTGTCGTAGGACCTCATCCCATTTTTGACCTATATCGTTGGTACCAATGTGCACCACGACAACTGGCTGTTCACCCTCCCTTTTCAGAATGTCCTGCACCCGCTCTGAGACATCCTTGACCCTTGCACCAGGGAGGCAACATACCATCCTGGAGTCTCGGTTTCGGCCGCAGAAACGCCTATCTATTCCCCTTACAATTGAATCCCCTATCACTATAGCTCTCCCACTCTTTTTCCTGCCCTCCTGTGCAGCAGAGCCAGCCACGGTGCCTTGAACTTGGCTGCTGCTGCCCTCCCCTGGTAAGTCATCCCCCCCCAATAGTACTCAAAGCGGTGTATCTGTTTTGCAGGGGGATGACAGCAAGGGACCCCTGCACTACCTTCCTTGTACTGCTCTTCCTGTTGGTCTTCCATTCCCTATCTGGCTGTGGACCCTTCACCTGTGGTAAGACCAACTCGCTACACGTGCTACTCACGTCATTCTCAGCATCGTGGATGCTGCAGAGTGAATCCACCCTCAGCTTCAATTCCGCAACGCGGTCCGTCAGGAGCTGGAGGCGGATACACTTCCCGCACACGTAGTTGTCAGGGACACCGGAAGTGTCCTAAGTTCCCACATGGTACAGGAGGAGCATATCATGTGTCCGAGCTCTCCTGCCATGACTTAACCTTTAGATACACTTAATTTGGTGACAACAATATTAACCTCGTGGCTCTCATGCCATGTCGTCCTGTCACCTTTTACAGAAGAAGCTATCGACGATGAGGTCCATGCAGAGGTGAACAGGTGGCCACCAGTCCCCAGCGACATCACTGAGATGGAGCAGCGGGTGCTTACACTCATGGGGAAGCACCCCTGGACAGCCATGGACGCATCTGCAGACCCTGAAGTAATGCCACGTGAGTAAAGCTTACACCATTGCGTGATGTGAAGTCAATAGATGCCACACCCACTCATATCTGAACAATCATATATGATAAATGATTTCTAAACTTGTCATAGAAATAATGAAAATCATTGCAATGCACATGTGTTGATGGTCATGAAATGTGATGTCTGCGATGAGTTTGAGAGCGGTGGTGCTTTTGTCGTACATATGCTGTGTATAGCGCTGGACTCACCTTGTGACCCTAGCACCCCCTTCTCCTCTAATAACCTTATTTGTGTTTTGCAGCTCAGCCAGCAGCATGTCCCAAGGCAAGACTACAGAGGCCAGAAGGTGGGGCGTGGGGCCCGACTCTCTGGATGATCCAACATCTGGGGCTGAGGAGCTCCGATTCTCGCCTGTCAATCCACTGGGTCTGTTCTCCATGGATGAGAGCGCCGACTTCAAGGAACCTGCATCGCCACGCTCCAGAAGCCATTCCACCCCATGACCATCTCGTGGTCCTCCGGTCATTCCCGCCTCCACTCTGGAGGTACCGGCCCAAAGCACCTCACCACAGGGCACACTATTTGTCCCCAGGACGGCGCAGACCCAGTGGAGGTCTTCTGGAAGCGGCAGGTCTGTTCCACGAGCGCCACATGACACAGTGGAGAGATGGTACAGTTGTCCAGGAGGACTGTAGACATTGGTGACCAGCTCATCGAAGCATTGGGGGGCATATCCCGATAGCTGGCCACCATGACCGAGTACATTCGCGGATGGCGGAGGCACTGGATGCGATAGCCAGGAACACTGCTGGCACAGACCTCCCAGTGGTTCCCAAGCACGGCACTCCACCCATAGATTCCGCACCACCACTGCGAATGACAGATGAGAGCAAGGACCAAGATCCTGCTTCTGCATCAGAGAATGTTGGCCCCCTTGGCACCCCCAGCTCCCGTACTCGTGCAACGACCGCACCTGCCTTCATCCCCCCCAATGAGGCACCGCCTGAGGAGCTCCTCGCCCAGGCATCGTGGAGCGAGGAGGGGAAGGGGTAGAGGTGGGGAGAAGAAGGGGAGAGGGGAAGGAAAGTGAGGTGCATGTCTGCAGGTGATGGCTGTGTTATATCTCCATCTGGGTGTATGCAATTTATTGTAATGTATGGGGGCTGGGGACCACGCTCCTGCTTTGCCTTTGCATTCTGTGTTGCTGGACATGTTGAACATTTGATTGATGTCAATGGTGGAAAAAGTGGGGTGTGGGTAGGGGTTTGGTGTTATTGCCTGTGATACTTATGATTTCAGACCAATGTTGGAATAAAACATTTTTTATGGAACATAACCTTGTTGTGCATTGTCTCAGCACTGCACTGTTACAGCTACCTTAACATGAAAGGGTTAAATACAACTTAACATCAATTAATGTAAATATTAACTGGCACCAAGTTGCTGGGCACCTTTGATGTCTGAGCTGCACACACACAGCAGTGTGTCAACGTTGTCACTCACATCAACGTTCTTTCAGTCAAGTTGTTCAGATATCAGCTCCTCACGTAAGAGTCTTGCAGCTATGTAGCCACCATGGGCCCTTTCGTGTGGTCTGGAGGGGGTCATGGGCATTGTTGCATAGCCAGCCTGACTGTCTGGCCCTAGGTCAGCGTCCAGCCCCTCGTCATCCTCTTCCTCTCTTTCCTGAGGTGGAGCATCAGTGCCTTCTGGCTATTCTTGGCCTCTCATGATAGCCAGGTTGTGCAGCATTGTGCACACGACCATGAAATTAGCTACTTGCTCAGGGTGTATTGTAGCTCCCCTCCTGAGTGGTCAAGACATCTGAAGCGAGGTTTAAGCACAGTTATTGTTTGGTGGCCCCATTGCATTGAAAGTATAATAGTGATTGATCAGAAGCAATGATTTCCTCACTAAAATACACCTAGAGTAAAGCCCCAATAGTCCAGACTGAAAATATGTCTGTTGAGATGTTCACTTCACCTGAGAACTCCAGAGTCAATGCAAACTCCCCCAAAGTTGAGACAGCCTTTTGAATGAAGCGACCTGCGATTTTAAAAATGCCAGCCACACCGCTGGCGTTC
This sequence comes from Pristiophorus japonicus, assembly GCF_044704955.1. Classification (NCBI taxonomy): domain Eukaryota; kingdom Metazoa; phylum Chordata; class Chondrichthyes; family Pristiophoridae; genus Pristiophorus; species Pristiophorus japonicus. The sequence continues at coordinate 205,340,339 of NC_091983.1, forward strand.
GTTCAGAACAGTTTCACTTTTTATGAGCGTTTTTTTGGACGAGCGATATTGTGGGCGACATGTGTGCGCGGTAATGAAAGTGGCGGTGGGCGATCTCCTGGGCGTTCATTTCGCCAAATGTGCTCTTTACGACAAAAAAAGTGGGCGGGCAGTAATATTGAATCTCGGCGTTAATTCTGTGCGGAAAATAACGCTGGGCGATATTATGGCTGCTGATTTCTCCCATTCTGATGATTCCACCCAAAAAAAGTGGGCAGGCAGTAAGCACATGGGGAAAGTAACGCTCGACGATAAGTTTCCTAAAAATGCCCGTCAGTTTCCATTTTGTGCCAAAATGGGTGATATACGCCACTTCAGCGGTAAAATGGGCATTAAGTGGGCGTTAAGCATGCAAAGAAAGTGGAGGTTCTAGCCCTAAGTCATTAGTACACACCATAAAAAGCAGTGGTCCTAGTACTGACCCCTGGGGAACACCACTCTATACCTGCCTCCAGTCCGAAAAACAACTGTTCAACGTTACTCCTCTGATCCAAAGAAAACAGACCCAGAAGAGTGGTAAATGGAATTCAATCATGGATAAGTGTGAGGTAATGCATTTGGGTACATCTAACAATGCATCATCATCATCATCATCATAGGCAGTCCCTCGAAGCGAGGATGACTTGCTTCCACGCAAAAAGGGATGAGTACACAGGTGTTTTAATGAAGGACCTAATATTCCAGATCCCGAACTACATCTTGAAGGGTGGAAGATGCCTGCGCGTGGATTTTTTTAATGTGTGCTGGCCGTTGCACCCCAGCCAACACACTGGCTTGACAGAGCCAGGTCTGGGTCCAATGGCAAGGGTTAACTGGAGACCAGCTTTGATGCACGGACCTAGCGTGCATATATCACAGTGTGGGCTGGCCTGTGCTGCCCCTGGACCCTCGCCTCTTCTGTGCCCAAACTCACGCCTCCCCTGGGCCCTGCAAGGGAAGGGAATGCAATGCAAGGGAATACACATTAAATGGTACAGGTCCACAGATCCCTAAAGGTAATGGCAGTGACATGGCAAATGGAATATAATGTGGAGAAATATGAAGTTATCCACTTTGGCAGGAAAAATAGAAAAGCAGAGTATTTTTTAAACAGTGCGAGATTAGAAAACATTGGTGTTCAGAGGGACCTGGGTGACTTTGCACACAAATCACTGAAAGTTGACATGCAGGTACAACAAGCAATTAAGAAAGCAAATGGTATGTTGTCCTTTATTACAAGATGATTTGAGTATAAGAGTAAAAGGGGCCGAAATTGCCCCTTTTTTTAAGCCAGTAATGGGGCAGTAAGGCTTTTCCGCATGGGGAAAGCGGAAGGTGTGACCGGTCCACAATTGTCCCCGAGTCGGGGGTGGCCGAAGCAGGTTTCTGCTGCCCCCCATCTCCCTCCCCCCCCCCCCGCCCGGCGTGCTGAATCCCTTTGTACCCCGCAAGAGGGGATTGCCCCGCGGGAGCATGGTCGGCGCAGGTTGGGGAAGGCATACCGTCGCGGCCACCATTTTGTTTTAATTCTCAGCTGACTCCTGAGTTGACCCGACAATGGCGGCCGCTGGTTCAACCGGGCCACCAACAGGCAGCCTGACAACCCTTATTGGGTTCCGGGCCGCTGGCCTGGTCAAACCCCTCCCTGGTGGCCCAGTGGGCATAATGGAGGCCTTCCCTTTAAGTGAAGGGGAGGAACATTGCGACGCATCAGCGTGACACAGCACGTCTGCCTTCCGCCCCACTCTCGACTCTGATCTGCCCCGCTCCCACCTCCAACAGCACCCGAGAGACCGAGATGCTTTCCAAAAAACGAAGTCTGGAATATCACTCCATTCTCCGCCCCATCTCTACGGGTGCTAAATCTTCAATTCATTCAAATTATCCACCCTTAAATGGGCGGAGGGCAATTTCAGCCCCAAGATGTCTTACTGCAATTATATAGGGCCCTGGTGAGACCACACCTGGAGTATTGTGTACAGTTTTGGTCTCCTTACCTAAGGAAGGATATACTTGCCATAGAGGGAGTCCAACAAAGGTTCATCAGACTGATTCTAGTGAGTATAGAAATAGGATGATAGAGCAGATGAGTGCATAGCTGGAGAGATGGTGTAGGAGAGAGGGCTTTAGATTCCTGAGGTATTGGGACCATTTCTGGGATTGGTGAGACCTGTACAAGCCGGATGGGTTGCACCTCAACAGAGCCGGGACCAATATCCACGCGGGATAGTTTTCTAGTGCTGTTGGGGAGGGTTTAAACTAGCTTAGCAGGAAGATGGGAATCTGGGAGTAGATTCAAAAGGGAGAGAAACAAAGCTGAAATTGGAAAGCAGAAAAGTTCAAAGTGAATTTGGAAGATAGAGGAAACAAAGACTAGAAAATAGACAACAAGGGAGTTTGGCAATGCTAAATATTATATACTTTAATGCAATGAGTATAGGAAATAAGGCAGATGACACTTGGGAGTATGATATTATAGCTATTATGGAGACATAGAAACATAGAAAATAGGTGCAGGGGTAGGCCATTCGGCCCTTCAAGCCTGCACCACCATTCAATAAGATCATGGCTGATCATTCCTTCAGTACCCCTTTCCAGCTTTCTCTCCATACCCCTTGATCCCTTTAGCCGTAAGGGCCATATCTAACTCCCTCTTGAATATATCCAATGAACTGGCATCAATAACTCTCTGCGGCAGGGAATTCCACAGGTTAACAACTCTCTGAATGAAGAAGTTTCTCCTCATCTCAGTCCTAAATGGCCTGCCCCTTATCCTAAGACTGTGTCCCCTGGTTCTGGACTTCCCCAATATCGGGAACATTCTTCCCGCATCTAACCTGTCCAGTCCCGTCAGAATCTTATATGTTTCTATGAGATCCCCTCTCTGGACCGGGGTCAAGCAGGGCTGCGTCATCACGCCAACGCTCTTCTTGATCTTCCTTGCTGCAATGCTCCATCTCATTCTCAACAAACTCCTCGCTGGAGTGTATCTAAACTATAGAACCAATGGGAACCTGTTCAACCTTCGTCACCTCCAGGCTAGATCCAAGGTCGTCCCATCCTCTGTCATCGAACTACAGTACGTGGACGACTGCGTCTGCGCACATTCAGAGGCCGAACTCCAAGCCACCATCAACATCTTCACCGAGGCATAGGAAAGCATGGGCCTTACACTAAACATCCATAAGACAAAGGTCCTCCACCAACCTGAGCTCAAGACTTATCGCTGAGAGCGTGCAGAAATCAAGCGCAGACAACGGAAGGAGCGTGTGGCAAACCAGGCTCCCCACCCACCCTTTCCTTGAATCACCGTCTGTCCCACCTGTAACAGAGAATGTAATTCCGGTATTGGACTGTAGCCACCTGAGAACTCACTTATAGAGTGGAAGCAAGGATTCCTCGGTTTCGAGGGAATGCCGATGATGATGATGAATGAAAAAAGGGAATGCTTATAACAGCTACCGACGGCTCATCTAATGCAGAAACTCTAGAGGAGTATAGAAAGTGCAGGGATGCTATTAAAAAGGAAATTAGGAAAGCGCAGAGAGAGAATGAAAAATTTTTGGAAAGTAAAATCGAGGAAAACCCAAAGATGTTTTATAAATACATTAAGAGCAAGAGGATAACTAACAAAAGAGTAGGACCTATTAGAGACCATAAAGGTAATCGGTATGTAGAAGCAGAAGAGGTGGTATGGTTCATAATGAATACTTTGCATCTGTTTTCACAAAAGAGAGGAGCGATGCAGATATTGCAATCAGGGAAGAGGAATGTGAAATATTAGATGAAATAAACATAGTGAGAGAGTAAGTATTAAGGGGTTTAGCAGCTTTGAAAGTGGATAAATCCCCAGGCCTGGATGAAATATATCTCAGGCTGTGAAGAGAAGCAAAAAAGGAAATATTTCTTCTCTTCTTAGGCAGTCTATCGGAATTGAGTATGACTTGCTTCCACACTAAAATGAGTTCTCAGGTGACTGATGAGTCCAATGCTGGACCTATGGGGCTAGACTTTCCACTATGATCGGGGCGGTACTTCCGGCCTTAGTGCTTTTTTTTTATGATCGCTGGAATATCGCCCATTTTAAAAAACGGAATTTGCTCCTTTTTATTTTGGGCGATAGCCTTAGCGATGTGAAATGGGCCTTAGCGATGTAATCAGTTGTGTAAGGCTGGCATCCATAGCAATTGCCGTTCTGTATATGCGCATTTTTTTTTCAGCAAAGAATGTTTCCCACGATTCGGGAGGTCAGGGGTCAGGGAGCACATGCTCAGAAGGCAAAGGGAGGGAGAGAGAGTAGGAAGGTTTTGAAAGATGTGATTTTCAAAGGAGTGAGTACTCAAGATGTCGAATGAAGATTCCAAGGATAATATGCAGGAGGTTTCAGGGAGAAGGAGGGCAAAAGTGTTTTCTGATGAGGCTAATGAGGCCTTAGTTAGTGAGGTGGAGAATCGGTGGGGCCAATTAATCCGGGGTGGGCGTGCGAAACCTCCTCCCCGCATTTATCAAAAAATATGGGGTGATATCGCTGACCTCATATCATCAGTGGCCCACAATAGGCATGAGGCAGACCAGTGCTGCAAGCGATGGAACAGTCTTGTTGCATCGGCAAGAGTAAGTATTAAATTATTATATTTTAAATTGTAATGATGCACTGACTCATTAATTAGAATGTAAATTAGAATGTAGATTGCAATTAAGCTGGGTAATCTTGGGTAGCTTCCCTGCTAAGATTTGGACCGGAGTCGGAACCTGCGCCCTTTAAGTCTAATTTTACTGAGATGCCTTAAATTTAATCAGCAGTATTATTATTTAAAGGTTTTAATTGAAAATTGTGGCCAAAGGAATGACTGAAAACAGACAGACAGCAAATATTCGGCAATTCTACCACTTTAGTTTAGAAGGAGAATTATTAAATTATATAGCTGCTTGTTTGCTGTGAGCAACTCTTGCGCACCGTCTCTTTTTTAGTTACGTTGGTGGATGGGGCACGACTGAGCACTGAGGGGTCCGGTCAGCTTTACCCAGACTGTGTGAGTCTCTCTGGCCGCCGTCAGTCACACAGTGACACAGCCTGGACTGGGGGAGAACTGCCTTGGCTCACTGTCTGCCCTGGGACACTTTGGAACATTAGCTCTGGCCACACGGAGGTCTCCGAGCACAGCAGTTTTCATGGGTGACTTTAATCTACATATTGATTGGGCTAACCAAACTGGTAGCAATGCGGTGGAGGAGGATTTCCTGGAGTGTATTAGGGATGGTTTTCTAGACCAATATGTCGAGGAACCAACCAGGGAGCTGGCCATCTGAGACTGGGTGACGTATAATGAGAAAGGACTAATTAGCAATCTTGTTGTGCGAGACTCCTTGGGGAAGAGTGACCATAACATGGTAGAATTTTTTATTTGGATAGAGAGTGAAACAGTTAATTCAGAAACTAGTGTCCTGAACTTAAGGAAAGGTAACCTCGATGGTTTGAGGCATGAATTGGCTAGAATAGACTGGCAAATGACACTTAAAGGGTTGACGGTGGATAGGCATTGGCAAACATTTAACGATCTCATGGATGAACTTTAGCAATTGAACATCCCTGTCTGGAGTAAAAATAAAACCGGGAAAGTGGCTCAACCGTGGCTAACAAGGGAAATTAAAGATAGTATTAAATTCAAGGAAGAGGCATATAAATTGGCCAGAAAAAGCAGCAAACCTGAGGACTGGGAGAAATTTAGAATTCAGCAGAGGAGGACAAAGGGTTTAATTAAGAGGGGGAAAATAGAGTACGAGAAGAAGCTTGCCGGAAACATAAAAACTGACAGCAAAAATTTCTACAGATATGTGAAGAGAAAAAGACTAGTGAAGACCAACGTAGGTCCCTTGCAGTCGGATTCAGGTGAATTTATAATGGGGAACAAAGAAATGGCAGACCAATTGAACAAATACTTTGGTTCTGTCTTCACGAAGGAAGACACAAATAACCTTCCGAAAGTACTAGGGGAGCTAGGTACTAGTGAGAAGGAGGAACTGACAGGAAATTTTGTTAGAGAAATTGAAGGGATTGAAGGCTAATAAAACCCCGGGGCCTGATAGTCTGCATCCCAGAGTATTTAAGGAACTGGCCCTAGAAATAGTGGATGCATTGGTGATCATTTTCCAACAGTCTGTCGACTCAGGATCAGTTCCTATGGACTGGAGGGTAGCTAATGTAACACCACTTTTTAAAAAAGGAGGAAGAGCAAAAGTGGGTAATTATAGACCAGTTAGCCTGACATCAGTGGTGGGAAAATGTTGGAATCAATTATTAAGGATGAAATAGCAGCGCATTTGGAAAGCAGTGACAGGATCGGTCCAAGTCAGCATGGATTTATGAAGGGGAAATCATGCTTGAGAAATCTTCTGGAATTTTTTGAAGATGTAACTAGTAGAGTGGACAAGGGAGAACCAGTGGATGTGGTGTATTTGGACTTTCATAAGGCTTTTGGCAAGGTCCCACACAAGAGATTGGTGTGCAAAATCAAAGCACATGGTATTGGGAGTAATGTACTGATGTGGATAGAGAACTGGTTGGCAGACAGGAGGCAAAGAGTCGGGATAAACGGGTCCTTTTCAGAATGGCAGGCAGTGGCTAGTGGAGTGCCACAGGGCTCAGTGCTGGGACCCCAGCTCTTTACAATATACATCAATGATTTGGATGAAGGAATTCAGTGTAATATCTCCAAGTTTGCAGATGACACTAAGCTGGGTGGCGGTGTGAGCTGTGAGGGGGACGCAAAGAGCTTGCAGGGTGACTTAGATAGGTTAGGTGAGTGGGCAAATGCATGGCAGATGCAGTATAATGTGGATAAATGTGAGATTATCCACTTTGGGGGCAAAAACGCGAAGGCAGAATATTATCTGAATGGTGGCAGATTAGGAAAAGGGGAGGTGCAACGAGACCTGGGTCATGGTTCATCAGTCATTGAAAGTTGGCATACAGGTGTAGCAGGCGGTAAGAAGACAAATGGTATGTTGGCCTTCATAGCTAGGGGATTTGAGTATAGGAGCAGGAAAGTCTTACTGCAGTTGTACAGGGCCTTGGTGAGGCCTCACCTGGAATATTGTGTTCAATTTTGCTCTCCTAATCTGAGGAAGGACATTCTTGCTATTGAGGGCGTGCAGCGAAGGTTCACCAGACTGATTCCCGGGATGGCCGAACTGACATATGAGGAGAGACTGGATCAACTGGGCCTTTATACATTGGAGTTTAGAAGGATAAGAGGAGATCTCATAGAAACCTCATAGAAACATACAAGATTCTGATGGGGCGGGACAGTTTAGATGCGGCTAGATTGTTCCCGATGCTGGGGAAGTTAAGAACCAGGGGACACAGTCTCAGGATAAGGGGTAGGCCATTTAGGACTGAGATGAGGAGAAACCTCTTATTCAGAGTTGTTAACCTGTGGAATTCCCTGCCACAGAGAGTTCTTGATGCCAGTTCATTGGATATATTCAAGAGGGAGATAGAAATGGCCCTTACGGCTAAGGGGATCAAGGGGTATGGAGAGAAAGCAGGAAAGGGGTGCTGAGGGAATGAGCAGCCATGATCTTATCGAATGGTGGTGCAGGCTCGAAGGGCCGAATGGCCTACTCCTGCACCTATTTTCTATGTTTCTAGCCTATGGACACGGTGCCCCCTCCCATTAAAGTCTTGTCATTGCTGAGCTCACCAGTGATCCTGATTCCCCCTCCCCCAGGGGACCTCCATCGATTGAAATAAACTGTCTACATCTCCTCAGGCGCTGAATGTCACGGCCCGTGGATGAAGCCTTTCCTGGAGATTGTACGCGAGATGTTTGGTGTCAAGCATTAGTTCCAAAACATGATCTTATTAAATATTTTATCTGAACGTAGATGTTATAACCATACAAACCGTATTGGCATAAGGTGCAGCGTCGAGAATCTGGAACACTCGGGACCAAGGCTGTTCCGGATTCTGGGCTTTTCCGGACTTTCGATCATCTTTCTGATGGCACGAATCCAGAAATACTCGAGTCCAGGTTCGGGTATTTCCGGATTTCGGAACGTCAGAAAGGGAGGGGGTCCCCGTTGTTCGGGCCTGCCAAGGAGATGTTCGGGCCGTCGGTACCGCCAAGGAGGTGTTCGGGCGGGCCCCGCCGAGGAGGAGCTGTATGGGAGGACCCCACCGTCGAGGAGCTGTTCGGGTCGGCCCCGCCGGCGAGGAGGTTCCAAGGTAAGGGCAGTGGCGACGAGCCGGGCAAGGCGACGGACAATGAGGCGAGGCCCGAGGTCAGGCAGCGGTGGGACCCCGAGGTCAGCAGTGTCGGTGGGTCTGGATTCTGGAACATTTTATGGATTCTGGACGACCCTGCCACTGATCGGTCTGGATTCTGGAACATTCCGGATTCCGGAACTCCGGATTTTTGATGCTGCACCATATAACGTTAAAAGATGAATAGCATGTGGAGTGACTAATTGTGGATTACAATATCTGTTGTGTTTCCGTAATAGTACCGAGTCAATCAGCTTATGCCATGTTCTTGTCACGTTTGCAGAAGAAGATTTCTGAGAATCATGCAGAGCAGAGGTGGACCGGAGGAGGGCCTGCTGAGCTGCACCTTTAATCAATCTGGAAGAACATGCCGTAGCCTTCGTGGGCACCCATAATCGTTCTGCCACCCATGGCAGATCCTATTGTTCCACCACGTGAGTAATGTGTAAGGCAGTGGTAAAAGTAATTTAATGTCATTTGATTAGAATATATGAATGATGTAATGTTATGCATGCAGTTTCTGTACTCTTCTGTATTCTCATGTTATTTATCATATGTAACGTCTCTCATTCACATTTATTGCAGTAGTGTTGCTCCTCGTACATATGCCTGCACAGCGTAAGCGTTCTTATGTCTTCCCTTCTCTTCTGCTAACCTCAAATATGTTTTTCAGCTCCCCAGACGCAACGGGAGGCCCCTGCAGCAACACCGGTACCACTACAGGTCATGCTCCCCATGGGCAAACTGAAGAGGAGGAGGACGAGCCAGAAGTGTCATCTGTGGTACCTACGGCCACGTCATCCTCAACGGATGAAGTAGTGGGGCCAAGAGGCTTGCAGCAGGCCACTCCAAATCGTCCAGTGCCCACGTCGACCCCGCGGAGGTTGAGTCAGCGAGGTAGGCATGCGCTGCGACGGGCAGATGTCAATGAGGACATGGTATCACTGTCGAGGGCGAGTGTCGAAATAGGTCAAAAGCTCCTCCAGGCACTGGGTGGGTTGACTTGCAACATTGCCACACTGTCTGCCAGAATAATGGAGAGCATGAAGCAGATAATTGCAGCAATGGGGCGAACGACCGACTCTGTCAATGCCTTGCGATAGTTTTGGGATACGGCACTGCATCCCAAGGTGCCGTACCACCAACCGACAGATGTAAGACAGGAAGAAGAACTTCCTTCTGACTTGGAAGACGTTTTTTTCACAAATGTCTTCTCGATCCACTGAGGTAATTCTGCCAACGTCACTCCCCCCACAGCAGCAGCCCTTGAGGTGCTCCGCTGCAAGATGTCTTGGTCCAATTACTCAGAGATTACGTGGGAAACAGGAGTTACAACAAGGGGGGGGGGGGGAGTCAAGTTAGAGGAGGGAAACGTGGCCGCAGGTAGGAGGGGGGGGGATTATTGTTTTGTTATTAAAAAAAAATTGTTGAATGTTGACTGTTGGGGATGGTGGGAGGGTGGTCTTGTTATATTATTGTGTTAAAAATACTGTTGACTGTTGGGCATTTGTGGCGGGGACAGGGGGGGGGGGCGGTGTTATATATGTTTGTTAAAAAAAAATTAAAAGTAGCTGTTAAATTATTAAATTTTTTAATTTAAGTTTAAAATTGTTGTGAAGTATCTTCTAATAATGCAAGATAAAACATCAATTCAAGGGTTGTAAACAATGGCCATGGCCAGGAGAGGCAAGCTTGAAATGTAACGCAACTGTAACTGTCACCAAAGTAATTTCACACAAAACATTCATTCATGAGCTGCTGACGCAAGAGTTTTTCAGCTGCGTAACTACCACGGGGATTTTCCAGTGGTGTGGGTGGACATGGGGGCATGGGTTCATCGCCAGACTGATTGTCCTCTCCGAGGTCCTCGTACTCCTCCTCATCCTCCTCTTCCGCCTCCCCTCTCTCCTAAGGTGAACCGATGGTCCCATCTGGCAATTGTTGCCCTCTCCTGATAGCTAGGTTATGCAGCATGCAGCACACCACAATGAACTCAGCGACGTGCTCAGGGTGGTATTGTAGGTTGCCTCCTGAGTGGTCCAGGCATCTGAAGCACTGCTTCAGAACTCCAATTGTCTTTTTGACGATATTGTGTGTAGCTATATGGCTTTTGTTGTAGCGCTTCTCGGCTTCTGTCTGGGGCTTACACAGGGGGGTCATGAGCCAGTTGGCCAGGCCATATCCTTTAACCCACAGCACCCAACCGTGACCCTGTGGCTGACTCTTAAACAGGTCAGACACAGTGCTCTCATGGATGCGCCCTGGAAAATTTGCATTTACTGCCATGATTATTTGCTTGTGCTCGACACTGAGCTGCACATTCAGGGAGCGGAATTCCTTTCAGTTCGTAAACACCTCTGTATCCTGTAAAGGTGTTCACAGGGTGATGTGTATAGTCAATTGCTCCCTGCACCTTGAGGAAGTTTGCTATTCTCGAGAAAACCAAAGCCCTCTCACTCTGTGCCTCCCTGGTCATAGGAAAGTTTATAAAGTCCATCCTGCGTGCGTAAAGGGCTTCAGTCACCTGTCGAATGCAGTAATGTGTGGCGTGCTGAGAGATACTGCAAATGTCGCCAACTGAGGCCTGAAAGGAGCCTGATGTGCAGAAAGAAAGTGTCGGAGTGAAAGGATGCAAAATTCACAAGAACCATCTCCCCACCACCCCCAGTGTTTGGGCTCATTCGAAAGGAAATTTAATTTGGGACTATCTACCGAAAGTTTGGAACCCTAAAGTGCTTATAGAAGAAACTACGAACTTTAATCGAATTTTGGACTTTTAAAAGACAAATTCAAGGCTGTGGGCGGGCCTAAAGAACTAACAGGAGACAACTTGATTACTGAGGCTGTCTGGGTGTTGGGACTAACTTAACTTGTCTGGAGAAATGGGTATTCGAGAATCTTTCTCCACAAGACACATTAACATTACAACAAATAACCCAGAGATAGCCAACCATCAACCTGAATCTGGAAAACTGTTTCAGCATATGCATCACAAAAAGCCCAATCCAGTCTGTATGCGAAAAACTAAGCACAAAAGGACATTGCGATTACCAAGCTAATATTTCCATCAGGAAACAGTTTTCGAACATTAACTCACCCAAAACATATTAACTTTTAATGAGCCCGCCAAAATAATACAAAGAAGAGTCAAGCCCGCCAAATTTAAACAAAAAATCCTGAACTGATTTGGCGCAAAGATTAGAACCACTCAAACCGTATAACTGGCCCCTTGTTTTAACACACTTTGCCATACAACTGAGACCACACATATGTCATCAAGACAAGGAGAGAAACCAATGCGACAGTTGTAAACTAACTTCTCCAGCCTCGACGTCCTGAAGTCCTGAAGGAAGGACATCACCATCGCGGCAGCAACCGACCACAGCCAACGTGGTTCCAACGAAAAGCCACCGCGATCGACCAAACTCGAAACAAAACTCCAACAGGAAGAAACCGAAGAATCGAAAAGTTTCCACTCTACAATCTAAGGCCTGACTACCAACAGGTGAAAACATTACCTAAAGAGACTTTGAACCTATTTCTAACGAAGAAAACCAGGTACTTACCCCATAGATCCAAAACGCGCCTTACCGCGTCAGCGGACTCAACCCAACTGAAGATTGCGCCGTAAGAAGTCTTCTCCAACGTTCGGGGTATGGCAAGCAGAACCTACAGAATTCAATGAACCCCGAAATTGCGAACTACCGCTAACTGACCAGAAAGGATTGGTAAGTATAGTCCCTTTCTGCCCTGGACTCTAACCTAGCTAGAATTAGGTATTGGGAGGTGGGAGGTGTAATTTTACTGTACCCCCTTTGAATGTGTAATGTATTGTTCTTTATTAGAGTGATTATAAGTTTTTGACATTGACTTTATTAAATACAAGAAAATACAAAGTTCTTTTGCACCAAACCAGTTGTTCTTTGCACTTTATCACATCCCCCAAATAAACCCAGAGTCTAGAACCCAAGGGAGTGGGAGCGATTCAAACCGCTCAAGTTAGTCAGAGGTGAACCTGACCCCGGGACCACCCCCTTACAGCAGTAACCTTAACCTTAACGGGCAGTGCGGTCCTAATGGTGCTGGTAGGCTGCAGATCTCCCTTAATTAGCTGGCATATCTCACTGATGACCTCCTTTTGGAATTGCAGCCTTTTAACGCACGTGTTATCGGACAAGTCCAGATATGATTGCTTATCCCTATAAATGCGTTGGGTGCAACGTCTCCTCCTCGTGAGCAGTCTGCCACCTGTTTGATTGGGCACATAATGCTCTTCGATAAACCTTCTCTCATTTCTATTCTGCAGCATGTGATTAGTCATCAATACTGATTAAGAAATTGCAGGCCCCATCATTATAAATCACTATAAACACCCTTAAACGCTCTTCTTAATTTCTCCTCAACAAATACAAATGTGATTAGATGATTGTCAAGAGTCAAAAACGCCCTTAAAATCACTCACAAATTGCTTCTCCTGACAACCACTTCAAGCAGCCTTTTATTAAAGATCCTCTGAGTTACAAAATGGTGTCCATAGTGCCGAGTTAAGGTCAGGTGAGTGCAGTTTTTCTTGAGCATCTTTTTGGGACAGAGATCACTTGGGCGAATTATGGGTGAAATGCCGAAAGTAGCGCTCGGCGATAATCTGGGCGATAATCGGGTGCTAGTTCCCATGATCAACAGTATTCTCTTGCCTTGCACGAGGATGACGTCATATTTTTTTTAAATAGGCCGGGCGATGCAGCTCATTCCTGTATGCCGAAAGTTGCACTGGCGATAATCAGGTGCTAGTTGTTCATTTTTCAGCAAATATGGGCGATAGCTTGAATCTCAGCGCTTATATGGGCGCTAAATGGCGATGATGTGCCGAAAGTCGAGCCCCAAGTCTCTATCACAGGTGGGGCAGATGATGGTTGAAGGGACGTGTGGGTGGGGTGCTTGGGTTGTCATGCGCTCCTTCCGCTGTTTGCACTTGACTTTCGCTTGTTTCCGGCGAAGATACTCGAGGTGTTCGGCGCTTTCCCAGATGCTACTCCTCCACTTTGAGCGGACTTGAGCCAGGGATTCCCAGGTGTTGGTGGGTTGTTGCACTTGAGGGTGTCTTTGAAGCGTTTCCTCTGCCCACCTAGGGCTCGTTTGCTGTGTCGGAACTCCGATTAGAGTACTTGTTTTGGGAGTCTCGTATCGGGCATGCAGACGATCTGACCATCCATCGGAGCGGATCGAGCGTGATCACTGCTTCGATGCTGGGGATGTTGGCCTGAGCACAAGTGCTGCCACCCCAGCCGAAGTCCCATACCCCAGCGCAAGTACTGCCTCCCCCAGCTTAAGTCCCTTACCCCAGCGCAACTGCATCCCTCCTCTAGCCAAAGTCCCTTACCCCAGCGCAAGTGCGCCCTCCACCAGCCACAGTCTCTTTTTCAAGCGCATAGATGGGTCATTGTGTGCAGATTGTTAACAGGTTTATTGGATATGAAGTGAATAGTGACAGTGTCGTGACTTCTGGATTTCATTCACTCCAACGATGTCCCTTGTAACACATGCACCGAGCTTTCCGAGAAATCGGGTGTGGGTGTAAAGGGGGTTGGAAGAGCGTGATCCGTCTTCCCTGAGTTCCCTCTCTCCCCTCCCCACACCCAGTCTCTCTCTTCCCCTTCCCCCTCGTCTCTCTCCCCGCCCCCCCCACCAAGACTCTCTTTCTCTCTCCACCCCCCTCCCCCCACCCAAGGCTCTCTCTCTCCCCCCCATGGCTCTGTCTCCCCCCTCCGCCACTTTCCAACCCACCACCGCTCTCCGGCCCGCTGCCGGGGCCCAGTTGGAGGCTCGGGGCTCAGCGGCTTGCAGCACAGCAGGTGGCTTGGGGCCCGGTCGGAGGCTTGGGGCCCGGCGACTTGGGAATGAATGTGTTCGGGGCCCCACTTCGGTTCCTGTTTCGGGAGAACGCATGCACAGAAAGTCGTTAGTACAAATTTCGTTCGGAGGGCGGGGTCAGGAGGATGCATGCGCAGAAGCGGTTAATACAAATAGTTACTCTTTTTTTATGGCCTTGCAACTTTTAGTGACTTCTGTATTTGTACTCCGAGATCCCTTTGTTCCTCTACCCCACCTAGGCTCGCACCCTCCAAGTAACAAGTGGCCCCCCCTATTCTTCCGAACAAAATGCAATACCCCACATTTATCTGTGTTGTAGGGGAGGACAAAAACCCCCTCATTTTATCCAGAAGGAAAAGAGCTGTGGGATCTGTCTGTGCCACAATGTGAATTGAAACCGAGACGGTTTGACCTTAGCAGAGCAGTGATTGGACGGGGGAGGACACCGAAGGGCCAATGGTGGGACAGAGTCAGCCTGAAGCATGGGGCTTTCAAGCCAATGGGAGAGCACTTGCTTGAAAACTGTGGGACTGACTCATCGCCATTATCGGGCTATTGTCTTCCCCACGTTTACACTATGGAGGGAAATTATGCAGACCTTCAGAAAACTAGGGAACCCAAAGCAAACCAAGGGCCTACACAATGTCTACAGGAGGCCAACCAAATCAACCCCTACTCAAACCTTGAGTAGGTTAGAGAAAACTGAATTGGAGGGAAATTATGCAGACCTTCAGAAAACTAGGGAACCCAAAACAACCCAAGGGCCTACACAATGGCTACAGGAGGCCAACGCAATCAACACCTACTCCAACCTTGAGTAGGTTAACATCAGTGGAAAAAACCCGCAATAATCTAAAACTGCTGCATTTTTCAAAATCACAAAGCCCACCAATGAGAAGAATCGATTTCAGCAGGAGAGGCGGATTGGATAATCTGGCTATAAAAAGGGGGTTCTGACGCAGTGTGTGTGGTTCCCTGCTCTCGTGATCCAACAACCAGCAAGCCTCTCGACACTGAAGGAAAACCAGTGTCCGAAGACACCGAAGATAGAAGAAACAAACCACCAGACTGCAAAAGGTACAGTAGTGAGTATAACCTCTGGTCCCCAGAACTCCCAACTCAGTTAGGCCAGGAAAGGTGGGTGGTTGGGCATTGTACTGCTAAACTTGTGTAAAGATTTTCGTTGTGTCCGTTGAGTGGGACTTAGGGGGATTTTGTTGGTGTATTGCTCTTTGTTGAGATACACCTTGTCAAATAAATCGGAAGCCTAAGTTCCTCTTGGAATCACCTTGTCTCAGTTCTATTGTATTACATCTCCTGATCGTGAGTCTTATGTCAGAACAGTGTAAGGAAAGCTAGGAGTGCCTCAAAAACGCTCAACTGTGTGTCACAGGCTGGGGAAGAAGGGGTTAGGAGTGTTTGACACTCACAGGTGCCTCACAGGCTAGGCATAAGCTGTGGGGATGCACGAGTCTCAAAAACCCCTTCATAAGCTGTGGACACAGTCTCTCCAGGGGTGCTCTTGCAGCACTCAGGGTATCTCACAGGCCAGGCATAAGCTGTGAGGGCAGAAGCCCAGAGAGAGACACCCAAGGCACAACAATACTCCCTGAGAACCCCTTACAGTGTTGATCTTAATTTGTCAATTATATGCCCCTTCTGCAAGTTTATCAATGTCCTCCTGCAGTCCTCCTGAGTATTGACTATCCCCCCTCAATTTGGTGTCATCCACAAATTTAGAAATTGTATTTTGGACTCCAAAGTCTAAATTGTTAATATAAATTGTAAAAAACTGTGGTCCCAGCACTGATCCTTGTGGAACACCACTACCCACCTTCTGCCACTGTGAATAGCTATCCTTTATTCACCCAGAGAGTGGTGAACCTGTGGAATTCTCTACCACAGAAAGTTGTTGAGGCCAATTCACTAAATATATTCAAAAAGGAGTTAGATGTAGTCCTTACTACTAGGGGGATCAAGGGGTATGGCGAGAAAGCAGGAACGGGGTACTGATGTTGCATGTTCAGCCATGAACTCATTGAATGGCGGTGCAGGCTCGAAGGGCCGAATGGCCTACTCCTGCACCTATTTTCTTTGTTTCTATGTTTACCTCTACTCTCTGCTTTCTGTCTTGACGCCAGCTAGCTATCCATTCTGCTACTTGTCCCCTGGATTCTGCTACTTCTTCCCTGGTAATGATAGTTAGCAGGCAGGATGAAGGTCGCGTGCTGCCTGCAATATTTTCAACAGGCGCAGGTCAGTCGTGCATTGCAATCCCCATGTCCTAATCGAATTTTTAGCCCATCTGATGTTTATCTACCCTGCACTACTTCACCCTTTTAAGGCTCATTTTTGATTGATGTTCGTAGAAGGCTCAATGTGGTACAGCAATTGAGTCCTGAATGAATTAAATAAAGAGGCCCTAACCATTTTAATTTCCCTCTTTGCTAAATAAGCATTTGAGCCCCAGTAGCATTCAAGAAGCGCAGCTCCAGTATCTGTATTGAATTGATTCCATGTATGGATAATTTGGTAGTGTAATCAGCCCTGAAAGGCTCTCCTCTTTCACATATGTTTACATAGCTTTTGTACATATTTGTGCCATCCTTGAAGAGCAGCAGTCCCAGAGTATGTTGTGCCCTATTTAAGATCTTTGACTCTTATACTCAGATTGTAAGGAACTGCAATGTGCCATCTCTAACCTTTAGCAGATATAGGACATTGAACAACAGACTCCCACAAGGTTTTGTCCTGGCACTCTTGTTATCCAACATTTACACCAGTGATCTGCCCGAAACAGAGTCCCGCAAGTTCATATACGCTGATGACATTGCCTTGGCCATGCAAAACATGAACCTGTCCGTCACCGAAGAGACCCTGACCAGTGATTTACAGAAGATGGAGGCCTACTTCTGCCGATGGCGACTCCGGCCAAACCCACAAAACACTGTTACCTCGACATTCTACCTCAACAAACATCAAGCACCAAGCTTTGAAAGTCTCTTTTTGTGGCTCAGAGGTTAACCATGCCAAAAAACCCTCCAGTTAGGAGTACGCTTGATCACACCCTGTCATGTAGACAACAACTCCAGAATCTTGGGAAGAAACTAAAGAGTAGGATCAACTTGATCCAGAAACTCGCCAGATCCACATGTGGAGTGTTAAGTTCAGAATAACTTCACGAGACTGTGTTGTAAGCTCAAACCATAGTGACCTTGGTCTCTTTAATATAACTCCAAAGTGAGGCAGCAGCATGGTGGATTGCCTTTTATACCTGCTTGCTCCAGGGTACACAGGTGACCCTAGGTCTCCCACAGATGTGCTCCCTAGTGGCAAGTCTTATACATAGGTGAGGTTCACATACACAACAGGGAGCATTCGCTCTAACCCTACGTACGGCAGCATTCGCCCTGGTGTACTCTACAGCAGAGTATTGCTCTCTGTTTGACCCATCCACCTCCACGGAGGTGTGTGGGGGGCCTGACCCATCCACCTCCATGGCACGAACCTGGTATTGCAGTACTTCCAGGAACGGTGCAGTGGCTCTAGGCCTTTTGGCTAAGAACATTAGCGCAGAGTGATCCTTGATGTGTGCAAGGTGACCTCTGGCGTTTGTGATTTGACAAAAAATTGGAAAGATTGGCAATGAATAAAAAAAAAAAATTGCTCTCTGGTATGGCTATCAAGTCCGCATGTCAAATCCGTTGATGTCCAGCTGAATTCTACTATGAGAATTATCACCAGTACACTTTTATCGACACCAACACCTTGGCTTCTGTGCTTGCAAACACCGCACCACCACACCTACGCCGCAAATATGTAGTCTCCAGGGAATACAACCACTACATGAGCAAGGCATGTCAATCCAGGTCGACTTGAACAACCTACCACCAACCCATCACAAATATAGTCAGCCATTTTGGACCATCGCTGAAGCCCTTCAGCGATCTCCACTCAGCCTTGATGACCAATGGCGAATTACTTGGAAGAACTGCAACATACGGAATGGATTCTTATAGAGAATCCTACAGTGATGCCGACATGACGTGTGAGGATTCTTCATCACAGTTAAGGCCACCTACGGTCCAAACACCCAAAGCCCCACCCCACTGCTGGCCAAGAATGGGGAAACACTAATCAAGGACACCGAGGCAGTCAGGGCCCGCTGGAAGGAGCACTTCGAAGATCTCCTCAATCGAGTCTCTGCCTTTGACTTGAGTGTTCTCGACTCCATCCCGCAGCATGCTACCCCAGTAAAACCCCAGCACTGCACGAGGTAGAAAAAGCCGTAAGACAGCTTAAGAAAAACAAGGCTACGGGAACGGCACTGAAGTATGGCGGAGAGGCACTGTTGGCGCAAATATGTGACCTCATCTCTCTCATCTGGAGGGAGGAGAGCATGCCGGGAGATCTCAGAGATGCAGTGATCGTGACCATCTTTATAAAAGGGGACCGACTGCAGCAACTACAGAGGAATCTCCGTGTTATCAGCCACTGGGAAAGTCATCGCTAGATTCTTCCTCAACCGTCTTCTCTCTGTGGCTGAGGAGCTCCTCCCGGAGTCACAGTACGGATTTTGTCCCCTACAGGGTACAACGGGCATGATTTTTGCAGCACGACAGCTGCAGGAAAACTGCAGGGAACAGCACCAGCTCTTATACATAGCCTTCTTTGATCTTACAAAGGCCTTTGACACTGTCAACCCCGAGGGTCTATAGAGCCCCCAAAAGTTCGTCACCATCCTCCGCCTGCTCCACGCAGAACAAACTCATGTCTGAAGACCAGGCCCTCAAATCTGCCACCAAGCTCATGGTCTACAGGGCTGTAGTAATACCCATCCTCCTGTATGGCTCAGAGACATGAACAATGTACAGTAGACACCTCAAGTCGCTGGAGAAATACCATCAACGATGTCTCCACAAGATCCTGCAAATTCCCTGGGATGACAGACGCACCAACGTTAGCGTCCTCGACCAGGCCAACATCCCCAACATTGAAGCACTGACCACACTTGATCAGCTCTGTTGGGCAGGCCACACTGTTCACATGCCAGACACGAGACTCCCAAAGCAAGTGCTCTACTCTGAACTCCTTCATGACAAACGAGCCAAAGATGGGCAGAGGAATCGTTACAAGGACACACTCAAAGCCCTGATAAAGTGCAACATCCCCACTGACACCTGGGAGTCCCTGGCCAAAGACCTAAGTGGAGGAAGTGCATCCGGGAGGGCGCCGACCACCTCGAGTCTCATCGCCGACAGCATGCAGAAACCAAGCGCAGATAGCGAAAAGAGCATGCGGGCAAACCAGTCCCACCCCGCCTTTCCCTCAACAACTATCTGTCCCACCTGTGACAGGAATTGTGGTTCTCGTATTGGACTGTTCAGCCACCTAAGGACTCACTTCAGGAATGGAAACAAGTCTTCCTCGATTTCGAGGGACTGCCTTTGATGATGATGATAATCCTTCCTTAATTACAGAGACCAAAACTGTACGCAGTACTCCAGGTGTGGCCTTACCAAAACCCTGTGCAGTTGTAGCAGGACTTCTCTGCTTTTATACTCTATCCTCCTTGCAATAAAGGCCAACATTCCATTTGACTTCCTGATTACTTGCTGTAACTGCATACTAACTTTTTGTGTTTCATGCACCAGGACTCCCAGGTGCCTCTGTACTGCAACACTTGGCAATTTTTCTCCATTTAAATTGTAATTTGCTTTTCTATTTTTTCTGCCAAAGTGGATAACCTCACATTTTCCCACATTATACTCCATCTGCCAAATTTTTGCCCACTCACTTACCCTGTCTATGTCGCTTTGCAGATTTTTTGTGTCCTCCTCACAATTTGCTTTCCCACCCATCTTTGTATCATCAGGAAACTTGGCTACATTACACTCTGTCCTTTCATCCATGTTATTCATATAGATTGTAAATAGTTGAGGGCCCAGCATCGATCTCTGCGGCACCCCACAAGTCATTATTTGCTAACCAGAAAATGACCCATTTATCCCGACTCTTTGTTTTTCTGTTAGTTAGCCAATCCTCTATCCATGCTAATATATTCCCCCCAACCCCTTGAACTTTTATCTTGTGCAGTAACCTATTATGTGGCACCTTATCAAATGCCTTCTGGAAACTCAAATACACATCCACTGGTTCCTCCTGCTCTTTACATCCTCAAAGAACTCCAGCAAATTTGTCAAACATGATTTGCCTTTCATAAAACCATGCTGACTCTGCTTGATTGAATTATGCTTTTCCAAATGTCCCACTACTGCTTCCTTAATAATGGACTCCAGCATTTTCCCAACGACAGATGTTAGGCTAACTGGGCTATAGTTTCCTGCTTTTTGTCTGCCTCCTTTTTTAAATAGGGGTGTTACATTTGCGGTTTTCCAATCGCTGGGACCGCCCCAGAATCTAGGGAATTTTGGTAGATTACAACCAATGCATCCACTATCTCTGTAGCCACTTCTTTTAAGACCCTATGATGTTAGCCATCAGGTCCAGGGGATTTGTCCAGAAGAGTACTACTTCATTAGTGATAGTGATTGTATTAAGTTCCTCCCTCCCTATAGCCCCTTGATTATCCACTATTGGGGTGATTTTTAGTGTCTTCAACCGTGAAGAAGATACAAAATATTTGTTCAACGTCTCTGCCATTTCACTGTTCTCCATTATTAGTTCCCCAGTCTCATCCTCTAGGGGACCAACATTTGCTTTAGCCACTTTTTTCCTTTTTATGTACCTGTAGAAACTCTTACTATCTGTTTATATATTTCGTGCTAATTTACTTTCATAATCTATCTTCCTATTTTGACAAGGTCCCATACAAGAGATTGGTGTGCAAAATCAAAACACATGGTATTGGGGTAATATATTGACATGGAGAGAGAACTGGTTGGCAGACAGGAAGCAGAGAGTCGGGATAAACGGGTCCTTTTCAGAATGGCAGGCAATGACTAGTGTAGTGCCACAGGGCTCAGTACTGGGACCCCAGCTCTTTACAATATACATCAATGATATGGATGAAGGAATTGAGTGTAATATCTCCAAGTTTGCAGATGACACTAAACTGGGTGGCGGTGTGAGCTGTGAGGGGGACGCTAAGAACAAATATTTTGTATCTTCTTCACGGTTGACTTAAACAGGTTAGGTGAGTGGGAAAATGCATGACAGATGCAGTATAATGTGGATAAATGTGAGGTTATCCACTTTGGGGGCAAAAAACGCGAAGACAGAATATTATCTGAATGGTGGCAGATTAGGAAAAGGGGAAGTGCAACGAGACCTGGGTGTCAAAGTTCATCAGTCATTGAAAGTTGGCATATAGGTACAGCAGGCGGTAAAAAAGGCAAATGGTATGTTGGCCTTCATAGCTAGGGGATTTGAGTATAGGAGCAGGGAGGTCTTACTGCAGTTGTATAGGGCCTTAGTGAGGCCTCACCTGGAATATTGTGTTCAGTTTTGGTCTCCTAATCTGAGGAAGGACGTTCTTGCTATTGAGGGAGTGCAGCGAAGGTTCACCAGACTGATTCCCGGAATGGCTGAACTGACATATGAGGAGAGACTGGATCAACTGGGCCTTTATACACTGGAGTTTAGAAGGTTGAGAGGGGATCTCATAGAAACATACAAGATTCTGACGGAACAGGACAGGTTTGATGCGGGTAGATTGTTCCCGATGTTGGGGAAGTCGAGAACCAGGGGACACAGTCTTAGGATAAGGGGTAGGCCTGAGGATTGAGGACTGAGATGAGGAGAAACTTCTTCACTCAGAGAGTTGTTAACCTGTGGAATTCCCTGCCGCAGAGAGTTGTTGATGCCAGTTCATTGGATATATTCAAGAGGGAGTTAGATATGGCCCTTACGGCTAAGGGGATCAAGGGGTATGGAGAGAAAGCAGGAAAGGGGTACTGAGGGAATGATCAGCCATGATCTTATCAAATGGTGGTGGAGACTCGAAGAGCCAAATGGCCTACTCCTGCACCTATTTTCTATGTTTCTATGGGGCCAAGTTTCGGCCTGAGTTGCTCCTGTTTTTTGGAGCAACTGGTTTAGAATGGAGTATCTTAGAAATTTGAATTCTCGGCATTTAGTTTGCTCCAGTTCCAGTCAGTTAGAACAGTTTCACTTTGGAACAGAACTTTTTTTTCAAAAGGGGGCGTGTCTTTTGAAAGTTTAGGCAGTGAAAATTTACTCCAAACTAACTTAGAATGGAGTAAGTGAAGATTGTATGTTCGAAAAAACCTTGTCGACACTTTAGAAATCAGGCGTAGGTTACAAATTAGGCGTCGGGAATGGCGGGGGGAGGGGTTAAAAGGAAAGTTTATAAACATTAAACATTTTAGTTTTACAAATAAAGAGCCATCATCAATAATAAATGATAAATACATCAATAAATCAACCAATAAATCAATCAAAAAAAATTAATAAAAAATATATATATTTTTTTAAAAATCAATAAATAAAACATTTTCTACTTACCGACTGCAGCACCGGGAGTCCTCCAACAGAGTGCTGGGATGGCCCCTCCAGTGTGTCTCTGTCAGTGTCTCTATCTCTGTGTGTGTGTGTGTGTGTCTCTTACTCTCTGTCTGTCAGTGTCTGTGTTTCTGACAGGGTGGGGAGGGGGAGAAGGGAGGTGGGGTGGGGTGGGGTGGGGAGGGGGAGAAGGGGGGTGGGGGGGAGGGGGAGAGAGGGAGGGAGGGAAGGAAGGAGAGAGAAGGGAGGGAAGGAGAGAGGGAAGGAAGGAGAGAGGGAGGGAGGGAAGGAGAGAGGGAGGGAGGGAAGGAGGGAGGGAGGAGGGAAGGAGAGAGGGAGGGAGAGAGGGAAGGAGAGAGGGAGGGTGGGAAGGAGAGAGGGAGGGAGGGTGGGAAGGAGAGAGGGTGGGAAGGAGAGAGGGAGGGAGAGAGGGAAGGAGGGAGAGGGGGAAGGAGGGAAGGAGAGAGGAGTGAGGGAGGGAAGGAGAGAGGAGTGAGGGAGGGAAGGAGAGAGGAGGGAGGAAGGGAAGGAGAGAGGAGGGAGGGAGGGAGAGAGGAGGGAGGGAGGGAGAGAGGAGGGAGGGAGGGAAGGAGAGAGGAGGGAGGGAGGGGGGAAGGAGAGAGGAAGGAGGGAGGGAGAGGGGAAGGAGAGAGGAAGGAGGGAGGGAGGAAGGAGGGAGGGGGAAAGGAGGGAGGGAGAGGGGAGGAGGGAGGGAGGGAAGGAGAGAGGAGGGAGGGAGGGGGGAAGGAGAGAGAAGGGAGGGAGGGGGGAAGGAGAGAGAAGGGAGGAAGGGAGGGGAGGAAGGGAGGGAAGGAGAGAGGAGGGAGGGAGGGGGGAAGGAGAGAGAAGGGAGGGAGGGGGGAAGGAGAGAGAAGGAAGGGAGGGGGAAGGAGAGAGGAGGGAGGGAGGGAGGAAGGAGAGGGGAGGGAGGGAAGGAGAGGGAGGGAAGGAGAGAGGAGGGAGTGAAGGAGAGAGGGGGGGAGGGAAGGGAGAGAAGGAGGCTGAACGGCCGGGCCCAAGACCTCGGGCTGGATTTACAGGTAGGTAGCGTCGGGTCTCGGGGGGGTCGCGGAGGTCTGGGGGAGGGGGGGGGGAAAGAGTCGCGGAGGTCGAGGGGGGGGGGGGGAGGAGCGGTGGTCGGGTTGCCCGGGGGGGGGGTGCGGGTGGAGGAGAGCGGGGGTCGGGTCGGGTGGGAGGAGCCTTATGCACGCAGCCCCAGTGAGGCTATTCGGCCAGGGCTTAGGGGCTGCGTGCTTCGGCCCCCTCCCACAGTTTTGGGCGCCTGGAGCTACTGCACGTGCGCGCCCACTGTAGCGCGCAAGTGCACAAGTCCTGGCACTGTTTTCAGCGCAGGGACCTGGCTCCGCCTCCTACAGCTCGTGCTGCACCACGCCCAGCTCCAGAGGGCCTCCAGGGATCCGGAGAATCGTTAAGTTTTTTTTAGGCGCACTTTCTGGCGCGAAAAACGGGCGTCCAGGTCGGCCCGAAACTTGGGCCCTATGTTTCCCTCTCTTTATCATTTTTTTAGTCGTTCTTTGCTGGCTTTTAAAAGTTACCCAATCCTATGGCCTCCCACTAGTCTTGTCCACATTGTATGCCCTTGCTTTCAATTTGATACCATCCCTTATTTCCTTAGTTAGCCACGGATAGATATCCCTTCTCTTACAGTCTTTTCTTCTCATTGGGATATATTTTTGTTGGGAGTTATGAATTATCTCCTTAAATGTCTGCCATACATAAACTGTCCCATACTTTAATCTATAAACTGTCCACTTTAGCCAAGTCTTCACTCATACCTTTGTAGTCTCCTTTATTTACGCTTTGAACACTGGTTTGAGAATCAACTTTCTCATCCTCCAATTGAATTTGAATTTCAACTATGTTATAGCGGATCCTTTACTACAAGATCATTTATTAATCCTGTATCATTACACAGTACCAGATCTAATATAGCCTGCTCCCTGGTTGGTTCCATAACGTACTGTTCAAGTAAACTATCCCGGATACACTCTATGAACTCTTTCTCAAGGCTGCCCTGGCCAATTTGCTTGGTCCAATCAATATGAAGGTGAAAATCGCCCATGACTATTGCCGTTCCTTTATTAGAAGCCTCCATTATTTCTTGATTTATACTCCATCCAACAGTGTTAGTGGGCCTATGGACTACGCCCACCAGCAACTTTTTCCTCTTATTATTCCTTATTTCCACCCAAACTGATTCAACATCTTGATCCTCTGAACCAATATCGTTTCTCACTATCGCACTGGTCCCATCCTTTATTAACAATGCTACCCCACCTCCTTTTCCTTTCTGTCTGTCCTTCCGAATTGTCAAATACCCCTGAATATTTAGTTCCCAGGCCTGGTCACCTTGCAACCACGTCTCTGTCATGGTTATCAGATCATACCCATTTGTATCTTAAACACATTATTTCTCTCATTGTACAGTTTCCTATGTGAACAAGAGGTTATTTCAATGCTGAGAGTTAATAAAGTAAATATTCTGGCAAACACAAACACATTTTGTGTGAATAAGTTATTGTTTGGTTCTGACAGGATTACATAGTAAATTCTCAGCACTATGTTTCTGATTTCATTGGTTCCAAAAATAAATACAAGTGAAATCATTTGGCCTATCTAGCTCATCTCCCATAGCTCACCCTTCATAGAAACATAGAAACATAGAAAATAGGTGCAGGAGTAGACCATTCGGCCCTTCGAGCCTGCACCGCCATTCAATAAGATCATGGCTGATCATTCACCTCAGTACCCCTTTCCTGCGTTCTCTCCATGCCCCTTGATCCCCTTTGCCGTAAGGGCCATATCTAACACCCTCTTGAATATATCCAATGAAGTGGCATCAACAACATTCTGCAGCAGGGAATTCCACAGGTTAACAACTCTCTGAGTTTCTCCTCATCTCAGTCCTAAATGGCCTACCCCTTATCCTAAGACTATGTCCCCTGGTTCTGGACTTCCCCAACATCGGGAACATTCTTCCTGCATCTAACCTGTCCAGTCCCGTCAGAATCTTATACGTTTCTATGATATCCCCTCTCATCCTTCTAAACTCCAGTGAATAAAGGCCCAGTTGATCCAGTCTCTCCTCATATGACAGACCAGCCATCCCTGGAATCAGTATGGTGAACCTTCGCTGCACTCCCTCAATAGCAAAAATGTCCTTCCTCAGATTCGGAGACCAAAACTGAACACAATATTCCAGGTGAGGCCTCACTAAGGCCCTGTACAACTGCAGTAAGAGACATCCCTGCTCCTATACTCAAATCCCCTAGCTATGAAGGCCAACATACCATTTGCCTTCTTCACCGCCTGCTGTACCTGCATGCCCACTTTCAGTGACTGATGAACCATGACACCTAGGTCTCGTTGCACCTCCCCTTTTCCTAATCTGCCACCATTCAGATAATATTCTGCCTTCGTGTTTTTGCCCCCAAAATGGATAACCTCACATTTATCCACATTATACTTCATCTGCCATGCATTTGCCCACTCACTTAACCTGTCCAAGTCACCCTGCAGCCTCTTAGCATCATCCTCACAGTTCACACCGCCACCCAGTTTAGTGTCATCCACAAAGTTGGAGATATTACACTAATATTTCATAGCATTTAACTGCCTCTTGAATGATCCCAGCGCTTTTGCCTCCATTATCATACTGAGATTACCATTCCCAAGTATTACTCATCCTTTGCCTGAATAACTGCTCTCTGACATCAGTTCTGGCTTGCTCTTTTCACAAGATAATTACAAATGTAAAGCGATTTGCCCATATTTTGTTGTTGTTGGAATGTGGACAGTGCTGGCAAGGACACACTGCAAAGTTTGTGGTGGGCTGTCTCCTTGAACTGCTGCAGTCCTTGTATTAAAGCACTGTCACAGTGATGCTAGGTAGGGAATTCCAGGATTTTGGCCCAACAATAAAGGGGAATAGATTTCGAGGTGACACCAAATTGGGCACAACAATCCTTTATTTCAATTACAAACGAGTATTAATACATTTATAGTCATTTATAGTAAAATGATATTACTCTGGGTAGACCGTATAGTCTAGCTGGCATCTCGACCTCTACAACTAGAAGTTGCTTCATCTGTGCCCTTATACCCCTTTCAGTCACACAACCCCTGAACCATCATAGCTACCGTGGTTAGCACCTTCCCAGTTTCATCTTCCCTCATCAGGCAGTGTGTACACTGTCTGCTTTCTGACTTGGCTGCTTAATCAAGTTAACCTTTATTTCTGCTTGTCATAACAGAAGAACACAATTGGAGCCTTTAGTACTGCAAAATTGGAGCCTTTAGTTCCAGCCATAAAGGCCGGTTTGGAAGAAAAAATGGCGCCCGCCTCGCTTCCGTCCACTTCCGGTTGGCACCGCAGTAACCGCCATTTTGGGCAAGTTGGCAGCGCTGCCATTGCTGTTGTCTCCGTTCACTCCAGATATTTAGATGAGGCAGACCATGACGTCAATGAGTGTGCAACGCTGATTTAACCCAGCATCCACAGCATTTTGGGGAGCGAGTTCCAGATTCCCACTATACCTGTTTGTGTGAAAAAGTGTTTCCTGATTTCACTCCTAAATGGCCTAGCTCTAATTTTAAGTTTATGCCCTCTTGTTTTGGATTCCCCCACCAAAGGAAATAATTTCTCCATATCGTCCCTATCTGATCCCTTAATTATTGCAAATTAGATCGCTCTATTAGATAAAGAAAAAAGAAAGACTTGCATTTATATAATGAGTAACCAGTACTGGATCAGCAGAAATTTTCTCCAATTAACTATGGGGAAGACCAAAGCCATTGGAGCCGAAATTCATCAGCCCACCACCCGCTGCCGCCCACTCCCGCCGACATTCCTCCTGAAGATCCGACCACTGCCACTTTCGGGGTGGCCTGGAGTGGGCGGGAGGGGAGAGCCGCCGGGAACCGCCCGCTGACATCAGCAGACGGCCAAATGGCACAACTGAGCTCCCGCCTGCCGAGCTCCCAGATTCCCGCGGGCGGGAGTCGGCGGCAGAACGGGGGTGGACCGCTGCGTGGAGGCTGGTCTGTCCCCAACGGTGAGTATGAAGACCCTGAAAGAAAGGTAAGTGAACATTTTTATCAACAGTGACTTACTTGCATGAGGTCCCCTGGAGGCATTCCAATAGTTGTTTTATTTTTTATTGGTGAATTTTTTTTTCATGTCTTCGACCCTCCGTGGGCCCGACTCCACCCTCGGCGGCATTTGGGCGGCAAGCACCTCTGCTGCTGAGTTTGAGACCTCCCGCCTGCTGCCGCCCAGATTGGTGGCGTACGTCGTCCATTTGCCGCCCACCGACCTTCGAGGGACCTCGACCATGAATATCCTGCCCAAAGTACCGTCCGGTACCTCGCCGGCCAGCGGCGGCACTTAGGGCGACACTTGGGCAGGCGGAGGCCTTGATGAAAATCGGCCCTGTTGTCTTTGATTCCCGCCACAAACTACATCCCTCTCACGAGCATCTGTCTGAGGTTGAACCAGACTGTTTGCCACCTAAGTGTCATGTTTGACCCTGAAAGGAGTCTCTGGCCACATATCCACGACATAACTAAAACCGCCTATTTCCACCTCAGGAACATTGCCCGTCTCCACCCCTGTCTCAGCTCATCTGCTGCTGAAACCTTATCCATGACTTTGTTACCTCTAGACTTGACTACTCCAACACACTACTGGCTGGCCTCCCACATTCTACCCTACGTAAACTTGAGGTCATCCAAAATTCAGCAGCCATGTCTTAACTTGCAGCAAGTCCCGCTCACCCATCACCCCAGTGCTCACCCACCTACATTGGCTCCTGGTTAAGCAATGCCTCGGTTTCAAAATTTTCATTCTGGTTTACAAATCCCTCCATTGCCTCACCCCCCCCCCCCCGCCCCGCCCCACCTCCCTATCTCTGTAATATTCGGAGAGGCGGGAGTTCGGGGTGTTGGTGAGGCCTATAAAGGCCAGCGGCAGTCGCAAGGTGGCGGCAGTCGGAGAGGCGGGAGTTCGGGGCGTTGGTGAGGCCTATAAAGGCCAGCGGCAGTCGCAAGGTGGCGGCAGTCGGAGAGGCGGGAGTTCGGGGCGTTGGTGAGGCCTATAAAGGCCAGCGGCAGTCGAGAGGTGGCGGCAGTCGGAGAGGCTGGAGTTCGGGGCGTTGGTGAGGCCTATAAAGGCCAGCGGCAGTCGAGAGGTGGCGGCAGTCGGAGAGGCCAGCCAGTGCAGCTGCAGCAGGGAGACAAAAAAGAAGTAGAAAGAAATCGAAAGGTGACGTCACAGCCAAGGGGGTAAGTGATGGGCTGGTGATTGGTAAGTAGTTTTTCTTTTTCTTTTCTATACCAGTAAGTAAACTTTTAGCATTGTTGTTGCCAAATTAAGTTTATTTAAGGGTTAAGTCATGGCAGGACAGCTTGGACACGTGTTATGCTCCTCCTGTACTATGTGTGCGGGAAGTGCATCCGCCTCCAGCTCCTGATGGACCGCATTGCGGCCCTGGAGCTGCGGGTGGATTCACTCTGGAGCATCCACGATGCTGAGAATGAAGTGAACAGCACGTTTAGTGAGTTGGTCTTACCGCAGGTAAAGGGTACACAGCCAGATAGTAAATGGGTGACCAAAAGGAAGAGCAGTGCAAGGAAGGTAGTGCAGGGGTCCCCTGCGGTCATCCTCCTGCAAGACAGATACACCGCTTTGGGTACTGTTGAGGGGGATGACTCATCAGGGGGGAGCAGCAGCAGCCAAGTTCATGGCACCATGGGTGGCTCTGCTGCACAGGAGGGCAGGAAAAAGAGTGGGAGAGCTATAGTGATAGAGGATTCGATTGTAAGGGGAATAGATGGGCGTTTCTGCGGCCGCAATCGAGACTCCAGGATGGTATGTTGCCTCCCTGGTGCAAGGGTCAAGGATGTCTCGGAGCGGGTGCAGGACATTCTGAAAAGGGAGGATGAACAGCCAGTTGTCGTGGTGCGTATAGGTACCAACGATATAGGTAAAAAACAGGATGAGGTCCTACAAGATGAATTTAGGAAGCTAGGAGCTAAATTAAAAAGTAGGACTTCAAAAGTAGTAATCTCAGGATTGTTACCAGTGCCACGTGCTAGTCAGAGTAGGAATCGCAGGATAGCTCAGATGAATATGTGGCTTGAGGAGTGGTGCAGAAGGGAGGGATTCAAATTCCTGGGGCATTGGAACCGGTTCTGGGGGAGGTGGGACCAGTACAAACTGGACGGTCTGCACCTGGGCAGGACTTGAACCAATGTCCTAGGGGGAGTGTTTGCTAGTGCTGTTGGGGAGGAGTTATACTAATATAGCAGGGGGATGGGAACCTATGCAGGGAGACAGAGGGAAATAAAATGGAGGCCGAAGCAAAAGATAGAAAGGAGAATAGTAAAAGTGGAGGGCAGAGAAACCCAAGGCAAAAAACAAAAAGGGCCACATTACACCAAAATTCTAAAGGGATAAAGTGTGTTAAAAAGACAAGCCTGAAGGCTCTGTGCCTCAATGCGAGGAGTATTCGGAATAAAGTGGACGAATTAACTGCGCAGACAGCAGTTAACGGATATGATGTAATTGGCATCACGGAGACATGGCTCCAGGGTGACCAAGGCTGGGAACTTAAAATCCAGGGGTATTCAACATTTAGGAAGGATAGGCAGAGAGGAAAAGGAGGCGGGGTGGCGTTGCTGGTTAAAGAGGAATTTAATGCAATAGTAAGGAGGGACATTAGCCTGGATGATGTGGAATCGGTATGGGTGGAGCTACGGAGTACCAAAGGGCAGAAAACGCTAGTGGGAGTTGTGTACAGACCACCAAACAGTAGTAGTGAGGTTGGGGACAGCATCAAACAAAAAATAAGGGATGTGTGCAGCAGTTATCATGGGCGACTTTAATCTACATATTGATTGGGCTAACCAAACTGTTAGCAAAGCGTTGGAGGAGGTTTTCCTAGAGTGTATTAGGGATGGTTTCCTAGACCAATATGTTGAGGAACCAACTAGAGAGCTGGCCATCCTAGACTGGGTGGTGTGTAATGAGAAGGGACTAATTAGCAATCTTGTTGTGTGAGGCCCCTTGGGGAAGAGTGATCATAATATGGTAGAATTCTTCATTAAAATGGAGAGTGACACAGTTAATTCGGAAACTAGGGTCCTGAACTTAAGGAAAGGTAACTTCGACGGTATGAGGCATGAATTGGCTAGAATAGACTGGCAAAGGATACTTAAACGGTTGACGGTGGATAAGCAATGGCAAATATTTAAAGATCACATGGATGAACTTCAGCAATTGTACATCCCTGTCTGGAGTAAAAATAAAACGGGAAGGTGGCTCAACCGTGGCTAACAAGGGAAATTAAGGATAGTGTTAAAACCAAGGAAGAGGCATATAAATTGGCTAGAAAAAGCAACAAACCTGAGGACTGGGAGAAATTTAGAATTCAGCAGAGGAGGACTAAGGGTTTAATTAAGAGGGGGAAAATAGAGTACGAGAGGAAGCTTGCAGGGAACATAAAAACTGACTGCAAAAGCTTCTATAAATATGTGAAGAGAAAAAAATTAGTGAAGACAAACGTATATCTCTTGCAGTCGGATTCAGGTGAATTTATAATGAGGAACAAAGAAATGGCAGACCAATTGAACAAATACTTCGGTTCAGTCTTGACGAAGGAAGACACAAATAACTTTCCGAATGCACTAGGGGACAGTAGGTCTAGTGAGAAGGAGGAACTGAAGGATATCCTTATGAGGCGGGGAATTGTGTTCGGGAAATTGATAGGTTTGAAGGCCGATAAATCCCCGGGGCCTGATAGTCTGTATCCCAGAGTACTTAAGGAAGTGGCCCTAGAAATAGTGGATGCATTGGTGATCATTTTCCAACAGTCTATCGACTCGGGATCAGTTCCTATGGACTGGAGGGTAGCTAATGTAACACCACTTTTTAAAAAAGGAGGGAGAGAGAAAACAGGTAATTATAGACCAGTTAGCCTGACATCAGTAGTAGGGAAAATGTTGGAATCAATCATTAAGGATGAAATAGCAGCGCATTTGGAATGCAGTGACAGGATCGGTCCAAATCAGCATGGATTTACGAAAGGGAAATCATGCTCGATGAATATTCTGGAATTTTTTGAGGATGTAACTAGCAGAGTGGACAAGGGAGAACCTGTGGATGTGGTTTATTTGGACTTTCAAAAGGTTTTTGACAAGGTCCCGCACAAGAGATTGGTGTGCAAAATCAAAGCGCATGGTATTGGGGGTAATGTACTGACGTGTATAGAGAACTGGTTGGCAGACAGGAAGCAAAGAGTCGGGATAAACGGGTCCTTTTCAGAATGGCAGGCAGTGACTAGTGGAGTGCTGCAGGGCTCAGTGCTGGGACCCCAGCTCTTTACAATATACATTAACGATTTAGATGAAGGAATTGAGTGTAATATCTCCAAGTTTGCAGATGACACTAAACTGGGTGGTGGTGTGAGCTGTGAGAATGATGCTAAGAGGCTGCAGGGTGACTTGGACAGGTTAGGTGAGTGGGCAAATGCATGGCAGATGCAGTATAATGTGGATAAATGTGAGGTTATCCATTTTGGGGGCAAAAACATGAAGGCAGAATATTATCTGAATGGTGGCAGATTAGGAAAAGGGGAGTTGCAACGAGACCTGGGTATCATGGTTCATCAGTCATTGAAAGTTGGCATGCAGGTACAGCAGGTGGTGAAAAAGGCAAATGGTATATTGGCCTGCATAGCTAGGGGATTTGAGTATAGAAGCAGGGAGGTCTTACTGCAGTTGTATAGGGCCTTCATGAGGCCTCACCTGGAATATTGTGTTCAGTTTTGGTCTCCTAATCTGAGGAAGGACGTTCTTGCTATTGAGGGAGTGCAGCAAAGGTTCACCAGATTGATTCCAGGGTTGGCTGGACTGTCATATGCGGAGAGATTGGATCAACTGGGCCTTTATTCACTGGAGTTTAGAAGGATGAGAGGGGAAACATATAAGATTCTGATGGGACTGGACAGGTTAGATGCGGGAAGAATGTTCCCAATGTTGGGGAAATCCAGAACCAGGGGACACAGTCTAAGGATAAGGGGTAAGCCATTTAGGACTGAAATGAGGAGAAACTTCTTCACTCAGAGAGTTGTTAACCTGTGGAATTCCCTGCTGCAGAGAGTTGTTGATGCCAGTTCATTGGATATATTCAAGAGGGAGTTAGATATGGCCCTTACGGCTAAGGGGATCAAGGGGTATGGAGAGAAAGCAGGAAAGGGGTACTGGGGGAGTGATCAGAGATGATCTTATTAAATGGTGGTGCAGGCTCAAAGGGCCGAATGTCCTACTCCTGCACCTATTTTCTATGTTTCTATGTTGGTCCTGAGGCATATTGCTGAGACAGGACAGAGGAACCCAACTGGTGCCCTGCACAGCCCGATGAGTTTTCATCCAAAACCTTCGGTTGCAGAAATAGAAAGGGTTCCACATCTTGAATATTGTGTACAGTTTTGATTTCCTAATCTGAGGAAGGACATTCTTGCTATTGAGGGAGTGCAGCAAAGGTTCACCAGACTGATTCCTGGGATGGCAGGACTGACATATGAAGAAAGACTGGATCGACTAGGTTTATACTCACTGGAATTTAGAAGAATGAGAGGGGATCTCATTGAAACATATAAAATTCTGACGGGATTGGACAGGTTAGATGCAGGAAGAATGTTCCCGATGTTGGGGAAGTCCAGAACCAGGGATCACAGTCTCAGGGGTAAGCCATTTAGGACTGAGATGAGGAGAAATTTCTTCACTCAGAGAGTTGTTAACCTGTGGAATTCTCTACCACAGAAAGTTGTTGAGGCCAGTTCGTTAGATATATTCAAAAGGGATTTAGATATGGCCCTTATGGCTAAAGGGATCAAGGGGTATGGAGAGAAAGCAGGAATGGGGTACTGAGGTGAATGATCAGCCATGATCTTATTGAATGGTGGTGCAGGCTCAAAGGGCCGACTGGCCTACTCCTGCACCTATTTTCTATGTTTCTTCAGGCTCACAATCCCTCACACCCTTCCCCCTACGATGTCTGCTCCCCTCAAATTCTGCCATCTTGAGCATCCCCGATTATAACTGCTCAACCATCGGTGGCCGTGCCTTCAGCTACCAAACTCTGGAACTCCCTCCCTAAAGTTCTCCGTCCCACTTTCCCCCTTTAAGGCGCTCCTTAAAACCCACCTCTTTTCTGCCATGATTGCTTATGTGGCGCGATGTCAAATTTTATTTGTTTTGTCTTAAAATACTCCTGTAAAACGCCTGGGATGTTTTACTACATTAAAGGCACTATATAAATACAAGTTGTTGTTGTTGTTGATGAATAAACTGGCTTCCTCGCTCAGATTTCCCTCTGTGCTGAGTGAATTTAGTCCAGTACTGACAAGAGTAACTGTCTGAATAAGCTGCCCTTTTCTCTCAGATTTGCTTGACTGCTGACTCTTTGAAATGTTGGCAATTGCCGATTAAAAGTCAAGCATGAGCCCACTTGTTAAAGGGACACAGCATCGACTGTAAGTTAAAAACAAAATTTAAAGGAAACTAAACAAATCAAATTAAAATACCATAACTGGTTGTGATTTTCGAGTACTGACAGAGTTACTGAGTGAATAAGCTGCCCTCCTCTCTCAGATTTCCCTCTGTGTGAGTTTAGTCCAGTACTGACAGGGTTACTCAGTGAATAAGCTGCCCTCCTCTCTCAGATTTCCCTCTGTGTGAGTTTAGTCCAGTACTGACAGGGTTACTCAGTGAATAAGCTGCCCTCCTCTCTCAGATTTCCCTCTGTGCTGTGAGGAGTGTTTGCTGTAAAATGGCGGACGGAGAGCTGAATGTGGAGAGTCTGATATCTCGGCTCCTGGAAGGTGAGTAGCGGAATAACCTCAAAAACGCTTTTCCTTTTTTTGAGAGCAACGATTACCTTTGGAATCCAATTTCCCATTTTGATGGGCGGTGGAGAATCCTGTGTATTAAATACAAATAAAGGACCTGAAACAAACCCAGTTCGGTGAGTGTGTGTGTGTGTGCTCGCTCGACTGGATTTGTCGTGTTGAGGGAAGAAATGAAGCGAAGGGGTGAAAGTTTACCTTTGGGAGCGCCTTCTATTCCTGGTGCTCAGGCTGGGCCTGGCCCAATGCTCTCTGTTCTCTCGGGCCGGGCCTGGCCCGGTGCTCTCTGTTCTCTCGGGCCGGGCCTGGCCCGGTGCTCTCTGTTCTCTCGGGCCGGGCCTGGCCCGGTGCTCTCTGTTCTCTCGGGCCGGGCTGGGCCTGGTTCCCGGTGCTCTCTGTTCTCTCGGGCCTGGTGCCCGGTGCACGGTTCTCTCGGGCCGAGCCTGGTTCCCGGTGCCCGGTTCTCTCGGGCCGAGCCTGGTTCCCGGTGCCGGTTCTCTCGGGCCGAGCCTGGTTCCCGGTGCCCGGTTCTCTCGGGCCGAGCCTGGTTCCCGGTGCCCGGTTCTCGGGCCGAGCCTGGTTCCCGGTGCCCGGTTCTCTCGGGCCGAGCCTGGTTCCCGGTGCCCGGTTCTCTCGGGCCGAGCCTGGTTCCCGGTGCCCGGTTCCCGGTGCCCGGTTCTCTCGGGCCGAGCCTGGTTCCCGGTGCCCGGTTCTCTCGGGCCGAGCCTGGTTCCCGGTGCCCGGTTCTCTCGGGCCGAGCCTGGTTCCCGGTGCCCGGTTCTCTCGGGCCGAGCCTGGTTCGCGGTGCACGGTTCTCTCGGGCCGAGCCTGGTTCCCGGTGCCGGTTCTCTCGGGCCGAGCCTGGTTCGCGGTGTCGTGGGGCTGGGCGGCGAGCGGTTTAACCGTTGGTGGCGACGACAAATTCAAAAATAAAATCGTTCCTAAGCGCCTCTCGCGAGGGTGGAAGTCGTTAGACATTATTTTAAAACTAATTATTTAAATATCCGAATGATTTTTTAAAAAACCGAGTGAGTACTTTTCTGATTGAATAAAGACAAATACATTTGCCAAAAACAATGAGTGCTAACATTTCCCTCCATATTCGGATTCCTGTACACACACGAAAATATTTTTATTTATTTTAAAGTGTGTGTATTTTTTTAAAATCTCTTTTTTAAAAAAAAAGGTTTCACTTTGAGCAGGAGTGCTCTGAAGGAGCTCAGTCCCTCCCTCGGTTCATATTTGTTGACTATCTTTGCTAATTTTTAATTGCCGTATCTATCTTTTGTGAGAAACATTTCTAGATGTAGATCATCGCAAATGTGTTTTTGGTGTGTTTTTGTTTACTTTTCTTCATAGTGAGAAAAGCTGTGGTTGTGGAGCTTCACAGTCTATTCCTTACAAGGAGACTTTCTCTGGGAATGTTTCATGTGTTGTGCTTGTGGGTGTGTTTTTTCCCTCCAGCAGCTGGACTGCAATCCCTTGTTTGGAGTTCATTTATCTTCCAAAGAAAAAGGACGTGTTCTTTTAATGGTTTATGGAGAAATCATTGAAATAAAGTAACATTTTGCCAAAATTAATTTGCATTTTCATCTTGATATTTCTGTGGGAAAGGTGGAATAAGTATAAGGCACATTCATAGATTAGATGTTGAATAAAGCTGATCTGATATTTTATCTGAATTACTTGAAGCTGCCTAAATAACTCCTGAAGCGTGTGTGTGTGTTACGAGGGCCTCGACACTGACATTTGCTTGGTTTTATTGCAATTTCGGTAATGTATAGGTTGGTGGGTTACAGTGTGGATTGGCTGCACAGTTTAGGGGACTATTTTAATTCAAAGTATATTGTATTTGGAAAAATATGTTGAGGAAATATCCTTGCCTTTTTTAAAAAAAGGAAAAAGCCATCTTTAGCTCCCAAGAATCATCAGGTTGGGTCACCTTGGCACTCAGTTTTTTTTTGTAGTACAGTTATCATCAATGGGGAGGTGTAAAGTGGAGAGCAGGGACTTCAGATTGGCCTAAGAACATAAGAACGTAGAACATAATAGAAGCAGGAGTAGGCCATTTGGCCCCTCAAGCCTGCTCCGCCATTCAATAAGATCCTGGCCTCAACTCCACTTCTCCTCCCGCTCCCCATAACCCTTGACTCCCTTATCATTCAAATATCTTGCTAGCTCCACCTTTAAATATATTCAAAGACCCAGCCTCCACAGCTCTCTAGGGTAGAGAATTCCAAAGATTCACGACCCCCTGAGAGAAGAAATTTCTCCTCATTTCTGTTTTATTCTGAAACTATGCCCTCTAGTTCTAGATTCCCACATGAGGGGAAACATTCTCTCTGCATCTACCCTGTCAAGCCTCCTCAGAATCTTGTGTGTTTCAATAAGATCACCTCTCATTCTTCTAAACTCCAATGAATATAAGCCCAACCTTTATCATCTCAGGAATCAATCTTGTGAACCTTCTGAGTTGCCTCCAATGCAAGTATATCCTTCCTTAAATAAGGAGACCAAAACTGTACATAGTACTCCAGGTGTGGTCTTACCAACACACTGTACAATTGGAGCAGGACCTCCCTACTTTTATATTCCATCCCCTTTGCAATAAAGACCAACATTCCATCAGCCTTTCTGATCACTTACTGTACCTGCATGCTAACTGTTTGCGTTTCATGTACAAGGACCCCCTAGATCCCTCTGTACTGCAGCAATTTGTAATCGCTCCCCATTTAAATAATTTTGCTTTTTTATTTTTCCTGCCAAAATGGATAACCTCATTTTCCCACATTATACTCCATCTGACAATTTTTTGCCCACTCAGAGCTTATCTTTATCCCTTTGTAGATTCTTTGCGCCCTCCTCACAACGTGCTTTCCCACCTATCTTTGTATCATCAGCAAATTTGGCTACATTACACTCGGTCCCGTCATCCAAGTCATTAATATAGATTGTAAATAGTTGAGGCCCCAGCACTGATCCCTGTGGCACCCCACTAGTTACAGTTTGCCAATCTGAAAATGACCCATTTATCCCGACTCTCTGTTTTCTGTTAGTTAGCCAATCCTATGAGCAGTCTGGAGCTCTTGCTGATTTGGTGTTCTGCACATCTAGCTAATTTTCTGACTTGGGGGCTGTTTGTAATTGCAGTCCCCCTGCCTTCAGTGGAGCTGCTCCGGGACACTACCCTGTTAGGTGATTTCAAGAATATCTATTTAATAAAAAATAGAATGACCAGGTTTCTCTTTTTTTTTCCTGCTAATTTTCTCTCCTCTCTGAAAAACACTGATGCCATGTTAGGGTATAGTTCCTTAGATCCAGATTGCCTTCTGGCACCTCACCCAAAAGTCATTCTTTATTCTTGTCCACATGTGTGCATTTCCAGCAGAGGATAGAAGCTAACTGATCTTCACAGTCCCAGGATGTCAAGGCCAATTCTAGTGCCTTTACCACTGCTGCAG
Source organism: Pristiophorus japonicus (assembly GCF_044704955.1). Classification (NCBI taxonomy): domain Eukaryota; kingdom Metazoa; phylum Chordata; class Chondrichthyes; family Pristiophoridae; genus Pristiophorus; species Pristiophorus japonicus. The sequence goes on from NC_091983.1 coordinate 205,378,366, forward strand.
GTGACATCAGCTAACTTGGCACAGTCAGTAGATTAAACCTGAGGCCTTCCCAGTAGCTCTGGCTCAGCTCACTTTCTTAACCAACTGAGATCATTAGGAGAGTAATTATTACTGTTTCCTTGAAGCTGGTTTTGTAAATCCTGACAAAAATGAAATTGGTACACTGGGGATATGTCATGGCTTGCAGTTTAATGTGATAAATACCAGTATCGCAAAATAATTGTCTAATATTGTACACAATACTGTCTAGCACACCAAAAGGCTACACTACAGTAGCAGCACTGTTGTGGTGAATGGGTAATGTAGGCTGATAGAAATGTATTGCCAGAAAAGCCTAAAGGAATACAGCTGCTGCTCAAGACAGATGTATCACTGTTTATTTAACACTGCTCAAAATACATCGTTCTTAATCATTTCAATAAAAGATATGTTTTTTTTCTCATTCCCGCCATGTACCTTTTTTGGTCTAAACCTCTGCACAATTCGTTTTGAACAAAATGTACCAAGGATAACCTGGACATTTATGTTCTGTTATAAAATGGTGTGTTTAGTCAAATATATATATAAATTGATGTTTCGTAATACTGTTGAAAATTAATAAGTTTTTAAAATAGATACAATTATGTAGTTCGCTCAGTCCTGTGTCCGTTCATCTAGTCCCTTGGTCAACTGGACTGATGGTTGCAATGGTGATTTTTGATTGTATTTGCTACTGTACCTTATGTTAGTATAACGGCCATACTAAGGTATATTCTTCCTTCGGTGCAGCCCTGACCTGTGAGGAGCACCAGAGGCAGGTCGGGGGCGAAGGAGCGGTGAGAGATTGTAGAGTGATGTGGTCGGGGCCCAGAAGAGGCGAGGGCCCCGGTACAGCACGGGCTAGCCCACACTGCGATATGTGTGCGCACTAGGTCCGTGCAGCAGAGCTGGTCTCCGGTCGTCTTGGTTAACCCTTGCCACAGGACCAAGACCTAGCTCTGTCAAGCCACACCAGCCACCACACGTTTTTTTTTAAATCCACGCGCAAGCATCTTCCACCCTTCAAGATGTAGTTCGGGACCTGGAATATTAGGTCCTTCATTGAAACACCTGTGAACTCATCCTTTTTTGGCGTGGAAGCAAGTCATCCTTGATACGAGGGACAGCCTATGATGATGTACTTGTTTCGTATCATACCAAATACTCTTGAATACTTTCCACTGTCTGTAGTTTACCCATTAACAGTTCAGCCCAGTTTACTGTGGTTAATTAATTTCTCATCCCTTTGATGTTGGCCTGAATTAAATTTAAAACCTCGGTTTGTGATGCTCCTTTATTATTCTTCTCAAGCTCAAACCTAACATTAAATTCAATCATACGTTATTTTAAATTGCACTAGGTTTGGTACTCGGGTCAATTACAAATAAAATCTAATCAGTTTAACTACAAGAGGTCACTACAAATTGCTGATGCTCATTTATTGCTGCTGGCTTCTATTTACAGTGGGCAACAGCTGGTATTGTTTAATTCTTGGAGCATGTTTACAGTATTGCTGTGCTCTTGCTCTCCAGCACTGCACTTTAAGGAGGCACTGATGAGCTGAAATGAAATCTTTCAAGCATAGTTTGGTTTATGCAGGCTAGAAGGGGAAATTGGTAGATCCTTCTCATCGTTCCTTTTAAGATTCACAGGTAGTGTACAATTGGATTTGTAGTGTCATTAGGGTTGTTTAATAAACTGGTAGCAATAGCCAAGAAAATATTGAACTTGAACTAATATGATATTAGAATCATGGCAATTTTAGTACAAAATATGATGTTTTGGCTCATCATACAAGTGCTAACTGTCCCACAACTACTATGCACTCCAGTACTGCTTTCTCAACTTTTTCCCCCCCTTACCCTTAATCTAATTCCCCCCTTGGATGTCATGATTTTGACTTCCTGTGTGATTCATTGGGGCCGAAATGGCCCCTCCCGATAAGGCCACTGGCCGCGTGAAAGCGGCGGTGCAGAATGGGCGGCGACTCGCTGCAGAGGGTTTGCCATTTTGAAAATTGCCCTTCATCGGGGCGGGGCGATGTAGGGGACCGCTCCGCCCGTTTTGCTGCCGCAGCGAGCACGCACCGATCCCTTACCGACCGTCGGCGACTGCTTCCAGAAATTGCCTCGTGGGAAATGGCCCTTTTGCGGAATTGCCCCACGAGAGCGGCGGTGCCCCGGACAGCCTTTTGTGTAGGTGTAGTCCTTGTTGGTTGGTGGCGTGGCCGCCCTCAAAGGGTCGTGCTGCCAGCGACGCCATCTTAATTGTAGTTGGCCCGACAGTTATGCCCTGGGTTCGGCCGGGCAGCCAGCTTGGCGCCCCATTTTGGGTGCCAGGCCGCTGGCCCAGCCGAAACTCTCCTTGGTGGCCTAGTGGACCTAACTGAAAAATATGCAGAGCATGCAACAACCCTCCCGTTTAACTGAAAGAGAGCGCCGTTGCGACGCGGCATGTCTGTGTCGCGCTGACGTCATTAGCACGGCGCTGATGAGTAATCGGAGCAGCTGAGCCGCTGCAAGAGCACTGCCGTGACGACATCAGCCGCGACTACATCCGCCCCGAGCAACAAAAAAAAGTCCCCAAGTGCTGAATATTGACGGCACCTCCGCCACAACCCATGCAGTGGAGACAAGATACAAAAAACAGAATTTACACCCCGTTTCTATCCCATCATCTCTAAATCGCACCCAGCACCAGATCTGTAACCACCAAAGCGTCAGCTAGTGTTATACTGCTCCGAATGCTCTCTCCAGCCGCAACTGAGTTTGGAAGAACATTTGTAATTGTCCTGCTAGGTGTGTTTACGGTCACAAGTGGTTATATGAAAATGTTGCATGCCCACCATTGTGCTTTACAGCAATCTTGGGGATAATACTGTAGTGGTGTCATTCTGTAATAGGTTAGTAGCTGATTGTGGTCAGTTGTCAGTAAAGAGATGCTACAAAAGATCTTGTAGTATATGCTAATCTGGTTAGTTGGGGTTTCTTTCCTTTCAATTTTAAGTATGGAACTGGAAAGTGGTTTTGAATGCTGCATTGGGTGGAATTTATAACTGATTATCTTCAAGCAGGTTACTGCTAAGCTACCTGGCTGTCAGTAATTGAGGTGTTTGTTGAAGGGCTGAATGAATGCTGGTGTCTATTAATAGCTGAAATCTGCCCAGCCTTGAAATTGTGGCTTCGAGAAAGAGAGCAGGCGGAGCTTTTGAGGTCCTAAGATAGAATTGCCGTCAGCGAACTGACTTCAGTTTCCATATGTATGCTGATGACACCCAGCTCTACCTCACTATCACTTCTCTCGACCCCTCCACTGTCTAAACTGTCAAACTGCTTTTCCGACATTCAGTTCTGGCCGAGCAGAAATTTTCTCCAATTGAATATTGGGAAGACCAAAGCCATTGTTTTCAGTCGTCACCGCCACCTACTCTGTTCTCTAGCCACTGACTCCATCCCTCTCCCCTACTTCTGTCTGAGGCTGAACCAGGCTGTTGGCAATCTTGGTGTCATATTTGACCCTGAAATGAGCTTTTGACCACATATTTGCAGCATAACTAAGACCGCCTATTTCCACCTCCGCAACATCACCTTAGCTCATCTGCTGTTGAAGCCCTCATCCATGCCTTTGTTAAAGCGCCTCTTTGACCAAGCTTTTGGTCACCTGCGCTAATTTCTACTTATGCGGCTTGGTGTCAAATTTCTATCTCATAATACTCCTATGAAGCACCTTGGGACGTTTCACTACATTAAAGGCGCTATATAAATACAAGTTGTTTGTTACCTCTAGACTTGACTAGTCTAACACATTCCAGGCTGGCGCCTCACATTCTACACTACATACACAAGAGGTGGTCCAAAACACGGCTGCCCGTGTCCTAACTCGCACCAAGTCCTGCTCGCCCATCACTGCTGTGCTTGCTGTTACATTGGATACCTATTAAGCAATGCCTTGATTTCAAAATTCTCATCCTTGTTTTCAAATCCCTCCATGGCCCCTCGCCCCTCCCTATCTCTGTAATCTCGTCCAGCCCCCAACCCCACGAGATGTCTGCGCTCCTCTAATTCTGCCCACTTGAGCATCACTGATTATAATCGCTCAACCATTGGTGGCCGTGCCTTCTATAGCCTAGGTGCTAAGTTCTGGAACTCCCTGCCTACACCTATTTCCTCCTTCAAGACGCTCCTTACAACCTACCTCTGTGACCAAGGTCACCTGCCCTAATTTCTCCTTATCCTCTGTCAAATTTTTGATCTCTTAATACTCCTGTGAATCGCTTTGGGACGTTTTGCTGCGTTAAAGGTGCTATATAAATACAAAGCGTGTAGGCGCCGGAAATGCAACATCTGCCCTTTATTTCTCTTTTCCCCCCTCCCTACTGTCCAGGGCTGCAAATACTCCTTCCAGGTGAAACAGAGATTTACTTGTACTTCTTTCAATTTAGTATACTGTATTCGCTGCTCACGACATGGTCTCTTCTACATTGGGGAGACCAAGTGTAGATTGGGTGACTGCTTTGCAGAACACCACCATTCAGTCCGTAAGCGTGATTCCCGAGCTTCCGGTCGCCTGTCACTTTAATTCCCCGCCCTTCTCGGACTCCTGCACTGTTCCAACAAAGCTCAACACAAGCTCGTGGAACAGCATCTCATCTTTCGTTTAGGCACTTTACAGCCTTCTGGGCTCAACATAGAGTTCAACAACTTCAGTCCGTAACCTCTGCCCATATTTTTTTCCCTTTCTTTTAACGCCCCCCTTTTTTTTTTCTCTCTCCCATGGCAGCTGGTGATGATTCTGCCATTCACACCCTATCGAGACTCTTTTGTTTCTTAACTTGTCCCATTACCATCTCATTTTTGCCCATCTCTTTTGTGTCTTAATCTCTTCTGCCTTCCATCCTATCACAGACCTTCCCTTTTGTTCTTTCCTCACCTTTTCCTGCCCCTACACTTAAGAACCTGTTACATCTGACTTTTCCAGTTCTGACGAAGGGTCACAGACCTGAAACGTTAACTCTCCTTCTCTCCACAGATGCTGCTTGACCTGCTGAGATTTCCTGCATTTTCTATATTTATTTTATAAATACTTATGAAGCAGCTCCTCACTAAATTATCCTGGCAAATTGCTTGGTGACTCAAATTAAATTTGTGAACCTTACTTTTCAAAAGATGATAGAGCAAGAAAACAATCTAATTCCTGTAATGTTTGTCTCTACAGCTTCGATTGTTTCCTATCTCCTTGCTCAATGCTATTGAGAGAAGTTCAGAGTTTGTAACGTTGTGTTTAAAGTCAATTCATTTGGCCACTTTATACTTGAGCAAATATGCATGAGTAATTAATTAGGGGTGGTGAAGAGAGAATGTCGGGGAAAAAACAGAGATGATAAAATGAGAAAATATTAAACATGGAGAAAAATGAACATATCAAATTAAGTAATCAAGCAATAAGTTTTTACAGAACATTGGCTAGAATCAGAATGCAACTTGCAAAATCCAGGTTGAATCCAGGACTCCCTGCAATAGCAAATTTAGTCACCATAAATCACTTGGGCCTAATTATAAATGTGAGCACTTGGGAATGCAATCTCAAACAGCAACATATATCCTGGAATCTCATTATAAATGTCTTCTTCCATTACCATGTAACTGTGGCTCTGCTGTCGAAATCTCGACCTCCGATAAACGACACGGACACCTTCAGTTCCGGCGGAAGTTTCTTTAATTTACTTGTTAGCAAGGGAAAGGTCACACTCAGTCAATGGCTAAGCGAGCACCTCCGCAATGGTACAATTTCACAAGATATTTATACAGTAAAACCCAAGTTATGGCCTCTCCCTGTGTATTAGCTCTGTCTCGCAGTCAGTGAATACAGATAGAGTTAATTACTACATCCTTGTCCTGATATGGTTTCCAGATATTTCCTTTTGTTAGGGTTATTAGTTGGCCAGCCGGCCATTACTCGATGAGAGTGTGGTAATGAGGTATTACCTGCCTTGCATTGTGTCAGGATGGTCCAGTTTCCTGGTCAGTTATCTTTTTGCATCAAATGGCTGGTGGTTTGAGTACTGTCAAAAGGGTGTGGTGGAGTGGAACTGGTGTCGTATAGACAAAAGGAGAGCACCATGGGTGGTACTTGTCTTCAGCAGGACTTGTCTCCTAGCTGTCTGGTGGCTATCAGCCATTTCAAGCCAGGTTTAGCTGTTTATGCAAGCCGACTGCTTTATGCAGAAATTTCTGGAAGGACCAGGACTCCATTTTGTTATATATTGCAAAGGGCACAAAAATACCGTGTGGTATCAGCTTAGATAAAAATACATTTCCACACTGCCGATAATGTATCAAATTCCATACTTTTTTTAACAATGGAACGCTTGCAGGTTTTTCTTCTGGCTAAAGAGATCAAAGGTTCTTAATTAAGATAATTAAAACACAGATTTTTCATGCCATTTGTATTTTAGAAAGGTGGCCTTTGAACTATAGTGCATATGAAATAGCAGGCAAAGCAGGAATACACAATCTGGTTTGCTCCAACTGGGATCAGCTGGGGTTTTCCTCGAGGAATTTAGATTTTATTTCCATGTGTTCCCCAACACCACACATTACTTGTGCCTGCCCTGCTCCCATCAGCTTCAAGGAGGTTCGAGAACAGGCCAGGTATAAAACGCTCTGTGATGCCGTAATGCCCGTCTTTTGTTCATGCTTCCTATTTTAGTGGATTTCAACCTTTTGTATGTGGAACCACCTGCAAATATTGAAACTAACAATCCCTGCAAATGCTGACACTCAGTGGGCCTACCTGAATTCTAACTTACAAAGGACATGCCAGCCACCCAGGAAAAGCAGTACATCTAATGAACTGAAAAAACGTGTTTTAAGTCGTCAAATCTAGAAATCTATTGGCAGACAGGAATCTGAGGTCCTGGGATCCCCTCGCAGATTCTCTAGGCTTTGGGAATCAAAGTTTGAAAACCCATTTCCTACAGCAGCAAGTGGGGGTTGGGGCGGTGGTGGGGTTAAAATGTATCTATGTTACCATATATTGGTGCTCCATTGTGCTTCCCTCTGATCTGTGTCATGGTTGAGTTGGTTGCCAGTGGGTGCATGTCAGTGAGACAATTTGACTCAACATCCTCTGGGTAAGCCTGCCCTTGTAAAGTTCCTCCCTCAGTTCCTTGGCCAAGTTTGTGAACTCTCATCATGTCATTCTAATGCAGCCTATTGGAATATAAACGTGTTGCACCATAGGGCCATGCAGGAATTCACATACTCAATTAACAGTATATTTATGGTCCTTTTTTAAAAAAATGTGTTTCACTTGTAAAGTGTTTATCAGCATTTGTTTCAGCTGGATAAAGTTGTTTATTCAGCATACCTCTTCCTAAAAATGAGAATTCCTGAAATTTATTTTAAATTTATTGACTTAAAAAAAAAGCCTTGTTGTTTACGTATTACTGCATAAGAACATAAGAAATAGGAACAGGAGTAGGCCATTCGGCCCCTCGAGCCTGCTCCACCATTCAATAAGATCATGGCTGATCTGATCCTGGCCTCTGCTCCACTTCCCTGCCCGCTCCCCATAACCCCTTTATCGTTTAAGAAACTGTCTATTTCTGTCTTAAATTTAGTCAATCTCCCAGCTTCCACAATTCTCTGAGGCAGTGAATTCCACAGATTTACAACCCTCAGAAGAAATTTCTCCTCATCTCTGCATATTGATTGGGCTAACCAAACTGGTAGCAATACTATGGAGGAAGATTTCCTAGAGTGTATAAGGGATGGTTTTATAGACCAATATATTGGGGAACCAATTAGAAAACAGGCTATCCTAGACTGGGTCTTGTGTAACGAGAGAGGATTAATTAGCAATCTGGTTGTGCGGGGCTCCTTGGGGAAGAGTGACCATACTATGGTAGAATTCTTCATTAAGATGGAGAGTGACAGTGTTAATTCAGAGACTAGGGTCCTGAACTTAAAGGAAACTTCAACAGTATGAGACGTGAATTGGCTAGGATAGACTGGAGAATGATACTTAAAGGGTTGACAGTGGATAGGCAGTGGCAGACATTTAAATATCACATGGATCAATTACAACAATGTACATCCCTGTGTGGCGTAAAAATAAAAAAGGGAAGGTGGCTCAACCGTGGCTAACAAGGGAAATTAGGGATAGTGTTAAATCCAAGGAAGAGGCATATAAAGTGGCCAGAAAAAGCAGCAAACCTGAGGACTGCGAGAAATTTAAAATTCAGCAGAGGAGGATTAAGGGTTTAATTAGGAGGGGAAAAATGGAGTATGAGAGTAAACTTGCAGAGAATATAAAAACAGACTGCAAAAGCTTCTATAGATATGTGAAGAGAAAAACATTAGTGAAGACAAACGTAGGTCCCATGCAGTCAGAATCAGCAGAATTCATAATGGGGGAACAAGGAAATGGCAGACCAATTGAACAAATATTTTGGTTCTGTCTTCACTAAGGAAGACACGTATAACCTCCCGAAAATACTAAGGGACTGAGGGAAATCTTTATTAGGCAGGAAATGGTGTTAGGGAAATTGAAGGGACTGAAGGCCGATAAATCCCCAGGGCCTGATAGTCTGCATCTCAGAGTACTTAAGGAAGTGGCCCAAGAAATAGTGGATGCATTGGTAGTTATTTTCCAACATTTTATAGACTCTGGTTCAGTTCCTATGGATTGGAGGGTAGCTAATATAACCCCACTTTTTAAAAAAGGAGGGAGAAAACAGGGAATTATAAACCGGTTAGCCTGACATCGGTAGTGGGGAGAATGTTGGAATCAATTATTAAAGATGTAATAGCAGCGCATTTGGAAAGCAGTGACAGGATCGGTCCAAGTCAGCATGGATTTATGAAAGGGAAATCATGCTTAACAAATCTTCTAGAATTTTTTGAGGATGTAACCAGTAGAGTGGATAAGGGAGAAACAGTGGATGTGGTGTATTTGGACTTTCAAAAGGCTTTTGACAAGGTCCCACACAAGAAATTAGTGTGCAAAATTAAGGCACATGGTATTGGGGGTAATGTATTGATGTGGGTAATGTATTGACGTGGATAGAGAACTGGTTGGCAGACAGGAAGCAAAGAGTGGGAATAAACGGGTCCTTTTCAGAATGGCAGGCAGTGACTAGTGGGGTGCCGCAGGGTTCAGTGCTGGGACCCCAGCTGTTTACAATATACATTAATGATTTAGATGGAGGAATTGAATGTAATATCTCCAAGTTTGCCGATGACACTAAGCTTGTTGGCAGTGCGAGCTGCGAGGAGGATGCTAGGAGGCTGCAGGGGGACTTGGACAGGTTAGGTGAATGGGCAAATGCATGGCAGATGCAGTATAATGTGGATAAATTTGAGGTTATCCACTTTGGGACAAAAACAGGAAGGCAGATTATCTGAATCGTGTCAGATTAGTAAAAGGGGAGGTACAACGAGACCTGGGTGTCATGGTCCATCAGTCATTGAAGGTAGACATGCAGGTACAGCAGGAAGTACAGAAGACAAATGGTGTTGGCCTTCATAGCGAGGGGATTTGAGTATACGAGCAGGGAGATCTTACTGCAGTTGTACAGGGCCTTGGTGAGGCCACACCTTGAGTATTGTGTGCAGTTTTGGTCTCCTAATCTGAGGAAGGATGTTCTTGCTATTGAGGGAGTGCAGCGAAGGTTCACCAGACTGACTCCTGGGATGGCAGGACTGTCATATGAAGAAAGACTGGATCGACTAGGCTTATATTCACTGGAATTTAGAAGAATGAGAGGGGATCTCATAGAAACATATACAATTCTGATGGGATTGGACAGGTTAGATGCAGGAAGAATGTTCCCAATGTTGGGCAAGTCCAGAACCAGGGGTCACAGTCTAAGGATAAGGGGTAAGCCATTTAGGACGGAGATGAGGAGACACTTCTTCACTCAGAATTGTGAACCTGTGGAATTCTCTACCACAGAAAGTTGTTGAGGCCAGTTCATTAGATATATTCAAAAGGGAGTTAGATGTGGCCCTTACGGCTAAAGGGATCAAGGGGTATGGAGAGAAAGCAGGAATGGGGTATTGAAGTTGCATGATCAGCCATGGTGGTGCAGACTCGAAGGGCCGAATGGTCTACTCCTGTACCTACTTTCTATGTTTCTTTGTTAAATGGGCAGCCCCTTATTCTAAGATCATGCCCTCGAGTTCGAGTCGCCCCCATCAGTGGAAACATCCTCTCTGCATCCACCTTGTCAAGCCCCCTCATAATCTTATATGTTTCGATAAGATCACCTCTCATTCTTCTGAATTCCAATGAGTGGAGGCCCAACCTACTCAACCTTTCCCCGTAAGTCAACCCCCTCATCCCCAGAATCAACCTAGTGAACCTTCTCTGAACTGCCTCAAAAGCAAGTATATCCTTTCGTAAATATGGAAACCAAAACTGCACGCAGTATTCCAGGTGTGGCCTCACCGATGCCTTACATAGCAGTTTCCAAGATGGATACAAATGAGGGAGGCCATCCAAGCTATATTAGCTCCTCCTTCCAGAAGAACTGTACAGTCCCCATCATGCTATCAGACTGCTTTGTAAAATGATTTGAGGGTTTCACCTCCACTATTCTACCTGGAGGTCTGTTCTATATGTTGATCGCTCTTTGTGATGCAATTGTACAGGGCTTTGGTGAGACCACACCTGGAGTACTGTGCACAGTTTTGGTCTCTTTATCTAAAGAAGGATATAGTTGCCTTGGAGGCAGTGCAACAAAGGTTCACTCGATTTGATTCCTGAGTTGAGAGGGTTGTCCTATGATGAAAGATTGTGTAGAATGGACCTATATTCTCTGGAGTTTACAAGAATGAGAGGTGATCTCATTGGAAGATATAAGATTCTGAGTGGGATTGACAGGGTAGATGCTGAGCGATTGTTTCCCCTGGAGAGTCTTAAGGGGCATAATAAGATGAGGAGTTGGCCATTTAAGACTGATGAGGAATTTCTTCACTCAGAGTTGTGAAACGTTGGAATTCTCTACCCCAGGGGCTGTGGATGCTCAGTCATTGAATATATTCAAGGCTGAGAAATATAAATGTTTTGACTCTCGACAATATGGTGATTGGGTGAGAAATTGGAGTTGAGGTTGAAGGTCAGCCATTATCTTATTGAATGGTGGAGCAGGCTTAAGGGGCTGAATGGCCTATTCCCGCTCCTAATTCTTATCTTTGTTTGCAGTAAGATGTCTACTAAAGCCCTTGGATCTCTTTCAATTTCATGTACATTATTGCAGCATCATTCATGGAGGACTTTTGTTGGCCATTCTTCTTTTCCCTGTCGTAAAATTCATCTGCAATTGATCTGCCCACATGCATCTTTTACTTAACTCCTTTTGTAGTTCCCAAGTTGTCTTCTGCCCCTTGGTACCGTCTGTAAATTTGACCAGTTTGCATTGAGCTTATGGATGAGTTTTTCTTGATTTGATGGGATGTGGATGATACCAACAATATCATATTTCCTGCCCATCCTTGGTTGCTTTGAGAGGTGGTGGTTCAGTCCTTTCAGTTATTGTGGTGATGGTGTTAAGAAATTCCAGGAGTTTGACTCAACTGCAATGAAGGGATGGTGATACATGTCCAAGTCAGAATAATGTATGACTTGATGGTAGTCCCATAATATTGCTGCTCTTCATCACTACCACAGAGGACTTGGGGCTGAAATATGTTCTTGCAATAAGCTTGGGGCGTTGTTGCAGTGCATCCTGTAGATGGGACATACTGCAGCCACAGTGCGTCCTTGGTGGAGGGAATGAATATGTTTTCCATTGGCGGGGTGCTGATCAACTGGGCTGTGTTTACCTGGATGATGTAGAGTTTCTTGAGTGTTTTGGCTGCATTCATCCGGTAAGTGTATTTCATCCATGTAAATAACAGATAATCAGGTTCCCAATTCTGACCCTGGGGACACCTTACTCAGTTCTTTTAGCATGTCCCCACTACTTTGAAGCTTAAGTAGTAGCCTTTTGTGAAGAACTATAATGCTCTTTTGAAGTTAAAGTGCACTCCAGTCCATTCGGGATGTTACTTGCTGAAAAACAAAAAGTCTGGGAAGCTAGCAGGCAGGATCTTGCCCTTTTTGAATCCATGTTGACAGCTGTTTACTCGATTATCATTATCCAGGTAATCTAGTGTCCTTCAGATTATTCCAATATCTTACATGGTACTGATTTTAGACTACGGTTCTCATTGCCTGGGTTTGTTTTGTTGTCATTTTTTTTTTAAATTGGCACCACTGGAGCCTGTTTCCCTGTATTCATCATCATCATCATTGGCAGTCCCTCGGAATCGAGGAAGACTTGCTTCCACTCCTTGGTGGCTGAACAGTCCAACACGAGAGCCACAGACCCTGTCACAAGTGGGACAGATATTCTTCGGGGGAAGGGGGGTGGGACTTATTTGACGCATGCTCCTTCCGCTGCCTGAGCCTGACCTCTTCACGCTGGCAGTGTTGAGATTCAAAGAGCTCATTGTATTAACTGTCAATAACTCACAAATCTGCTCCCTTGTCTCTAAGTACTTGAGGGTGAATATTCTCCATCCTTGGATTTGAGCTCTTTTAGCATGTCTGGGGCTTCCATTTCATTTATGTTGAAATAATTAATTTTACTTGGTTTATTGCTTGTGTCTTCCATGGTGAATACTTGAAGGAAGTTAATCATTTAGTATATTAACGGTATTCGACTGATCCTCTGTTTTTGCTCCACTGGCATCTCTTGGGTGATGGTGTGCTGTATTGTCACTGGTGCTGTCTTTTGGATGAGATATTAAAACAATGAGCCTGTGCTGCTGATTAGCTGGATGTAAAAAAAAATCCGATGGCAGTATTGAAAGAAGAAGCAGCAATCCTGGCAACATTCTTCCCTCTATGATGACAATCAAATTATTCCAATAAGTCATTGGTCTCGTTTGTCTATCATGCTTGCCTACATAAATGATTTTACTTCAAAAGTAATTTAGTTGTGAAGTGCCTTGATACATCCTGAGGATGTGATGAGCTATATCAATGCATGTTCGTCCAGGCATAGAGCAGTTGGGCCGAATGGCAGGTTTGTGCTGTCAGTTCTGTGTTGTTCTCTGATTGCTGTCTTGTGTTTTGCATTTACAGCTATGTTTTTTTTTTCCAGATCTCCCTGCCTTTCTGACAATCTTATTAACCTGTTTGTTTATGTTAAACTTATCCCAGTGGACCCCTTTACCTATTTCCTTGCAGGATTTATGGAAGGCATTTTTCCGCATTGCACCAGAATAAATTGTTAATATACACAGGACTGTCATATGACAAGAGATTGGGTTGACGAGGCCTGTATTCACTAGAGTTGAGAAGAATGAGAGGTGATCTCATTGAAACGTATAAAATTCTGACTGGGTTGGACAGACTGGATGTGGGGAGGATGTTGCCCCTGGCTGGGAAGTCTAGAACAAGGGGTCACAGTCTCAGGATATGGAGTAGGAAATTTAGGACCGAGATGAGGACAAATTCTTTCACTGAGGGTGGTGAACCTGTGGAATTCTCTACCACGGAAGGCTGTGGAGGCCAAGTCACTGAATATATTTAAGAAGGAGATAGATAGATTTCTAGACACAAAAGGCATCAAGGCGTATGGGGAGAAAGCGGGAATACGGTGTTGAGATAGAGGATCAACCATGATATTGAATGGCAATGCAACCTCGAAGGGCTGAATGGCCTACTACTGCTCCTATTTTCTATGTTTCTACGCTGGCTTAGTCTGCATTTGCTAATCCTGGGTATATGTATTTATCTTCTATACCCAGCTTTATGGCTTTCAAGGTGTTCCAGATTGAAGTGTTGATGCAAAACATTCTGAATCAGTCTGTTTAAGCTCTTCCCTCATCCTTGAAGTCGACTGTTTTAAATTACATCCTGGCTTTTGGTCCTTCACCGATCACGTCGACTTGGATCGTTCTGTAGTTGTTATCCCATAAAAGTGCCGCAATCTTTGTTATGTATTTAACCCCTTGCAAACTGTATCACACTACCACCAGAGGGCCTACCTATTGGAGTCCCAAGGGATCCCAGCATCCCTTGAGAGCACTCTATATAAGCAGGCCACCCACGAGTTACCTGCACTCTGGAGGCTTACTAAAGGAGCTAAGGTCACGCTTGATCATTGTTCACAGAACTCAGTTTCATCCTTTATTATGAGTGTTTCAATTGGCGACGAGGTAACAAACAATCGCGCGAAAATGCAAAGAACAGTTGATATCCTGGAGAAGTTCTTAGAAGGGGATGATTGGGAGACCTTCGTGGAGAGACTCGACCAATACTTTGTGGCCAACGAGCTGGAAGGGGACTTGAACACTGCAAAACGAGGGCGATCCTCCTTACTGTCTGTGGAGCAACAACCTATGGCCTCATGAAGAATCTTCTAGCTCCGGTAAAATCAACAACTAAATCCTATGAAGAATTGTGTACGTTGGTCCGGGAGCACCTAACTCCTAAGGAAAGCGTTTTGATGACGAGATATCGGTTTACACGTGTCAACAGTCAAGGGCCAGGAAGTGGCAAGCTATGTCACCGCCCTAAGGCGCCTCGCAGGACAATGCGAATTTGAGAGATTCCTAGAACAAAATGTGTTGTGTATCTGTAATAAATGCACTCCCATATTCCGCCACCAGGGAGCTCATTCCCTGAAGTCCCAAGGGATCCCAGCATCCCTTGAGAGCACTGTATATAAGCTGGCCCCTAAGGCCAGTTCCTCACTCTGGAGTGTCTTATTAAAGACTGAGGTCACTGTTACTTTAACCTCCCTGTGTGCAGCCTCATCGGTGTTAGGGACACAATAACTGGCGACGAGAATACGAATCCAACGCAAAGATGCAGCAAACTGTGGGCATCCTAGAGAAGTTCTCAGAGGGCGAGGACAAGGAAGCCTATGTCGAACGGCTAGACCAGTACTTTGTAGCCACCAAGCTGGACAGAGAAGGAAGCGCTGCAAAAAGGAGAGCGGTCCTCCTCACAGTCTGCGGGGCACCGACCTATAGCCTCATGAAGAATCTTCTGGCTCTTGTGAAACCCACAGATAAGCCGTATGAGGAGCTGTGTACACTGGTTCGGGAGCATCTTACCCCGAGGGAGTGTGTGCTGATGGCGAGGAATCGGTTCTACACCTGCCAGCGATCTGAAGGTCAGGAAGTGGCGAGCTGCGCGCCGAGCTAAGGCGACTTGCAGGACAATGTGAGTTTGATGGCTACCTGGAGCAAATGCTCAGACTTTTTTGTACGGGGCATTGGCCACGAGACCATCCTACGAAAACTTTTGACTGTAGAGACACCGACCCTCAGTAAGGCCATTGCGATAGCACAGGCGTTTATGTCCACTAGTGATAACACCAAACAAATCTCTCAGCACACAAGTGCTAGCAATGTTCATAAATTAATTGGAACTGTGTTTGCGAGCAGAAATGTACAGGGCGGAATCCACGAGTCTGCAACTGCCAGCAGGCCTCAGGTGACCCAGATGACTGAGTCCCCAACAAAGGATGAATGCAAGGCAATTCACACCTTGTTGGCGTTATGGAGGCTTCCATTCAGCCTATTAACGCTGCTTCAAAGGGTATGTTTGCAAGAGCTGTGGAACAATGGGGCACCTTCAACGAGCTTGCAAACGAGCTGCTAACCACCACGTGACAGAGGAAGATTGGTCCATAGTGGATCAAAGCAATTTCGAGCCTCAGGAGGCAGATGCTGAAATACACTGGGTGCACATATTTTCGATGAAATGTCCACCTATAATAAACGTAAAATTGAATGGTTTACCCGTAGCCATGGAACTGGACACTGGCGCTAGCCAATCCATCATGAGTAAAAAGATGTTTGAGAGACTGTGGTGCAACAAGGCATTCAGACCAGCCCTGAGCCCCATCCACACGAAACTGAGAACGTACACCAAAGGGCTTATCACTGTCCTGGGCAGCGCCATGGTCAAGGTCACCTACGGGGGCATGGTGCACGAACTGCCACTCTGGATTGTCCCGGGCGATGGCCCCACACTGCTTGGAAGGAGCTGGCTGGGCAAAATCCGCTGGAACTGGGATGACATCCGAGCGTTATCACATGTCGATGAGGCCTCATGTACCCAGGTTCTTAACAAATTTCCTTTCCTCTTTGAGCCAGGCATTAGAAACTTTTCCGGAGCGAAGGTGCAGATCCACTTGGTCCCAGAGGCACGGCCCATTCACCACAAGGCGCGAGCGGTACCTCACATGATGAAGGAGAGAGTGGAAATCGAGCTGGACAGACTGCAATGCGAGGGCATCATCTCCCCAGTGGAATTCAGCGAGTGGGCCAGCCCGATTGTTCCAGTACTCAAAAGTGATGGCACGGTCAGGATTTGCGGCGATTATAAAGTAACTATTAATCCTTTCTCGCTACAGGACCAATACCCGCTACCTAAGGCAGACGACCTATTTGCGACGCTGGCAGAAGGCAAGATGTTCACCAAGCTCGACCTGATTTCGACCTACATGACGCAGGAGCAGGAGGAGTCTTCGAAGGGCCTCACCTGCATCAACACGCACAAGGGACTTCATCTACAACAGATGCACATTTGGAATTCGGTCGGCTGCAGCGATCTTCCAGAGAAACATGGAGAGCCTACTCAAGTCGGTACCACACACGGTGGTCTTTCAGGACGATATATTGGTCACGGGTCGGGACACCGCCAAGCACCTACAAAACCTGGAGGAGGTCCTCCAGCGTCTGGATCGCATAGGGCTGCGGCTGAAGAGGTCGAAATGCGTCTTCATGGCAACAGAAGTAGAGTTTTTGGGGAGAAAGATTGCGGCAGACGTTTCATTCGGCCAACAGTCGCCAAGACAGAAGCTATCAGGAACGCGCCCAGGCCACGGAACGTCACGGAGCTGCGGTCGTTGCTGGGACTCCTCAACTATTTTGGTAACTTCCTACCGGGGTTAAGCACCCTTTTAGAGCCCCTACATGTGTTATTGCGCAAAGGTGAGAACTGGGTATAGGGGAAAAAAAACAAGTAGTTGCTTTTGAGAAAGCCAGAAACATTTTATGCTCCAACAAGCTGCTTGTATTGTATAACCCGTGTAAAAGACTTGTGCTAGCATGTGATGCGTCGTCGTATGGAGTCGGGTGTGTATTACAACAAGCTAACATTGCAGGGAAGTTGCAACCTGTCGCCTATGCTTCCAAGAGCTTGTCTAAGGCCGAGAGGGCCTACAGCATGATTGAGAAAGAGGCATTAGCGTGTGTATTCAGGGTAAAGAAAATGCATCAGTACCTGTTTGGCCTCAGATTTGAGCTGGAAACCGATCACAAGCCCCTCACATCCCTGTTTGCTGAAAACAAGGGGATAAATACTCATGCCTCAGCGCGAGTGCCCACCTTTTTATGCAGGCTGTCAGCGTATAACTATATCATCCGCCACAGGCCAGGCACCAAGAACTGTGCGGATGCTCTGTCGGCTACCATTGCCCATCACGGGGATGGAAATGGTGCAGCCCGCAGACTTGTTGATGGTCATGGAAGCATTTGAAAATAATAAATCACCTGTCACGGCCCGCCAGATTAGGACTTGGACCAGCCAAGATCCTCCGCTGTCCCTAGTAAAAAAACTACTGCATGGGAGCTGGGCCAGCATCCCCGTTGAAATGCAAGAGCCAATCAAGCTGTTCCAGCGGCAAAAGGACGAGCTGTCCGTTCAGGCAGACTGCCTGTTGTGGGGTAACCGCGTAGTGCTACCAAAAAAGGGCATGGAGATGTTCATCTCGGATCTCCACAGCACACACCCAGGTATAGTAATGATGAAAGCGATAGCCAGATCCCACGTGTAGTGGCCCGGTATCGACTCTGACCTAGTCATGTGTGTGGCAATGCGGCGTGTGTGCTCAGTTGAGGAGCGCGCCCAGCGAGGCACCACTAAGTTTGTGGTCCTGGCCCTCCAGACCATGGTCGAGGATCCATGTTGACTATGCGGGCCCATTTCTAGGTAAAATGTTCCTGGTGGTGGTGGATGCTTTTTCAAAATGGATTGAATGTGAAATAATGTCGGGAAGCTCCGAAACCATTGAAAGCCTGAGGGCCATGTTTTCCACCCACGGCCTGCCCGACATACTGGTCAGTGACAACGGGCCATGTTTCACCAGTGCTGAATTTAAATAATTCATGACCCGTAATGGGATCAAACATGTCACATCGGCCCCGTTTAAACCAGCCTCCAATTGGCAGGCAGAGCGGGCAGTACAAACCATCAAACAGAGCCTCAAACGAGTCACAGAAGGCTCACTCCAAACCCGCCTGTCCCGAGTACTGCTCAGCTACCTCACGAGACCCAACTTGCCCGCACGAGACCCAACTTGCTCACACAGGTGCCCCCGGCTGAGTTACTCATGAAAAGGACACTTAAAACCAGACTCTCGCTGGTTCACCCCAACCTGCATGATCAGGTAGAGAGCAGGCGGCAGCAACAAAATGTAAACAATGGTCGCGCCACTGTGTCACGGGAGATTGATCTGAACGACCTGTGTATGTGCTAAACTATGGACATGGCCCCAAGTGGATCGCAGGCACAGTGATAGCTAAAGAAGGGAGTAGGGTGTTTGTAGTCATAAACTAGACAATGGATAAATTTGCAGAAAGAACCTGGACTAAACGAGGCTGCGGTTCACAGACTGCCCTGAACAACCCACAGCAGACACTACCTTTTTCGAGCCCACTACATACACCCAAAAGATCAACGACACCAAGCCAGACCAGCAAATCGAACCCATCATGCCTAACAGCCAGCAAAGGCCAGGCTCACCTAGCAGCCCTGCAGGACCAACAACACGCCAGCCTAGCGAGGGCACAGCCAACACACCTGAACAGACATTTGTACCGAGGCGGTGCACCAGGGAAAGAAAGGCTCCCGACCGCCTCACCTTGTAAATAGTTTTCACTTTGATTTTGGGAGGGGAGTAATGTTGTGTATCTGTAAAGCATGCACTCCCATGTTCCGTCACCAGGGAGCTCATCCCCTGAAGTCCCAAGGGATCCCAGCATCCCTTGGGAGCACTGTATATAAGCCGGCTCCTAAGGCCTGTTCCTCACTCTGGAGTGTCTTATTAAAGACTGAGGTCACTGTTACTTTAACCTCCCTGTCTGCAGCCTCATCTGTGATAGGAACACAATAAAATGCTTAGAGACTTTTTTGTACTGGGCATTGGCCATGAGGTAATCCTTCGCAAACTGTTGACTTTTGAAACTCTGAATCTAAGTAAAGCCATAATGATAGCCCAGGCATTTATGTCCACTAGCGACAACACCAAGCAGATTTCACAGAGTAGAGGGGTTTCGGTCAGTACTGTGCACAAAGTAATGTTTTCGAGCAGCAATATACATGGCAGAACGTATACACCGGCTGCTGCTGCCCGACCTCAGATGACCCAGAGACCACCATCAATCGTTAATGCGAGGCAGTTAACACCTTGTTGGCGTTGTGGAGGTGATCATGGGCCCCATCAATATCGCTTCAAGCACTATACGTGCAACGGCTGCAGAACAATGGGACACCTCCAGCGAATATGCAGGCAAGCTGCAAACCACCACGTTGCAGAGGAAGATCGATCCATTGTGGATCAGGCTGAATTGGAGACTCGAACCGAGGAGGCAGAAGTGTACGGGGTACACATATTCACCACGAAATGTCCACCAATAATGTTGAAAATTGAACTGAACGGAATTCCAGTATCTATGGAACTGGACACGGGTGCGAGTCAGTCTATAATGAGTAAAAAGGCCTTCGACAGGCTGTGGTGCAACAAGGCACACAGGCCCAAGCTCAGCCCCATTCACACAAACTAAGGACTTGCACCAAGGAACTAATCCCTGTAATTGGCAGTGCAGAAGTCAAAGTCTCCTATGATGGAGCAGTACATGAACTAGCACTCTGGATTGTACCAGGAGATGGCCCTACACTGTTTGGCAGAAGCTGTCTGGGAAAAATCCACTGGAACTGGGACGACATCCGAGCGCTTCCGTCCGACGACGACGCCTCGTGCCCAGGTTCTGAGCAGATTTTTATCGTTGTTTGAGCCAGGCATTGGAAGCTTCTCTGGAGCGAAAGTGCAGATCCATTTGGTTCCTGGTACGCGACCCATCCACCACAAGGCACGGGCGGTACCACAAATGATGCGTGAGAAAGTGGAACTTGAGCTGGACAGGCTGCAGAGAGAAGGCATCATCGCGCCGATGGAATTCAACGAATGGGCCAGTCCGATTGTCCCAGTACTTAAAGAGGACGACATGGTCAGAATTTGTGGGGATTATAAAGTAACGATTAACTGTTTTTCGCTGCAGGACCAGTATCCGCAACCCAAGGCAGACGACCTATTTGCGACCCTGGCTGGAGGGAAGACATTCACCAAGTTGGACCTGACCTCGGCCTACATGACACACGAGCTGGAGGAATCTTCGAAAGGCCTCACCTGCATCAACACGTACAAAGGTCTGTTCATCTATAACAGATGCCTGTTCGCGATTCGGTCGGCTGAGGTGATCTTCCAACGGAACATGGAGAGCCTGCTAAAGTCAGTTCCTCGCACCGTGGTTTTCCAGGACGACATACTGGTTACAGGTCGGGACACCATTGAAGAATCTGGAAGAGGTTCTTCGTCGGTTGGATCGCGTGGGACTCAGGTTAAAAAACTCTGTTTTCCTGAAGCCGGAGGTTGAGTTCTTGGGAAGAGGAATCGCAGCAGACGGCATCAGACCTATCGATGCCAAGACGGAGGCCATCAAGAAAGCGCTGAGACCACAGAGCGCGGTCGTTCCTGGAACTCCTTAACTATTTCGGTAATTTCCTAACTGGGTTAAGCACCCTGCTAGAACCCCTACATGTGCTACTGCGCAAGGGAGATGACTGGGTATGGGGGAATTCACAAGAGGCTGCCTTTGAGAAAGCCAGAAATCTGTTGTGTTCAAACAAACTGCTTGTCCTGTATAACCCTTGTAAACGATTAGTGCTAGCTTTGCGATGCTTCGTCATACGGGGTCGGGTGTCTGTTACAACAGGCTAATGAATCGGGGCTTTTGCAACTGGTCGCTTATGCATCCAGGAGTTTGTCCAAGGCCGAAAGGGCCTACAGCATGATTTGAAAAAGAGGCTCTGGTATGCGTTTACGGGGTTTTTTAAAAAAATGCACCAGTACTTGTTTGGCCTCAAGTTTGAGCTTGAAACTGACCACAAGCCACTCATATCGCTGTTCTGAAAGCAAAGAGATGAACACCAATGCCTCTGCCCGCATCCAAAGATGGGCGCTCACGCTGTCGGCATACAACTATCTAATCTCAGTCAGCTACCATTGCCCACCACCAGAGTGGAAATGGCACAGCCTGCGGACTTGCTCATGGTAATGGATGCATTCGAAAACGAAAAGTCACCGTTACGGCCTGCCAGATCAGGACCTGGACCAGCCAGGATTCTTTACTGTCCTTGGTTAAAAAAAAAACTGTCTTCCATGGGAGCTGGTCCAGCGGAGATGCAGGAGGCGATTAAGCCGTTCCACAGGCGCAAAGACGAAATGTCCCTGCAGGCGGACTGTCTGCTGCGGGGTAATTGCGTGGTCTTGCCCAAGAAAGGCATAGATACGTTCATTTATGAACTGCACAGCACCCATCCAGGCATTGTAATGATGAAAGCCATAGATAGATCCCATGTGTGGTGGCCCGGCATCGACTCAGATTTAGAGTCATGTGTGCGCCAGTGCAACACTTGCTCTCAGCTGAGCAATGCACCCAGAGAAGCACCGCGCAGTTTGTGGTCCTGGCCCTCCAAACCGTGGTCGAGGATCCACGTGGACTATGCGGGCCCACTTCTAGACAAAATATTCTTGGTTGTCATGGATGCTTACTCAAAATGAATTGAATGTGCAATAATGTCTGTAAGCACGGCCACCATTGAAAGCCTACGAGCCATGTTTGCCACGCACGGCCTGCCTGATGTCCTAGTCAGCGACAATAGGCCGTGTTTCACCAGTGCTGAATTCAAGGAATTCATGACCCGCAATGGGATCAAGCTCGCATCCAACGGCCAGGCAGAACAGGCTGTTCAGACCATCAAGCAAAGCTTGAAACGCGTGTCGGAAGGCTTCCTGCAGACCCGGTTGTCCCGAGTGTTGATCAGCTACCGCACCAGACCCCACTCTCTCACCGGGGTTCCCCCAGTCAAGCTGCTCATGAAAAGGGCGCTCAAAACAAGGCTCTCTTGTCCACCCTGATCGCCATGATCATGTGGAGGGCAGGTGGCATCAACAAAGTGTGTACCATGACCGTGCAAATTTGTCATGTGATATTGAGGTCAATGACCCTGTGTCTGTACTCAATTATGGACATGGTCAAAATGGCTCGTTGGCATGGTCATGGTCATAGCCAAAGAGGGTAGTAGGGTGTTTCAGGTCAAATTGGCCAATGGATTAACGTGCAGAAAACATTTGGACCAAATCAAATTGCGGTTCACCAACAGCTACGAACAACTCGAAGAAGACACCACCAATTTTGAACCTCCAACACACACACAAGTGGCAACAGAAATCATGGTTGACCACGAAGCTGAACTCAACATCCCCAGCAAGGCCAGAACTAACCAACTCACCCACACCCGCATCTGTACCGAGACGATCGACAAGGGAGCGAAAAGCCCCAGATCGTCTCACCTTGTAAATAAGTGTACTATTGACTTCACGGGGGAGTGATGTTATGTATTTAACCCCTTGTAATCTGTATTACACTACCACCAGAGGGCCTACCTGTTGGCGTCCTAAGTGATCCCAGCATCCCTTGGAAGCACTATCTCTTGGGTGCACCCATGAGGTACCTGCACTCTGGAGTCTTATTAAAGGAACTAAGGTCATATTTGCTCATTGTTCACAGTACTCAGCTTCATCCTTTATTATGAGTGTATCACTTTATATCCTGCGTTATGTGTCACTTACCATTATCAAATCAAAAACGCACTGCCCCATAACTTCCCTAATTTACTGTAAACTTTTTGCAAGTTAGCTACTAAATGATTGAACTAAAATAAGGTAGAACAATATCACTACATCATCGGAACAGGATTACGCCATTCAGCCTGTTCCATATTTTAGTTAGATCATGGCTGATCTGTACTCAACTGCATTTGCCCACCATTGTTCCACATCCCTTCATACTCTTATCTAACACAATTCTATCAATTTCAGCCTGGAGAGAATTTCAGATTTCCACTACTCTTTTTGTGGGGAAAAAGTGTTTCCTGATTTCACTGCTGAGTAGTTTAGCTCTGGTTTTAAGATTGTTTCTATGGCCCCAAGTTTCCACATGATTTGCTCCTGATTTTTAGGAGCAACTGGTAGAGAACGGAGTATCTTAGAAATCGGAATTCTCCACATTTAAGTTTTCTGCAGTTCTAGTCAGGTAGAACAGTTTCACTTTTGAACAGAATTTTTTTTTTCAAAAGGGGGCGTGTCCGGCCACTGACGCCTGCTTTGAAAGTTTCCACAGTGAAAACGTACTCCAAACTAACTTAGAATGGAGCAAGTGAAGATTTTTGTACGCTTGAAAAAACCTTGTCTACACATTAAAAAATCAGGCGCAGGTTACAAATTAGGCGTCGGGAACGAGGTGGGGGGGGAAGGGGGGGGAAGGGAAGTCATTAAATTCTACAATAAATCCTTAGTTATACTTATACAAATATTATATAAATAAATCCAACCTGAATAAAAATTTATAAGCAAAGAAAAGATTAATTTCTACCTGTGTGAAAGTGCCTTTCAGGCAGCCGTTTGCCGTCGGGACCGACCGACGGCAGGGGGAGAAAGCTGCAAGAAGCCTCAGTGCTGATCATGGAAGGGCAATGTGGTTTTATTAAAAAATGTTAAAAATTGAACAGTTACAAAGAATTTGAATAGTCTCAAACAAGTGCATGTGTTCCCGTTTATCACAGTCTATCTTTAATTACAGAATGCACTCCCTCACACACAGAAATATCAAGAAAATTAAAATACAAGCCTTTGCAAGGGTTCAATAAACAAATTTTCACTTTTTCTGCAGCACTTTTTAAAATGGCCGAGTGCCAAAGTTTACTTCAGACTGCGCGAACGCTCCAACGCGCACGCGCAGGGTTTCCGGCACCAAAAAAACTCATTTAAATTGTACCTGCCCCCTCCTACTTACAAAATCGGCGCGAGTGGTAGGCTCCGCCCCAAGCAGACGTCGAGCTGCAAGGCGCTCGAGAATACCGCGTTTTTTTTCAGGCGCCGTTTTCGGCGCGAAAAACGGGCGCCCAGCTCGGAAGGGCGCCTGTTTTGCCACGTGTGGAAACTTGGGGCCACAGTTCTGGATTTCCTCACCAGAGAAAATAATTTTCTGCATCTAGTCTATTGAGTCCCTTTTTATCATTTTAAGGAGCATCCTCAATCTTTTAAACTCCAGGGAGAGGGAAAAAAACAAGTTTATACAACCTGTCCTTGGAATTAACCCTTTAACCCGTGGTACAATGCTGTTGCATCTGCACTGTACACCTTCCCAGCCAGCCCCCACCCTCCCAAGGCCAATATATCTTTCCCATGGTTCAATGTCTCAAACTGAATGCGGTACTCCAGGTAGGGTCTGACCAAGCTTCTGTACAACTGAAGCATCACTTCCTCACTTTTGAATTCCAATCCCATTTGAGATAAAGGTTAATATTCCACTTGCCTTTTTGATTAATTTTTGTACCTGTACACTAGTTTTTAGTAATTTGTGTACATGGACATCTAATTCTCTTTGCTCCTCTGCAACTCCTAGTCTCTCACTATTAAAATATTCCCATTAGTCTTTCTGGGATCTAAAGTGGAAGATCCCAATCCTCCCGACATTGAACTCCATCTGCCATAGTTTTGCCCACTCACTTAAACTCTATGTTCCCTTGCAACATCTTGCTCCCATCTACACAACTAATTGCCTCCTAACTCAGTGTCATCCGCAAAATTGGATATGCAACTCTAGTCATTGATGCATATGTTGAAAAACTCAAGACCCAGTACAGTTCTTTGGGGAACACCACTTGTCACATCCTGCCAATCAGAGAACATTCCCTTTATCCTTGCTCCCTGTTTCCTACTGCCCAAGCAATTACCAACCCATGTTGCAAGGATACCTCCAATTTTGTGTGCTTTCATCATAACGTGAAACTTATGGTTGTTTGGTAAGTTGTAAACTGCAAGATTTCAAGGTGCCTCCATTAAGAGGCTTACTGTACATCTGACATTGCCCACTTAACATGACTTAAACAGAACTTTTTACACAAGCAAAGCCCTTAAGCCCTGCAGTCCCATTGTATGGTATAGTTTGGTTACTTTTTAATTAAAAATAAGTGCACGGTATTTTTTAGTTCTGAACGTGCCAAATAATTTTTTTTTTTAAACGGGTGCGGTACTGTAGAAATGATATGATTCATCCTCAATTTGTCCAGTCTCTCTCCTTTCTATCTTAACTGTTGTAATATCCTTCTTGACGTCTACTGTTGTCATTTTCTCTTCAATGAAAACTGAGGCAAAATATCTATTCAGTATTCCTGCCTTTTTGGTATTTGCTCCTGAGTTTATCTTGCTCCTCCCTTGGTGGTCCTGTACCTAGTGTAATTCTCCTCCTGTTACTTGTGTGCCGACAGAATACTTCATTAATTCTTTTTATATTCTTTGATTTTTCACTTCAAATTTCCTATTTGCCTTCTGTTTTTCTGAGATCCCCTCCTTTTATTGTTTATATACTTTGCATATGTCTTTTCTTTAGATTCAGTTTTATCCATGACATCTCATTATTAGCTGCTTTATTCTTTAGTGGAATAATTTCCTCCTGAACTCTAGAGATCGCCTTTAAATATTGTCCTCCGTTCTAATGCTTTGTCGATATTTCTCTCCAATTTATCCTCCTTAGCTCCATCCGCATTCATTCCCATATAGTTGGCTATTTTCCAATCTACAGTATTACTTTGGTCTTTGTTCTATCTATATCACAATCATTATCTTAAACTTTGTATTGTGATCACTACTCCTTTGATGTTCTCCCAACCTTGCTTCTCTTATCTGCTCTGGCTCATTTTCCATTACGAGCTCTGGCAGTGTTCCTCCCTGATGGGTTCCTTATATACCTGTAATGGGTCAAAAAGGTGTATTGTGTACACTATAAAAACTTCATCCCCCTTTGCTGCCCTTTCTCTGTCAGTTTATTTAGGGGTAATTGAAATCCCCCATGATTATGATTTTTGTTTTCACTTATTTCATATTTGCCAACATATTTCTCCCTCCACTTTCTTTTAATTATTTGGTGGTCTGTAGTATTATACCTCATATCCCTTCCTATCCTTTATCTCAATCCATATGGATTCGGTTTCCATCTCTTAGTTGTGTCCTCTCTTGTCATTGGCATTGTTATTTCTGATAAACACAGCTACCTTAGCAACCCCCTTCTTCCCCTATCATAAATACATTATAGCCTGCAAAATTTAACACTCAATTCTGCCCTATCTACAGCCATGTTTCTAATATCCCTATTGCATCTATTTGGCAAAAGAACCAGAGAGGAGATGAGGAGAATTCTTTTTACGCAGCAAGTTATCATCTGGCGTGCACTGCCTGAAGCAGCTTCAATAATGACTTTCAAAAGGCAATTGGATAGATACTTGAAAAGGAATAATTTACAGGGCTAAGGGGAGAGAGAGGAACCAAGAGGATAGCTCTTTCAAAGAGCCAGCATGGGCATGATGGGCCGAATGACGATCTCCTATGCTATATAATTCTGATTCTATTTCCTTGTAATTATTGCTACCAATTCCTGTTTTGTTGCTGATGCTCTACATTGGTATGCAGACAATTTAATGTGCTCTTATTTTTCATTTATGCCTGCTTTATTTTTGTCAGGCGTTTTATTATTACTTTCTATTAGCTTTCTGTGTTATCGCTTTGTACTCTGATGTTTGCTCTCAGCTCTTTTTCTTATCTTTAGGTTTCCATTACATCCTCCCGAAGCCTCCGAGCCCTGTTTACTGTGCTACTCATCCTTTGTGCTAGGACTTTGGTCCTGTCCTAGTTCAGGGGCAGCCTGTCCCAGGGGCACAGCTCGTTCCTGTTCCAGTGCTGGTGTCAGTGTCCCATGAACTAGAACCCCTCCTCCCGACATCACACTCTTTTTTTTCTATTTTGCTTGTATCATTAGATATGTAGAATGGACTTGGCTGGAAAGCACTTACGATGTTCATCGACTTTTTTAACAAAGTGTGATGAATTTCTGAGTAGGAATGAGTTTGATTGAACATATGAAAAGATGATCAAATACTCTGGACTGTAATGGTTTCTGTTCTGCTGAGACCATGGAAATGTTATCCCTACTATTCAGCTAGTCGAGACTAAAAATAAATTGTAATGTTTTAAATTGATTCCTTATAGTGAAGATGTACTGCACATCTCCCATTGCTGTAAAGTAATTTGTGATTCAAAATAAAGCAAGAATTCCAGTACAGTGTATAACTATCAAACTGGCGCCCCTGTAACATTCTGTGCTGGTTGATAGCAGCTGGAGGAGGCTCGCACTGAACCATACCTGTTCTGTTCTATACTGGTTGTAGTTACTGTATATTGCAATAAATACACAGTTTAAAAAGTCTCTAAGCAATTCATTGCTTTCATTTTCATATTTGAAAAGAGACTTTGTCCTGTGGCTTTGCTTTAAACATAGGACATTGGCTGAAGACAGGAACAGGCTTGGCTGTTGATACCACTGTTGATTAGTCTGCCACATGAAGCATTTCTCCTTGTCTCCTTGGGTGAGGAGGCATGGGTCTGCCACAACATGTGCAACTTTACCCCAATAGGAATCAGCAACTTCCAGAAAAGTGGGGGTGGGGGTTGAATTAATATATTTCAATAGCAGCCTGCCAGTGATCGTAGACGGGTGGTTACTTTTTAAGTATGCGCCTCTGATTTCACCGACTAGAAAGTTTTATGATGCATCTTGGAAGTTGTACTATTTCTAAGGGAGGTAAATAATCACAAGTAAATAAATCGGGGTGAATCCATGAAGGTCAGAATTATATGTATCGATTGAAAGGAGCAGGCTTGACCGTCCAAATGTCCCCTTCCAGTGCTTTAGTTTCTTGTATTTGTAATAACAATGGTAAATGTTCAGCATTTTTGCAAGCACACCATCTACCTAGGTTTGAACAAACCAGTCTTTCATTAGGGGTAAAAAACAGGAGGTGTATGTGATTAAAATTTAGACATTCTGTGAATTAGGTGCTTTTAAGTCTTGTGCAAATCCAACAACAATTTTTGTTGAAGTTATCAGTAAAAGTGAGGGGGGGGAAAACTTATTCATGTGCGGCGAATGAGGGTACGGGGCCCAGAAGAGGCGAGGGCCCAGGGGCAGCTCTGCGATATGTGTGCGCACTAGGTCCATGCAGCAGAGCAGGTCTCCAGTCGTCCTGGTTAACCCTTGCCACTGGATAAAGACTTCTGTCAAGCCAGTGTGGTGGCTGATGTGCAACGGTCACCACACATTAAAAAAATCCACGCACAGGCATCTTCCATCCCCTCATTTGGAGTTCAGGACTGAAACATCGGATTCTTCATTGAAACATCTGTGAACTCATGTGGAAGCAACTCATCCTCATTCGAGGGACCGCCGATGAGAATGACCGTTAAAGCACTGCAGCAAGCACGTCTACAGAATGACAGCCAGCTGCTGAAAGGGTTAGTTTTAAGTTTTGTAGTCCAGAAGTCTCAACATTACTAATGCTAATCTGTTTGTTGGACTAAATCTTGCAAGTACTATAATCCCGTGTAGTGGGTCAAAATTCTTATTAATATTTGTTGGTATTAATCCTCAAGTTCTTGTCATAACATTTCTGTTAATCCAGCATGGCAGAAGCAGATCGGGGATTTAGATAAAACCTGCAACTGAATAACCATATCTCATTTGAGAAATGTCTTTTTGCCCCCTCTGAAATTCTTACCTCAGATATGAATATTAATGTTCACAGTGAGAGCATTTATCTATAAGTATATGTTTGACAGATGCTAGATGAGCAAAAATCTAATGTGTACTTGGTAGCAGAGATTTAAGTGTAAGTTGTACCCTTTACAAATACCTAGTGCCTGTAAAAATGTCAGGATTATAAATGATGGAACAAATATGATTTGAAAATATATATGACCAAGTGTGGAAAAGTTTTCTATTTTCTTGGGTATTCAAGAAGGTACATTTTATGAAGCTATTTCATGTATTGGCGTACATTCACATTTTACAATATTTTACATCTACGTAGAGACATTTTTAGTACAACTAAACAATAACCTCAATCACATACATTTTTAGTCTGTAGTTATGGAATCCCTACATAGCCACATTAGGCTGCCTTATTTGTGTGTGTGTGTGTGGGGGGGGGGGCAGCGAGGCAGCTGCTTGTCCCTGAGGTTTTAGTAGTTGGTTAGGCTTGCGAATGTTTCGTTGGTGGCCCTCATGATCAGTGGTGGCCTGCTGTTCCCCCAGCTCCATACGTCTGAATGACTGGCGTCCCAGCATTTCATAAATGGTTTGAGAAGAAACTGTTCTTTTTAAAAAGCCCATGTAGATCTGTTTGATGCAGCAATATAGATCATGCTGCCAGGGGCAAAAGACTCAGAACATGCATTGGGGATGGAAATCTCGCGGTGTCTGTGAATGAGCCGACTTGGGTCAACCACAAGTGTATCCCGAAGAGATGGTCTTCAGTGAGAGTTCTTTGAGGCTGTGTTTTGCCAGCGTATTCTGATTTGCAGGCTCTTTTCGTCCCATTTTCTGGCCTTTTTTTTTTTACTT
The DNA here is from genome assembly GCF_044704955.1 of Pristiophorus japonicus. Taxonomy (NCBI): domain Eukaryota; kingdom Metazoa; phylum Chordata; class Chondrichthyes; family Pristiophoridae; genus Pristiophorus; species Pristiophorus japonicus. Next base: position 205,408,251 of record NC_091983.1, read on the forward strand.
GGGAGCATATCTCACCACCTTTGCTGTTCACATCTGTTTCTTTAGCGCATCTTTCTATTGTCTGACGAGATATTTTACATCATCGAACAATCTTTTTTTTGAAGAAAGCTAGTTTCCTCTTTGTGCTTGGAGTATCTACTCCATTTTTGCTGATTCTGTTGACTGTTTCTGAAGGACCCAGCCTGAAATATTGATCTGCCTGTTCTCTCCAGAGGTACTGTCAGTTATCAGCATTTTCACTTTATTACTTTTTATTTTAATGCTTTTATTAGGTCTGCTGATCCACTCCTTATTTGTTATCCCTGCTGATTGCCTTAAATAATGCCTAGTAACCCATCAAGGGCTTGAAGTGATATAAATAGCAATAATAAAGTATTCATGGCATCTTAACCCTGCAATATATTTCCTGAAGCGCATTTACATGGTTATTGTGCAGTCTTAAGAATTTTCTGTACATAAGAACATAAGAACATAAGAATTAGGAACAGGAGTAGGCCATCTAGCCCCTCGAGCCTGCTCCGCCATTCAATAAGATCATGGCTGATCTGGTCGTGGACTCGGCTCCACTAACCCGCCCTCTCCCAGTAACCCTTAATTCCCTTATTGCTTAAAAATCTATCTATCTTTGACTTGAAAACATTCAATGAGCCAGCCTCAACTGCTTCCTTGGGCAGAGAATTCCACAGATTCACAACCCTCTGGGAGAAGAAATTCCTTCTCAACTCGGTTTTAAATTGGCTCCTCCGTATTTTGAGGCTGTGCCCCCTAGTTCTAGTCTCCCCCACCAATGGAAACAACCTCTCTGCCTCTATCTTGTCTATCCCTTTCATGATTTTAAATGTTTCTATAAGATCACCCCCCATCCTTCTGAACTCCAAGGAGTAAAGACCCAGTCTACTCAATCTATCATCATAAGGTAACCCCCTCATTTCTCGAATCAGCCTAGTGAATCGTCTCTGTACCCCTTCCAAAGCTAGTATATCCTTCCTTAAGTAACGTGACCAAAACTGCACGCAGTACTCCAGGTGCGGCCTTACCAATACCTTATACAGTTGCAGCAACACCTCCCTGCTTTTGTACTTCATCCCTCTCGCAATGAAGGCCAACATTCCATTTGCCTTCCTGATTACCTGCTGCACCTGCAAACTAACCTTTTGGGATTCATGCACAAGGAAAAAAGGGCCTTGTAAATGTCTGGAGTGTCACCCAGGTCGGGTGGCACCGTTTAATGTTTTTTTGTTTTGCAGATGAACTCCAAAAAGAGTTTCATGCACAAGGATCCCCAGGTCCCTCTGCACCGCAGCATGTTGTAATTTCTCCCCATTCAAATAATATTCCCTTTTACTGTTTTTTTTCCCCCAAGGTGGATGACCTCACACTTTCCGACATTGTATTCCATCTGCCAAACCTTAGCCCATTCGCTTAACCTATCCAAATCTCCTTGCAGTCTCTGAGTCCTCTACACAACCCGCTTTCCCACTAATCTTTGTGTCATCTGCAAATTTTGTTGCACTACACTCTGTCCCCTCTTCTAGGTCATCTATGTATATTGTAAACTGTATGTTCTATTAAATTCTGTTTTTACTGGCATCATCATCATCATAGGCAGTCCTTCAAAATCGAGGAAGACTTGCTTCCACTCAAAGTGAGTTCTTACGGGAATTACAGTCTCACAGGTGGGACAGAGTCATTGAAGGAAAGGGTGGGTGAGGAGTCTGGTTTGCCGCACGCTCCTTCCGCTGACTCCGCTTGATTTCTGCATGCTCTTGGTGACGAGACTCGAGGTGCTCAGCGCCCTCCTGGATGCACTTCCTCCACTTAGGGCGGTCTCTGGCCAGGGACTCCCAGGTGCCGGTGGGCATGCCGACGTGGATGTCGCTTGCGTCTGCGCACATTCAGAGACTGAACTCCAAGTCATAGTCAACATCTTCACCGAGGCGTACGAAAGCATGGGTCTTACACTAAACATCCATAAGACAAAAGTCCTCCACCAACCTGACACAAAGCACTTACTGGCATGATGTGCTGGACAGGAAGTGCTTGCAGTTGAGTTGTATGCTTTTTTAAAAAAAAAACAAGCAAGTAATATCAGAATTTTTCCTAACTGAGAAATATCATAGCTTAACTTCTTGGTGAGCCGCTTGAGTTATATGTGGGTGGATAAATACTGAAGATGCTGAGGTGTGGTATGATGTGTTAACAGTTTTGGATTTAATGATTCAATAAGTTATCTATCAGTAATTAAATACTGACCAAAGGCAAAATTAAGCTTTGCTAATATTCCTATTTGAACCATAAAAGCATGAGATTGAAAAGTGTTGCAGTATCCTAGATGCTGTGGGAATAAAGCATAAACCTAATTGAAAAGCTCTGTGCAGAACATCATAAAGATTCAGTCATGCTGTGCCCTTTCATTAGCTCTCTGACCCTAATTACATTAGATCTCCGGTTAGATTACTGAGGAGCATGAAGCCAAAGTAATATGTAGCATTAATAAGAATAGCTAACGGCTCTTGGGAATTTTAATCACCGTTGTAGAGCACAAATCTCAGGATATGGTAAGGGGTCTGTACAAGGTATGGAAAGATTCTGGCTGAATTGTGGATGTTTTAGACATTAGAACAATGAATTGCGAGTATGTTGACAAATGTTAATGGTAAGAGAGTGGAATAGATTCTGCAGTCCATCTGTCCGGTTTTGGGGGCCCAAAATTGCCCAGGAGTTGCTTTTTTTTTTGGATCAACTTGATTTTGCTGGAGTTGTTTACAGACCACCAAACAGTAGTAGTGAAGTTGGGGACAACATCAAACAAGAAATTAGGGATGCGTGCAATAAAAGTACAGCAGTTATCATTGGTGACTTTAATCTACATATAGATTGGGCTAACCAAACTGGTAGCAATACGGTGGAGGAGGATTTCCTGGAGTGTATTAGGGATGGTTTTCTAGACCAATATGTCGAGGAACCAACTAGAGGGCTGGCCATCCTAGACTGGGTGATGTGAAATGAGAAAGGACTAATTAGCAAGCTTGTGCGAGGCCCCTTGGGGAAGAGTGACCATAATATGGTAGAATTCTTTATTAAGATGGAGAGTGACACAGTTAATTCAGAGACTAGAGTCCTGAACTTAAGGAAAGATAACTTCGATGGTGTGAAACGTGAATTGGCTAGAATAGATTGGCAAATGATACTTAAAGGGTTGACGGTGGATAGGCACATGGGTGAAGATCACATGGATGAACTTCAACAATTGTACATCCCTGTCTGGAGTAAAAATAAAACTGGGAAGGTGGCTCAACCGTGGCTAACAAGGGAAATTAAGGATAGTGTTAAATCCAAGGAAGAGGCATATAAATTGTCCAGAAAAAGCAGCAAACCTGAGGACTGGGAGAAATTTAGAATTCAGCAGAGGAGGGCAAAGGGTTTAATTCGGAGGGAGAAAATAGAGTATGAGAGGAAGCTTGCTGGGAACATAAAAACTGACTGCAAAAGCTTCGATAGATATGTGAAGAGAAAAAGAGTAGTGAAGACAAACGTAGGTCCCTTGCAGTCAGACTCAGGTGAATTTTATAATGGGGAACAAAGAAATGGCAGACCAATTGAACAAATATTTTGGTTCTGCCTTCACGAAGGAAGACACAGATAAACCTCCGGAAGTACTAGGAGACCGAGGGTCTAGTGAGGAGGAACTGAAGGAAATTCTTATTAGTCAGGAAATTGTGTTAGGGAAATTGATGGGATTGAAAGCCGATAAATCCCCAGGGCCTGATAGTCTGCATCCCAGAGTACTTAAGGAAGTGGCCCTAGAAATAGTAGATGCATTGGTGATCATTTTCCAACAGTCTATCGACTCTGGATCAGTTCCTATAGACTGAAAGATTGATAATGTAACTCCACTTTTTAAAAAAGGAGGGAGAGAGAAAACGGGGAAATATAGACTGGTTAGCCTGACAGCAGTAGTGCGGAAAATGTTGGAATCAATTATTAAAGATGAAATAGCAGCGCATTTGGAAAGCAGTGACAGGATCGGTCCAAGTCAGCATGGATTTATGAAAAGGAAATCCTGCTTGACAAATCTTCTGGAATTTTTTGAGGTTGTAACTAGTAGAGTGGACAAGGGAGAACCAGTGGATGGTGGTGTATTTGGACTTTCAAAAGGCTTTTGACAAGGTCCCACACAAGAGATTGGTGTGCAAAATTAAAGCACATGGTATTGGGGGTAATGTACTGACATGGATGGAGAACTGGTTGGCAGACAGGAAGCAGAGAGTCGGGATAAACGGATCTTTTTCAGAATGGCAGGCAGTGACTAGTGGAGTGCTGCAGGGCTCAGTGCTGGGACCCCAGCTATACATTAATGGTTTAGATGAAGGAATTGAGAGTAATATCTCCAAGTTTGCAGATGACTAAGTTGGGTGGGTGTGTGAGCTGTGAAAAGGCTGCTAAGAGACTTGGACAGGCTAGGCGAGTGGACAAATGCATGGCAGATACAGTATAATGTGGATAAATTAAGGTTATCCACTTTGGTGGCAAAAACATGAATTTAGAATATTATCTGAATGGCAGCAGATTAGGAAAAGGGGAGGTGCAACGGGACCTGGGTATCATGGTACATCAGTCGTTGAAGGTTGGCATGCAGGTGCAGCAAGTGGTGACGAAGGCAAATGGTATGTTGGCCTTCATAGCTAGGGGATTTGAGTATAGAAGCAGGGAGGTCTTGCTGCAGCTGTACAGGGCCTTGGCGAGGCCTCACCTGGAATATTGTGTTCAGTTTTGGTCTCCTAATCTGAGGAGGACTTTCTTGCTATGGAGTGAGTGTAGCGAAGGTTCACCAGACTGATTCCTGAGATGGCAGGACTGACATATGAGGAGAGACTGGATCGACTTGGCCTGTATTCACTGGAGTTTAGAAGAATGAGAGGGGATCTCATGGAAACATATAAAATTCTGACAGGACGGGACAGGTTAGATGCAGGAAGAATGTTCCCGATGTTGGGGAAGTCCAGAACCAGGAGTCACAGTCTAAGAATAAGGGGTAAGCCATTTAGGACCGAGGTGAGGAGAAACTTCTTCACTCGGAGAGTTGTTAACCTGTGGAATTCTCTACCGCAGAGAGTTGTTGATGCCAGTTCATTGGACATATTCAAGAGGGAGTTAGATACGGCCCTTACGGCTAAAGGGATCAAGAGGTGGATTTCAAAATAGACAATTCTACCTGAACCTTTGCATGGCAATGTCTTCAAGTTGTGTGTAGAATAGAATGCAGACAGCCAACAAAAGAACCAAGTACTTTAGAAGAAGGCAGGTTTCTCTCGTTACTGTGCAGCAGGCCACTCGATACATCGGGTCCCACGCTGCAGCACGCATCATCATCATCATCATCATCATCGGCAGGAGCTACTGCACATGCGCCAATGCGCATGCGAACAGCTGCTGAGACTCTTTCACGTGCAGGGCCCTAGCTTCCCTCCCCCCCCCAATGGAATCTCCACACCGCGCCAAGCCCCGGGAGAGTCAACAGAGCCAGAATCCGGGGACATCTTTTTGGCGCCATTTTGAGCCTAGGAAGTTGGCAACTCACGTGGGTGGGCCAAATTTGGGCCCTTAAAAACGAAATGCTCTCAATCACCCACTTTCTCAAAAATATTGATCAACTTGCTAGAATTTTTCCATGATATTTGCTGTCTGTTCCATATGTTTGTCACCCTCTGTAAACTCAAACTCTGCACTTTTCCTCTTCTAAGATCCTAAATCCTCTTGTTTCTGGAGTTTTGACAATCTCGAGCACTTACTGGGGTTTAATTTATCAAAGTTTCTTGAATAATATCTCTCGAGAGTAAACAATCCCAGTCTCTTCAACCTTTAATAGTTCAGACACCTTAATCTGGGTATCTGTTTGCTTTATGTCTAATATCTGAATCTCCTTGCTGTAATACAATAGCCAGAATCTTTCCATATCAATACCTTGTACAGACCCCTTATCACTTCCTGGGATTTGTGCTCTATAACTGTTTAAAATTCCAAGATCGGTTAGCTATCCTTATTAATGCTGCTTATTAGACTTAGTTTCATTTGAGCTATCTACTGATAACCCAAGTTTCCTCACGTGTTTGGTAGTCTATAGCCATTTTGTTTATATTCTGACGATTTATTTCCCCCTCCCAATTGCATATTAAAAGCAATTTGCCACATTATTCCTGGCCTGATATTCTAGATACCTATAATTATTTTAATCCCCCTCACATCTCATCCCTATTCATATGATTTGCATCATAGCCATACCCAGACCATGGGCTCAATTTTCTCCAGTGATTTGCGTTGTTTTTTTGGCGCGCGCCACTTTTTTTGGCCTAAGTTTTTTTTTAAAAATGCAAGTTTCCCCAAACAATTTGCACCAGTGTAACTCAGTTATGATTTTTTTTTTTAGTTTCATTTTTTTTTTAGTCCATGGAGATGTAACCAGCAATTTTGGCCAGCTGAGTTACACTTGTGGAAGAAGAACTGGAGTATGTGGCCTCTAGGAACAATCTTCTAGTGAGTTAAGAAAATCGGAGCAGGTAAGTAAATCAGCTCGTTCGGCCTGGGATAGGAGTGGGGACCGGCATTGGGAAGCCTTTCGGCCTGTGATAGGTATCGGGACCGGGAGGCCATTCGGCCTGTGATAGGTATCGGGACCGGGAGGGAGGAGACCACTCCAGGGATAGGTGAGGGGACCGGGACCGGCATGGTGTGGGGAGGACTTTAATAATTTAATGGAGGTAAGTTGCTGCAATGTTTAATGTGCTTGTGCTTGGTAAGTTGCTGTAATGTGCTTGTGCTTGGGTATTGTGAGCTTGGCTGTAAGTGTCACTTTCCATCCTCAACCCGCATTGTGTCCCTGGTTACTGTGGCAACCCGGTCTTTTTGGCAGTTCAAGGCTCCACCCCCAAAACTAAACGACAGGCTAGGCCACGCCAAAATGAAGAAATCAAACTGGGAAATTTGGAAGATTTTTTTTAGCATACTTGGACTCCAAAAAAACAGGCGTAACTCTTCAAGTAGTGCTGATAATCTATTTTTTAGCATTCCCTCTAAATTGGAGATAGATGATTTTTGTTTGTACACAGCAAATTTAACGTGACCACCCCTCGTCCAGAAAAATCCCTTATCCAGAACAGGGCAGGTCCCGAGGGTTCCGGATAAGGGAGATTCCACCTGTATAACCAAATTGGAGTGGTTGGTGCTGGTAATCTTCGGTGTTTCCCACACTGTCACAATCTCCACAGTCCATGAATTTGTGATCATTTTTCTTTTGCAACAGAGTGTCTAGTGTATGGAGCACTGGAAAACATGGGTTTCAGATAGTCTTTATAAACTTAAGTTTTGGCTGTTGTATAAACCCATTGATTTTAGATTACAGTTGTGAACTCTCCAAGTATCTATTGATATATATCAAGGTGGCCAATTCCGTTGTATCAAAAATACACCGATGAGTGTTGCTATGCCTAATAGACCATTTAATGTCTGCACAAATTCTATAAGCTATGGTTATCCAATGTGTTTTTCTGCCTCATGCAAACTGAAGGTTAACTATAATTTGAAATGAGCAGACTGATGGGCAGATGGCCTTTACCTTGCTGCATTATGAAGCCTCATAGTCTGCTATTCCATTTGAAGGAATACGCTATTTGTGTACATTTCATACTTATGAAATAGATACCATTTCCTGGCCAGCAGTGAGCTTAAGATATGATAAATAACTCCACGATTGAGGCTGATGGATCAACTTATGAGTGACTGAGTCAGAAGTAGGTTATGATTGCCTCTCCAGTAGAAGTATTTGCTGTGTCAGCTGACTAGCTATGACTCATTTGATTTAAAACCCCTTGCATGTATTTAATATGGTAGTTGAATCACTTTAATGACTTTTTGTAGCTCAAGAAAACTCACTTGAATCTGGTTTGGAACTTAATTTTGACATGATATCTTAGACCAATAATTTTCTTTTAATGTTTCCAATTATTTGCCTATGGGTGTATATTTTTCTGCCGTTCACCTTGATTGCACAGAGCTTGTGAGAGAGCATATTAGGTTTGCTGTCGTGGCTGTGCAGATGCTGGGTACAGCTTATGTTTGGAGCAATTTGATGGTCTTGGTCCTCGGGGGTTTGGCCAGGATGTGGGACAGGAGAGCGTGCCTATTGGGTGGGTACACTCTGACTACTGTTTCCCATGCCGTATTTAGTTGTGTCTCATTTGGATCTTGCTTGACCCTTGGTCTGGACTCCGCAAATGAAATGCTATAGGAGATCAATGAATAAACTTGAAATTTCCCAAATTACACTTGCCTTTGTGTACTTCTGAATTGCCAGTGACCATGGATTCATGAACTGTTAGTAGGATATCTTGCCTCTTGCATACTTTGAAGACAGACAGGATTGGAGAAAAAGATGAGAATGTTGGAAATTTAAAGAGAAAATGATAGAAAAACATGGGTCCATCAGCATCTGAAAAGACAGGGTAACCTTTCTGGTTGAGATCCTTCGTCAAAAATAAATATGAGTTGAATTCTAATCTCGTTGAATGTAAATATAGCCAGCTGTCTCTATTCAGAAAGACAAATACATCTCTCCCCAAGGCTTTGTATCACATTATATAAATAGTTTTCACCTGATCTGGCATCTTTCCATGATATACAATAGATGCCATCCTCCATAGTGATATTCATTTACTTCTGCTGTTCTGCACCTTGAAGTATTAAAATTCTAAAATAATATTGATCAAGATTGTTTTCAATCTCCATGTTAAATAAGACTGCCAAATTGATCCATCCTTATTTGGTGGGATTTATCCTCGAGGGAATTCTTATTTTTATTATGTAGCCCATGATTTAATGTAGTTCCGAATTTTGAGCCGATCCAAGAAGCCTGTGATCCCTCTTTGACGCAAAAGAAGTCTCTACCCAAGTAATATAGGAATGGCCAAGAGGAATCCTGTTGAAAATAAGAATTAGTGATGATCCAATAACTTGGCCTTTTTGTCTGAACTATTACCTTAATTTTGGTAAGCACAGCATGGTTTCTAACCCTGTTGGTTTATTCCGGAGTGCATGGCAGGCTAATGTGCTACTTGAAGTGTGGTACGAGGTACTCCACAGCTGCAGCTAATAGAGGCTTTGCCACCTATCTCAGATGCCGAATATTGTCTGATCCTACCTGACCTGTGAGCCCTTACTGCATGCAAATTGCCTGTTGCGTTTCCTACATTGCAGTATAGACTAGACTTCAAAAGTACTTCATTCGCTGTAAAGCGCTGTGTGAGATCATGAAAATATATAAATTATTTTCTTTTTCCATCTGTCTCTCCCTCTTTCAGGTGATGACCTTGGTGAGTATCTCAAGATATTGTACTTTTTGTCCATTCCAGAGAATCTACCATTTGTAATCTATTGACAATGTTATCACTGGAGTCCTTTTTAACTTGATTTCACCCAGAGGCCAAGCTAAACCTTATTTACTGTTCTTTCTGTAAACTCAGTGGAGGGGACCAGCACAGGGTGAATGGGTGACCAAATGTACTATGTTTTTAAAAAGTGATCAGCTGTGAGAGTATGCGATGAAGACGCTGCACCACATCTGTTGCTTGGTTATGGCTTGATCAGCGGAATCGGAAACCAGGAATCTGCTTTATATCTTGTGGGTTTGTCCAGAGATCTTGCAGTTGAAATCTAGTAATATTGAACTTTAGCAGTAAACAGCTATCCTCAAACTAGGGCAATAGCCACTGCGTGTGAATGTCCATAAGAGCCTGAAGTCAGCATAAACACTAATCTCTGTTGAGTCAGCATGTTGCGTGAGTAAATAAATGCAACAGCAGAAAAAACAGCTATTAATAGTCGTTGCTTTGTTTGTATTATGTTTTCTTTTCAATGGAGGCAGCAACTGAAAGAAATATTGAAGATTGATTGCTATGATTAGTCAGCAAGCCCATTCTGCTTGTGTCATGAGACTGCCAGGATGGTAGAAGGTGAACTAGATAGACCTTAGTCTTTTATCATCCAGCAGTTCCTATCTTTCTATGAAGATCTGACTTGTTACCAGAATTTTATGAGAAGAAATATAAGCACACAAGCAGATTTCAAACACCTCAAAGCACTTCACATGCATTAAGTCCGTTTAATGTACTGTGACTGTTGTGTAGGTGAGCACGGCAGTCATTTAGCACACGGTTGCAGAACAACTGTGCAATAAATGACCAGTTAATTGCACATGGTTCAGGACGAATGTTGGCCAATTCAAAATCAGCAACAGTTTGCATCTACATAGCACCTTTTAATGTCAGAAAATGTCCCACGGTGCTTGCACAGAGAAAACTCCCTGCTTTTCAAACAGTGCCATGGAACCTAGTAATCATCTGAAACACTGTGCCAGGCAAGTGGTGCCTTGGCTTGTTCCTGTCCCATCTAAAGGACCATACTTTTGACAAAGCTGTACTAATAGGTCAGGTTATGTGCTGAAGATCTAGAGTGGGTCTTGAATCCATAAACATCTGACTAAGAGGTGAGGGTGAGCTGTTATCAAGCTAGCAGAAAAAACTAAAATCATAGAACGGTTACAGCACAGATTACAGGCCTGTCGAGCCTGTGCCGGTTTTCTGCAAGAGCACCTCAGCTAGTCCCACTCCCCTGCCCTTTACCTGTAGCCCTGCAATTTTTTTAAGGTACTTATCCAACACACTTTTGAAAGCAGTGATTGAGTTTGCTTCCACCACCCTTTCAGGCAGTGCATTCCAGATCATCATAACTCGCTGTATTTAAAAAAAAAGTTTATTCTTGTCGCATTTGTTTTTTTTGCCAGTCACCTTAAATCTGTGTCCTCCTGGTTCTCGACCCTTCTGCCAATGGGAACAACTTCTCTCTACTCTGTCCAGACCCATCATGATTTTGAACTCCTTTATCAAATTTCCTCTCTATCTTCTTTGCTCCAAAGAGAACAACCCCAGCTTCTCCAGTCTATCCACGTAACTGAAGTCCCTCATCCCTGGAATCATTCTCGTAAATCTTTTCTGCTCCCTCTCTAAAGTCTTCACATCCTTCCTAAAGTGCGGTGCGCAGAATTGAACACACCACTCCAGTTGAGGCTCAACCAGTGTTTTGTAAAGGTGCTTCATTATTTCCACGCTTTTGTACTCTATGCCTCTATTCACGAAGCCTAGGATCCCGTAAAGCATTTTTAACTACTTTCTCAACGTGCCTTGCCATCCTCAACTCTTTGTGCACGCATACCCCGAGGTGTGTCTGTTGACAAATTTGCTGGAAGACTTTGAGGATGTAACGAACAGGCTGGATAAAGGGGAACCAGTGGATCTGGTGTATTTGGACTTCCAGAAGGCATTTGATAAGGTGCCACATAAAAGGTTACTGCACAAAATAAAAGTTCACTGGGTTGGGGGTAATATATTAGCATAGATAGAGGATTGGCTAACTAACAGAAAACAGAGTCGGGATCAATGGTTCATTCTCTGGTTGGCAACCAGTAACTAGCGGCACCCCAACTATTTACAATCTATATTAACAACTTGGAAGAAGAGACTGAGTGTAACGTAGCCAAGTTTGCTGACTATACAAAGATGGGAGGAAAAGCAATATGTGAGGAGGACACACACAATCTGCAAAAGGACATAGACAGGCTAGTGGGCAAAAATTTAGCCGATGGAGTATAATCTGCAAGGTCAAGCGCTTTGGCAGAAAAAATCGAAGAGCAAGTTATTATTTAAATGGAGAAAGATTGCAAAGTGCTGCAATACAGCGGGACCTGGGGGTACTTATGCATGAAACACAAAAGGATAGAATGCAGGTACAGCAAGTGATCAGGAAGGCCAATAGAATCTTGGCCTTTATTGCAAAGGGGATGGAGTATAAAAGCAGGGAAGTCTTCCTACAGCTATACAGGGTATTGGTGAGGCCACACCTGGAATACTGCATGCAGTTTTGGTTTCCATATTTACGAAAGGACATACTTTCGAGGCAGTTCAGAAAAGGTTCACTAGGTTGATTCTGGGGATGAGGGGGTTTGACTTATGAGGAAAGGTTGAGTACGTTGGGCCTCTACTCATTTGAATTCAGAAGAATGAGAGGTGATCTTATCGAAACGTATAAGATTATGAGGGGGCTTGACAAGGTGGATGCAGAGAGGATGTTCCCACTGATGGGGGAGACTAGAATTAGAGGGCATGATCTTAGAATAAGAGGACGCCCATTTAAAACTGAGATGAGGAGAAATTTATTCTCTGAGGGTTGTAAATCTGTGGAATTCGCTGCCTTAGAAGAGCTGTGGAAGCTGGGACATTGAATAAATTTAACACAGAAATAGACAGTTTCTTAAACGATAATGGGTTATGGGGAGCAGGCAGGGAAGTGGAGCTGAGTCCATGATCAGATCAGCCATGATCTTATTGAATGGCGGAGCAGGCTCGAGGGGCCGTATGGCCTACTCCTGTTCCTATTTCTTATGCATCCCCTTTAAGGACTGTACCCGTTTCAGTTTATATTTCCCCTCATTACCAAAATGCATCATTTCACAATTCATTAAATCTGCCACGTGTCTGCCCATCCTACCAGCCTGTCTATGTCCTCTTAAAGTCTATCACTATCCTCCTCACTGTTCACTATACTTCCAAGTATTGTCATCTCTGCAAGTCATTACTAGTTTTTCTTGATACATATTACTGACCCCTGGGGAACACCACTGTATACCTTCCTCCAGTCTGGAAAAACAAACGTGCACCACTACTCTCTGTTTCCTGTCACTTAGCCAATTTCGTATCCATACTGCCACTGCCCCTTTCATTCCATGAGCTTCAATTTTGCTGGCAAGCATATTATGTGGCACTTTGTCGAACGCCTTTTGGAAATCCATGTACACCACATCAACAGCATTGTCCTCAACACTCTGATACCTCCTTGGAACTGAGAAGTTTAAGAGCTGGTCTAATGGAGGTTTTCAAGATAAGAGGTTTTGATAGAGTTAATAGAGAAAAACTATTCCCTCTGACGAGTGGGTCAATAACCGGAGGTCATGGATTCAGAATCATTGGCAAAATATCTAGCTGGGAGATGAGGACATTTTTTTTTAACTCGGTGGTCGGGATCTGAAACGCTTTATCTGAAAAGGTGGTGGAAGCAGATTCCATAAATAATTTTAAAAGGGAGTTGGACAGGTCCTGGAGGATGAGGAACTTACAGGGTTATGGACAAAACGCGGCGATGTGGGACCAAGCACGACTGCTCTTTCAAGAGCCAGCACAGGCATGATGGACTGAATGATTGCTGTGTTGTGCATTTCTAAGATCCTATGAATCCAGATTGATAAGGGAATCTCCTTCATTTCTTTGCTATCGGAGTCTTGGCATATTCTACAAAATTGTCTGAAGGTCATAGGTAGATTCCGTGGGCTATTCATGTTACTGTAGCAAAAATTGTGTGGGTGCACATTTTCCACATGTACAGTTGTTTTAAAATCCTGCGTCATACCTTTGTTTCAAGCCATCAAGCCTTCCATAAAAAAACAGATCACCAGGTGAAATGGGGCAATCTGAGCCACTTGGAGTATCCATAGTCATAATAGCTGCCCAGGTTGCTGCAAGGTCATTAACACTAAGTGAAATGTGTTTGGGCAGCATAAACCCAGTTTCTGATCAGTGTGAGTGCAAACACAAAACTGCCCACAATTCTCTCCGGCCACAGTTATGGCTAATGTTGGAAGCGATAAAAGCATGTTGGGTTGAGGAACATAGAAACATAGAAAATAGGTGCAGGAGTAGGCCATTTGGCCCTTCGAGCCTACACCGCCATTCAATGAGTTCATGGCTGAACATGCAACTTCAGTACCCCATTCCTGCTTTCTCGCCTTATCCCTTGATCCCCCTAGTAGTAAGGACTACATCTAACTCCTTTTTGAATATATTTAGTGAATTGACATCTAACAACTTTCTGTGGTAGAGAATTCCACTGGTTCACCACTCTCTGGGTGAAGAAGTTTCTCCTCATCTTAATGGCTTACCCCTTATCCTTAGACTGTGACCCCTGGTTCTGGACTTCCCCAACATTGGGAACATTCTTCCTGCATCTAACCTGTCTAAACCCGTCAGAATTTTAAACGTTTCTATGAGATCCTCTCTCATTCTTCTGAACTCCAGTGAATACAAGCCCAGTTGATCCAGTCTTTCTTGATATGTCAGTCCCGCCATCCCGGGAATCAGTCTGGTGAACGTTCGCTGCAGTCCCTCAATAGCAAGAATGTTCTTCCTCAAGTTAGGAGACCAAAACTGTACACAATACTCCAGGTGTGGCCTCACCAAGGCCCTGTACAACTGTAGTAACACCTCCCTGCCCCTGTACTCAAATCCCCTCGCTATGAAGGCCAACATGCCATTTGCTTTCTTAACCGTCTGCTGTACCTGCATGCCAACCTTCAATGACTGATGTACCATGACACCCAGGTCTCGTTGCACCTCCCCTTTTCCTAATCGGTCGCCATTCAGATAATAGTCTGTCTCTCTGTTTTTACCACCAAAGTGGATAACCTCACATTTATCCAGATTATACTTCATCTGCCATGCATTTGCCCACTCACCTAACCTATCCAAGTCACTCTGCAGCCTCATAGTATTTGTGTGGGACCTTGTCGAAAGCCTTCTGAAAGTCCAAATATACCTGCATATTCACCTGTTTCCTGGGATTGTTTAGCATCAACACTAGTTGTAAAAGTAGAAAAATGTTTGTTCCACAACATTACCGTGAGCACTTAAAAATAGTAAGGTTCTGAATTTCCTGGTTTTCACTGACAAAAATGAAATATTTCGCACATTCAGGAACAAAAAAACCCGATGGACTGCAATGAAATAGTTACGGTAATGTACTAACTTATTCTGGTAACAGAAGTTTAAGGAATTGAATGTTTTTTAATGTCACTTTGGCTCCATTAGTATCACCTTTTTGCTTCTGAGTTAGGTTGTTATTTTCAAATTTGATATTTATAAAATCAAAAACAATTCACAGCCTGAAGAAATGGGACTCTGTACTTATAATTGTTCACTTTCTGGGAGAAATTTAGAACTCAGCAGAGGAGGACAAAGGGTTTGATTAGGGCAGGGAAAATAGAGTACGAGAAGAAGCTTGCAGGGAACATTAAGACGGACTGCAAAAGTTTTTATAGATATGTAAAGAGAAAAAGGTTAGTAAAGACAAACGTAGGTCCCCTGCAGTTAGAATCAGGGGAAGTCATAATTGGGAACAAAGAAATGGCAGACCAATTGAACAAGTACTTTGGTTCGGTATTCACGAAGGAGGACACGAACAACCTTCCGGATATAAAAAGGGTCAGAGGGTCTAGTAAGAAGGAGGAACTGAGGGAAATTCTTATTAGTCGGGAAATTGTGTTGGGGAAATTGATGGGATTGAAGGCCGATAAATCCCCAGGACCTGATGGACTGCATCCCAGAGTACTTAAGGAGGTGGCCTTGGAAATAGACGATGCATTGACAGTCATTTTCCAACATTCCATAGACTCTGGATCAGTTCCTATCGAGTGGCGGGTAGCCAATGTAACCCCACTTTTTAAAAAAGGAGGGAGAGAGAAAACAGGGAATTATAGACCGGTCAGCCTGACATCAGTAATGGGTAAAATGATGGAATCAATTATTAAGGATGTCATAGCAGCGCATTTGGAAAGAGATGACATGATAGGTCCAAGTCAGCATGGATTTGTGAAAGGGAAATCATGCTTGACAAATCTTCTGGAATATTTTGAGGATGTTTCCAGTTGATGTGGTATATTTGGACTTTCAGAAGGCTTTCGACAAGGTCCCATACAAGAGATTAATGTGCAAAGTTAAAGCACATGGCATTGGGGATAGTGTGCTGACATGGATTGAGAACTGGTTGTCGGACAGGAAGCAAAGAGTAGGAGTAAAAGGGTACTTTTCAGAATGGCAGGCAGTGACTAGTGGGGTACCGCAAGGTTCTGTGCTGGGGCCCCAGCTGTTTACACTGTACATTAATGATTTAGATGAGGGGATTAAATGTAGTATCTCCAAATTTGCGGATGACACTAAATTAGGTGGCAGTGTGAGCTGCGAGGAGGATGCTATGAGGCTGCAGAGTGACTTGGATAGGTTAGGTGAGTGGGCAAATGCATGGCAGATGAAGTATATTGTGGATAAATGTGAGGTTATCCACTTTGGTGGTAAAAACAGAGAGACAGACTATTATCTGAATGGTGACCGATTAGGAAAAGGGGAGGTGCAACGAGACCTGGATGTCATGGTACATCAGTCATTGAAGGTTGGCATGCAGGTACAGCAGACGGTTAAGAAAGCAAATGCATGTTGGCCTTCATAGCGAGGGGATTTGAGTACAGGGCCAGGGAGGTGTTGCTACAGTTGTACAGGGCCTTGGTGAGGCCACACCTGGAGTATTGTGTACAGTTTTGGTCTCCTAACTTAAGGAAGGACATTCTTGCTATTGAGGGAGTGCAACGAAGGTTCACCAGACTGATTCCCGGGATGGCGGGACTGACATATCAAGATAGACTGGATCAACTGGGCTTGTATTCACTGGAGTTCAGAAGAATGAGAGAGGATCTCATAGAAGCGTTTAAAATTCTGACGGGTTTAGACAGGTTAGATGCAGGAAGAATGTTCCCAATGTTGGGGAAGACCAGAACCAGGGGTCACAGTCTAAGGATAAGGGGTAAGCCATTTAGGACCGAGATGAGGAGAAACTTCTTCACCCAGAGAGTGGTGAACCAGTGGAATTCTCTACCACAGAAAGTTGTTGAGGCCAATTCACTAAATATATTCAAAAAGGAGTTAGATGTGGTCCTTACTACTTGGGGGATCAAGGGGTATGGCGAGAAAGCAGGAATTGGGTACTCATGTTGCATGTTCAGCCATGAACTCATTGAATGGTGGTGCAGGCTCGAAGGGCCGAATGGCCTACTCCTGCACCTAGTTTCTATGTTTCTATGTTTCTAAGATTGATTGGCAGATTGACAACGATCACATTGTTAAAAGGATACTTCTGCTGTTAATTACTAGACGTAACACTCTGTGCGGAGTTTAATGGACAATTAATGTGCAATTCCAGCAATGTCCTGAAACTCTCGGAGGTTAATCACGAGGTGGAGTTTCCGCGAGGCTCCATTAGCAAAAGTTGCTGGCCGTATTGCACATTAATGGTGTGTGTTCAGGCGCTGTTACTTTTTTGGGTGAAATCTCGTCCATTCTTCATTTGCTGTTTGGGATGGTGCTTTGATTGTTTGCATAACAACTGTAAATGACTTCAAAAATAATTAATTGTTTATAAAGTATTTTGGGACATTGAGGAAGAGATGAAGCATGTTGCCCAAAACTCACAGTAGGTTTGTAGACCGTTTACGTAGTAGGTATTAGTCACTACAGTTGCAACAATTTGCTGGGACTTCGATGATTGAAAGAAAGTCATCGACAAATGTTATGTTTAAACCAAATAAACTTTTATTTCCCAAAGTAGAATTCAAGTACAATGTATAAAATAGCACACAAGCCTCACGACTTGTGCTCGTATTACCTGTTAAGAGGTGATCAATCTCTGCCACTGATGTCCTACTTTTAAGCTCCCAGCTTAAGGTCCAGTTTCTCTCGAGGGTGGGTCCTAGGTTCTCGCTGCCTAGGTGGGGTTTCCCCTCCTGGTTTATACTATTCTATAATCTGGCCCATCTCCTTTGATTACACATTTGTCTGTGCCCTGGTGATTGGGTTATTCTAGTTGCAATCTGTCCCATTTCCTTCACTGCATTTTGTTTGTACCCTGCTGATTAGTATATTCTGTCCCATTGATTACATTTTGTCTGTATCCTTATGATTAGTATATTCTAGTTACTGGCGTTGCTAAGGAAGCATGACTAATCAAATTTCAAATTGGTAATTAATTTTATGTTCAAGGCACCTTAACCTTTACTGTCGGTCTTTCCATTTTATGTTGCATATTTCTACAAGGCACTATATAAATGCACGTTCTTTTGGTCTTTTATTCCGTGTATTAACAGTAAAAAAAAAAAAAAAAAATCCCTCAATATTCTGCTCACTCAACTAAGAGTTGTACTACTTCGTCTTGGATAACCCTTGCCACTGGATCAAGACCTAGCTCTGTCAAGCCCGTGTGGTGTGCAACGGCCACCACACGTTAAAAAAATCCACTTACAGGCATGTTCCACCCTTCAATGTATAGTTCAGGACTGGAATATCAGGTTCTTCATTGAAACACCTGTGAACTCCTCCTTTTTTGGCGTGGAAGCAAGTCATCCTCGATACGAGGGACTGCCTACGATGATGATGTACCTCTTGCCAAATAGTCGCAGGTGGCATATGCAGTCGCAAAAGAATTTGCAGTCTCTGCCTGTCATCTGGAAAGGGGATGTCTAATGGGACAAGAATAAACCCAAAAAGGATTGGGATGTGATGCTGCAAAAGATCTTTTATGACAAGTGAGGTGATGGAGGGTAGTGGAAATAGCTTGGTGTTTTGTCAAAAAACTATAAGCTACTGTGCTTTGCACTTGAATGAGTAGCCTTCAGACATGCAGTACATAGTAACTAAATTTGACTTTTACTATACAGGCGTCTGTAAATGTATTTTGTCATGCGTAAGGAGACGCAAGAATTTTTTAAAAGTTGTATGAATATGTTGTGTACATAAATTATTTTGTCTTTACATTTAAAGGGAATTCCTCCATATTTGGTCATTTTTACTTGAAATCTTCATTACAACCAATACATATGTTAAGGAAAAAGAAGTGATAAATACTGACTAAAAATGTTTTTCAGGGGAGTAAGCAGCCAGGGTAAGTCTGCTCACATTGTGGGTTATTCTTACTTTCTCTTCCCTTCACCTACTTCCTTTTCCTGAATAAATAATGAACTCAAAACCATAGAATAGTACAGCACAGATGGAGGCCATTCGGCCCATCGAGTCTGGCCTGGCTCTTTCAAAGAGCTATCCAGTTAGTCCCACTCTTCCCCCACCCATTTTGCCATATCCCTACAATTTTTTCTGTAAATATTTGTTTAATTCCCTTTTGAAGGCTACTATTGAAGCTGTATCCATCACCCTATCAAGCAGTGCATTCCAAATCCTAACCACTTATTGCATTAAAACATTTTCATGTCATCTTTGGCTCTTTTGCTAATCACAAATCTCTGCCCTCTCCTTATCTACCTTTCTGTCATTAGAAAAAGTTTTTCCTTATTTACTCTGTCTAACTGTTTATGATTTTGAACACGTCTATTAAATCTCCTCCTGGCCTTCTCTGCTCTAAGGAGAACAACCCCAGCTTCTCCAGTCTAACCACAAAATTGTAATCCCTCATCCCTGGAACCATTCTAGTAAATTTCTTCTGGACCTTTATGTCCTTCCTAAAGTGTGGTGCCCAGAATTGGACACACCACTTCAGCTGGGGCTGAACTAGTATTTTATATAGGTTTAGCATCACTTCCTTGTTTTTGTACTCTATGCCACCTTGGTGCACAAAACTCCCAGGTTTCTCTGTTCTTGCACTCCCTTTAAAACTTGTACCATTTATACAAAAATGTATCGCCCCTCACTTTTCTGCCATTTGTCCGACCATTTCACCAGCCTATATCTGTCCTCCTTGAAATCTATTACTACCTTCCTCATTGTTTACTCCACTTCCAAGTAAAAAACTAATTGACTGCAGGTTGAATGTTGTCAGTTTTCTGATGGTGTCTGGCTGAAGGCTTTATTATAAGACTAAAGATTTAAAAGTTCTCCTATGAAGCTTGGTAAATTTAAATTGAAGATCTGTGAAGCCTTGCTGGATATGTTCTGCTTCTGAATTGCCAAGTAGACACAGGCATCATTGGGCTATTCACAAAACTCAGCCAAATGATGTATCAGGTGTCCACATCAGTGTTGAAAAATTAATAATAAAACAGCCACTTAAAAATAAATATTGCTTCCTCTTTCAAACAATGTTAATCTTCTAGAATTGTGATTTGCCTCAGCATTAGCATTGTTCTGGGATGAGTACATTATTAATAATAACTTTTATTTATATAGCGCCTTTAACGTAGTAAAACACCCCAAGGCGCTTCACAGCAGTGTTACAAGACAAAACAGATACATTTGACACCGAGCCACAAAAGAAGAAATTAAGGCAGATGACCAAAAGCTCGGTTAAAGAGGTAGGTTTTAAGGAGAGTAGAGAGGCGGAGCGGTTTAGGAAGGGAGTTCCAGAGCTTAGGGTCCAAACAGCTGAAGGCATGCCCACCGATGGTTGAGCAGATATAATGAGGGATGTTCAAGAGGACAGAATTTAAGGAGCGCAGATATCTTGTGGGGTTGTGAGGCTGAAAAAGAGTAGAGATAGGTCCTTTTTTTGTCTTTCCACATCACTTATGACTGACTATTTTATAATACATTGTATTTTTATAAAATATCTGTTCATATTTTGTGGACTAGAAGTTGCAGTCAGTAGTGTTCAAATCTATAGTGAACCAAAAAAAAGACACTTGCTGCTCACCCTTCTTTGGCTAGTGTTTTAAGTTTTTGTTTTATTTCCCGCCAGTTCTTAACCACCATTTTGCGTTCCTTCCATAATCTGTGCGCCAGCTATAGCCGGGCTACAAGGGTTAATAATGTGATTGGCCACGACTGCTTGGAACTGGCTGCCAGATGTGCTATAGAGCCTGACCTTGCCCCAATCGCATTCTTCCCGTTGCATTCTTGAATTGGCGGAGGCAGGAGGACTGTTGAAGTCTTTCTTTTCTCCAGCCTTTTGGTGAATCCATTCTGTTTCTTGGAGCCGTGCTTTCACCAACCAGAAAAAGGAATTTCAAATGCTTGGACTTGCATTCCAACTTGGCTCTGCAGCATAAACAAGATATTTGTTGGTTGAGCAACAGAATTTCTTCCTTTTTATATGTAAACTAATTTGCAAACTAGAGAATATAATTCGGGAAGAAAAAATGTGACGCATGAAATGGGGGTTTTCCCCTTTTTATGCTCTTAGTAACTGAAGCTAAGTACCTATTAAGTCAATCTTGTTTGTCTATTAAATATTATGCAACTGAACTGAGGGGACATGTTTCCCTCTAGCAGACATATTTGGGGGGAGGTGAGGACTGACGGTTCTCTTTAAAATAAACCCTTTTGGCAGCTCTTCAAAATCAATGAATCCACTGCATACTGAAGCCTGTTGAAATAGGTTTGTCATGAGCAGTGGCACGAAAAGGCTGAGAGTCCAGGCACCTTTTATTGATTACAACCTTGACTAGTTCTAAATTTGATGAATTCTGAAATGGAAAGTGTCATTTTTGCCTCTCCGTATGAGATTTAGTAACATTGATAATTTGATTAAAGGGCATAAGAGTCTGTATTTTCTCCACATTGTCATCCCCTTCTCAGTTTCTGCTTTTCAACCTAGTGTTTTAATTTGAGATTTCACTTTTAATATAAAAAGACGGAGTTTGATTCATATCCAGGAGGTACAGTATCTTGATGCTGACTATGGAGAAACATTGATGTTGTGGCAATGTGGCGCAGCTAATGCAGTTTATCAAACCTGAACATTAATATCAATTGCTAATGTTCTGGCAATATGATGTGTGCATGTGTTTTAATATAAATTCTCCAGTTTCTAACTCCAATAATCAATTTGGGGATGCAAGGAACCATCCACACTGGGTATATGCAAATATATATTTGTAGAACAAATTTACTACCTGATCCTGGGACAAGTTTGGCCAGTCCGGATTTTCTTGTGGCACAAAAGCATACAGATTTCAGGCACTTTCAGCAACTATTGATGAGACATAACTTCATCTCTTCTCTCTGCCCCTATTAATTTCTCCTCCTTTCCTTAAGATGCTGAAGTAACGCTTTATTAGGGTTCCACGAGCATCAGCAGCTGTCTATTTACTCTCTCCTCCTCCTCAGCTCTCTGGAGGACAATTGTAATATCTGTACCATAACTGACACCTCAGATCAGCTAATTCATCACTTTGGATGAACCTGGGATCTTGTTTGGGTGGCTCACTCTTATGTTTGATAACTACAGAAAACTTTCTGTTCTGTAGAATAACACCTTTTATTTCTGATATCGCCGAGCTTGTTGGAAGATGTTTGGTGTAGGATCTGTTGATGATGAGGTTTGCTTCCTTATTGGACAGAAATAAGTCTATAGAAAATGTTATCACCTCTGCTTGATATTTCGACTACTAGAATGCATACATTTAAATTGTCCATCATCATAGGCTGTCCCTTGTATCGAGGATGACTTGCTTCCACGCCAAAAAAGGATGAGTTCACAGGTGTTTCAATGAAGGACCTAATATTCCAGGTCCCGAACTACATGTTGAAGGGTGGAAGATGCCTGTGCATGGATTTTTTTAACGTGTGGTGGCCGTTGCACACCAGCCGCCACACAGGCTTGACAGAGCTAGGTCTTGGTCCAGTGGCGTCGAGTGGTAAGTGTTAACCAAGACAACTGGAGACCAGCTCTGCTGCACGGACCTAGTGCGCACACATATCGCAGTGTGGGCTGCCCCTGGGCCTTCGCCTCTTCTGGGCCCCGAACTCACGCCTCCCGCTCTACAATCTGTTGCCGCTCCTTTGCCCCGACCTGCCTCTGGTGCTCCTCACAGGTCGGGGCTGCACCGAAGGAAGGATATGACTGCCTTGGAGGGAGTGCAACGAAAATTCCTGGGATGAGAGGGCTCTCCTATGAGGAGAGAGGGGGAGGAAGTGTCAGCCCTGGCTCAATGGTAGTACTCTCACCTCGGAGTCAGAAGGTTGTGGGTTCTCATCTCAATTGTGATGCATTCAGGGATCTCTTCTGATCCTACCTTGTCTTTGCTTCTCTATCTTTCCTCCCACCATGATCGTGTCCAACTTCTCTGTGTAGCTTTAGAAAGTAACAATCACAGCTGTGCTGGAAATGTTGACTGTAATTTATACTGAATAGCTTAAAAGTTATGAGACTAAGCTTGACATTGAGGCTAGTTCATAAACACCCCAGAAAACATTAGCAAATTGAAATGGGACAGATTGCATCGAAAGGGGCTGTTTACCCTGGATTCATTCCATCATAAATGCTACTTTTGCGATAATGGGACACGACAGGGTAGTTTTCCTGTAGAATGTTTCCAAAAGGGCCATGGTGAGTGCATTCCATTAAAATTTTACCTGCATGTAATACTGTAGATAACACTATCTCAGTTCTGAGATGCAGCACATAACATCTGTCATGGCTGATGCATTGAGAATCTGTATTTAAAAACACACTTTTATTTTATCGGTGAACGGAAGACTTAAGGTCCTAGAGTGGAGTTTGAACACAGAACACAATCTTCTAATTCCGAGAAAAGAGAGAATTGGCATTTTTATGGCACCTTTCACAGCCTCAGGACATTTTAAAGTAATTTACAATTAATTAACATTTGAAGTGTGGTCACTTTTGTAATATAGGAAACGTAGCAGCCAGTTTGCACACAGCAAGCTCCCATAAACCGCTGTGTGATAACGGCCAGATAATCTGTTTGTGATGTTGATATTGGCCAGGACACCGTGGAGAAGTCCTCTGCTCTTCGAATAATGCCCTGGGATTTTTTTTTTTGTACGTCCATTTGAAATGGCAAACATTTCTTCCAAACGACGGCACCTCCAACAGTGCAACATTCCTTCGGTATTGCACAGAACTGCCAGCCCAGATTATGTGCTCAAGTCTGAATACCTGAATCCCACAGCCTTCTGACTCCGAGGCAAGAGTGCTACCACTGAGCTAAACTAACACTTTTATTAAAAACAGTAGCACAGGTAGAACGTCCGAAATCAGGAGTTCTAAAAATCGTAATTGTCCGAAAATGGGACATTGTGCAGATTGCAAGAGTCATTGTCCGGAATCTGGAAATATTTCCCCAAAAATGGACTTAAGCTGTACATATCTTTTTTTTTCCCCCAAGTATGAATCCAAAAAAACCCTGGCTCGGCCTGGCCTTGCGGTTGCCGTCTGACGGTAATGCTCCGAAATCCGGAATTTCACGAAAGTCGGCCCAAGGGTTTCCAGATATAGGGAAGTCTAAATTTCTTTTCCAAAACCCAGAAATACCCAAGACATGGCCCAGGGATTGCCGGATTCGGGAAGTCGAATTTCTTTTCCAAAACCCGGAATGGCCTCGGTCTCGGTTTCCAGTTTCGGGACATTATACCTGTAGTCATACTTTCAATTGTCAGCATGGCATTTCCATAGTTAACTTCATATCTGCAAAACAAAACCACTTGATGCCACCTGGTGCCGTTACATGAACTATCAACCTCAAACAATATAAAACTATAAACGTCCTCTCTACTGACTTCTGGGGGACGGGTGGCTTGGATTTGTCATTACACCCAATGAAGATATAATAGGATTTCTGTACGGAAAAGGTTTTTTTTTCAAATTTTGCTGGGAGTGTGATGCTGCATAGAGAGTCCTGAAGTTCATAGGTTGTACCTGGCCAACATGGTTCACGCAATGCTAACTCACTCATCCTATTAATTTAAACTTTGCTGCTTTTCTGGTAAAGCGCGCAGTGCAACATGATGAGAGACCCATAGATACCCTATTGTCGATCAGTAGATAATGAACTACTACAGAAAAGTACCTGCACACTGAGCAACTTCTCTTTAGAAAATCACTTATGTGCTCTCAAAATAGATCTTTCTTGGATGATTTCTGAACTACCCCTTCCATTTTCTTCCTTCTCCGCATGATCTGCACCATTCCCTACAAGGGACGGAGAGCCTTGGAGTGACTTTTTTTTCCCCAAAGTACTTCCCGGCCTCTGCCCCTTTTTAAAGAAAAAAAAACGATTAATAAAATATATTAAATTTCCTGTCCGCATGTAGAGCCTTGAATAAGGTCTCCTTCACTTCTAGGTCGTTCCAGTGATGTCACTTAGAGTACTCTCTGTACGTCTCAGCATGGCTTCATTTCAAACAGTTGGGGACGATTTGAAACCAGCTTTGGCACTCTTCAGAAGCCACCTTGCCCAGAACCCTATGCAACAGGTGCTTGATTTCAAGTTAAGCTTTCAGGATTTTGTAACTGAGATGCTCTGGGAAGCTGGCTATTTATTGATGTCAGTGGCGTGGTCTAGGAAGCAGGTAGATCACACTCGACATGCCTGCAGGAAAAATTGGGTGTTTTCAAATAAAGATAAGGAGGTTGATCATTTTTCTTCTATAAAAACGGGGGAAAGCTCTCTCAATTTCTTCTTGACATTTATTCTCCAAGAAGGGAAATTATTCCAAGGCCTTTGCTAATTCTACACTTAATAGTAGACAAGTATCTCCAATGGTATTCTTCCTTTTCTTGCTCCATGTGGCCTGTGCTTTGCTTCATCCATGATGCATAGATATCAGCAAATTGTGATGTGGGGTTTTTAAATGGCAATATTGATAGAATAGACACTTCAACAAATGTAACTGACCTAGAAAACTCTTTGCTCCTTACAAAAGGTGGATGTGGACTTAGAGTCCAAGAAAATGAAAGGCATAATTGAGAGGAAAACAGAATTGTGCAAAACAACTCAAATAGAGGCTGCAATATGTTCACTCAGGAGAAGGAGGCTTCACAGCAAATCATACGTACTGCATAGTTCTTTTAAGTTGTCTTTCACTTTGATATGGCACCAGTAGTGCCATATATTATTTACATAATTACATTGTGTGTGTGTATAATTACACTCTGCCAATAATTACTTTGATGTTTGGTAAAGGGTAAAAGCAGTTATTACATACGGCCATCCCCAGTGCAAAGTATTGTGAAGTGGCATTGAGAGGAGTGGTGCCCATTGTTCTAAAACACATGCAGGACAGGTGTGCGGGGAGGGAGGGTCGAAGTGTCTTTTGTTTGTGCGTTTTTGGGTTTTATAAAATGGGTACAAAATGAGCACAAAAGTCGAGGTAATGTTAAACTGTATTAGGCTGCAGTTAGAATATTGCATCCAGTTTTGGACACCCTGCTTTAGGAAGGTTGTTGAAGCCATGGAGAGTGTGTAGGTGAGATTCACCAAAATGATAGCGAAGATTGTTATGTTTTAGTTATGAGAGATATGGGGAACTAGAGCTCGTTTCACTAGAACAGTGAAGTTTAAGAGGAGATATGATGGAGGTGTTCCAGTTTGAAGGGTTTTGATTAGGTAAATAGGGAACAACTATTTCCAGTGAGTCAGAAACTAGAAGGCATACATTTATCAACAAAAGAACAAAATGGAGGATTATTTTTACACACACAGGATTGTTAAGTTATGGAATGCTGCATCAGAAACAGTAGTGGAAGCAGAATCCATAAGAGCTTTTAAAACTGAAGTGAATAAGTATTTGAAAATAATTAAACAGGTTATGGGAAAAGGGCAGGGGAATGAGACTGTCGATAGATCTTTGAAAGCTGCCGATTAGCTCAATAGTCTTCTCCGTGCTGTAAAATTCTGATCACAATTTATTTTCTTCCTCTTTCAGTGCGAGGATGTCGCCCTGGAAAAATTGTACAGATGACCGAGGCTGAAGTACGAGGTCTGTGTATAAAGTCAAGAGAGATATTTCTCAGCCAACCTATCCTTTTGGAATTGGAGGCACCATTAAAGATCTGTGGTAAGAAGACTTTTGCTGCTACTTTGAACCTTGGATCACTACACTGCTCACTGCATTACTATCAACAAATAGATTCACTCTAGATAGAGCGGAAGGCCTAGCTTTGAAACTAACTCTATCAAATTCATTTGGCGAGTTTCCCAGTAGATAAAGATCTATACATAAAAACTGTCCACAGTTCAGTTTAAAAAAAAATAAGGCTACATGAATAGGTCTGTATGCAAAATGGAAATAATCCGTTGGAAGAGCAGGCAGTAATCCTCTGAGCTGATTTAGGCACATTATTATGCCCGAGTGAAAGTGAGCTTTGTGCTATATTTGGCTTGGGGGCTGTACTAAACTTGGCAATACTTGATGGGTGTGAAAGGTGGAATTTCTTTATTTCTCTCCCCCCCCCCCAAGCATTTACACCCATTACTTTGGAGGGCAAAATGTTTCTTGTAAGAGTAAATGGCATCACGTCCAGAAATCAGGATAGGTAAAGGTATTTGTGTCAAAAGGGGGAGTGGAAGTGCAGTAATTGCCCAATGTTCTTGGAAAGAGGTTGCATAAAAAGGGAAATCCTATTCCCAGGGCCTCCCTTTCTCTTTCCCCCCCCCCCCCACCCCCCCAAGAAAGGATAAATTGAGGGAAAGTGAACCAAGGCAACTCTCGTGCATCTTCTGGTTAAGAGCAGATAGAGGCCTGGGAACAGATGTCGACCTACCTTGCAGTTGAGGAATGTCAAGTGTCACTAGGTACTTTAACAGATGTCACATTCCCAGATAGCCTTTATTCCGTTTAATTTTTGTTTCAGCCAGTATGGTAACATCTGTTGCAGTGCAAAACTGATATAGTATGTTTTTCTTTTTACAGGAATTTAGCACAAGCACTATTGGTAATATAATTGTTATGTATTTCTATTTACAGTTCTGGTAAAATGACATTGGAACAAGAATGTATAGGATTCCAAAAGACCATTGGAGTCATGTGGCTCGTACTATAATAATACTATGCTCTCTCATATTCTTCAATTACTTATTTTGCCAAAACAAACTGTCCTTTGAGTTGCCTTTTTGGAAATGTATACATAAGTAGTTGTGTTCGGTCTTGCTTTCAAAGACCTAATGGACTGGCTATCTGTTGATAAATATAATTGGCACAACAATACTGTTCATAATGCCAAATATCAGGTCAGGGAAACGAGAGTGTAAATTTTTTGGGAGTTACCCCCTACACTTTACTGATAGTTTTTTGAGCTGCAATTCAGCTTTGTACATTCTGGAGAGAATTTTAGTTTAAAACTAGCTTTCAATTTCAAAAGTTTCAGGTAGTTGTTTTTTTTTTTGAATGACCGTGTGATTCGATCATCTGGGAGGAGCCAAATGCTTACCATGAGGGAGCCAGATTGTGGCCTCTAGAAATTAATTTGTTCAGGAAGTTAATGGATTCAATTTCAGGAGCTCAAATGGTAAAGCATTTGATAAAAGACAACATGACAGTGTGATAGGGAGCACTGTTCATCATTATTTAAGAATTTAGTTTTAATTAGTCTATTTGAGTGATATTTCTACTCGTGGGGGAAACTAAAACTAGGGGGCATAGCCTCAGAATAAGGGGCTGCCCATTTAAAACTGAGCTAAGAAGGAATTTCTTCTCCTGAGAGTTGTAAATCTATGGAATTCTCTGCCCCAGAGAGCTGTGGAGGCTGGGTCATTGAATTTATTTAAGGTGGAGATAGACAGATTTTTGAGCGATAAGGGAAGAAAGGTTTATGGGGAGCGGGCAGGGAAGTGGAACTGAGTCCATGATCAGATCACCCATGATCATCTTAAATGGCGGAGCAGGCTCGAAGGGCCGCATGGCCTACTCCTCCTATTTCTTATGTTCTAACAAGAAAAATTCTCTGATACGTTAAGAAATTTTCATACTGTTTCTGCTATTCCTGAAAATCTGGCCTTTATCAGTGATCTATACACCCCTTTTGGGGGGGGGGGGAGTTATTAAATAGATATCATGGCCCTGAATTCGCAGTCTGAGTATGCTGCCAGCATCCAAAGAAAATCCGTACTTGGCTCGTGCAAACCTCCCCTTCTAAAACTTGCTTTCAAATGCTGCAGAGTTGTGCACAGCAGCGCACAGTTGTGCATAAGCGAACCTGGGATCACATGGGGCGGTGCTCCTTTCATTTCCTGACTTTTAGCCAATCAGAAAATTGCTGATTTGCCCACAACTCATTTTAAAGGCTATTAAAACATGCATGCCATTCAGTTACAGAAATGAATGTATTTACTCGGACTATTTCTGCCATAAATGCACAGAGCTATTGCCAAGATGGTACCCTTCAACCGCTGGTCGGGTAGTGGCCCAGTCCGATCTCATCGGACTTCCAAAAGGGGAGAATTTTGATACTCTCTCCCAGCCATGGCTCACCTCAAAACAATTGTATGCTAATAAAATATAGCGATAATATTACTCCCCTTCAATTTTATCAAGCTATTTTGCACCCAATAATCAAGATAAGATGTTGCCACTATTTCTAAAAGCAAAACATAGCTGGGATAATGGATACAATCCCTTTCCTTCAGTATGAATAACCTAATCTGAAAAAAATTTGCCGTGTGTTTAATCAATACAAGTCATCTAATGGACAGAAGGAGCTCCCTCGATGTATCATATGGAAGAAAATGGGAGATTCAATACAAATTGGCCTTTTTTTGTGACAGCAGCAATGTTTGAAACTGGTTTGTAATGCAATTTTTTCATCACCTCTCCTTACGCTGTGCAACAAGCTTCCTGCGCCTGTTTGCACCAGACGAAAATATTTTCAGGGTAATTAATTCACAATGGGTGGTCAATTAGGCTAACTTTTCGTCAGCACGTTCATTTATATGAGGAGGTGAAATGTGCAGCGATGTCGATGTGCAGTCAGAACTTGACAGATTGCAAGTTGGGGATTTACCACATATGGAAATCCCGAGCTTGCGGTCAATTTCGAAGGCGGTACGATGGAATACTCTGAGTACGCCGTCATGCCAGCCGCGAATTCAGGGTCAATGTTGCTGCACTTACTATTAAGGAAGCCAATTTGAAGTGGTATTCAGTTTGACCAGGCTTAATCCCATTGCAAGAACTTCAAACACAAAATAACCATAGCTCTAATTCTGCATTCTCTTCAAATTTTCATGAATTCTGGGCAATGGAAGGATTGCAGTGAACAATTAAGGGTGTCCTTCCGAACACCGAATTGGGTTAAGTATTTTAGCAGGCTCTTTTGTTGTCACAGTTGGGTGTTTTGTTGCAATACTTGTAGAAGGAATTTTCTGTGTGGGTCAGGAAGTGTTAAACTGGGTTGCTGGTTCTGTATTAAGGATGTTGCCCAGGGGCAACACGGACCAGCCCATACTGTGATATGTGTCGCACTGGGTCCGTGCAGCAGAGCTGGTCTCCAGTGGTCTTGGTTAATCCTAGCTCTGTCAAGCCCGTGTGGTGACTGATGTGCAACGGCCACCACACATTTAAAAAAAAAAAAATCCACGCAGAGGCATCTTCAACCCTTCAATATGTAGTTTGCAACCTGGAATATCAAGTCCTTCATTGAAACACCTGTGAACTCATCCCTTTTTGCTGTGGAAGTAAGTCATCCGTGATAGGAAGGACAGCCTAAGAGATTAAGGATGTGATTTGTTTCTTCACTTTTGCCTTTGGAGTTTGGTAAAGCTTTTATTAAAATATCTTTAATATTCTAGGCAGGGAGTGGCTGTACATTGATGTAGCTCAAAATACATTTGCTTGGAGTCATGCCAGTCGTACAGTACAGAACATGCTGCGCTCAGCGTTAATGCTAATCTATAGACACTAAAGCTCTATTTATAGTCAACTGCCAGCAGTAACCTTATTGACGTTTTGTGTGTGTGTGTGTGTGTGTATTTCAATATGAAATCCCTCCTTTCTCCCCTGGTCACACTGTATTCTGCTAATACTATCAGCTGGCTACCAGGTCAGCAACTCTAGGGACTTCCTCCAATTTATTTTGCATTCTCTACCCACATAAGCATAGCTAAGATCACCCAACAGTGGTATTGGAGGTGAAGAGTGAAACCTGTGTCCCCACAGTCATAGTTGGAGCACATTGGTACAGGTAGAGCGTCCGAAAACCGGACACTGTGGAGATCATACGCGTCGATATCCAGAAATCTGTTCCGAAAACCAGACATTGTTTTCACAAGTGATATAAATGGCATAAAATGAAAGTAGTAAAATTTTAGAAATGGATATTTGGTATTCTGTTTTTTATTCTGTAAATAATCATCCCGCTCCCCCACATGCACAGACACACACGCCAAAAAAGAAATTGGAAAAAAATCACACAATATTCACGTCACTTAACGCTGCAAAATAATTTTTTAAAATAAAAACTTTTTTTTTTTGAAGGTCTTCATACATACCGCTGTTCCAAGGGCTGCAACGCAGGTTTTTCCTGGGCGTTTTCTTTTCTTCCTAACTACGGGAGCACCGTGAGCCAAATTTTTGGCGCAAATGCTATTTCAAGTCTTGCACACTGTCAGTCCGCTCCCCAGTGGTACTTAAAAATCACCAGCACAAGACTTCTCCAAATCAATACTAATCCAAAACAAGCATGATAAAAGATTTTTTTGAATCACCACTGCAGCTGCTGTCCCTGCCATTATCCGATTTTTGAATCACCCACAGCCGCTGTCCCTGTCTCCGAAATCCGGAAATATTCAAAACTTGGCCCAGTGGTTTCCAGATTTGGGACGTCTGATTTCTGTTCTGAAATCTGGAAAAAGTTGAATGGCTGGGTTCTGGGATTTCTGGATTTCGAAGGTTGTACCTGTGTGCTGTCCACCTCTTTTTATAAACAGAAGAAATAGAAACCAGAAAAGGCCTTTTGGCACATCAAGCCTATTCTTCCATAGTCTGTTTGTCCAGTCAGGGATTCTATCACCTCATTTAATATCCTGAGAGGTGAGTTACCACTATTTCAAACAAACTCTGGAATATTTCTCTGATGCTGAGTCAAGCAAACTGCTAGGATTATGTTTCCATTGTCCTAGCTGCTCAGGACCAGTTACATTCCATGGAGGATGTTGCTATCACTGCCTATACTTGGGACAGTCTCTTTTCATGAACCATTTTGATTAAGTAGTAATTTTTACTTTTATCCTAATTCTGAAATCATAGTCTGAGTTAAGTAACCTGCTTATATCTTTATCATTTGTGGCTTGCAGTATTTTAAAGACCTCAATGATTTCACTAGTGGGGAAAAAAATGTCAATTCTTTGAGTGTTAACTTTTGTTTGAAGTTCTAATATTTTTGTTTTATCTTTTTTTTTTTAAAAAGGCAGGTTGCCCAAAGTCTCATACTGTACTTCTAACATGGCTTTACAGACACAACAGATCAAATACCCTGACCGTGCATCCCAATTCTTAATTAAACCTAACCACATCATCTAGGGTACTTTGTGAATGGTTGATAATTGGACTCCCATAAGACTATGCTAATAAGACAAAAAAAAAAGGACCTGTTTATTGGGTAAGCTTTGTGCTTTAACAGTTAGCCAATTTGAAATCCATCTACCATTCCTTAACTCATCCACTAAATTACACTAATTATCTGGGCATGGGCTTGGCTAATCTTGTAATATTCCTGGTTACCCCAATATCCATTTGAAGGTTAAATATCACTGTGCATATTAGAAATAGCAGGGGAGCCAGTCCCTCGGAGTCGAGGATGTCTTGCTTCTGCTCTAAAAGTGAGTTCTCAGGTGACTGAGGAGTCCAATGCGAGACCTACAGACTCTGTCACTTGTGGGCCAGACGGTGGTTGAAGGAAAGGGTGGTTGGGGAGCCTGGGTTGACTCGCTCTCCTTCCGCTGTCTACGCTTGGTTTCTGCTTGTTCTCAGTGATCGGACTTGAGGTGCTCAGTGCCCTCCTGGATGCTCTTCCTCCACTTTGGGCAGTCGTGGGCCAGGGATTCCCAGGGAGTCAGTGGGGATGTTGCACTTTATCAAGGAGGCTTTGAGGGTGTCCTTGAAGCGTTTCCTCTGCCCACCTGAGAGCTCATTTACCGTGTCGAAGCTCCGCGTAGAGTGCATGCTTTGGGAGTCTCGTGTCGGGCATGCGGACGATATGGCCCGCCCAATGGAATTGATTGAGCGTGGTCAGTGCTTTGATGCTGCGGATGTTGGTCTGAGTGAGAACACCGATGTTGGTGCGTCTGTCTTACCAATGGATTTGCTGGATCTTGCGGAGGCAGCACTGGTATTTCTCCAGCGTTTTGAGGTGTCTGCTGTATATAGTCCATGTCTCTGAGCCATGTAGGGGGGCGAGTATCACTACTGCCTTGGAGACCATGAGCTGCCGGATTTGAGGTCCTGGTCTTCAAACACTCTCTTCCTCAGGCAACCGAAGGCTGAACTGGTGCACTGAAGGCAGTGTTGGACCTCGTCATCAATGTCTGCTCTTGCTTTTCAGTAGGCTCGCATGGTATGGAAAATGGTCCACGTTGTCCAAGGTCCAAGGCCCACGTCCACTCCACAATGACATGCAAGCCGTGATCCTGACTAATAGATCCATCACCTGCCCAATCCACGTCCGGACCGGGGTCAAGCAAGGCTACGTCATCGCACCAAAGCTCTTTCCAATCTACTTGCTGCAATGCTATAACTGACCCTTAGCAAGCTCCCCGCTGGAGTGGAGCTAACTTACAGAACTCCGGCGCCTCCAGGCCAATTCCAAGGTCGTCCCTTCCTCTGCCATTGAACTACAGTACACAGGCGACACTTGCATCTGCGCACATTTGGAGGCTGAACTCCAAACCATCGTCAACACCTTCACCGAGGCTTACGAGAGCATGGGCCTTACACTATGCATCAGTAAGACAAAGGTCCTCTACCAACTTAATCCCACCACATGCAGCACTTCCCTCCCAAGCCATAACAGATCTCTATTGACCTGTCAATGCAACCTAACAATTATTTTCCTTTGATCATCTCCTGCTTTGTAGTCAATCCAATTTTCAGTCGGTGTCCTAAGGGTACAGTAGCATAGTGATTATGTCACTGGACTAGTAAGCCAGAGGCTTGGACTAATGATCTGGACAAGAAAGTTCAAATCCCACCACGGCAGCTGGGGAATTTAAATTCAGTTAATTAAATAAATCTGAATAAAAAGCTAATATCACTAATGGTGACCATGAAACTACCGGATTGTCGTATAAAACCCAACTGGTTCACTAATGTCCTTTTAGGGAAGGAAATCTGCTGTCCTTAGCTGGTCTGGCCTATATGTGACTCCAGGCCCATAGCAATGTGGTTGATTCTTAACTGCCCTCTGAAATGGTGGCTCACCACCACCTTATCAAAGGCAATTAGGGATGGGCAATAAATGCTGACCTTGCCAGCGACACCCACATCCCAGGAACGAATAAGAAAAAAAAAATTTGTTTCTTGAAAATCTTGTCAGTGTGTCAGATTGTGCACAGGAGGGGGACAGTAACTTTTAGTAAACACTGTCTGAGTCCGCCAATTGGTGACGTCGGGGCTTTCATTTTAACTATGTCGTACTCTGCGGCGTCCGTGCGCCTTCCTAATTATGAATGAGAAGATTGACGTTTTCTACAATATAAAGCATATAGTTCTTCCAGCAATACATAAAGATGATCCAGGTCCTTTCTGACAGGAATGGGCCCAACCCAGATAATGCCAACAGATATTTACGAGATGTGGAGTGGGTGCTGATATCAAGGGTACAATGCATGTGCATCTCCAGATGTGGCTTCTGTTGAGAAAGCAATAGAAAATTTCAGGGGGGTTTTACTCAAATTTGGGAGGAAATTGTAACCAGGAATTTATCACATTAAGAACTGATTTTAGTGATCTCCAAAATGTTCACTCGATGTGGAATGTGTGACTTGGAGTTCGAGTGTTGTGCCTTTTGGCCTACAATGTGAGCTTCTCTTTTTTTTGTGACTGTGATCTACGTTAGAAATTCTTCTCCTGTCGCACAGTATCATTTTTACTCCTCCTGGCTGAGGATTTTGATAACTAGCAATTTGGGGGCAAGAGAAACCAATTGGTGTGCATAGTGAGAGGCCATGTGCTCTATTGCAGTGTGCTGGCACCTTCCAGAGTGAGCAATCCTGGTCACGATGTGGTGCGCTGTCACACCAGATTTATTTGGCAATTAACTTACAAAGCTAACAAACACACACAACAAAAGACCCTCCTAGAAACAAAATGCCTGGCAACTGGTAGGTAGAGATTACTTTCCACAGCGCACTCCTTCACTTTCCTGTCCCAAGACGATTAAGTGCCTTTTTTAATTGATGAAAGTACTCCAAAAAAGATACACTTTCTGTGTTAGTCATTGATCAGACTCTGAAATGTAAATCACAATTGGTCTGGAGGCTTTAAGGGAGAAAAGGAACTCTGCCAAAAAACTTTCACAAGCTACTTGCTGTTTTCTGTGCTGGTTAGACATCGCAGTGTTAGCGACAGAGGACAAGTACCACTGCAAAAAGTCAGTAGTCACATTGTTGTACAATATTGCATGTCGTAACGCAATCTGTGTTTCCTGCCAAGTTACCTAAACAAGAAAGTGACTGGAGATTTATTCATGGTGATCCCTTAGATTGCATAATGGTGTTTCCGTACAACTGTATGCAAATAGGGACACTAGCATATCTAGAGCAGTGATTCACTTGATGATTCATTTTTATAATTGACAGGAAAAAGCATGTTTCAAATTATTCTATGGACTTGAAGATAAGCATGTATTTATATCTCCCACATTGCAGTCAGACAGCCTTTTTGATTTTAATATAGATGTGCCTTAGTTGCATTTCACAAACAAACAGCTTCATAAAATCTCTAACCAGGCGTATTGGTTGCATCTATTGTCGGTGCTCAATTTGTGCTGCAGCAGAGCCATCAATTGCAAGACATTTTAAAATTTCAACTGGGCGCATTTCCTCCAAGGCACAGTAGCACAGTGTTCTAATGAGAGCTCTGCCTGCAGCGTACACCCATCTAATAAATGAACACATTTGTTATCCTTCTGTATACATGCACCAGTGCACAACCAGGTCACAATGAGATGATAAAGGACACGAATCTACTCTCGGGAAGGGAGAGAGGTGGAAAATAAAGATACAGTTGTGCATTGATTAGAATACAGAACTGATGAGTTCACTTTATTGCAGGTTACTGAAATTAACAGAAAAATAGAGCCTATCTCTGAACAATTTTGACAAAAGCAGAACTCCTAAATGAATCTCATAGGACATACGAAAAGGACGGGAAAGGACCATCAGGGCTATTAATCCAACCCCAACCAGATGCCATTGCAACTGCATATACAGTTTGAACCTCCCTTATCTGAAACCCTCGAGACCTGGCCTATTCCGGGTAAGGGATTTTTCCGGATATGGGGCGGTCACATTAAATTGGATGGGATGGTGGGGGGGGTGGGGAAACGCGCGGGGTCAGGCCAGCGATTTGCGGGAGTCGGCAACGAGGAAGGACTTCAATTTGTTCATGTCGGAGTTCTGCGCATGCACCACCTGGTAGCCGGGAATGGTTCCGGACGAGGAATGGTTCCAGTTGTGTAACATTTACACAACCATTAACCATGCCATCTGCAGAGACAAGTACAAAAACCAAGAAAATAAATTTGCAAGAAGGCCACGATAGCCTATTACTCAGCAATCCAGCTAATTAATAACTTCTACAGCAATAAGCAGCAGCTTACATTATATAAGCACCTTTTAAAGTCCCAAGGCACTTCACACGTTGAAATAAATGGAATCTGAAACATAGAGATTGGGAGGAATAACTGGTAACCTGGTTGAACAAATGGGTTCTGAAAAGGGAGAGAAAAGCTGAGAAACTGAGATTTTAGGAGGGTGTTCTTGAGCGTGGAGCCAAGGCAGCTGAAAGCTCTGCCAACAAGGAGCAATGGGAATCTACAAAATGCCAGATTCAGAGAACCAAAGGGTATATGGGGAGGTGTAGGGGCAAAATTGTGGAAGCATTTGAATTTAATATGTCGAGGAACAGGTGGCCAATGTAGATCAGCGAGGAAGGTGTGATGTGCGCATAGGGCTTAATGTAGGGCATGACTTGTGTGGTTACATTTTGGACAAGTTGATTGTGCAGCCTGGGAGGCTGGAAAGAAAGGTTAAGAGTACATCTCTCTTATAACATAAAATAAAAGAACATTTAATCAATCTTAGGTTATCCTTCCAGAAATATACTACAGTTCTCATCAAGGCATAGTTGTTTCTTAAATGATTAATGGGCTATCGTGGCCTTCTGGAACTTTACTCAATTGAAACATAGAAACATAGAAAATAGGTGCGGGAGTAGGCCATTCGGCCCTTCGAGCCTGCACCGCCATTCGATAAGATCATGGCTGATCATTCCCTCAGTACTCCTCTCCTGCTCTCTCTCTCCATACCCCTTGATCCCCTTAGCCGTAAGAGCCATATCTAACTTCCTCTTGAATATATCCAATGATTGACTCAGGAATTTGTCAGTTTTCTGAAGTTGGTTGTAGATTTTTTTTTTCTCTTGTATGATTCCTGAGTTTTCAACTCTAACTACCCTACCCTTTTCATGAGTTGATCACTGTGTATGAAGATCTTGACATCCGTTCTAAATTTGCCTTTTGCTACATTGACCTTGTCTGGCCTTCACTCATTGTTTACTTTGAAGTAATTTTCTCAATCTATCTTTTCTGTACCATAAGGTCACCTCGTGTCAAGACTAATAAGCCAGTTTTCTCAAGTCTCCCCTTTTCCTGAAGTACCCTCAGGACCTTGTGACTGACTAAAATTGGACACCGTACTCAACGTGTAGTCTAAGACATGCACTTTTTAAGCATGTCTTTTCTGGCTATAGTTCAGAACTCTACTTGCATTGACTGCTATTGTACAATTATTGGGCATGTTGAGTATCCCGTCTATTAAAACCACTAGAACTCTCAACTTTGCCCGTAGCTATTTTGACAGCATTCATGAGTTACTTAACTCGCAGTTTTCCCCCCCCCCCCCCCCCCCGCCTTCCTATCTGCAGCACTTTACACTTCTCCATATCAAATTAAATCTTTCATTGTTCTACTTGCTTACATATTTTGTCCAATTCATTGTCATTCCTGAACAGTTTTCTCCAAATCAACTGCCTCTCCCAGTTTGGTAGCCTCTGGAAATTTGACCAATTTGCTTTGAGTTTCTGAATGCATGTTGGTAATGTAAATTTAAAAACAGCTGGCACACCAGGCAGCATCTAGTATCTCCCCAACCCTGACCGAAGTCCTCTAGCAAGTACTTGCTGGTTTCCACCCTTCAGCCAATCTCTTGCCCATTCCCAAGTTTTACCTCGAACCCTATTGTTTTGAACTTAACTAATAGCCTTTCATGAAGAACTTTATAAAATGCATTTTGGACATTTTACGTACACCACAGCTCACTTGGATTGTCAGGAGAGATTCTACCCTTCTGAGTTCATATTGGCTTTGGTTAATAAGTTATGTTACGAGTCATTCTCAATGTTACTTCTGATCATCAATTCCATTTATTTTGGCAAGCCTAATGTGCCTAAAGTTGCCATGTTTAAGCTTTGCCATCCTTTGAAAATGAGCACCAGATTAGCCTGTTTCCAATCCACTAGAATCTCCGAGGTTTATTCACTCCCTCATTAAGGCTGCCAATGTCTCTTGTATCTCTTTCCTTGCCTCTCTTGGTACTTTGGGAGATGCATTTATCTTGAGCCCGTTGCGCTCAGTGGTAGCACTCTCTCCTCTGAGTCAGAAGGTTGTGGGTTCATGTCCTACTCCAGATATTTGAGCACAAAATCTAGGCTGACACTCCAGTGCAGTACTGAGGGAGTGCTGCACTGTTGGATGTGCCGTCTTTCAGATGAGACTTTAAACCAAAGTCCATCGGCCCTTTTGGGTGTTCGTGAAAGATCCCATGACATTATTTTGAAGAAGAACAGAAGGGCTATCCCCGGTGTCTTAGCCAAAATTTATTCCTCAACCAACATAACTTTCAAAAAAGATTATCTGGTCATTATCACATTGCTGTGTGTAGGAACTTGCTGTGCGCAAATTGGCTGCCGCTTTTCCTACATTACAATAGTGACTACACTTCAGAAGTACTTTATTGGCTGTAAGTCACTCAGATGTCTGGACTTTGTGAAAGGCGCTATATAAATACAAGTCTGCCTTTCTTTTTAAAAACTGCCTACGAATTCCATTTTGTTTGTATCTGAGTTTTTATTCTACTTGAGTTAATTCAACAAATCATGATAGCAGCTGACTGGATTTTGAAAAACTTGCTTGCTATCTTATGTAGGGTGCCTACATGTGTCATTGTGATTTGCTGTATTATAAATCATTCCAGTGCAAAGATAGCTTCAAGCATGAAGGACACCCCTTCGACAAATGAATTTTATTTGTAGATAGTTTCACATTTAATTTTGCAAATACTAATTTACAGGAATTTCTCTAGTTCTGTATTTATTCTATCTTAACAGCTATAAGATAGAACAACAAATTCCAACATGCCGAAAAAAGTGTACCGAGTGATTTAATTGAACAGAGACTATTGATCATAAGTTGACATGCGTCAAAGGATTTGAACCTACACCAACATTTCCCTCGTGGAACATAATCTATTTATGTTCAGCCACAGAGCTATGCTATGCAAAGATCAATCATTTTGGTCCCCTTGGATAAGATCTCTCTCCAATAATTGAACATTTCAACAACAAGAGTTTGTGTGATGTATTCAAGCACCTGCCAGATGAATCGCAATGGGCAACATGATGAATGTTGCAGGAACATGAGCTCCTATTGATTTATACTCTATGGTAGCATAGTGGTTATGTTACTGGACTAGTAATCCAGAGGCTTTGGACTAATAATCAGGAGACCTGTGTTCATAGAAACATAGAAAATAGGTGCAGGAGTAGGCCATTTGGCCCTTCGAGCCTGCACCGCCATTCAAAAAGATCATGGCTGATCATTCCCTCAGTACCGCTTTCTCTCCGTACCCCTTGATCCACTTAGTCGTAAGGGCCATATCTAACTCCCTCTTGAATATATCCAATGAACTGGCATCAACAACCCTCTGCGGCAGGGAATTCCACAGGTTAACAACTCTGAGTGAAGAAGTTTCTCCTCATCTCAGTCCTAAATGGCCTATCCCTGATCCTAAGACTATGTCTCCTGGTTCTGGACTTCCCCAATATCGGGAACATTCTTCCCGCATCTAACCTGTCCAGTCCTGTCAGAATCTTATACGTTACCATGAGATCCCCTCTCATCCTTCTAAACTCCAGTGAATAAAGGCCCAGTTGATCCAGTCTCTCCTCATATGTAAGTCCTGCCATCCCGGGAATCAGTCTGGTGAACCTTCGCTGCACTCCCTCAATAGCAAGAACGTCCTTCCTCAGATTAGGAGACCAAAACTGAACACAATATTCCAGGTGAGGCCTCACTAAGGCCCTGTACAATTGCAGTAAGACCTCCCTGCTCCTATACTCAAATCCCCTAGCTATGAAGGCCAACATACCATTTGCCGCCTTCACCGCCTGCTGTACCTGCATGCCAACTTTCAATGACTGATGAACCATGACACCCAGGTCTCGTTGCACCTCCCCTTTTCCTAATCTGCCGCCATTCAGAAATTCTGCCTTAGTGTTTTTGCCCCCAAAGTGGATAACCTCACATTTATCCACATTATACTGCATCTGCCATGCATTTGCCCACTCACCTAACCTGTCCAAGTCACCCTGCAGCCTCTTAGCATCATCCTCACAGCTCACACCGCCAGCCAGTTTGGTGTCGTCTGCAAACTTAGAGATATTACACTCCATTCCTTCATCTAAATCGTTAATGTATATTGTAAAGAGCTGTGGTCCCAGCACTGAGCCCTGCAGCACCCCACTAGTCACTGCCTGCCATTCTGAAAAGGAGCAGTCTTCAGCAATTTCGATTCACTCCACATGATACCAAGAAACGGCTGAGCGCACTGGATACAGCAATATCCCAGCTATCGTGCCGAAGACTTGTGCTCCATAACTAGTCATGCCTCTAGCAAAGTTATTCTAGTACAGCTACAACACTGGCATGTGGAAAACTGCCCAGGTATGTTCTGTACACAAAAAGCAGGACAAATCCTCTCTGGCCAATTTCCACCCCATCAGTCTACTCTTAATCATCATCCAAGTGATGGAAGGTGTCGTCAACATTGGTATCAAGTGGCACTTGCCCAAATAAGCTCAGTTTGTGTTTCGCCAGTACTGCTTGGCTCAAGACCTCATTACAGCCTTGGTTCAAACATGGACAAAAGAGCTGAATTCCAGAGGTGAGGTGAGAGTGACTGCTCTTGACATCAAGGCAGCATTTGACCGAGTGTGGCATCAAGGAGCCCTAGTACAATTGAAGTCAATGGGAATCAGAGACTGGGACTCTCCATTGACTGGAGTCATACCTAACACAAAGGAAGATGGTTGTAGTTGTTGGAGGCCAATCATCTCCGCCACAGAACATCACTGCAAGAGTTCCTCAGGGCAGTGTCCTCGGCCCAACCCTCTTCAGCTGCTTCATCAATTACCTTCACTCCATCATGAGGTCAGAAATGGGGAGGTTCACTGATGATTGCACAGTGTTCTTCCATTTCCAACTCCTCAGATATTGAAGCAGTCTATCCCCGCATGCAACAACACCTGGATGACATTCATATGAGCATAAGAAATAGGAGCAGGAGTAGGCCATTTGGCCCCTCGAGCTTGCTCCGCCATTCAGTAAGATCATGGCTGATCTGATCTTAGCCTCAGTTCCACTTTTCTGCCCGCTCCCCATAACCGTCGACTCCCCTGTAGTTCAAAAATCTGTCTGTCCACCTTTAAATATATTCAATGACCCAACCTCCACAGCTTTCTGGGGTAGTGAATTCCAAAGATTCAAGACTCTCTGAGAAGAAATTCATCCTCATCTCTATTTTAAATGGGCGACCCTTTATTTGAAACTATGCCCCCTTGTTCTAGATTCCCCCTCTTCCCCCCCCCCGAGGGGAAAAATCTTATCTGCATCTACCCCATCAAGCCCCCTCAGTATCTTATATGTTTCAATAAGATCACCTCTCAATCTTCTAAACTCCAATGAGTATAGGCTCAACCTTTCTTCATAAGACAACCACTTCATCTCCAGAATTAACCTCGTGAACCTTCTCTGAACTGCCTCCAATGCATGTATTTCCCTTCTTAAATAAGGAGAGCAAAACTGTACGCAGTACTCCAGATGTGGTCTCACCAACGCCCTGTAAATTTGTAGCAAGACTTCCCTAGTTTTATACTCCATCCCCCTTGCAATAAAGGCCAACTTTCCAGTTGCCTTCCTAATTATTGCTGAACCTGCTTGTTAACTTTTTGTGTTTCATGTATGAGGCCACCCAGATCCCCCTCTACCTGATATTTTGTAGTCACACTCCATTTCAATAATAATTAGCTTTTTTATTTTCCTACCAAAGTGGATAACCTCACATTTTCCCACATTCTACTACATCAGCCAAATTTTTGCCCACTCACTTCTATATCTCTTTGCAAATTCTTCGTGTTCTCCTTACAACTTGCTTTCCCAACTATCTTTGTATCATCAGCAAATTTGGCTACAGTACATTCGCTCTCTTCATCCAAGTCATTAATATAGATTGTAAATAGTTGAGGCCCCAGCACTGATCCTTGTGGCACCCCACTAGTTACAGTTTGCAAACCTGAAAAAGAACCCATTTATCCGGACTTTCTGTTTTCTGTTAGTTAGCCAATCCTCTATCCATGCTAATATATTACCCCCAATCCTGTGAGCTCTTGTCTTGTGCAGTAACCTTTTATGTGGCAACTTACTGAATGCCTTCTGGAAATCCAAATACACTACATCTACTGGTTCCCCTTTATCCACCCTGCTCATTACATCCTCAAAGAACTCTAGTAAATTTGTCAGATGATTTCCCTTTCAATATGATTTTCTAAATGTCTTGCTACTACTTCCTTAATAATGGATTCCAGCATTTTCCCAATGACAGATATTAGGCTAACTGGTCTACAGTTACCTGCTTTCTGTCTCCCTCCTTTCTTGAATAGGGGTTTCACATTTGCGGTTTTCCAGTCTGCTGGCACACCTCCAGAATCCAGAGAATTTTGGTAGATTGCAACCAATGCATTGACCATTTCTGCAGCCACTTATTTTAAAACGCTAGGATGCAGGCCATCAGGTTCAAGGGACTTGTCTGCCTTTTGTCCCATTAGTTTGCTTAGTACTTTTTCTTTAGTGTTAGTGATTGTTTTAAGTTCCTCCCTTCCTATAGCCCCTTGATTATCTCTTATTATTGGGATGCTTTTTAGTGTCTTCTACCATGAAGACTGATACAAAATATTTGTTCAAAGTCTCTGCTATTTCCATTTCCTATTATTAATTCCCCAGTCTGAGGGACCAATGTTTACTTTAGCTACTCTCTTCCTTTTTATATACCTGTAGAAGCACTTGCTGTCTGTTTTTATATTTCTTGCTGTTTCATAAACTACTCTCAAACTATCTTCTCCATCTTTATTTTTTTTCCGTCATCCTTTGCTGGTTTCCAAAAATTTCCCAATCCTCTGGCCTACCACTAATCTTTGCAACATTGTATGCCTTTTCTTTCAATTTGATACTATCCTTAACTTCCTTAGTTATCCACGGATGGTTTATCCTTCCTGTAGAGTCTTTCTCAATGGAATATATCTGCTGAGAGTTATGAAATATCTCCTTAAATCACTGCCACTGCTTATCTACTGTCTTACCTTTTAGACTATTTTCCCAGTCCATGTTAGCCAACTCTCTTCATACTTTTGTAACTGCCTTTATTTAAGTTTAGGACATTAATTTGAGACTCAAGTTTGTCGCCCTCAAACTGAATTTGAAATTCTAACATGCTATGATCAATCTTCCCTGGAGGATCCTTTACTATGAGATCAATAATTAATCCTATCTTGTTGCACATTACCAGATCCAAAATAGTCTGCTTGGGCTGATAAGTTGTAAGTAACATTCACGCCAGACAAATGCCACAAGAGAATGTCCAACCACAGCCCCATGATATTTAACGACATTACATTGTTGAATCCCCTAACATCCTGGGGGTCACGATTGACCAGAAGCTTAACTGGACCAGCCAGATAAATACTGTGGTTACAGGAACAGGTCGGAGACTGGGTATTCTGTGGTGAGTGTCTCACCACCTGACTCCCCAAAGTCTCTTCGCCATCGAGAAGGCACAGGTCAGGAGTGTGATGGAATACTCTCCACTTGCTTGGATGAGTGCAACCTAACAGCGCTCCAGCTCGAAGCCATCCAGGACAAAGCAGCCCGCTTGATTGTCACCTTAAACATTCACTCCCTCCACCACTAGCGCACCGTGGCTGCAGTGTGTACCATCTACAAGATGCACTGCAGCAACTCGCCAAGGCTTTTTTGACAGCACCTCCAAAACCTGCAACCTCTACCACCTAGAAGGACAAGGGCAGCAGGCGCATGAGAGCACCATCACCTCCACGTCGCACCCCATCCTGACTTGGAAATGTATTGCCGTGTCAAAATCGTAGAACTCCCTACCACAGCACTGTGGAAGTACCTTCACCACAAGGACTGCAGCGGTTGAAGAAGGCGGCTCACCATCACCTTCTCGAGCAATTAGGGATGGGAAATAAACGCTGGCCGTGCCGGTGAAGCCCACATTCCAGGAACCAATAACATTAAAAAAAATTATTGGCTGTCTATAAATATACTTGATAAAAGTTGTGAATCAAGTCCAATTTCAATTAATGGATGGCGATTGGTATAAAACCCATTACTTTTCATTCGAAACCATAAAAGCATTCTGAAGCATGATGTTTCATGCTCCTTCAAGCAAACAGTGCTTTTAACACCACTGCAGAAAAACATTCAATATTGGTGTCATTGTAAATATCAACTGGAATAGCTAACTTATAATAAATACCCATTGCAAGAGAATTTCTCTTCAGTTCATAATTAATACTAAAATAATTGAAACAGGAATGTCCAATGTAATCGGAACTGCTGAATTAAATTTAAAATGGGCCTTCTGATCAGCTTTATTTTTCAGTAAATTTAGTTAAGCCATGTAAGAGAAAAATGACATAATATCTTGCAAACTATTACACCTCTGCTTTACAAAATGCTGCAATTGTTTGCTCCAATTGTTTGTTTCTATTGATCACAATTGTACAAGGTTT
This sequence comes from Pristiophorus japonicus, assembly GCF_044704955.1. Lineage (NCBI taxonomy): Eukaryota > Metazoa > Chordata > Chondrichthyes > Pristiophoridae > Pristiophorus > Pristiophorus japonicus. The sequence goes on from NC_091983.1 coordinate 205,453,214, forward strand.
ATGTTAATCCAGTTAAGAGACGGGTTCAAATCTCTAGTCTGAGCTGAGTTAGCCGATCTCAACCAAGGCAGCACTGGGATGCTTCAATTAGTTAAAGTAAATCTCAGCTGGGAAAGAGAATAAATCTTTATCCAGTAGCCATGTTGAAAAATAGCCATTTCTCATTCTTGACTTTTCTTAAAGTACATGTGTAGATATTGGATGTGAATCTGTCCTTAAAATGCTTGAATTTTCCATTTTCTGCATTTTTTCCAAATTGTGTTGGTGTGAGTGGAATCTCTCGCAGGAGACTTCAATACAGTGCTGGGTATTTAAAAAGCTTACTGCACTCTAACTCTGTTAGCTGCTCGCAGCTGCTCTTGGCCTATTTTTCTCCTAGTAGTAAAATGTGCTTTTACTGTGCTAAAGTAAAATGACATTTTGAAGAAGCAGCAGAGGATATAAATGATGCGTCAGAGGGACAGGAACATTTTCAAGGTTCAATCAGTTGATGAATTGAAATAGTAAAAGGAAGGAAAGTGGAACTGTCTGATAGCACCAAATCGTTTGTATTTTTGGTACTAACAGGATGTTGGTAATGCTGGCTAAGCTGTTTTTTTTTTATCCATGCCTCTTGACAACGAGCTACTTCAGAGGGCATTAAGAGTCAACCACATGGTGCTGGCTTGGATTCACATGAAGATAAGATCAGGTAGCAGTGGTGGGTTCTTATTCCTGAAAGATGTTGGTCAAACAGCTAGGTTTTTCATGCCAAAAATGCAGCTTTTATGATTGTTTTTCTGGTGGCAGCATAAAGGTTGCCAATTTGAATTTTACAACTTGTTGTAGGACTTAAACTCCCGACCTCTGGGTTACTAGCCCAGTACTGTAACCATTTACACTATCATGTCAGCTGGATGGTGGATGATGTGCACTGAGATATGTTACTGGCAGGGTAATGGGACAAATATGTTTGGGACAGTGGTAGGTGTATGTACTGTACAAGATGAGATGTAGGAAAGTACAGGACTGGAAAAAAGCATTACCATAAACTAGCCATTTATGGTAATTGGCAACAGAACCAGAGGCGAGATGAGAATTTTTTTTACGCAGGGTTATGATCTGGAATACACTGCCTCAAAGGCTGGTGGAAGCAAATTCAATAATAACTTTCAAAAGGGAATGGCATATATACTTGAAGGGGAAAGATTTATAGGGCTACGGGGAAAGGGCTGGGAATGCGACTAATTAGACAGCTCTGTCAGCGAGCCGGCACAAGCCGTTACTTCGCTGGGCGGGAATCCCGTTTTATGAACGTAAACAGGGTTTGTGCTGCATTTTGGCAACGTAGCACCAGCGGAGCGGCAGCTCCGAGGAAATATTCCTCACAATGTGAAGGGTGATGCTGGTTGTCGCTGTTTATAGAAACATAGAAATTTACAGCGCAGAAGGAAGCCATTTCGGCCCATCGTGTCCACGCTGACCGACAAAGAGCCGCACGGCCCTCAGTCAGCGGCTATGAAGGTTATGTATACTCCTCTCTTAGGCAGCCCCTCGTATCGAGGACGACTTGCTTCCACACCAAAAAGGGATGAGTTCACAGGTATTTCGATGAAGTACCTGATATTCTAGGTTGCGAGCTACATATTGAATACCACTTCAAATTGGCCGCCTTAATAGTAAGTGCAGCAACAATGGCCCTGAATTCGCGGTTGGTATGACGGCATACTCTGATTATGCCGTCGTACCGCCTTTGAAATTGACCGCAAGCTTGGGATTTCCATATGTGGTAAATCCCCAACTTGCGATCTGTCAAATTCTGACTGCACATCGACTTCGCTGCACATTTCACCACCTCATACAAATGAACGTGCTGCCGAAAAGTTAGCCTAATTGACCACCCATTGTGAATTAATTAACCTGAAAATATTTACGTCTGGTGCAAACAGGCGCAGGAAGCCTGTTACACAGCGTAAGGAGAGGTGATGAGAAAATTGCATGAACCCGTTTCAAACATTGCTGCTATAAACCCAATGAGCAATGGCTTTAGGTAAAGTGGCAGCATGTCTGTATTCAGAACAGGGCTTGGTGTCTGCCCAAAAAGTGAGGCTAGTAGCATTCCATCATGCCTCAATTAACTCTCCATAAGGAAATTGTAGCAAAACACTAACACTTGATCCCATCACAAGTGAGCTCTCTGTGAATGTTACTATGGGTTAGAGCAGGATTATTTCTGACATCATGGAATAAATGGATTACATGCTCTTTGAAGGCTACATTGTTACTACAAAGTATTTAGTGTTAAGACATTGTAACTAAAATGCAGTCATTGTTTTCACTTCTGCCAAATTTATTACCAAGCCCACGCTTTAAAGGTGCAACTAAAAATAAATGTTAAATATATTACTGTCATTCGAATCAAGATAGGCGTCTGTTATTTACTGTCCAGGATGGACATGTCATGGGTGAGTTGAATGCAAAAGAGAGTTTTAAAAAAATATATTAAAATTAAATCGCTTGCTCCTGCAGAAATATTTATTTCTTCCTTCCCCCAGTATCCTAACCACTGGATCCAGGATTAGTCAGTTGCCACATATATGCCTTTTAGAAGTTCTGAAGAATCTCCATCCAGCTGCTTTTTGAAGTGGTCTGCTAATGCAAATTCTAAAATAACTCGATGTAAGCAAACATTGCTGTATGTCTACCTAGAACAGCAGTATGTGCTGACAGACCAGTCCAAGCTTAGTACTTTGTGTGTTATTTCCATGTCCCCCTTTGCCCATGCCCACTGGTACAAACTCAGTTCAAGTACACCATCAAAGGAACAGGAGTAGGTCATTCAACCCTCAAGCCTGTTCTACTATTCAACCAAATAATATTTGTACTGTATCTCAGCTCCATTTACCTGCTTTTATTCCATATTCTTTGATACCCTTAACAATCCAAGTTGAAAATTTCAATTGACCTAACATCCACAGCCTTTTTGAGAAGTGAGTTTCAGATTTCCATTAGCTTTGGTGGAAAAAAATGCTTCCAGATTTCATTCCTCTTCTGAATTCCCCCACAAGAGGGGAAATAGTTTCTCCATCAAACTCCTTTTAAATAGGTTGATTATATCACCCTCAACCATCTAAACTCAAGGGGCTACAAGCCAGATTTATGCAACTTGTCCTCGTAATTTAACCCTTTAAGCCCTAATATCATTCTGATGAATCTGCACTGTACCCCTTCCTGAAAAGTTCTATCTCCACACATGCTGCCTGATCTGAGTATTTCCAGCATGTATTTGTTTTTAGTCCGATCGGGTCTGACCAAGGCTATGTACAACTAATGCAAAACTTTCTAATTTTTGAATTCCAGTCCCCTTGACATAAAAGTCCATTAGCTTTTTTGATTACTTTTTATACCTGTATATCACTTTTTAGTGATTTGTATACATGGATGCCTAAATCTCTGCCTCCACAACTCCCCTATCCACCATGCTCGTGGCTTCCTCAAAGATCTGAAAAAAGAAATGACCTACCCTTCACAAAAGTGTAGAATTTTTCTGACCTTTCTTAGTTCTGTTTTGTTTTGTATGACTTTCTACTCATCATCTGACTTATTGGCTTTGCAAAATACCTTGTTTGTAGGCTCTGGTGAACTGAAGGAGAGTGGTTCGCTTGGTACTAACACCAGTGATCCAGTACTTAGACCAGAAGATGTTGTAGCTGCTTCTAGATTCCTACCAAGATTTAAAACAAATCTAAATCATGTTAAAAGAATCTTAAGTTTTAATCTGGAAATACTGTTCTTCTAAACTCTCCCTGGTTGGCTATCCTCCCCTCGTAGCAGATCTTGTATACCCAAATTTTTGACATTCTTTTCTCAAAGGTATGACAAAGTAGGACCAAATTGCTTTAATGTGGTTAAAGCAATTTAAGAAGGTTGGGGTGATGTACTCAATATGGATAAAAATGCCATGGAACATTGGATAGACAATGTGCAATTTATTTTTTTAACTTCCTATTCTATTTTAGGTGACATTCATGGACAGTACACAGACCTCCTGAGGTTGTTTGAATATGGAGGGTTTCCTCCTGAGGCCAACTACTTGTTCTTGGGAGATTATGTAGATCGAGGGAAGCAGTCTCTGGAGACCATTTGCCTCCTACTAGCGTACAAGATCAAATACCCAGAAAACTTCTTCCTTTTGCGGGGAAATCATGAGTGCGCCAGCATCAATCGTATCTATGGCTTCTACGATGAATGTGAGTACCCAGCTACTGATTCTTTACTGTTTAATTTATTGGGTAGCATTATTAATTTATTCAGTAGCATTATTGGCATGTTGTATGATATTTTCAATGGGCAAGTAGCCATATTAAAATAAATTGGTGTTTGTGTCTAGAAATTGTGTGTGATGTAATCTGCAGCGTTAACATCCAGACACCAGGTCTGACCAGGGGAATAGCTTAAAATAAAACATTGAAAAGATTGCAGTGTTCCAGCCTGAAAATAAACAAATTGTATTTTTTTAAACAAACCATGTAATACCGTGAGTTCTGTTACTCTGTGATTGCAAGGCACTAATCTTCTACTGGCATCTGATGTAAAATAGGAAGAAATAAACCTGGACAGTTTTATCTAAATTCAACTTGATATTATTTCTTGACATTTACTGTAAAAAAAAATTTTAAAAGGTATAAACTGCATTCATTGTGTTGCTCAGATTTGGGATACCTGGTACCGTTACAGCTGCCCACATACTCAGTCGGCCAACCAACATCAGAATGGGCAAGTGGTTAAGGTGTTGGATTTCAGACACAATGCATATATGTCTGTGTTCAACCCCCACTCCTGGTACAAGTTTAATTTAGAACGCGGTTGGTCTCACTCATCCATCACTACTGTCCTTGTTGACCTATGTTGGTTCCTCAAATATATAATTCTCATCTTTGTATTTAAATCTCTTCATAGCCTTGTCCCTACTTATCTCTCTACCCTCCTCCAGCCCGACAACCCATCCCTCACCACAGAACTCTCCATTCCAGCAGTTTTATTGAGAAATCTCAAACAACCACAAGAAATTTCCATTATATTATACAATGGAGAGCATGAACCTGTTTCTAAAAACTGAAAATTCACATGCCAACCTAGAAAACTAGCAACGGCTGACAAATGGTTTCATAAAAGTTGGCACTGCCCCCAAACAGCAGAAACCTTATGAATGACTTTGACTATAAGCCTGACTGCCATTAATTAACTCAATCGCTACTGAAATCATTTGTTAGTGAGGGAAGGAGGAGGTGTTTCGCCATGATGCTCCATCATGGTGTGGGAGCTTGCTGGACAAGCTGATCTTTTCCTCCCCGTCAATTTTGTCTGTTTATACATGGTATAGTAACTTCAGTATTGCATATCTAACATTCCTTCACTTGTATAGGAGAGAAAACATCAATACATAAAAATCTGGAGAAATCCAAAATTGAATGTGTGCTATTGAAAAAGATTGAATTCTTAACATTAAAATGATGCATTCTGGCAACTTTTGAACATTTTACATTTAACAATTTTGGTTTTAAGATTAAAAATCTTAAGTGATGTTTGGATATTCAACAGATCAACCAGGTTATTTGAACTGTATCTCACTTGTCCAAACCACTTCTCTTTTCGCCCCCGCCCCCCCCCGGGCTTGCTCTCGTCCAGAGATACGCAACCAATGTTCCCGGTAATTTTTTGGGGGGTGTGCAGCCACTTTAAAGTTTAAGGGGCTGCGCGGCCCATTCACTACCACGCATGCATGGTTTTTGCCATTGGTACACCGTTGAGCGGCCTGCTTGGGAGCTGCAGATTGGTCGCACAGCTAAACAGGAACATTGTACATGGCCCTGTCCAGACCTAGCTGTTAGAGACAATGCACCCCACCTAATTCTCACCCTTTCACCTGAGATCCCCTCGTATTCCTACCCTCCCAGTTCATGCTACCACTCTTCTCCATCTCCCGGTTATATTCATTCTACCATTCTCCATCTCCCAGTTATATTCACTCTACCATTCTCCATCTCCCAGTTATATTCACTCTACCATTCTCCATCTCCCGGTTATATTCACTCTACCATTCTCCATCTCCCGGTTATATTCACTCTACCATTCTCCATCTCCCGGTTATATTCATTCTACCACTCTCCATCTCCCGGTTATATTCACTCTACCACTCTCCATCTCCCGGTTATATTCACTCTACCATTCTCTATCTCCCGGTTATATTCATTCTACCACTCTCCATCTCCCGGTTATATTCACTCTACCACTCTCCATCTCCCGGTTATATTCATTCTACCACTCTCCATCTCCCGGTTATATTCACTCTACCATTCTCCATCTCCCGGGTTATATTCACTCTACCACTCTCCATCTCCCGGTTATATTCATTCTACCACTCTCCATCTCCTGGTTATATTCACTCTACCACTCTCCATCTCCCGGTTATATTCACTCTACCACTCTCCATCTCCCGGTTATATTCACTCTACCATTCTCCATCTCCCGGTTATATTCACTCTACCACTCTCCATCTCCCGGTTATATTCATTCTACCACTCTCCATCTCCCGGTTATATTCACTCTACCATTCTCCATCTCCCGGTTATATTCATTCTACCACTCTCCATCTCCCGGTTATATTCACTCTACCATTCTCCATCTCCCGGGTTATATTCACTCTACCACTCTCCATCTCCCGGTTATATTCATTCTACCACTCTCCATCTCCTGGTTATATTCACTCTACCACTCTCCATCTCCCGGTTATATTCACTCTACCACTCTCCATCTCCCGGTTATATTCACTCTACCACTCTCCATCTCCCGGTTATATTCATTCTACCACTCTCCATCTCCCGGTTATATTCACTCTACCATTCTCCATCTCCCGGTTATATTCACTCTAGCATTCTTCTGCCGGCACCTCTGGAATCTGCCACTCTTGTTTTCCAATCCAATTCAGCTGGTACTCTTCTTCCACCCGTCTCTTTCTAGCCTGCACTATCTTTCCACTGCCACTCTATTCCTCCCCCCACACTATTCCCTTAGTTCAAGCTGGCACTTTTCACTTTCCCCCTTCGCCACACAACCCAACCAATCCTGACATTCTTCAGTCCACACTCCGTAGCACTGCTCCATATTTCAGTCCCTTTCCCTTCTCCCCCTTCAGTATTGTCCACTTCACCCCTTCCTCTCCCCTCAGTGCCATCCAATCCCCCTTTCCTCAGTGCCACTCCTATCACTGCTGTAATGTGATTCCGTCCATGGAATACTGTAGGTAATAGTAATTCCCAATACAGTATGCAGATCAGGAATCAACACAGTTGGCTTGGGTAGGAGCTCAATAGGAACTTGATCGGAGTTGGTTTTGTCCACATACGATGATTTGTGGGCCCACTTCCACCCTGAAACTGACTCTGATGGTTGGTATTACACATTTGAGATCCATCTTTCTACTTTAAAAGAGGAAACTAGTTTTTATTTTGAGGCCGTTCAGTTTTCTCTTTGATCTGACGGTACGAATGACTGCTAATCCTTGGTAGCTAGTTTGTGAGCTGTGCATATTTCACACTTTCCATAGACTACGTGCATTAAGTCATTAAATTACTTTGAGGACCTTGATCTATCTGTTGAACTATTTGTGAACTCTGGTATTCTGCATCGCTCTTCTGATGTCAGTGACATAGAATGTCATAGGGGGGGGGAGGCGGGGAGAGAAGCCAGATGGCCGTCTCCCAGGTCTCTGTTGATGATGCTGTTGAGAGATGCATTAGAGAGCCTCAGGATTGCCTGCTTCCTCCCACCCCCAGCCCTTCCAATGAGAAAGGACAAGGTTCTGCTCAGCACCAATAAATAACTCATCAGATTGGGGAGGATGGAGTGGGGGTAATTGATCATTGTCCATGGCTAGTTATAAGCAATATAAATGAATTCCTCAGGTGGGTGTCTCTTCTGCCACTTTTGATCCGAAGGATTCTTGAATATATACTGCACTTCAAAGGTTGGATTTGTTTTATTACCGATATTTCGTCACTACTTTCCTCCCTCTGCCTCTGCACCAAACGACTTCTCATCCTCGGTGATTTCAACCTCCCATCTCAATTCATCCTGCTCTCTCGCCTCTAAGTTCACGAGCCTCCTGGCCTCCCATAATCTCTCCCTCCATGTAAACACCCCAACCCATATTCATAGCCAGCTCTCAATCTTGCCATCTCGCGTGGCCTCATTACTCCCATCGTATCAATCGCAGATAAGGCCATCTCTGACCATATCCTCATATCGCTCGCCACCCACATCCACCCCACCAACCCTACCTCCTTCAGTGTCCGACCCTGTTTTTAAATAAACTCCGGACTCTCTCTCAACTGCACTTATGAACTCCCAATTGTCCAGCCTTTGGCCCTCCATTTACCATGACATTTCTACAGCTACCGATCTGCTCAATCACACCGTCACCACCACCTTTTGATTGCCCTAGTTCCTGTTAAAACAGTTATTCTCTCACCTTGGCCGTTCCCCCAGTACAGCTCTGATCTTTGCTCCCATAATTCTAAGGGGCGTAGACTTGAACGGATATTTTGGACAACCGGTTTAGCCATTCACCGCCAGATCTGGCTGGACCACAGATTCCAGAATCATTCTGGAATGCAAAGATAAACCCCAGCTTCCAGTCTCCACTGCTAACCGTCTTTATAAACCCCTCTCCCCAGTCTCCACCCTCACCTCCGACAATAAGTGTGCGGAGCTCATAGACTTTGTCTCCAAGATTGACACCATCAGTTCGGCCGCCAGTGTCTTTTCCTTTCCTGCTCCCTTGACCCTATTCCCACCAAACCGCTGACCACCCAACTTCCTTTTCTGGCTCCCATGTTGGCTGACGTTGTTAATGGTTCTCTTTCCTCAGGTACTGTCCCCCTCTCTCTCAAATCTAGTCATCACCCCTCTCAAAAAAAAAACAACCCTTGATCCTTCCGCCCCCCCCCCCCCTCCCGTCCTTACAAACTACCACCCCATCTCCAACCTCCCTTTCCTTTCAAGTCCTTGAATGTGTTGTCGACTCCCAAATCCGTGCCCATCTTTCCCGCAATTCCATGTTTGAATCCCTCCAATCTGGTTTCCGCGCCTGCCACAGTACCGAAACGGCTCTCCTCAAAGTCACAAATAACATCCTTTGTGACTGTGACAAAGGCAAACTATCTCTACTCATCCTTCTTGACCTGTCAGCAACCTTTGACATGGTTGACCACTCTATCTCTAACATCTCTCCACCATCCTCCAGCTGGGTGGGGCTGCACGTGCCTGGTTCCATTCTTATCTACCTAATCGTAGCCTGAGAATCACCTGCAACGGCCTCTCTTCCTGCCCCTGCATCGTTACCTCTGATGTCCCCCAAGGATCTATCCTTGGCCCCCTCCTATTTCTCATCTACGTTGCCCCTTGGTGACATCATCCAGAAACAGTGTCAGTTTCCACATGTACGCTGATGACACTCCGCTCTACCACTTCTCTCAACCCCTCCACGGCCTTTAATGGTCAGACTGCTTGTCCGACATCCAGTTCTGGATGAGCAGAAATTTTCTCCGGTTGAATATTGGGAAGACCAAAGCCATTGTTTTCGGTCCCCACTGCAAACTCCGTTCCGTAGCCATTGACTCCATCCCTCTCCCCAACTTCTGTCTGAGGCTGAACCAGACTGTATGCAACCTTGGTGTCCTATTTGACCCTGAAATAAGCATTCAACTATATATCTGCAGCATAACTATTTCCACCTCTAACATTGCTCATCTCTGCCCTTGCTTCAGCTCATTCTCTGCTGAAGCCCTCATCGATGCCTTTGTTATCTCTAGACTTGACTATTCCAATGCACTTCTGGCTGGCCTCCCACATTCTACCCTACATAAATTAGAGGTGATCCAAATCTCGGCTGTCTGTGTCCTAACTCGCACCAAGTCCCGGTCACCCATCACCCCAGTGCTCGCTGACCTATATTGGCTTCCAGTTAAGCAACGACTCGATTTCAAAATTCTCATCCTTATTTTCAAATCCCTCCATTGCCTCGCCCCTCCGATCTCTGTAATCTCCTCCAGCCCTACAACGCTCGCCCCCCCCCCCCCCCACCCCCGGCGATGTCTGCACTTCTCTGATTCTGAACTCCTGAGCATTCCTAATTATAATCGCCAACCATTGGTGGCCGTGCCTTCTGTTGTCTATGGCCAAGCTCTGGAACTCCCTGCCTAAACCTCTCTACCTCTCTTTCTTCCTTCAAGACACTCCTTTAAGTATACCTCTCCTGTGCTAATTTCTACTTGAGCGGCTCGGTGTCAAATTTATATCGCATAATACTCCTGTGAAGCGCCTTGGGATGTTTCACTACGTTAAAGGCATTATATAAATACATGTTCTTTCACTGATTGTAGATCCAATTCAACCTCTGAAACACAGTATAAACATGGCAGCTGGTACTAATGTTAGCCTTTTTAGTTTTGAAAGTAAAAACTCTTGGATTATATTGGATTTGTTTTGTGATTGTGCTGCCACTTAGTTACCAATGTTGGCAGACAAAAAAAATTCATGGTTTCACCCAGTCACTTCAATATTGTGGGACTCGGACTCAAAAAAAACGTTTTAAGTTCTGTTAATACAGATGGGGCATGGATTGTAGGTTACAAGAGGTTACCTCAAAACTTGATGCGACTGAGGAGCAGATATGGCGTCCGAGTCTTGCAATATAATCCAGCAGAACAGCGTAATTGTTATGACGGAGAAATCGAGGACTCCGGGCTATTCAAATATAAGGAGTATAGAATCTTGCAGTGCAGAAGGAGGTCATTTGGCCTACTGTGCTCTTTGAAAGAGCTGTCCAATTTAGTCCCACACCCCAACTTTTTCCCACAACCCTGCAAATTAGTTCTTGAAAGTTGGCATGCAGGTACAGCAGGCAGTGAAGAAGGCAAATGGCATGTTGGCCTTCATAGCTAGGGAATTTGAGTATAGGAGCAGGGAGGTCTTACTGCAGTTGTACAGAGCCTTGGTGAGGCCTCACCTGGAATATTGTGTTCAGTTTTGGTCTCCTAATCTGAGAAAGGACGTTCTTGCTATTGAGGGAGTGCAGCGAAGGTTCACCAGACTGATTCCTGGGTTGGCAGAACTGACATATGAGGAGAGACTGGATCGACTGGGCCTGTATTCACTGGAGTTTAGAAGGATGAGGGGGGATCTCATAGAAACATATAAAATTCTGACGGGACTGGACAGGTTAGATGCAGGAAGAATGTTTCCAATGTTGGGGAAGTCCTGAACCAGGGGACACAGTCTAAGGATAAGGAGTAAGCCATTTAAGACTGAGATGAGGAGAAACTTCTTCACTCAGAGTTGTTAACCTGTGGAATTCTCTACTGCAGAGTTGTTGATGCCAGTTCATTGGACATATTCAGGAGGGAGTTAGCTATGGCACTTATTGCTAAAGGGATCAAGGGGCATGGAGAGAAAGCAGGAAAGGGGTACTGAGGGAATAATCAGCCATGATCTTATTGAATGGTGGTGCAGGCCGAATGGCCTAATCCGGCACCTATTTTCTATGTTTCTATCCAGTTGCCTCTTGAAATTTCCTGTGGAATATGATTCCACCACACTTTGAGTGTGTTCCAGATCTTAATAACCCTCTGTGTAAAGACATTTCATCTTGTTTCCCCTCTAGTTCTTTTACCAATTATTTTTTAATTTATGACCTCTGACCGATCTGCTTGGCAGAGGAAATAGTTTCTCCCTACATGTACTTATCAAAACCACTCATAATTTTGAATGCCTCTATAAGGTCTCGTCCTAACCTTTGCTTTAACAAGAACAATCCCAGCTTCTCCAGTCTCTCCTCATCCCTGGTATTACCTTGGTAAATCTCCTCTGTACCCTATCTAGGGCCTTGACATCCTTCCTAAAGTGTGGTGCTCAGGATTAAACACAATACTCCAGCTGAGGCCTAACCCAGGGGTTTATAAAGGTTTAGCATGACTTCCTTGTTTTTTTGCATTCAGTCCTTCCTATTTACAAAGTGAAGTATCCCATATGCTTTCTTAACTGCCCTATCAACATGTCCTGTCACCTTCAAGGATTTTATGAATATGCACCCCAGGTCCCTCTTGCAACCCAACCCCACTCCTCAAAATACTGCCATTTAGATTATACTGCCTCTCCATGTTGTTTCTCCCAAAGTATTCACTTCACACTTATCTGCATTAAATTGCATCTGCGATGTGTCTGCCCATTTCACCAGTCTGTCTACATCCTCCTGAAGTATGCTTCTATTCTGTTCAGTATTTACTACATTGCCAAGTTTAGTATCATCTGCAAACTTAAATTGTGCTCCCTACACCCAAGTCTACGACTTATATCTATAACAGGAAAAGTAATGGTCCTAATACCAACCCCTGGGGGGCTCCACTACAAACTTCCCTCCAGTCGGAAAAATATCCGTTCACCACTACTCTCTGTCTCCTAACCGTTAGCCAATTTCGTACCCAAGTTACCGCCGTCCCTTTAATGCCATGTGCTTCAATTTTCTGAATAAGTCTGTTATGCGGTACTTGATCAAATGCCTTTTGAAAGTCCATATACACAACATCAAACCTTTGAGTTCTTTGATGAACAGAATCAGGTTAGTCAGATACGATTTGCCTTTAACAAATTCATGCTGGCTATTCATTTATATTGCATAGAATATACAGCATAGAACCAGGCCATTCAGCCCAAACTGTCCATTCTGGCATTTATGCTCCACTCGAGCCTTCTCCCATCCTTTCTCTATCAGCAAAACCCTCCTTGCCTTCTCCTCCTTCAAACTTATCTAGCCCTCCCCTATTTGCCTCAACCACTCGCTGTGGTAGCGAGTTCCACATTCTCTCCATTCTGGGTGCTCTGGGCAAAGAAGTTTCTTTGGAATTCCCTATTTGATTTCTTGGTGACTATGATATTGATGGTCCCTAGTTTTGCTCTTCCCCAGAAGTGGAAACACTCCGTGTCTACTCCATCAAAACCTTTCAGAATTTTAAGGACCTCTATTGGGTTACCCCTCAGCCTTCTCTTTTCAAGAGAAAAGACACAGCCTGTTCATCCTTTCCTGATATGTATAACCTCCCATTTCTGGTGGTATCCTTGTAAATATTATTTGCAACATCTCCATTGCCTTTCTATCTATTTTATAATGTGGTGACCAGAACTGCTGCACAGTACTCCCAAGTGTGATCTGACCAAGGTTCGATAAAAGTTTAGCATACTTCTCTATTTTTCAGTTCTATTCCTTGAAATAAACCCTAGTGCTTGGTTTTCTTTTTTTATGGTCTTATTAACCTGCGTCGCTACTTTATGATTTGACTCTCCGATCCCTTTGTTCCTCTATCCCATTTAGATCCTTTTCCAAGTAATATGTGACTTCCTTATTTACCTTACCAAGCACATGCTTCTCCAAGTGGGAATTAATTTTGACCCTGGCAATGATCTTGAGTAGCTTTGTTATTGTAATAGGATGTTTTTTGGTATCTGCATGAGCAGAAACGCCCTATTTAAAATAACAGACAGTAAGAACAGAATTCCTCAAGTTTCTGCCAATCTGAGGGTTACAATACTTCCAAGTCTAACTACAATTGAAATATGCTGAGCCCTTCTTTCCACCTCTTAACAGTGCACTGATGCTAAAACCCATAATACAAACACACAAACTGATTTCATACTTTTACTTCAGTATTTGCATATTCTAATTAAGATATGAGCTCAAATTGTTTCCCACTGACGGAATATATAAAAGTCATTATATGAGCAATACATGTCCGTATGAAATAACAATAGGGTCTTTCAATCCATTGAGGTTTCCATGTCAGTGGCTACAGATTTATGTACAGAATATTTTGAAAGTGTTGCAGGAATTTTGGGGCTCAGATAAGTTCACATTATGTTTCAGCCTGTGAACCAAATGCATTTATTATATACAGTTGCAGCATATTTGAATTTTTCTGTGTTCATTCTATGTCCAGTTATTGAAGAGATCAATATTTTAAAAAGACATATCAAGTTATTAGCTTTAGGGACTTTGGGGTATGGAGGAGGGGGTCATAATTGGTGTTGCTGAGTATTTGAGTAATCAAATATACTGCCCAATTTTCTGGGCTTGGATTATGTATATCCCCATATGGAATTGACAATATTGCAATGCCTCCAATCTGAGGTGGCCTGGCTATGTAACACAATCTACTAATATTCTGCACCATAAAATAGGGTGCGAGTTTGTTGCGATGAATTCCTAATCTCAGCCAAGCTGTCAACTGACTGGAGGGGGCTAAACTAATTGTGGTGCAATTATTAAAGACTTAATGCCCCATAATGTTTTATTATTTGCATAGGCAAGAGGCGTTTTAATATCAAACTCTGGAAGACGTTCACAGACTGCTTCAACTGTCTGCCAATTGCAGCCATTGTGGATGAGAAAATTTTCTGTTGTCATGGAGGTGAGTTTCCGTCATTGGTGCTTTGCCACAGCTTTTTAATTTGTTCAAATTTCAGCTTTGCCTCGGGTTGAGCTATGATCATTTCAAACCATTTCAGTCTGCTATGTTGGAAATTCATTTGCACTAATGAAATTACAAATTAATGGGTTGATGAAAGCTTTGATGTTTCCGATTGTGTAACTGCATTGCTAGGATTGGGAGCTAATCCTTTAGGAACATAACCAGCTTTGTGGACAAGGAAAGGCCATTCAGCCCATAGCTTCTAGGATCCTGACTTCCATCACAGCATTCCATTATATTTTGAACATACCTAATTTTTTTGTTTCTACTACCTTACCTGGCAGATTATTCCAAATATCACTTAAATTAACAAATGTGGATGGTAAATATGTGATATGGATTATGTTTGTTTCTTTTAAATAACAAAGCCCTGGGAGCTGTAAAAAATAAAATGCAATTAAACTTTCTCCAATTTATTTTCAATTAGATTGTAGCGTTTGAAAATTTGTTCAACATTAGCATGTCCCAAATGTTTGAAGAACTGAACTGAAGGCTCCATTAGTATTTTAAAAATGAATTATTTCCAAACCCTGAGAGGGAGTTTGAAGACCTTGATATTACTGAATAAATTGCAACAGCATAAATTGTAACTAGGAATTATATATATTTATAATATCATTTCTAGTTACAATTTATATATATATATATATATACAGTAAACTCTCGTTTACCCGGATTGTTTGGGGATTCGGCAACTCCGGGTAAACAAATTTTCCGCTAGGGCGAATTTACTAACTGCAACAATGGAACAGAAAGTTTAATTGAACTGTTTGGGCTGTGTGTTCAGTTATTATTTGCCTGTAGCTCTTCCTCCATCCATTGGGTATCCGTTCCACCCCTTCAGTTTCTGGGTCCAGATGGCCAATCCCGAACTGTCTGACTGGGCTCCGTCATCCATTTTGAGAGTTTTATTGGACTTTCTTCATTCACCAGTGATTATTGTACGTCCCAACACAACTATCCCACTCATATCTCACCCATCAACACACTCCTGCCCTGTGTTCACAGCACGCCACTTGTCACACTAACGGAACATGACAAAGAACCTTAAGCTCCTCACTCACGGATCCAAACTGATGCTGTCCACAAAGATCAGTCAACTTCACCCAGCCCCTCTTCAGCAGAATTCTCTGTGTGGCCCCTTAACCAAGTGATCAGTTGGAATTCATTCCTCCTGAAAATCGTTCACTTCATCTTCCCGAGGTCAATACAGTTGCCCGCAGTTTGCTGGTGCTGAACATGTGTCTATGCAGAGACACACACACGGAAACACATACAAAACACAACTCCTCCACATTCACGCTAACTGATTTTGTCCCGAATCTCGCAATATTTAAAATTATATATGTACATAATTGCATCCTTTTTTAACCTGTTGCTGGAAGATTCCATTTACTTAACTACAGTTTGTTTTGTCCAGATGGAGTTATAGAACTAGGTTAATGTATACAGGAATAAAATGGTCAACAAAGTGGAATGCAGAGGTTGCTAAAATTTGCACTGATTCTGGTTATTGAGCATGTTTTGCTCAGCAAATAGTTAGATAATTTTAAGTGCTGCATATGCAAACAGCCAAACTCGGCAGATAATCTGTGTAACAGTGGTAACTAGATAGTGATAGTCACAAAACAGCACCTATCTATTCTGTTTTCCCTACACCCAAAGATTGATGGTGAATCCCTGTGGTAGGCAAAGGTAGATCAAAAGTTTATTGGTGATCATGCTGGCAGCTCTGTGTGGGACAATTGGAATTTTGTTTTTGAGCAAGTTACCAGATGGCTATTAACAAAAGGTGTTGAAGTGCTGGTGAATTAAACGTTTGTTCACTTCTGAGTTGCTTTTGAGCCAGTTTGGGTGTGTCCAGCATATGGACATTAATTTCTAGCAAATATTGGGGATAATGAAACCTTTTGATATGATATACTATCTTCATTACATATTGCATTAGCTAATGTCTTGCACCATTGTGCAGTGACACTTTTTAGATTGCACAGGAATGACTAGAATTTCTGCTCGTGTCCTGCGCACTTGTGTAGAATATGAATGGTGCAAATATATTTTTAACGTAATAAATATGTTGTATTTCACAAATTACTTGCCATTATCTACCCTATTAAATGAGGTTCAAAGTAAAATAGGTGCTAAATAAATTAAATGTTTTCTTTACAGCTTCTTAGAACAAAAGTGCCTGCCAACTGGAAACTTTGCTCCCATCCACATTATTGCAGAAGTGCATGAGTGTAGTTGATTCATTAAGTTGACAAAATAATTGAAATTTGGTTGCCTTTTATTGAATTGGCTAGTGATGAGCAACTTTTTATGAAAGTTAACTTGGAGATAACCAATGTTCGTTGTTGGTAAAAGTGACGCGTTATTGAAACTTTTATTGCAATCTTCTCATTTCTGTTAACATGACAGACTTTTAAATCTTCCCTTCTTTGGCAGTCCCCCGGAGTCTAGGGTGACTTGCTTCCACACTAAAATGAGTTCTAAGGTGACTGAGTCCAATGCGGAATCTACAGTCTCTGTCACAGGTGGGGCAGGTGGTAGTTGAAGGGACGGATGGGTGGGGTGCTTGGTTTGTCGTACGCTCCTTCCGCTGTTTTTGCTTGGCTTCCGTGTGCTCCCGCCGAAGAGACTCGAAGTGTCCGGCACTACTCGGATGATTCTCCTCCACTTTGAGCGGTCTTGCACCAGGGATTCCCAAGAGTCGGTGGGGATGTTACATTTTTTTCAAGCAGGCTTTGAGGGTGTCCTTCAAGTGTTTTCTCTGCCTTCCTGGGACTCGCTTAACACCTCCAGTCCAGATCCAAGGTTGTCCCAACCTCTGTCATTGAATTAGTGTGCTGACGACACTTGCATTTGTGCACACTTGGAGTCCGAACTCCAAACCATTGTTACCTTCACCGCAGCGTACGAGAGTCTGGGCTTTACGTTAACTATCAGTAAGACAAAGGTTACCAACCTACCCCCTGCCACAGAGCACTGCCTCAATTATCAAGATCCATGACAAGACTTTGAACAATGTGGACCACTTTCCATACCTCGGGAGCCTACTATCAGCAAGGACAGACATCGACGAAGAAGTCCGACACCGCCTTCAGTGTGCCAGTGCAGCCTTCGGTCGCCTGAGGAAAAGAGTGTTTGAAGACCAGGTTCTGAAACCCGGCATCAAGCTCATAGTCTACAGAGCAGTAGTGATAACCGCCCTCCTATATGCTTCAGAGACATGGACTATGTACAGCACTCAAAGCACTGGAGAAGTACCACCAACGCTGCCTCCGCAAAATCCTGCAAATCCTGGCAGGATAGGCGCACTAACGTCGGTGTTCTCGCTCAGGCCAACATCCCCAGCATCGAAGCATTAACCACGCTCCATCAGCTCTGATGCCCGATGCAAGACTCCCGAAACAAGCACTCTACTTTAAGTGGAAAACTAGTGGAAGACTAACATTGAACAGAGTAGGAAAATCAAAAGGTACTTATTAGGTGACACAAAACTCTGTTTTAAAAACCTATATGTTGTAGGAGGAAGAGAGTGAGGGAGAGTTCCACAGTTTTGAGGTACTGGGAAAGAATCGGTTTGATTAGGAGACATTGCTGAATCGCGGATTCAATACAGTGAAGTGTCTGACGCACATTCTTTACTTGCACACGGAACCTGATTTAATCTAGTCAATCTACTGTTTTTCTTTCTGTAGGTCTGTCACCAGATTTGCAATCAATGGAGCAGATTCGCAGAATAATGAGACCAACTGATGTTCCTGACACGGGTAAGGCTTGTCTCAAAAGTCCCACATTGTAGCCATTAATATTTTGTTTTGAATATTTGTGTTTTGTGAGTCATTTTTTTCAAAGGCCAAGGATTGAGCACAAGTATGAATGTGGTAGACAGACTCCAGTCATCATTATTAATGTTTAAATGAGCGCTTGGCACTTGAGATGCCTTGGGGTAGTTTGCCTTCATACAGCACCAGAGAAAACAGATTGGTGCACAAGTTGCATGTTGCAGAAGCCAATATCCTAATTTATGTGACAAAATTGGTGCCTTCAAAATTACATTATTTATTTAAAAATATAACCATTAGTCCACTATTCGCAAGCCATTTGACTAACTTTAAGGTGAAGACTAAACGATGGCTAATATCGGGACACTATACAAATGATTCAAAGGCACGTAATTTAATAAAACTTCTGACTAGCATTTATAATTTAATGCTGCTTTGTAAAAAAAAACTACATAACTTCACCTTTTTTCTGAATAAAGTTTTTCAGTAAATTGTGCCTGTAAAAATAATTAATTTTGTAGGCTTTCATGGTATTTTTGCAGTTTCTACAAATGTACAGGCCTCCTATACTTTATTATTTATAATTTTTTAAAATAAGTTTTCCCCCTTCATCGTGTACTACATTCCAACACAAAGTGGGAGGGCAGTCAAACCAATTCGTCTGACTATGCTCCATCGTGTTATACCAGCAGTCCTATCTTTTAAAGCTGGTATTACAGCAAATAATGCTGATTTAATGAGTTTGATTTTTTTTTTGATTCAGTATGCTTGGGCTTAGCAGCCATTTTTTCAAATCTTTCCTAAAATTGACTTAAAACATACACTTGCATTTCATGGTCATTAGACATGGAGAAATGTAATTGCAATCCGCCCCTTCTGATTGGGAACCGGTAACATCGCTCTTGTAAAACATTAGAGGCCCATTTCCCACGTTTTAAAGTGTAAAATACAATAAGTAAATTGGGCTTGTTACATTGAAGGCTTTCCATTGTCCGTATTTTGTGAGTGTCCACCATTTGAGTGCCCCGTATCTTTATAATTTAAAATATTTGGGACTATCCTGTAGTTTCTGTATTTTACGGTTGTCTTATCATTTGCGAGTGTCCATAGGACCAGGTTTCACTGAATAATTATGATGCACATTTGGTTGCTTTTTTACGAGGCTTTATATTAGAGGAGTGCAGCCAACATCGGGTACATGGTTCTCCCACTATTAGCTGCCCATCTGAGTATAAGCTACTCGATCGGCAGGGAAACAATAAATACACGTGACTGCGAATCGGCCAGCAAATTAAGACCTCCAATTGTAGCAAAGTATCTGCAGGCAGCCGATCTCTCACCTTTGCACTTGTCCCATATTAAATCCGATGCACTGTTGTTGCGTGAGTGGATTCAAATTAAATTGTATAGTGTTTAATATGTTTTTTTTTCCCAATTTATGTGAGGCATGTGCTGCCTTTTTAAAATATATCTTGGGTAGATTTGACTAGTATTGAAACAAACTGTGGTCCAACTATCAGGACTCTGTATTTTACATCAGCATCCGAGTCCAGTGGGCCTACAGAGGCAGACATCCACTGAAAAATGTAAAGGGGGGAAGTGGCACATGGAGATTGCTCCTACTACAACAACTAAAAAGATAATGGAGTAAAGGTATCTATTCAGGTTGTGCTCACCTTTCTTAAACCCCCCCAAAAATATTTATTTTTGCTCCTCAGTAGGCTGTATCCAACGTGGCAAAAAAAAGTCTTGCAATCTCCAAAGGGATCAACAAAATAAAAGCAGCCTCCCATTGTTTGCATTACCTGCTGTCTAGTCAGCAATGCCCATTAAACCGTACATGTCTTTCAGTTTTCACCCCAAGTCACATACCTGGAGCAGACTTTTTTGAAAATTGTGTGAAACAGCTTGAAGCAATATCCTTTATGGATGACATGCCAGTGAATCTGTCTGCTTCATGCAAAACACGTGTATTTTCCCATTTAGGGTGATGCAAAGGTTAGATTACTCTGTAGGAATACATCCAAAGAATGAGGTCATTGAGAAGCACAGGCCTCCCCAAACAATCTCATTCGCACCATGGAAACCTGCATCACTGTGCTTTCAAAACACTAATCATTTTTAATAGAACATTGTACAATGACAGGGGAACAATAAACACATTAGAGACTATTTTCCTGTCCTGCAGCTGACCGAATTTCACAAGATTATTGATTGTAAGAATGTACCAAAAGGATCCAAGACTGTCTGACATTTTTTAACCTTCAAGTTACCAAATGGTAACACATTAATGTAACATTTGATCTTCCCGAGCCATGTACGCTTTATTTAAAAAGAAGTCTTTTGTGACATTGAGGGGGTTTGAGAGGCAAATGAGTCAGATTATTTTTTAAATAAATCTGCAAGAGAACTTGGCAGTTTGTCCTCGCCTCCCTCCTCACCCCAAGAGGGCTAAACTCTGCAGTTCTTTTATTTTTAAATGTTGCGACAAGATAATTTTTCTTGTATTTGGGGCAGGAAAGGGTGAAGAGTGACCTCCATATCCTACCATAACAGTGAGCTGCTACGGTAGGATATGGAGGTCACTCTTCCCTCACCCGTCACCCACCTACCATGATTTCTCAAGAAATTCCCAAATATGTCAGCTGTGGCTCAGTTGGTAGCACTCTCGCCTCTGAGTCAGAAGATTGTGGGTTCGAGTCCCACTCTGGAGACTTGAGCACAAAAATCTAGGTTGACAGTCTAGTGCAGTACTGAGGGAGTGCTGCATTGTTGGTGCCTTTCAGATGAGACGTTAAACCAAGGCGCAGTCTGCTCCTTCAGATGGGCGTAAAAGATCCCATGGGACTATTTCGAAGGGAAGGGGAGTAATCCCCGGTGAGCTCGCCAATATTTATCCCTCAGTCAAAATTACTAAAACCGATTATCTGGTCATTATCACATTGCTATTTGTGAGAAATTGCTATGTGCAAATTGGCTACCGCATTCCTTACAACAGTGGCTACACTTCATTGGTTGTAAAGCGCTTTGGGATGTCCTGAGGTTGTGAAAGACGCTATATAAATGCATTTCTTTTTTTCATTTTGAATGAAGAAGCATTGACCAGAATTCCCTTTCGAGATTGGGGAGCTCATTCAAGGTTCCTATCCAATCATGAGATGTTGTGTGCTATTCGCAGGAGCCTGGGAGTAAATCGCCTACTTTCCCTTCTGAGTGGGGTGCTCTGTGTGTGTGTGTGTGTGTGTGTGTGTGTGTGTGTGTGTGTGTGTGTCCCTCATCCATGCTTTTGTTACTGTCATGTATGTAACCACAATGTAATACCACTGTATTACTGTATACACTCAACCTAGATGCACACCTTGACCACAAGGGGTGAACTTGTAAGAGACACTCCTTACCTGATTACACAGGTATAAAAAGGGAGGTCCCACACAGGGGTCATCGTCTTTGGAGTCCTGTGAATAAAGAGCTAAGGTCACAGTGTGACCTTGTCCCCAGAATGTGCCTCGTGTAGTTTCATACTGTAGAGTAAGGACTTTACATTGGCGACGAGAAACGGGAATTCACGACCCACGAGAATGGCCACCGGTAGCACAGAGGAACGGTACTGTGTTGGGGAAGACTGGGACGATTTTGTCGAGAGGCTTCAGCAAAGCTTCGTTACGAAAGAATGGCTGGGAGATGCAGCGGCCGACAAGCGAAGGGCTCATCTTTTGACCAGCTGCGGACCAAAGACTTACGCGCTCATGAAGGACTTACTAGCACCCGAAAAGCCGGCGGACAAAACCTTTGAAGAACTTAGCAAATTGACCGGGGAGCACCTCACACCAGTGAGTAGCATACATATGGCCCGACACAGATTCTACACCCACCGACGTCGTGAAGGACAGAGCATACCGGACTTCGTAGCAGACCTCCGGCGTTTGGCCAGCCTCTAAGTTCACAGACGCCTGCAGGGGGGAGATGCTAAGGGACTTCTTTATTGAGGGCATCGGTCATGCGGGAATTTTCCGCAGATTAATTGAGACCAAGGATTGACCTTGGAAGCGGCAGCGTTGATGGCTCAAACTTTCATGGCGGGGGAGGAAGAGACGAAAATAATATACGCGCGCAATTCTGCCTCTAACGCGGTGATGGATCAGAGAGTCAACATCATCAATGCGACTCAGAGCCCCCAGACAGGCAGGGGCAGTCCGACACTCCCCAGGCAGCAATAGACCCCAGCATAGGACTTCAACAGAGACAATGGCAGGCTGAACGGACATTCACGCCATCACAGTGGACAATGCGGCCCGGGATGGGGCCATTGACACCCTCTAATAGGGTACTGAAGAGCAGTCAAAGGGACAGTCAGCGTGGAATGCCTGGCCATAGTCCCTTTGTTCCCAACAATGGAAACTAACGCATGCTGGGGGTGTGGGGGAAAACACTCAGCTAGATCTTGCAGATTGCAACAGTTTGTCTGCAAGAACTGCAATCTCAGTGGCCACTTAGCTCGAATGTGCAGGAAGTCTGCAACCAGACTAATATGAGGCGGATGGACAGAAGAGGGTTCTTTGAGGCAGGATAACTTTTGGGGCAAATCAATGGACGCTGAGGTTCAGCGGGTCCATGTGGCGAATATTCACAGTTCATATACCAAAACGCCACCAATGATGAGGGTTTTATTAAACTGTATCCCAGTACGCATGGAGCTGGACACTGGGGCCAGCCAGTCACTCATGGGCGTTGAGCAATTTGAGAAGCTATGGCCACTTAAAGCCAGTAGACCCAAATTAGCACGTATTGAGACACAATTACGGACTTACACGAAAGAAATCATTCGGGTGCTAAGCAGTGCAATGTTGGCTGTCACATACAATGGGTTAGTGAATCGGCTGCCGCTCTGGATTGTCCCGGGCAATGGCCCCGCACTGTTGGGGAGGAGCTGGTTAGCCGAGATGAACCGGAAATGGGGGGATGTTCACGCAATGTCATCTGTGGAGCAAAGTTCGTGCTCACAACTCCTACAGCAATTCGATTCACTATTCTAACCTGGCGTCGGGACTTTCAAAGGCACTAAAGTAGTGATACACATCACCTTGGATGCCAAGCCAGTGTACCACAAAGCCAGAGTGGTGCCATATGTGATGCGGGAAAAGATCGAGAGCAAATTGGACCGGCTGTTGAGAGAGGGCATCATCTCGCCTGTTGAATTCAGCGACTGAGCGAGCCCATTGTTCCCGTCCTAAAAGCGGATGGCTCTGTCAGGATCTGTGGCGACTACAAGGCCACCATCAATCGGGTGTCTCTGCAAGATCAATACCCGCTCCCGAGAGCGGAGGACCTCTTCGCCACGCTGGCAGGCGGCAAGCTGTTCACCAAGTTGGACCTCACTTCAGCCTATATGACCCAGGAACTGGCCGACGAATCTAAACTACTGACCACCATCACCATGCACAAGGGACTGTTCGTTTATAACAGGTGCCCGTTTGGCATTCGATCAGCGGCCGTGATTTTTCAACAAAACATGGAAAGCCTGCTTAAATCCATTCCTGGAACGATCGTATTCCAGGACGACATCCTCATCACAGGTCGAGACACCGAGGAACACCTCCACAACCTAGAGGATGTGCTATGCCGACTGGATCGGGTAGGCCTGCGACTCAAGAAGTCTAAATGTGTGTTCTTAGCTCCTGAGGTTGAGTTTCGGGGCAGGAGGGTTGCTGCAGATGGGATTCGGCCCACCGAATCCAAAACAGAGGCGATTCGACGAGCACCCAGGCCCTGCATTGCGTTCATTCCGGAGACTGTTGAACTATTTCGGGAACTTTCTGCCGAACTTGAGCACGTTGTTGGAGCCGCTACACGTGCTCCTGTGTAAGGATTGCGATTGGTTTTGGGGGGACTGTCAGGAACGGGCTTTTGATCGGGTGCGAAACCTACTTTGTTCAAACAAGTTGTTGACCCTGTATGACCCCTGTTTTTAAAAAAAAAATTGGATCAGACATGTGATGCATCATCCTATGCGGTTGGGTGCGTGTTGCAGGAGGGCAATGCTGAGCGTCAACTACAATCTGTGGCTTATACCTCCAGGTCGCACGCTCAAGCAGAACGGGGATATGGGATGGTCGCGAAGGAAGCGCTTGCATGTGTCTATGGTGTAAAAAAAAAAAGCATCAGTACCTCTTTGGCAGGAAGTTTGAATTAGAGACGGACCACTAGCCATTAACATCCCTGTTGTCGGACAGCAAGGCTATCAATGCCAACGCATCAGCTCGCATACAGCGATGAGCTATCACGCTGGCTGCTTACGACTACTCCATCCGGCACCGGCCCGGCACTGAAAATTGCGCTGACGCGCTCAGCAGGCTTCCACTGGCCACCACTGAGGGGGCAGCGGAGCAAAGCGCTGAGATGGCCATGGCTGTCGATGCCTTTGACAGCCCAGGCTCCCCCATCACAGCCCGCCAGATCAAAATCTGGACAAACGGAGATCCCCTCCTATCCCTGATTAAGAAATGTGTCCTGACTGGGAATTGGGCGCTCGCACACGGAGCATGCCCTGAGGAGGTCAGACCGTTCCATAGACAGATGGATGAGCTCTCCATCCAAGCCGACTGCCTACTATGGGGCAGCCAGGTAGTTATACCCCAGAAGGGCAGGGAGGCATTCATCAGGGAACTCCACAGCGAGCACCCAGGTATCGTGCTGATGAAGGTCATTGCCTGGTCACACGTTTGGTGGCCTGGAATTGATTCAGACCTGGAACACTGTTTGCAGGTGCACGACGTGTGCCCAGCTGGGTAGAGGCCCCACTCAGCCCGTGGCCCTGGCCCATCAGGCCATGGTCACGCATTCATGTTGACTACACGGGTCTGTTCATGGGAAAGATGTTCCTTATTGTGGTAGATGCGTACTCGAAATGGATCCAGTGCGTTATTCTGAATTCATGCACGTCATCCACCACCGTGGAAAGCCTACGTGCGATCTTTGCAACCCATGGCTTGCCGGACATCCTTGTTAGTGATAATGGCCCATGTTTCACAAGCTATGAATTCCGAGAATTTATGTCAGGCAATGGCATCAACCACGTCAGGACTGCACCGTTCAAGCCAGCCTTCAATGGCCAGGCGGAACGTGCGGTCCAAATCATTAAGCAAGGTATGCTCAGGATTCAAGCACCCTCCCTACAATGCCGCCTATCGCGCTCGCTCACGGGGGTCCTGCCCACAGAGCTACTAATGAAACGGACACTCAAAACTTGGTTGTCCCTCATTCATCCAGTCCTGACCAACATAGTTGAGGGCAAGCGCAAGTCACAAAACGAGTACCATGACCGTAATTCGAGGGGGAGATGTATAGAAATAAATTATCTTGTATTCGTCCTCAATCACGCCATGGGGCCCAAATGGCTTGAGGGCACTGTAATTGACAGAGGGGAACAGGGTCATCGTGGTAAATCTCAACAATGGTCAGATATGCTGTAAGCATCTGGACCAAGTTTAAAAAAAAAAGGTTCAGCATCGACACAGAGGAACCTGAAGAAGACCATGAGATGGAGCTCACAACACCGCCAGTGAACGAGCAACAAGAGCAATCAGAAGAATGCACAGTCCCTGCGGTCAGCCCGGACAGGCCGGAATCACCACAGGTGACGGACACGCACGACAGTGTCCAACAACCAGAGCCCCAACTGCGGCGCTCCATGAGGGAGCATAGACCACTTGAAAGACTAAACCTGTGATCCCAATAAGACTTTGGTGGGGGGAGGTGATGTCATGTATGTAACCACAATGTAACACCACTGTATTACTCTATACACTTAACCTAGATGCACACCTTGACCACAAGGGGTGAACTTGCGGGAGGCACTCCTTACCTGATCACACAGGTATAAAAAGGGAGGTCTCACGCAGGCTCATCATATTCGGAGTCCTGTGAATAGAGAGTTACGGTCACAGTGTGACCTAGTCCCCAGAATGTGCCACGTGTGGTTTCATACTGTAGAGTAAGGACTTTACAGTTACCTCTAGACTTGACTACTCCCAACGCACTCCCACATTCTATCTTGCGTAAACTTGAGGTCATCCAAAAACTCGGCTGCCTGTGTCCTAACTCGCACCAAGTCCCGTTCATCCATCATCCCTGTGCTCGCAGACCTGCATTGGCTGCCGGTTAAGCAATGCCTCGATTTTAAAATACTCATCCTTGTTTACAAATCCCTCCATGGCCTCACCCTTCCCTATCTCTAATCTCTTCCAGCCTCACAACCCCTCTCTCCTTCCCCCCACCCCCCCCCCCCCTCCCGAGATGCCTGTGTTCCTCAAATTCTGCCCCCTTGAGCATACTTGTTTATAACTGCTCAACTATCTGGAACTCCCTCCCTAACCTCTCCACCTCTCTCTTTCTTCCTTTAAGATGCTCCTTAAAACCTACCTCTTTGACCAAGCACTTGGTCCTCTGCCATAATTTCTTCGTGTGGCTCGATGTCAAATTTATTTGGTTTCTCTTAAAACACGCCTGTGAAGTGCCTTGGAATGTTTTATTGTGACACAAGTTGTGTGTGAAGAAGGGAGGAAGATTTATTTCAAAATGATGAGGGGAAGGCAGGTTGTCAGAAAAGCTTCTTTACTTAATGTGACATGACTCATTCACTTATGAAATATTACATTTTCTACACATTAACCTATAGCGAATCTTTTACTTTTTAGTTGCCCAACAGTTGAGATCATTAAAAACGAGCTAGAAGAGTCTAATAGCACAATTCTGTCGCACTTGGAAATGACATCAGAAGTGCTGGATGCTGAGTTACCCCTCCTTAGTCGACAAAGCTTTATTGCAACAATAAATGTCCCTCCCAGTTTTCATTCTTTGAGGTGCCATCTTAATTTTCTAGGTTTGCTGTGTGACTTGCTGTGGTCAGATCCTGACAAGGACGTTCAAGGTTGGGGTGAGAATGATCGTGGAGTATCTTTCACCTTTGGAGCTGATGTAGTCAGCAAATTTCTCAACCGGCACGATTTGGATCTAATCTGTCGTGCCCATCAGGTAAAGAAAAAATTATTGACAATGATATCCTGTAAACAGGAACTATCCTTACTTGCAGCTGTGGAATGCTTTTGCATGTCATTGACGAATATTTTATTCTGAGGTGGTTAAGGAAATTCTACAGCTCCATTCCTGACTAGCTTCTTCAGGCTACACACCAGGCTGGCTTGTATGGAATTTTTGCTGTGTATATTTTTTTCCCTGACGTAACAGAAACCCTGCACAAATCTGGAAAAGGTGTTTCAAAAATCACAATGGAATTGCCTTACCCATGGTTTTAAGAACGTAAGAACATAAGAAATAGGAGCAGAAGTAGGCCATACAGCCCCTCGAGCCTGCTCCGCCATTTAATACGATCATGGCTGATCCGATCATGAACTCAGCTCCACTTCCCTGCCCGCTCCCCATAATCCCTTATCCCCTTATCGATTAAGAAACTGTCTATTTCTGTCTTAAATTTAGTCAATGTCCCAGCTTCCACAGCTCTCTGAGGCAGCGAATTCCACAGATTAACAACCCAGAGAAGAAATTTCTCATCTCAGTTTTAAATGGGCAGCCCCTTATTCTAAGCCCTCTAGTTCTAGTCTACTCCATCAGTTAAAACATCCTCTCTGCAGCCACTTTGTCTGCAATAATCTTATACGTTTCGATAAGATCACCTCTCATTCTTCTAAATTCCAATGAGTAGAGGCCCAACCTGCTCAACCTTTCCTCATAAGTCAACCCCCTCATCCCTGGAATCAACCTAGTGAACCTTCTCTGAACTGCCTTCAAAGCAAGTATATCCTTTCGTAAATATGGGAACCAAAACTGCACGCAGTATTCCAGGTGAGGCCTCACCAATACACCAATACCTTATATAGCTGTAGCAAGACTTCCCTGCTTTTATACTCCATCCCCTTTGCAATAAAGGCCAAGAATACCATTGGCCTTCCTGGCCCACTGACTTAGCCTGTCTATGTCCTTTTGCAGGTTTTTTGAGTCCTCCTCTCACATTGCTTTTCCTCCCATCTTTGTATCGTCAGCAAACTTGGCTACGTTACACTCAGTCCCTTCTTCCAAGTCGTTTATATAGATTTAAATAGTTGGGTTCCCAGCACTGATCCGTGTGGCACCCCACTAGTTACTGGTTGCCAAACAGAGAATGAACCATTTATCCCAACACTCTGTTTTCTGTTAGTTAGCCAATCCTCTATCCAATATATTACCCCCAACCCTGTGAACTTTTATCTTGTGCAGTAACCTTTTATGTGGCACCTTGTCAAATGCCTTCTAGAAGTCCAAATACACCACATCCACTGGTTCCCCTTTATTCACCCTGTTCGTTACATCTTCAAAGAACTCCAACAAATTTGTCAAACATGACTTCCCTTTCATAAATCCATGCTGACTCTGCCTGACCGAATTTTGCTTTTCCAAATGTCCTGCTACTGCTTCTTTAATAATGGACTCCCAACATCTTCCCAACCATACATATTAGGCTAACTGGTCTGTAGTTTCCTGCTTTTTGTCTGCCTCCTTTTTTAAATAGGGGCGTTACATTTGCAGTTTGTGAATTTGCATTACTGCCAAAGATGGGGAGTTTACTTAATGGCATCACAGGTTTCCAGGTTATTTGAAAGATTTTGTCATTTGACTGATTATATGTAGGTCAAAGAATTTGACTGACTCCACTTTCGATGACTATGTCTGGTTGGGGAATACCCTGGGGGCATGAGGCTGAAAATAACTTTCAAAATCAGAGTAAAAAATTAAAATCTTTGCTTGGTCATGTAATAACTTTTAAGTTTTCATGTTTTGCAGGTGGTTGAAGACGGCTACGAATTCTTCGCTAAACGCCAGTTGGTTACTTTGTTTTCTGCTCCAAACTACTGTGGCGAGTTTGATAATGCTGGAGGAATGATGAGTGTCGATGAAACATTAATGTGTTCTTTTCAGGTACATGTTGGTCAAGTATTAACTGAACTCTTTCTTGGTAGTGTGAAGTTTGTTCTACTGTTTGATTTAGATAATGCAACACCTGCACCAAGAAAAGTGATTTGCGTGTTTTCTCAAGGAGAAGGACCCTTGTGTCGCATGGTAGATGTGTTGACACCCTTATTCTAACACCCTCATCCTCCAATATTAGTAGTGGGGGAGGGGACAAGTGGAAGAATGTACAACCACATTCAATGATATATTTTCAAACAGACAACAAGGTGTCTAGCTTTCTGATTTTAGGTTGTCTCATTTAGCAGCTACAGTTTTATGTGGAAATGTGCCACTTTATTCCTTAGCCTTGAATCCTAGCATTCCTTGAAGTTCAAAGGGGGAATTACATTTGCAGAATCAGTGCAAGCTCGTATTAAAATCCAGTTACATAAAGGTGTTCTCCAGTTGCCTACCTGTTTGAGGGCAATTCAGGCAGCTAATGAGTGGCTGGTAACCTCTGTGCCTTCCCAGTAGCAGAAAACCTATTCTTTTGTATAAGGTACAATGTTGACTACGTAGAATTACACACAGCAGTATTCCTAATTCCATGTACCCATATCCATTTATCTCTCCTTCGTCCACCTATGTACAACCTCCGAAATCCGGACACCTCGGGACTGAGGCCATTACGGTTTTTCCGGATTTCGGAACAGAAATTCGACATCCCAAATCCGCTGGAAACACCTGGGCCGCGTTTCGGGTATTTCTGGATTTCAGGGACAGCAATTGTGGGTGATTCGTGATTGGGTGATGGCGGGGACAGCGGCTGCAGGGGTGATTCGGGCCCCGAAGCCGACAGGGACAGATGCTGTGGATGATTCGGGTCCTGAGACCCGGATGCCGATGGGGGGAGGAGAGAGATTGAGACCCAGATGCGAACGGGGTCAGCGGCTGTGGGGTGATTCAGACCCCTTTGCTGATCGGGACAAGGAGGAGCCCAACAGCAATCCAGTGGTCGGTGCTTTGGATTTGTGAGTGCCCGTGGATTCAGAGTGCGTCTTGTGTCTTTTGCAGTGTAAATTGTTTGGGAGTGCCGATGAGTGTTTTTGTGAGTGTTGTTTGTAAAGGTTTCACTGTGCAGTGCTGTGCTGTTGGTGTTTGGAATTTGTGTGTCGTTTATATCACTGTTATCAGGGGAATGTCCGGGATGAATTCCGGACGTCGACTCGTGCGACCTGCACGGTGTCCGGTTTTTGGAACATTTCGGTTTTTGGAACTCCAGATTTCAGACACTCTACCTGTACATAGAATTGAAAGCACATAAACGGGCCATTCCACCCATACCAGTGTTTGTGCTCCACATGAGCCTCCGCCCCCTCTATTTACTTCATCTCATCTCACCGCATCAACATATCCTTCTATTCCTTTCTCCCTCATGTATTTTTCTAGCTTCTCCTTAAATGCAGCTATGTTACTCGCCTCAACTACTTCATGTGGTAGTGAGTTGCACATTCTCACCACTCTGAGGAAAGAAGCTTTTCCTGAATTCCCTATATCTTATAATTATGGCACTAGTTTTGGACTCTCTCTTTCACCACTCCCCCCCCCCCCCCCCCCCCACAACCCTAAATATTGACATGGTCTCTGTTTTTACCAGGTGGGCTAAATTTAAATCGGGACATAATTTCTAGGGCGTCTGTTATTTCTTCTGCCTTTCGCTCAGCATTTTTGGATGTATCTTGTCACATCCCAGCAGTAGTTCCTCCTTTTAGCTAACTAACTGCTGCAATACTTTTTTACTTGTATTGTCTCTCATCTCGTTTGTAATCAATTCAGGATTTACCTCCTCTCCAATATCCTCTCTTGTAAACACTGATGCAAATTATTTGCGAATTTTTTCCAGCAGACTTCTGTTTATGCTCTACCAATTTACTATCCTCTCCCCTTGGGGGTCCCGCTCATATTTTACAATTCACTAAACAGTGCTGTGCTCTATTCATCATCCTGCTGCTGGAGAATGATCCTGGCCAACTCGCCCTCTGTTTTATGACTTTTTCCTTCCCTCTTCCCCCCCATTTATTTGTAGCACAGTGGATTGTGCTTTTTAAATATGAAGTGTTCTGTTCTCAGTAATTGTTGAATTTGATGCTACATATTAATAGTTTAGAAATGGAGAAAATGCTTTATTGTATGATTAAACTCTCAAAGGTGACACCTCTTAGTTAATGGACTATTCAGGGCTATCAACATTCAATTTTGTCACAATCAATTTTCTCTCCAACTGCAACTGAAGCTAAATGTGGGGGATACTTGCTGAGATGAAGTCCTTGGCCAACTGAGCCACCTGACCATCTCATTCCCATCCTGAGCAATTTTGTGGAAAATACAGTGGTATTTCTCAGAGCATTCTGCTACTGTGGCCTGTGTGTAAACGAACTCTCACTTTCATGTTATGGTTTGACTTATGAGGAAAGGTTGAGTAGGTTGGGCCTCTACTCATTGGAATTCAGAAGAATGAGAGGTGATCTTATCGAAATGTATAAGAATATGAGGGGGCTTGACAAGGTGGATGCAGAGAGGATGTTTCCACTGATAGGGGAGACTAGAACTAGGGGGCATAATAGAATAAGGGGCCGCCCATTTAAAACTGAGATGAGACATTTTTTCTTTGAGGGTTGTAAATCTGTTGAATTCGCTGCCTCAGAGAGCTGTGAATAAATTTAAGAAAGAGAGACAGTTTCTTAACCGATAAGGGTTAAGGAGTTATGGGGAGCAGGCAGGCAAGTGGACCTGAGTCCATGATCGGATCAGCCATGATCGTATTGAATGGCGGAGCAGGCTCGAGGGGTCATATTGCCTACTCCTGCTCCTATTTCTTATGTTCTTATGTTATAGTGTGTATATCTTATTTGTGGGTGAAAGATTTTCTATAGGCACAGTCTGGCCTTCTAATTCTTCCATCTATTTGGGTATCATTTCTGGAAAGAAAAGAGTTCAGAAGTTTTCTTTTATTGTGTGAATGGTTCCGTAAAATAGTTGAAATACCTGCAGAATCCTGTGTGTCGAGGCTGGGAGGGCCCGAGTGAAGACATCTCTCCCAATGGAGACAGTGATCTCCATGTGAGAACCAGCTTTGAAGGTGCCTGGAATGTATGTTGATATTTTGGGTCCCCTCCCCTCACTTTGAATGCTTAGAACAGAAAAGAAAATTAACGGGTTATATTTGACGTCTTTTGACAACCACCATTTTGGGTCACCCCTCGTCATTTCTCCGACAGCTTGGCATACATTTTCATTGTGCCTCTTCAAAAAGCGCCACAAGACACTTTAACGTTAAAGATTTGATACAAATGCTTGGTATTGAACATACCACATACTCACTTTGAACTTGTACTTGAGGTCCCTGAATTGATCAGATTATTCTATCTGATTCATTAAATGTGCTTTTTATTTCTATTTTCAGATTCTAAAACCTTCTGAAAAGAAAGCAAAATACCAGTATGGAGGTCTGAACTCTGGCCGCCCTGTTACGCCCCCTCGTACGGCAAACCCACCCAAGAAGAGGTGAATAGCAAGGACAGCCCCAAACACCTTATCATTTGTATACAGAGAAAGCTACCAGTATACCAGTTCATATACTAAAGTATGTAACCTGTAAGCACCGTTCAACCATCTGCTACTGTCTTTGTGAGCCTCAATGCTTGTAAAAAGAAATTAAATAACTAAGTCTTTTTGAAAAAAGTTTTCCAGTAAATGCGCAGGTGTGGCATATTGTAATGTAAATCAATGTAGTGCAGTAACCAGTGCATTTTATTCATATTTTGTTTGGACTGGGATGAAGGTTAATAGATCTAACTAAGGCTGGGACAAAGGCTATCTTTTCAACCTTAACTTCCTCTGGCAAACCCTTTGAATCTTGCAATGAAATGAACTTTACTGCTTGTTATTTGGTTATTTATTTGTGAAGTATGTATCTGTAGATACAGATTTGGTATAGCCACCGTCAAGGTCTGTTTCAAAACTATGAAAGCAGTCTGGTAACTAGAAGCTCCATACAAGGACTGCAGTACTTTACAGCAGTTAGTCGGTACTTCGTGTCTCATGTTGGCACCAGTCTGGTACCATTACATGACATAGCAGCAATAGTACCAGTCTGGTATTCATACCAAGTGATTGTTGCTTATTGTTTCCCACTTGTTTTGTTTGTACTTGCACTGCTTGCTAACTTTTATACAATGGCATTTATTTCTCACATTGTGATTCTCCAAACTAACTTCCAGGTCATCTATACGGTACTTTATGAAGGGGGGGAAAAAGAATGAGATTAAATTTAATGCAACTTCAAAGCGGCAAACCCGATAGTTTTTTTTAAAGGGTTAGAGCCAGAGGAAGCTTCAAGGCAATGAGTTTTTCCCAGCTCGAGACTTAA
Organism: Pristiophorus japonicus; assembly: GCF_044704955.1. Lineage (NCBI taxonomy): Eukaryota > Metazoa > Chordata > Chondrichthyes > Pristiophoridae > Pristiophorus > Pristiophorus japonicus. The sequence goes on from NC_091983.1 coordinate 205,486,930, forward strand.
ATGATTTAATATGGTTTTGTGTAGGCGGCACACAACTTGTGGCTCCCGTAATTTTCTGATTTCAGTTCGGCACGTGAGACCCAGTCAGTATCTGAACTGTGACACACGATCTTGGGTCATCGGTAATGGGTCAACAGAAAATTAACCAAGGACTTCAGGTCTTTTGAATCTTTTAAAAGTTCTAAAAATTCATCCCAGTCTTGAGAATTTACATCATTGGAGGGGATGGGGGGTGATGTATGCTTGTCATAATTTGGGACACCAGTGAATTTGAATGTACACACTACATGATAGTTGAAGGTCTGTTTTTTTAAAAATTAAAACCACGATAGCATGATCTACTCTTAGATGTAGCAGCCCTTGTTTTCATGAATTTGTGTTTGAATATTCTGAAGATTGAAGCTGTAGCTTTCCAAAGGCAAAATCTGAAGTGTGTCATCTGAGGGCCATTCCCTTATTTATGTAAATCAGTTATAATGAAGCCTCAGGGCATTATTCTGTTGAGATCGTTTTGTTAAGGATGCCCTATTTCTGCTGTTTTCAATACAATCTTATACCTGATACGATGATTTTATTGTTTGTTTTCTCTGCGAAGTGTTGCTGTTTCATGCTTCAACCCTTGCACAGTCATTTGTTGCATCAAAAAGACTTCAACTTTAATTATGTGAAAAATAGGTAGAATTTTTTTTAACTGACACAATTCATTTTGGATTGTAACCAAAAAATGTGTTCTCTATTCACACCACAATCTCATGTCATGCCATTCCTGATAGAGCGAGTTGCATAAACTGGTGCTTCCTTCTGTAGTCTTTTTTTTTGCTTCTTACTTCATTCCTTCCATTGCCAGACACTGACAGTACCACATTTCCTTAGAATAAAAGGTTTTGATGTTGCTTTTGCTCTGGCTTTTCATCCCACCAGATGATGTCACGAGTTTGGGGAATATATCCTAATATTTCACTGTTTCCTAATTGGACAATTGGGGGTGGGGGGGTGGGGGAAGGTGTTGAGGTTTTATAATCCATTTGTGAAGTGAGTATTGCATAAAAGATGTAGATAACCTTTACTTTTAGGTTCTTAAAATAATTTATAACAGTTGAGGATTAAAGAAAACGATATTTGGCTTAAAACTCATCCCTCTAGTGCTCCAGCTCTTCCATTTTAGCATCCAGGTGCATTTTGAATATAATGCTAATGTTTCTGCCTCTCTTGCTCTGTCTGACAGATTATTCCAAACAATTATTACACTTTGATTAAAGAAGTTCATCTTTTAACTTTACTTTTTACTCATTTAAATTGATATATTCTTGTCCCACTCTCCTGACTTACTGCGAGTTCACCTTATCTTTACCATTTTACATACCACAGGTGAAGTCCTACCTTAGCCACTAGATGAGAACTTGAGTTTTTTTCTGATAATGGATTCCCTTTATCCTTGAGATTGGTCTTCTCAATCTTCTCCATAGCAGTACTGCAAATGTGGTCTGATCAATACATTGTAAATCCCTCGTCATCATTTCTGAAAATGTGTGCATTACTGTCTGGCTTTATATCCCCGCACTCGGATTCGCTTTTACATTCTTTCCCCATCTTATTTAGATATTAAAAGTGATGAGTCTACAACTGCCCCCAGGTACTTTTCTAAGTCACCGTGTGAAAATTTATTTCCATTCATTATATACTTTACACATTTTTTGGAATAATGTGCAATACTTGTTACAGCTATCAGCTAAATTTCAGTTAACATTTGTCTGACCGGGGCATGACCTATCCATATCCTTCTACCGATCTTTTGCTGAATCCTGCTCCACTGCTTCACTTTACTTTCATCAGCGATTTGATCGTTTATATTTGGCTTTGTTGATCATTGTCAGCAAGTGTCCAAACATTAAGCCCTGCAGCCCTCTACTCGACATTTTCCTTCCTCTTTGCTTTTCCCCACTTCTGCAGTTTGATCATGCACCTCATTTTTTTTTTTATATTCTCACTAATTTATTACTCACTAACTTATTACCCAGTCTCGTGTTTTAATCTGGATTCCCGTGCTTTTAATTTCATTTGAAGTTATAGAACATTTTCAGCTTTCAGAAAGTTCAAATAAACTGTTACATTGTCTACTATTTCTGTAATGCCCTAAAAAAAAGTCAAGATGATCTTATTGGGCAGGATTTTTCCCCTTCTAAATGCTTGCTGGTTGTTGATTTTCTATATAGGTATTCCTCCAGCTTGTGCCTTATAAATATTTTGTCTGTAGAGAAGACTAATGGTCCACATTTGCCTGGTCAGATTAAATATTATTTACTATATTAACTTTTATCACCACAACTATTATCATTTATGCAACATGACTTCAAAAATCTACTGGTTTTATTCATCAAATATTCAATTCATGTCTACTAGTAAGTCTTGCCAAAAATCAGTTAAGATTTATTAATGTGAAGCTCTGGCTGGGTTGATCGGCCCTCAACCAAAATGGAACTGCGCCTATGTAAAAAATCCTTTGGAGAAATTGGTAGTCATGTCCTAGAGTTTACATATGCTAGGCTTGTTTTGGCCCCATTCATTCACCAGGATTGATATTGTACAACAAAAGACTATTTGGAAAGCCAAAACTCTTGAAAGAAATCTGTGCTTATGCTGCTATTTGTTCTGATTCCTGGAGAGAGCTACATACATATAATATGGGGAGAAACCAGTTGACTGTAAATTAGCAGATAATAGAAAACAAAATTAAAACATTGTATTAAAATGTACAACTGTCACAAGATGGAACACAGCCTTGTCTGTTTTCAACTACAGTGTGTGTTAGTTTGTGGAAAAAAATAGAATATTTAAATTAACTATTTTAAGCCTTTTTAAGAAAATGGCCCATTTTTGTTTGTTTTCACTTTCAAACTTCTTGCGATTTAAAGGTTGCTCTTCTTTCCTTCGAAGCTTCTTCCAAAGCATCATGCAACTTTAAATTTAAAACAAAACTTTGTTCAGTGCAAAATTGTTCAGGCTACAAATTTTCAGAATCCATTTTATGTTTGTCATCTTTGAATAAATTTATAAAAACTCACTGCATTTTGTCAAATATGTTATTTGTATATGATGGAGGATACTGCATAATGGTAACAAACAATGTAATCCCTTTAGAAGTGCAATTTGTGTGGGCTTAACAAAATGGATATGGTTCTCTTGTAACTCTGTTTGTATAATTGGGAGCCATGGTGATTAACTGAGAATTGGAAGCATGTGATTCCGTCATCATTCTGGATTATTTTGCTTAGTTTGATCTAAGTTCAGCGTGACTTTTGAATTGTCAAACCTTTAATGTTGATTTTATAAATTGGGAGTAATTGTGTGCGTTTTATTCTTTTGTTTCATAAAACAAGACCGATGCTGTGCAGGTATATGTGCGTGACACACTACAGCATTGTCTGTGTAAAATCCTGCTAAAAAGCCTTTCTTAACAGGTTGCATTGCATAATTTGATTCAGTGTGCTTCATGCTAAATTGCATGTGTATGGTATTAAATTAACTTAATTTCAAACTAGAGACGTGGTTGGGAGATTCAAGAAGTTGACGAAAAACCTGGTAGTTGATATTTGATCTATCCCTTCAGAATCTTTTTGATTTAAGTGTTTTGCTAATTAGCTTTAGAAAACATCATTTGTCAGTGTTCAGATTGTTTCAAAAGTAAATAGGAGCTGAATGGTTTAATTTTCCAAACAATCTGATGTTTTTAGTATTTGAAGGTTTATTTGCAGCTAGCACTTAGTCTGCTGAGCATCACCAAATTTGCAAAAGGTCTTGAATTTTTTAAATATTAATAACCAAAAGAGCATACAGTACAGTTATGCTATAGATGTCTGCTCTTGGAATGATGCAAACCTAAGTCATACTATTGCCTCCATGCTGAGTAAAAGGAGTTCTGTGCATGCACGCAAGCCAAACTGCTTCATGTCCACATGAAGGCCGCTGCATAGCGTAACCAGTTGGTTGGTACGGGTTGACAATCCAGGATGTTTTTTTAAATTACATAGGAAGTACAGAAACAGGCCATTCGGCCCAACTTCGTGTTTCTGCTCCACACTAGTCTCCTTCTATCCCTTTTCATCTAAATCTATTAGCAGATTTCTCCCTCGTGTTTATCTAGCTTTTGACTTAAATGCATCAATGCTATTTGCCTCAACTATTTCGTGTGGTGGTAGCTTCCACATGCTAACCACTCTCTGGATTTATTAGTGACTATCTATCTTATATTTTTGGCCCATCATTTTAGATTTCCCCCACAGGTGGAAATGTCTTCTCTACGTTTACCCTATCAAACCCTTCCATAATCTTAAAATACGTCTATCAGATTACTCCCTTGGTGTTTTTAGAGAAAAGAGCCCAGGTCTGTTCAGTCTTTCTTGATGGGTATAATCTCCCGGTTCATTAAATCGTGTTGATTGCCAGCAGAAAATCTCCATGGAAACGCCAATAACGATGAACCTCCATCTGATGGAAAATTTGAGGTTGACTGCAGAGAAACAAACCGAGCACGTTAGTTGTGTATGATCAATTGTTGTATCTCTGTTATGCAACTGGTTTGCTTAGTGCTTCCTAATCTTCAGATTAAGCAGTTAATAGAACATATTGACAGAAACTCCAATGTGAGACTCAAACATTTTAACCAGCCAAGTTCCTCATTCTCTTTAATGCTTTCTAACCCAGTAAGTTTAAGGACACAGTGCTTGTCAGTTGAGAGTAATAAAAAAAAAAACGCCATACTGACACCTGGGAATGTTATAATCTGTCAGGTCACAAGATGTTACTGCCTCCTTTTGTAGTATTCAGCATAAGTTGTGCAAAATGATTTACAAGTGTTATGGCTAAGGTGTCTTCACCTGCACACATTGTTGACATTTCCATGTAAAAGAAGATTATTCATATTCCACAGCAATATTATTGTAATGTGCCACTAACCCCCTACTACAACAATTTGTATGTATATAACACTTAACGTAGTGAAGCGTCACACTAAAGATTATTATGAAATAAAATATTTAACACTTAACCGAATTAGGGCAGGTGACCAAAAGCTTAGTTAAGGAGGTAGGTTTTAAGGAGGAAAGAGGCGGAGAGGTTTAGGCATGGAATTGAGAATTTTGAAATCGAGGCGTTGCTTAACCGGAAGCCAATGTAGGTCAGCGAGCACGAGTGATGGGTGAGCAGGACTTGCCATGAGTTAGGACATGGGCAGCTGAGTTTTGGATCACCTCTAGTTTATGTAGGTAGAATGTGGGAGGCCAGCCAGGAGTGCGTTGGAATAGTCAAGTCTAGAGGTAACAAAGGCATAGATGAGGGCTTCAGCAGCGAATGAGGCATAGGCAGAGACGAGCGATGTTACGGAGGTGGAAATAGGTGGTCTTAGTTACGCTGCGGATGTGTGTGCAATTTCAGGGTCAAATATGACACCACGATTGCAAACAGTCTGGTTCAACCCTCAGAAGTTGGGGAGAGGGATGGAGTCAGTGGTTGGGGAATGGAACAGCATTGTTTTGCTGTACTAGTTTCTGCTTTTGCCCTAATGTTGAAAGGATTCTAATTGTCTTTAGCAAAGAAGAGGTACAATCTTTGCAAAAAAAAATAGAAATCTGCTGCTGTATTTTGAGGCAAAGATGACTATACTTATAGGGTTGAAGAAAACTGGGAAGGACCCACTGGTAATAGTTCACATAGGGGTAAATGAGGGGAGAAATAACAAGGACTTTTAAATTCACATGAGGATTGGCTCAAGAGTGAAAATCTGAAATAATGATCTTTGGTACACGTCCAGAACTTTGGAAAGGAGGAGAGCTCAGAAAACCAAGTTAAAACAAAATTAAAGCAGTAAATAAGTGTCTGCAGCATGATGAGAGAACAACAGTGCTGCATTAAACCCAGCAGAGACAAAGTGACCTGCAAGGAACATTTGAGGCAGCAAAAGAAACTCATCAACTAGCTAGTTGGACAGGAACAAGTAGATATGGGCACAGAGACCCAACAAGTAGATGTGGACACAAAGACCCAGCAAGAAATGTATGAACCCAAGACCAGGAATAAGCAGACGCTGAGAATTGACGAGGCAAATCTATAACTGGTGGCGCCTTGTCAAAAGAGTCATTGGTTTGTGTAAGCCTCTTACCCCGAGCGTGTTCACACTCCTCGTGATCCTTCTGTCCTGACGGTTTCCCGGTGCTCGTGCAACACACACGCTCACACACAGAGAGAGAGAGAGAGAGAGACAGAGACCCACACACGACGTGTCGTACGTATGTACACACACACAAGCAATCATTAACATGAGAAGCCAAAAACCTTATCCCAAGCAAAAGTCATGACTTTTAAACGAGATGGAATTTCTCGATAATCTAAATGGACTCAACTGATGCCCAAGAGATAAATGAATTTGTCACTGCTGAAAGACATTAGGGAAAATTTGTGAGGCATTGAAGATTGAAGTGTTTGGTACCTTTCCAGCACCCATCAATCAATTGAAAATAGACAAATGTATTTGCATATTCTAAAAGGATGCAGGCAACTGTAAGCCCATTAGACTTAATCAAATCATTATTTTACATGGAAGTATCGGAAGTAAAATGATAGATCATCTGGACAACAGTAACCTAGTTAACACTCAACATGAATTCAGAAGGGGAAGTTCCTGCCTGACGAATTTGATCGACTTTAAGCAATTGACAACACGTTCATTGTCAAAAGCCCCATGGCATGGTGTACCTAGACTTCTGAAAGACTTGAACACAAAAGGCTGATAGTTAAGTTCAAAGCTGTGGCGATTCAGGGTAAGCCCTGTGAATGGATAAGAAACTGGCTGAAGTGTAGGAACAAAAGAAATTGAAGCAGGAGTAGGCCATTTGGCCCCATGATCCTGCCTTGAGGCACTCTGAAAGAGCGAGTACGAGAGAGAGAGGGGAGATAGGCCAGAGTAGGGAAGTAGTACTGAATGTCTACTGAAATGAGAGTATTGGGATCATGTGCTCTCTCCAGCATATGATAGGCTGAAAGGCCTCGTTCTCTAGTATATGGTTCTATGATTACTGTTTCTAATTTGCATAAGTGACTTGGATTCCGATCTCAAAGCAAAGTAGTCAGATTTGCAGATGATGCTAAACTTGGAAGCGGCAGAGAAATCTGAAGAGTTAGCTCAGAAATTACAGAATGAGTTAGACGAGATATGTAAATTGACAGAACAATGGTAGATGAAATTTAATGCAAACATGTTTAAATTGCTACACTGGGAAAGAAAATTAGATGTCACCGATGCGTGTTGGAATAGCCACGGCCGTAGCTTAGGAGTCTTGGTAGACTCAAAGCTAACTATGTCTAACCAATGCAGAACATAAATCAACAAAGTCAGTCGGATGTTGTACTCCAGTGCCAAATTGTAGAATATAAATGAGAGGCAGTAGAGATCAAACTTTATAGTGCTCTGGTCAGAATGCACCTTGAATACTGTGTCCAGTTCTGGTTATCAAGAAACCACTGAAGCATTGGAGGTAGTGCACAGAATCCATGAGGCTGGAGTCTAGTGACAGATCTGAGCTTTGAGGAAAGACTGGAGAAATGTAGGCTTATCAGCCCAGAAAAGGAGTGACTGAAAGGTGATCTAATAAATTCTTAATCCAGAATATTACTTTAAATGAAATTGGGATACGGGTCCAAAATTGGAAACGGCAATATTAGGATTGATATCGAGAAATTTTTCATGTTGAATGTGTGGAATGGACTTCCAGATAGAGAAGTGGAAGCAAAACCGTGGAATCCTATTAAACATTTGGATGAAACAATGGAAGACCTACAATCTCATGGATAGATAACTCAAGATCGAATGGATGAATCAAGATGGGCCAAATGGTCCTCCTCATCCGTAATATTCTTGTGATTAACAACCATTTAGGGTTAAGCACCATGAGATCATTGTGGGATTGGCTCCGATGCAATCAATAATTTCTGCTGATTGAGAGAAACATGTGTAAAGTAGTTCATGAGCATTCATAGCACGCTTCAGAACAGGTGTGCGCAGGAAATTAGAATCCAATCATAGAGGGCTGACAATATCATCAAATGGCTTCAATATTTTTCAAAACCACATAGATTTTGTTTTTGTTTTTCTTTTCCCTATCAAAAAAGAGGTTATAATATTGACTTAACTGTTATGAAAGTGTTACAGGAGCAATTATTTAAAAGGTTAGTTTTGTTTAACATTCTCTCTTAGGCAGTTCCCCGGAGTCGAGGATGACTTGCTTCCACACTAAGGACTAGACTTTCGGCATGTGTCCGCACATTTACCGCTCATTTAACCGCTGTTTACTGCCCATATTTGATTATAAATGGAAACTAATGCCCAATTATTGCTGGCGGAACTTTCAGCATACAATTACTGCCGGGAATTAGCTAAATCACCCGCCCATATTTTTTTTTAATCAAATCTGACATCACTCGTGCACTGCCCAGAAGACTGTTTATAATGGAGGCCAAATACCTTCCAGATTATAGCCGAGCGCTACTTTCGGCATTTCGCCCATATTCCGCCCAAATGATCGCTTGCCCAACAAGATGCTCAAAAAAAAGCTGCACTCACCTGACTTTAACCCAGCAGCATGGAAGCAATTTTGTAAACCAGAGAACTTTTAATAAAAGACTGCTTCAAGTTGATGGGAGCATTGAAGTAATTTGTGAGTGATTTTAAGATCGTTTTAAAATCTTGACAACCATCTAATCACATTGTGATGAATTTTGAGTTTATATTGCATTTGCAGAGGACAATTTAATAATTTTGAAGACCTATTAGGGCATTTATAGTAATGGGGCCTGTAATTTCTCAGCCAGTATTGATGATTACGCACATGCTGCAGAATAGAGATGGGAGAAGGCTTATTGAAGAGCATTATGTGCCCAATCAAAGAGATGGCAGACTGCTGAGGAGGAGGAGACCTTACACCCAACGCATTTACAGGGATAAGCGATCATACCTGGACTTGTCCAATAACACATTCATTAGGAGGCTGCGCTTCTGAAAGGAGGTCATCAGTGATATATGCCAGCTAATTAAGGGAGATCTGCAGCCTACCAGCACCATCAGGACCGCACTGCCCATTGAGGTTAAGGTTACTGCGACACATTCCTTATATTCATCGGACTCCTTTCAGGCCTCAGCTGACGACATTTGCACCATCAGCACGCCACATATTACTGCATTCGACGGGTGACTGAAGCCCTTTACGCACGCAGGATGAACTTTATAAACTTCCCTATGACCAGGGAGGCACAGAGTGAGTGGGCTTTGGGGTTCTTGAAATAGCAAACTTCTCCAAGGTGCAGGGAGCAATAGGCTGTACGCACATCGCCCTGCGAGCACCTTAACACGATGCAGAGTTGTTTTGGAACTGAAAGGGATTCCACTACCTGAATGTGCAACTCGTTGATGACCACAAGCAAATAATCATGGCAGTAAATGCAAATTTTCCATGATGCACAAATCTTGTATGAGCACTATCTCTGACCTGTTTAAGAGTCAGCCACAAGGTCACGGTTGGCTGCTGGGGGATAGAGGATATGGCCTTGCCAGCTGGCTCATGACTCCCCTGCATAAGCCCCAGACAGAAGCCGAGAAGCGCAACAATGAAAGTCATATAGCTACACGCAATATCGCCGAAAAGACAACTGGAGTGCTTAAGCAGTGCTTCAGATGCCTGGACCACTTAGGAGGTGATCTACTATACCATCCTGAGCAGGTCGCTGAGTTCATTATGGTGTACTGCATGTTGCATAACTTAGCTATCAGGAGGGGACGTTAATTGCCAGATGGGACTTCAGGAGAGAGGAGAGGTGAAAGAGGAGCAGGTGAAAGATGAGGACCTCGGGGAGGGCAATCTGCCTGGTGTTGAAGCCATGCCCCCACCCCACCCCACCCTACACCGCAGAAAAAGCCCCATGGTATTTATGCAGCTGCAAGACTGTTACATCAGCAGCTCATAAATGACCCCTCTGCGAGAAGTTAAGTTGGTAACAGTTACAGATGCGTTACGTTATAGTGGATTGACCAGTAACGTTGCCGCACTGACTGCACATGTCTCAGAGGACATGGCACAGATGGTTGCGGCAATGCGGAAAATGGCTGATTCCGTCGATGCCATGCGGCAGTCGGTGGTTTCGGGATATGACACTGCACCCAAGGTGCCGTACCACCCATGTCGACTGATGCGAGTCAGGAGGAAGCAGTTTCTTTGGAAACATCTTCTCCAGCTTCACTAGAGAATGTGACTCTGCCACCATCACCCACCCCACAGCAGCAGCGCTCGAGGTGCCCTGCTGCAAGACAGCTTGGTGTGAATGCGGGTAGAAGGGGGAGTGTAAGTGGGAAAGGGGGTGTTCAGATCCGGGGGTTGAGGCAAAGGGAAGCGTGGCCGCAGGTTGGGGGGGGAGGGAAACATTATTCTTACTTTTGTATTGTTCACTGTTGGGGTTGTTACTGTTATTATAAATTTGTTGACTGTTGAGGGGGTGCTTGTATCCTGTTATATTTTAATTGTTATTGAAAAATTGTTATTAAATATTAAAACATTTTTAACTGGGGTGGTGGGGGGGGGAGGGAGATGGGTGTTTATATTCCTGTATATGGTTTTTTATCACTTTAGCTTGCCTGGCCTGGCCTGGCCAGTGTTTGTAACCCTGGTATTGATGTTTAACCTTTCTGTTATTGGAAGACACTGCACAATAATGTTAAGGTAAATAAAAGTATTTAATAATTACAATTTCAAATTCAGATGGAGGGTGAGAAAGTTGGATCTCTAACCAGCGTACTATGCTTAAATAAAGGAGACTATGAAGTATGAGGGCAGAGTTAGGTAAAGTGGACTGGGAAAATAGATCAAAGTGTAGGATGGTTGATCATTTAAGGAGATATTTCACAACTCTCAAGAAAAATATATTCCAATGAGGAGGAAAGGGTGTAAGAGAAAAGAAAGCCATCCGTGGCTAATTAAAGAAATATGGTATCCAATAAAAAAAACAAGGGCATACAAAGTGGCCAAAACTAGTGGGAAGACAGAAGACTGAAAAGCTTTTAAAATCCAGCAACGAACAGCTAAAATAATGATTAAGAAAGGGAAGATAGACTATGAAAGTAAACTAGCGTAAAATATAAAAACAGATAGCAAGAGTTTCTATAGGTATATAAAAAGGAAAAGAGTGGCTAAAGTAAATGTTGGTCCCTTAGAGGACGAGACCGGGGAATTAGTAATGGGGAACATGGAGATGGCAGAAATTCTGAACAAATATTTTGTATCGGTCTTTACGGTAGAGGACACTAACAATATTCCGACAGTGGATAGTCTAGGGGCTATAGGCGGGGAGGAACTTAACACAGTCACAATCATTAAGGAGGTAAGATAATGGGACTAAAGGCAGATAAATCCCCTGGACCTGATGGCTTGCATCCTAGGGTCTTAAGAAATGTAGCGGCAGGGATTGTGGATGCATTGGTTGTAATTTACCAAAATTTCCTGGATTCTGGGGAGGTCCCAGCAGATTGGAAAACTGCAAATGTAACGCCCCTATTTAAAAAAGGAGGCAGACAAAAAGCAGGAACTATAGACCAGTTAGTCTAACATCTGTGGTTGGGAAAATGTTGAAATCCATTATTAAAGAAGCAGTAGCAGGACATTTGGAAAAGCAAAATTTGGTCAGGCAGAGTCGGCATGGATTTATGAAGAGGAAATCACGTTTGACAAATTTGCTGAAGTTATTTGAGAATGTAGCAAACAGAGTGGATAAAGGGGAACCAGTGGATATGGTGTATTTGGACTTCCGAAGGCATTTGACAAGGTGCTACATATAAAGGTTACTGCGCAAGATAAAAGTTCATGGGGTTGAGGGTAATATATTAGCATGGATAGAGGATTGTCAAACTAACAGAGAACAGAGTCGGGATAAATGGTTCATTCTCTGGTTGGCAATCAGTAATGAGTGGGATGCTGCAGGGATCAGTGTTGGGACCCCAACTATTTACAATCTATATTAATGACTTGGAAGAAGGGACTGAGTGTAACGTAGCCAAGTTTGCTGATGATACAAAGATGGGAGGAAAAGTAATGTGTGAGGAGGACACAAAAAATCTGCAAGAGGACATAGACAGGCTAAGTGAGTGGGCAAATATTTGGCAAATGGAGTATAATGTTGGAAAGTGTGAGGTCATGCACTTTGGCAGAAAAAAAATCAAAGAGCAAGTTATTATTAAAATGGAAAAAGATTACAAAGTGCCGCAGTACAGCAGGACCTGGAGGTACTTGTGCATGAATCACAAAAGGATAGTATGCAGGTACAGCAAGTGATCAGGAAGGCCAATGGTATCTTGGCCTTTATTGCAAAGGGGATGGAGTATAAAAGCAGGGAAGTCTTACTGCAGCTATACAGGGTATTGGTGAGGCCACACCTGGAATACTGTGTGCAGTTTTGGTTTCCATATTTATGAAAGGATATACTTGCTTTGGAAGCAGTTCAGAAAAGGTTCACTAGGTTGATTCCGGAGATGAGGGGGTTGACTTATGAGGAAAGGTTGAGTAGGTTGGGCCTCTACTCATTGGCATTCAGAAGAATAAGAGGTCATCTTATCGAAACGTATAAGATTATGAGGGGGCTTGACAAGGTGAATGCAGAGAGGATGTTTCCACTGATGGGGGAGACTAGAACTAGAGAGCATGATCTTAGAATAAGGGGCCGCCCATTTAAAACTGAGATGAGGAGAAATTTCTTCTCCCAGAGGGTTGTAAATCTGTGGCATTCGCTGCCTCAGAGAGCTGTGGAAGCTGGGACATTGAATAAATTGAAGACAGAAATAGACAGTTTCTTAAACGATAAGGGGATAAGGGGTTATGGGGAGTGGGCAGGGAGGTAGAGGTGAGTCTATGATTAGATCAGCCATGATCTTATTGAATGGTGGAGCAGGCTCGAGGGGTCGTATGGCCTACCCCTGAACCTATTTCTTATGTTCTTATATCTTCCTCTGCAAAGATGACAAGAGCATGGCATAAGCTAATTGCCTAGGTACTATTACAGTTATTACTAGATACTATTACAGAACACATAGATATTATAATCCACAATTAGTCATCACCCATGCTGTTCATCGTTAACGGTATATGCTAATATGCTTTGTATGCAATTGATGCATGGTTATATCTACGGTCAGAGAATAAATTTAATAAGATCGTGGTTAGGAACTAATGCATGACATTAAGATTACCAGCTTAATTACAATCTGGCAGATTTACATTTTAATTAATGAGTCATTGCATCATTACAATTATAAATTTAATAATTTAATACTTACTCTTCCAGACCCAATCAAGGCATTCCAGTGCTTGCGGCATTGGTTTGGCTCTCAGACATTGTGGGCCGCTGATGATACAACCTCGGCAATCTCCTCCTCGATTCTTTGGTATATACGGGGGAGGGGGGCGGTGGGGGACAGTTCCTATGACCACACCGGGTTAATTGGGCCTACCAAGTTTCTGCCTCAAGGACAGCATTTGCTTCATCAGAGAATCTTTTGATTCTCCCACCCACCTCCGCCAAATCACTCCCTCACCCACCTCTGCCACCTCACCAACGTCACTCACTCCCGACTCTTCATAATCCATCTTCATTCTACTATCAGGTTTTTTTATTTTCTCCCTGCTTGCCTCGCCTATAATACGTTCTCTCTCTCCCTCTCTTTCAGTCTTCTAAGCATACGCAGATGACTTCCTGAATCGCGGGAAAAGTTAATCACCTAACAAAAAAAACACACATGAGCAGAACGACTGTTGCTATGGACGGCGGCCTTGCACGATGGAATACATCGCTATTGCCCATTTCACATCGCTACGGCTATCGCCCAAATTAAAAGGGTAAAACTAGCGGATTTTAAAATGGGCGATATTCCGGCAATCCTGAAAAATAATACAACCACTAACTCCGGAAACATCGTCCATTTTTGAGCGATAGCGATGCAAACGGCAAGTCTCGCCCTAAAGAATTCTAAGGTGATTGATGAGACCAATGCAGGATCTACAGTCTCTGTCACAGGTGGGGCAGATGGTGGTTGAAGGGACGGGTGGGTGGGGTGCTTGGTTTGTCATACACTCCTTCCACTGTTTGTACTTGGCTTCCGCGTGCTCCCGGCGAAAAGACTCTACTTTGAGCTGTCTTGGGTCAGGGATTTCCAAGAGTGGTGGGGATGTTAAATTTTTTCAAGGAGGCTTTGAGGGTGTCCTTGAAGCGTTTTCTCTGCCCACCTGGCACTCACCGGCCATGACGTAGCTTGAGTAGAGTGCTTGTTTCGAGAGTCTAGTATCGGGCATGCGGACAATGTGGCCTGTCCATCAGAGCTGATGGGAGTGTGGTCAATGCCTCGATGCTAGGGACGTTGGCTGAGCGAGGACGCTGACATTGGTGCGCCTATCCTGCCAATGAATTTGCAGATTTTGCAGAGGCAGCATTGGTGGTACTTCTCCAGTACTTTGAGGTGCCTACTGTACATAGTCCATGTCTCTGAAGCATATAGGAGGCTGGGTATTACTACTGCTCTGTAGACCATGAGCTTGGTGCCGGGTTTGAAATCCTGGTCTTCGAACACTCTTTTCCTCAGGCGGCCGAAGGTTGCACTGGCACACTGAAGGTGGTGTTGGACTTCGTCATCGATATCTGTCCTTGCTGATAGTAGGCTCCCAAGGTATGGGAAGTGGTCCACATTGTCCAAGGTCTCGTCATAGATCTTGATAATCAGGGAGCAGTATTGTGAGGCGGAGGCAGGTTGGTAGAGAACTTTTGTCATCCTGATGTTTAATGTAAGGCCCAGACTCTCGTATGCTACAGTGAAGGTGTCAACGATAGCTTGGAGTTCGGACTCCGAGTGTGCACAACCGCAAACGTCATCAGCATATTTTAATTCAATGACAGAGGTTGGAACAACCTTGGATCTGAACTGCGGGCCTAGGAGGTTGAATAATTTCCCGCTTGTCCTGTAAATTAACTCCACTCCAGCGGGGAGCTAGTTAAAGGTAAGATGAAGCATTGCAGCAAGGAAGATTGAGAAGAACGTTGATGTGATAACACAGCCTTGCTTGACCCCGGTCTGCACTTGTATTGGATCCGGTGGTAAGAATCACAGCTTGCATGTCATTGTGAAGCAGGTGGAGGATGGTGACAAATCTTTGAGGACAGACGAATTTGAGAAGGTCTCTCCATAATCCCTCACAGCTGAAAGATTTGAAGGCCTTTGTGAGGTCAAAGAAGACCATGTACAGAGGTCGATGCTGCACCCTACATTTTTCTTGGATTTGTTGCACGGTGAAGACCATGTCCGTGTGCCCCTTCCTGGGCGGAATCCACATTGCGACTCTGGGAGGAGCTCTTCAGCCACTGGGAGAAGACAATTGAGGAAGATTCTTGCGATGATTTTCCGTGCGGCAGACAGCAGGGAAACTCCTCTGTAATTACTGCAATTGGACTTGTCACCTTTCTTAAAGATGGTCACAATTACGGCATCTCAGAGATCCCCTGGCATGCTCTCCTCCTTCCAGATAAGAGAGATGAGGTCATGGATGCACACCAAAAGTATTTCTCCACCATGTTTTAGTACTTCGGCGGGGCTTCCATCTGCTCCTGAGGCCTTATTGTTTTTCAGTAAACTACATAGATTTTGTTCTTTTTGTTTTTCTCTTTCCTTTCCCTATCAAAAAAGAGGTTGTAATAATGACTGTGTAATTGTTATGAAAGTGTTAGAGAAGCAATTATTAAAAGATTTAGTTTTGTTTAACATTAACTATTCACTGGCACCTAAATAAGACAAGTCCTTTATTTCCCTCCTGACTTACTGCCATGTCACTATTTCAAAACAAAAAAACCAGAGTGAGCAGAGTTTTTTATATGCAGTACTTATGTATGTCTTCTCCCTCGTTCCCCATTGTACCACATTTCAAATGTTTATTTTTTTAAACTGTAATGTTCTCAATCAGCCTCAAACCCCAATAAATGGAGGAATGTGGGAAAAAGTTGTGTAGCGATTTCTTTTTTTCCAGAAACTAGAAGTAGCCGAATGTTTATTCCAAGTATTCTAGGACTTGTGCTAGTTTTCCATTGTCGTCCTGCCAAATGTCAGAACATCGGGTTGGAAAATGTATAAGTCAAAACTCTTTCTGGGAAAGAAAACTTTGCAATAGCAAGGTTTAAAATCTGTCAATCTGAAAGATGCCCTTCCAAAGATCTTCCAACGGAATGTACAAGCAACAGGCACATAATACCTCTTGCTAAAAATAAAATGTTCAGTAAGCAAAGTGACTAACTGACCTCTTCTTACATTTATGGGGAGTTGACTGAGGGAGAGGAGAATGTAAAACTTTCAATTCTTACCTAATGTAACGAGGATACACTTTCTAGATTCCTTGGAAAAAGGTGTAAAGAGGGAGCAAAATAAAATAATGTAACTCTATTGTCTTGACTTTGCACTTGGAATTCAGTTTCTGAGATTAGTAAGTTTTATTTTGTGAGAGTGGATAAAGGGACAGGTGAAGTAGGTAACTTGAACTCCTTTTCAAAATAAAGACATGCACAAGTTTTACATTTCAGAATATTGTCATTATTTGCACATAACCCACTGAGCAAAATCACTTAAAACAAATACTGAAAATCTGAAACAGTTGACTATTTCCAGCATTTTCTGTTTTTTATATTAGAACAAAACCACTTATCTGTTTGTAGTCATCTTGTGTGAGAGATCAGTTCCACTAAAATCTGAGGGACGAGATTCAAATAAATGCTACAGTCATGCAGTTCCAATAAGTGTTAAATCTGCTGTGATTGTTTTCAGCTGTTATATTCTGCTGTGTGCTGTCCAGTATTGTGATGCCAATGGTAGCATGCTTTTATATTTGGTAAGGATCTGTACATTAAGAGGTATCGCTATAAATGTAAAAAATTTATTTCATAATTTTTTTGTAAATGAGCCTCCGGCACTGTGTGTATGGGGCACTTCTTAATAAATTGGCAGAAAATAAATAGTTAGTAAAGCTTCCTCCTTCAAGGCAGCATCAGAAATCCTTACATGAAAGCAGTTTGAGCAGCCCTAACCCGGTGATTGAAGAATGGCTCACAGCACAAACCTGGGCACTAAGTTGGCAATCGTGTTGAAAGATAATAAAGGTATGATTGGTGCAAATGGTTCACCTGGTGCATTAGGATTTGTTCTTGTGAGTTTAGGGCTAACACACTTTGTTCAGGTTAACTAGAGGGAACTTTACTCTGTTATTGGACCTGACTTAAGAGCGCTTGATACTGATACTAGGTTCAAAAATGTACTGTTACCATGACTAACTTTCCTCACTATGAGCTTTAAAATTTGCAAAACAATGTGTTATTTTGTAAATGGTCACTGTCCTTGGTATTCTTACATACCCTTTTATTCTTTAAAATGTGTCTTAATATCAAGTGTTGTGGATTATTTGGGGCAACTCCTGGTAACGGCCCGAAAATGACACACCGCCCCATTTACTGCGGTGATCCAGCCACAGCTATCTTCAAAAGGAGCTTTCCGTTGGGCGACCAGGGCACAGGCCAGTTTCGGGCGGTAGGCCCTTTTAATATGCAAATCAGCGACCTATGACATACATCGGACCATGATTTCAATTTTGACAGACAACTTGGCGGATTGGAGTTCACGCCCAGTTTTACCGGGCGATGCGACAGATGAGGCCCCAACAAGGTACATTTAGAATTATTTTAGTATGAGGCAGGAGTGTTCCTCCAGGCTTCACAAGAATAGTGTGGACTTCCATCCCTCTCCCCTCCCCCCGTCCACGTTTCCATCTCTCTCCTCACCTTCTGATTGGCCTTCCATTTGCCCGATATTGCAGCAGCCTAGCACCCGCAGCAGAATGCCCGCAGCTCACCAGCTGCCTATAAGGTCCAGCTTTCAAAATGGATTCCCGCTCGCAGGATAGCCCTGCACACTCTGCTGGTCAGCCACCGAATAGCTATATCCTTTATACATTTTTATGGATAAAGCTTATTTTTCTGATTAAATATTGGGAAGAATGAAGCTGGCATCTGCAGCCCCCACCACAAACTCTGTGCCCCTGCTACCAAGTCCATCCACCACTCTGACCATTGTCGCAGGCTGAACCAGACTGTTGGCAACCTCAGCATCCGATCTGAGCCCAAGCTGAGCTTTGGACCCTATATGCTCTCCAGCACAAAGACCACCTACTTCCACCTCCATCACATCATCTGCCTCTGCCCTGCCCTCCTGCTCAAATCTTCATCCATAACTGTTCCACTTCAAGGCTAGACTATTCTAATGTTCTCCAGGCTAATCTCCCATTACCCACATTGTAAACTACAGCTCATCCAAAACTCTGCTGCCCATATCCTACCCCGCACCAAGTTCCACCCAACCATCACCCAGAGGCCTCGGTCCTTCAATAACCACAATAAAAATTTTCATTCTTGTGTTTAAATCCTTTATGACCATTCCCCTCCCTATCTTTGTAACTTCCTCCAGGTCCATAAATCTTGTGCGTCTCCCCTCCCCCTCCCGCTACAGAGCTTCATTCCTCCAATCTGACCTTGTGCATTCCCTCACTCCCCTCTCTTCACCCCACCATTGGCTGCCATGGCTTCAGCAGTCTAGGCCCTACATTCTGGAATTCCCTTCCTAAGCCTCCTTCTCATTTAAGATTCTCCTTAAAATCCATCTTTTTGACCAAGCTTTCAGTCACCCATCCAAATATTTCCTTCTTTTGCTCGACATCCATTTTTGCCTGATTACGCATCTGTGAAACACCTTTGGACAGTTTTCTATGTTAAAAGCTCTATATCAATGCAAGTTGTCAGTGTAAAGTGAAAAATATAAGTCGTGATCTAATTTGACAACGCAATAACTTCAAAATGTCAGTACGTCTCCCATGATGTTCCTTGCAGGTCGAAGAGTGGAAACCTAGTCGGGAACTGGAAGAGCAGGGCTGAGACTGGGGTGGGATGGGCCAAAATTGCCCTGTTCAGCACCTCCTGTTAGCACCTCCGGGAGCCGCTGATGGAGCGCGAAACTCTTTTCGCCCGGGGGGAGGGGGGGGGGGGGTGGGGGGCTACCGGCTCCCGCAAAAATGTGCGGGAGCCAGCGGAGGCGCAAACAGAGTAGCGCCGCAATCCGCTAGTAGCACCCTGGGCCACTGCGTCTCTGGCGATGACGTCATCGGCGTGTGCAGTGACGTCTTTCCACCTCACGAGGCTCCCGCCGGCAATGCTTCGCGGGTCACAAACCAGGACGACCTCCGCTCCCGGGGCGGAAGTTAATGAGAAGGTACGCTGCGCCGCGCGCCGCCCTTTTTTTCCGGCCAACTCACCCGTCAGCCCACTCTAATCTACTGTCGCATGTTCCGGGCCGCCGTCGTGCAGCTCAAGGGTTGGGAGCCTGAGCGGAGTTGTAGGGGAGCAAGGGCAGGTTAAGGCTGGAGTGGCAGCATCACAAACTTGTTGGTGAATGTAATAGAGATAAGTTACAACTTGTTCTCCTTTGTATGCTTGCTGGACTGACTGCAAATTGAAGCACGGGGCTCCAATTCTGGCCCTTTGCTCATCCCCGATTTTCATCACTCTGCCATTGGTGGCCATGCCTTCAGCTGCCTAGGCCCTAAGCTCTCTGCTTCTCTATCTCTCTCCACCTTTATGATGCTCTTTAAAACCTAACTCTTTGACCAAGCTTTTGATCACCTGTCCCAATATCGCCTTATGTGGCTCGGTGTCCGATTTTGCTTGATAACACTCCTGTGAAATTTTACAATGAAAAAGGCGCTATAAATGCAAGTTGTTCTCCTGGAGGCTGAAAGGAAACTGTTCACTCCCCACCCCCCTCTGGTTTAAAGTTTCTACTATGAAAAATATTACAAATCAAAGTCATTACAGTCTAAAAAATGATGTATGCTGTGAATTATTGGTTTTTCATAAACTCTATACGGTACACTAATGTACTGCTTATGCAAAAGTAAGGTTTTTAAAATTCATTCTACGAGCTAGGGCTGAGCAATTAATACGGCCTTGCCAGTGTTACCCATATCCAAATATATTTTAGAGAAGTGTCATTTGGTAGAAATGAAGGGGGAGCATGATAGTTATATCTCTGGAATAGGCAAGAACACAAACTCATTTAAAACTTTAATGGAGAGATGGGGGGAGTTAAACTGTATTATACAAAACAGGCAATATCTGGAAAGTACTTTCAAGATGGCATTTTATAAAAGCATTTGAGCTTTGCTCTTGTATTTGAATCCTTGTAATCAATTTCCATGATTCAGTTTGGCTATAAACAGAAGTAACGTCCTCATTACTCTTATTAAACTGGGTGTCTGAAATAAATCTACTGGAAACTTTTCAAGTTTCACATTCACCTGTAAACACCTTTTAAAAGCTGACAATTTTCATCAAGCCCTGCTAAAAGCTTATTGGAAAAGTGCCATTAAGGTTTCATCTCAGTAATTTAGCATTTAATCAGGTTCTCAACGAACTTGAGTGACTGAGTCAAATGGGCATAATGAAAATGACTCATCTGTCCATAAAGCTTACAGTACCTATTTTATTAGCCATTTGCGGCCATCACCAACAGGACTGTTTCTATTTTAAAAATCACTCTAAAGAGAGGGCAATCATTCACATTCTGTAAGCTCTTATGATAGACACTTCAAAGTACATGAAGGCCAATGTAGGATGCTGACTAATGTGGTAAACCCAGACCTAGAGTAGAGATCCACTTAAATTGACAATGCAGCGCTGAGTGTGTTATGTGAGAGACACTGGATCATTCTGAGGAGTTTTGTAGCTTAACCTTCAGGAATTAAGATGTTCCTCCTGCCCCCGCCCCATGATTGGACCATGAAAATGTTTTAAAACTTTAAAAATTAAGCCAGATTGGTATTTCTTAACATGGGTATGTTGGACCATACACTTGGAACCCCATCACTAATGCTCTGAAAGAGGTTTCTCCTGAGTAATTGACCAGGTTTGGGATTGTATGTTTCTACATTGCCTAATGGGAGGTGAGGCCAGAAATCACCTCACTGAGATTCATGCAGTCATAATTTTACTTGTTATCAGAATGTTTTTATTTATTCTCTGGATGTGGGAGACACAGGTCTCTGGTTGCGCTGAGGAAAGTGCCAATCTACCGCCTTGAAGTAGCGATTGGTTTGGTTTATTTAGCCATTACGCAGAATGTTAGGGGTCAACCCTTGTAGAGTGGGCTGGAATACTAAAGGGGTGCTGCACTCTCAGAGGTGCCATCTTTCTGATGAAACATTAAACCTGTCTGCCCTCTCACGTAAAAGATCCCACAGCACTATTTGAATAAGAGCTGGGGAGTTCTCTCCAGTGTCCTGGACAACACTTAACCCCCAAGATCACTAAAACAAATTATATTTCACTGCTGTTTGTGGGACTTTACTGTGTCAAATTGGTTACCGCGTTTCCCTACATTACAAAAATACTTCATTGGCCGTAAAGCACTTTGGGACGTCCTGAGGTTGTGAAAAGTGCTACATAAATGTAAGTCCTTTCTTTCAATGGGACAATGCTACCTGGAAGGAAACAGTCCTGTTTTTAACTAGGTGCAGTGTGACCATCCAAGATATGTACAGATCTTCTAGGAACAAAAAAGAACTTCTTAAAATCTATTTTGTCCCCTTCCCTTGCATCTTTATGTCATACATTAATTTACAATCAGGGAAAGGAAAGTGCGAGAATGGTGAAGACCTACTATCAGGCTTCTCTCCAATGTTGCTTTAGATGTAGCTTTTGTTTTTTGCTTATTGTGCGGATGTGCAATAGGGAACAATCTTCTAAGATTGGGGTTAAGGTACAAACACTTTACGCTGCAGCTCTAACCTGTGCTATATCTGATCTGGGCATGCTTGATGCCAACACCGAGGGGTGAATGTTCCTCTGCTAATCTGCCCAAAAGCCGAGAGAAAGGGGGCATTACTGGCTGATGAGGCCTACCACCATTTCACTGCCCCAAATTCAATTTCGCACCACCTGCTGGGACCATCGCTGGCGCTCCTTCCCCACACATCCATGTAAGGGGGAATGGGATCACTATTTCCACTGACTGCCAAGTGAAGCCTGGCGGTTGACCCATGGTTGCATCAGCAATGGCACACATGCAGCAAAAGGAGAGAGCCTACTAGAGGCATCCTTGCCCTCCAATTCGATCACCGGTCCTGCCCTGCTGAGGGTCTCTGGGAGGTGCTTTGAAGTCATTGAGGATCTTCTGCCCCTTCAATTTAGCTCCCACCTCTTCTGCCACTGCCTCAGCACCGCCCAGATATTCCTGTTGGCTTTAATGGGCCCCCACTTGTTGACTCCCTGACCCAGGAATCTCAGCTGGGGTCAGGGTGGCAGGTAGTAATCTTGCCCTGAGCATCCAGGGTGGAAATTCCCCTCGTGAACAGCAAAACCCAGTCCCTAGTGATTGAAATGGGAAAGTATTCCAAGTGCTACCGTCTTTCACCAGATGTGTTGGTGAATTGCAGGCATAGTTGCCAAAAGGCTGCTGCTTTCACAATTTTGAATAGCTAACACAATATATAGTGCACAGCAGTGGCACATTAAATACTCGCAGGCATGAGTGAATGATAACAAAAAGCAAAGATCTGCAGATGCTGGAAATTGGAAACAAAAACAGTAAATTCTGGAAGCGTCCAGCATGTCAGGCGCAGCATCTGTGGAGCGTGACACGTTAACGTTTCAGACATAACTCTTCATCATGAGGCTGTACATACTCAAATCTTTGAATGTGGTAGGTCAAGCTAAGAAGGCTATTAAGAAAGCACAGGTGATCCTTGACTTCATAAACTGCCAAGAGACCAAAAGCAAGGAAGTTCTGCTAAACCTTTATAAATCACTGGCTAGGCTACAACTGGAGTATTGTGTCCAGTTCTGAGCACCACACTTTAGGAAGGATGTCAAGGCTGAGGACTTCAGTTATGTGGACAGACTGGAGAAACTGGCATTGTTCTCTTTAGTGTGGAGAAGGTTAAGGGGAGATTTGAAAGAGTTGTTCAAAATCTTGAAGGGTTTTGTTAGAGTAGATAGGGACAAACTGTTTACAATGGCAGAAGGGTCAATAACCAGAGGACACAGATTTATGGCAATTGGCAAAAGAACCAGAAGTGAGATGAGAATTTTTTTTTAATGCAGCGAGTTATGATGATCAGGAATGCACTGCTTGAAAGAGTGATTGAAGCAGATTCAATAGTAACTTTCAAAAGAGAATTAGATACTTTAAGGATAAAATTTTTCAGGGCTATTGGGATAGGGCAGGAGAATGGGACTAATTGGATCGCTGTTTCAAAGAACCAACACATGATGGCCGAATGGCCTCCTTCTGTGCTGTATTATTCTATGATTCTAGGACAGCTGAAGTTCTAAGGAAGAGTTATGCCAAAGAACAACAACAACTTGCATTTATATAATGCCTTTCACGGAGCGTTATCAAATAAAATTTGATACTGAGCCACATAAGGAGATATTAGGACAGGTTACCTGTCAAAGAGCTCGGTTTTAAGGAGTTTTAAGGAATATCTTAAGAGAAGAGAGAGAGATAGAGAGGCATAGAGGTTTATGGAGGGAATTCCAGAGCTAGCGCTTAGACAGCTGACGGTACGGCTGCCAATGGGGAAGCGATTAAAATCGGAAATGTACAAGCCAGAAATGGAGGAGCTCAGAGATCTTGGAGGGTTGTAGGGCTGGAGGAGGTTACAGAGATAGGGAGGGATGTAGGGCTGGAGGAGGTTACAAAGATAGGGAGGGACGTAGGGCTGGAGGAGGTTACAGAGATAGGGAGAGGTGTAGGGCTGGAGGAGGTTACAGAGATAGGGAGGGGTGTAGGGTTGGAGGAGGTTACAGAGATAGGGAGAGGTGTAGAGCTGGAGGAGGTTGCAAAGAAAGGGAGGGCTGTAGGGCTGGAGGAAGTTACAGGGATAGGGAGGGGAGAGATCATGGAAAGATTTGAAAACAAGGATGAGAGTTTTAAAATCGACCAGGAGCCAATGAGGGTCAGTGAACACAGGAGTGATGAGTGAACAGGACTTGGTGCGAATAGTATATGAGCAACAGAGTTTTGGATGAGCTTAAGTTTACCGAGGGTAGAGGATGAGAGGCAGGCATTGGAATAGTCGAGTCTGGAGGTGACAAAGGCATGAATGAGGATTTCAGTAGCAGATGGACTGAGGCGGGGCGGAATTGGGCAATGTTACGGAGCTGGAAGTAGGCCACCTTCTTGTCAAACGTTAACTCATCACTTTTCTCCATAGCCTATTAGCAAAATTGGTTTATATTTCACAAATCAGCAGTGATTATACCACACATGAAAAATATTAACCTTAATTCTAATCATTTTTAAATTAATATTTTTGTAAGTACATAAATGCCATCTGGTGGCTGTTGTGTGGTACAGTTTCACTTTCCTGTGTCATGATGTCAGACTTTGTGCATATTTCACATATCTGTGTCCTAGCTAACGTTTCTCCTTCAACCAACACCACCAAAAATACATTCTCTGCTCCGTTATTTATTTGCTATTTGTGAAAACCTTGCTACGTACAAATTGGCTGCCATGTTTGACTACATAGCAGGGACTGCACTTCAAAAGAAATCCATTGGTTGTAAAACATTGTAGCATATTGTGAGGATGTGAAAGGTACGATGTAAATATGAGTTTTTTTCTATAAAGTACACCCATGTTTGCTCTCAAGATCATCATGCAATTTTCTGGTATCTCCAAACAGCCGACTGCCTAATTTTAGACAGCAGCAGCAGCAACAACAACAACCTGCATTTATATTGTGCCTTTAATGTAGTCAAACGTCCCAATGTGCTTCAGAAGACCGCTAACAAACACAATTTGACTCTGAGCTACATAAGGAGATATTAGAACAGGTGACCAAAAGTTTGGTCAAAGAGGTAGGTTTTAAGGAATGTATTAAAGGAGGAGAGAGAGGTAAAGAGGAATAGAGAGGAAAACCCAGAGATTGGGACCTGGACAGCTGAAGGCACAGCCGCCAATAGTGGGGTGATGGAAATCGGGGATGTACAAAAGGCCAGGATTGGAGGAATGCAGACATCTGGGAGTGTTGTAGGGCTTGAGGAGGTGCAACGGGACCTGGTACATCAGTCATTGAAAGTTGGCATGAAGGTACAGCAGGCGGTGAAGAAGGCAAATGGCATGTTGGCCTTCATAGCTAGGGGATTTTAGTATAGGAGCATGGAGGTCTTGCTGCAGCTGTACAGGGCATTGGTAAGGCCTCACCTGGAATATTGTGTTCAGTTTTGATCTCCTAATCTGAGGAAGGACGATCTTGCTATTAAGGGAGTGCAGCGAAGGTTCACCAGACTGATTCCCAGGATGGCAGGACTGACATATGAGGAGAGACTGGATCGACTGGGCCTGTATTCACCGGAATTTCGAAGAATGAGAGGGGATCTCATAGAAACATAAAATTCTGATGGGACTGGACAGGTTAGATGCAGGAAGAATGTTCCCAATGTTGGGGGAGTCCAGAACCAGGGGTCACAGTCTAAGGATAAGGGGTATGCCATTTAGGACCGAGATGAGGAGAAACTTCTTCACTCAGAGAGTTGTTAACCGCAGAGAGATGTTGATGCCAGTTCGTTAAATATATTCAAGACGGAGTTGGATATGGCCCTTACGGCTAATGGGATCAAGGGGAACATTTCATTGTTCCGCATCATAAGTTCACCTTATTCAGACTGCAAGGGACCTACGTTTGTCTTCACTAATCTTTTTCTCTTCACATATCTATAGAAGCTTTGCAGTCAGTTTTTATGTTCCTGGCAAGCTTCTTCTTGTACTCTATTTCCCCCCTATTAATTAAACCCTTTGCCCTCCTCTGCTGAATTCTAAATTTCTTCCAGTCCTCAGGTTTGCTGCTTTTTCTGGCCAATTTGTATGCCTCTTCCTTGGATTTAACACTATCCTTAATTTCCCTTGTTAGCCACGGTTGAGCCACCTTCCCCGTTTTATTTTTACTCCAGACAGGGATGTACAATTGCTGAAGTTCATCCATGTGATCTTTAAATGTTTGCCATTGCCTATCCACCGTCAACCCTTTAAGTATCATTTGCCAGTCTAGTCTAGCTAATTCACACCAAAAACCATCGAAGTTACCTTTCCTTAAGTTCAGGACCCTAGTTTCTGAATTAACTGTGTCACTCTCCATCTTAATAAAGAATTCTACCATGTTATGGCCACTCTTCCCCAAGGAGCCTCGCACAACAAGATTGTTAATTAGTCCTTTCTCATTACACATCACTCAGTCTAGGATGGCCAGCTCCGTAGTTGGTTCCTCGACATATTGGTCGAGAAAACCATCCCTAATGCACTCAAGGAAATCCTCCTCCACTGCATTGCTACCAGTTTGGTTAGCTCAATCAATATGTAGATTAAAGTCACACATGATAACTGTTGTACCTTTATTGCATGCATCCCTAATTTCTTGTTTGATGCTGTTCCCAACCTCACTACTACTGTTTGGTGGTCTGTACACAGCGCCCACTAGCGTTTTCTGCCCCTTGGTATTCCGTAGCTCCACTCATACCGATTCCACATCATCCAAGCTAGTATCCTTTCTTACTATTATGTAAATTTCCTCTTTAACCAGCAATGTCAACCCGTCTCCTTTTCCTTTCTGTCTATCTTCCTAAATGTTGAATACCCCTGGATGTTGAGTTCCCAGCCTTGGTCACCCTGGAGCCATGTCTCCGTGATGCCAATTACATCATACCCGTTAACTGCTATCTGCGCAGTTAATTCGTCTACCTTATTCCGAATACTCGTCGCATTGAGGCACAGAGCCTTCAGGCTTGTCTTTCTAACACACTTTGCCCCTTTAGAATTTTGCTATAATGTGGCCCTTTTTGCTTTTTGCCTTAGGTTTCTCTGCCCTCCACTTTTACTTTTCTTCTTTCTATCTTTTGCTTCTGCCCCCATTCTACTTCCCTCTGTCTCCCTGCATAGGCTCCCATCCCCCTGCCATATTAGTTTAACTCCTCCCCAACAGCACCAGCAAACACTCCCCATAATACATTGGTTCCAGTCCTGCCCAGATGCAGACCGTCCGGTTTGTACTGGTTCCATCTCCCCCAGAACCGGTTCCAATGTCCCAGGAATTTGAATCCCTCCCTTCTGCACCATTCCTCAAGCCACGTATTCATCTGAGCTATCCTGCGATTCCTACTCTGACTAGCACTGGTAGCAATCCTGAGATTACTACTTTTGAGGTCCTACTTTTTAATTTAGCTCCTAGCTCCCTAAATTCGTCTTGTAGGATCTCATCCCGTTTTTTACCTATATCGTTTGTTCCTATATGCACCACAACAACTGGCTGTTCACCCTCCCTTTTCAGAATGCCTTGCACCCGCTCCGAGACATCCTTGACCCTTGCACCAGGGAGGCAACATACCATCCTGGAGTCTTGGTTGCGGCCGCAGAAACATCTATCCATTCCCCTTACAATTGAATCCCTTATCACTATAGCTCTCCCACTCTTTTTCCTGCCCTCCTGTGCAGCAGAGCCACCCACGGTGCCATGAACTTGGCTGCTGCTGCCCTCCCCTGATGAGTCATCCCCCCCAACAGTACCCAAAGCGGTGTATCTGTTTTGCAGGGGGATGACCGCAGGGGACCCCTGCACTACCTTCCTTGCACTGCTCTTCCTGTTGGTCACCCATTCCCTATCTGGCTGTGTACCCTTTACCTGCGGTATGACCAACTCACTAAACGTGCTATTCACGTCATTCGTGAATGCTCCAAAGTAAATCCACCCGCAGCTCCAGTGCCGCAATGCGGTCCGTCAGGATGCACTTCCCACACACGTAGTCGTCAGGGACACCGGAAGCATCCCTGACTTCCCACATAGTACAGGAGGAGCATAACACCTGTCC
Organism: Pristiophorus japonicus; assembly: GCF_044704955.1. Classification (NCBI taxonomy): domain Eukaryota; kingdom Metazoa; phylum Chordata; class Chondrichthyes; family Pristiophoridae; genus Pristiophorus; species Pristiophorus japonicus. The sequence goes on from NC_091983.1 coordinate 205,514,947, forward strand.
GAGCTCTCCTGCCATACCTTAACCCTTAGATAAACTTAATTTGGCAACAACAATGCTTAAAGGTTACTTACTGATAAAGAAAAGAAAAAGAAAAACTACTTACCAATCACCAGTCAATCACTTACCACCTTGGTTGTGACGTCAGCTTTCGATTTCTTTCTACTTCTTTTTTGCCTTCTCACCCTGCTGCAGCTGCACCAGCTGGCCTTTTGTAGGAAAGCAGGAAAGGGATATTGAGGTGAATGATCAGCCATGATCTTATTGAATGGTAGTGCAGGCGCGAAGGGCCAAATGGCCTACTCCTGCACCAATTTTCTATGTTTCTATGTCTATGTTACAGAGATAGGGAGGGTTGAGGCCATGGAGGGATTTGAATAGGTATATAAAAAGGAAAAGAGTGGCTAAAGTAAATGTTGGTCCCTTAGAGGACAAGACCGGGGAATTAGTGATGGGAAACATGGAAATGGCAGAAACTCTGAACAAATATTTTGTATCAGTCTTTACGGTGGAGGACACTAAAAAATATCCCAACAGTGGATAGTCAAGAGGGGGGGAGGAACTTCATCATCATCATAGGCAGTCCCTCAGAATCGAGGAAGACTTGCTTCCACTCTTAGCATGAGTTCTTAGGTGGCTGTACAGTCCAATACAAGAACCACAGTCTCTGTCACAGGTGGGACAGACAGTGATTGAAGGGAAGGATGGGCGGGGAGCCTGGTTTGCCACATGCTCCTTCCGCTGCCTGCACTTGATTTCTGCATGCTCTCGGCGACTATACTAGAGGAGCTCAGCACCCTCCCAGATGCACTTCATCCACTTAGGGCAGTCTTTGGCCAGGGACTCCCAGGTGTCAGTGGGGATGTCGCACTTTATCAGGGAGGCTTTGAGAGTGTCCTTGTAACGTTTCCTCTGCCCACCTTTGGCTCATTTGCCGTGGACAAGTTCCGAGTAGAGCAGTTGCTTTGGGAGTCTCATGTCTGGCATGAGAACTATGTGGCCTGCCCAGCGAGCTGATTAAGTGTGGTCAGTGCTTTAATGCTGGGGATGTTGGCCTGGACAAGGACGCTAATGTTGGTGCATCTGTCCTCCCAGTTAACACAATCATAATCACTAAGGAGGTGGTACTCAGTAAGGTAATGGGACTAAAGGTGGATAAATCCCCTGGACCTGATGGCTTGCATCCTAGGGTCTTAATAGAAGTAGCGGCAGGGATTGTGGATGCATTGATTGTAAATTACTAAAATTCCCTGGATTCTGGGGAGGTCCCAGCAGATTGGAAAACTGCAAATGTAATGCCGCTATTTAAAATAGGAGTCAGACAAAAAGCAGGAAACTATAGACCAGTTAGTCTAACATCTGTGGTTGGGAAAATTTTGAAGTCCATTATGAAAGACAGTAGCAGGACAGTTGGAAAAGCATAATTCAGTCAGGCAGAGTCAGCATGGATTTATGAAGAGGAAGTCATTTTTGACAAATTTGCTGGAATTCTTTGAGGATGTAATGAACAGGGTGGATAAAGGGGAACCAGTGGATCTGGTGTATTTAGACTTCCAGAAGGCATTTGACAAGGTGCCACATAAAAGGTTACTGCACAAAATAAAAGTTCATGGGGTTGGGGTAATATATGAGCATGGATAGAGGATTGGCTAACTAACAGAAAACAGAGAGTCGGGATAAATGGTTCATTCTCGGGTTGGCAATCAGTAACTAGTGGGGTGCCGCAGGGATCAGTGCTGGGACCCCAACTATTTACAATCTAAAATAACGACATGGAAGAAGGGACTGAGTGTAACATAGCCAAGTTAGCTGATGATACAAAGATGGGAGAAAAAGCAATGTGTGAGGAGGACACAAAAAACTTGCAAAAGGATTTAGACAGGCTAAGTGAGTGGGCAAAAATTTGGCAGATAGAGTATAATGTTGGAAAGATTGAGGTTATGCACTTTGGCAGAAAAAATCGAAGAACAAGTTATAATTTAAATGGAGAAAAATTGCAAAGTGCTGCAGTACAGCGGGACCTGGAGTCCTGAGGCATGAAACATAAAAGGATAGTAGGCAGGTACAGCAAGTGATCAGGAAGGCCAATGGAATCTTGGCCTTTATTGCAAAGGGGATGGAGTATAAAAGCAGGGAAGTCTTGCTACAGTTATACAGGGTATTGGTGAGGCCACACCTGGAATACTGCGTACAGTTTTGGTTTCCATATTTAAGAAAGGATATACTTGCTTTGGAGGCAGTTCAGAGAAGGTTCACGAGGTTGATTCCGGAGATGAGGGGGTTGACTTATGAGGAAAGGTTGAGTAGGTTGGACCTCTACTCATTGGGATTCAGAAGAATGAGAGGTGATCTTATCGAAATGTATAAAATTATGTGGGGGCTTAACAATGTGGATGCAGAGAGGATGTTTCCACTGATAGGGGAGACTAGATCTAGAGGGCATAATCTTAGAATAAGGGGCCGCCCATTTAAAACTGAGATGAGGAGGAGTTTATTTTCTGAGGGTTGTAAATCTGTGGAATTCGTTGCCTCAGAGAGCTGTGGAAGCTGGGTCATTGAATAAATTTAAGACAGAGATAGACAGTTTCTTAACCGATAATGGAATAGGGGGTTATGGGGAACAGGCAGGGAAGTGGATCTGAAGAGGATTTACTGTGATTGAAAGGCTGCATTAGAGGGGGCAGTGTGCGGCGGTGCGGTCCTGGCCTGCAAGACCATCAGCAGGCCGTGGCTATCAGTGGGTGCAGCGTGTGGCAGCCCGTCCCGGAAATCAGCGCAGTCCCAGCCTGCAGGACCATCAGCAGGCCGGGGCTATCAGTGGGTGGTAGCGTGTGGCAGCCCGTCCCGGAAATCAGCGCAGTCCCGGCCTGCAAGACCATCAGCAGGCCGGGGCTATCAGTGGGTGCAGCGTGTGGCAGCCCGTCCCGGAAATCGGCACAGTCCCAGTCTGCAAGACCATCAGCAGGCCGGGGTTATCAGAGGGAGCAGCGTGCGGCGGCTGCAAAGTCAGGTCGCTGATTGCAGTGCGGGCAGGCACAACAGGAGGGACGACGGAGCGGCAAGAGTTTGTCGGTGGAAGTGACCATGGCCCAAGAGAGACGTGAGTCTGAGGCCCAGAAGAGCAGAGGGCCCAGGGGCAGCATGAGCTGCTATATGTGTGTGCACTCGGTCCGTGCAGCAGAGCTTGTCTCCAGTCGTCTTGGGTAATCATTGCCACTGGACCAAGACCTAGCTCTGTCAAGCCCGTGTGGTGGCTGGTGTGCAATGGCCACCACACGTTAAAAAAATCCAAGCACAGGCATCTTCCACCCTCCAAGATGTAGTTCAGGATCTGGAATATTAGGTCCTTCATTGAAACACCTGTGAACTCATTCCTTTTTGGCGTGGAAGCAAGTCATCCTCACTTTGAGGGACTGCCTATGATGATGGACCTGAGTCCATGATCGGATCGGCCATGATCGTATTGAGTGGCGGAGCAGGCTCGAGGGGCCATATGGCCTACTCCTGCTCCTATTTCTTATGTTCTTATGAAAGCAAGACTGTCAATTTTAAAATTGAGGCATTGCCGAACAGGGAACCAATGTAGATCAGCGAGCACAGGGGTGATGGGTAACGGGACTTAATGCAAGTTAGGTATGGACAACAGAGTTTTGGATGAGCTTACATTTATGGAGGCTGGAAGATGGGAGGCCGAGCATGGGAGCATTAGAATAGTTGAGTCTGGATCATCTTTTCTCAAACAAGTTCCATACAATTACAGAAGGTAGAGCTATTTGCTTCTGCACACATGGTGCTCAGAAGCTTTCCCATTCCCACCAGTTGGCTTAATGTGGCCAAGCTATAAGTCAAGTCCTCATCAATGTTCCCCCAAATGTGCGCAGCCTTTGCACACTGATTGACATCATGATCTGCCTTATGACCATTTTTCTAGCGAACGCAGACAACGTCCATGCTGGCGACCTGCCCAAAATGGTGGCCGCCGCTGGCTGCTCTAGAAATGGGCGGAAGCGAGGTGGCCGCCATTTTTTGGGGGGCAAAACCGGCCTTAACAGCCGGCGCTCAGGTGCCGAATTTCATGGAGTTTCTGGGTCAAGAAAATAGGTAGTTATGTGGGAGAAAGAGAAAATTATGGTTATAATGAGATAGTGACACAAGATTCGCTTCCCCCATTATAGTAGAGTGTAGTTAAACCCCACTAAAAGCAAAGGAGATGATCTTTCAGGGTAGGATGTTTAAGATGCCAACTTCTCAGAGCATGACTAGCTGTGCATATGTGCATTGTTGGTAATTTTGCTGTCAAATCAATACTTTTGTATTGTGTGGAGATCTGTTCAAAATAAATTTACAATGAATCCATAAAGAAAATCTACCTTTCCCCATTTCCATTCCAAATGGATAACTGAAGCTATTATAAATCGGTTGACTCTCCTAATCTAATCAGATCACAGCTTGCACATTTCCATCTTAAATGATGCAAGCAGTTGAGCAGTATGATCTACAGAAGGGGTGTCCATCCTGCGGCCCCTTTGCCTTGGCAACCGACCCTCAAAGCCCAGGTGACTCAGTCCTCTTTATAGAATCTTAGAATCATACAGCACAGAAGGGGACCATTCGGCCCACTGTACCAGTGCTGGCTCTTTGATAGAGCTATCCAATTAATCCCACTCCCCTGCTCTCTCCCCATAGCCCTGTAAATTTATGTTGCTATTTCTTTCTTGCTGGTTGTTATTGGTGGATAAATCCCAAATCAGGACACCTAAATCTGTTAGTATCACCGACTTGAGAGATATACAAATGAATAGGGACAGTGGATTTAAATGTTATGGTCTACACTTTCCGCCTCCCCACGTCTGCTGATTTTCTAGTGGACCTGGAGCAGGAGGAGGCAGAACCGTTCTCCAGGGGCTGGTTCTGTCGGAACAGAATACACTGGCCCATTTGTGGGAAAGTATATGTTAACTGCAAGCAAATGACGAAAACACTTTGTCGTGCTTCCTGGTATTGTTACTCTGAACACTGGATGCTGGGGCTACCAGTTGGGCCTTCGGACAATGTGAAGAGGGGACTGTGCACATGCTCTTAAAAGTGACTAATATGTCACAGAATCTTGTAAGTTTATATCCTTTCCTGCACCTGACAACTCAAAACACTATTTCCCAAAGTTAAAATTATTTTTTGAAGAAAGTATGCCTGGAATCTTGTGTTTTCTCATTGGTGAAGAAATGCTCATACAATACAGTATACAATAGCACTCAGGGGAATGAGTGTCACCTCACAGCAGTTTTCTTGAAACAAATGCTATGGTTAGCTCCTTGCTCTTCATTCCATATGGCAGCAGTCAAGCTGCCACTCAGTTTATCCTAAAAATATTTTTTTGTTCACCTATTATCAAACCTGTTAAGCTACGCTTATTCCGAATTATGGTCATTGTCTTTAATAAATGAAGTTTGCGTCTTCCTGTATTTTGAAGAGGGCAAAAGCTATTAACTTACATATAGAGTTACATAGACCTTACAGCAGAGAAACAGAACATTTGGCCCAACAGGTGTATGCCGTTGTTTAAGCTCCACATAAGCCTCCTCCCATGCTACTTCATTTAATTTTATAAGCATATCCTTCTATTCCTTTCTCCCTTATGTATTTATCTAGCTTCCCCTTAAATGCAGTTATGCTATTCACTGTAACTACTCCATGTGGTAGCGAGTTCCACATTCTAACCACTCGCTGGGTAAAGAAGTTTCTTCTGAATTCCTTATTTTTATCCTATATTTCTTTGCATTTAAAGTACTTCACAATTTTACTTAAAATCTGAGTCCACTTGCTGGATCTTGGTAGCACTGGTTGGGGCAGATTTGAACTTTTGGGCAGGTGGAGAACACCAGACAGCTGCCTGCACTGGGAGCAAAGAGGCTAGAATCATTTTGAGGCTGGGGCCTCACTCAAAGAGAACTGGTGAGCTGTGGGCATCCTGATGCAGCTCGTCGGAATGGGCCTGGCTAGCAGCAAGGTAATTCCTTGGGGTGGGAGAGCTTCATGAACTGGGGAGGCAGCATTCCTGCTCTTTCTGGCCCCACAAAAATCATTTTAAATTCACCTTTTTGGGGCATCCAGTGACTGGTGTCATACCTAGCACAAAGCAAAATGTTTGTGGTGCTTGGAGGACAATCATCTCAGCCCAGGACATCGCTCCAGGAGTTTCTAGGACCAACTATCTTCGGCTGCTTCACCAATGAACTTCTTCCATCATACGATCAGAAGTGGGGATGTTCACTGATGTTTGCGATTTTCAGCTTCATTTGCAATTCCTCAGATAATGAAGCAGTCCATGCCCGCCTTTAGCAAGACCTTGACATCATACAGGCATGGGCTGATGTATGGCGTGAATGTTACTTGCCACTTAAGTATTAGGCAAAGACCATCTCTAACAAGAAAAGAAAGATGTGCATTACCTAGCGCCTATCACAACCAACGGATGTCTCAAAGTGCTTTACAGCCACTTAAGTACTTTTTGAAGTGTAGTCACTGTAGTAATGTAAAAAATGCAGCAGTCAATTCGTGCTCAGCAAGCTCCCACAAACAGCAATGTGATAATGACCAGATAATCTGTTATGTTGATTGAAGGATTAATATTGGCCAGGACACCGGGGATAATTCCCCTACACTTCTTCGAAATAGTGCCATGGGATATTTTACGTCCACCTGAGAGAGCAGACGGGATTTAATGTCTCATCCCAAAGACAGTACCTCCGACAGTACTCAGTCTTGCACTGGAGCGACAACCTAGATTTTTTCTGCTCCAGTCTGGAGTGGGCCTTGAACCCACAACCTTCTGACTCAGAGGCGAGGGTGCTACCAACTGAGAAAATGGCTGTCACAGGAGAGAGTCTAACCACCTCCCCATGACATTCAATGGAATTACCATCATTGAGTCCCCCACCATCAACAACCTGGGGTTCACCATTGACCAGAAACTGAACTGGGTTGGTTACATGAATGACGTGGCTACTAGAGCAGGACAGAGTGATTCACCTCCTGACTCTCCAAAGCCTTTCCACCATCTACAAACCAAAAGTCAGGAGTGTGATGGAATACTCTCTACTTACCTGGATGAGTGCAGCTCCAACAACACTCGAGAAGCTCAACGCCATCCAGGACAAAGCAGCCCACTTGATTGGCACCCCATCCACCACCTTAAACATTCACTCCCTCCATTATGTGGCACGAATGTTACTTGTCATTTACCAGCCTAAGGCTGCCCAGGTTTTGCTGCATGCGGCCATTAAATTCAGACTGCAAATTCCCAATCATTTTGCTCCAATATATTGACCTATTAACGTACCTCACTCTCAAATACACACCTCTGTACATTTAAATGGCTTGTGACCAATTTTACTCTTTATGATCACTTATAAACCTGATCCTGGCAGCTATGTTTAATCTGCCAAAGTTTATAGTCTATAGAGCCCCAGAAGACGGGCAGCTCAGGTGATGAACCCTCGGTCCTACCCCTCCCCCTCCCTTCATTTCCCTCCACTTCAAACCCGCGCGTGAGACATTCCAAAACCACCGGTTGCTCGCTGGCACGCGGGAACGCGGCGCGCAAGCGCAGACCGCCCCCAGCCCCATTTAGCCCTCGGCTTGCGCGCGGCCAATCAACAGAAGGACTGAGCGCCCTGGAAGTGGATTGGCTCGTCTCCGATTCCCTCTCCCAAGTCAACGCCAATCGGCGGCGAGGGATGGCCGCGGGTGGCACGCGATGTGAGGAGAGCGAGCGGCGAGCCGGCGCGCGGGTTTCGCAGCCCCGCCCCCTCCCCTCCCGCGAGTCTGTCTCCGGCTCTCGCCACCTGTGCTGAGGGCGCTGGAGGAGGAGGGAGGTGGTGATGATATGTAGTCAAGGCGCTCTGTTTGGTGAGTTTACTCCCCCACCTCCTACATACACACAACGCCAATCATTGTGGTACAGAATAAACAAGACGAATATGGACCTTTTATTATATGCGACGGTATTTTTATATTTTCTCTAGGGCAGATGGAGTTGGGTTGGGGCTCCACATTGAATGAGACGCCATTTGGTGATGGTTGTGGCATCTTGTTGGGAAACGCTTTGGTGTAAATTGAGTAGATTTTTTGTGTGTGGATTTTGGGGGGTTGGTGGTAGAGAAATGAACCACCAGTGGAACCGTTCTTACAAAATGGATTTTTCTTTTCTTTCTTGCAATGTGCAGTGGTTTTTAATTTAATGGCTAGGTCGATGAGTTGTAGATAAGCCACTGGGACACTCAGCTTTACAAAACTGGATAGGAGTGAGAGGGGGAAACACTTGTCCCTGTCTCTCCTTGTTTAACAGGAGTAACAAACTACTCACTCCAGTGTTGCTTGCAAGCACCTGGTGTGGTTGAGTCGATAATGGTTTTTATTTGAGTGGAGGGAGAGAAACAACCTCTTATTAGATGAAGAAATTTGTCTGCATATTTATAATATGGGACTTGAGCACCAATGTATGGTGCTGAAGAATTATGGAATGTGAGTTTGATCTGTGTTTTCGGTCCCATCTGGATAGATAGGAGATAACCAAGCACTTCTCCACAGATAATGAAGGAGCCTTCTCCTTGAACACTTGAGCATCATTATTTTGCACAAGAGCCAGTATAACTTATAAGAGTACCGAGTGCACTGAAGCCCTGAGCTGTGAGACACCCCTCTGGAAGACTTCCCATATTGGTTTGAGTTCCAAAAGTTTGGCTAAGATCATGCGTAACTGACCTGACAGGGGAGTAGCCACCATGACCTCCGGGTGGTTCTCCCTGGATCAGGAAGGTATATGCTTGCTTTTTTGGAAACAGGAGGTGGGTGGGGTGGCTTGACCCATCCACCTCCACGGAGGTGTGTGGGGGACCTGACCCATCCACCTCCATGGCACGAACCTGGTATTGCAGTACTTCCAGGAACGGTGCAGTGGCTCTAGGCCTTTTGGCTAAGAGCATTGGCGCAGAGTGATCCTTGGCGTGTGCAAGGTGACCTCTGGCGTTTGTGATTTGACAAAGAATTGGAACGATTGGCTACGAATTTCAAAAAAAAAAAAAATGTTGTATAAATTCAGGCTTTGCCTGCTCATGCAGGACTGATAGGATTACCAATAACTTGTAATGTCCTCAAACTACATTTCAATATATTCTGTCATCGTGACCAGTGTATCTTGTTGCTCTCCCAAATTAAATGTGTTATGTTACTTGCCTGGACCAGCATTCAGATTTTATACATCCTGTTGTGGGACTTTTTCCTTTTGAAGGTAGGTTTGCTTTGAGGTACACAATTTATTCACCAAGAGTCGTTTTTGGATTATAGATCTAGCTCTGAAAACTGACTCTTGGCACGCAAAGGTAAAGCTTAATTTCACAACTTGTATTGCATTAGAAGATTGATTAATGTAAGAACAGGAATAGGCCATTCAGCCCTTTGGGTCTGTTCAACCATTCTATTAGATAAACTGATTTGTATTTCAACTACATTTACATGCCATTGCTCCCTTGATACCCTTAACTAACAAAAATCTGTCAATCTCAGTCTTGAAAATTTCAATTGACCCAGCTTCCACAGCCTTTTAGGGAGCAGAGTCCCACATTTGCATTAACTTTGTGTGGAAAAGGTGCTTCTTGATTTCACTCCTAGATGGCCGAGCTCTAATTTTAAGATTGTACTCCTTTGTTCTGGAGGTGAGTTCTGATATAGGCTCTACATTTGAAGCATGCACTCATATATATGCAGCATTTTTTATTCATCATAATTGGGTTGCAGAGATACAAACTGATGAAGTTCCATATTTTCAAAACCTCATCATGCCACTCATGAAGAATTCCAAGTGCCTGCAGTAGACCTAGCAAGGTCTCACACTCACGTTTGTCAGTTGTCTAACAATCAGTTTTAGATTATCCTCCTGAGGGATGGGGAGATGTAGATGAGGTCTCTTTGAGATTGAGGTGGTTGCAAGATGACCTGTCTAGCGATGGCATTAAAGAACTAACATTGGAACACAGGAATATACAGGAGTGGCAAAGACTATTGGGTTGGATTTTTCGCTCCCTTGCATCTCTGGTAGTGCCCGGGAGAGGTAGTAAAAGGTGTTTGTAGGCGTTATGGCAGCTTTTCCACTTGTTCGGCAAGTTCGGCTTATGGTTTGCGTCGGTGCAAAAACTTACTGCCCTGCCCTCTATTTTCACTGAGATCATGGCGTCAATCATCGTGCAACACTCCGCTAGCTCCCGGATGCAAAATTGGGCCTTAACGCCGCATTATACACCCGCCCCAGGAAACGCCTGAAAAACCAGGCGTTCCCAGGGTGCAGCAGGCAGTATTTGCGATGGCTTTAAATGGAGGGAGGAGGATCCTACATCGCTGGTCACATTGACTGCAATGGTTGCGCACAGCACGCTGCCTGAAGCTCTGACTTGAAAGCGGCAGTTTTATCTGTCATTACAGTGTCCTTACATCTTCAGAGAGGGAATTTAATGCGGGCATTACTAGTTCGTCAGAGTATCATGCTTGGCGGCGTCAAGATAGAAGAAGGGCTCTTGGCCCACGGATGAGGAAAGGCAGAAGACGTCTGGGAAGGAGGGCTTACCTCCCATGGGTTTCCAGGCACCAATGCTCATACCTCGAGCTCTCTGAGGAGCAGTGTGTGAGATGGCTGGACTTCCGAAAGGAAGTGATGACAGAGATATGCCATCTTCTGCAGGCAGACCAATGCCTGAACCGCTCTGGAGGCAGCCTTCAATACTCCCATCAACATGTTTCCAAATTCATTGTGGTGTGCTACATGTTGCACAGCTTGGCCACCATGAGGGGCCAGGCATTGCCAGTGGGGATCGCAGACCCACCTCAGGAGGAGGAGGACGACAAAGAGGAGCCTGGCGAGGCCCCCATTGGATAGCCACACCATCCACGGGGGAGACAACGTGGAGCCAGCTCATAAAGGACTGGGTTCTCCTAAATGGAGGAAACTGAGGGATGGAGCTAACACTGGACACACTGTGTGCTCCCATAAAGGCACATCTCCGGTGAATGAGACACCAATGGCAAAGGATCAAACAGACATTTGACTGCAACAAAGTACCAAAAACTCCCTCCACCAAAAGAAAACCATACAATAAAGAACACTATGTTGCAGGGACCTGAACAACAATGAAATGCATTAAATCAAATAAACTATTTACAAACACAATCAACAAAAATCAGGGCATCTACACAATCTTGTCCTGAACATTATTCTGATTTATTTAACGCCACGATTTTTGACTGAGGCACATTAGAACATTAGAACATTAGATTAGGAACAGGAGTCGGCCAACTAGCCCCTCGAGCCTGCTCCGCCATTCAATAAGATCATGGCTGATCTGGCCATGGACCCAGCTCCACTTACCCGCCCGCTCCCCGTAACCCTTAATTCCCTTATTGGTTAAAAATCTATCTATCTGTGATTTGAATACATTCAATGAGCTAGCCTCAACTGCTTCCTTGGGCAGAGAATTCCACAGATTCACAACCCTCTGGGAGAAGAAATTCCTTCTCAACTCGGTTTTAAATTGGCTCCCCCGTATTTTGAGGCTGTGCCCCCTAGTTCTAGTCTCCCGACCAGTGGAAACAACCTCTCTGCCTTTATCTTGTCTATCCCTTTCATTATTTTAAATGTTTCTATAAGATCACCCCTCACAAGATCACAAAAACTTCCTTGTGTAATGCCAGATTTTGTGCCCCCGATCATGGAACCTAATTTTTTGTCGAATTTTGCAGACGAGGCCGCAAACTTTTTCCACGCGGCATCAGGACTGCCTGGCCGTCATTACCGCCCCGAAATCTCAAAAGCCGAAAATCCAGCCCTTTGTGTTCTATCTGGCCAGTCTCAAGCCTCCATGGCTGACTGGGAGTCAGAAAGGTCTGCAGCATTTTATGGCACTATTTATGAATTGACCAGTCAGAGTAGCTCATTAATACAACCTGGAGGGTTGGACTATTCTTTGGGGGCTGGGATTCTTATAATTTAGGTTCAGGCTAAAGCGTAATTTATAGAATGGTCCTGTATGCAGCAAGCCTCCCCTTAAATGCATTAATGATATCGTCTTCAGCCACTCACGTTCCTCGTAAAGAGCGGCAGCCATGAACCTGACTCTTCCAGGGTATTTAGCGTTAGCTGGGTGTTGTTTGAAACTCTTACTGAAACCACTCGCTTCACCTCACAGCTTGGATCCTGAATATTTCACAAGGGTCAGAAAAGCTATTGCATGCTTAGGAGTTTGAAACTGTGAAGGATAACTGTTTGAATAATGTTTTATACTGCCCGCATGAGAACACCAGTGGTAGGTCGGGGCCATAAAAGAAGTGGCGAGCGGCCTTGGGATCAGCGTGGAGGCCCCGACCTGTGTGAGAACACCAGCGGCAGGTCGGGGCCATAAAAGGAGCGGCGAGCGGCCTCAGGAGCAGCGTGGAGGCAAACTATTCCAGGGAGCAGCATGAGCTGGTGCAGGAGGGCAGTGGCAGCGAAGAATGATGTTTTCATGGTCCAGGTTGGTCATTGGAGTGTGGGCAGATACAGCAGGAGCGGCGAGATCGGGGCGAAGGAGCAGTGAGAGACTAAAGAGGGACGTGATCGGGGCCCAGGGGAGGCATGAGTTCGGGGCCCAGTGGCAGCACGGGCCAGCTCACACTGTGATATGTGTGCGCACTAGGTCCGTACAGAAGAGCTAGTCTCCAGTTGTTTTGGGTAATCCTTGCCACTGGACCAAGACCCCCTAGCTCTGTCAAGCCCGTGTGGTGGCTGGTGTGCAAAGCCACCACACGTTTAAAAAATCCACGCACAGGCATCTTCCACCCTTGAGGATGTAGTTCGGGTCCTTCAGTGAAACACCTGTGAACTCGTCCTTTTTTGGCGTGGAAGCAAGTCATCCTCGTTTCGAGGAACCGCCTATGAATGATGATATTACATAAGTTTTACCTACATTGAGACTTTGCTCTCAGTTTGGTCCTGGTGATCTGTGACTAGACTGAAGTTGGACTGTATGCCTTGGAATATCCTTGTGCCTGTCCTATTTTTTGTTCATTATATTGATATGGTAGACCTTTAAGGTGGAGATTTGAGTGAAGTAGATCCTGTTTTCACGGCTGTCATCAAGGTACTTAGAACCATGGAAGTTAACAGCACAGAACAAGGCTATTTGGCTCATCATGTCTCTGTTAGTCCTTTGCTAAGCTGTCCAAAAATAATCCCACTGTCCTGTTCTCGCCCAATAGCCCTGTATCTTCCCCTGCTTCAACTATTTACCTACGTTTCCCTTAAAAGATACAGGCCTCTACTTAAGTCGAGCAGGATATACGTGCGGGACCTGGGTGAGTGATAAACTCGCACACTGAGGCCCAGAGCGGTTTTAACTGGTTCCTCATTTAAATATTCACGCTTTGACCACTGCCTGAATTCGGTAAGAATTGCTGCCTACACCAACACAAAAGCAAAATATTGCGGATGCTGGACTCTGAAATAAAAACAGAAAATGCTGGAAATCTCAGCGGGTCAGGCAGCATCTGTGGAGAGAGAAACAGAGTTAACGTTTTAGGTTGATGAACTTTCGTCAGAACTGGAAAAAGTTAGAGACGTAACGGGTTTTAAGCGAGTAGAGAGGTAGGGAAAGATGAGGGGAGGAAAGAACAAAAGGGAAGGTCTATGATAGGGTGGAAAGCAGGAGAGATTAAATGATAAAAGGTATGTTAACGCAAGGCAAATGGTAATGGGACAAGTAAAGAAACAAAAGATGGATCTAAAAGAGGTGTAAGTAGACACTGCAGAATCATCAACAGTTGCTGCCTGATAAAATGGGAACAGAGGTTATGGTCTGAAATTGTTGAACTCTATGTTGAGTCCAGAAGGCTGTAAAGTGCCTAATCAGAACATGAGCTGCTGTTCCTCGAGCTTACGTCGCTGAGGTCAGAGTGAGGTGAAGGAGAGAATTAAAGGGACAGGCGGCCGGAAGCTTGGGGGTCACATTTGCGGACTGAAGAAGTGGCAATCCGAGCGGCAGGGACCCGTGGGAATGGTGCCTGACAATCAGGTAAGTGGTGAGGGGGCTGAGTCTAGACGGGATCATGATCGGGAGGTGGGGAAAGACATAAGACATAAGAAATAGGAGCGTGAGTAGGCCATTTGGCCCCTTGAGTCTGCTCTGCCATTCAATAAGATCATGGCTGATCTGATCTTGGCCTCAACTTCACTTTCCTGCCCGCTTCCCATAACTCTTGACTCCCTTATCGTTCAAAAATCTGCCTATCGCCACCTTAAATATAATCAATGCATTCAATGACCCAGCCTCAACAGCACTTTGGGGTAGAGAATTCCAAAGATTCACAACCCTCCTGAGAGAAGAAATTTCTCCTCATCTCCGTTTTAAATGTGCAACCCATTATTCTGAAACTATGAACCCTAGTTCTAGATTCCCCCATGAGGGGAAACATTGTCTCTGCATCTACCTTGTCCTGCCCCCCCAGAATCTTACACGTTTCAATAAGATCACCTTTCGTTCTTCTAAGCTCAAATGTGTATAGGCCCAATCTGCTCAACCTTTCTTCATAAGTCAACCCCTTCATCTCAGGATTCAATCTTGTGAACCTTCACTGAACTGCTTCCAGTGCAAGTATATCCTTCCTTAAATTAGGAGACCAAGGCCCTGAAATTCACGGTCCCGGGATGGACCGTTACTGCCCATTTGCGGGGGCCATTCGTCAAAATTGAATGGTCGCCGCTTTGGGCTCAACTGGCCGCCCTGACATAGATTCGGCCCGGGAGATTTTGCAGCATTGTGGGCCACCGCTGCGATCGACCGACTCTTGTGAAGGTATGGGGCTTGCGGCAGTAGTGATGCGGTAAAAGTGCGCACGGTTGCCGCTCTGCCCCAGGATCCATTTTCACCATTAAGAAGCCAGCCCTTTAGCTGACGGTGCTCTTACCAGCTTTTAGGTTCGGTGCACAGTGACAGAGATTTCGGAGTCAGTTTAGCTCGATGATAGCAGCTGAGTCGGCAGCAGAGAAGTCCAGTAAGTGATCATCTGGGGGAGATCCCAGAGGCAGCTCCGTATTGCTCAGCAAGAAGTCCAGGAGCCTCTTCAATGGATCGGAGGAGTTTAGCACAGAATCCGCACTCAAGGGGAGGGTGAGAGGGAGGGAGACAGAGAGAGAGGGAAGGGAGCAAAAGAGAAAGGGAAAAAGATAGATGTGAGGAAATGGAATGAGAAACAGAAAGAGAAATTTGATTGGGAGAGAGAAATAGAGAAATAGGATTAGAGGAAGCGAAAAGGGGGGGGGTGGGGGTGGGGGGAACTAGAGAGAGAGAGAAATAGAGATCCCTAGATTCAGAGAGAAAACTAAAATCTCAATCCAGGGGCTCAGACTGGAAACGTCGCCCCAGCTCAGCATTACGCACAGTAACAAATGGGAATCTGTTCAACCTCCGCCGCCTCCAGGCTAGATCTAAGGTCATCCCATCCTCTGTCATTGAACTACAGTATGCAGACTATGCTTGCGTCTGCGCACACTCGGAGGCCAAACTCCAAGCTATCATCAACACCTTCACCGAGGCGTATGAAAGAATATAGCATAAGAACATAAGAATTAGGAACAGTTGTAGGCCAACTAGCCCCTCGAGCCTTCTCCGCCATTCAACACAATCATGGCTGATCTGGCCGTGGACTCAGCTCCACTTACCCGCCCGCTCCCCGTAACCCTTAATTCCCTTATTGGTTAAAAATCTATCTATCTGTGACTTAAATACATTCAATGAGCTAGCCTCAACTGCTTCCTTGGGCAGAGAATTCCACAGATTCACAACCCTCTGGGAGAAGAAATTCCTTCTCAACTCGGTTTTAAATTGGCTCCCCCGTATTTTGAGGCTGTGCTAGTCTCCCCGACCAGTGGAAACAACCCCTCTGCCTCTATCTTTCATTATTTTAAATGTTTCTATAAGATCACCCCTCATCCTTCTGAACTCCAACGAGTAAAGACCCAGTCTACTCAATCTATCATCATAAGGTAACCCCCTCATCTCCAGAATCAGCCTAGTGAATTGTCTCTGTACCCCCTCCAAAGCTAGTATATCCTTCCTTAAGTAAGGTGACCAAAACTGCACGCATTACTCCAGGTGCGGCCTCACCAATACCCTATACAGTTGCAGCAGGACCTCCCTGCTTATGTACTCCATCCCTCTCGCAATGAAGGCCAACATTCCATTCGCCTTCCTGATTACCTGCTGCACCTACAAACTAACTTTTTGGGATTCATGCACAAGGGCCCACAGGTCCCTCTGCACCGCAGCATGTTGTAATTTCTCCCCATTCAAATAATATTCCCTTTTACTGTTTTTTTTCCCAAGGTGGATGACCTCACACATGGGCCTTACACTAAACATTCGTAAGACAAAGATCCTCTACCAACCTGACCCTGCCACACAGCACAACCCACCGGTTATCAAAAGCAATGGTGAGGCCTTGAACAACGTGGACCATTTTCCATTCCTCGGGAGCCTACTGTCAGCAAGGGGAGACATCGATGACGAGTTCCAACACCGCCTTCAGTGTGCCAGCGCAGCCTTCGGTCGCCTAAGGAAGACAGTGTTTAAAGACCAGGACCTCAAATCTGGCACCAAGCTTATGGTCTACAGGGCAGTAGTGATATCCGCCCTCCTATATGGCTTGGAGACATGGACTATATAGAGCAGACACATCAAAGCACTGGAGAAGTACCACCAACGCTGGCTCCACAAGATCCTGCAAATCTATTGAGAGGACATACGCACCAACGTCGGTGTTCTCGTCCAGGCCAACATCCCCAGCATCAAAGCACTAACCACACTCGATCAGCTCCGCAGGAGAGGCCACATTGTCCGCATGCCTGACACGAGACTCCCAAAGCAAGCCTCGACATGACAAGCGAGCCCCAGGTGGGCAGAGGAAACACTTCCAGGACACTGTCAAAGCCTCCTTGATAAAATGCAACATCTCCGCCGGCACTTGGGAATCCTTGGCCCAAGACTGCCCAAAGTGGCGAACGAGCATCAGGGAGAGCGCTAAGCATCTTGAGTCTTATCGCCAAGAGCAACCAGAAACCAAGCGCAGACAGCGGAAGGAGAGTGCGTCAACCCAGTCTCCCCACCCACCCTTTCCTTCAACCACTGTTTGCCCCACCTGTGACAGAGTCTGTAGGTCCCGCATTGGACTCTTCAGTCACCTGAGAACTCACTTTTAGAGTGGAAGCAAGTCATCCTCGACTAAGAGGAAATGCCTATGATGATGATGCATGATGATGATACAGCAGCCCAGATATAGGTGCGAAAAATAAAGATTTAATACATAATCAATATATCTCCAAACAACTACCATAACAATAAACAGTGCAGAAAAATAACATACCTGTATAGACATCATTTACCACTCGTACATTTCCTTATAACCCCTCTTACGCGTGCCTAACCTGCAACTTCACCTCAGTGTTTCCCCTGTGGCTGACTCATGGGTGTGGGAAGGCTGCTGTCTTCCCTGTGTAGAAGCTGCAGATGTCCTTCTAGGACGCCCTCGAGCAGCTTTGGGCTTGGAAGGACTGGCTAGAGACTGGTCAACACCCTTCTGGGAGTGTTCGGTCTGGCTTGGCTTGGGCGAGGCTATGCATGGAGGCACTGCCGGAGTGATGGGTCTGGGGCCAGAATACTGCGAGCCAGAGGGAACGCATCATCCGTATCCTGGCCAGAGGAGCCTGAGTAACTCACCAGGGGCAGCACAATACATCCACCACCAATCTGAGGGAGCTCAGATCAGTGCTGTGGCGCCACACTTTAAAGTCCCCCGTGGTGGACCCAGCCGCGAAAGCAACACTGAGGTCTCGGGGGCATCCAGCTGAGACTGCACGCGAGCAGCCACAGTTTGAAAGCCACCAGATATGACCGCACTTAGACGGTCCGTCGACTCTTGCAGAGCCGCGGCCATCCTCTCCAAAGCAGCACTGATACGCTTGTTCCCTCGCACCTGTGCTGCAATGGCAGCTGCCACATCCACCCGAAGGGTGAATTTCCCGTGGAAATAATGCCCCAGTTAAGACTGCAATTTTCAGGTTTGAAGGGCTAATGAGACTGGAACACTTTTTTGTGGTCAAAAAGCTGAATTTGGATCCAATGGCCGCCGCAACCATTGCGGCGCTAATCGGGGAAAAAAGCTCTGAACACCACCAGCTTTCTGGCGGCACTAAATTTCCGGGCCCAGAATTGTATGCAGTGCTCCAGGTGTGGTCTCACCAATGCCCTGTACATTTGTAGCAAGACTTCCCTACTTTTATACTCCATCCCCCTTACAATAAAGGCCAACATTCATTTGCCTTCCTAATTACTTGCATGCTAACTTTTTGTGTTTCATGTACAAGGACCCCAAGATTCCTCTGTACCGCAGCATTTTGTAGTCTCCATTTAAAAAATAATTTGCTTTTTCATTCTTCCTACCAAAGTGGATAACCTCACATCTTCCCACATTATACTCCATCTGCCAAATTTTTGCCCACTCACTTAACCTATCTATATCCTGTTGCAGATTCTTTGTGTCCACTTCACAACTTGCTTTCCCACCTAACTTTGTATCATCAGCAAACTTGGCTACATTACACTCGGTCCCTTCATCTAAGTCATTAATATAGATTGTAAATAGTTGAGGCCCTAGCACTGATCCCTGTCGTGCCCCTGCTGGTTACAGTTTGACAACCTGAAAATAACTCATTTATCCCGACTCTCTCTTTTCTGTTAGTTAGCCAATCCTCTATCCATGCTAATATATTACCCCCAACCCTGTGAGCTCATATTTTGTGCAGTAATCTTTTATGTGGCAACTTATTGAATACCTTCTGGAAATCCAAATACACTACATCTACTGGTTTCCCTTTATCCACCCTGCTCATTACATGCTCAAAGAACTCTAGAAAATTTGTCAAACATGATTTCTCTTTCATAAAACCATGCTGACTCTGCTTGATTGTATTATGATTTTCTAAATATCCTGCCAATACTTCCTTAATAATGGACTCCAACCTTTTTTAATGACATGTTAGGCTATCTGGTTTCTGTCTCGCTCCTTTCTTATATTTGCGGTTTTCCAATCTGCTGGGACCTCTCCAGAATCCAGAGAATTTTGTTCGATTACAACCAATGCATCCACTCCTTTTAGGACCCTAGGATGCAGGCCATCAGATCCAGGGGACTTGGCCACCTTTAGTCCCATTAGTTTACCTAGTACTTTTTCTCTGGTGTTAGTGATTGTTTTAAGTTCCCCCCTCCTTACAGCCCCTCGATTTATTATTATTGGGATGCTTTTAGTGTCTTCTACCATGAAGACCGCTACAAAATATTTGTTCTGCCATTTCCCTGTTTCTCATTATTAATTCCCCAGTCTCATCCTCTCAGGGACCAACATTTACTTTAGCTACTCTCTTTTTATTGTACCTGCAGAAGCTCTTACTGTCTGTTTTTATATTTCTTGTTAGTTTACTCTCAATCTATCTTCTCTTTTTTTTAGTCGTCCTTTGCTGGTTTCTAAAAATTTCCTAGTCGTCTGGCCTACAATTCTGCGCAACATTGTATGCCTTTGTTTTCAATTTGATACCATCCTTAACTTCCTTCATTAGCCATGGATGGTTCATCCTTCTCTTAGTCTTTCTTTCTCACTGGAATGTATCTTTGCTGAGAGTTATGAAATAGCTCCTTAAATGTCTGCGACTGCTTTTAGAAACATAGAAAATAGGTGCAGGAGTAGGCCATTCGGCCCTTCACACCTGCACCACCATTCAATAAGATCATGGCTGATCATTCACCTCAGTACCCCTTTCCTGCCACCGTCTTACCCTTTAATTTATTTCCCCAGTCCACTTTAGCCAACTCTGTCTTCATACATTTGTAATTGCTTTTATTTAAGTTCAGGATACTAGTTTGAGACCCAAATTTTTTAACTTTTAAACTGAATTTGAAATTCTAACATGCTATGATCACTCTTCTCTCGAGGATCCTTTACTATGAGATCATTAATTAATCCTATCTCATTACACATTGCCAAATCTAAAATAGCCTGCTCCCTGATTGGTTCCACAATGAATTGTTCTAAGAAACCATCCCGAATACACTCTATGAACTCTTCCTCAAGGCTACCTTTGCCAATTTGACTTGTCCAATCAATATGAAGATTAAAATCGCCCATGATTATTTCCATACCTTACTTACAAGCCTCCATTATTTCTTGATTTATACTCTGTCCTACAGTGTAACTACTGTTAGGGGACCTGTAGACCACTCCCACCAATGACTTATTTCCCTTATTATTTCTTATCTCCACCCAAACTGCTTTTACATCTTGATCTCTGAGCCGATATCATTTCTCACTAACGTACTGATCTCATCCTTTATTAACAGAGCTACCCCACCTCCTTTTCCTTTCTGCCTATCCTTTCGAAATGTCAAATACCCCACAATATTCAGTTCCCAGCCTTGGTCACCTTGCAACCACGTCTTTGTAATGGCTATCAGATCATACCCATTTATTTCTATTTGTGCCATCAATTCATTTATCTTGTTACAAGTGCTGTATGCATTCAAATAAAGAGCGTTTAATTTTGTCTTTTTACCATTTTCCCTACTCTGACCAGACTTTCTGGTGCACTCTTGTTTATATGCTCCGTCCCTTCCTGTCACACTGGTTATTATTACCCCTATCACAACCCTGCACTATTGGCTTCTCCTTTCTCTTTACTTTTTAAATTTCCCCTCACCTGAACCCTCCCCACTATTTAGCTAGGGTCAGTGGCAGCCCAAGTTTCCTTGTGGGGCACAATGGCGCAATTCTACTTCTCCTAGCCCACATTATAAAAGTAAACTTACGTTAGTGGGCCTCTTAGGCCCTCGATCCAGCTCCCAGCAGGTTTGACTTGGTGGGGAAACCACCACTGCTGCCCTGCTCAGGCCTCTAGTTCAAATTGCAGATTGGATCCCAGTGATGTCAGTGGACTATGATTTGCATTTTGCAACAGAATCCCGCTGGCTTGGGGCGCGTGTCCCTCCCACCTGCAATTTAAAATTGCAGTTGGTCAGATCAAGGCAGGAAAGGAGTGAATAAGTCCCCCACTCTATTTCAACTGCCCCACCTCCTGGCTTTGGTTGCTGTCGGTATTGGAGGGGAGGGGAGGGAGGAAGTGGGGGGATGGGGGGTTGTTAAAATCGAGATCACAGTGTCTTTGCCTCAATTGTTCTGTGTGGTAAAGGATGGTGCAATAGTTGCAAAACCGAACAGCTTTGTCGTGATGAATGCTGCAGCATTTCAGAATTAATTCTCAGCACATTTTCTTTTGTGCACTTACATTAAGAGTGATGCCCAGAAGCCGCGTCTCTGCTGGATGATTCCAATATCCATAGCAAATTAAGATGTTTTGCTTTCAGATGAAGCTGCAGCTCCTATTTCTGTCATGCATTGAGTTGGTTATTTATGGGATGTGGTGACTCTCACTATGCTTTCATCTGTAATCAAAATGTTGACAGAAAGCAGGAGTCCTGGGAGTTCTGCTAATAATGGTCTTATTTTACTTTGATGTTTGCCCACTCTCTTTACAGGAACTGATAATTCTTTCATGGAATTTTTTAATTTAGGACTTGATTGAGTGGTTCTTCCCCTTGAAGGGATAGTGATACTAAGATTGTCAGCATCTGAAACCCAACAGCTCGCAGGTCAGTATCCAGGTCTTGGTTCCTAGTTTGATCTCTGCAAAGTTTGCATTTGTTTTTCTTTGGATCTTAAGAATAACCTGTACCATTGATGATCCAAGCAGGTACCCAATGCACAGCCTTTGTGTAATATCACTAAGTAAGGGTTTTTCCATGGTCATCTGCTTCAGTATCTTGGTACAGTCATCTACTATGAGGGTGACTGAGCATAAGGTTTTCTGTGGGCAGACATTGCTGAGTGGTGCTTTCCTAAAATATCTGGATCAAGGAATCTTAGCACAAACCTTCACAATAGTACAAAAGTAGGTTTGGCAACCCTTTACTGATCTTAAGGTTGCCAAACTTACTATTGTGAAGATTTGTGCCAAAGTTCCTTGATCCAAATATTTTGGAAGGAGTTTCTATTGTTCATTCTTTTCTAACTGACCTACATCAACTCCCGGTTAAGCAATGCCTCGATTTGAAATTCTCATCCTTGTAAAATCCTTCCATGGCCTTGCCCCTCCCTATCACTGTAATCTCCTCCAGCCTCACAACCCCCGAGATATCTGCGCTCCTCTAATTCTACCCCCTTGAGCATCCCTGATTATAATTGCTCAACCATTGGTGTCCGTGCCTTCTGTTGCCTAGGTCCTAAGCTCTGGAATTCCCTGCATAAACCTCTCTGTCTCTCTACCTCTCTTTCATTCTTTATGATGTTCCTTAAAACCTACCTCTTTGACGAAGCTTTTGGTCATCTGCCCTAATTCCCTCCTATGTGGCTCGGTGTCAAATGTTTTGTTGTCTTATACTCCTGTGAAGCGCCTTGGGACATTTTATTTTGTTAAAGGCGCTATATTAATACAAGTTGATGTTGTTGTAGCACTGGGCCAGCAGTTCTTGGAAACTCTTGATTATATTAATTACAAGGATGTTTAGCATGATAATCAACAATTGCCTTCTGCTCTCAGTGTCATTGTCTTTCGGTACAGTGGTGCCATCTCCACATATCCCAGTAAAATCTTCAGTACCTTCAGAAGTTTCCAGGGATTAAGGTAGACCACCTAAAGGTCCTTCCCCCATTCTATTGAGGTTTCTTCAGTCCATCTATCATTCATCCTGTGTTAAGTAACTACTGTGTTGGGGTGCCATTTATTTCTGATTACAAGAACAAAGGTGTTGTAAGGTCAAACTGGTCAGTGTGGTAATCTCTTATGACGCAAACTTTCGTTGGTTATTTGCATGGTGACCATGAAACTATCGGATTGTAAAAACCCATTTGATTCACTAATGTCCTTTAGGGAAGGAAGTCTGCCATCCTTACCTGGTCCAGCCTATATGTGACTCCAGACCCACCAATGTGGTTGACTCTTTACTGCCCTCTGAAATGGCCTAGTAAGCCATTCAGTTGTAACAAACCGCTATGAAAAATAAGAAAACCGGACAGAACAACCGGCATCGACCTCGGCACAGCCAGCCCAGTCACCCCTGCAAAGTCCTCCTCACACACATTTGGAGACTTGTGCCAAAATTGGGAGAGCTGTCCCACAGACTAGTCAAGCAACAGCCTGACATAGTCATACTCCCAGAATCATACCTTTCAGCCAATGACCCAGACTCCTCCATCACCATTTCTGGGTCTGCCCTACCAGAGGTGGTGGCACAGTGGGATGTTGTCAGGGCCCATTGCCTTAGCTTTGCAGCCCTGCCACATGCAGTCACGAGGAAGTGGCCCTGGGAGTCCTTAACATTGATTCCAGACCCCGTGAAGTCTCATGGCTTCAGGTCAAGCATGGGCAAGGAAATCTCCTGCTGATTACTACCTACCGCCTTTCTCAGCTGATGAATCAGTACTGCTCGATGTTGAACACCACTTGGGAAAAGCACTGAGAGTATCAAGTGCATAGAATGTACTTTGGGTGGGAGACTTCAGTGTCCATCACCAAGAGTCATTGGGTAGCACCACCATTGACAGAGCTGACCAAGGCCTGAAGGACATAGCTGCCAGACTGGACCTGCGGCAGGTGGTGAGAGAACCAACATGAGGGAAAAACCTACTTGACCTCATCCTCCCGAATCTACCTGTCGCAGATACACCTGTCCATTACAGCATTAGTAGCAGTAACTATCGCACAGTCATTGTGGAGACAAAGTCCCATCTTCACACTGAAGACACCCTCCATCGTGTTGTGTGGCACTACCACTGTGCTAAATGGGATAGATTCAGAACAGATCTAGCAGCTCAAAACTGGGTGTCCATGAGGCTCTGTGGGCCATCAATATCAGTAGAATTGTATTCCACCTCATGGCCTGGCATATTCCTCCGTCTACGATTACCATCAAACCAAAGGACCAACCCTGGTTAAATAAGGAGTATAGAAGAGCATGCCAGGAGCAGCACCAGGTGTACATAAAATTAGGTGCCAACCTGGGAAAGAAGGACAAGGACAGCAGGCGCATGGGAACACCATCACCTGCAAGTTCCTCTCCAAGTTACACACCATCCTGACTTGGAAGTATATCGCCGTTCCTTCATTGCCACTGAGTCAAAATCCTGGAACTCCCTCCCTAACAGCAATTTGGGAGTACCTGCAGCTCACGAATGCAGCAGTTCAAAAAGGTGGCTCACCACCACTTTCTCAAGGCCAATTAGGGATGGGTAATAAATGCTGGCTTTGCCAGCGACACCCACATCCCATGAACAATTTTTAAAAAAAATCACATTTGCACTATCATTATCCTTGCACATTAACACACTCTAAAGAAGTAATACTTAAACAACTTGCACAATAATACTTATACAACTTAAACAATAGCACTTTTAATGTAGCAAAATGTCCCAAGGTACCTCATAGGGGTAATGGGAGGAGGAATTGGGAGAGGTGATTGAAACAGTGATTAAAGAGGTAAGTTTTCAGGATATTCCACAAGGTATGGATGATGTGATCGCTGAAGGCTCAGCCACTGATGGTATACTGGTGGTGGGGCAGGGTGGGGAATTGGGGGAAGTTAAGGGGAGAACTCAAAGTAGACCAGAGTTGAAGACTCACTGGTGCAAATTGGGATACAAAGAGGAATTTTCAAAGTTAGGATGGAGAACACCAGGGAATGATTTTGTCAGTGAGGGGACCAGAGGATGAATAGCCATTGGAAGATGGCAAGGGAGGGTGTTTATAGATGTAAGTTTGTGTTGGTTAGGATACAGTTAGCAGAGTTTTGGATGATAGATTTTGTGTGCAGTGAAGCTTATGAGAATGTTGGGGAGAAGTTGAGCTTGGAGGTGAGAGGACTGAAGGCAAATGATATTAGGTGGAAAACTTCACTAAATATGTTAGAAATTATGTTGAGCATCAGTACTAACCAACATACTATAGCTATATAACATTAGCCATCACCTTAAAGAAATAGCAACAAAATACATTGTGTCTGCCAGTGAGCACTTGCATTTCATGTCCTGGCTCCCCCAACATGTTCTTACTATTAAACAACTTTAAAACTTATTTTAAATTATGGCTACAATTTTGAAAGCAGTTGGGCTTGTACCTTTGTAGCAGGTTTAATGCAGAACTGTAATTGAAGTTGTGCTTATAGTCATTTACCAGTATCGCCACTACATTTGCCAACCTTATCCTTTCACTGGCACAGTTGCTCACAGTTTCCATTGCAGAAATAATTATTTAAACATGAGTAAGCTTGATTAGAAATAATTTGAGATGAGTTTTTGCCTCTCTCTCTTAATTTGGCCTTTAATTATTAAGTTAGTCACGTAAGTGAGGAGGCAAGTAGGAGATTTTGGGCAGGATATTGCCAGTGGGTGGGGTGGGGATTGTGGAGAGGGGTTGTAGGTAAGGATTTTGAAGGATAGGGGAGAGGGTTGGTAGAGGGTGAGGTTCTCAAAGGAGAAAATACTCGAAGAGTAAAGGGAACGTACAAGGTGGGACCTAGCATGAGAACCAAGCTTATGCTGCTGCGGTTATTCAAAGTGGTGGAGTACGTAGCTGGATAAGGCGACCTTGGTGAGAGGAAAACAGTCGTGTTAAAGCGAACCAAGTTTTGGTCAGGGCTGGATTGCTGATATACTCATTCGAGGTCATGGATGACAAGTTACTCATTCGCAATGCAGTGGACATTTTGATGGTGGACGCAGAGTGGATGTACATGTAGTAGGAGACTCTCAGGTTGGGAGATGAGGGCAATGTAAAAAGGACAGAGAGGAGGTCGGATGGTTTGTTCCTCAAGTGGGAGTTGACTAGGATTTGTGATGAGATAAGGGAATGCGGTGATGTGGACTGCTGCTTTGGGAGAGCTGACGATGAGAAATGCAGTGGAGAACTAAGATATAAAAGATGGATACTATGGGTCTGTCAAGGAGGGACTCAATTCTAGCATTTGGGCAAGAAAGGAGGCCAGTACAGGAACAGCAGCAAGTGGGTTGGGGTATGATGTAGTAGAATAAAGAAATGTTGATGATAAGGACGAGAAGAGCAGAAGGAGTAAAGCAGACTAAGAATATGGTTAACAATAAGGGGAAAACTTGGGTCTGGATGGTGTCATGTATGTAACCTCTATGTAACACCACTGCAATACTGTATATACTTAAGCAATGCACACCTTGACCACAGCGGGTGAACTTGTGGGAGACACTCCTTACATGGTCATCCGGGTATATAAAGGGAGGTCCCATGCAGGGTCATCACTTCTTGGTCCTGTGAATAAAGGTTCAGGTCATAGAGTGACATTGTCCATAGAATGTGCCTCATGTGGATTTTGTGCCATTGAGTAATGACATTACATTGGCGACGAGAAACGGGAATCAACGACCCACGAGAATGGCCACCGGTAGCACAGAGGAACGGTACTGTGTTGGTGAGGACTGGGACGATTTCATTGAGAGACTCCAGCAAAGCTTTGTCACGAACGAATGGCTGGGAGATGCAGCGGCCGACAAGCAAAGGGTCCATTTGCTGACCAGCTGCAGACCTAAGACTTACGCACACATGAAGGACCTACTAGCACCCAAAAAGCCGGTGGACAAAACCTTTGAAGAGCTCAGCAAGCTAATCGGTGAGCACCTCAAACTGGCAAGCAGCATACACATGGCCCAACACAGATTCTATACCCACCAACGTCGTGAAGGACAGAGCATACCGGACTTCGTTGCAGACCTCCGGCGTTTGGCTAGCGTTTGTAAGTTCACAGATGCCTGCAGGGGGGAGATGTTAAGGGACTTCTTTATTGAGGGCATCGGTCATGCGGGGATTTTCCGAAAGTTAATTGAGACCAAGGACTTGACTTTGGAAGCGGCGGCATTGATGGCTCAGACTTTCATGGCGGGGTAGGAGGAAACCAAAATAATATACGTGCGCAATTCTGCCTCCAACGCGACAGGGGATCAGGGAGTCAATATCATAAACGCGACTCAGAGCCCCGCAGGCAGGCAAGGGCAGTTTGACACACCCCAGGCAGCAATAGACCCCAGAGTAGGTTTTCAACAGAGACAATGGCAGGCTGAACAGACATTTATGCCATCACAGTGGACAATGCGGTCCGGGATGGGGCCATTGACACCCACTAACAGGGTACTCAAGAGCAGTCAAAGGGACAATCAGCGAGGAATGCCGGGTCATAGCTCCTTTGTTCACAACAATGGGAATCTCAGCTCATGCTGGAGATGTGGGGGCTAACACTCTGCCAGGACTTGCAGATTTCAACAATTTGTCTGCAGAAATTGCAATCTCAGTGGCCATTTAGCTTAAATGTGCAGGAAGCCTGTAACCAGGCTGATTTACGAGGCGGATGGACCGGAAGAGGGGTCTGTGAGGCAGGATGACTCTTGGGGCAAATCAATGGATGCTGAAGTTCAGTGGGTTCATGTGGCAAACATTCACAGCTCATATACCAAAATGCCACCAATGATGTTGAAGGTTTTATTAAACGGCATCCCTGTATGCATGGAGCTGGACACGGGGGCCAGCCATTCATTCATGAGCGTTCAACAATTTGAAAAGCTATGGCCACTCAAAGCAGTAGACACAAACTAGAACGCATTGAGACACAACTATGGACGTATACCAAAAAAATCATTCCAGTACTAGGCAGTGCAATGTTGGCGGTCACACACAATGGATCAGTGAACCGGCTGCCGCTCTGGATTGTCCCGGCAATGGTCCCGCAGTGTTGGAGAGGAGCTGGTTAGCTGAGATGAACTGGAAATGGGGGGATGTGCACGCAATGTCATCTGTGGAGCGAAGTTCGTGTTCACAAATCCTACAACAATTTGAGTCACTATTCCAACCTGGCGTCGGGATGTTCAAAGGTACCAAAGTAGTGATACGCATCACCCCGGATGCCAGACCAGTGCACCACAAAGCCAGAGTGGTGCCGTATGTGATGTGGGAGAAAATTGAGAGCAAATTGGACCGTTTGCTGAGAGAGGGCATCATCTCGCCCATTTAATTCAGCGACTGGGCGAGCCCCATTGTTCCCGTCCTAAAAGCGGATGGTTCTGTCAGGATCTGTGGCGACTACAAGGCCACTATCAATCGGGTGTCCCTACAAGATCAATACCCGCTCCCGAGAGCAGAGGATCTTTTCGCCATGCTGGCAGGCGGCAAGCTGTTTACCAAGTTGGATCTCACTTCAGCCTACATGACCCAAGAACTGTCCGAATCTAAACTACTGACCACCATCACTATCCACAAGGAACTGTTCGTTTACAACAGGTGCCCGATTGGCATTCGATCAGCGGCCGTGATTTTTCAAAGAAACATGGAAAGCCTGCTCAAATCCATTCCTGGAACAATCGTATTTCAGGACGACATCCTCATCACGGGTCGTGACACCGGGGAACGCCTTCACAACCTGGAGGAGGTGCTACGCCAACTGGACCGGGTAGGCCTGCGACTCAAGAAGTCTAAATGTGTGTTTTTGGCTCCTGGGGTTGAGTTCCTGGGCAGGAGGGTTGCTGCAGATGGGATTCGGCCCACCGAATCCAAAACAGAGGCGATTCGACAAGCGCCCAGGCCCTGCAACACATCGGAGTTGCGTTCATTTCTGGGACTCTTGAACTATTTCGGGAACTTTTTGCCGAACTTAAGCATGTTGTTGGAGCCGCTTCACATGCTCCTGCGTAAGGGTTGTGATTGGTTTTGGGGGGACTGTCAAGAACGGGCTTTCAATCGGACGTGGACGTACAAGGTCAATAACTTGTTCGAATAAGTTATTGACCTTGTACGACCCCTGTAAGAAATTGGTTCTGACATGTGATGCATCGTCCTATGGGGTTGGGTGTGTGTTGCAGCAGAGTAATGCTGAGGGCCAACTACAACCTGTGGCTTATGCTTCCAGGTCGCGCGCTCAAGCAGAATGGGGATATGGGATGGTTGAGAAGGAGGCACTCGCATGAGTCTATGGTGTAAAAAAAAATGCATCAGTACCTTTTTGGCAGGAGGCTCGAATTAGAAACGGACCACAAGCCGTTAACATCCCTGTTGTCAGACAGCAAGGCTGTCAATGCCAACGCGTCAGCTCGCATACAGCGATGGGCTCTCACGCTGGCTGCTTATGACTACTCCATCTGGCATCGGCCTGGCACCGAAAATTGCGCTGACGTGCTCAGCAGGCTTCCACTGGCCACCACCGAGGGGGCAGCGGAACAAAGCGCTGAGATGGTCATGGCCGTTGATGCCTTTGACAGCGCAGGCTCCCCCATCACAGCCCGCCAGATCAAAATCTGGACAAACAGAGATCCCTTCCTATCTCTGATTAAGAAATGTGTCCTGTCTGGGGATTGGGTACCCACACACAGAGCATGCCCTGAGGAGGTCAGACCGTTTCACAGGCGGATGGATGAGCTCTCCATCCAAGCCGACTGCCTACTGTGGGACAGCTGGGTAATCATGCCCCAGAGGGGCAGGGAGGCATTCATCAGGGAACTCCACAGCGAGCATCCAGGCATCGTGCTGATGAAGGCTATTGCCCGGTCACATGTTTGGTGGCCAGGAATTGATTCAGACCTGGAACACTGTGTTCGCAGGTGCACGATGTGTGCCAAGCTGGGTAATGACCCCAGGGAGGCCCCGCTCAGCCCGTGGCCCTGGCCCACCAGGCCATGGTCACATATTCATGTAGACTATGCGGGCCTGTTCATGGGAAAAATGTTTCTCATTGTGGTTGATGCGTACTCGAAATGGATCAAGTGCATCATTTTGAATTCGTGCACGACATCCACCACAGTGGAGAGTCTACGCGCGGTCTTTGCAACCCACGGCTTGCCGGACATCCTTGTTAGCGATAATGGCCCATGTTTCACGAGCTATGAATTCCGGGAGTGCATGTCGGGCAATGGCATCAACCATGTCAGGACAGCACCGTTCAAGCCGGCCTCCAATGGCCAGGCGGAACGTGCGGTCCAAATCATTAAACAAGGCATGCTCAGGATTCAAGGACCCTCCCTTCAATGCCGCCTATCGCGCCTCCTGCTGGCCTATAGGTCCCGACCGCACTCGCTCACGGGGGTCCCACCCGCTGAGCTACTTATGAAATGAACACTCAAAACTCGGCTGTCCCTCATTCACCCAGTCCTGACCGACATAGTTGAGGGCAAGCGCCAGTCCCAAAACGAGTACCATAACCGAAATTTAAGGGAGAGATGTATAGAAATAAATGACCCCGTATTTGTCCTCAATCACGCCGTGGGGCCCAAATGGCTTACGGGTACTGTAATAGACAAAGAGGGGAACAGGGTCATCGTGGTTAAACTTAACAATGGGCAGATATGCCGTAAGCATCTGGACCAAGTAAAAAAAAAAAGGTTCAGCATGGACACTGAGGAACCCGAGGAAGATCATGAGATGGTGCTCACACCACCGCCAGTGAACATAGAAACATAGAAAATACTCCAAAACTGTACATAAACGAGCAACAAGAACATTTAGCAGCCTGCACAGTCCCGGCGGTCAGCCCAGACAGGCCGGAATCACCACAGGTGACAGACACTCATGCCAAGGCTCAACAACCAGAGCCCCAAGGGAGGCGCTCCACGAGGGAGCGTAGACCAACTGAAAGTCTTAACCTATGATCCCAATAAGACTTTGGGGGGAGAGGTGATGTAATGCATGTAACCTCTATGTAACACCACTGCAATACTGTATATACTTAAGCAATGCACACCTTGACCACAGGGGGTGAACTTGTGGAAGACACTCCTTACCTGGTCATCCGGGTATATAAAGGGAGGTCCCACACAGGGTCATCACTTCTTGGACCTGTGAATAAAGGTTCAGGTCATAGAGTGACCTTGTCCATAGAATGTGCCTTGTGTGGGTTTTGTGCCATTGAGTAAGGACATTACAGATGGAACCCAAACATGCAACAGTGGACACAGAAGTAGCTTTGGACTGCATGTAAACTTCCAATGAGCTGAGTGTTGAACCTGCTCTGGCTGTGCTTCCCATTAAAAGTGCTTATTAAAGATCTCTGGTACAGATTGTGCTTCTGTCAGTTTTTTCATGCCTCTGTCATTTTATAGGTCCCCAAGATACTTTTTGACATGATCCTCAGATGAAAATCCACACAGATTTCTGGTGGTCCAGCTCCCCTTTCATTTATTAAGTGAACCTTCTTTATAGAAATAATGTTCAGTTAACTACTCCAATACATACATTTGTGTAACACCATGTACAAAAGCCTTGTAAACCACTGATGCTGTACCTCTAACATTCAGCTCTATTACATCACAGTAGATCCATGCTATATTTTATTATCACTGCAAGTGTTTCTCAGCCAAACCATCTCCAGCTGCTGCAGGAATGGTGTTTTCTGCATCATAAGTTCAGGAACAGGGCTGTTCGCTGACAATTCCACCATTTTCAAATCCATTCAGAATTCCTCCAAAAATGAAGCAGCGAATGCCAATTTACAGCAGGACCTGGATAACATTTAGACTTGTGCTGACAAGTGGCAAGTAACCATGTAAGGGTCAGGCAACAATGATCTCAAACAAGAAAAAGCCCGGCCATCTACCCCTGGCCTGCAACAGCACCACTGCTTAGCCCCCCAACATCATAATTGCTAAGTTTAACTTGACCAACCTTATCAACACCATGGTCATAACAGCAGGGCAGAGACTCGGTATTCTATGTCGAATGGCTCATCTCCTGATGCCTCAAAGCTCAAGGCTCAAGTTAGGAGTGTGATGGAATACTCGTCTCTTGTCTAGATGGGTACAGCTGCAACAAGTCTCAAGAAGCTTGATATCATCCAGGACAGAACACCAGGCTTGATCGGTGTTCCTGCTACAGAATTCAATATCCTCCACCTCCATATTGGTCCACAGTGGGTTCAGTAGGTACATCCTACAAGATGCACTGCAGCAACTCATCAGGGTTACTTGAATAACACCTCCCTCCCCTGTGACCTCTGCCACCGAGAAGAACAAGAGCAGAAATGTCATGAGAACACTGAGAGCAGCAGCGAGATCGGACTTGATCGGGGTTGGAGCGGAGCCAGGGAAATAGAGTGGAAAGAGAGAGAGCAAAAAAAAATTGAGGAGTGACATCACAGGACAGCAGGTAGGTGATTGGTTGGTATTGCCTTTTTTTTAGTCTCTAAGCTAGCTAAGAAACTGTATATGGCTATAACTTTACTTTGTTAAATTAGTAACTAAAACTAGATAAACTAATTAAGTAATAAACTAAAATATTTGATAAAACAATGAATTAAATAATCAACTAAATAAAGAAGGTAAAATAGATGAAGTAGATACATCGTAATCTTAAGTTTCTGTAAAGTTAGTTAATAATCGAATAGGCATGGCAGGGTAGCTCAGTCTCGTGGAACGCACATCCTGTTCCATACGGGAAATCCAGGAA
Source organism: Pristiophorus japonicus (assembly GCF_044704955.1). Classification (NCBI taxonomy): domain Eukaryota; kingdom Metazoa; phylum Chordata; class Chondrichthyes; family Pristiophoridae; genus Pristiophorus; species Pristiophorus japonicus. The sequence goes on from NC_091983.1 coordinate 205,547,561, forward strand.
GCTTCCCATGTCCTGGACAACGATATGTGCAGCAAGTGTTGTCAGCTGGAGGAGCTCGAGCATCCGCGAGGCTGAGAGTTTCATAGATAGCATGTTTCAGAAGGTGGTCACAGTTATGTATGAAGAAAGAGTCTGACTGAACACTGTGAGCTCAAAGTAAAGTGTGATCTTAGTCTTTTATTGCAGATCTCCAGAGTGCCTCTCCAGCCTGTGAGGCCTCCTTAAGTACCTGTCCACCTGTCCTCCCAAGAGATTATGGGATCCCTTGGGACTCCAGGGGATGAGCCCTTTGGTGGCTATACAAAGTATGTATAAGTTTACATATATAACAACACTCCTCCCCCCCCCCCCCCCTCCCCCACCAAAGTCAACAGTGTAACTATTTACAAGGTGAGATGATCTGGGACACTTCTTTCCCTGGTTGATCGTCTCGATGCAGATGCTGGTATTGGTGAACCGTCTTTTGGGCCCTCACTGGGCTGCTGTGCAGCTGGTCTTGCTGGGCTGCCTGGTGTGGTGAGTCTTGCTGGGCTGCTGCGGATGATGGGTTCTGTTTCGTGGTCAACCGTGGTGTCAGTTGCCACTGGTGTGTATGTTGGGGGGTCAAAGAAGGTAGGATCCAAAGTGCGATGCTCAGGATAGTCCGTGAATCTGAGTTTGATTTGGTCCAAGTGTTTCCGGTGAATGAGTCCATTGAAAGTTTGACCTGAAACACCCTGCTCTTTGGCCACCACAGTGCCAGGAAGCCACTTGGGACCTTGTCCATAATTCAATACAAATACAGGATCATTCATTTCAATTTCACGTGATACATTTGCGCTATCATGATATGTATTTTGTTGAAGCCGCCTCCTCTCTACCTGTTCATGTAGATCAGGGTGAACTAACAAGAGCCTTGTCTTAAATGCCCTTTTCATGAGCAGTTTAACAGGTGGAATCCCAGTGAGCGAGTGCGGTCTTGTACGGTAACTAAGCAGGACTCGGTATAGGCAAGTCTGCAGTGGGCCTTCAGTTACCCTCTTCAAGCTCTGCTTGATAGTTTGCACTGCTCTTTCTGCCTGACCATTGGATGCTGGCTTGAACGGGGCAAATGTGACATGTTTGATCCCGTTGCGGGTCATGAATTCTTTGAACTCGGCACTGGTAAAACATGGCCTGTTGTCGCTCACAAGGACATCAGATAGTCCATGCATGGCAAACATGGCCCGCAGGCTTTCAGTGGTGGTAGCGGACGTGCTTGCCGACATTATCTCACATTCAATCCATTTGGAGTATGCATCTACAACCACAAGGAACATTTTACCCAAGGATGGGCCTGCATAGTCGTCATGGACCCTAGACCACGGTTTGGCGGGCCAAGACTATAAACTTAATGCGCCTCCCTGAATGCATTACTTAACTGCGAGCATGTGTTACATCTGTGCACGCAGGACTCTAAGTCCGCATCGATACTGGGCCACCACACGTGGGATCTGGTTATCGCTTTCATCATTACGATGCCTGGGTGGGTTCAGTGGAGGTCACTGATGAAGGTGTCTCTGCCCTTATTGGGAACCACTACTAGATTTCCCCACAGTAGGCAGTTTGCCTGTATAGACATTTCATCTTTGCGCCGCTGGAACGGCTTTATCTCTTCCTGCATTTCCACTGGGACACTGGACCAGCTCCCGTGAAGCACACAGTTTTTAAACTAGGGACTGTAAGGGGTCCTGGCTCGTCCAGGTGCTAATCTGTCGGGCTGTGACGGGTGATTGCTCACTCTCAAATGCTTCCATAACCATGACTAAATCTGTGGGCTGCGCCATTTCCACCCCCGTGGTGGGCAGTGGCAGCCTACTGAGAGCATCGGCACAGTTTTCTGTGCCTGGCCTGTGGCGGATGGTGTAGTTGTATGCGGACAATGTGAGCGCCCATCTCTGGATGCGGGCTGATGCATTCATATTTATCCTCTTACTCTCAGAAAACAGGGATATCAGTGGCTTATGGTCAGTTTCCAATTCAAATTTTAGCCCAAACATATACTGATGCATTTTCTTTACCCAGTAGACACACGCTAATGCTTCTTTTTCAATCATGCTGTAGGCTCTCTCAGCCTCGGACAGACTTCTGGATGCATTAGCAACCGGTTTCAATTTCCCAAAATTATTAGCACATGCTAGTACCAAACACTTATATGGATCATACAACACAAGCAATTCGTTTGAGCAAAACAATTTTCTAGCTTTTACAAAGACATTTTCTTGGCTTTTGCCCCATACCATTCGTCTCCTTTATGCAGTAAGGCGTGAAGTGGTTCTAACAGTGTGCTGAGACCCGGTAAGAAGTTACCAAAATAGTTCAGGAGTCCTAGAAATGACTGCAGCTCCGTCACGTTCTGTGGCCTCGGTGCGTTCTCAATTGCCTCCGTCTTCGAATCGGTGTGCATGATGCCGTCCGCCATGATTCTTCTCCCCAGGAACTCCACTTCAGGTGCCAGGAAAACGCACTTCAAGCATTTTAACCTGAGCCCCACGCCTCCTCCAGGTTCTGCAGATGCTCACTTGTGTCCCGACCTATATCCAAGATGTCATCCTGGAAGACCACCATACGCGGGACCGACTTCAGTAAGCTTTCCATGTTTCTCTGGAATATCGCCGCTGCTGATCGAATTCCGAACAGGCATCCCTTATAAATGAAGAGACCTTTGTGTGTGTTGATGCAGGTGAGGGCCTTCGATGATTCTTCCAGCTCCTGCGTCATGTAGGCCGAGGTCAAGTCCAGCTTCGTGATTGAAAAGGTCATCAGCCTTTGGTAGTGGGTATTGGTCCTGCAGGGAGAAACGATTGATAGTTACTTTGTAATCACCACAGATTCTGACAGTGCCGTCTCCCTTGAAGACAGGAACGATTGGACTGGCCCACTCGTTGAATTTGATCGGCGAAAGGATGCCCTCTCTTTGCAGCTAGTCTAGCTTGATCTCTACCCTTTTTCTCATCATGTACGGTATTGCTCTCGCCTTGTGATGGATGGGTCGCGCCCCCGGAATTGGGTGGATCTGTACTTTTGCTCCTTGGAACTTCCAGATGCCTGGTTCGAACAGCAAAGTGAACTTGTTTAAGACCTGGGCACACGAAGTGTCGTCAGCGGACGAGAGCGCTCGGACGTCGTCCCAGTTCCAGCGTATCTTTCCAGCCAGCTCCTGCCGAGCAGCGTGGGACCATCACCCGGTACCACCCAGAGTGGTAGCTTGTGCACCGCTCCATCATAGGAGACTTTTACAGTAGCACTGCCGATTACAGGGAATCAGTTACTTTGTGTAAGTTCTCAGTTTTGTGCAAATTGGAGTCAAGACTGGCCTTGAGGCCTTGCTGCACCACAATTTCTCGAAAGTCTTTTTGCTCCTAATGCACTGGCTCGCGTCCGTGTCCAGCTCCATTGACACCTGGAGTCCATTTAGTTCAAACTTCAGCATTAATGGGGGATACTATGTGGTAAATGTGTGCACCCCATATACCTCTGTCTGAGGCTCTGGTTCGTCATGATCCATCGTAGATCTGTCCTCCTCTGCAACATGGTGGTTTGCAGGATTAACAGGATTTGCAGCTCGCCTGCACATACGTTGGAGGAATCCCATTGTTCCACAGCCCTTGCAAACGTACTGTTTGAAGTGGCATGAATGGAAACGATGATCACTCCTGCAGCGCCAACAAGGTGTTAATGGCCTTGCATTCGTCACCCTTGATGGTGGACTCTGAGACATCTGCGGACGTGCAGCTCCAGGCATGTGGGGCCTGCCCTGTACGTTGTGATTTGAAAACAACATCACTTTGTTCACAGTACTTGTAGCAGCACTCGTGTGCTGAGAGATTTGCTTAGTATTGTCACTGGTGGCAATGAACACCTGGGCTATCGCTATGGCCTTACTCAAGGTTGGGGTCTCTACAGTCAGAAGTTTGCAAAGTATCATTTCATGGCCAATGCCAAGTATGAAAAAGTCTCTGAGCATGTGCTCCAAATACCCTTCAAATTCACAATGTCCTGCAAGGCGTCTTAGCTGTGCGACATAACTCGCCTGACCTTCAGACCTTTTGTAGATGTAGAACCGGTATCTCGCCATCAGAACGCTTTCCTTCGGGTTCAGATGCGCCTGGTCCAGTGTGCACAAATCATCGTATGATCTCTCTGAGGGTTTCGCTGGAGGAAGCAGATTTTTCATGAGGCCATACGTTGGTGACCCGCAGACGGTGAGGAGAATCGCCCTTTGTTTGGCAGCGTTCGCTTCTCCTTCTAGCTCGTTTGCCACGAAGTATTGGTTGAGTTACTCCACAAAGGTTTCCCAATCATCTCCCTGCAAAAACTTCTCTAGGATGCCCACCGTTCTCTGCATCGTTGCGGTGGGGTTCGTTATCTGTATCTCGTCGCCAGTTGTTAAGTATGAAGAAAGAGTCTGACTGGATAATGTGAGCTCAAAGTAAAGTGTGACCTTAGTCTTTTATTGCAGATCTCCAGAGAGCCTTTCCAGCCTGTGAGGCCTCCTTAAGTACCTGTGCTCCCAAGATATTATGGGATCCCTTGGAACTCCAGGGGATGAGCCCTCTGGTGGCTGTACAAAGTATATACAAATTTACAGATATAACAGTCACCTCGCAGATAAGAATTGCGCAGGCAGAAAGGTAATGGGTGACCGCCAGACAGAAAAGGAGGATCAGGCAGGTAGTGCAGGAGTCCTCTGAGTGCATCTCGCGCTCCAACCAATATTCGGTTCTGAGTACTGGTGAGGGCGTGGTTCCTCTGGGGAGTACAGCCAGAGCCATATCTGTGGTACCACAGGTGGCTCAGCTGTACAGGGAAGGAGGAAGAAGTGTGGTAGGGGATGTTGTCATATATCCTACATGGCTACTGTTGGTACCATCTCAAGATGCGGAGAGGATGTTTCCACTCATGGGGGAATCTAGAACTGGGGGCATAGTTTCAGAATAAGGGGTCGCCCATTTAAAACTGAGATGAGGAGGAATTTCTTCTCGGAAGGTTGTAAATCTGTGGAATTCTCTGCCCCAGAGAGCTGTGGAGGTTAGGTCATTGAATATATTTAAGGCGGAGATGGACAGATTTTTGAGCAATAAGGGAGTGAAGGGTTATGGGGAGCGGGCAGGGACGTGAAGTCGAGTCCATGATCAGATCAACCATGATCTTATTGAATGGCGGAGCAGGCTCGAGGGGCCAAATGACCTACCCCTGCTCCTATTTCTTATGTTTTTATGTCCATGGGCTAGGTTTTCCACTTTTGTGCATGTCGCCCAAAAATGGGTGTTATTTCCAGCGTGGGTGGTAAAAATGGGTTTTCAGGTCGCCGATTTCTCACCCATTCTCAAAGCACCTAATTTCCAGTTTTTAAAATGGACGTTACGGCAAGCAATATGAAATGAGTGGTAGCGTTAAATCTCGCTATAAAGTGTTGCCATCCTTAGCAACGGCATGGCAACACTCGATTCCCGCGATTCAGCAGGTCAAGGGTCATCATGACATGCGCAGAAGAGGAGACAGAGAGAGAGGAAGCTGAGAGGGACTGTAGGCGTGTCTGGGTGTGGTGTGGCTGCTTTGGGAGGAAAGAGAGAGACTTTAGAGCTTCACTGCAACTAGGGAAACAAAAATTAACTGTTACCAGCCACACATTTGCCTGCATTTGGCCTATAATGGAGGGAGAGGAGGAGGCATCATAGCACGCTGTGGAGACTGATGCTGGGAGAGCAGTGAGGTGGGAGAGGAGCACATTGGAGGGCACATAAGAGCCAGGAGGTTCTCGGTCGAGGCAAATGCCTCCCTCCTGCAGGAGGTCGAGATACGCTGGGGTGATTTGACACAGGGAGGGCGTGGGAAGCCCACCCCAAAGGCCAACCAGAAGATATGGACCAAGATAGCAGAGGTGGTCTCGTCGGCGACCAACGAGGTACGTGAGGGCAACCAATGCCGCAAACGATGGAACGACCTTGTGGGATCCGCAAGAGTAAGTATTACATTGATTTACATGTACTTATGTATTTATATAATTTGATTTGTAACAGTCATGTGTGACTAGAAGCAGATGCGAGGTCTTTCACTTTTACCGGGAATGTTTTACTCAAAGCCTGCGGTCATGGTGCACGTCTTTAGGTAAAGAATGATAATTATCATAATAATCATGATTACATCTGTCGGTTATGTGTTGTATCAGTCTCTGTGACAGTACCTAGCAACGATATCACGCAATGATCTCATGCCATGTCGTCCTGTCACCTTTTACAGAAGAAGCTATCAACGATGAGGTCCGTGCAGAGGCCAACGGTGGGGGGGCTACCAGTCCCCAGCGACATCACTGAGATGGAGGAGCGGGTGCTCGCACCCATCGGGAAGCACCCACCCCTGGACAGCCACGGAAGTAGCTGCAGACCCTGAAGTGATGCCACGTGAGTAAAGCTTACACCATTGCATGATGTAAAGTCAATAGATTCCACACCCACTCATATCGAACAATCATATATGATAGATGATTTCTAAAATTGTCCTAGAAATAATGCTGGTCTAATGAAAATCATTGGTAAGCAAATGTGTTGATGGTCATGAAATGTGATGTCTGCGATGATTTTGAGAGCGGTGGTGCTTTTGTCGTGCATATGCTGTGTGTAGCGCTGGACTCACCTTGTCACCCTACTCCTCTAATAACATCATTTGTGTTTTGCAGCTCAGCCAGCAGCGCGGCTCCAGGCAAGACCACAGTGGCCAGAAGGTGGGGGCACGGGGCCAGACTCGCTGGACGATCCTACTACATCTGGTGCTGAGGAGGTCCGATTCTCGCCCGTCAATCCGCTGGGTCTGTTCTCCACAGATGAGAGCGCAGACTTCGAGGAATCTGCATCGTCATGCTCCAGAAGCCATTCCATCCCAAGGCCATCTAGTGGTCCTCCAGTCATTTCCGCATCAACTCTGGAGGCACCGGCCCCAAGCACCTCATCACAGGGAACCCCATTTGTCCCCAGGGCGGCGCCGACCCCGCGGAGGCCTTGTGGACGTGGCAGGTCTGTTCCACGAGCGCCACATGAGAGCGGAGAGATGGTACAGTTGTCCAGGAGGACTATAGACATTGGTGACCAGCTCATTGAAGCATTGGGGGGCATATCCTGACAGCTGGCCACCATGACTGAGTACATTCCGTGGATGGCGGAGGCCCTGGATGCGATAGCCAGGAACACTGCTGGCACAGGCCTCCCAGTGGTCCCAGAACACGGCACTCCTTCCCTAGGTTCCACGCTACCACTGCAAATGACAGATGAGAGCAAGGACCAAGATCCTGCTTCTGCATCAGAGAATGTTGCCCCCTTTGCACCCCCCGCTCCCATACCCGTGCAACCATCGCCTCTGTCTTCATCCACCCCAATGAGGCACCACCTGAGGAGCTCCTCGGCCAGGCGCCACGGAGCGAGGAGGGGAAAGGGTAGAGGTGGGGAGAAGAAGGGGAGGGGGGAAGGAAAGTGAGGTGCATGTCCGCAGATAATGGCTGTGTTATATCTCCATCTTGGTGTATACAATTTGTTATAATGTATGGGGGGAGGAGACCACCCTACTGCTTTGCCTTTGTATTCTGTGTTGCTGGACATGTTGAACATTTGATTGATGTCGATGGTGGAAAAAGTGGGGTGTGGCCTGGGGGTTGGGTGTTATTGCCTGTTATACTAATGATTGCAGACCAATGTTGGTATAAAAATGTTTTTATTGAACATAACCTTGTTGCGCATTGTCTCAGATAGCTGGACCATTACACACTGGTGATTCCTTAACATGAAAGTGTTAAATAAAATTTAACTTCAATCAACTGGCACCAAGGTGATGGTCACTCACTTCAATGTTCTTTCAGGCAAATCATTCAGATATCAGCTCCTCACGTAAGAGTCTTGCAGCTATGTAGCCACCACGGGCCCTTTCCAGCAGTCTGGAGGGGGTCGTGGGCATGGTTGCATGCCAGCCTGATTGTCTGGCCCCAGGTCAGCGTCCAGCCCCTCATCGTCCTCTTCCTCTCCTGAGGTGGAGCATCAGTCCTTTCTGGCAATTTTTGGCCCCTCCTGATAGCCAGGTTGTGCAGCATGGAGCACACGACCACGAATTTACCTACTTGCTCAGGGTTGTATTGTAGCTCCCCTCCTGCGTGGTCCAGACATCTGAAGCACTGCTTAAGCACAGTTATTGTTTTCTGGACCACATTGCGTGTGTCTCTGTGGCTCCGGTTGCATCGCTTCTTGACTTTGTTGTGGGAGTCACACGGGGTCATCAACCAGGTGGCTAGGCCATATCGGTTATCACCAAGCATCAGGCATTATCCTTGTGGCTGACTCTTAAAGACAGCGCTCTCATGCAGGATGTGAGCCTCATCGAAGTTGCCTGGACATTTGGCATTCACTGCCATTATGACCTGGTTGTGGTCCACAACTAGTTGGACCTTCAGGGAGTGAAATCCTTTTCTGTTACGAAAATGCTCCTGGTACTGAGAAGGTGGCCGCATGGCGATGTGAGTGCACTGTAGAGCTCCCTGTACGCTGGGGAACTTAGCAGTGCGGTAGAATGCGCCAGCCCTGTCAGTCTGAGCCTCCGTGGTCATGGGGAAGCTGATAAAGTCCATCCTTCTCGCGTACAGGACCTCTGTGATCTGCCTAATGCAGCAATGGGTGGCATGGTGAGATAGAGGGCAAATCTCCACCGCAGAGTCCCGAAAGGAACCGGACACGTAGAAAGACAGTGCTGCGGTGACCTTGACCTCAACCGACGCTGATGTCCTGATAGCAGGCTGCATATATGGCCTGATGAGCTCTCATATTTCATTAATCACCACGTTGTGGAAGCGCAGTCTCCAAAGGCAGGTGTGTTGGACACGTCGAGGTAAGACCTCTTTTCCCTGTACGTGCGGGCTGTGTATGGTCTTGCCCTCCTCCTCATTCTTGCACGTCTTAAATTGGGGAAATAATGATGTGAATCACACATTAAGCCATCTGCACTCTGCATATTAATCGATGCAGGCTGAGAAATGGCTGGCCCCATTGCAATGAAAGTATAATAGCGATTGATCAGAAGCAATAATTTCCTCACTAAAATACACCTACAGTAAACCCCCAATAGGCCAGAGTCTGAAAATATGTCTATTGAGATAGTGACTTCACCTGAGAAGAACTCCAGAGTCAATACAAACTCCCCCGAAGTTGAAGCAGCCTTTTGAATGAAGCGACCTGCGATTTTAAAAATGACAGCCACATCGCTGGCATTAGTTCAGAAGAGTTCCACTTTTTCTGGGCGTTTTTTTGGGCGAGCGATATTGTGGCAATATGTGTGCGAGGTGGTGAAAGTGAAGGTGGGCGATCTCCTGGGTGTTAGTTTCGCCAAATGTGCTCTTTACGACAAAAAAAAATGGGCAGGCGGTATTATTGAATCTCGGCGTTAATTCCGTGCGGAAAGTAATGCTGGCCGATATTATGGCCGTTGATTTCGCCCATTGTGTTGATTCTGCCCCAAAAAAGTGGGCGGGCGGTAATATTTTTTCCCGGCTTTAAGCACATGGGAAAAGTCACACTCGGCGATAAGTTTCCTATAAGTGCCAGTCAGTTTCCATTTTCTGGCAAAATGGGCGCTATATGGGCGTTATACGTCATTTCAGTGGTAAAATGGGCGTTAAGTGGGCGTTAAGCATGCAAAAAAAAGTGGTGGTTCTAGCCCCATATGCCTTCTTAACCACCTTATCTACCTGGCCTGCCACCTTCAGGGATCTGCACTCCAAGGTCCCTTTGTTCCTTTGCATTTTTCAGTGTCGTACCATTTAATGTGTATTTCCTTGCCTTGTTTGACTTCCCCAAATGCATTACCTCACATTTATCCAGATTGAATTCCATTTGGCACTGTTCTGCCTACCTGACTAGTACATTGATATCTTCCTGCAGTCTGCAGCTTTCTTCTTCATTATCAACCACACATTGATCAGTATGTTTCCGGCCCGATGGGGGAGGAGGCTTTGCTGGATCTGGTTCTGGGGAATGAGGTAGGTCAAGTGGAGCAAGTATCAGTAGGTGAACATTTAGGGAACAGTGGTCATCGTATCATAAGGTTTATGAAAAGGACATGGAGCAATCTAGAGTAAAAATGATTAACTGGGGGAAGGCCAATTTCAGTGGGATGAGAGATCTGGCCCGGGTAAACTGGAATCAAAAATTGGCAGGCAAAACTGTAGTGGAATAGTGGGCTGCCTTTAAAGAGGAAATAGTTTGGGTACATTCGAGGTACATTCCCACGATGGGGAAAGGTAGGGCAACTAAAGTCAGAGCTCCCTGGATGACAAAACAGATAGAGAATATGATGAAGCAGAAAAAGAGTGCGTATGACAGATGTCGGGTTACAAATACATCTGAGAATCAGGCTATATATAGAAAGACAGTGTCGAAGGCCATGTATAAGGGCAGGTGCAGCTCCCTGCATTTTTCCTGCAGCTGTCGCACTGTCAACCGCGAGGGTCTATGGAGCGTCCTCCTCCATTTTGGATGCCCCCAAATGTTCGTCAATATCCTCCGCCTGCTGCATGACAACTTGCAGGCCGTGATCCTTACCAACGGATCTATTAGAGCCCCAATCCACATCCGGACCGGAGTCAAACAGGGCTGCGTCATCTCCTCAACCCTCTTCTCAATCTTCCTCGCTGCCATGCTCCACCTCACAGTCAACAAGCTCCCTGCTGGAGTGGAACTAAACTACAGAACCAGTTAGAAGCTATTCAACCTTCGCCGTCTCCAGGCCAGATCCAAGACCACCCCAACCTCTGTCATCGAGCTACAGTAGGCGGACGACACCTGCGTCTGCGCACATTCAGAGGCTGAACTCCAGGACATAGTCGACGTATTTACTTGAGGCGTACGAAAGCATGGGCCTTATGCTAAACATCCGTAAGGCAAAGGTCCTCCACCAGCCTGTCCTCACCGCACAGCACTGTCCCCCAGTCATCAAGAAACTTACGGCGTGACCCTGGACAACATAGACCATTTCCCACACCTCGGGAACCTTTTATTAACAAAAGCAGACATTGATGAGGAGACTCAACACCGTCTCCAGTGCGCCAGCGCAGCCTTCGGCCGCCTGAGGAAAAGAGTGTTCGAAGACCAGGCCCTCAAATGTACCACCAAGCTCATGGTCTACGGGGCTGTAGTAATGCCCGCCCTCCTGTATGGCTCAGAGACATGGACCATGTACAGCAGACACCTCAAGTCACTGGAAAAATACCACCAACGATGCCTTCGCAAGATCCTACAAATCCCCTGGGAGGACAGATGCACCAACATTAGTGTCCTCGTCCAGGCCAACATCCCCATCATTGAAGCACTGACCACACTTGATCTGCTCTGCTGGGCAGGCCACATCGTCCGCATGCCAGACACGAGACTCCCAAAGCCAAGCGCTCTACTCGGAACTCCTTCATGGCAAACGAGCCAAAGGTGGACAGAGGAAATGTTACAAGGACACCCTCAAAGCCTCCCTGATAAAGTACAACATCCCCACCGACACCTGGATGTCCCTGGCCAAAGACCACCCTAAATGGAGGAAGTGCATTCGGGAGGGCGCTGAGCACCTCGAGTCTCATTGCCGAGTGCATGCAGAAAATAAGCGCAGGCAGCGGAAAGAACATGCGGCAAACCTGTCCCACCCCTCCCTTACCCTCAACGACTATATGTCTCACCTGTGGCAGGGACTGTGCCTCTCGTATTGGACTGTTCAGCCACCTAAGGGCTCATTCTAAGAGTGGAAGCAAGTCTTGGACTGCCTATGATGATATAGAAAGGTCAGAGGACAAGTGAAAAAGAAAATAAGAGGGGCAAAGAGAGAGTATGAGAATAGAATGGCAACCAACATAAAAAGTAATTCAAAAGTCTTCCATAGGCATATAAATACTAAAAGGGTAATAAGAGGGGTGGGGCCGATTAGGGACCAAAAAGGAGACATATATGGAGACAGAGGGTATGGCTGAGGTACTAAATTATTACTTTGCATCTGTCTTCATCAAGGAAGCGGATGCTGCCAGAGGCATAGTGAAGGAGGAGGAAGTGGAGACACTTGAGAGCATAAAAATTGATAAAGAAGAGTTATTAGAAAGGCTGGCTGTACATAAAGTAGATAAATCACCAGGAGCAGATGGGATGCATCCTAGGATGCTAAGGGAATTGAGGGAGGAAATCGTGGAGGTACTGGCCTTAATATTCCAATCCTCCATAGGTATGGGGTGATGCCAGAGGACTGGAGAATTGCAAATGTTATACCATTGTTCAAAAAAGGGCGTAAAAATAAACCCAGCGACTACAGGCAGTTTAACCTCAGTAGTGGGGAAGCTTTTAGGAACAGTAATCAGGGACAACATTAATAGTCACTTGGATAGGGGTGGATTAATTAAGAAAAGCCAGCACGGATTTGTTAAAGGCAAATCGTGTTTAACCAACTTGATCGAATTTTTTGATAAGGTAACAAAGAGGGTTGATGAGGGTAATGCAGTTGACGTAGTATACATGGATTTCCAAAAGCTGTTCGACAAAGTACCACATGATGGACTTACCAGCAAAATTGAAGCCTATGGAATAAAAGGGACAGTGGCACCCTGATACGAAATTAGCTAAGTGATAGGAAGCAGAGAGTATTGGTGAATGGTTTTTCGGACTGGAGGAAGGTATACAGTGGTGTTCCCCAGGGTCAGTTCTAGGACACTGCTTTTCTTGATGTATATTAATGACTTGGATGTGGGTGCACAGTGCACAATTTCAAAATTTGCAGATGACACAAAACTTGGAACTATAGTGAACCATGAAGAGGAGAGTGATAGATTTCAAGAAGACATAGACAGGCTGGTGAAATGGACAAACAAGTGGCAGATGAAATTTAACACAGAAAAGTGTGAAATGATGCATTTTTGTAGAAAGAATGAGGAAAGGACAAATAAACTAAATGGTACAATCCTAAAGGGGGTGCACGAACAGAGAGACCTGGGGGTATGTATGCATAAATCATTGAAGGTGGCAGGGCAGATTGAGAAAGCAGTTAAAAAGGCGTATGGGATCCTGGGCTTCATAAATAGAGAGGTATAGAGTACAAAAGTGTGGAAGTTATGACGAACTTGTATAAAATACTGGTTCGGCCCCAACTGGAGTTCTGTGTCCAGTTCTGGGCACCACACTTTAGGAAGGATTTGAATGTCTTAGAGAGGATGCAGTAAAGATTTACGAGAACAATTCCAAGGATGAAGGACTTCAGTTACGTGAATAGGCTGAAGAAGTTGGGGTTGTTCTCCTTGGAGCAGAGAAGATTGAGAGGCGATTTGATAAGGGGTTTGGACAGACTAGATAGAGAGAAACTGTTCCTATTGGCCGAAGGGTTGAGAACCAGAGAACACAGATGTAAGGTGATTGGCAAAAGAACCAAAGGCGATGTAAGAAAAACAATTTTTACACAGTGAGTGGTTAAGATCTGGGATGGACTGCCTCAAAAGGTGGCGGAGGCAGACTCAATTTTATCTTTCAAAAGGGAGTTGGATGAGTATCTGAAGGAAAAAAATTTTCAGGGCTACGGGGAAAGGGCAGGGGATTGGGACTAGCTGAGAGTCGGTATGGACTCAATGGACCGAATGGCCTTCTACCATGCTGTAAGCATTCCATGATTCTATGAACTCAATCACCTCTAAATTCCCCTCCAAGTCATATACTATCCTCACTTAGGCATATGTTACCATTCCTTCATTATCACTGTATCAATATTCTGGAATTCCATACCTAATGCCATTTTGGGAGCACAATGTTTAGTGGTTGAAGGAGAAGGCCACTGTCACTCTCAGGGTAACTATGAATGGACAATAATTGTAGCCTTGGCAGTGACATCTATATCGCAAGAAAATCTGGCAGAATACAGAGAGTGCAGGTGGAAATTGAAAAAGGCTACAAGATGGGCAGAGAGAGAGAGAATTAGAAAAGATTAGCAAAGATGGCCCTTACGGCTAAAGGGATCAAGGGGTATGGAGAGAAAGTAGGAAAGGGGTACTGAGGTGAATGATCAGCCATGATCTTATTGAATGGTGGTGCAGGCTCAAAGGGCCGAATGGCCTACTCCTGCACCTATTTTCTATGTTTCTATGTAACATAAAAGGGAACCCCAAATCTTTTATAAACATATAAAAAGTAAAAGAATAGTTAAAGGAATGGCGGCCGATTAGGGACAAAAAAGGATATCTTCTCGTGGACTCAAAGCATGACTGAGGTACTGAATGATTACTTTGCATCAAAAAAGAAAAGGACGAAATTAATGTTTTAGTAGAGGAGTGGGGAGTAGAGATATTGGATAGGATAAAAATAGATAGAAAGGAGGTGCTAAATAGGTTGGTGTCAACGTTAATAAGGTTTCCAAGGGAAGCAAGGATGAAGACAGTAGAAGCTCTGACCCCAATCTTTCAATCCTCCTTGGATATTGCAGCAGTGGCAGATGACTGGAATATTGAAAATGTTACACCCCGTTCAAAAAAGGGGAGAGGGATAAACCTGGCAGCTACAGGTCAGTCAGTCTAATGTCAGTGATGAGAAAACTACTAGAGACCATTGTCAAGGACAAAATTAATTCTCACTTGGAGAAGCATGTGTTAATAATGTACAGCCAACACTGATTTGTTGAAGGTAAATCGTGTCTGATTAACCTGACTCAGTTCTTCAATAAGTAACAGAGAGGGTTGAAGGTAGTGCAGTAGATGTATGACTTTCAAAAGGCATTTAATAAAGTACCATACAACAGACTTAGTCGGAAAATAGTACATGGTATTAAAGGGATGGTATTAGGACCATTACTTTTTTTGTTATGTATAAATGACCTAGTCTTGGGTATAGAAAGTACAATTTCGAGGTTTGCGAATGATACAAAACTTGGCAACATAGTAAATAGTGAGCAGGAAGACATAGGCAGACTGATGAAATGGGCAGACACATGACAGATGCAATTTAATGCTGGTAAGTGTGAAGTGATGCACTTTGGGAGAAACAACATGGAGAGGCAGTATAATATAAATGGTACTATTTTGAGGAGGATGCAAGAGGATCTAAGGGTGCATATTCATAAATCCTTGAAGGTGGCAGAGCAAGTTGATAAGTCAGTTAAGAAAGCATATGGGATACTTGGCTTTGTAAATAGGGGTATTGAATACAAAAACAAGGAAGTCATGCTAAACAAATCTCTGATTAAGCCTCAGCTGGAATACAGTGTACTATTCTGGGCATCACACTTTAGGAATGATGTCAAGGCCTTGGAGAGGGTACAGAGAAGGTTTACCAGGATGATACCAGAGATGAGGAAGCTCTGTTACGTATGAGAGATTGGAGAAACTGGAATTGTTCTTTTTGGAGCAGAAAAGGCTAAGCGAAGACTTAATAAAGGTATAAAAAATGATATGGGGTTTTGATAGAGCAAGTCGGGAGAAACTGTTTTCTCCAGCAAATGGGTCAGTAATCAGAGGTCATAGATTTCCTGGATAAATAACTAGAGGGGAAATGAGAAATTATTTCAGAGGGTTGTTATAATCTGGATTTCACTACCGGAAAGGATGGTAGAATCAGATTCCATAAGAACTTTCAAAAGGCAGTTGGATTTGTATTTGAAGAGAACTAATGTGCAGAGTTAAGGGGAAAATGCTGGGGTGTGGGACTAAATTGGACAGCTCTTTCAAAGAGCCAGCACAGGCACAATGGGCCAAATGGCCCCCTTTTGTGATGTAAGATTCTATGAAATAAAAAACAAGCAGAAACATAGAAAATAGGTACAGGAATAGGCCATTTGGCCCTGCGAGCCTGCACCACCATTCAATATGATCATGGCTGATCATGCACTTCAGTACCCCATTCCTGCTTTCTCTCCATACCCCTTGATCTCTTTAGCCATAAGGGCCACATCTAACTCCTTTTTGAATATATCTAATGAACTAGCCTCAACAACTCTCTGTGGTAGAGAATTCTACATGCTCACAAATGAAAAAGTTTCTCCTCATCTCGGTCTTAAATGGCTTACTCCTTATCCTTAGACTGTGACCCTTGGTTCTGGACTTCCCCAACATCGGGAACATTCTTCCTGCATCTAACCTGTCCAATCTCATCAGAATTTTATATGTTTCTATGAGATCCCCTCTCATTCTTCTAAATTCCATTGAATATAAGCCTAGTTGATCCAGTCTTTCTTCATATGTCAGTCCTGTCAACCCGAGAATCAGTCTGGTGAACATAAATTAAATGTGCTTTGCAGAATGAAGTACATGATGCTACTGAAGAATTACATAGAAACATAGAAACATAGAAAATAGGTGCAGGAGCAGGCCATTCAGCCTCTAGCCTGCACCGCCATTCAATGAGTTCATGGCTGAACATGAAACTTCAGTACCCCCTTCCTGCTTTCTCGCCATAACCCTTGATCCCCCGAGTAGTAAGGACTTCATCTAACTCCCTTTTGAATATATTTAGTGAATTGGCCTCAACTACTTTCTGTGGTAGAACATAGAAAATAGGTGCAGGAATAGGCCATTCGGCCCTTCGAGCCTGCACCACCATTCGATAAGATCATGGCTGATCGTTCCCTCAGTACCCCTTTCCTGCTTTCTCTCCATACCCCTTGATCCCCTTAGCCATAAGGTCCATATCTAACTCCCTCTTGAATATATCCAATGAACTGGCATCAGCAACTCTCTGCGGTAGGGAATGCCATAGGTTAACAACTCTCTTGAGTGAAGAAGTTTCTCATCATCTCAGTCCTAAATGGCTAACCCCTTATCCTAAGACTGTGTCCCCTGGTTCTAGACTTCCCCAACATCGGGAACAATCTACTCGATCTAACCTGTCCTGTCCCGTCAGAATCTTGTATGTTTCTGTGAGATCCCCTCTCATTCTTCTAAACTCCAATGTATAAAGGCCCAGTTGATCCAGTCTCTCCTCATATATCAGTCCAGCCATCCCAGGAATCATTCTGGTGAACCTTCGCTGCACTCCCTCAATAGCAAGAATGTCTTTCCTCAGATTAAGAGACCAAAACTGAACACAATAATCCAGGTGAGGTCTCACCAAGGCCCTGTACAACTGCAGTAAGACATCACTGCTCCTATACTCAAATCCCCTAGCTATGAAGGCCAACATACCATTTGCCTTCTTTACCGCCTGCTGTACCTGTATGTCAACTTTCAATGATTGATGAACCATGACATCCCGGTCTCGTTGCACCTCCCCTTTTCTTGCCACCATTCAGATAATATTCTGTCGTTGCGTTTTTGCCCCCAAAGTGGATAACCTCACATTTATCCACATTATACTGCAGCTGCCATGCATTTGCCCACTCACCTAACCTGTCTAAGTCACCCTGCAGCCTCTTAGCGTCCCCCTCACAGCTCACACCGCCACCCAGTTTCGAGTCATCTGCAAACTTGGAGATATTATACTCAATTCCTTCATCCAAATCATTGATGTATATTGTAAAGAGCTGGGGTCCCAGCACTGAGCCCTGCGGCACTCCACTAGTCACTGCCTACCATTCTGAAAAGGACCCGTTTATCCCAACTCTCTGCTTCCTGTCTGCCAACCAGTTCTCTATCCATGTCAGTATATTATCCCAAATACCATGTGCTTTGATTTTGCACACCAATCTCTTGTGTGGGACTTGTCAAAGGCCTTTTGAAAGTCCAAATACACCACATCCACTGGTTCTCCCTTGTCCACTCTATTGGTTACATCCTCAAAAAAATTCCAGAAGATTTGTCAAGCATGATTTCCCCTTCATAAATCCAAGCTGACTTGGACTGATCCTGCCACTGCTTTCCAAATGCGCTGCTATTTCATCCTTAATAATTGATTCCAACATTTTCCCCACCACTGATGTCAGGCTAACCGGTCTATAATTACCCGCTTTCTCTCTCCCTCCATTTAAAAAAAAGTAGTGTTACATTAGCTACCCGCCAGTCCATAGGAACTGATCCCGAGTCGATAGACTGTTGGAAAATGATCACCAAAAACTGGAGGAGGTCATTTAAGGAAGTGGCCTTAAAATGATCACCAATGCATCCACTATTTCTAGGGCCACTTCCTTAAGTACTCTGGGATGCAGACTATCAGGCCCTGGGGATTTATCGGCCTTCAATCCTATCAATTTCCCTAACACAGTTTCCCACCTAATAAGGATATCCTTCAGTTTCTCCTTCTCACTAGACGCTCGGTCCCCTAGTACTTCCGGAAGGTTATTTGTGTCTTCCTTCGTGAAGACAGAATCAAAGTATTTGTTCAGTTGGTCTGCCATTTTTTGGTTCCCCATTATAAATTCACCTGAATCCGACTGCAAGGGACCTACGTTTGTCTTAACTAATCTTTTTCTCTTCACATATCTATAGAAGCTTTTGCAGTAAGTTTTTATGTTAAAGGCAAGCTTCTTCTCATACTCTATTTTCCTCCTCTTAATTAAACCCATTGTCCTCCTCTGCTGAATTCTAAATTTCTCCCAGTCCTCAGGTCTGCTGTTTTTTCTGGGCAATTTATATGACTCTTCCTTGGATTTAACACTATCCTTAATTTCCCTTGTTAGCCACAGTTGAGCCACCTTCCCCGTTTTATTTTTACTCCAGTCAGGGATGTACAGTTGCTGGAGTTCATCCATGTGATCTTTAAATGTTTGCCATTGCCTATCCACCGTCAACCCTTTAAGTATCATTTGCCAGTCTATTCTAGCCAATTAATGCCTCAAACCATCGAAGTTACCTTTCCTTAAGTTCAGGACTCTAGTTTCTGAATTAACGGTGTCACTCTCCATCCTAATAAAGCATTCTACCATATTATGGTCATTCTTCCCCAAGGGGTCTCGCACAACAAGATTGCTAATTAGTCCTTTCTCATTACACATCACCCAGTCTAGGATGGCCAGCTCCCTGGTTGGTTCCTCGACATATTAGTCTAGAAAACCATCCCTAATACACTCCAGGAAATCCTCCTCCACCGCATTGCTACCAGTTTTGTTAGCCCAATCAATATGTAGATTAAAGTCACCGATGATAACTGCTGTACCTTTATTGCATGCATCCCTAATTTCTTCTTTGATGCTGTCCCCAATCTTACTACTACTGTTTGGTAGTCTGTACACAATTCCCACTAGCGTTTTCTGCCCCTTGGTACTCCGTAGCTCCACCCATATCGATTCAACATCATCCAAGTTAGTGTCCTTTCTTACTATTGCATTAATTTCCTCCTTAACCAGCAATGCTACCCTGCCTCCTTTTCCTTTCTGTCTATCCTTCCTAAATATTGAATACCCCTGGATGTTGAGTTTACAGCCTTGGTCACCCTGGAGCCATTTCTCCGTGATGCCAATTACATCATACCCGTTAACTGCTATCTGCGCAGTTAATTCGTCCACCTTATTCCGAATACTCCTCGCAGTGAGGCACAGAGCCTTCAGGCTTGTCTTTCTAACACACTTTGCCCCTTTAGAGTTTTGCTGTAATGTGGCCCTTTATGCTTTTTGCCTTAGGTTTCTCTGCCCTCCACTTTTACTTTTTTTCTTTCTATCTTTTGCTTCTGCCCCCATTCAACTTCCCTCTGTTTCCCTGAATAGGTTCCCATTCCCCTGCCATATTAGTTTAACTCCTCCCCAACAGCACTAGCAAACACTCCCCCGAGGACACTGGTTCCGGTCCTGCCCAGGTGCAAACCATCCGGTTTGTACTGGTCCCACCTCTCCCAGAACCGTTTCTAATGTCCAAGGAGTTTGAATACCTCGCTGCTGCACCACTCCTCAAGCCACGTATTCATCTGAGCTATCCTGCGATTCCTACTCTGACTAGCACGTGGCACTGGTAGCAATCCTGAGATTATGACTTTTGAGGTCCTACTTTTTAATTTAGCTCCAAACTCCCTAAATTCGCCTTGTCAGACCTCATCCCTTTTTTTTACCTATATCATTTGTACCTATATGCACCACGACAACTGGCTGTTCACCCTCCCTTTTCAGAATGCTCTGCACCCGCTCCGGGAGGCAACATACCATCCTGGAGTTTCGGTTGCGGCTGCAGAAACGTCTATCTATTCCCTTTACAATTGAATCCCCTATCACTATAGCTCTCCCACTCTTTTTTCTGCCCTCCTGTGCAGCAGAGCCACCCATGGTGCCATGAACTTGGCTGCTGCTGCCCTCCCCTGATGAGTCATCCACCTCAACAGTACCCAAAGCGATGTATCTGTTTTGCAGGCAGAAGACCGCAGGGGACCCCTGCACTACCTTCCTTGCACTGCTCTTCCTGTTGGTCACCCATTCCCTATCTGACTGTGGTAAGACCAACTCACTAAACGTGCTATTCACGTCATTCTCAGCATCGTGCATGCTCCAGAGTGAATCCACCTGCAGCTCCAGCGCCGCAATGCGGTCCGTCCGGAGCTGCAGCCGGATACACTTCCCGCACACGTAATCGTCAGGGACACTGAAAGCATCCCTGACTTCCCACATAGTACAGGAGGAGCATAACATATGTCCGAGCTCTCCTGCCATGACTTAATCCCTAGATAAACTTAATTTGGCAACAATAATATTAAAAGGTTACTGACTGATAAAAGAAAAGGAAAAGAAAAACTACTTACCAATCACTTACCCCCTTGGCTGTGACATCACCTTTCGATTTCTTTCTACTTTTTTGCCTTCTCTCCCTGCAACTGCACCAGCTGGCCTCTCCGACGTGTTGGGCCTTTTGTAGGCCTTCAACGTCCCCGGAGCCCTGCTGCTCGCACTCCTGCCTCTCCGATGCGTTGGGCCTTTTGTAGGCCTCCGACGTCCCCGGACTCCCTGCTGCTCGCATATGACAGTACATGACTTTATGCCAAAGCCATAAATATTCATTTTAATAGGGTTTATTGGTGTCAGGTGGATTTGCAGTTCCTCAAACAACTTGTATTTATATTGGGCCCTCAACATCATAAAACATCCCAAAATGGAGCATTTTTTTTACCCCATAGACACAGGCCAAAACCTCCTTCTCGACCATACTGTAGGCTCTTTCGGCCTTGGATAGATTCTAAACGCATATGCAACCGGTTGGAGTTGCCTGCTACATTTGCTTGCTGTAAAACACACCCGACACCGTACAACGACACGTCACATGCTAAAACTAGATGTTTACCTGTCATACAATACAAGCAACTTGTTCGAACACAGCAAGTTTCTGGCCTTTTTGAAGGCGGCCTCTTGATTTTGACCCCAAACGCAGTAGTCTTTCTTGCGTAGCAACTTGTGCAACGGTTCGAGCAAGGTGCTCAACCCTGGAAGAAAGTTACCGAAATAGTTGAGGAGTCCCAGGAGCAAGCGCAACTCCGTTACATTTCGTGGTCCGGGTGCATTCTTGGTGGCCTCTGTTTTCGAATCCGTGGGCCTGATGTCATCTGCCGCAATCCTCCTCCCCAGGAATTCTACCTCTGGCGCCAGGAAGACACACTTGGATCTTTTCAGCCGGAGTCCGACTCTGTTTAGTCAACTTAAAACCTCTTGCAGGTCATGCAGGTGTTCGGTGGTGTCGCGACCAGTGATTAGGATGTCATCCTGAAATACAATGGTGCGTGGAACCGATTTCAACAGACTCTCCATGTTCCTTTGGAAGATGGCTGCAGCCGAGCGGATCCCGCACTGGCACCTGTGATACAATAACAGTCCCTTGTTTGTGTTAATGCACGTTACTTGGTCATGTAAGCGGAGGTTAGATCCAGCTTGGGAAATGCCTTTCCCCTTGCTAATGTTGCAAAGAGATCATCGGCTTTGGGTAGCGGATACTGGTCCTGTAATGAAACTCGGTTGATCGTTACCTTGTAGTCGTCGCAGATTCTGACCATGCCATCGCTCTTAAGTACTGGAACAATCGGGCTGGCCCACTCGTTGAATTCGACTGGTGATATGATTCCCTTGCGTTGACGTCTGTCCAATTCGATCTCCACTTTCTCCCTCTTCATGTAAGGGACCGCTCGAACCTTGTGATGAACAGGCTGTGCCTCGGGGACCAAGTGGATCTGCACTTTGGCGCTTGTGAAGTTGCCGATGCCTGGATAAAATAGGGATGGGAACTTGCTCAGCATTTGTGCACAGGAAGCATCGTACACTGAAGGTATTGCTCTGACAGTTCCACCGAATCTTCCCCATTCAGCTTTTGCCAAGCAGCGTTGACCCGTCGCCTGGTACAACCCACAGTGGCAATTCGTTTATCTCTCCATCATAGGATATCTTTACCTTCGCACTGCCTATAACTGGGATCAGTTCCTTGGTGTAAGTGCACAGCTTTGTCTGAATCGGGCTCAGCTTGGGTCTTTGTTCTTTGTTGCCGCACAGCCTCTCAAGTGCCTTCTGGCTCATAAGTGACTGACTCGCTCCCATGTCCAACACCATGGAAACAGGAATGCCATTTATCTTGACTTTCATCATTATGGGGGGACGTTTGGTAGTGAAGGTGTGCACCCCATGCACTGCTTCCTCGAACTGAGTCACCTCTTTAGCTTGTACAGTATGATCCTTGCAGGATTGGAAACCTCCTGCCGACTCATCTGCCACGTTTTGAGTCGCAGTTCTTATGCACATTCGTTGTGCGTGGCCCTTTTGGCCGCAGTCTTTGCACACATAGTGTCTGAATCGACACAGACAGGTCCGATGGTTAGCCCCGCAACGCCGGCATTTTAAACGATTCACATTTATACCCCTTGGCGGATTCTGAGTCGGACTAATTCTTTGATCAACAATTATTTTCTGCACAGTACTTGCCAGTGAGTTTTAATTCTGGGAGAATCTCAACGTTGAGGCCGTGAACGCCTGGCTTATGGTGATGGTCCACTTCACATCCCATCCCGTTGCGAAAACGTCCCGCAACACATCGTTGAGGAGTTCGCCAAATTTGCACGGTTCCGTGGCCTTCATAGATCTGTGACATATTCTTCTAAATCCTGGTCCTCGGTGCGGCGGTGTGTGTAGAAGCGATACCTGGCCAGCAAAACCCGAGTAAAGGCTTTACCCTCTGTAAACTTTTCTAAACTACCAACGGCAGCCATTTCTGCGTGTAAGTCCATGATCTGTTCTCGTCGCCAGTTAATATGTCCCTGCTTATCTGTAGAATAACTCCATGAGGCCTAGTACTATGCTTGAACTGCTGTGACCTTAGTCTCTTTATTCTAACTCAGAGCAAGGCAGCAATGTGGTGACCAGCCTTTTATACAGCTCCTGCCTGGGACTCCCACAGTTTCACCCTCTAGTGGTACCAGTATAGTATGTACAGAGTATACATATATGACAGATAGTATGCAGGTACAGCAAGTGATCAGGAAGACCAATGGTAACTTGGCCTTTATTGCAAAGGGGATGGAGTATAAAAGCGGGGAAGTCTTATTACAGCTATATAAGGTATTAGTGTGGTCACACTTGGAATATTGTGTGCAGTTTTGGTTTCTATATTTACAAAAGGATATACTTGCTTTGGAGGCAGTTCAGAGAAGGTTCACTAGGTTGATTCCGGGGATGAGGGGGTTGACTTATGAGGAAAGGTTGAGTAGGTTGGGCCTCTACTCATTGGACTTGAGAAGAATGAGAGGCGATCTTATCGAGACGTATAACATTATGAGGAGGCTTGATAGGGTGGATGCAGAGAGGATGTTTCCATTGGTGGGGAAGACTCGAACTAGAGGGCATGATCTTAGAATAAGGAGCTGCCCATTTAAAACAGAGATGAGGAGAAATTTCCTCTCGGAGGGTTATGAATCTGTGGAATTTGCTGCCTCAGAGAGCTGTGGAAGCTGGGACATTGAATAAATTTAAGACCGAAATAGATGGTATCTTATTTGATAAGGGTTATGGGGAGCAGGCAGGGAAGTAGAGCTGAGTCCATGATGAGATCAGTTATGATCTTATTGAATGGCGGAGCAGGCTCGAGGGGCCATATGGCCTACTCCTGTTCCTATTTCTTATGTTCTTATGTTCTAAGTATTATTGTAGTCACTGTTTACTCTGTATCTAACCCGTGCTGTACCTGCCCTGGGAGTGTTTGATGGTACAGTGTAGAGGGGGTTTACTCGACGTGCCAGACCGGAAATCGGCACGGTCCCAGCCTGCAAAACCATCAGCAGGCCAGGGCCATTGGAGGGAGCAGCGCGTGCTGCTGCAGAAGTGCGACGGCTGCGAAGTCAGGTCGCTGATTGCAGTGCAGGCAGGCACAGCAGGAGGGGCGAAGGAGTTTGTAGAGGGATGTGATCGGGTCCCAGGAGAGGCGTGAGTTTTGGGGCCCAGAAGAGGTGAGGGCCCAAGGGCAACACGGGCCAGCCCACACTGCTATGTGTGCGCACTAGGTCCGTGCAGCAGAGCTGGTATCCAGTCATCTTGGGTAATCCTTGCCACTAGACCAAGACCTAGCTCTGTCAAGCCCATGTGATGGCTGGTGTGCAACGGCCACCACACGATAAAAAAATCCACGCATAGGCACCTTCCACCCTTCAAGATGTAGTTTGGGACCTAGAATATTAGTTCTTTCATTCAAACACCTGTGAACTCATCCCTTTTTGGTGTGGAAGAAAGTCATCCTCGCTTCGAGGGACTGCCTATGATGATGAGGAGTAATATTATTATCACTGTTGGCACCCCTGTGCTTGCTGACCTACATTGGCTTCCGGTTGAGAAACTCCTTGATTTTAAAATTCTCATCCTTATTTTCAAATCCCTCCATGGCCTCACTATCTCTGTAACCTCCTCCAGCCTGACCACCTTCTGAGATATCTGCGCTCCTCCAAATCTGGCCTCTTGCGCATCCCCGAATTAAGTCGCTCCACCATTGGCGGCCGTGCTTTCAGGTGCGGAGGCCCTAAGCTCTGGAATTCCCTCCCTAAACCTCTCCGTCTCTCTATCTTTCTTTGCTCTTTTAAGACACTCCTTAAAATCTACCTCATTGACCAAGCTTTTGGCCACCTGTCCTAATATCTTCTTATGTGGCTCAGTGTCAAATTTTGTTTGATACCGCTCCCAGAAGCGCCTTGGGACATTTAACTATGTTAAAGGTGCTACATAAATACAAGTTGTTGTTGTCAAATTACTAGTTTCCCTCTTGGGACTTTCAATTCTGCGACTTGGCAGGTTCCACTGTAAAACATTTAAATTATTTCTAACTATATAGGATATTTGAATAAATGTCTCCCCCTTTAAATTTTTATTCCCTGGTAGCGGCTGCTGAGGCATGATTTTCTGCTCTAATTTTGCCCTCTGCCAGTGGTAGATGCCACAGCTTCACAGTTCCTCACTGCTTGCCCTGATGCAGATCAGGAATCGAGCGAAATGGGAGTCAAACTTCTATCCATCCATATTCTATACACCAAGCAATAGCATACTATCATTCAAACTACAAAAACATTGTAGTTAATTAATTTTTTAGGTCCCTCTACACCCACATATGCTGTCTCTCCTTTGCTAATGTTGCTATTGAGCCAGTCACAAAAACAGGCATGACAGCAGGCTGGATTTGCATGTCAGATCATTTTCCCTTGCTTTGTGACTTTAGTGCTTAGTCTCAACTCATCACTTTTTTCAGTGGTGCAGCTTGATTTGGAATTCACCACATGGGGAACTGTAGCACAAACTTATGTGCCAGCACTTTGTGGCACAATGCATTCGAGTATCAACATAGTTGGGATTGACATGCAGACCCTTCCATGACTATTATCCACACTGCTTCATGATTAACCAGCAGGTGGTATAATTCAAATCAATTCAGACAGTGTCATGTGATGCTCTATTTGGCAGCCTGACTGAGAATATAGCTTTGGAATATAAATTCGCAAGCCATTAATTGGGAGTCAAACGTACCAGCTAATTGATCCTTCAGAGATTGTAATAGTTCCTAATCTTGTATTATGGTCTAGTTTTTAGAAAGTTATGAGGAACAGTCAACTCTGCTGTCAGACTCCGCCTTCAATTACTGTCCACATGAAACCTGTAGGATCAAGGTCGAACCAGCAAAGGAAAGGGACAAAGTTGAAACAACCATGCATACAGAAAGCTCAGAAAATACATGGAAAGAATACTAATGTAATTTCAAAGCCCAGACATACTAGAGGACCTTGTCTCATTATTCAGCGCCAAGAAATGGCAGCTTTCTTCAAACTATTTGGTATGTACTGTAGGAAAAGAGGTAAAAAATTGTACTAAAGGGAGGAATATAATATAAAATATATTTCTGTCAGAAGGCTGGTCAGATAGCTTGAAAAGGTGGTGCCTCAACTGTCGCCAAAAGTTAAACACTTTGGGGTAGAATTTCTGCTTTGGGCATAATGGACAAGCCGAGCGCAAGTTGCGCTCAAAATTGTTAGTTTTCTGAATGAATTTTTTGCTCAAGTTTCTGCTCAAACTCATTTGCATGTCGCTGAATGTAAAATTTTCCATGAACCACCGCAATCGGGCATCGTTTTACGGTGCAACTTTTTTTCTTGCATTAAAAGATATTCCTTATTATATTTAAGAGTGGTAATCTGGTGCAGTTTTATCAATACAGCTGAAAATGGGTTTATCTAAAAAAAATAAGCATTTTTCATGAGAGTGCCTAGTCCACTATCTGTGAGAAATCCGATTTTAAGTAACTTGGCGAGACCACACCTGGAGTACTGCGTACAGTTTTGATCTCCTTACCCAAGGTAGGTTATACTTGCCTTAGAGGGGTTGCATAGAAGGTTCACTAGATTGATTCCTGGGATGAGAGGGCTGTCCTATAAGGAGAGATTGAGTAAAATGTTCTCCAGAGTTTAGATGATTGAGAGATGATCTCATTGAAACATTTAAAATTCTTCAAGGGGTTGTCAGAATAGATGCAGGGAGGATGTTTTCCCGAGCTGAGATGTCTAGAACATGGGGTCATAGTCTTCGAATAAGGGGTCAGCCATTTAAGAGGAGACATTTCTTTACTCAGAAGGTTGTGAATCTTTGAAATTCTCTACCTCAGAGGGCTGTGGATGCTGAGTTATTGAGTATATTCAAGACAGAGATCAACAGATTTTTGGACACTAAGGGAATCAAGGGATTATGGGAATAGTGCAAAATAGTGGACTTGAGGTAGAAAAGTCAGCTATGATCTCAGTGAAACATAGCAACATAGCAAATAGGCACAGGAGCAGGCCATTCGGCCCTTCGAGCCTGCACCACCATTCAATATGATCATGGCTGATCATGCAACTTTAGTACCCTATTCCTGCTTTCTCTCCATACCCCCTGATCCCTTTAACCATAAGGGCCACATCTAACTCCGTTTTGAATATATCCAATGAACTGGACTCAACAACTTTCTGTGGTAGAGAATTCCACAGGTTCACAACTCTCTGGGTGAAAAAGTTTCTCCTCATCTCGGTCCTATATGGCTTACACCTTATCCTTAAACTGTGTCCCTGGTTCTGTACTTTCCCAACATCCGGAACATTCTTCCTGCATCTAACCTGTCCAATCCCATCAGAATTTTATATGCTTCTATGAGATCCCCGCTCATTCTTCTAAATTCCAGTGAATATAAGCCTAATCGATCCAGTCTGTCTTCATATGTCAGTCCTGCCATCCTGGGAATCGTCTGGTGAACCTTCACTACACTCCCTCAATAGCAAGAATGTCCTTCTTCAGTTTAGGAAAGTGACTGAGCAGGCTTGAAGATCTATATGGCCTACCTTTGTTCCTGTTTCTTATGTTCTTAAAAAGAGCCATTTACTAGTTTCATTTGTATACAGTAGTCGGTTTTTCAGTAAATTAAATAATCTTTAATATTTAAAAGTACCTCCTCGAAGTCGTGCAAACGTGTGCAATTAGTGGAAACTCACCATGCTGATTCATTCGATCTGGGGCGTGGCCAGTTTTGTGTGCGGGGCTGGCTCCAGCACGATGTTTTTTAAACTAGCGCAAATGATCGCTGGACGTAACTTGCTCTTAAATTTATCGATCTTTTGCGCTGGTTTGGCCAATTTTGGGCAAATTACGCTGGAAAAGCGAGTGCAACCGAGCAGAAACTCTACCCTTTTGTGTTGTGTGCCCCTGTTCTGTTTGAGACTTGGGGCTAGACTTTCCACTTTTGTGCATATCGGGCAAAAATGGGTGTTATTTCCAGGGTGGGCGGTAAAAATGGGTTTTTGAGATCGCTGGATTATCGCCCATTTTCAAAATCCTAACTTTCCATTTTTGAAAATGGGCGTTACCACGAGTGATCTGAAATGGGCTTTAGTGTTACATTTTTTTGACCTTCTGCCGTAAAGTGTCGCCGACCATAACAACGGCATGGCAATGCTCATTTCCTGCCTTTCAGGAGGTCAGGGGTCATCATTACATGTGCATCCCCTGGATTCTGGGGAGGTTGCAGCAGATTGGAAAACTGCAAATGTAATACCCCTATTTAAAAAAGGAGGCAGACAAAAAGCAGGAAACTATAGACCAGTTAGCCTAACATCTGTGGTTGGGAAAATTTTGGAGTCCATTATTAAAGAAACAGTAGCAGGACATTTGGAAAAGCAAAATTCGGTCAGGCCAGAGTCAGCATGGATTTATGAAGGGGAAGTCATGTTTGACAAATTTGCTGGAATTCTTTGAGGATGTAACAAGCAGGCTGGATAAAGGGGAACCAGTGTATGTGGTGTATTTGGACTTCCAGAAGGCATTTGACAAGGTGTCACATAAAAGGTTACTGCCAAGATAAAAGTTCACGCGGTTGGGGGCAATATATTAGCATGGATAGAGGATTGGCTGACTAACAGAAAAGAGAGAGTCGGGATAAATGGTTCATTCTCTGGTTGGGAACCAGTAACTAGTGGGGTGCCGCAGGGATCAGTGCTGGGACCCCAACTATTTACAATCTATATTAATGACTTGGAAGAAGGGACTGAGTGTAACGTAGCCAAGTTTGCTGACGATACAAAGATGAGAGGAAAAGCAATGTGTGAGGAGGACACAAAAAATCTGCAAGAGGACATAGATAGGGCAAAAATTTGGCAGATGGAGTATAATGTTGGAAAGTGTGAGGTCATGCACTTTGGCAGAAAAAATCAAAGAGCAAGTTATTATTTAAATGGAGAAAGATTGCAAAGTGCTGCAGTACAGCATGAAACACAAGAGAATAGTATGCAGTTACAGCAAGTGATCAGGAAGGTCAATGGAATCTTGGCTTTTATTGCAAAGAGGATGGAGTATAAAAGCAGGGAAGTCTTGCTACAGTTGTACAAGGTATTGGTGAGTCCACACCTGGAATACTGCATGCAGTTTTGGTTTCCATATTTACGAAAGGATATACTTGCTTTGGAGACGGTTCGGAGAAGGTTCACTAGGTTGATTCCAGAGATGAGGGGGTTGACATATAAGGAAAGGTTGAGTAGATTGGGCCTCTAATCATTGGAATTCAGAAGAATGAGATGTGATCTTATCGAAACTATAAGATTATGAGGGGCCTTGACAAGGTGGATGCAGAGTGGATGCTTCCACTGATGGGGGAGACTAGAACTACAGGGCATGATCTTAGAATAAAGGGCCACCCATTTAAAACTGAGATGAGGAGAAATTTGTTCTCTCAGAGGGTTGTAAATCTATGGAATTCGCTGTCTCAGAGAACTGTAGAAGCTGGGTCATTGAATAAATTTAAGACAGAAATAGACAATTTCTTCAACGATAAGGGGTTATGGTGAGCGGGCAGGGAAGTGCAGCTGAGTCCATGATCAGATCAGCCATGAACTTATTGAATGGCGGAGCAGGCTCGAGGGGTCATATGGCCTACTCCTGTTCCTATTTCTTATGTTCTTATGTTCTTATAAGAGGAGACAGAGAGAGAAGGAGCAGAGAGGGACTAAACGCGTGTGTAGGTGTGATGTGTGCTTCTTTGGCTGTTGTGGGAGGCACAAGGGAAATTCACCAGCAGCAAAAAGCCTACTAAGCACAAAGAAGGTAGTTGGCACCGAGTTTTTGTGGAAAAAAATAATATTTAACATTGAAGGGATGGAGGAGGCGACCCAGCACGTTGTGGAGACTGAGGACGCTGGCATAGGCAGTGAACTGGGAGAGGAACAATTGGGAGGACGCAAAATAACAAGGAGGTTCTCGGACGAGGCAAATGCCTCCCTTATGCAGGAGTTCGAGTCACCGTGGGGTCAATTGACCCAGGGAGGGCGTGGGAAGCCCACACCAAAGGCCTACCAGAGGATATGGACCGAGATAGCCGAGGTGGTCTTGTTGGCGACCAACGAGGTGCGTGAGGGCAACCAATGCCGCAAGCAATGGAACGACCTTGTCGGATCCACCAGAGTAAGTATTACATTTATTTACACGTATTTACATGTTTATATAATTGTAATTGTAATGAGTGATTAAAATCAGATGTGATGTCTTGCACTTATACCGGGAAGGTTATACTCAAAGCCTGTGGTCACGGTATACATCTTTAGGTAAAGAATTATCATTTTCATTATAATCATGATTATATCTGTCAGTTCTGTGTTGTATCTGTCTCTGTGACAGTACCTAGCAATGATATCACGCAATCATCTCATGCCATGTCGTGCTGTTGTTACCTTTTACAGAAGAAGCTTTCGAGGAATAGGACCGAGCAGAGGCGAACGGGTGGGGAGCCACCAGTCATCGTCGACCTCACCGATACAGAGGAGTGGGTGCTGGCACTAGTGGGGACCCACCCCCAGTCAGCCACGCAAGCAGCAGCAGAGCCTGATGTGATGCCACGTGAGTAAAGTATATACCATTCCGTGATGTAAAGTCAATAGATACCACACGTATCTGACCAATATTATATTATAGATGAATCCTAAAATTCTTCTCTAAATAATGATGTCCTCATGAGAATCATTGCAATGCAGAATTTGGTGATGGTCATGAAATGTGATGTCTCTGATGATCTTGATAGTGGTGTTGCTTTTGTCGTGCATATGCTGTGTGTAGCGCTGGACTCACCTTGTGACCCTAGCACCCCCTTCTCCTCTAATATCCTCATTTATGTTTTGCAGCTCAGCAAGCAGCCCGGCTCCATGCAAGAACACCGAACCCAGAAGGTGGGGGCACAGGGATGGACTCGCTGGACTCTCCTCCATCTGGTGCTGACGAGCACCGATTCTTGCCCGTGCATCTGCTGGGTCCCTTCTCAATGGATGACAGTGCCGACTTCGAGAAGCTTGCACCCCCAACCTCCATAATCCATTTGACACCGATGACATCTAGTGCTCCTGCGGCCATTTCCACATCCACCGTGGAGGTACCGGGCCCAAGCACCTTGCCACAGGGCACCCCAGGTGTCTCCAGGACGACGCCGACCAAACGGAGATTGATTCAACGTGGCAGGTCTGCTCCACGAGCGGTAGATCTGAGCGGGGACATGGTACACTTGTCCAGGAGGAGTGTTGACATAGGTCAGCAGATCCAACAGACAATGGGGGGACATATTCCTCCAGCTGGCCAGCATGTCTGCCAAAATGACGGAATACGTGCCACGGATGGCGGAGGCCCTGGAGCTGATAACCAGGAACACTGGTGGCGTAGACTGCACCCCAAGGTGCCGCACCCCCATTGCCAACAACACATGAGAGGCAGGAGGAAGATCTTGTTTCTGGCCCGGTGGACGTTCCCACCTCGGGACTGTCCTCTCTCGTATCCGTCCAAGCAGTGGTTCTGCCATCATCCCCCCCAATGAAGCATCACCTGGGAATTCCTTGGCCAGGTGGCTTGGAGTCAGATGGTGAAGGAGGAGGAGAAGCGGGGGTAAAGGAAAGTGAGGTGTATGGCCGCAGGTGTTGTCTAGGGCATATTTTTATGTTGTTGATGCTATTTTGGCGGAAGGGTCGGGGGAAAGGGCGAGGGGGCTACCTTGCTAGTTTGCATTTGTGTTATGTGTTGCTGGAAATGGTGACCAATTGAATGATGTAAATGTGATAAATTTGGTGTGGAGTGGGGCGGGGGTGGGGTGTGGTGTTTATTTACAGTTATAATTATGATTTCACACAAATGGTCGGATGAAATGTTTTTTATTTAACATAACCTTGTTGTGCATTGTCTCAGATAGCTGTACTGTTACACACTAGTGATTCCTTAACATGAAAGGGTATAAATACACTTAACTTGAATCAACTTAAACTTTAACTGTCACCAAGATGATGCACACCATTGATGTATGACCTGCACATCCAGGAGTGTTGCAGCTTTGTAAATAACAACAACATTCTTTCAAGCAAAGCGCTCATTTATGAGCTGCTGACAAAAAAGTCTTGCAGCTATGTAGTCACCACGGGCCCTTTTTTGTAGTCCAGTGGAGGCGGGGGCATGGTTTCAGCATCAGCCAGTTTGTCTGACCCGAGGTCACCGTCCACCTCCTCGACCTCCTCTTCCTCTCGCTCCTGAGGTGGACCATCAGTCCCTTCTGGCAATTCTTGTCCCCTCCTGATAGCCAAGTTGTGCAGTATTGAGCACACCACCACGAATTGAGCTACCTGCTCAGGGTGCTATTGGAGCTCTCCTCCTGAGTGGTCCAGGCATCTAAAGTGCTGCTTAACGATACAGGTAAAAAATGGGATGAGGTCCTACAAGACGAATTTAGGGAGCTAGGAGCTAAATTAAAAAGTAGGATCTCAAAAGTAGTAATTTCAGGATTGCAAACACTGCCACGTGCTAGTCAGAGTAGGGATCGCAGGATAGCTCAGATGAAAATGTGTCTTGAGGAGTGGTGCAGAAGGGAGGGATTCAAATTCCTGGGACATTGGAACCGTTTTTGGGGGAGGTGGGTGGGACCAGTACAAACCAGACGGTCTGCACCTGGGCAGGACTGGAACCAATGTCCTAGGGGGAGTATTTGCTAGTGCTCTTGGGGAGGAGTTAAACTAATATGGCAGGGGGATGGGAACCTATGCAGGGAGACAGAGGGAAGTAGAATGGGGGGCAGAAGCAAAAGATAGAAAGAAGAAAAGTAAAAGTGGAGGGCAGAGAAACCTAAGGCAAAAGCAAAAAGGGCCACATTACAGCAAAATTCTAAAGGGGCAAAGTGTGTTAAAAAGACAAGCCTGACGGCTCTGTGCCTCAATGCGAGGAATATTCGTAATAAGGTGGACGAATTAACTGCGCAGATAGCTGTTAACGGGTATGATATAATTGGCATCACAGAGACATGGCTCCAGGGTGACCAAAGCTGGGAACTCAACATCCAGGGGTATTCAACATTCAGGAAGGATAGACAGAAAGGAAAAGGAGGTGGGGTGGTGTTGCTGGTTAAAGAGGAAATTAACGCAATGGTAAGGAAGGACATTAGCTTGGATGATGTGGAATCAGTTTGGGTGGAGCTATGGAATACCAAAGGGCAGAAAATGCTAGTGGGAGTTGTGTACAGACCACCAAACAGTAGTAGTGAGGTTGGGGCCAGCATCAAACAAGAAATTAGAGATGCATGCAATAAAGGTACAGCAGTTATCATGGGCGACTTTAATCTACATATTGATTGGGCTAACCAAACTGGTAGCAATGCGGTGGAGGAGGATTTCCTGGAGTGTATTAGGGATGGTTTTTTGACCAATATGTCGAAGAACCAACGACAGGGCTGGCCATCCTCGACTGGGTGATGCATAATGAGAAAGGACTAATTAGCAATCTTGTTGTGCGAGGCCCCTTGGGGAAGAGTGACCATAATATGGTAGAATTCTCTATTAAGATGGAGCGTGACACAGTTAATTCAGAGACTAGGGTCCTGAACTTAAGGAAAGGTAACTTCGATGGTATGAGACGTGAATTGGCTAGAATAGACTGGTGAGTAATACTTAAAGGGTTGATGGTGGATAGGCAATGGCAAACATTTATAGATCACATGGATGAACTTCAACAATTGTACATCCCTGTCTGGAGTAAAAATAAAACTGGGAAGGTGGCTAACAAGGGAAATTAAGGATAGTGTTAAATCCAAGGAAGAGGCATATATATTGGCCAGAAAAGGCAGCAAACCTGAAGACTGGGAGAATTTTATAAATCAGCAGAGGAGGACAAAGGGTTTAATTAGGAGGGGGGAAATAGAGTATGAGAGGAAGCTTGCTGAGAACATAAAAACTGATGGCAAAAGCTTCAATAGATAAGTGAAGAGAAAAAGATTATGAAGATAAATGTAGATCCCTTGCAGTCAGATTCAGGTGAATTTATAATGGGGAACAAAGAAATGGCGGACCAGTTAAACAAATACTTTGGTTCTGTCTTCATGAAGGAAGACACAAATAACCTTCCGGAAATATTGGGGACCGAGGGTCCAGTGAGAAGGAGGAACTGAAGGAAATTGGGTAATTATAGACCACTTAGCCTGACATCAGTAGTGGGGAAAATGTTGGAATCAATTATTAAAGATGAAATAGTAGCGCATTTGGAAAGCAGTGACAGGATCGGTCCAAGTCAGCATGGATTTATGAAAGGGAAATCATGCTTGACAAATCTTCTGGAATTTTTTGAGTAGAGTGGACAAGGGAGAACCAGTGGATGTGGTGTATTTGGACTTTCAAAAGGCTTTTGACAAGGTCCCACACAAGAGATTGGTGTTCAAAATTGAAGCACGTGGTATTGGGGGTAATGTACTGATGTGAATAATGAACTGATTGGCAGACAGGAAGCAGAGAGTTGGGATAAACGGGTCCTTTTCAGAATGGCAGGCAGTGACTAGTGGGGTGCCGCAGGGCTCAGTGCTGGGACCCAGCTATTTACAATATACATTAATGATTTAGATGAAGGAATTGAGTGTAATATCTCCAGGTTTGCAGACAACTCTAAACTGGGTGGCGGTGTGAGCTGTGAGGAGGATGCTAAGAGGCTGCAGGGTGACTTGTACAAGTTAGGTGAATGGGCAAACGCATGGCAGATGCAGTATAATGTGGATAAATATGAGGTTATCCACTTTGGTGGCAAAAACACGAAGGCAGAATATTATCTGAATGGCGGCAGATTAGGAAAAGGGGAGGTGCAGTGAGACCTGGGTGTCATGGTACATCAGTCATTGAAAGTTGGCATGCAGGTAAAGCAGGCGGTGAAGAAGGCAAATAATATGTTGGCCTTCATAGCTAGGGGATTTGAGTATAGGAGCAGGGAGGTCTTACTTCAGTTGCACAGGCCCTTAGAGAGGCCTCAGCTGGAATATCGTGTTCCATTTTGGTCTACTAATCTGAGGAAGGACGTTCTTGCTATTGAGGGAGTGCAGCGAAGGTTCACCAGACTGATTCCCAGGATGGCAGGACTGACATATGAGGAGAGACTGGATCAACTGGGCCTGTATTCACTGGAGTTTAGAAGGATGAGAGGGGATATCATAGAAACATATAAAATTCTGACGGGACTGGACAGGTTAGATGCAGGAAGAATGTTCCCGATGTTGGGGAAGTCCAGAACCAGGGGACATAGTCTAAGGATAAGGGGTAAGCCATTTAGGACTGAGATGAGGAGAAACTTCTTCACTCAGAGAGTTGTTAACCTGTCGAATTCCCTACCGCAGAGAGTTGTTGATGCCAGTTCATTGGATATATTCAAGAGGGAGTTAGATATGGCCCTTATGGCTAAAGGGATCAAGGAGTATGGAGAGAAAGCAGGAAAGGGGTACCGAGGTGAATGATCAGCCATGATCTTATTGAAGGCTCGAAGGGCCGATTGGCCTACTCCTGCACCTATTTTCTATGTTTCTATGTTAAGTACTCCAATGGTTTTCTCTAGGATATTGTGAGTGGCTCTGTGGCTCTCGTATTGCTTCTCGGCTTCAGTGTGTGTGTCACGCAGTGGGGTCATCAGCCAGGTGGCGAGGCCTTATCCCTTGTCACCAAGCATCCAGCATTGACCTTGTGGCTGACTGGTAAACATGTCAGATACAGTGCTCTCACGCAGAATGTGAGCATCATGGATGCTGCGCGGATTTTTGGCATTCACTGCCGTAATTATTTGCTGGTGGTCAACAATGAGTTGCACATTCAGGGAGTGGAATCCCTTGCAGTTCCTAAAAACCTCTACATCCTGAAAAGGTACCCGCATCGCGTTGTGCGTACAGTCTATTGCTCCCTGCATCTTAGGGAAGTTAGCAATTTGTTAGAATCCTAAAGCCCTCTCAGTCTGAGCCTCCCTGGTCTTGGGGAAGCTGATAAAATCCATCCTGCATGTGTAAAGTGACCTGTCTAATGCAGCAATGTGTGGCAGGCTGAGGTATAGCGCAGATGTCGCCAGTTGAGGCCTGAAAAGAACCCGACACAGAATGAAAGTGCCGCGGTGACCTTGACCTCGACGGACAGTGCTGTCCTGATAGTGCTGGCAGGTTGCAGATCTCGGCTGATGAGCTGGCATATCTCACTGATAACCTTCTTGTGGAAGTGCAGTCTTCTAAGGCAGGTGTTATGGGGCAAATTTCTCCCTCTAAGTGCGGGTGGGCGTAAGGTCTGCTCTTCCTCATCAGTCTGGCACGTTTTAGATTGGGCACATACTGCTGTCGAATATATCTTCTGCCATCTGTAGTCTGCAACATGTGCGTAATCATCAAGACGGGCTGCGAAATGACAGGCCCCATTCCAATAGCTATCAGTATTACACCGATTGTTCACAAACAATAAACGTCCCCATTAAGACACCTAAAGTAAATTCCAATCGTCTGCAGTATGATGATATGTTTGTTCAGACGTTTACATCACCTTAAAAGACCTCTAGAGTACATCCAAGCTCCCCGAAGTTGAAGCAGAGCAGCATTTTAAATGAAGCGACCTCCGATTTAGAAAATGCCGTCCATACCGCTGTGATTAGTTCAGGTGAGAGCAACTTTTTCACAGCGTTTTTTTGGCGAGCGATGTTGTTGGCGAGATGTGTGCGAGGTGCTGAAAGTAACGCTGGGTGATTTTCTGGGCGTTAGTTTTGGCAAATGTGATCTTTACGACAAAAAACAGTATCGAGCAGTACAATTAAATCTCGGTGTTAATTATGTGCCAAAAGTAACGCTGGGCGATATTATGGGCATTGGTTTCGCCCATTCTGATCTTTCCGCCCAAAAAAAGTGGGTTTCGCCCATTCTGATCTTTCTGCCCAAAAAAAGTGGGCGGGTGGTATTATTTTTTATTGCCGTTACATACATGCCGAAAGTAACGCTCGGCGATAAGTGACCAAGAAATGGTCGTTACTTTCCATTTTGTGGCTAAATGGGCGATATATGGGCATTATACCTCATTTCAGCGTTAAAATGAACATTAAGTGGGCAGTATGCATGCAAAAATAATGGAAAATCTAGCCCATAAGCACCGAACAATTGTCACGATATAAGAGCTGGGGTTTATGTCGTTCCAGCGGAGATTAACGCCACAGTTTCAAATACCTTTAACGAGTTCATCTAAAAGTGAATAGGGATAATTACATCCCCAAAATATTTTTTGTGTGTTTATCATGAAGCTGGTTTAAAGTTTCTACTTGGTGTTGCACAGAGTCACAGATAATTTTGTTTGTGACTGTGGCCTGGGCTGTACTGGACTGCAGCGATTCGAATAGATGACAAATGATTTGGAAGCAGTAAGGGCATCAAAAACAGAGGCGGGAGCACAATTATGCAGGTTCACATCAGCAGACTACAATCTGTCCAATTAAATTATTTGATTTATTTAACCATTTTATTTAAAATCACCAATTGAATAAGGCATATTACTCCTCCTATTCAGGTAGGGCTGGCATTTGAATGCAGGTGGACTAGGAATTAAAACTGTATGTCTACTCAACAGAATTTTCCAGCCAGCAAATGTTACAATGACAGATGTGGCAAGTTATGTACCACAGCTGTCTCTTAACCTGTCACGGAGGCAGCTGGAGGGAATCAAGACCAGCTGGTTTGACAAATCGATTCCCCAATGCTTTCAAATATATTTGCAACAATTTTTTTTAAACTTTACTCTTTGATATATTCAGTATACCCTGCATTACAATTATATTTACAACATTAAGATTTATTTTTAGCTTTTGGTGCTTCACAGATGATGACTTAATACAAGACTTCCTGTGGATGGACTGCTGCTGCAAGGTCTCTGACAAGGTATATATACTTTACCAAATCTGATCAGTCCTATCTCAAATTTGAGATGAGAATCATAGGTCCCAGGTTTCGGGCCGCACCTAGAACGGCGCAGCCCCAACCTGGACGCCCGTTTTTCGCGTCTAAAGTGTGCCTAAAAAATAGTTACCGATTCTCCGGCTCCCTGCAGGTCCTCTGGAGCTGGGCGCGGCGCAGCACGAGCTGTGGGGGGCGGAGCCAGGTCCCTGCGCTGAAAACAGTGCAGGGACCTCTGCACATGCGCGCTACAGTGGGCGCGCATGTGCAGTAGCTCCATGCGCACAAAACTGTGTGGGAGGGGTCCCTAGCCCTGGCCAAATGGCCTCACTGGGGCTGTGTGGATCAGGCTGCACCTCCCTCGCCCAGCTCCTGCTTCCTCCCGACCCGGCCCGACCGCCCCCCCCCCCCCCCGCCGGACCGGATCCGACTCCCACTCCACCCCCCACCCCTGGACCCGAACCGCCCCCGACCCCGGACCCAAACCCCCCCCCGCCCCTGGACCCGACCCACACCCCTCCGCTCCTGGACCCAACCCAACTCCCACCGCCCCCCCGCCCCCGACCCCCCTCGGACCGGACCTCGCCCCCCGGACCAGACCCGACCCGACCCCCGCTCCCCATCCCCAGACCGGTCCCGACCCCCGCTTCCCCCCTGCCCCCGGACCTGACCCGACTCGACTCCTGCTCCCGCCCTCCCCCGCCCCCGGACCCGAACTCCTCCCGCCCCCGCCCCTGGACCGGACCCAACCCCCGCTCCACTCCCCCCCCCCCCCCCCCCGGACTCGTCCCGACTCCCGGACCCGACCCCCCCCCCCCCGGACTCGACCCCCACTCCCTACGCCCCCGACCCCCTACCCCCGAACCCCCGACCCATCCCAACCCTCCTCCCTCCCCTCCCCCTGCCCCTCCCTCTCTCCCTCCTCTCTCCACCCCCCTCCTCCCCCTCCTTCCCCCCCCCACCCCCCCCTTCCTCCCCCCCTCCACCCCCCTCCCCTCTCCCCTCGCTGTCAGAAACACAGACACTGACAGACAGAGAGTGAGAGAGACACACACAGACAGACAGACAGCTGGGGGGCCGTCCCAGCACGCTGATGGAGGGCTCCCGGTGCTGCAGTCGGTAAGTAGAAAATGTTTTATTTATTGATTTTTAAATTTATTTTTTATTAATTTTTTTTGATTGATTTATTGGTTGATTTATTGATTTATTTATCATTTATTATTGATGATGGCTCTTTATTTGTAAAACTGAAGTGTTTAATGTTTGTAAACTTCCCTTTAACCCCCCCCCCACACCCCCCCCTCCACCCACCATTCCCTACGCCTGATTTGTAACCTACGCCTGATTTTCTAAGTGTAGGCAAGGTTTTTCTGAGCGTACAAAAATCTACACTTACTCCATTCTAAGTTAGTTTGGAGTATGTTTTCACTGCCTAAACTTTCAAAACGGGCGTAAGTGGCCAACACGCCCCCTTTTGAAAAAAAAAAATCTGTTCCAAACTGAAACTGTTCTAACTGACTAGAACTGGAGCAAACTAAATGCCGAGAATTGCAATTTCTAAGATACTCCATTCTAAACTAGTTGCTCCAAAAAAACAGGAGCAACTCAGGCCGAAACTTGGCCCCATAAGGTTCAATTATGCTGCCACTTTTGCATCAATTCAAAGTAGCAAAAAGTAAGTTTAGAGCTGATATCAGAAGGCTCTTCAGACAAAGAGTAAGTAACTAACGGTCTTCCAGATAAAGGGTTCAATTTTGCCCAAAGCTGTTTTTTGGCATATTGCCAGAGTTACGCCCTGGCCAAAGACTGCCCGAAGTAGAGGAAGTGCATCTGGGAGGGTGCTGAGCACCTCGAGTCTCATGGCCGAGAGCATGCAGAAACCAAGCACAGGCAGCAGAAGGAGCGTGCGGCAAACCAGTCCCACCCACCCTTTCCTTCAATGACTGTCTGTCCCACCTGTGACAGAGACTGTAATTCCCATATTGGTCTGTTCAGTCACCCAAGAACTCAATTTTAAAGTGGAAGCAAGTCTTCCTCGATTTTATGGGACTGCCTATAATGAAAAGGCTCAATTTTACCAAAAGCTGTTTTTTGGCATATTGCCAGAGTTACGCCCGTTTTTCTAGGCCAGAACTATTCCAAAAATAAATGTGCCAAGTTTCCCCGCTATATTTGTCAAAATTGGCGCCACGCAGCCTGTCCAGTAGCTTCGGGGGGGGGGGGGGGGAGGTGGAGCCTACTGTCTGCACCGAAAAAAACAATGCCGCCTCTCTTGCGCATGCGTGAAAAAACAAAAGGACGTTTTTGACGTGATTTCTATGGGCGCGCATGTGCAATACAGCTCCCGGTCTGCAATCGGCCATTTTTAAAGAGCCAGTTGTGTGTGTGAGAACCTTGAATGCTGTGTGAGAATTGTAATTATTATTTGAAAAATCGGGAGCTGCAATACAAGATGCAACGCGGCGCCAGGACCAAGAATTTCTTATAGGATAAAGCGAAGGCACTAGTTACTGTGATTGAGGGCAGAATGCAGGAGCTGGACACCAGCAGAGGTTACATAAAAATTCCACCAAAAGAAATAAAGAAACATTGGAACCAACTGTGCAAAGGTGACCACCATGAGGTCTGGAGCCAGTAAAAAAAAAGAAGTGGCAGGACCTTGGTCAAGTTGTTAGTGTAAGTAATATTTTCATTTTTCAATGGAATTGCAATTGTAAATGTGACCATCTGTATATGTCCCACCCAGCAGAAAGACACCCTCTCTAAAAAGTTATATTTTCATCTTTGCAGAGGAAAGTGGCACACAATAAATGAGAAAGAACTCAAACAGAAGGAGGTCCAGCAAATCTGCACCCACTGACACCCTTGGAAGAGAGGGTCGCTGCTTTGATGTGTCCTGCCTGGAGACAAGCTAGGCCCACACTGGAGGGAGAGAGGGTAAGTCCTGCAAATTCCAGAGCCTGGCTTTTCTTAATGTTAAGTACTATGCAGGCTAGTCATGCTTCGGTTCAAGGGGATGTCTCCCTCAGCTACGTTTCAATTGATGCAATATGCTATCATTCATCATGGTCCTTCAAATGAGCCTGCTGCCTGTGCTGTATGTGCCTACTCATGCCACCCTGCCCTCTCAACCATTTGTCTGTCCTGTTATATTTTGCAGAACTTGAGGCCAACCCTGATGATGCAGAAGAAGATTCAGACGAGCCTGAAGAGGAGAACATCTTCCAATCCCACCTTCCAGACCAAGAGCATAGGGGTGAGGGGGAGGGGATGGATGAAGCCCCCACTGTTTTACTGACTTTTGAGGAGGTGCAGGTGCCGCCCATTGATGTGCCAGCCCCTTCCCTGACTACTAGTTTGAGTGTTGGTGAGACATTCCATGATTCCCCATCATCCGAGGCTGCGGGTCCCAGTGGTGGGGTGCAGCGAGGCACACCCAGGGCCCCACCGTCCAAGGCTGCTGGTCCCAGTGATGGGGTGCAGCAAGGCACACCCAGGGCCCCACCATCCGAGGCTACGGGTATCACTGGGATACTGCGATCCACACCCAGGGTGAGGAAGGGAAGGAGAGCTCGACCGCACTCTCCTAAGGTGCAGGATCTAACAGATGTGGTTCACATGATGGCAATGAGTGCGGAGAGCATTGACCTTATGTAATCACTCCTGGACACCATCAGTGGGGTGGGTGATAAGGTATTGGGACTGTCAGGAGAAGTAACAACACTCTCATGAAAAATAGGAATGATGTCCGGGAACATGAGGGAGGGAATCTCTCAGTCAGCTGAAACCATGTCGGTGCACATGAGGGTGGGAATGTCACAGGTAGCTGATGCGCTGTCAGTGAACATGAGGGAGGGAATGTTGCAGGTAGTTGACACACTTTTCCTCAACATGAGGGAGGGCATGTCACAGATAGGTGAGACACCTCAACATGAGGGTGGGCATGTCACAGATAGGTGAGACACTGTCGGTGAACATAAGGGAGGGAATGTTGGAGGTAGTTGAGACACTGTCAGGGCACATGAAGGAGGGAATTTTGGAGTTAGTTGCTGCAATAAGGGAACACGCCCAGACCCCGTGCCCATTGACAGAATCAACTGCCACTCCCACTCCAATCCCCAGACCAGCCTCTGAAGAGCCCCAAGCCGGGCCCTTCACATTGCCACCTGCCACCCCCCCCCCCCCCCCCCCCATCAACAGGTGCGCATTACCCAAGATATTAGAAAGAATAAGCTTGGTACCAACCCGAGAAACACTATGCCAACACCTGCAGGCAGGGGTGGTGGAGTCACCAAGACCAAGTGCGGCAGGCGGTCTTAGAATAAGGTGGAGGAGAGATGGGTGCAGCCTTTCTTTGCTGTTGTTGTTATTGTTGTTACTTCATCCTCATTGGAGGGACAGCCTTTGATGATGATGGGTTACTGTTGTAACTGTTCTCAAATTAAAAGTTTTTTGTAAGTTATGTAAATTTACAAGTTTAAAAGTTAGTAAGTGATCTTAAAATTTTTAAGTAATCTTAACTGAAAACTTTAAAGTTTGATACAAGAATATTTTTATTAATGTTAAGTACAAACAAGAAATGTTTGTTAAACTTTTGAATAAAATATATTTTAAATTATAACTGAATCATTTACATTATTTGTTCCATTATTAACAGAA
Source organism: Pristiophorus japonicus (assembly GCF_044704955.1). NCBI lineage: Eukaryota > Metazoa > Chordata > Chondrichthyes > Pristiophoridae > Pristiophorus > Pristiophorus japonicus. The sequence continues at coordinate 205,590,306 of NC_091983.1, forward strand.
CTTTTGGAACTCAAGAAGAATCATTTCCATTATTTGATCCATTAACACAACACAACATTACGGAACAGGTCCAAACAGTAAATATGGTCCATGTGGAGTAGTTGCCGCTGAGCCTTCAGATAGCAAAGTGTTCACGGATGAGCTGCTGACACAAGGCTCGAGCAATCGTTAAAAGGCCATACCTGTCCGGGTTATGCATAGGGTCGTCATGAGCCAGATGGCGAGGCCATACCCTTTATCCCCCAGTAGCCAGCTCTGTCCTTCTGGCTGCTGCTGAAACATGGCAGATATAATGCTCTCTCATAGGATGAACGCATCATGGGTGCTCCCAGGGTATCTTGCATCAACTGACATGATGCGATGCATGTCGTCACACACAAGCAACACATTAATGGAATGGATGTCTTTTCTGTTCCTGTATATTTTGGAATAAAGGTGCTCGCAAGACGATGTGGGTACAATCAATGCAGCCCTGTACCTTTGGGAAGCCAGCAATCCTGGAGAAGCCCACAGCCCTGTTTCTCATGGGGAACTTTATGTAGTCATTCCTCCGGGCATATAGTGCAGCAGTCACCTGCCAAATGCAGAGATGTGTTGCATGTTGATAAATAGCACACAAGTCCCCAGTTGTAGCTTGGAAGGATCCGGATGCATAGAATGAAAGTGCAGCTGTAACGTTTACTTCAACTGACAAAGCAGTCCTCCTGACGCTTCTAGGTTGCAGGTCTGCTTTCACCAACTCACAGATCTCAATTACAACTTCTTTGCAGAAACGCAGCCTTCTGACACAGTCTGCATCACTCAGGTGCAGATACGAACATCTGTCTCTATATACCTGGTGGGTAAGGCCTCCTGCCCATCACTCTTCGAGCTCTGAGGTTCGGTATGCGATAACGTTGCATCCGCAGCACCATGATGCAAAAGGCTTGCACAAGGTATGACATTGTCAGTATTGCCCCCATACTTAAATTTTACCTTTGCGAGAAGCGCAAAACGGCAGGCAGGCAGGACAAGGTTCTTTGTTCTCTCTCCCCACGGGTCTGTATGGACCATACCCAGTTCTGAGCAGGCGCAGTGATCGGGAACCACCTACACCCTGCTCCCCCCCCCCCCCCCAACCCCCCAGGGCTACATTTGATGCGTAGTGCAGTCTTGTGATGCCTTCCGATTGCCTTCCGCAGCACCCCACCCACCCGGGCTTGATTTGATGGATAGTGCAGACTTCTGATGCCTTCCGATCACCTTCCACAGCACCCCACCTCCCTCACCAGAAGGCTTTTCAGGAGTGGTCAGATACGCCGACCTAGGAGAAATTTTTTTGGGAAAACTTCCATAATTGACAAACTGGCGCAGACATCGGGTTATGACGCAAAAAAAAACTAACCTAAAAAAATCGTCACTAACTCAGTTGCGCTGGCGCAGATTCCTTGGGAAAACTTAATTTTTTTAACTCACGCCAAAAAAATGGCGCTCCAAAAAAAAGCACAAATCACTGAGGAAAAATTGAATCCAATATACTGGAGACCCAACTCCCTAATCATTTAAGAAACAATTACATGCTGAAAGGTGTGAACTGTAGGGTTTTTCTAGATTAATGAATTTAGATGGACCAAATGGCCTTCGCCATGTGGAATTATATTGTGATCTTGTGGATCAATGCAAACTTTGCAGCATAGCTGGTAATCTGACTCCTGAGTGTATTGAAGCTGGGAGACATGAGACCACTTCTCGAAAGTACTCACAGCAGTTTGACTTTGCAACAGGTGGAATTTCGTAAAACTTAATTTTCAATATTTTTAAAAATAACCATCCAGGGAGCGGAGCACTGAATAAGTCCATATTTTGCTGTAATGTGCGCTTTTGTCATTGCTTTCAGTGCAACTAAAGCAAGGTGCCTCTTGTACTATAATTTGGTTCTGCTTCAGTGAGAGTTGACTCTACAGATACCAGAATATCTATAGTATAACTGCAGGCTTTTTATATTTAAATTCTGTTTGATTTTGTGGCTAGTAATACATTTCTTTCAATTTTTTTCAGTATCTTTTAGCCATGACCTTTGTTTATTTCAAGAGAGCTGGTTTCGAAATAAGCGAACAAAATAGAATGAATTTCTTTGTTGCTTTGTAAGTATAGCTCATTTATTGTAATGAAAAATAAAGATAAATGTGTTATTGGGATTTAACTTAACATTTGATTATGTACCACCATACCGTGCCTGTGCACCATTCCACAAACAGAAATGAGATGAATGGCCAGTTAAACTGCTTTTGCGTGGTATTGGTTGAGGGAGCAATGTTGTCTGGATACTGGGAGAACACCCATTCATGGGACTACTGCTGTGATTTAGTCTATTCCACCACCCCCACCATGTTTTCACTAAATCAATTCCCCTTACTAAATAGATTATCAGCTATTTCATCTACATTTGAATGCCCCCAAATAATCTATTACTTACAGACACAAAATGAGATTTGAAGAAAGTTTAAAAAATCAATGTTATCACAACAGTAGACTCTCCTCAAGCACAAAATCAGATATTAAGTGGATAATCACATTTGTGGGCAGGAACATCGGCAGGGCCGAGGTACAGCGGAGGAGCGGGAAGTTCGGGGCAGATGAGCAGTGAGAGATCGTGGCGGAGGTGTATCGAGTGATTGAGGCGGAGGAGCGATGAGAGATCGTGGCTGAGATTCGGCGAGTGATTGTGGCGGAGGTTCAGTAAATGTTTATGAGGAGGTGCGGTGAGAGATCGTGGCGGAGGTGCGCCGAATGTTTTGTGGCAGAGTAGCAGCAAGAGACCGTGGCGGAGGTGGTGCGAATGTTTTTTGGCGGAGGAGCGGTGAGAGATCGTGGTGGAGGTGCGGCAATTGAGAAGAGCTGAGGGCCCAGGGGCAGCACGTGCCAGCCCACACTGCGATATGTGTGCACACTAGGTCCGTGCAGCAGAGCAGGTCTCCAATCGTGCTGGTTAACCCTTGCCACTGGATAAAGGCCTAGCTCTGTCAAGACCATGTGATGGCTGGTGTGCTACAGTCACCACATGTTAAAAAAATCCACGTACAGGCATTTTCCACCCCTGGAGTTCAGGACTGGAATATCGGGTCTGTTATGTCCTTAGATGCTCTAACAATGACTCCACGAGGCATTGTGTTGTACTTGAACTGTAGGACCTTAGTCCTTTATTAGTTAACTCCAGTGAGGATTACACATAGTGGCCTGCCTTTTATACTAGGCCAGGCACACCTGTACCAGTAAACTACGAGGCTCCCACTGCTGTGCCCTCTGCTGGCACACCTTGATATAGTACCAACAGTGGCCATGTAAGATACATGACATCAATTCCCCCTGAACCCTCAGTGCATATCCCCTCTGCATTAACGATGCTCTGGGCTTAGCTCTATTTGGGTTCTGTCTGGTAGACCTCTGGCGGGCCAGCTCGATTTTGGGTGGGTAGTTGGTGCAGTAGCCTGCTAGTGGTTGCTGTTTGTGTGTGTGTGTGGTGTGTGTGTTCCTGACCACTCCATTCTCCCCCCTTCGCACGTTGGTGTGGGGGAGGCACCTGGCATTCATGTACCTACAAGTTCAGGTGAGTGGGTTTTGCGTTTCTCTCTTTTTTTTGTTTGTGGTTGTGGTGCGACAAGATGCGGTGACCGGTGCGTAAGGATGGCTAGTTCCGGAGCTGCTGGGTGGTGTTCCTGAAGTCTGGTGACGGTTCAGTGCCCGGTGCTGGAAATGGGAAGTCGGTTGGCTCGCATGGCTTGCTCTCGGGGCTGTTGCCATGGTCCCTAGCAGCAGGCAGGTTCACAGATATCTGTGACTCCCCCCCCATCCTTTCTTTACGCCCTGGGTCCCAGCTGCTCCCTGAGGAGCTGTCATCTAGCAGTGCACAGGGAACCGCTGACTCGCTGGCCTGAGTGTCGCTTGGTTCGTGATCCTGGCTGGTGCTTTTTTCCTCTGGGGAAACAGTAGTGGGTGACCCTACATCTAGGGGTATGGCCTTGATGCAGTCTGCTCCTTCAGGCTTATGGTCGTTTGGGCCCTCGGTTGCCTGAGAGATGGAGCTGACCCAGGGCATGGTCTCACTACCGTTGCCGTTGCCCTGCTGAGGTCGCTTGCCTTGTAGCTCGTGTGTGTTGGCTGCTTGTGGCCACACTTCTTGGTGCCTGACTCTGGTGCCCGGGATGCAGGCTACAGTATTGGGTAGCCTGCTGGACCTGTGTGCACCCGATGGGTGTCTGCCCGCTGCATTAGCTGCGTGCAGTGGGAACCCTGCACCACACAACTTTTCCTTGCTTATGATGGACACTCTAGGGGTCCAAACACGATCGCGCGACTTTTCCTCGCTGGTTGCATATGCACAGTTCAAATCATCAATTACACATTGTAATTAATCGCACGACTTTTCCTCGTTGGTTGCATGTATATAATTCCGATCGTCATTTTACATGGTCAGTTACACATTTACAATTCCGATCATTATTTACTCATTTTACATGGTCAGTTACACATTTTACATGATCCGTTGCACTTTTACTCTCTGACTTACAATACTTGTTACATTGCTTAATTATGTGGAACTGTCCATTTAATTATAGTGGTTTGCAGGCCTCCTTTAAGAAAGCTTTGCTTGCTTTACCCCAATCCGCTTCTCCGCTTGGTGCCACGTTTTGCTCCATCAGTGCTGCACCTCGTGGTCTGGTCGTGGCCATCTTTGTCTGCTGCGCATCGCCTCGTGGTTCGGGCGCCATCTTTTCTTCGTCCACGATGTCGATCGCGGTTATCCTCTTCTCCCCGGGTTCTGCCTCCGCAGTTGGGAAGTCACTGCTAGATCCGATTTTCTCCCTCCTCAGTCCTGCCACTGGAGCCTGGAAGGTGCGTTCGGGTCGTCTCAGCTAGATCATCTCCATGCAGTCGTGCTGAGCGGTCTGTGTCTCAGGTGCTGTGCTGGTCAGCTCATCGGGGCCGGGTCCACCCTCGGGTGAGGGCTTGCATTGCTTCTGAGCGCAGAGGGCTTTGATCGCTGGAGGGGTGAGATCTTCCCACTTCCACTGGATCTTCTCAATCCACCTTCTGCCGAGCAGCGTAGGTCCATCACTTGCAACAATCCACAAATGTAACTAGTGTACCGCTCCATCATAGAGTACTTTTACATACACACTACCAATAACTGGGATGATTTCATTGGTGTAGGTGCGCAATTTGCTTGAACCGGGGCTAACTCTGGTCGTTCAGCCGGATTGTCCCATAGCCTCTCAAAAGCTCCTTGATTCATCACTGACTGAGATTCTCCAGGATCAGGGTTGCAAGCTCCTTGTACGACTTGGGTCGTTGTCTTCGCTGGTGCCAGCAAGTCTCTGATGAGACCATAGACATTGGGCCCATAACTGGTTAGTAGGATAGCACGGCGTTTATCAGCCAGCGCGGCCGGTTCATCTCCTGCCAGGTCATTTGCTGTAAAAAAGTGTTCTAGCCTCTCCACAAAGGCGTCCCAATCATCACCATCGGCAAACTGCTGCAACGAACCAAAGGTAGCCATTTTCGCGTAAAAGTTCGTATTCTCGTTGCCAGTTGTTATGTCCTTGGATGCTCTAACAATGACTCCACGAGGCAGTGTGTTGTACTTGAACTGTAGTGACCTTAGTCCTTTATTAGTTAACTCCAGAGTGAGGATCGCACCTGGTGGCCTGCCTTTTATACTAGGCCAGGCACACCTGTACAGGTAACCTATGAGTCTCCCACTGCTGTGCCCTCTGGTGTCACACCTTGATATAGTACCAACAGTGGCTTTGTAAGATACATGACAGGGTCCTTCATTGAAACATCTGTGAATGCAGCCCTTTTGGTGTGGAAGCAAGTCGTCCTCGTTCGAGGGACCGCCTATGAATGAATGAATGAATAAAATTTGAAAACTACATAAAACTAGAACTGAAGATTTGACAGGGGTGAGTTTCGATCATTAAACCTGTTTTGGAGGACCATGCACCGTACCATTTCATTTTGACTGCAGTGTGATTTATTTCTTGCTTTTAAAATCCAGGTTTTCCCCCATGCTGTGGAGTTTTAGTTCCACAGCGTGCGTTTTTTTCAACAGGATCCCATCCAGAAGTCGGCCTGATTGTCAGGCTTGGCTTTGAGTCGGGTGGGGAGCACTGTGGGGTCGGCCGCAGGGAAGGATCCTGCAGGATTCGTGGGCAGGGGGAGGGGAGGGGAGAGGAGGTGGAGGTATTCTGCTGCAAGTGTCTCACCTCCTGATTCCCCAAAGCATTTTGACCATCTACAAGGTACAAGTCAGAAGTGTGATGGAATACTCTCCACTTGTCTGGATGAGTGCAGCTCCAACAACACTCAAGAAGCTCAACACCATCCAGGACAAAGGAGCACGGTTGATTGGCCCCTCATCCACCAACCTAAACATTCACTCCCTCCACCACCAGCGCTTCGTGGCTGCAGTGTGTACCATCTACAAGATGCACTATAGCAACTTTCCAAGGCTTCTTTGGCAGCATCTCCCAAGCCCGTGATCTCTACCACCTAGAAAGACATGGGCAGCAGGCGCATGAGAACACCACCACCTGCAAGTTGCACACCATCCTGACCACACTTGGAAATGTTTCACCATTCATTCATTGTCGCTGGGTCAAGATACTGCAACTCCCTCTCTAACAGCACTGTGGGACTACCTTCAACAGAAGGACTGCAACGGTTCAAGAAGGTAGCTCACCACCAACTTCTCAAGGGTAATTGGGGATGGGTAATAAATGCTGGCCTTGCCTGCACCACCCACATCACAAAAACAAATAAATTAAAAAAAAACATGATCATAATTTTTTAAATTGTATTCACTGGTAATAGGATTTTCAAGACAGCAGGCAAAACCTTTATGAGTGTGCTGAACTCTGCTTCACATTGGGCAATATTAAAATTACTCCCAATTTTATAATGGTGCAAAATAAATCAAAACGTATACAGCATGATACATATTAAAATATTCCTCTATTGCATACAAGTAAAAATAACAATCTCTTTTGTTGTGACTGTCTGCTGATCTCCCATTCTCATTCTTTTTATCTCCCTGGCTCTGTCTTTCTGTGTATTGACTCTTATTCTGCTGCATGAAAAATAAACAAGAAAAATCAAGGGAGATGTAAAAACTTAAACAATAGGAAACAAGCAGAGAGACAGTTATAGCTTTGTCTATGAGCAACTCCATGGGAGATCAACTATTTTCTGAAAGTGTTTTAGCATTTCCATTCCGTACTATAAGTATAAAGAGAATGCTTGAAGATAAGACATTGAAGATGGCATTAGTGAATAGGATCTACAAAACTCATTTAAACCTGTAATTCTAACTCACTCTAACAACAAAAATTGCATTTATATAGTGCCTTTAACATAGTAAAATATTCCAAGGCGTTTCATAGGAGCGTTATCAAACAATATTTGATACCGAGCAACATAAGGAGATATTAGGATAGGGCTTAGTCAAAGAGGTAGGTGTTGAAGAGCATCTTAAAACGAGAGAGAGGTAGAGTTATTGAGCCAAATCCTTCATGGGACATTGTGCCCTGTTCTGGGTAGAATGATTTATTGATGAGTATTCTCATTTTACAGAATCTGATGATGCAAATTGCAAGAGTAAAATTTATAGTTTACAAATGTCATCAGAACGTGATTGAATTAATATATTAAGCTCATTGCTGGATACTTGTCTTTGTTACTTTATCTAAAAAATATTGTTTCGCAGTTCAATGGATCAGTAAGTAAATGCACTGCGGCCCTTCCAGCACCCTCCTGCCGTGACTACAGCAGACAGGACAGGAACTAGGCCTGGACCCAGATATGCCAGGTTAAAACTTTCTCCACCAGTTTCCTCAGGGTCTTGTCTGGGGCAGAATCTCTATCCACCCCAAACAAGGTCACTTGTATCGGTGATCCTGTGGTCAGTGGAGTGAGCTCCCAGGCTGGGAGTTTCTTTACCCTTGGCTTCATGGAGCATCAGTGATCGGTATTCCCAGTGAAAGGAGGTGTTGGTACTGTTGTTGTCTCTCTGTTCCTCTACTCCTTTTTAAAGTTTTGCCACTAAGTATAAATGTCCTCCCTTTATCCTTCCTCCCCAAAAATATCACTTCTCATTTCTTTCTCCATGTTCATTTTCATCTGATATCACTCTGCCCATTCTACAAACCTATCTGTGCCCCCCTTAAATTGCATAGTTAACCATGCTCCTTATTTTTGCATAGGTTGCAAATCCTTATATTGTATCCCTATAGATAAGTCCAAACCCATAGTATGTACGTAGGGGCCAAAGATTCGCAACCCTTCTGGGTCACTCTTGTCGTAAATCTTGATTAGGCTGGCACCTGGATATGTTGGGTCCTGGCCTTCTGCCAGCTTTCGCTCCATTCAAGGTCACCCATGTCAGAGGGGCACAAACTGCCAACCTGCTGTTTTCTATAAAACTAAGCCATAGCATGAGTTGCCACCTTCTGGCGTGGAGGTATAACAGAGAAAGTTGGATGGAAAGAAATGTTCATACTTCTTTTTACACCAGGTATAGTAATAAGGGCTCCAAATACAGCTGAAAGGATAAAGGTGGTGATGGAAGAATTTAAAGTATATAGTGTTATGTCTCAAATAAAGCAATGTGACTGAGTACTGTAGACTTGAGTAAGTGTGACTTTAGTCTCTTTATTCTGATTCCAGAGTGCCTGCACAGCATGGGAGGCCTGCTTATATGCAGTGCTCCCAAGGGATGCTGGGATCCCTTGAGACTCCAACAGATGCGCCCGCTGGTGGTGGTAGAATGCTGGTTACAAGGTGTTGCACACAAAACATCACTCTGCGCCCCCCCCCCGCCCCCCCTCCCCAAAGTCAGTAATACTCTTATTTACAGGGTGAGATGATCTGAGGCTTTCCGCTCCCTTGTCGTTCGTCTCGGTACAAACACAGGTGCAGGTGAGTTGGTTGGGCCTTTGCTGGGCTGCTGCATAGCTGGCCGTGCTAGGCTGCTGGGGATGATGAGTTTAGCTTCGTGGTCAACCATGATGTCGGTTGCCACTTGTGCGTGTAGCGGAGGGTCGAAGTTGGTGGTGTCCTCTTCAGGTTGCTCGTGGCTGTCTGTGAATCGCAGTTTGGTTTGGTCCAGATGCTTTCTGCAAGTTAGTCCATTTGCAAGTTTGACCTCAAACACCCTACTCCATTCTTTGGCTATGACAGTGCCAGCAAACCATTTGGGACCATGTCCATAATTGAGCACAAATACAGGGTCATTGACTTCAATATCGCTTGACAAATTTTCACGATCATGGTACATGCTTTGTTGATGCCGCCTGCCCTCGACATGATCATGAAGATCAGGGTGGACTAGAGAGAGCCTTGTTTTGAGTGCCCTTTTCATGAACAGTTTGGCAGGGGGAACCCCGGTGAGCAAGTGGGGTCTTGTGCGGTAGCTGAGCAGGACTCGGGACAGGCGGATCTGCAGGGAGCTTTCCGACATGCTTTTCCACCTTTGCTTGATGGTTTGGACCCCGTTCTTCCTTGGCCGTTAGATGCGGCTTGAACGGAGCAGATGTGACATGCTTGATCCCATTGCGGGTCATGAATTCCTTGATTTCAGCGCTGGTGAAGCACGGCCCATTGTCGCTGACAAGGACATCAGGCAGGCTGTGTGTGGCAAACATGGCTCGTAGGCTTTCAATAGTGGCATTGGACGTGCTTACAGACATTATTACACACTCAATCCATTTTGAATAAGTATCCACAACAACCAAAAACATTTGGCCTAGAAACGGGCCAGCGAAGTGAACATGGATCCTAGACCATGGTTTGGAGGGCCATGACCACAAACTTAGCGGTGCCTCCCTGGATGCATTACTCAGTTGAGAGCAAGTGTTGCATTGGCGCACGAAAGACTCCAAATCTGAATCGATGCCGGGCCACCACACATGGGATCTGGCTATGGCTTTTGTCATGTATCTTACATTATTATATATAACTGTATCCTAACATGCTATACATGACTGTAATAAGATATGACCTGTAACCACCAGCATACCTTACCACCAGGGGTGCACTTGCAAGAGACAGGTATATAAGGACAGGTCTCAGGCAAGTGCAGCATTCCAGAGCTGTGAAATAAAGGTGCAGGTCCAGAGTGACCTTGACTTCACTACATGCCTCGTGTGAATCTGTACTGAGGGGACAGGACTTTACAGTGGCGACGAGTTACGGATTACAGAATCCACAGAATGGCGAACAACGGATCAAATGAAAAGTACATTGCGGGAGACAATTGGGAGGACTTTATAGAAAGGCTCCAGCAAAGCTTTGTAACCAAAGACTGGTTAGGCGATGATAAGGCAGACAAGAGAAGAGCCCATCTCTTGACCAGCTGTGGCTCGAAAACATATGCTTTAATGAAGGATCTGTTGTCACCCGAGAAACCAGCAAGCAAGTCGTTTGAAGAATTGAGCACACTGGCAAGAGACCACCTGAAGCCAGCGAGCAGCATACACATGGCCAGACACAGGTTCTACAACTACAGACGCTGTGTGGGCCAGAGCATACCCGACTTCGTGGCGGAACTTCGGAGGTTGGCTAGTTTATGTGAGTTCTCCGATGAACTGAGGAGAGAAATGCTGAGAGACTTTTTCATTGAAGGAATAGGCCACGCAGGCATATTCCGAAAGCTCATAGAGACCAAGAACCTGACCTTAGAGGCAGCAGCACTGGTTGCACAGACATTCTTGGTAGGGGAAGAAGAAACGAGGTTGAATTACAATGCAGGTACGACAACTAACGAAATATCGGAACAATAAGTTCACAGCACTAAACAAGCTGCTACCCCCACACACAGACAAAACCGGGAGAACAGGCTCTCAACAGCAGGCAGAAGCCATCAAGGGCCACAGGAACGGCCGTTCATACCTCATCAACCCACAATGCAAGCAATCAACTACAAACTGAGAGAAGCTCAAGAGAGATCAGCCAGACGCAGCTCATTCTTTGGGAACACTTTGAACAATGGAACAGGTCTGTGCTGGAGGTGTGGGGGTGGGCACTCGTCAAGGAAATGTCGAGTTCAGCAGGCTGTTTGCAGAAATTGTGAATATACAGGGCATTTGGCCCGCATGTGCAAAAAAACGGCAGCTCGGCTGGTATACGAATCGGATGGGTCGGAAAGCGGACCAGAAGATGGTGGGGACAGTACCCGGGACACCGATGTACAGCGGGTCAACACAATCAATGGCCGTTGCTCCTACAACAGGACGCCTCCAATAATGATGAGGGTCCTACTCAACGGGATATCTGTCAACATGGAGCTGGATACGGGAGCGAGTCAATCTCTCATGGGCACTCAACAATTTGAACAACTGTGGCCGCATAAAAGAGACAGACCAAAACTCACAAGGGTCGACACCAAACTAAGGACCTATACCAAAGAAATCGTACCAGTCCTCAGCAACGCGCTGCTCTCTGTCACACACAAAGGGACGGTGAACCGACTTCCCCTGTGGATTGTCCCCGGAAACCCCCCAGCACTGCTGGGGAGAAGCTGGCTGGCAAAACTAAACTGGAAATGGGATGATGTCCATGCCATGTCATTAGAGGAACGGACCTCCTGCTCAACAGTTATAAAGCAATTTGAATATCTCTTTCAGCCAGGTGTGGGCACTTTCAAAGGGGCCAAAGTCAAAATCTACATCACACAGAATGCTAGACCGGTCCATCACAAGGCCAGAGCTGTACCCTATGTGATGAGGGAAAAGATCGAACATGAGCTAGACAGGCGGGAAGCCATTATATCACCTGTGGAATTTAGTGACTGGGCAAGTCCCATCGTCTCAGTCATGAAGCCTGATGGATCCTTACAAATCTGTGGGGACTACAAATCTACCATAAACAGAGTCTCCCTACAGGACCAGTACCCGCTGCCCAGAGCGGAGGACTTATTGGCCACATTGGCTGGAGGTAAACTTTTCTCAAAATTAGACCTTACATCTGCGTATATGACGCAAGAATTGACCGAGGAATCCAAGCTACTCACCACCATCAACACACATCGAGGCCTTTTCATGTACAATCGATGCCCATTCGGCATTAGGTCGGCAGCTGCCATATTCCAGCGCAATATGGAGAGTCTGCTCAAGTCCATCCCGGGGACGGTTGTATTTCAAGACGACATACTTATCACGGGCAGGGACACCGACTCCCATCTCCGTAATTTGGAGGAAGTACTAAAGCGGTTGGATCGGGTAGGCCTACGAGTCAAGAAATCCAAGTGCCTGTTTCTCGCACCCGAGGTTGAATTTTTGGGCAGAAGGATTGCCGCTGATGGAATCCGCCCAACAGAGTCCAAAACAGAAGCAATTCGCCTGGCACCCAGGCCCCGGAATGTCTCAGAACTGCACGCCTTTCTCAGGCTACTCAATTACTTTGGGAACTTTATGCAGAACTTAAGCACGCTGCTGGAGCCTCTCCACGTGCTACTCAGGAAGGGGTGCGATTGGTTTTGGGGGGACGCCCAGGAATGCGCCTTCAATAAGACACGCAACCTTCTATGTTCCAACAGTGTTTTGACTTTCTTTGACCCAGGTAAAAAGCTAGTTCTCACATGTGATGCATCAGCGTATGGGGTCGGGTGTGTTTTGCAACATGTCAATAGTGCAGGTAAATTACAACCCCATAGCTTATGCCTCCAAGTCACTTTCGCGGGCGGAGCGCGGGTACGGAATGGTAGAGAAGGAGGCACTCGCGTGCGTGTACGGTGTCAAAAAGATGCACCAATACCTTTTTGGGGCCAAGTTCGCGTTAGAAACCCACCACAAGCCCCTCACGTCCCAACTATCTGAGAGCAAGGCAATAAACGCCAACGCCTCGGCACGAATTCAATGGTGGGCACTCATGCTGGCGTCCTACGACTATACCATAAGGCACAGACCAGGCACAGACAACTGTGCCGACGCGTTCAGCAGGCTACCCCTGGTGGCCACGGAAGGGTCTGACGAACAGGACTGTGAGATAGTCATGGCAATCAATGCCTTTGAGTCCACAGGTTCGCCCATGATGGCTCGCCAAATCAGAGCCTGGACGGCCAGCGACCCCACGTTATCCTTAACAAAAAGATGTGTCCTAACCGGTGACTGGGCAGAGGCTCGAGATGCCTGCCCCGAGGAATTAAAACCCTTTCACAGGCGCATGCATGAACTATTATTACAAGCAGACTGCCTGATGTGGGGCAGCCAAGTAGCCATGCCTCTGAGAGGCAGAGAGGCATTTGTCCAGGAGCTTCACCGCAAGCACCCGGGGATCGTTCTCATGAAGGCCATAGCCAGATCCCACGTCTGGTGTCCTGGTATTGACACGGACTTGGAGCTCTGCGTCCGAAGGTGCACCATTTGTGCCCAACTCAGCAATGCCCCCAGGGAGGCTCCACTGAGCCCCTGGCCCTGGCCTACCAAACCGTGGTCGCGGGTGCTCGTAGACTATGCGGGCCCATTCATGGGCAAAATGTTCCTCGTAGTTGTAGATGCATTTTCAAAGTGGATCGATTGCACCATTTTAAACTCGAGCACAACCTCCAGCACTGTGGAGAGCCTCGCAACCATGTTTGCATCTCACGGAATCCCTGACATATTGGTCAGTGTCAATGTTCCGTGCTTCACCAGCGCAGAATTCCAAGACTTTATAATTGACCACGGCATAAATCACGTCAAGATGGCACCGTTTAAGCCGGCCTCCAACGGCCAGGCGGAGAGAGCAGTGCAAATCATTAAACAAAGCATGCTTAAAATCCAAGGTCCCACGCTGCAGGGTCACCTGTCGCGACTGCTGCTGGCATACAGATCTCGTCCGCACTCACTGACTGGGATCCCCCCTGCGCAACTGTTGATGAAAACGACTTTAAAAACAAGGCTTTCATTAATCCTCCCAGACATGCACGAAATTGTTGAGGCAAAGCGCCGTAAGCTGACTGAGTACCATGACAGAAATTCGAGGGGGAGATGGAATGAGATAGGGGACAAAGTGTTTGTACTAAGCTATGGCAGGGGTCCCAAATGGCTTGCAGGGACTGTAACGGGCAAGGAAGGAAACAGGCTACTAGTAGTACAAATGGACAATGGCAAAACCTGCCGGAGGCATGTAGACCAAGTCAAAAGCAGATTTACCAACAACACTGCGGAACCAGAGGCAGACTACAATGTGGAACTCGTACCACACCTGGTGGACAGACAGAGGGACCAACCTGAGGAAAGGGCAATCCCAACAGACAGCCCAGGCGAGTCAACAACAATCACACCAATCGAAACAGACAGCCCAAGCGAGATACCACCAACCACACCCAAAGAAAAACAGACACCAAGGCAAACAACTGAACCACAACTCAGACGCTCCACGCGAGAACGTAGACTACCTGAGAGACTGAATCTATAAAGACAATAAGACCTTGGGGGAGGGTGATGTCATGTATCTTACATTATTATATATAACTGTATCCTAACATGCTATACATGAGTGTAATAAGATATGACCTGTAACCATCAGCATACCTTGCCACCAGGGGTGCACTTGCAAGAGACAGGTATATAAGGACAGGTCTCAGACAAGTGCAGCATTCCAGAGCTGTGAAATAAAGGTGCAGGTCCAGAGTGACCTTGACTTCACTATATGCCTCGTGTGAATCTGTACTGAGGGGACAGGACTTTACAGCTTTTATCATTACTATGCCTGGATGGGTACTATGTAGGTCGTGTATGAATGTTTCCCTGCCTTTCTTAGGCAAAACCACACGATTACGCCACATGACAGTCCACCTGTATGGACATTTCGTCTGGAACGGCTTGATCTCTTCATGCATCTCCACTGGGACGCTGGACCAGCTCCCATGGATGACACAGTTTTTTTTACCAAGGACAGTAAAGGATCCTGGCTGGTCCAGGTCCGGATCTGGCGTGCTGTAATGGGCGGCTTTTCGTTTTCAAATACATCCATCACCAAGAGCAAGTCTGCAGGTTGTGCCATTTCCACCCCGGTGGTGGGCAATGGTAGCCGACTGAGAGCATCAGCGCAGTTCTCTGTGCCTGGCCTGTGGCGAATTACAGAGTTATATGCAGACAGCATGAGTGCCCATCTTTGGATGCGAGCAGAGGCATTGGTATTGATAACTTTGCTATCTGAGAATAACGATATGAGCGGCTTATGGTCAGTTTCTAACTTGAATTTAAGCCCAAACAGATCCTGATGCATTTTTTTCACCCGTAAACGTATGCCAGAGCTTTTCCAATCATGCTGTAGGCCCTTTCGGCCTTGGACAAACTCCTGGACGCATAAGCGACCGGTTACAATATTCCCGATTTGTTTGTTTGTTGTAACACATATCCGACCCCGTCCGAAGATGCATTGCAAGCTAGCACTAAACATTTACATGGGTCATACAGAACAATCAGTTTGTTGGAACAAAACAGATTTCTGGCTTTCTCAAAAACAGTCTCTTGTGATTTCCCCCATACCCAGTCATCTCCCTTGCGTAGCAACACATAGAGGTTCTAGCAAGGTGCTTAATCTGGGTAGGAAATTACCAAAATAATTGAGGAGTCCCAGGAACAACCGCAGCTCCATCACGTTCTGTGGTCTCGGCACGTTCTTGGTGACCTCCGTCTTGGCGTCGATGGGTCTGATGCCGTCTGCCATGATTCTTTTCCCTAAGAACTCGACCTCTGGTGCCAGGAAAACACACTTCGAGCGTTCCAACCTGAGTCCCACACAATCTAGCCGACTTAGAACCCCTTCCAGGCTCTGCAAGTGTTCGATGGTGTCCTGACCTGTGATCAATATGTCGTCCTGGAAAACCACGGTGCACGGAACCGACTTTAGCAGATTCTCCATGTTCCTTTGAAAAATAGCCACAGCCAATTGAATCCCAAATGGGCATCTATTGTAGATGAATAGATCTTTGTGCGTGTTGATGCAGGTGAGGCCTTTCGAAGATTCCGCCAGCTCCTGCATCATGTAGGCAGAGGTCAGGTCCAACTTGGTGAATGTCATCCCTCCTGCCAGCGTCACAAATAGGTCGTCTGCCTTGGGTACCAGTTACTGGTCCTGCAGTGAAAAACGGTTAATCGTTACTTTATGGTCCTCACAAATTCTGACCATGGCATCGCCCTTGAGAACCAGAACAATCGGACTAGCCCACTCGTTGAACTCAACCAGCACGATGATGCCCTCTCGTTGCAGCCTGTCCAGCTCGATCTCCACTTTCTCTCGCATCGTGTATGGCACCGCACGTGCCTTTTGGTGGATGGGTCGTGTACTGGGAAGCAAGTGGATCTGCACCTTCGCCCCAGAGAAATTTCCAATGCCTGGCTTAAACAACGAAGGGAACTTGCTCAAAACCTGGGCACATGAGGCGTCGTCTACGGACAAAAGCGCTCAATGTCCCAGTTCCAGCGAATTTTTCCAGCTAGCTTCTGCTGAACAGTGTGAGGCCATCTTCTGGTACAACCCATAGTGGTAGTTTGTGCACCACTCCATCATAGGAGACTTTTACAGCTGCACTGCCAATTACAGGGATCAGCTCTTTAGTGTAAGTTCTCAGCTTGGTATGAATAGGGCTCAGCTTGGGCTTTTGTGCCTTGTTGCACCACAGCCTCTCGAAGACCTTTTTGCTCATGATAGACTGATTCGCACCCGTGTCCAGTTCCATGGATACTGGAATTCCATTCAGTTCAACTTTTAACATGATCGGTGGACATTTTGTGGTGAAGGTGTGTACCCCGTACACTTCTGCCTCCTCAGTTCGAGTCTCTAGTTCAGTTTGATCCACCATGGATCGGTCTTCCTCTGCGACGTGGTGGTTTGCAGGGTTTGCAGCTCACCTGCACATTCGCTAGAGGTGTCCCATTGTTCTACAGCCTTTGCACGCGAAGAGGCATTGATGGGCTCGATGATCACCTCCGCAGTGCCAACAAGGTGTTTATTGCCTCGCATTCACACTTGATGGCGGACTCTCAGTCATCTGAGGTCGTGTAGCTGCAGGCGTGTACGTTCTGCCATATGCATTCCTGCCTGTAAATAACGTAACTTTTGTACAGTACTTGCCGATGCATTTTTATGCTGCGAAATGTGTTTGGTGTTATCGCTGGTGGACATAACTGCCTGGGCTATCGTTATGGGTTTGCTCAGGTTCGCTGTTTCAACAGTCAATAATTTGCAAAGGATAACCTCATGGCCAATGCCAAGCACAAAGAAGTCTCTTAGCATTTGCTCCAGGAATCCATCGAATTCGCAATGTCCTGCAAGGCGGCTTAGTTCAGCGACGTAGCTCGCCACTTCCTGGCTTTCAGATCGTTGACATGTATAAAATCGATACCTTGCCATCAGAACGCTCTCCTTCAGATTGAAGTGCTCCCGAACCAGCGTACACAGTGATATGTCTTTACTAGACCATGGGCGGTGAACATTGCCCGTAGACTTTCTACCGTGGCAGAGGATGTGCTTGAATTTAAAATGGCACACTCAATCCATTCGCAGCTCTACCCAGTCCAGTCTGCATAGCACCTCCTCCAGGTTGTGGAGGTGTTCTTCAGTATCGTGACCCATGATGAGGATGTAGTCTTGAAAAACCACCTTCCTTGGAATTGACTTGCGGAGGCTTTCCATATTTTGCTGAAAGATCGCGGCGGCCGAACGAATCCCGAACGGACATCCGTTATACTCAAACAACCCCTTGTGTGTCATGATGGTGGTCAGGTGGGGTAGCATTGCTGGTTAAGGAGCAAATTAAGGCAATAGTTCGGAAGGACATTAGCTTGGATGATGTGGAATCTATATGGGTAGAGCTGCAGAATACCAAAGGGCAAAAAACGTTAGTGGGAGTTGTGTACAGACCTCCAAACAGTAGTAGTGATGTTGGGGAGGGCATCAAACGTGAAATTAGGGGTGCATGCAATAAAGGTGCAGCAGTTAGAATGAGTGACTTTAATATGCACATAGATTGGGTTAACCAAACTGGAAGCAATACGGTGGAGGAGGATTTCCTGGAGTGCATAAGGGATGGTTTTTTAGACCAAGATGTCGAGGAACCAACTAGGGGGGAGGCCATCTTAGACTGGGTGTTGTGTAATGAGAGAGGATTAATTAGCAATCTCGTTGTGCGAGGCCCCTTGGGGAAGAGTGACCATAATATGGTGGAATTCTGCATTAGGATGGAGAATGAAACAGTTAATTCAGAGACCATGGTCCAGAACTTAAAGAAGGATAACTTTGAAGGTATGAGGCATGAATTGGCTAGGATAGATTGGCGAATGATACTGAAGGGGTTGACTGTGGATGGGCAATGGCAGACATTTAGAGACCGCATGGATGAACTACAACAATTGTACATTCCTGTCTGGCGTAAAAATAAAAAAGGGAAGGTGGCTCAACCGTGGCTATCAAGGGAAATCAGGGATAGCATTAAAGCCAAGGAAGTGGCATACAAATTGGCCAGAAATAGCAGCGAACCCAGGGACTGGGAGAAATTTAGAACTCAGCAGAGGAGGACAAAGGGTTTGATTAGGGCAGGAAAAATGGAGTACGAGAAGAAGCTTGCAGGGAACATTAAGACGGATTGCAAAAGTTTCTATAGATATGTAAAGAGAAAAAGGTTAGTAAAGACAAACGTAGGTCCCCTGCAGTCAGAATCAGGGGAAGTCATAACGGGGAACAAAGAAATGGCGGACCAATTGAACAAGTACTTTGGTTCGGTATTCACTGAGGAGGACACAAACAACCTTCCGGATATAAAAGGTGTCTGAGGGTCTAGTAAGGAGGAGGAACTGAGGGAAATCCTTATTAGTCAGGAAATTGTGTTGGGGAAATTGATGGGATTGAAGGCCGATAAATCCCCAGGGCCTGATGGACTGCATCCCAGAGTACTTAAGGAGGTGGCCTTGGAAATAGTGGATGCATTGACAGTCATTTTCCAACATTCCATTGACTCTGGATCAGTTCCTATGGAGTGGAGGGTAGCCAATGTAACCCCACTTTTTAAAAAAGGAGGGAGAGAGAAAACAGGGAATTATAGACCGGTCAGCCTAACATCGGTAGTGGGTAAAATGATGGAATCAATTATTAAGGATGTCATAGCAGTGCATTTGGAAAGAGGTAATATGATAGGTCGAAGTCAGCATGGATTTGTGAAAGGGAAATCATGCTTGACAAATCTTCTGGAATTTTTTGAGGATGTTTCCAGTAGAGTGGACAAGGGAGAACCAGTTGATGTGGTATATTTGGACTTTCAGAAGGCTTTCGACAAGGTCCCACACAAGAGATTAATGTGCAAAGTTAAAGCACATGGGATTGGGGGTAGTGTGCTGACATGGATTGAGAACTGGTTGTCAGACAGGAAGCAAAGAGTAGGAGTAAATGGGGACTTTTCAGAATGGCAGGTAGTGACTAGTGGGGTACCGCAAGGTTCTGTGCTGGGGCTGTTTACACTGTACATTCATGATTTAGACGAGGGGATTAAATGTAGTATCTCCAAATTTGCGGATGACACTAAGTTGGGTGGCAGTGTGAGCTGCGAGGAGGATGCTATGAGGCTGCAGAGCGACTTGGATAGGTTAGGTGAGTGGGAAAATGCATGGCAGATGAAGTATAATGTGGATAAATGTGAGGTTATCCACTTTGGTGGTAAAAACAGAGAGACAGACTATTATCTGAATGGTGACAGATTAGGAAAAGGGGAGGTGCAAAGAGACCTGGGTGTCATGGTACATCAGTCATTGAAGGTTGGCATGCAGGTACAGCAGGCGGTTAAGAAAGCAAATGGCATGTTGGCCTTCATAGCGAGGGGATTTGAGTACAGGGGCAGGGAGGTGTTGCTACAATTGTACAGGGCCTTGGTGAGGCCACACCTGGAGTATTGTGTACAGTTTTGGTCTCCTAACCTGAGGAAGGACATTCTTGCTATTGAGGGAGTGCAGCGAAGGTTCACCAGACTGATTCCCGGGATGGCGGGACTGACCTATCAAGAAAGATTGGATCAACTGGGCTTGTATTCACTGGAGTTCAGAAGAATGAGAGGGGACCTCATAGAAACGTTTAAAATTCTGACGGGGTTAGACAGGTTAGATGCAGGAAGAATGTTCCCAATGTTGGGGAAGTCCAGAACCAGGGGACACAGTCTAAGGATAAGGGGGAAGCCATTTAGGACCGAGATGAGGAGGAATTTCTTCACCCAGAGAGTGGTGAACCTGTGGAATTCTCTATCACAGAAAGTTGTTGAGGCCAATTCACTGAATATATTCAAAAAGGAGTTAGATGAAGTCCTTACTACTAGGGGAATCAAGGGGTATGGCGAGAAAGCAGGAATGGGGTACTGAAGTTGCATGTTCAGCCATGAACTCATTGAATGGCGGTGCAGGCTAGAAGGGCTGAATGGCCTACTCCTGCACCTATTTTCTATGTTTCTATGTTTCTATGTTTCTTCGACTCACTCACCAGCTCCTGGGTCATATAAGCTGAGGTCAGGTCCAATTTTGAAAAAAGTTGGGCACCGGATAGCGTCGCAAAGGATCCTCCGCTCTCGGTAGCGGGTACTGCTCTTGGAGTGACACCCGATTGATGGTTGCTTTGTAATCGCTACATATCCTGATCGACCCCTCCGCCTTGAGCACCGGCACGATTGGGCTCGCTGAATTCGACTGGCGAGATGATGCCTTCCCTCAGCAGGTGGTCCAATTCGCCTTCTATCTTTTCCCGCATCATGTACGGCACTGCTCTGGCCTTGTGGTGTATTGGCCTGGCATCCGGGTTTATGTGAATCACTACCTTGGCCCCCATGAAAGTGCCGATGCCGGGTTGAAATAATGAGTCAAATTTGTCCAGGACCTGTGAGCATGTTACTCGCTCCACAGAAGAAATTGCATTGATATCACCCCATTTCCAGTTCATGACAGCAAGCCAACTCCTCTATCTTTGTGGGTCACGACTACCGTGGCACTACCTAGCACCGGAATGATCTCCTTTGAATATGTCCGGAGTTGTGAGTCAATCGGCAATAATTTTGGCCTCCCTGGCCTTGGACACCCACAACCTTTTGAACTGTTTGATTCTCATCAGGGACTGGCTGGCCCCTGTGTCTAGCTCCATTAATACTGGGATGCCATTGAGGAGCACTTTCATCATTATTGGTGGTGTCCTGGTATATGAACTGTATATGTGCTCCATGTGAACTCGCTGAACTTCAGCTTCCGGTGATTTCCCCAGTATTCATTTGGCCTTGTAGGGCTTACAGCGGGCCTGTCCTCCTCGTACATCAACCTGGCTGCAGGCTTCCTGCACATACGCGCCAAGTGACCGCTGACATTGCAGTTTCTGCAGGTATATTGCTGATACCTGCAAGCTCTGGCTGGGTGTTTGCCTCCACACCTCCATGATGAGCTGGAGGCCCCGTTGTTGGAAACAAAAGGTCCATTACCAGTCGATCGTCTCTGACTGTCTCTGTAACTGTCCTTAAGCGCACCATTAACAGGTGTTGATGGCCCCATTACTGGCCGCATTGTCCATTGCGATGGCATGAATCGCCGTTCAGCTAGCCATTGTCTCTGTTGAATTCCCCCTTTGGGTTCGACTACATGATGGGGCATGTCCGATTGCCCTTGTCTGCCTAGAAAACTGTGTCCCTGATCGTTTGCCGCATTTGAGCCAAGATTTTTGTCATACATCATTCTGGTCTCTTCCTCCCCTGATATAAATGTCTGGGCTATCAGAGCCGCCGCTTCCAAGTTGAAGTCTTTGGTCTCAATCAGTTTCCTGAAAACCCTAGCGTGCCCGATGCCCTTAATAAAAAAGTCTCGTAGCATCTCCGTTCTGCATGCATCTGTGAACTTACATAGGCTCGCCAGTCACCGGAGATCTGCCACGAAGTCAGGAACGCTTTGCCCTTCTCGCTGCCGGTGCGTGTAAAACCGGTGTCTCGCCATGTGCATGCTGCTCGCCGGTTTAAGGTGTTCCCCGATCAACTTACTGAGCTCTTCGAACGTCTTGTCCGCTGGCTTCTCTGGCACTAGAAGGTCCTTCATCAGGGAGTACGTTCTGGATCCACAAACCGTCAGGAGATAAGCACTGCGTTTGTCGGCCGAATCCTGTCCCAACCATTCCTTAGTGACAAAACTTTGCTGTAGTCTCTCAATAAAGTCGTCCCAATCATCACCAACACAGTACCTCTCTTCTGTGCTGTTAGTGGCCATGCTCGCGTTGTTTAAATCCCAGTTTCTCGTCGCCAATGATATATCCTTACTATACAGTATAAATGCACACGAGGCCCATACTTGAGAGAAAGTCACTCTGTGACCAGTTACCTTTATTACCAAGACTTCAAGTGATGAAGGTGGGTGGAGCTTCCCCTTTTATACCTGAAAGTCGAGGTAAGGAGTGTCTCCCACAAGTTCACTCCCTTGTGGTCAATGTTCTCAAAGTGTACAACTTAGGTCAGCTTATACATGGGTTACAAAGATAATTGAATACATGACACACAGTTCTTCATATGATTTGGTTGTTGGTTTCACTGGAGCAAGAAGATTGCCCCGCAGATGAGGAGGAACACTCTTCGTTTGGCAGCATTCTCATTCCCTTCCAGCTCGTTGGCCACAAAGTATTGGTCGAGTCGCTCCACGAAGGCTTACCAATTTCTGAGAATTTCTCCAGGATACCAACAGTTCCCTGCATTTTTGCGTGATTGTTCTTATCTATTACTCGTCGCCAGTTGTTATGTCTCAAACAAAGCAATGTGACTGAGTACTGTAGACTTGAGTAAGTGATACCTTAGTCTCTTTATTCTGACTCCAGAGTGCCTGCACAGCATGGGAGGCCTGCTTATATGCAGTGCTCCCAAGGAATGCTGGGATCCCTTGGGACTCCAACAGATGTGCCCTCTGGTGGCGGTAGAATGCTGATTACAAGTTGTTACATACATAACATATAGCATCACAAAATTGTTACCATTGTTTACTTCTAGCATAAAAAACATTCTGCGCGATATATGGGGCTCAATTTTCCCCAAGCCCGTTTTCTGGCGTACTTGCCCGATTTGCCCCACTTCATTATGTGAATAGATGCGCCAGGAAAAAATCTTCGTACTTTCCCGATGTTTGGCCTCTAGTCTGCAGCCGCGCAACGTGGCCAGTCGCCTCTGGGGGTGGAGCCTGCTTTCTGCATTGGAAAAAGGTGCCAGACTTTCTGCACATGCGCAGTGGAAAAAAGTGACATTCCTGATGTCTCTGAAATGGCCGCTCATGCGCAGTAGCGCTGCAAGTTGGCAATCAGCCATTAACCCCACACCAGAGGATTAGAAGGGCTTAAGTTCACAAGAGGAAGGTATTATTTACTTATTTAATAATTGATATTTGTCCTTGCATTGTGTACCCTCCCCCCACTCCCCCCCCCCCCCCCCCCGCCGCTCCCAGCCTCTCCGTTGCCTTGCTGCCCTTCTGTGGCCCCCGATGCCGGCCTGTTCGCTTGCTCCCTCCTCCCACCACGCCCCCGCGCCCCCTCCTAGCATCTCCGTTGTCTTGCTGTCGCTCTGTGGCCCCTGATGCCAACCAGTTCGCTCGCTCCCTCCACCCCTCCAGCCTCTCCATTGCCTTGCAGTTGCTCTGTGGCCCCTGATGCCAGCAAAAAAATACTTACATAAAAAAAAAGCAACAAAGTAATTTACACTGGTGCAAATTGATTGGGGAAACTGGGGATTTTTAAGTTAGGCAAGAAAAAGCAGCCTACTCCAAAATAAACAGAGCAAATACTAGGGAAAATTGAGCTCATAGTCTTGCCTCCAGCATGTATTTTGCCCATTGAAATTCAAGCATCACACCTGTAAATAATAAAACTTTCTGTGTCACACTTTTATCTGATTGGCTTAAATTTCATATTCATAAATCTGCAACCAGTCACAACTAAACACATAAGGAATCTATTAATCAAAAAGATATATGAACTTCCAATGAAAGGCTATTTATATATAAGCACATATGTAAGAAGTCAGCAATAGCTACCAATAAAAAATTAAAACCAACAAATCAATTCAGCTGTCATCTTGGTTTGCCCCTAAAGTGAGAAATAATACTGAAAATAATGTTTTTAATAGAATTAAGACATAAAAATTACAACATTTGCAAGAAAATTATGTTTTTCTTGTATAACAGCATTTTATGCATTTAAACTGTGTCTAACAATGTTTTCTGTTGTACCTCTCTGAGAGGCTTGAAACTTGAGATCTTGGGGCTTCCCGGAGCTATTGCTGCCAGCTAGAGTCTCAATGACTAGCTGAGTGCAGCTTCTAGTGTGTGTTTGTGTCCACAACTCTCAGAAATGTTTTGATTGACAGCAAAACTGGGCATTCACAGAGCAAGCTAGAACTTGCTGTTTGTAAGTCCTGACTCTCCCTATCCAGTAATGGAAAAGTACTACCAATACAAATAGGGAAAGCATTTAGTGCTTTGAAGGTAAATACAAATTTGTTTGTTTTGATGTTTTTAATCAATGTAAAGCATGACCTTTTGACATTATGAGAGATCATTTTGACAGCATAAATTATTTATATACAAAGGGTTGCTTGTTTATCCAATTTATATTTATAATGATACTCCTCTCACTCCCCAGTCACATTCATCATTCACTCTCAGGAATACTATGGGTCGATTTTTACTCCCCACATGCAGACTTGGATTTAGTTGTCTGGGGCCCCCGGCATGCATTGAATATTTTTATTTAATAAATCAACCACTATAGTGTCATATATGTATACTCTGTATATACTATGCTGGTACCACTAGAGGATGCAACTGTGGAAGGCCCAGGCAGGAGCTGTATAAAAGGCTGGCCACCACGTTGCTGCACATTCTGGAGTGACAATAAAGAGACTAAGGTCACAGCAGTTCAAGCACAGTACTAGGCCTCGTGGAGTTATTCGACAGATAAGTAGACATATTATATAGCTCAGCAAGCTGCAGACCCAATACAGTGTACAGTGGAGTGGTAGAACACATGTCTCATGCTCATGTTCTTACATATCCCGAGTTTCCAAAATTCTCAGCCGTGCTGCCAATGGAAAGACGCCAAAGTGAAATGAGGCATTGCATATAGAAAGTGAACAATTAGATAGTGTAATGCCCTACTTATTGTTTCAAAGCACTATTCTCTCTAAAGTTGATCAGGAATTAAACATATTGTCACCTCTCCTGTAATGGGGGTTATGTTATGCAAAGGTCATCTTGGCATGTGAAACGACATTCGAAAGACCAGGGGTGAGTAAATGGCCCCAAAGTGACAAGGAAAGCAGAATAAGAATAGAAGCATTCAGCAGCATAGTTGGAGCAATGAAAAGCCTCCAACACTATTTTGTAGATGTCTCCTTGCACCGAGTATAATTGAGCTTACAGTGCAAGGAAGACTGCAAAATAAAAACAGTAAAATTATCACTGTGAGGTTGAACTTTTTTTAAAGAAGAGTTTCAAGTAAGTATTTTTACTGTTATGAACACAATTGATTACCCAGAGTCTCTGCTGGAAACACTCGTGGCTTTCTAACCAGAACAAAACCTGGTTCGAGGAAAATCATTAAGTAAATCTGATAATCGGGATTAGTTCAGACTTGTTTTATATTTTATGTGCAACAATGCTGCTATTGCATCATACATTTCTTCATATATTTTTAATAAATATAGGTGTTAAAATAACTCTTGGCAGCATGGTAGCTGTAAAAGGGCTGGAATTACATCAAACACTGGTGAGATGGAGATCCCAGTCATGTTTCCCTGTCCTCATTTGGGTGATTTGTCCATTTTCCCAAGGTTGAGAAGATGGGTGCTGGGGAAGTTGGCAGGACTCATTGTGGTCCATGCATAAACACCCTTCTGTCAGCCAATCAAGTCATGGAATTAATTTTGGCTATGGAGAAGTTTACAGCATAGCCTGTCTCGTCCTGCAGTTCCAGTGATGGAGAAAGGGTATGATAGGAGGCAAAAACTTAACTGAAAGAAGGGGGAAAAGGCGATGAAAAGTGCATACACTGAAAGTTGAAAATGTTTCTACCCCTGTTTGTTAGATATTTAGCTAATACCATGGAAGAGGATGAAGAAGAATACAAGTATGAGATCTTTCCATGGGCTCTTGGAAAGAAATGGAAGAGATTATTTCCAGATTTCTTGAAGCAGAGAGACCAGCTTTGGGCAAAAATCAGTTATAGGGCAGCTGTGAGCAAACGCTGTTGTGAAGAGGTAAGAATGAGCATATATTAATAATAGAACATAAGAACATATGAAATAGGAGCAGGAGTAGGTCATTTGGCACCTCGAGCCTGCTCCACCATTCAATAAGATCATGGCTGATCTGATCCTGGCCTCAACTCCACTTCCCTGCCCGCTCCCCATAACCCTTGACTCCCTTATCGTTCAAGAATCTGTCTATCTCCACCTTAAATACATTCAGTGACCAAGTCGCAACAGCTCTCTGAGGTAGAGAATTCTAAAGATTCACGACTCTGAGAGAAGAAATTCCTCCTCGCTTCCCTTTTAAATGGGCAATACCTTATTCTGAAACTATGCCCCCTAGTTCTAGATTCCCCCACTAGGGGAAACATCCTCTCTGCATCTACCCTGTCAAGCCCCCTCAGAATTTTATACATTTCAATAATATCACCTCTCATTCTTCTAAACTCCAATGAGTATAGGCCCAACTTGCTCAACCTTTTTGTTCATATGACAACCCCTTCATCTCAGGAATCAACCTCATGAACCTTCTCTGAACTGCCTCCAATGCGAATATATCCTTCCTTAAATAAGGAGACTAAAATTGTACGCAGTACTCCTGGTCTTACCAATGCCCTGTACAGTTGTAGCAAGACTTCTCTGCTTTTATACTCCATTCCCTTTGTAATAAAGGCCAACATTCTAATTATTTGCTGTACCTGCAAGCTAACTTTTTGTGTTTCATGTACAAGGACCCCCAGATCCCTCTGTACCACAGCACTTTGTAATCTCTCCCCATTTAAATAATAATTTGCCTTTTATTTTTCCTACCAAAGTGGATAACCTCATATTTTCCCACATTATACTCCATTATAAGAGCATAAGAACATAAGAAAAAAGGAGCAGGAGTAGGCCATACGGCCCCTCGAGCATGCTCCGATATTCAATAAGATAATGGCTGATCTGATCCCACTTCCCTGCTTGCTCCCCATAACCTCTTATTCCCTTATTATTTAAGAAACTGTCTATTTCTGTCTTAAATTTATTCAATGTCCCAGCTTCCACAGCTCTCTGAGGAAGCGAATTCCACAGATTTACAACCCTCTAAGAGAAGAAATTTCTCCTCATCTCAGTTTTAAATGGGCAGCCCCTTATTCTAAGATCATGCCCTCTATTTCTAGTCTCCCCTATCAGTGGAAACATCCTCTCTGCATCCACCTTGTCAAGCCCCCTCATAATCTTACACATTTTGATAAGATCACCTCTCATTCTTCTGAATTCCAATGAGTAGAGGCCCAACCTACTCAACCTTTCGTCATCTCAACCTCTTCATCTCTGGAATCAACCTAGTGAACCTTCTCTGAACTGCCTCCAAAACAAGTATATCCTTCCGTAAATATGGAAACCAAAACTGCACGCAGTATTCCAGGTCTGGCCTCACCAATATCCTGTATAGCTGTAGCAAGACTTCCCTGCTTTTATACTCCATCCCCTTTGCAATAAAGGCCAAGATTCCATTGGCCTTCCTGATCACTTGCTGTACCTGCATACTGTCATTTTGTGTTTCATGCACAAGTACCCCCAGGTCCCGCTGTACTGCAGCACTTTGCAATCTTTCTCCATTCAAATAATAACTTGCTCTTTGATTTTTTTCTGCCAAAGTGCATGACCTCACACTTTCCAACATTATACTCCATCTGCCAAATTTTTGCCTACTCACTTAGCCTGTCTATGTCCTTTTGTAGATTTTTTGTGGCCTTCTCACATATTGCTTTTCCTCCCATCTTTGTATCGTCAGCAAAGTTGGCTATATTACACTCAGTCCCTTCTTCCAAGTTGTTAATATAGATTGTAAATAGTAAATAGTAAAGTTTGTAAAAACTGATACAAAATATCTGTTCAGAGTTTCTGCCATCTCCATGTTCCCCATTACTAATTACCCGGTCTCGGCCTCTAAGAGACAAACATTTACTTTAGCCACATTATTTCACATTAGTATAGTCTATCTCTTCAATATAAACATTGACTTTTTTGCATAATCTGACCTGTAATATTTCTGATGTTTGCATCCCCATAAAATGCCCTATAGCTCAACTGAAAACATAAGAATGGGTAGATAAGTAGGACATTCAGCCTCTCGAGCCTGTTCTGCCACTGAATTAGATTATGCCTGATCTGTATCTCAACTCCATTTAACCACCTTGGTTCCAGCATCTTAAACACCCCAATTAAATCACCCTTTAATCATCTATACTCAAGGGAATGCAAGCCTAACCTATGCAGCTCGTCCTCATAATATAACTATTTTACCGCAGGCATAATTCTGGTGCACCTGCGTTGCACCCCTCCAAGGCCAGTATATCCTTCCTGAGGTGCGGTGCCCAGAACTGAACATAGTACTCCAGATGTGGTTTAACTAGGGTTTTACACGGGATGGTGACCTGCTCGAAGACCTCAAGCAGTGCTGGAATTCACTTGGTTGCCGAGAGATACCTCCCTGTGATATGCCTCTCCTCAGTGCCTCTTGCTCTCCAACAAAAGTATGGCTGAGAATAGGAATTTGTTGTCGAGAGCTATGGGCGCAAACTTATGTTCCTGACACTACATGGCAATATGCAATGCCATTGCAAAAGCAATTAAAATAAAGAATACCACACAATTTTGTGTGATACCACATTTAAAAACATTATTTAATTGGGGAAGAAAATATTTTGTTGAGTTACCTTTTAAGAAAGAAGAGGTTTGTTTTTCTGTAGCAAAATGAGAAAATCAGGATTTTTTTCTTATGGAAGTTACTGGAGTCAGGTGTCTTAGTTTAACTAGAACAATATGTACACTTGCCTGGGACACTGGTCAAGACTACCTTGTGGGTTCAAGTAATGAGAGCCCCACTTCCAATCTTTTTATGTTACTTTGATGTTGTTTGTTGAATGATGATTAGAAAAGTATAATTGATAACTCAATCAATGTAGGTGTAATCTTACTTATTCTCATTTAGGTAGTATCTCCAAATACAACAGCTTGCATTCCTCTCTCAGGCAGATAAACATCTCAACCAGATTTACCTTAAAGAGAAAATAATAGTGGACGGCAAACAAGAGGGAGAAAATGAAAATGGAGAGGGTTAGGGTGTGGTACAGCAAATACACAGTCAAAGAGAAGTGATTTGAAGAAACTTTTGAAGGCAGGAAATAAAATAACGCCTTGTCACATTTCTCAGGACATCTCAATTAATTACTTTTCTGAATTAGAGTCATAGGATTACATGGGATATACAGCACAGAAACAGGCCGTTCAGCCCAACCAGTCCATGCCGGTGTTTATGCTCCACTTGAGCCTCCTCTAGTCTTTCCTCATCTAATTCTTTCACTATAACTCTTTTTCCTTCTCTCTCATATATTTATCTAACCGCCCCTTAAATGCATCTATACTATTTGTTTCAATTACTCCCTATGTTGGAAAGTTTCACATTCTCACCACTCTCTGGGTAAAGAAGCTTCTTCTGAATTCCCTATTGATTTCTTGGTGACTATCTTATATTGATGGCTTCTAGTTTTGCTCTTCCCACAAGTGGAAACACTCTCTCTGTATCCATTCTATCAAAACCTTTCATAATTTTAAAGATTTCCATTAGGTCACCCCTCAGCCTTCGCTTTTCAAGAGAAAAGAGACCCAGCGGCAGAAATTGGCCCTTTTTTAAGAACCGTTACTGGCAACGGTGCGGAAAGCAATCACTGCTCGGTCGGAACGGAGGAGCCGACATTTGCTAAATTGCCCTCCTTTATTTTTGGAGGGGTGTACGGGACCGCCCCAGCCAACTTCCCGCTCCATCGGGACGCGCCGACCCCTTACCGACTGGCGGCGACCCCCTTTCCGCCCACGGGAAATTGCCCCATGGGAGCAGATCGGCCGTCGGTCGACGCCCCCAACAGCTTTCACCGACGGGAAGCTTCTTGTGGCTGGGTGGCGTGTCCGCCCTTAAAGGAGAGGGCGCACTGCCGCGGCAGCTATTTTATTTTAATTGCCGGCCGACTTCAAAGTCGGCCTGATAATGACAGCCATGGGTTTGGCCGGGCCACCAGTAGGCAGTGCTCGCAGCGGTCATCCCCTTTAACCGAAGGGAAGGGCCTTTGTGACAGATCAACGTGGCGCAGCATATCCGCGTCGCGCTGACGTCATCAGTGATACACTTCTGCCCTGCAGTCGCCCGGAACAATTAAAGAGCTGAATATCACTCAAGTCTCCACCTCATCGATCGGGGCAGAGAAAAAAATAATTAAACGGTAAGTGCGCCCCATTTGGGACAGAGGGCAATTTCAGCCCCCCAGCCTGTTCATCCTTTCCTGAATGGTGTACCTTTGCATTTTTGGTTTCATCCTTGTAAATCTTTTTTGCACCCTCTCCAGTGCCTCTATATCCTTTTTATAATATGGCGACCAGAATTGTACGCAGTACTCCAAGTATGGTCTAGCCAAGATTCGATAAAAATTTAGCATAACTTCACTACTTTTTAATTCTATCCCTCTAGAAATAAATCCTGGTGCTTGGTTTGCTTTTTTTTAATGGCCTTGTTAACAAGTGTCGCCACTTTTGGTGATTTGTGTATTTGTACTCCGAGATCCCTTTCTCTTCTATGTCACAGTGTCAGCTGTGGCTCAGTGTGCAGCACACTTGCTTCTGAGTCAAAATGTTGACAGTTCAAGTCCCACTCCAGGAACTTGAGCACATAAATCTAGGCTGACACTCTAATGCAGTGCTGAGGGAGGGCTGCCTTTCAGATGAGACATTAAACTGAGGCCCTCTCTGCCCTCTCAGGTGGATGTAATCGATTCCATGACACTATTTAGAAGAGCAGTGGAGTTATCCCCTGGCCAATATTTATCCCTCAATCAACATAACAAAAAAAAGATTTTCTGGTCATTATCACATTGCTGTTGTGGGAGTTTGCTGTGTGCAAGCTAGCTGCCGCGTTTCCCACATTACAACAGTGACTACACCCCAAAAGTACTTCATTGGCTGTAAAGCACTTTGAGAAGTCCGATGGTCATGAAAGCACTATATAAATCCAAGTCTTTCTTTTTTCTGCCTCATTTAGATTTGTATTTTCCAAGTAATATGTGACCTCCCTATTTTTCTTACCAAAATATAACACCTCATATTTACACAAAAGCAAAATATTGGAATCTGAAATATAAAATGCTGGAAATCTCAGCGGGTCAGGCAGCATCTTTGGAGAGAAACTGAGTTAACGTTTCAGGTTGATGACCCTTTGACAGACCCTTCTAACGAAAGGTCATCGACCTGAAACTTTAACTCTGTTTCTCTCCACAGACCATAGAATCATAGAAATTTACAGCACGGAAGGAGGCCATTTCGGCCCATCGTGTCCGAGCCGGCCGACCATGAGCTATCCAGCCTAATCCCATGTTCCGGCTCTTGGTCTGTAGCCCTGTAGTTTATGGCACTTTAAGTGCACATCCAAGTATTTTTTTAAATGTGGTCAGGCTTTCTGCCTCTACCACCCTTTCAGGCAGTGAGTTCCGGACCCCCACCACCCTCTGGGTAAAGAAGTTTCCCCTTGTATCTCCTCTATACGCCCCCCCCCCACCCTGGTTGTTGACTCCTCTGCCAAGGGAAACAGGTCCTTCCGATGCACTGTATCCAGGCCCTTCATAATTTTCGACATCTCAATCAGGTCTCCCCTCAGCCTCCTCTGTTCCAAAGAAAACAAGCCCAGCATCTCCAATCTTTCCTCATAGCCAAAATTCTCCAGTCCAGGCAACATTCTTGCAAATCTCCTCTGCACCCTTTCCAGTGCAATCGCATCTTTCCTGTAATGTGGTGACCAGAAGTGCACACAGTACTTCAGCTGCGGCCTAACCAGTGTTTTATACAGTTCAAGCATAACGTCCTTGCTCTTGTATTCCATGCCTCGACTAATAAAGGCAAGTATTCCATATGCCTTCTTAATCACCTTATCTACCTGGCCTGCTACTTTCAGGGATCTGTGGACCTGCACTCCAAGGTCCCTTTGTTCCTCTACACTTTTCAGTGTCGTACCATTTAATGTGTATTCCCTTGCCTTGTTAGACCTCCCCAAATGCATTACCTCACACTTATCTGGATTGAATTCCATTTGTCATTGTTCTGCCCACCTGACCAGTACATTGATTTCTTCCTGCAGTCCGCAGCTTCCTTCTTCATTATCAACACACTGCCTATTTTAGTGTCATCTGCAGACTTCTTAATCATACCCTCAACATTTAAGTCCAAATGATTGAAATATACCACAAAAAGCAAAGGACTCTGTTATATATGTAAACCTGTAAATATCTTGTTTAACCACCAGAGGGCTCATCCCCTGGAATCCCAAGGAATCCCACAATCCCTTGGGAGCACCTGTACATAAGGAGGCCTCACAGGCTGGAGAGGCACTCTGAAGACCTGTAATAAAGGACTAAGGTCACACTTTACTTTGAGCTCACAGCATCTGGTAAGACTCTTTATTCAATACATAATAACTGGCGACGAGATACAGATGACAAATCCCACTGCAGTGAACAGTGGGCATCCTGGAGAAATTTTCAGAGGGAGATGATTGGGAAACCTTCGTGGAATGACTCGACCAATACTTCGTGGCCAACGAGCTGGAAGGAGAAGTGAATGCTGCCAAACGAAGGGCGATTCTCCTCACCGTTTGTGGGGCACCAACGTATGGCCTCATGAAAAATCTGCTTGCTCCAGCGAAATCCACAGAGAAGTCATATGATGATTTGTGCACGCTGGTCCGGGAGCATCTAAACCCGAAGGAAAGCGTCCTGATGGCGAGGTACCTGTTCTACATGTACAAGAGGTCTGAAGGCCACGAAGTGGTGAGCTACATCACCGAGCTAAGATGCCTTGCAGAACATTGCAAATTTGAAGGACACTTGGAGCACATTCTCAGGGACTTCTTTGTACTTGGCCATGAAGTAATACTTCGCAAACTTTTGACTGTAGAGACCGCAACCTTGAGTAAAGCCATAGCGATAGCCCAGGCGTTCATCGCCACCAGTGACAATATCAAACAAATCTCTCAGCACACATGTGCTGGTGCAAGGGTCAAGGATGTCTTGGAGCGGGTGCAGGACATTCTGAAATGGGAGGGAGAACAGCCAGTTGTCGTGGTGCACATTGGTACCAACGACATAGGTAAAAAAAGGGATGAGGTCCTACGAAACTAATTTAAGGAGCTACGAGCTAAATTAAAAAGTAGGACCTCAAAAGTAGTAATCTTGGGATTGCTACCAGTGCCACGTGCTAGTCAGAGTATGAATCGCAGGATAGCGCAGATGAATACGTGGCTAGAGCAGTGGTGCAGCAGGGAGGGATTCAAATTCCTGGGGCATTGGAACCGGTTCTGGGGGAGGTGGGACCAGTACAAACCGGACGGTCTGCACCTGGGCAGGACCGGAACCAATGTCCTAGGGGGAGTGTTTGCTAGTGCTGTTGGGGAGGAGTTAAACTAATATGGCAGGGGGATGGGAACCAATGCAGGGAGACAGAGGGAGACAAAAAGGAGGCAAAAGCAAAAGACAGAAAGGAGATGAGGAAAAGTGGAGGGCAGAGAAACCCAAGGCAAAGAACAAAAAGGCCCACTGTACAGCAAAATTCTAAAAGGACAAAGGGTGTTAAAAAAACAAGCCTGAAGGCTTTGTGTCTTAATGCAAGGAGTATCCGCAATAAGGTGGCTGAATTAACTGTGCAAATAGATGTTAACAAATATGATGTGATTGGGATTACGGAGACGTGGCTCCAGGATGATCAGGGCTGGGAACTCAACATCCAGGGGTATTCAACATTCAGGAAGGATAGAATAAAAGGTAAAGGAGGTGGGGTAGCATTGCTGGTTAAAGAGGAGATTAATGCAATAGTTAGGAAAGACATTAGCTTGGATGATGTGGAATCTATATGGGTAGAGCTGCAGAACACCAAAGGGCAAAAAACGTTAGTGGGAGTTGTGTACAGACCTCCAAACAGTAGTAGTGATGTTGGGGAGGGCATCAAACATGAAATTAGGGGTGCATGCAATAAAGGTGCAGCAGTTAGAATGGGTGACTTTAATATGCACATAGATTGGGCTAGCCAAACTGGAAGCAATACGGTGGAGGAGGATTTCCTGGAGTGCATAAGGGATGGTTTTCTAGACCGATATGTCGAGGAACCAACTAGGGGGGAGGCCATCTTAGACTGGGTGTTGTGTAATGAGAGAGGATTAATTAGCAATCTCATTGTGCGAGGCCCCTTGGGGAAGAGTGACCATAATATGGTGGAATTCTGCATTAGGATGGAGAATGAAACAGTTAATTCAGAGACCATGGTCCAGAACTTAAAGAAGGGTAACTTTGAAGGTATGAGGCGTGAATTGGCTAGGATAGATTGGCGAATGATACTTAAGGGGTTGACTGTGGATGGGCAATGGCAGACATTTAGAGACCGCATGGATGTATTACAACAATTGTACATTCCTGTCTGGCGTAAAAATAAAAAAGGGAAGGTGGCTCAACCATGGCTATCTAGGGAAATCAGGGATAGTATTAAAGCCAAGGAAGTGGCATACAAATTGGCCAGAAATAGCAGCGAACCCGGAGACTGGGAGAAATTTAGAACTCAGCAGAGGAGGACGAAGGGTTTGATTAGGGCAGGGAAAATGGAGTATGAGAAGAAGCTTCCAGGGAACATTAAGGCGGATTGCAAAAGTTTCTATTGGTATGTAAAGAGAAAAAGGTTAGTAAAGACAAACGTAGGTCCCCTGCAGTCAGAATCAGGGGAAGTCATAACGGGGAACAAAGAAATGGCAGACCAATTGAACAAGTACTTTGGTTCGGTATTCACTAAGGAGGACACAAACAACCTTCCAGATATAAAAGGGGTCAGAGGGTCTAGTAAGGAGGAGGAACTGAGGGAAATCTTTATTAGTCGGGCAATTGTGTTGGGGAAATTGATGGGATTGAAGGCCGATAAATCCCCAGGGCCTGATGGACTGCATCCCAGAGTACTTAAGGAGGTGGCCTTGGAAATAGCGGATGCATTGACAGTCATTTTCCAACATTCCATTGACTCTGGATCAGTTCCTATGGAGTGGAGGGTAGCCAATGTAACCCCACTTTTTAAAAAAGGAGGGAGAGAGAAAACAGGGAATTATAGACCGGTCAGCCTGACCTCAGTAGTGGGTAAAATGATGGAATCAATTTATTAAGGATGTCATAGCAGCGCATTTGGAAAATGGTGACATGATAGGTCCAAGTTAGCATGGATTTGTGAAAGGGAAATCATGCTTGACAAATTTTCTGGAATTTTTTGAGGATGTTTCCAGTAAAGTGGACAAAGGAGAACCAGTTGATGTGGTATATTTGGACTTTCAGAAGGCTTTTGACAAGGTCCCACACAAGAGATTAATGTGCAAAGTTAAAGCACATGGGATTGGGGGTAGTGTGCTGACGTGGATTGAGAACTGGTTGTCAGACAGGAAGCAAAGAGTAGGAGTAAATGGGTACTTTTCAGAATGGCAGGCAGTGACAAGTGGGGTACCAAAGATTCTGTGCTGGGGCCCCAGCTGTTTACATTGTACATTAATGATTTGGACGAGGGGATTAAATGTAGTATCTCCAAATTTGCGGATGACACTAAGTTGGGTGGCAGTGTGAGCTGCGAGGAGGATGCTATGAGGCTGCAGAGCGACTTGGATAGGTTAGGTGAGTGGGAAAATGCATGGCAGATGAAGTATAATGTGGATAAATGTGAGGTTATCCACTTTGGTGGTAAAAACAGAGAGACAGACTATTATCTGAATGGTGACAGATTAGGAAAAGGGGAGGTGCAACGAGACCTGGGTGTCATGGTACATCAGTCATTGAAGGTTGGCATGCAGGTACAGCAGGCGGTTAAGAAAGCAAATGGCATGTTGGCCTTCATAGCAAGGGGATTTGAGTACAGGGGCAGGGAGGTGTTGCTACAGTTGTACAGGGCCTTGGTGAGGCCACACCTGGAGTATTGTGTACAGTTTTGGTCTCCTAACTTGAGGAAGGACATTCTTGCTATTGAGGGAGTGCAGCGAAGATTCACCAGACTGATTCCCGGGATGGTGGGACTGACCTATCAAGAAAGACTGGATCAACTGGGCTTGTATTCACTGGAGTTCAGAAGAATGAGAGGGGACCTCATAGAAACGTTTAAAATTCTGACAGGTTTAGACAGGTTAGATGCAGGAAGAATGTTCCCAATGTTGGGGAAGTCCAGAACCAGGGGTCACAGTCTAAGGATAAGGGGTAAGCCATTTAGGACCGAGATGAGGAGAAACTTCTTCACCCAGAGAGTATTGAACCTGTGGAATTCTCTGCCACAGAAAGTTGTTGAGGCCAATTCACTAAATATATTCAAAAGGGAGTTAGATGAAGCCCTTACTACTTGGGGGATCAAGGGGTATGGCGAGAAAGCAGGAAGGGGGTTCTGAAGTTTCATGTTCAGCCATGAACTCATTGAATGGCGGTGCAGGCTAGAAGGGCTGAATGGCCTACTCCTGCACCTATTTTCTATGTTTCTATATTTCTGTGTAAGTACTGTGAACAAAGTAATGTTGTTTTTGAATTGTAACGTACAGGGCAGGCCTCACATGCCTGCAGCTGCACGTCCGCAGATGTCACAGAATCCACCATCAAGGGTGGTGAATGCAAGGCCATTAACACCTTGTTGGCACTACGGAGTAATTATTGTTTCCATTCATGCCGCTTCAAAGGATACGTTTGCAAGGGCTGTGGAACAATGGGACATTGCAGGGGAGCTGCAAACCCTGCTAATCCTGAAAACCACCATGTTGCAGAGGAGGACAGATCCACGATGGATCATGATGAACCAGAGCCTCAGACTGAGGAGGCAGAGGTATATGGGGTGCACACACTTACCACAAAATGTCCCCCAATAAAGCTGAAGGATCAATTAAATGGACTCCCAGTGTCAATGGAGCTGGACACGGGTGCGAGCCAGTCCATTATGGGCAAAAAGCCTCCGATAAATTGTGGTGCAGCAAGGCCTCAAGGCCAGTCCTGACTCCCATTCGCACTAAACTGAGAACGTACACAAAGGAACTGATTCCCGTAATCGGCAGCGCTACTGTAAAGATCTCCTACGATGGAGCGGTGCACAAGTTACCACTCTGGGTGGTACCAGGCGATGGCCCTACGCTGCTCGGCAGGAGCTGGCTGGGGAAAATATGCTGGAACTGGGACGAAGTCCGAGCACTCTCGTCCGTCGACGACACTTCATGCCCTAAACAAGTTCCACTCGCTGTTCGAACCAGGCAGCAAGCAGTTCCAAGGGGACGCGACAAGGCGAGAGCGGTACCGTACATGTTGAGAGAGACGGTAGAGATCGAGCTGGACCGGCTGCAACGAGAGGGCATCATTTCACCGATCGAATTCAATGAGTGGGCCAGTCCGATTGTTCCAGTCCTCAAGGGAGATGGCACCATCAGAATCTGTGGTGATTACAAAGTAACTATCAATCGTTTCTCCCTGCAGGATCAATACCCACTACCAAAGGCAGACGACCTATTTGCAACGCTGGTGGGAGGAAAAACATTCACAAAGCTGGACTTGACCTCGGCCTACATGACGCAGGAGCTGGAGGAATCATCGAAAGGCCTCACCTGCATCAACACGCACAAACGTCTTTTCATTTACAACAGATGCCCGTTTGGGATTCGATCAGCTGTGGCGATATTCCAGAGAAACATGGAAAGCTTATTAAAGTCGGTCCCGCACACCGTGGTCTTCCAGGACGACATCTTGGTTACAGGTCTGGATACCGTCCAGCGTCTGCAGAACCCGGAGGAGGTTCTTATTCGGCTTAATCGCATGGGGCTCAGGTTAAAACGCTCGAAGTGCGTTTTCCTGGAGCCTGAAGTGGAGTTCCTGGGGAGAAGAATCGCAGCAGACAGCATCAGGCCCACCAATTCAAAGACAGAGGCAATCGAGAACATACCGAGACCACAGAATGTGACGAAGCTGCGGTCATTTCTAGGACTCCTGAACTACTTTGGTAACTTCTTATCGGGTCTTAGCACACTGTTAGAACCACTGCATGCTTTACTGCATAAGGGAGACGAATGGGTATGGGGTAAAAGCCAAGAAAATGCCTTTGTAAAAGCTAGGAAACTGTTATGCTCAAGCAAATTGCTTGTGTTGTATGATCCATGTAAGCATTTGGTACTAGCATGTGATGCGTCGTCATATGGTGTCGGGTATAAGCAAATGAATCTAGGAAATTACAACCGGTTGCTTATGCATCCAGAGGCCTATCTAAGGCTGAGCGGGCCTACAGCATGATCGAAAAAGAAGGCGTGTGTTTATGGGGTAAAGAAAATGCATCAATATCTGTTTGGGTTCAAATTTGAATTGGAAACCGACCATAAGCCACTGATATCCCTTTTTTCTGAAAGTAAGGGGATAAATACGAATGCATCGGCCTGCATCCAGAGATTTGCGCTCACGTTGTCCGCATACAACTATGCCATCCACCACAGGCCAGACACAGAAAACTGTGCCGATGCTCTCAGTAGGCTGCCATTGCCCACCATAGGGATGGAGATGGCACAGCCCACAGATTTAGGCATGGTAATGGAAGCATTCGAGAGTGAGCAATCCCCTTTTACCGCCCGACAGATTAGAACCTGGACGGGCCAGGACCCCTTACTGTCCTTAGTAAAAAACTGTGTGCTCCACGCGAGTTGGTCCAGTGTACCGTTAGAAATGCAGGAAGAAATAAAGCCATACCAGCGGCGCAAAGATGAAATGTCTATACAGGGGTAATCGGGTAGTGGTACCAAAAAAGGACAGGGACACTTTCATTAGTGATCTCCACAGTACCCACCCAGGCATTGTAATGATGCAAGCGATAGCCAGATCCCACGTGTGGTGGCCCGGTATCGATGCAGAGTCCTGCGTGCATAAATGTAATACGTGGTCACAGTTAAGCAATGCACCTAGGGAGGCGCCACTAAATTCATGGTCTTGATCCTCCAAACCGTGGTCTAGGATCCATGTACAGGCCCGTTCTTGGGAAAAATGTTCTTCGTAGTTGTAGATGCGTACTCCAAATGGATTGAATGTGAGATAATGTCGGCAAGATCGTCCGCTGCAACTATTGAAAGCCTGCGGGCCATGTTTGCCACGCACGGCCTGCCTGATGTCCTTGTGAGTGACAATGGGCCGTGCTTCACCAGTGCCGAGTTCAAAGTGTTCATGACCCGTAATGGAATCAAACATGTCACATCTGCCCTGTTTAAACCAGCATCCAATGGTCAGGCAGAGAGAGCAGTGCAAACAATCAAGTAGAGCTTTAAGAGGGTAACTGAAGGCTCATTGCAGACTCGCCTATCCCAAGTCCTGCTTAGTTACCACACAAGACCCCACTTGCTCACTGGGATTCCCCCGCTGAACTGTTCATGAAAAAAGGCACTTAAGACAAGGCTCTCGTTAGTCCACCCTGATCTACATGAACAGGTAGAGAGCAGGCGGCTTAAAAAGAATACATATCATGATCGCGCAAATGTGTCATGCGAAATTGAGATTAATGACCCTGTACTTGTGTTGAACTATGGACAAGGTCCCAAGTGGCTTCTCGGCACTGTCGTGGCCAAAGAGGGGAATAGGGTGTTTCTGGTCAAACTTTCAAATGGACTCACTTACAAGAAACACTTGGACCAAACCAAACTCAGATTCACGGACTACCCTGAGCAAACCCACAATAAATTCTACCTTTTTTGACCCCCCCCAACACAACACACCAGTGGCAACTGACCCAACGGTTGACCATAAAGCAGAACCCATCACCCGCAGCAGCCCAGCAGGACTCACCACGCCAGGCAGCCAGCGAGGGCCCAACAAACGACTCACCAAAACCAGCATTTGCTCCGAGACGATCAACCAGGGATTAAAAGGCCCCAGATCGACTTACATTGTAAATAGTTACACAATTGACTTTTGGGGGGAGGGGGGGGAGTGTTGTTATATATGTAAACCTGTAAATACCTTGTTTAACCACCAGAGGGCTCGTCCCCTGACATCCCCCACAATCCCTTGGGAGCACCTATACATAAGGAGGCCTCACAGGCTGCAGAGGCACTCTGGAGACCTGTATAAAAGGACTAAGGTCACGCTTTACTTTGCGCTCACCGCATCTGGTCAGACTCTTTATTCAATACATAATAGCCCCAGCATTAAGCCCTGCGGAACCGCACTGGATATAGCTTCCAGTCACAAAAACACCCGTCAACCATTACCCTTTGCTTCCTGCCTCTGAGCTAATTTTGGATCCAACTTGCCACTTTGCCCTGGATTCTATGGGCTTTTACTTTAGTGACCAGTCTGCCATGTGGGACCTTATCAAAAGCTTTGCTAAAATCCATATGCAGTACATCATATGCACTGCCCTCATCGACCCTCTTGGTTACCTGCTCGAAAAATTCAATTAAGTTAGTCAGACACGACCTTCCCTTAACAAATCCATGCTGACTGTCCTTGATTAATCCATGTCTTTCCAACTGAAGATTTATCCTGAACTTCAGGATTTTTTCCAATAATTTTCCCACCACTGTGGTTAGGCTGACTGGCCTGTAATTACTCAGTCTATTCCTTTCTCCCTTTTTAAACAAAGGTACAACATTAGCAGTCCTCCAATCCTCTGGCACCACACCTGTAGCCAGAGAGGACTGGAAAATGATGGTCAGAGCCTCTGCTATTTCCTCTTTTGCTTCTCGTAACAGCCTCGGATACATTTCATCCGGGCCTGGGGATTTATCCACTTTCTGATGACTCGTACTTACTTTCCACATATGTATATGTATATATATAATATATTTTTTAAACTCCTATAGAGACTGAACAATAAGGATAATTATGTAACCACTAATTATTCTTAATACCTAATACTTCCTCTCTCACTATGTTTATCTTGTCTAATATTTCACATTCCTCCTCCCTCATTGCAAAGTCTGCATCGCCCCTCTCTTTTGTGAAAACAGATGCAAAGTATTCATTAAGAACCATGCCCACATCTTCTGCCTCCACACACAGATAATAGGCCCCACTCTTTCTCTAGTTATCCTCTTGCTCTTAATGTATTTATAAAACATCTTTGGGTTTTCTCTGATTTTACTTGCCAACATTCTTTCATGCTCTCTATGCTTTCCTGATATCTTTTTTAATTGCACCCCTGCACTTCATATACTGTACTAGAATCTCTGCAGTATTGAGTTCTCGGTATCTGTCATAAGGGTAGCTAATGTAACCCCACTTTTTAAAAAAGGAGGGAGAGAGAAAACAGGGAATTATAGACCGGTTAACCTGACATCGGTGGTGGGGAAAATGCTGGAATCAATTATTAAAGATGTAATAGTAGCGCATTTGGAAAGCAGTGACACGATCGGTTCAAGTCAGCATGGATTTATGAAAGGGAAATCATGCTTGACAAATCTTCTAGAGTTTTTTGAGGATATAACTAGTAGAATGGATAAGGGAGAACCAGTGGATGTGGTGTATTTGGACTTTCAAAAGGCTTTTGACAAGGTCCCACACAAGAGATTAGTGTGCAAAATTAAGGCACATGGGATTGGGGGTAATGTATTGACGTGGATAGAGAACTGGTTGGCAGACAGGAAGCAAAGAGTGGGAATAAATGGGTCCTTTTCAGAATGGCAGGCAGTGACCAGTGGGGTGCCGCAGGGTACAGTGTCGGGACCCCAGCTATTTACAATATACATTAATGATTTAGATGAAGGAATTGAATGTAATATCTCCCAAGTTTTCAGATGACACTAAGCTGGGTGGTAGTGTGAGCTGCGAGGAGGATGCTAAGAGGCTGCAGGGGGACTTGGACAGGTTAGGTGGATGGGAAAATGCATGGCAGATGCAGTATAATGTGGATAAGTGTGAGGTTATCCACTTTGGTGGCAAAAACAGGAAGGCTGATTATTATCTGAATGGTGACAGATTCGTAAAAGGGGAGGTGCAACGAGACCTGGGTGTCATGGTACATCAGTCATTGAAGGTAGGCATGTAGGTACAGCAGGCAGTAAAGAAAGCAAATGGTGTGCTGACCTTCTTAGCGAGGGGATTTGAGTATAGGAGCAGGGAGGTCTTACTACAGTTGTACAGGGCCTTGGTGAGACCACACCTTTAGTATTGTGTGCCGTTTTGGTCTCCTAATCTGAGGAAGGACATTCTTGCTATTGAGGGAGTGCAGCAAAGGTTCACCAGACTGATTCCCAGGATAGCAGGACTGACATATGAAGAAAGACTGGATCGACTCGGCTTATATTCATGGAATTTAGAAGAATGAGAGGGGATCTCATCAAAACATATAAAATTCTGACGGGATTGGACAGGTTAGATGCAGGAAGAATGTTCCCGATGTTGGGGAAGACCAGAACCAAGGGTCACAGTCTAAGGATAAGGGGAAAGCCATTTAGGACCAAGATGAGGAGAAACTTCTTCACTCAGAGAATTGTGAACCTGTGGAATTCTCTACCACAGAAAGTTGTTGAGGCCAGTTCGTTAGATATATTCAAAAGGGAGTTAGATGTGGCCCTTGCGGT
The DNA here is from genome assembly GCF_044704955.1 of Pristiophorus japonicus. NCBI lineage: Eukaryota > Metazoa > Chordata > Chondrichthyes > Pristiophoridae > Pristiophorus > Pristiophorus japonicus. The sequence goes on from NC_091983.1 coordinate 205,633,160, forward strand.
TAAAGGGATCAAAGGGTATGGAGAGAAAGCAGGAAAGGGGTACTGAGGTGAACGATCAGCCATGATCTTATTGAATGGTGGTGCAGGCTCGAAGGGCCGAATAGCCTACTCCTGCACCTACTTTCTATGTTTCTATGCTTCCCTTTTTTTTTTATCTTAAGATGCTGCTTGACCTACTGAGATTTTCAGCATTTTCTGTTTTCACCTCACATTTATCTATGTGAAAATTCATTTGCCAGTTATTTGCCCATTCTGCAAATTTATTAATGTCTTCCTGTAATTCGTTGCAATTCTCCTCAGTATTGACTATCCCGCTCATCCGCAAATTTTGAAATTGTGTTTTTGATTCCAAAGTCTAAATCGTTAATATAAATTGTGAACAGCAGTGGTCCCAACACTGGTCCTTGTGTAACACCACTTCCTTACTTCTGCCGCTTTGAATAGCTACCTTTTACTGCATCTCTCTGCTTTCTGTCTTGAAGCCAGCTAGCTACCCATTCTGCTACTTGTCCCCTGACTCTGCATTCTCTGACCTTATTCATTAGACTATTATGTGGTACCTTATTGAAGGCCTTTTAAAAAATCTAGATAAATTACATCTACTGCATTACCCTTGTCTACTCTCTGTTACCTCTTCAAAAAATTCAATGAGGTTGGCCAAGCAAAACTTTCCCTTTTGAAATCCATGCTGACTATTATTATATTGCTGGTTTCTAGTTGTTCTTCTATTTTCTCCTTTAGAAGGGATTCCATTATTTTTCCTCCCACCGCTGTTAAGCTGACTGGTTTATAGTTCCCTGGACATGTTCTATCTCCCTTCTTAAATAAAGGTATTACATTAGCTATCCGTGAGTCCTCTGGCACTACACCTTTTTCTGACAAATTATTAAATATGTATAGTAATGCCTCTGCTATCTCTTCCATAGATTCTCTTAAAATGCACGGATGTAATCCGTCCGGACCAAGGGTTTTATGCTCTTTGGGCTGGATTTTGCCAGGTCCCACCTGCACCTGAAGTTAACCCCACAGTGTGCATGCAATGTCGGGCAGGTTCCCTGCCCAAAAGTCAGCCTGATTGATAAGTTGGCTTCTAGTCGTGCAGGGAACTCGGAGAAGGACGCCACAAGACCAGCTTGAGGGGGGGGTCCGATCCCTAACTGCGGGTCTGATCCCTGACCCTGGGGCAAAGTTGCAATCCTGGGAGAGGGTGTTCCAGGCCCGGGGGGGGGTTCCGATCCTTGGGCCTGGGGGGGGGGGGGCATTTCCCCAACCCCGGGTAGGGATAGGCTGATGGGGGGCCGGGAGGAAGCATTTCTTCTTCTCCCTACCCACAAGCAATGCTTCCCAAGGCTGAGGCCGCCTTGTTGCAGCCACCGGGGTTCCAGAGCCCTGGGATCCTGGCCGCCTGCTGTAAAACCTGCAAAGCAGGTTAAAGTCGAGGCATCAGGTCTCATTATAATATGTAAATTGCCAAGCCGCCTCTTGGCAGCGGGTTGGCAGCCTGCTCCCCTCTCCCTCCTGAGTTAAAGGTGAAAGTGGGCGGGTTGAGGTCGGAGTTTACATTTTTCAACTTTCACTCCCCCCCCCCCCCCCCCCCACCCCCTCCAACCCTCCCGTTCTAACCTCTGAAAATTTCAGCCTTTGAGTTTGATTAGTTTATTTAATATATCTCCCCTTTTTATTTTAAATGCAGCTATCTCATTTCTAATCTCATCAGCCGATGTCATGTCCACCTGTTCTGTCTCCCTGGTAAATATTGAAGCAAAGTAATTATTTAATATTTCTGCCATCACTCTATCACTGCCTGTGGTATTATTCTGTCCATCCCTTAGTGGCCCTATTCACATCACGACCTTCCTTTTTTTAAATTTATGTGCCTTTAAAATATTTTCCTATTTTGTTTTTTGTTCCTTGATAATTTAATTTCATAGTTCCACTAAGAATTGCCCTTCTATTCTTCAAACAATGTCATGACTTTTTTTTAATCCACCTGAACTGGCTCTGTTTAGCTTCTCCTCCAAAGGATAGTAACTTATGTACTGCACAGTTAATAGATTTTGTGCTCAATTACTGAATTGGAGCTTGAATCCATAACCTTTTGGCTCAGAGATGAGAGTGCTACCAATTAAGCCAAGCTGACACTTGAAAGAAAAGGAGATGGCAAGGTGTAGGAAATTTTATACTAAGCTTCCTCTAAGCTTTTCCTCTATATTTCATGCCAACCTGATGTAGAAGGAATTACCAGGATTTAAAAGTTTAGTTTTAGTTGTATTGTTCATAAAGTGCACTTGTGGGTCTTGTAGCTGCTCTCTCTAGTTGAAGGATCTAAATGCCCTGTTACCACGTCCTTAAGATTCTAGCATTTTCCTACTACTGATGTCAGGCTAACTGGTCTGTAGTTCCGCCTTTTCTCTTTATTATACGCCTTATTCACTACTTCACCTCACTAGGTACAACAATCATGAATAAGTCTGTAGTATGTGTATTGCACAAGAACACACAGTTGGGAGAGAAATTTTAGATATGGTATAGCTCACTGATTTCTGGACCACAATCATGTCTGTAAAGCTGTATGTAAAACAATTTTGTTTTGATAGGTTATGGCAATTGCTCCAACTCATTATATCTGGCAAAGAGGAAGGCCACTGCATCACAGTGGTGCCATCAGACGATACACACGAAATGAAGTCAAAATTCCTCGGGGTCCATGTGATACACCAGTTCGTTGTTCACTCTGTGGCCAGAAAGAGGGTTTTCTCAGCATGCATATATCATCTTCTTCCTCTTGTGAAAGTCTGATAATAACCAAGAAAGACTTATATCAGGGTAATCCTGAGCAGCACTCGGATGACATGGAGCCTAGTTCCTGCTATTCCTCAGCTGGTAAGGAGCCTCCTCTAACATGGGGAATTTTTCATGTACTCATCAAAACGAGGGATAGAATCATAGAAACGTCAGCACCAAAGGAAACATTCAGCCTATACACTTCTGCCAGTGCTAACCCCACATCAACAACAACTTTCATTTATATAGCATCTTTAATATAGTAAAAAGTCCCAAATCAATTCACAAGAGCGTTATCAAACAAAATGTGACACCGAGCCACAAAAGGAGATGTTAGTACGGGTGACCAAAAGCTTGATCAAAGAGGTAGGTTTTGAGAAGCATCTTGAAGGAGGAGAGAGAGACGTGGCGAGGTTTAGGGAGGGAATTCCAGAGCTTAGGGCCTAGGCAACTGAGGGCACGGCCGCCAATGGTGGAGCAGTGAAAATCTGGGATGTGCAAGAGGCCAGAATTGGAGGAGTGCAGAGATTTCACAGCGTTGTAGGGCTGGAGCCCCCGCCGCACAGCACTGTCCCCTGGTTATCAATTTCCACAATGAGGCCTTGGACAACGTGGACCATTTTCTATATCTCGAGAGCCTACTGTCAACAAGGGCAGACATCGATGACGAGGTTCAACACCGCCTTCAGTGTGCCAGTGTAGCCTTCGGTCGCCTGAGGAAGAGAATTTTTGAAGACCAGGACCTCAAACCCGGCACCAAGCTCATGGTCTACAGAGGAGTGGTGATACCTGCCCTCCTATATGGCTCAGAGACATGGACTATGTACAGCAGGTACCTCAAAACACTGGAGAAGAACCACCAACGTTGCCTTCGCAAGATCCTGCAAATTCATTGGCAGGATAGGCGCACCAACTTCAGTGTTCTCTCTCAGGCCAACATCCCCAGCATCAAAGCATTGACCATGCTCGATCAGCTCCGCTGGACGGGCCACATCATCCGCATGCCTGACATGAGACTCCCAAAACAAGCACTCTACTCAGAGTTCTGACACAAAAAGCGAGCCCCAGGTGGGCAGAGAAAACACTTAAAGGGCACCCTCAAAGCCTCCTTGAAAAAGTGCAATATCCCCAACGACACCTGGAAATCCCTGGCCCAAAGTGGAGTAAAAGCATCCGGGAAGGCACTGAACACCTTGAGTCTCTTCGTCGAGAGCAAGTTGAAGCCAAGCATCGACAGCAGAAGGAGCGGGTGGCAACCCAGGCACCCTAACCTGCCGTTCCTCCAACCACCATCTGCCCCACCTGCGACAGAGACTGTAGGTCCCGCATTGGACTTTTCAGTTATCTGAGAACTCATTTTTAGTGTGGAAGCAAGTCATCCTCGACTCCGAGGGACTGCCTATGATGATGATAATGAGGGCTGAAGCAGGTTAAAGAGATAGGGAGTGGAGAGGCCATGGAGGGATTTGAAAACAAGGATGAGAATTTTAAAATTGTGGGAGCCATGTCGGCCAGCAAGCATTGCTCCCCTATATGCTTCTAGTACTAATCTAAGTTCATGCCTTCTTGACACCAATTCATTAACTAATGCAAATTATATTTTATTATTTACCCTCTCAAACCCTTCTAAAACTTTGAGTACTTCTATTGGATCTTCCATTAATCTTCTTTGCCTGGGTGAATACAGTCCTAGATTTTGGAAGACTCTCATCATAATTATATCCCCTTATCCCTGGTAACGTACGAGCAATTCAACATAGGAGTTTCCCATGGCTCCAATATTCTAAATCTGCACACAATGCTTCAACTAACCAATGTCCTGTACAGATTCGGCATCACCTCTTTGCTTTTGTATTCAATGCACCTGTGACATATATGGTACATTTCTGTCTATAGTTTATGGATTTCCTCTCTTTACTGCATATCTAAGTTTAAAAATCAGTACCACTTCAAAAGGTTTTCTTCAACTGAATGCTGGGAGTATAATGCAAAGTGCATTAATAAAAACCTGAAAGACAAATCAGTTGATTATCAAAACAAATCAAATGTCAATATCTAAGTCAGATATCCAGGCCAAAGCTTCTGGTGTAACGGCGTGGATATCTTGTAGGCTGCCTGCAAATTTCCTCTGAGGGCAGTGCTCAGTGATGTGCTTCAAGGTCTGATTCGGAGCTCCAATTCCATGATGGGGTGCTTTAATCTGGTCAAATTTTTAATCTCATAATACTCCTGTGAAGCGCCTTGGGATGTTTCACTATGTTAAAGGTGCTATATAAATGCAAGTTGTTGTTGTTCCATCTATGGAGAAGGTGGCAGCATCTACCAGTTGACCAGTTCTGAGGCAGTTGATGGTTGTTCACTGTTTGCGAGGAAGATTTGATCCTTCAGGTTATATTGTGGGGTCCTCTATAAGGAATCCATTCCGTACGTCACAGTTCTTCCCTGTTACGTGATCGTAGATCACGACTAATGTCGTCTCATAGGACACAGAACTTGTTGTTAAATCGATCTCCCGGTGACAGTAGCAACCCAAGCAAATCAACAAATGTATGCATCTGAGTAAACCATCAGCAAGCACACCAATGTGCTAGAAGCAAATATGCATGTATCACCAAGCTATGAAACAGCATCATAATGTAATCAGGGTAGCCCGAATTCAGAAAGCACTCGCCAAACACCACAGGTGGCCATCAGCATGCTTTTGTGTATGTGTTATGGAATGTACTGTCTTTTTTTGGCAGATTGACTTCTCAAAGCTGAGACTGAAGTTCAAAATGGTTACTGGATATATGAATTCACTACTTTTCACATACTTTCACAAAGTTTTCATATAGGTGAAATGGGCATGGAGGCTACATGCAAATCTGTAGATCGAACCCATACTACTTGTAAGAAGGACCGTAATCAGTCGGACTGGGCAGCTACTGCCTTCTGAGAAGCATTTTGGTCATCCTTTTTGGAAAGATCTGTGAAGAAAGCTAATTGAAGGAACTTAACTGCCAAGTTGGTCTCTTTGACCTTTCATGATTTGGTTCATTGTTATTTGGATTGACTTCAATACTTGCTCTTACTGCTTGCTTTTGTACGTGATTCTCATTGAATAAACTTCTTTGGTAGTTTAGATTAAACAAGCAGAATCAAACACCAGTATTGAAAATGTCTACAAAGTTTCAAAGAGCTCAAGTTATCCTGATTGCCCAGGAAGGAATAGAACATACTGTTAATATCAAAGGTGTTTAAACTGGAGGCTGCAGAGAAGCAGCTCAAACACAAGGTGGAAGAAGAAGTCTGCAAATACAAGGAGGAAAAAAAGCATTGAGGCAGGTTCGAGGCTAAAGAAAAGCAGTGTCAGTTACGGGGTGTAATTTGACACCAGTACATTTGGTTTGCTGTACAGGATTGGTTGCATTCATGTTTTTTGGAGAGTATATGGCCCCAATTTTCTACAATCACGATTTCTGGCATCCACGTACAATAATGTATGTTCCCCCCACCCCCCGTTAGTGCAAAAAAACCCTGCACTTTCCACGAAGCAGAAGTTATTTTTAGCGCCACGCTACCCGAAGACAATTCTGGGGGCGGAGCTTAGTGTGCGCCGAAAAATCACTGCACAGGCGCTGGAAAGGCGCTGGAAAAAAAATATCATTTTCTGCACGTGACAGGTCTACCTGGCCTGGATTACCAGTGAGAACCCATTGGTAGTAGAGATGGATTTGCAGATTGAGAATACAGCTTCAAACAAAAGATGGATGCAAGGGAAGGGAACAGAGAAGGCGAAAGGGGCGGAGAAGGGGAAGGGGAAGCTGTAAGGGCCAAGAGATTTCTAGCAGAAGAAATTGACCCCTGGTAGACATAATTGAGAGGAGATGGGATATGCTTGAAAACAAAGGGAGAATGGGCCAAAAGAAACTTAAAACCTCTGTACTCGCAAAAGTTTGGGACCAAGTTACAGTAGAGTTTAATGCATTGTCCATTACCCCGAGAAGCGGCACACAGCTCAAAAGGAACAGGACCTCGGACAAGCAGTGACTGTAAGTAATACTTTAATTTAAATTTATATCTATATTTATGCACTGCAATAACATTTGTAAATGTGTGCAGAAGAAACCTCTCTTAAAAAGTTCTATTTTCAGCTTTGCAGAAGATGGTGTCACAGATCAACCGAGAAAGGTCAAAAACTGGAGAAGGTCCAGCAAGTGGGCTGCAACTAACAGCCGTGGAACAGAGGATAGCTGATATGATTAAATCTCACAGGAGAAGATCGACCACCAATGTGGAAGCTGGGCCAAGGTTACCAAGAGAGGGTAAGCCCTGCAAATTGCACAATCTGGGTTGGCTAAATGTTAAGTACTGCATAGGCTGGCTATGCTTCCGCTTCCTCCCCTGCTGCTAACCAAGCATTTGCTCTGTTATGTTTTGCAGATGTTGCGCATCAGGAAGAGACAGAAGATACACCTGAAGTAGAAGAAGAGCATGATCAGGAAGCCATCAGTCCAGATATTGTTCATCTACATCAGGAGAATGAAGGGCAGCAGGAAGACCCCGATACTGAGATGGTTACACTGGAATTGGAGATGGTTAACCCCTCGAGGATTCCAAGCCCTTTCCTGAGTGACTCAACTGACGCAACATTTCAAGGTGTACCGTTTGAGGCTGTGGGTCCCAATGTGTCGCACCAAGCCACACCTGGGAGACGGCAGAGGAGGGTGGGAGGGAGAGCTGAACCTGAAAGAGAGGATGCAGGAAACAAAGGACAGCTCATGGGAATGAGTGGGAAGAGCATCCAGCTAAAGAGATCACTCCTGGAAACCTTGGGTGGGGTGAGGGTAGAATTAGTGGGACTGACACTTGAAGTAGCAACACTGGCTAGAGGACTGGGTGGTGAGGGGAAAAATTGTGGGATTGTCATTAGAGGTAGCAACACTGTCGGGACAGATGAGGGAGGGGATGTCAGAGGTAGTCGCAGCAATAAGCTTTGATTTTGCACACCAATCTCTTATGTGGGACCTTGTCAAAGGCCTTTTGAAAGTCCAAATACACCCCATCCACTGGTTCTCCCTTGTCCACTCTACTAGTTACATCCTCAACAAATTCTAGAAGATTTGTCAGGCATTATTTCCCTTTCATAAATCCATGCTGACTTGGACCGATCCTGTCACTGCTTTTCAAATGTGCTACTATTAATCTTTAATAATTGATTCCAACATTTTCCCCACTACCGATGTCAGGCTATCCGGTCTATAATTCCCTGTTTTCTCTCTCCCTCCTTTTAAAAAAAATGGGGTTACATTAGCTACCCTCTAATCCATAGGAACTAATCCAGAGTCTACAGAATGTTGGAAAATGTCCACCAATGCATCCACTATTTCTAGGGCCACTTCCTTAAGTACTCTGGGATGCAGACTATCAGGCCCTGGAGATTTAGCGGCCTTCAACCCCATCAATTTCCCTAACACAATTTACTGACTAAAAGGATTTTCTTCAGTTCCTCCTTTCTCGATTATGTCACGGATTCGACAGACCAAATGGCCTCCTGTGTTGTAGCCAAACTGGGTAAAGTTCAGGAAACTATTTCATTAACCTGATCAGCTTGAATCATCTTTACAAGACACTTTTTAAGTAGAAGAAAGGTAATTATGAAGCAATATAGTCTTAGGGAGAGAAATTAGAACAAAAGGGAACAGATATCATTCACATTTAAACTCTGTGTTTTGTGCAACATGTTTTTAAAAACAGAATTAAAATTTTGTTCAAAGCCAAATTTGCAGCATAAAACCACACACACATTTAGCAATAATCACGCTCCTTTCCAATGCTGACCTGAACGCCCATTCTGTGATTGTATGCTGGAGATGAAAGTGAAACTAGAAGCACTAATGTTATGCCTTCATATAAAAATTTTAATAAAAGGTATTAAAATATATAAAAGTTAATCTAGTGAATAAATCTGTTAAATTTATTTTTTTTAAACTACATATTTTATAATAAAAAGTTTATTACATGACTCTGTAAACATACTTCCTCCCTAATTTATATATGCAAACTGCCTCTCTTACTGCAATAATTCATCATGGTTTATGTCCCATTGGAAGACAGAGTAAATTTGGAATTGGATTGACGAGTTTTCATTAAAGATCAAATGAGATTTGTTTGAAGCATTCTGATAGCGCAGCACGGAGCCTCACAATCATGAATATTTTTGTTCAGGGCAATAGAAAACAGAAAAACCTTCTACATCAATGAAATCAGAAAATTAGAGTCCATCTGAAAAGTTTCAGTGGTGCACTTTTGAGCAAGGCTGCTTTAAATTCTGTGGCAATGGAAAAGTTCTTCTTCAAGTTTATTGACAATGTGCCTGGAGTTTGCTGTTCAGTCTGGTGTGGAGGACTTTCGGCCAGAGATAGCAGTGGGCTGGTGCGTGGAGGACCTTCGACCAGGAAATGCAGCGGGCCGGAGGACCTTCTGTAGCAATGGAAAGGGCTCTTCTGCAAGTTTATTTTTCAATGTGCCTGGAGTTTGTTGTTCAGTCTGGCGTAGAGGACGTTTGGCCAGGGATAGCAGTGGGCTGGGTGTGTGGAGGACCTTCAGCCAGGAATTGCAGCAGGCCAGTGCCGATTTTCTTAACTTAAGGTAGGCTTTTTTACAGCGGATTCTAAGGTCTCTCTGCGCCGTTTTGAAAAAAATCGTTGCTGGGGAAACTGACATAAATGGTCAGAAACGGCGCGGAATCGCTTTTCAATGCAGACCAGTGCCAAAATATCTGGTGCCAAAAATCTGCTGCTGACAGTCGGCGCCGGAGCCAAAGCTTTGGGGAAAATTTCAACTGACCAATTACGCCAAAAAAAAAATCACCGGGCACCAAAAAGATGACACCCAATGATGGCGAAAATCGCCCCCATATACCTCTGGCCAAAGTACAGACCGAATATCCAAGTGCTCAGGTGCAAAAGAAGTAGGAGTTTCCATATCCGTGTTATTATGAAGTTTTATTTGTGAATGACTTGCACATTGAGGAAGTTGTGGTCAACTTAACTAAAGGAAAAGAAAGCCATACTAGAAAAGGGATCCCATCCTATGCTAAATCAGTGCAGTCAGCTACATTGGTTGATACAACTGAATGGCTTACTCGATTACTTTATGGGGCAGTTAAGACTCAACCACATTGGGACTGGAGTCACATACAGGCCAGACCAGGTAAGTACAGCAGGCTTCCTTCCTCAAACGGCATTCATGAAACAGTTGGATTTTAACAACAGTCCGGCAGCTTCATGGTTATTTATTACTGGTACCAGGTTTTTAACTTCCAGATTTTTAACCATCCATTCAAATTCTCAAACTGACATGGTGGGATTTGTAGTTTCATTCTCTGGATTATTATACCAAGCCTCTAGATTACTAACATAATGATTACGCTACAGTACAAATATGTTGTTTACATTTGTGTTATAAAAATTGTGCAAGAGTGGACAATAAAGATGGCTGGATGACAAAAGGCATGATCATTTGATAGAAACATAGAAAATAGATGCTGGAGTAGGCCATTCGGCCCTTCGAGTCTGCACCACCGTTCAATAAGATCATGGCTGATCATTCCCTCAGTACCCCTTTCCTGCCATAAGGGCCATATCTAACTCCCTCTTGAATATGTCCAATGAACTGGCATCAACAACTCTCTGCGGCAGGGAATTCCATAGGTTAACAACTCTCTGAGTGAAGAAGTTTCTCCTCATCTCAGTCCTAAATGGCGTACCCCTTATCCTAAGACTGTGTCCCTTGGTTCTGGACTTCCCCAACATCGGGAACAATCTACCCGCATCTAACCTGTCCCGTCCCGTCAGAATCTTGTATGTTTCTATGAGATCCCCTCTCATCCTTCTAAACTCCAATGTCTAAAGGCCCAGTTGATCCAGTCTCTCCTCATATGTCAGTCCAGCCATCCCGGGAATCAGTCTGGTGAACCGTCGCTGCACTCCCTCAATAGCAAGGACGTCCTTCCTCAGATTAGGAGACCAAAACTGAATACAATATTCCAGGTGAGGCCTCACCAAGGCCCTGTACAACTGCAGTAAGACTTCCCTGCTCCTATACTCAAATCCCCTAGCTATGAAGGCCAACAGACCATTTGCCTTCTTTACCGCCTGCTGTACCTGTATGCCAACTTTCAATGACTGATGAACCATGACACCCAGGTCTCATTGCACCTCCCCTTTTTCTAATCTGCCACCATTCAGATAATATTCTGTCTTCGCGTTTTTGCCCCCAAAGTGGATAACCTCACAGTTATCCACATTATACTGCATCTGCCATGCATTTGCCCACTCACCTAACCTGTCCAAGTCACCCTGCAGCCTCTTAGCGTCCCCCTCACAGCTCACACCGCCACCCAGTTTAGTGTCATCTGCAAACTTGGAGCTATTACACTCAATTCCTTCATCCAAATCATTGATGTATATTGTAAAGAGCTGGGGTCCCAGCACTGAGCCCTGCGGCACTCCACTAGTCATTGCCTGCCATTCTGAAAAGGACCCATTTATCCCGACTCTCTGCTTCCTGTCTGCCAACCAGTTCTCTATCCACGTCAGTATATTACCCCCAGTACCATGTGCTTTGATTTTGCACACCAATATCTTGTGTGGGACCTTGTCAATTATGGATGGTATTAATGTCAGTTAATCACGTGTTTCACATAATCAGGTCAGATCCTGGTCTTGTTTAATGATTAGCTAAATCACTCATCAATGTTAGGCCCCATCCACCATGTCATAAACATTTATATGAACTTGTTTCTGTCCATTATCCAAAGCTAACATTTTATCTATGTAAGTGAATTTTGTTAGGTAATTATGTGAATCACAAACTACCTACCAGCACAGTAAAGACAGGTCTTATATCTTTTATACAATTGTACTGCATAATACTATTTTGGTGATGAGGGTGTTGAGTTATGAAGATAGGTTGAGCCTATACACATTGGAGTTCAGAAGAATAGAGGTGATCTTATTGAAACATATAAAATAATGAGGGGGCTCGACAATGTGGATGCAGAGTGGATATTTCCACTCATAGGGGAAACTAAAACTAGGGGACATAGGGCCCGAATGTGGTGAAGGCCTCTGCCTGCCCAAGTGCTGCCCAAAGGACCGTCGAGGTCCCTGACGTTTCTTTGGGCGGGGTTTTCATCACCCAGGTCCCTCGAAGGTCAATGGGCGGCAAATCTGCGATGTGCGCCGGCAATCTAAGCGGCAGTGGGCAGCTCTCATTCTCGACGGCAAAGGCACTTACCACCCAGGATGGAGTCGGGCCCACGAAGGGTCAGAAGACCTTCAGGGGACACCATTGAGATAGGTCGCTGTGAAAAATTTTTGAAAGTTTATGAACCTATTTTTCAGGATCTTCCTACCTACTGTCGGAGACGGACCAGCCTCCAGTCAGCGGTCCACTCCAGTTCTGGCACCGACTTCCACCCGCACCAATCTGACAGCTCGACAGGCGGGAAGTCATTTACGCCACTCGGCTGCCGCTAACTCTTCCCTCCCACCCGCTCCAGCCCACCTCAAAAGTGGCACTGGGCGGATCTCCACGAGGAATGTCGGTGGCAGTGGGCGGTAAAGTGATTAAATTCGGACCCATAATCTCAGAATAAGGGGCTGCCCATTTAAAACTGAGATGAGGAGGAATTTCTTCTCTCAGAGGATTGTTAATCTGTGGAATTCTCTGCCCCAGAGTGCTGTGGAGGCTGGGTCATTGAATATATTTAAGGCTGAGATAGACAGATTTTTGAGCGATAAGTGAATAAAAGGTTATGAGAAGTGAGCAGGGAAGTGGAGCTGAGTCCATGATCAGATCAGCCATGATCTTATTAAATGGCGGCGTAAACTCGAGGGGCCAGGTGGCCTGCTCCTGCTCCTATTTCTTATGATCACCTCTATTTGTTCCGAGTCACCTTGCTCATAACAATACCCAAGTTGGTGTGTGAAGTTAGGTTCATACCTCATTCTTTGCTTTTATATGACATTTGTTTGACCAGTTACATTTGCAACTTTTTCTCCCCTCTATCATTCTGTTTTCTTTAAGACTGTCAAACCGTACAAAACGGGGGAAGAAAATACAACCTTGCTGTAAAGGACAGATCCATGGACTGGTTTACTGGAAATGAGGAGTGAGGATACCTTGCAAATAACTTTGGATTCATGCAACCAGAAATGTATTGCAAGCAAGAGAGAACAAAAACATTTGATAAAATAATCAAGTCCCTTCTGCTGCAAGTATAGTAGAAATATAAAACCGAGGATAACTGACACTTCCCTGTTAATTACAAGGCAGCAACAGGGGGATTCAGATGACAACATAAACCATGAAAGTGAAGGTCAGACACTTTATATTTGTTGTCTGAAACCAGTTTGAATTATTGCCTTAAATTCACCAAGCAATGCTATTTAGAATGCACACACATGTTCAAGATAGTGACTTAAAAAAAAAATTCTTACCCACTTTGTTGCCATTCAAAGCTGGCGTGGAACTGGAAAACATACTGAATTTGTGACTGGTATTACTAGCACATTTTTGACGTTAGTTACTGGAAATTTCACTACCTTGTACATGTAATTATATCAGACATATACATATGGCCAATAATTAACGAAGGCCATTTCTCAACGAGCCCACAGTGACTTACACCAATGATCTTGATCTTTCAGTGTGAACATCAAGAAAAGTAAGGGTATTAACAAGTACCGCTGGTACAAATGAAGACTCAACCCTGAACAATATCCCTATAGAAAATTAAATAAGTTGTTTAGAGGAGTTTTCATGACTGTAGAGTCATCACCACTGTAGATAAGTGGTCAAAATATTTTGGTGGTGCATCGTGACCATTAGATTGAAACATGTAGGCTGGATTTAGGTCTCATACACACTTCTAATCTTGATTAGCATTTCTCTCTCTCTCTCTCACTCTCTCTCTCTCTCTCTTTTGTTGGATAGTTGCTATTTCAAAGTCCTTTTCAACCTGTCTATTGACAAACATGTAGTTCTTTATGGATATGAAACTATTTTGCTCGCCTTTTATGTTCAAATGATTCTTTGTATATTGCTTTTGTGTTTGTTATCTTTTATCCTGCCCCACTGTAAATATTTAAAAATAAATGTAAAAGTATTACAATATAAACTGTATGAATAAATGATAAAATAGAAAAAATATTTCATTTTATTTATCATGGAGTGGTATAGTATACAGAATATAACTTTACAGTACAAAGAACACATTCAATCTTCACAATTCCACAGGTCCTAGCTGTCAGTTTCACTGTTGCGCGGAGTGGAGTACCGAGGAGTGGGTCTAAGTTTTCTCAATTTCACAAGGAAAGCTGTTGGTGGGAAAAAGAACAATGAGATCGATAAGAACCACTTGATACAATTAGAACAACTTCTGTCTGTACTGTTACAAAAATATTGAACTCGCGTGGGTCATCTAACATAAAAGCACAATATCTGTACTCTGCCCTGAATGATAGGCCAATGGTTCAATCCCTTTGTATCCTTCTGCTGATGGACTCCCTTGATGCCTGTGTTCTGATTTTTAAAAGCATCCCTCTTAGCCCCCCAGAAATTTGGCATTCCAGCAGCAGGGTGTGATTAACCAGGTATGGCTAATGAATTGTTCACCATTTGGGTTTCTGCAAAACAACTTCCCATCTTCCACTGCAATTACCAATCCACTATTCAGCAGAGGCTGCCTTGGGAAGCTAAACGCTTTTAAGCAAACTTTTAATAAAATCCAAAATCGGGAATTTTCTCTTGAGCTTTTTCCTAACCACTGCTGCTATTTTGCAGAAATTCTACTTGCGTGCATAAACAGGGCTTAATAAACAGAGCAACAAAAAGGGAGTATGAAAAGAAACTTGCAAGGGATATCAAAATCAACAAAGAATTTTTACAATTATATGATGAAAAAGAGGGTTGTCAGGAGCAATGTTGGCTCCTTAAAAACTGAAAGCGGTAATATTATTAATGATAAGGGAAATGGCAGACATAAGAAATAGGAGCAAGAGTAGGCCATCTGGCCCCTTGAGCCTGCTCCGCCATTCAATAAGATCATGGCTGATCTGATCTTGGCCTCAACTCCACTTCCCCGCCCGCTCCCCATAACCCTTGACTCCCTTATCTTTCAAAAATCTGTCTATCTCCGCCTTAAATATATTCAATGACCCAGCCTCCACAGTTCTCTGGAGTAGAGAATTCCAAAGATTCACGACCCTCAGAGAAGAAATTCCTCCTCATTTCCATTTTAAATGGGCGACCCCTTATTTTGAAACTATGCCCCCCAGTTCTAGATTCCCCCACGAGGGGAAACACTCTCTCTGCATCTATCCTGTCAAGTCCCTCAGAATCTTCTACGTTTCAATAAGATCACCTCTAATTCTTCTAAACTACAATGAATATAGTTCCAACCTACTCAACCTTTCTTCATATGACAACCCCTTCATCTCAGGAATCAACCTCGTGAACCTTCTCTGAACAGCGTCCAATGCAAGTATATCCCTCCTTAAATAAGGACACCAAAATTGTACGCAGTACTCCAGGTGTGGTCTCACCAATGCCCTGTATAGTTATAGCAGGACTTCCCTACTTTTATACTCTATTGCCCCTTACAATCAAGGCCAACATTCTATTTGCTTTTCTAATTACCTGCTGTACCTGCATGATAACTTTTTGTGTTTCATGTACAAGGACCCCCCCAGATCCCTCTGTACCGCAGCATTTTGTAATTTCTTCCCATTAAAATAATAATTTGCTTTTTAATTTTTTCTACCAAAGTGGATAACCTCACATTTTCCCACATTATTCTCCATCTGCCAAATTTTTGCCCACTCACTTAGCTTGTCAAATATCCCTTTGCAGATTATTTGCGTCATCCTCACAACTTGCTTTCCCACCTAGCTTTGTATCATCAGAAAACTTGGCTACATTACACTCGGTCCCTTCATTCAAGTCATTAATATAGATTGTAAATAGTTAAGACCCCAGCACTGATCCTCTGGCACCCCACTAATTAGTTTGCCAACCTGAAAATGACCCATTTATCCCTACTCTCTGTTTTCTGTTAGTTAGCCAATCCTCTATCCATGCTAATATATTACCCTCAACCCGTGAGCTCTTGTGCAGAAGCTTTTATGTGGCACCTTATCGAATGCCTTCTGGAAATCCAAACACACGACATTTACTGGTTCCTGTTTATCCACTCTGCTTGTTACATCCTCAAAAAACTCAAATTTGTCAAACATGATTTCCCTTTCATAAAACCATGTTGACTCTGCTTGACTGCATTATGATTTTCTAAATGTCCTGCTATTACTTCCTTAATAATGAACTCCAGCATTTTCCCAATGACCGATGTTAGGCTAACTGGTTTATAGTTTCCTGCTTTCTGTCTCCTTTCTTAAATAGAGGCGTTACATTTGCGGTCTTCCAATCCACTGGGATCTCTCCAGAATCCAGGGAATGTTTGTAGATTACAACCAATGCATCCACTATCTCTGCAGCCACTATCAGTCAAGAGTTAAGTTACAAGGAGAGATGACACAAATTAGGGTTATATTCCTTAGAATTTAAAAGGTTAAGGGGTGATCTGATCAAAATGTTCAAGATATTAAGGGGAATAGATAGGGTAGATAAAGATAAACTTATTTGCTGGTTGGGGATTCTAGGACTAAGGAGCATGGTCTAAAAATTAGATCCAGACCTTTCTGGAGTGAAATTAGGAAACATGTCTACACACAAAGGGTGATAGAAGTTTGGAACTCTCTTCTGCAAACGGCAATTGATGTTAGATCAATTGTTAATTTCAAATCTAAGATTGATAGCTTTCTGATAACCAAAGGTATTAAAGGATATGGGGTTAGGTCACAGATCAGCGATGATCTCATTGAATGGCGGAACAGGCTCGAGGGGCTCAATGGCCTACACCTGTTCCTATGTTTTGTTGGAACTTCCATCAAAGTTACAGCAGAAGAACAGGAATTGCCTGGTATACATCTGAACACACTGCTCAATGAAAAATGGCTAAAGAATCTTGAAAGAGCATTAGTGGAATATCAAATCAAAATTAATTCATGACACCAAGTTAGGGGGCAATGAAGAACTGCAATGAAGAATCGGGAGAATGAAGACTGACAAACAAGTAGGGGGAGTGGGCAAAAATATGGCAAATTCAGTTCAATGTAGATGAATGTGAAGTGGAACAATTCAGGAAAACATCAGGGGCACCAGATATCCGTTTTTCATCAAATCCAAAACACAGCATATCTGGCAATGCAACACTTCTTTAGTACTACAGTGAGGCCTGAACCCCCAATCTTCAGTGTCAGAGGCAAGAGTGTTACCAAGAACAACTTGCATTAATATAGCGCCTTTAATGTAGTTAAACAATCCAAAGCACTTCACAGGAGCATTATCAAACAAAATGTGGCACTGAACCACACAAGGAGATTAGGGCAGATGACCAAAAGCTTGGTCAAAGAGGTAGGTTTTAAGGAATGTCTTAAAAGGAAGAAAGAGAGGTAGAGAGCCAGAAAAGTTTAGGGAGGGAATTCCAGAGTTTAGGGCCTAGGCAACTGAAGGTGGAGCGATTAAAATCGGGGATGTTCAAGTGGCCAGAATTGGTAGAGCGCAGCAATCTTGTGGGTTGTGGGGCTGGAGGAGATTACAGAGATAAGGAGGGAGCGAGGCCATGGAGGGATTTGGAAACAAGGATGAGAATTTTAAAATCAAGGCGTTGCTTAAGTGGGATCCAACGTTGGTAAGCGAGCACAGGGATATGGGTAAACAGGAGTTGGTGCAAGTTAGAACACGGGCAGCAAGCTGACAACGGTTATAAATTTATATGAATTCATTTTAAAGAGTATTGATATTAATAAATGTATCCCCAAGCTTTCAGAATGGAATGTGTAAAATTTGTGTCAAAGGCTTCCGACAGCGGGTATTGTAGTATCTTCTGAGACTCTTAACATCTCAATAAAGAGTTGCTCAGTTATACTCATCTACATCAAACAGGTGACATCAAGGTGAGAGTTTTTAAGAACAAAAGAAATATAAGTTAAATAAAGTAAATGAGCTGGACTCACCTGTGTGAGAAACTTGCTGGTGATGAGGTCTGGCAATATAAGGCACTGTGCAAAAAGGTTTGGTATCTTCTTTCTCTTCATCTGCATTTAATGTAAAACACTTTTCAAATATTATACAAGGTAAGGTTATCTGCTGGTTTTCTGAACTATTAAATATAAATTAGTTCCTTCTAATTTAAAAAAAATGTTTCACTTCATTTCTTCCCTCTTTCCCTGAAAGTGCTCATTCGTCTCACTACCCTGCTCTTTCCCCATAGCTCTGAATTTTTTTCTTTTCAAGTATATATCCAATTCCCTCCTGCTGTGGTGACAGTTCCACATTCACTGGCAGCACTCTGGTACCTCACCCAGTGGTCATTCTTAATACTCAGCCAGTCATTCTTCCAGTGTGAGTATAGATAATGAGTGTGGGCGGGCTTTGTGTCAGTGGAGAACAACACAACCAAGCCCAATTTTATCTGGCACCTTCACACATGCACTTTACAGCAGAATTCACAAGATAGCAATATGGCACACTCACTGATTTGATTTCCTCTCTTTAGGCTACGGATATCAAGCTCAGTGATAGCGCACCAACTGTTGCCCCATCTGAGATTAGCTAACTTAGCATTGACTGGGGTTTGAACCCAGGATTTTCTCACCTTTGTGGCTTTATGGTCATCAGGTATTGACATCCTGATACTCTTTTCTTTTTAAAAGTGAAATTCCAATTGTTCTGAGGGTCGCTTTATACATTTACTTTTTATGAATAAAATGGTGCTTGGGATAGTGCACCAACCATTCCATCAATAATATGTGCTTGTACCTTGAGCACAGCAGTGACCAATGTTCCTGCTAAGGTACACACATGCGTGGTAGTAATCTGAAAAGCCCTGCGCAGGCCGCTTACTGGCTTTTACATTGTAAACACTGCGTATGCACAGAAATTTAACGGGACCGCGCGTTAAAAGAAACAGGTCGCACAGAACAAAGTGCAGTTTAGAGGGAACATTGGTAGTAATGCTATTGAATTCAACACTTTACCCAGCTCTGGGGTGGGGGGGGGGTGGAAGCCTTGTTAATTTTCATGGATTGGGCAGTAACAAATATCTCCTATTTAAGTGCTTTATGGTGAAGGATGAAACAATCAATTAAGATGTAAATTTTTAAAAGTTTGAAACAAGATAAATACTCTACCGTTTTCCTTCTGCTTGGCTGCATCTCTTCCCTCCTCATCCCCAACCTCGTCGTTCACATTCCTTTGTGGTTCCACTCTGGGTGCCATGCTGCCGTCCTTCCGTAGAGCTGGTGCAACGACCCAGTCCCTGTGAATGACCTCAAGGATCTTCTCACAAGAGAGGGATAACCGGGAGCTGCGTATCCCCTCCAACAGATCGATGACCTGGGTAATACTACGAGTAACATAGATTAGCAGAAGAATCCAGTACGCTGGGACATTATTAAAATTTGTCACACTAATACAACAACAACTTGCATTTATATAGCGCCTTTAATGTAGAAAACGTTCGAAGATGTATTGCTTGGGGGGAGGGGGAGGAGGAAGGATTAAGAAAAAGAAATGGATAAAAGGAATAAAGGACAGACACTGAGCCATCACGTGAGAGTTTGGAGAAGTGACCAAAAGCTTGGTCCAAAATGGGTTTTGAGAAGGTGAAGAGAGAAGTGAAGAGGCAGAACGGTTTAGACGGGGAGTTCCAGAGAACAGGCTTTAATGACTTAAAAGTAAATGGTGTCTTTCTTAACTAATTGTGTGACTCTCTCCCACCTATCTGTGTAAATGTTATCAGTTTATAGATCAGCGTCCCTAATGTTTTGCCTAGGGCTATAATCGCAACAACCATCTCGCTCGAGGGCCACTCTTGGGAATGATGCTGCACGCCTCACCGTGGAGTGACGGGTCATGGGTCTGCACCTACGATTCCCCACATGGTTCAGGATTTCAAAACGGGGACAGCTTCCAAATGAACAGCAAAAGTTTCCCCATAGGATTAAAAAAATGACACAACTATTTCATTATTACTGTTTCAATAGGCCCCTTCCACTGACTCTGATAGCTGTCTCCTGATAACATTCACTTGCCTTGTTTTGCTGCAGAGTAAGAAAGGGCCAATCCCAGCGTGGGTCAATATCCCACAGCCAGGCCTGCTGTGACTGAAGACATGGAAGCACATGGAGCTTCTGAGGGTCAGAAGGAAAGGGAGATGGGATACAAATGGCTGTTGGGGTCATATTATAAGTACCACACTACTATAGGTAGATGCTTATAACCTGCCATTTCATAGAACTGCACTACCAGCAGCCACTTGTTAGAATCTGTGCTTGCTTGAAATCAGTGCTGTAAAAGAGAACAAAAACTTGCATTAATATAACACCTTTCACGACCTCAGGACATCCCAGAGCGCTTCACAGCCAATGAAGTACTTCTGAAGTGTAGGAATTGTAACCATTACTCTATTCCCAAAAGGGCACCGTCAATGGCACTGGTCCGAGGTCCATAGAATGTTTAAATTAACACAATTAATGAGGATTTGCCTGGTCACCCACTAACTCCATGCCAATGTAGATGTGTTGTTCCATGATTGATAGCAGCAGATTAATTTACCATGCTTGATAATGTTAACTCAGTGAAATAGCACTTTTGTTGAAAAAAAATCAAAAATGACAAGAATGACTAAAAATGACTTGGGTTCAGGAAAAGATAG
Organism: Pristiophorus japonicus; assembly: GCF_044704955.1. Lineage (NCBI taxonomy): Eukaryota > Metazoa > Chordata > Chondrichthyes > Pristiophoridae > Pristiophorus > Pristiophorus japonicus. The sequence goes on from NC_091983.1 coordinate 205,653,768, forward strand.
TACTCCATGACTGAACAAGTGCCGTGAATATTAGCAGAAAGATAATTTAATAGGGATGGTGGGAATCAAATCTAACCCTGTACTTCTACAAAGTAGCTGCAGAGAGCTTTCATGGTCATGGAGCTTTATCAAGTTTTCCCCTCTAACCTTCAGTGTAGTGATTGCAGCCATACAATGTTGAGAACGAATATTTTCAAGATTTCTTGTGCAACAGTATTAACAGTACATGTGGAATGTATTAAATGTGTAGTATGGGAACTAGGGAAATGGTAACTAAAAAAACGGTATCAGTCGTGGCTCAGTGGCAGCATTCTCACATCTGAGTCAGAAGGTTATGGGTTCGAGTTCCACTCCAGAGACTTGAGCACATAATCTAGGCTGACACTCCAGTGCAGTACTGAGGGACTGTTGCACTGTCAGAGGTGCTGTCTTTCAGATGAAATATTAAAGCGAGAGTCATCTGCCTTCTCAGATGGACATAAAAGATCCCAAGGCACTATTTCGAAGAAGAGCTGGGGAATTATCCCTGGTCTCCTGGCCAATATTTATCGCTCAACCAACATCACTAAAACAGATGGTGGTCATTATCACGTTGCTGTTTGTGGGAGCTTGCAGTGCGCAAATTGGCTGCTGCGTTTTTTACATTACAATAGTGACTACATTCCAAAAGTGCTGCATCGACTGTAAAGCACTTTGGGACAGCTTGAGGTTATGAAAGGCACTATATAAATGCAAGTTCTTTCGTTCTTTACAATAAGGATAACTGCATTAATATAGATCAAACCTACTTTACACTTACTTTGCTAGATATACCGCACAGACTCCACCTTGCTTGAGGTGTGTGTAGATGATAGGCAAAGCAAGTTGTGGACTTAGCATATCCAAAGCGATCTAAAAAGGATGGAAGAAGTTGGGAAAATTAATATTAAATGCATTTCAAATTTAATTCACCTGAAGATTATAGACTGGTTAGCGGAATGCGAAGACACATGGAAGATTCAATTTAATGTGGACAAGTGTGAAGCAATGTTCTCCATAAACTGCACTGTTTCCTGCATGGCCTGCCTCCCTCAATGCGCGGCCCACAAAGATCCAGTAATCCCTTTGGGGTAGATTTCACCTATCTCCAGCATCGAGCAACAGTCATCAAACTGGCTAAACAGCCAATCACACTGAAGAGTTCTCACAGACAGCAAACCAGGAAATAAAATACACTGATTCTCCTTCACTTGTTAATCATTTTACAGAGAGCAAAATAAAGATTGGGACACATGCATGGAATTATAACAGAAGCTGAAATATCATAAACAAACTTTAAAGTTTTTATATTTTTATCATAATGAAAAAATTTGACAAATATAAAATTAGATTTTCAGGGCCAGAAAGGTTGTTCAACAATAATTATGACTTAGTATGCTGTTAAAATCCCAGTTACACCTCATTCAACAAGCCGTAACCTTTTCTGAGATTTTTAACAATGATATTCCAGCATAAAAGTTTTAGTCAGTTCAGGAAGTTCAACAGTGGAGGAACAGGGAATGACTGACAGCAACTTCTGGATTTCCACCTTTAACTGCACATGTGTGTACTCCAGTTGTAATGAAGACGAATGCTGACAGTTTTGTCATTGTTACAGCCACAAATTCTGGGGTATTGTGCTTATTTCAGAAGCTTAATACAACATTTGGATTAAAGGTGACAAAAAGATAAAGAATGCACAAAAGTTCCTCAAGTATAATTTAAAATCCTTCATATTGCTCATTCTAGTATAAATTTCATAGGGAAATAGCATATGCAATTAAACAAAACGTCCCCTCCAATTCTTCCTCCTCCCCTGACAGCACGGACTCACGCTGGGGTAATGTTCCATGGGCTTCAGCCACACTCCAATACCTTATTCAAGTGACCTAGACCATAAATGTCAACAGCCCATTGAGGTCATTGTAACCAAGCCTGATGCTGTCCTCTCACTTGATGTCTACACAGGCACACTTTCCACGAAGTCTCTGGACAGCAGTCAGGAGTGGCTGATATTTTTCTCTTCGCTAGCCAAGGAAAGTCAGTAGATGTACCCTCACTGCTGTCCCAGCTGAGATCAGTTAACTCAGTACAGGCTATGAATCAAATATTGAACCATTCTGGCTCAGTACTGGGCAGGGCACTTACCAACTAACCATTGATGTACCTTAAAATAGATGTGATCCTTTAAAGTATAGAGTAAAGTTGAAGTATTTTTTTAAGATTGCAATATGCTATTTTACTGTTACAGTGGAAATATGATTTTTGTATGTATTAAATTGTTTTAAGTATTAAATTGTTGTTGTAATGCTGTTAAAACGCAGAAATAGAGGTGATCTGTATATGACTCACTTTTGATAATAGTTAACTCTACTATTGCTACTTTCAAGTTTATGATGTGAGGTGTTAACATGACTGGACATTGTTGCAGTATCATCAATACTTAGCTATAAATCGCCTTTACTTTCACATTGTTAACAATTTCTTTTAAGTGTTCATATTTCTAGGGCGATTAATGTAGAGTCTACAACTTGTTCATTTTATGTTGAAAACTGAAACAATGACTCATGATGCTGTAGGCCAAGAGGTTACCCTAGATAGAGAGCCAGAGGTACCAGTAAAAGTTCTGAGGTTCAGTTCAAATAGTCAGAAGCCAAATTCTAATCTGATCTTTGCATTTTCTCAGTTGGTTTAGCTTTTTGAGCCAGAGAGGATTAGGAACCTAAAGTTTTCAGATTTGATCATCTAAATTGACAAGGTCCGAAAATCTCATTGTGTATATCGTGCAAAATGAGATAGCACTTAAATCCATTTTCGGCTCTTATGGATTTACTGATGAATGAAGTCAGTTTGATTGGAATTATTTTGCTTGTTTTTATGTTTGCATGTTTGATTCCATTTAAAATGTTTACTTCCTCTCTTTTAAATCTGTGACAACAGTCCTTAGCACGCTACGCACAGGCCTCTGTTGATACTGCCCTACTGCACACTGCTGTGCATCGTAATTCAGCTCATCTGTGGGTGATGCAACATAAACTTGCATTTATATAGCGCCTTTAACATAGTAAATCATTCCAAGGCGCTTCACAGGAGCGTTATCAAACCAAATTTGACACTGAACCACATAAGGTGATATTAGGACAGGTAACCAGAAACTTGGACAAAAAGGTAGGTTTTAAGGAGCATCTTAAAGGAGAGGTAGAGAAGTAGAGAGGTTTAGGGAGAGAATCCCAGTACTTAGGGCCTAGGCAGCTAAAGGCACGGCCACCAAAAGCGGATCGATGTGTTGAAGCACCAAACAAATGCAACAACTGAGCTAACGGAGCTAAATATTTGAAGGAGAAAACATTGCAAGGATATGGAGAAAGAGCCGGGGTGTGGGACTAACTGGATTGCTCTTCAAAAGAGCTGGCACAGGTTCGATGGGTTGAATGGTCTCCTTCTAATATTCTATGATTCTATATAGCAATGTGCTGGGAATATTAGAAGACTTACATTCTGGATGTTTGCAAATCCAAAACATTTGGAATGAAGGCAGAGCAAAGGGATGCATTCCGATCCACAACATAATAGGTAGTGTATTGGTAAAAGCAACAGGTTACTTACAGCATCAAACATCTTTCCCTGGATATCGTCAGTGGCAGTTACAATATCTTTATTAATGAAGTCAACGTTATTTGGCCACTCCTTTTCACGGGCCAATTCCCAGGCATTCCGCCAACGCTGGTAATTTCTTTTAGCATTGCGGTGATGATCTTGTCTGATCTCAAAACTATATACTTGCCCAGAAGATCCCACTGTGGGGGGAAAGACAGCAAATTGAATTGTATGTGAACACACACATATACCCACGCTCTTAATCACATCATTTTGTCCAATTCACTCCGGGGAAGGTGCTGACTCACACTGGGTTTGAAGGAACCTAGCAGCTCTCTGGTACCTCACCCAATTGGCCATCCTTCACGTGTGAGTCCAAACAGTGTCAACAGGCGATTCTACCATAGAGGCCACTTGATCCCAATCCTGTCCTTAACCATCGTGCAATGTTTTGTAAGGAAGGCAGCTAAAAATGGGAGCCTGGTTGATTTTCGCTTTAGTCTCACCTAAGGGTACTGAGGCAAAGTGCCTTATCCCACCTGCTGTCCCAGCTAACTCAGCAAAGAGTTATCTGGTCCTGGTTATTAAGACTCATTGCCACATCAGCTGCAGTACCTTCTCACAAAGTTTTAAGGAACGTGCAGTTTCACAAGTTCTCTCTTTTCCTGGAATTCTATAAACACAATCAAAAATCTTTATATTCATTTTTTTTATATATTGGGGTAGTAATTGGTCTCAGGCAGTGGTGCAAACTGGACAGTATCAGATCGGCCACCTGTTATATGCAGCGCCTGATATTCAGTCAACGGATTAAATGTCAATGGCTGCGTCTAATGAAAGGTCGAGCCAATACTGCCTGTTTTTGTGCCACTGCTCGAGGTGAATTTCTATCCTATTTTCTTTTGAATTTCTGTGCTGCCCAAAGAACAATAATCAATGTGGAGCTGTGTAAAAAAACACAAGAACTAATAGGCAAGTTCCTATAGAAGAAAGTGTTGCATCTCAGAGAACTGAAAGTGCTTCAACATACAATGAATAAGTTTGATGCACGGTAACTGTTGTTATGCAGGGAAACAGAAGTTTTGCATCAGCTGTCAGTTTGGAGATAGAAATGTAATTCAATTTATTATCTGTCATCATGTTCAGTTGTTGACATTTAAAAAACGATCTTTTGTGAATTTGAATTCTCAAAGTTGGAAATGGATCAGAAGTTATTTATCCAGCTTAACACTGGAGTATTTTTATTTTCTGATTATATATTTTTTTCACTTCAAGATGAGGGATGTTAGTGCCTGAGAATGGAAAATTTGGGCGCCCAGTGTCAGTATCAAACATTTGCAGGTCGGGTATAGCACAGTCTGAAAAGCTTTCTCTACTGTGCCCCAATAATGTGCCTCAGTCTCAACATCAAATGATCATCTGTACTGCAGCAGTGTGTCATTTTTCTGTTTCCAAGCAGAAGATTGTGGGTTCAAGTCCCACTTCAGAGACTTGAATACATGATCTAGGCTGGCACTCACTCCGATCCAGTACTGACAGTGTGCTGCAAAGATGAGAAGTTAAACTTAGAGCCCAACTTCCCTCTTAGGTGCATGGCACTATTTAAAGAGCAGAGAAATCTTGTGGTGCCAATATTTATCCTTCAACCAACATCACACAAAAAAATAGATTATCTGCTCAATATCTCATTGCTGTTTGTGGGACCTTGCCATGTGCAAATTGGTTGTTGCGTTTCCTACATTACAACATTTCAAAAGTACTTCACTGACTGTAAAGCATTTTAGAATGTCCAGAGGTCGTGAAAGGTGCTATATAAATTCATGTCCTTTGTTTAAATCTCTCTGCTCCTTTCAGAGTTTTACCATTTTGTGTAAATGTCCTCTTCTTATTCTTCCTTCCAAAATGTATTTCTGCATTAACTTTCTCTGACATCTATCTGACCAATCCACTAATCTGTCTTTCAACATAATTAGGGGAATGGGATTAATTGGATCGCTCTACCAAAGAGCCAGCACATGTACGATGAGTCAAATAGCCGCCTTCTGTGCTGTTTCACTCTATGATTCCATGAATAGAGCAAGTTAATGGAGAAATAGTTTGTAGTGCTTTCGTAAAAGTTTTTACAGCCAGTGTAGCGTTATCATTAAGAATTCAGTAAAGCATTCAGTGGGCAGGTGAAATTTAATTTTATATCTACTTTTACCTGTATAATAGCAGTCAGTGCATTGGCAAAGCACTTCAGTATATGAAGCGCTCTGAGACATTTCACTGACATTATATAAACCAGAGGATTTCTTAATGTCATTTGATCTGCAGAAGTAGTTAGCTGCACAATTACAAAATGTATCCTTTCAAACTTGGGGTTGTGTTGAACAGAGCATTTGAGTTACAAAACCTACGGCAAAGGTTTTGGTGGTTACAAATCTGTCACTGGTAGTGAGAGCAAGCTGACTGATGAATTACAAGCATAATATTATTGGCTATAGTATAATTTTCACTCCTTTGATACACTAAATGAGCCCAGTGCCAACAATGCAATGTATATTTTATTTGCACATCCTAATATATAGTTTTTGGCAGCACAGATATGTACAATGTATTCAAAGTTATTCAGCTTCTATCAGGGTCCCTACAACACACATTACCTGTGCGGGACAGAAATAGTGTCATTGCTCCAGACCCTGTACCGGACTCTAAAACACAGTCCCCACTACTAACATCCATCATCATCAACATGGTGCTAATGTCCTGAAAGAAGCAGAAGGAGAAAAAATATAAGAGAATGACTGAGGCATACTTAAGTTTCCAACCTTTGCCTTGAAATTATGTTAACTGTTTTTTTTTGTCTACTTGTTCTCTTCAAATCTCTCTTTTGCATTATTCTTTTTTCATGTGGCTTTCTCTATCGTTCTTTTATTTCACTGGCGTAATGCGATTAATACTTTAAAAATAATGTGAGCTGGGATTCATGATTCATGACATAAAGTTGCTTCCTTTTTATTCCTAGATTGTTCTTTGCAATTGCTCACAATTTCAGTATTTATTTCTTGCCTATATGATTTTGTCCTGAAATGTGTTTTTCTTTCTTTTCCGAAGTTTGTGATAACCATCTCACGGCTCAGGGCTCTTTCTGCCATTTCTCTATACCTTGCTGCTCTTCACTGAGAGAACTGTTACTGATCCACACATTGATTATGTTTGTTCCGACCCGTAAACCTGAGTTGCTGCTGGGCTTCTGGCAGATTAGACGCTCCCTTTCTCGGAACATAGAAACATAGAAAATAGGTGCAGGAGCAGGCCATTCGGCCCTTCGAGCCTGCACCGCCATTCAGTGAGTTCATGGCTGAACGATCAGTTAGGATATAAAGCTCGAGATTCTCTCTCGCCCCGGCCAGGACGAGCTGTATACACTAACATCTGTCTCTTCGAGGGAGTGCTGCACTGTCGTGTTGTGGATAAGATGTTAATTCGAGGGCCTGTCTGCCCTCTTAGGTGGACGTAAAAGATCTCATGGCACTATTTTAGAAGAAGAGCAGGGGCGTTCTCCCCAGTATCCTGGCCAATAATTATCCCTCAACCAACATCACTAAAAAACAGATTATCTGATCACTATCACACTGCTGTTTGTTGAACACAAATTTGACTACCGCATTTCCCACATTACAACAGAGACTACATTGGCTGTAAACCACTTATGAGTGTCTGAGGTCATGAAATGCACTATTTAAATGAAAATCTTTCTTTCTTTTAGTAATACTACTGATTTAAATGCAGTTCCTCATATGTTGAAGGACTGAGAGTAATGAAGCCCGGGATATTACGATGGCCACTGCTAATGTATCACGGCTTGGTTTTCTGTCCATGTGTATGCATACGTCACACTGGGCCGAAAGAGAGTTGCTGTGAAGTGTGCTAAGACGTACAGTAAAGGCCAGGTGCAATGCTACCTGCTAGTGGGGGGCGGGGGGGGGGGGGGGTGGTATTCAGCATCAGGTTTGTTGATGACAGGGTGCATTCAGCATCACATGGAAGAGGAGAAAATTATTGGAGCAATTAGATGATAGGATAGGTCACAATTATAGGTAAATTTGCCATTTTTTTAAATTGTGAATTGTGAATTTCTTTGTGTTTATTAAGTGAGAAATATTTTTAGGGGTAAATAATGGGCTGGGTGGGGAACTGTCACTGGGTGGGGAACTGTCATGGTGGATGAAAGTTGGAGAATTTATTTTGTAATAATGCGATTATGGAAAAATAACTGGTGGGTTAAAGATTTTATGCAATATGATTGGTGAAAAACAAAAACCATAAATAACCAATTAGAAAAAAGAACACAGAGATTAACCAATAAAGAAGAAAACTGATGGACATTCACAACTGACAATACAGCCTCATGCTCACACAAAACTAACTAAATATAAAACCAGAAAACACTGGAAATAGAAAACAGATCCATTGGCATCTAGAAACATCGAAACATAGAAAATAGGTGCAGGAGTAGGCCATTCGGCCCTTCGAGCCTGCACCACCATTCAATAAGATCATGGCTGATCATTCCCTCAGCACCCCTTTCCTGCTTTCTCTCCATACCCCTTGATCCCTTTAGCCATAAGTGCCATAGCTAACTCCCTCTTGAATATATCCAATGAACTGGCATCAACAACTCTCTGCGGTAGGGAATTCCACAGGTTAACAACTCTCTGAGTGAAGAAGTTTCTCCTCATCTCAGTTCGAAATAGCCGAACCCTTATCCTAAGACTGTGTCCCCTGGTTCTGGACTTCCCCATCATCGGGAACATTCTTCACACATCTAACCTGTCCTTTCCCATCAGAATCTTCTACGTTTCTATGAGATCCCCTCTCATCCTTCTAAACTCCAGTGTATAAAGGCCCAGCTGATCCAGTCTCTCCTCATATGTCAGTCCTGCCATCCCAGGAATCAGTCTGGTGAACCTTTGCTGCACTCCCTCAATAGCAAGAACATCCTTCCTCAGATTAGGAGACAAAAACTGAACACAATATTCCAGGAGAGGCCTCACCAAGGCCCTGTACAACTGCAGTAAGACCTCCCTGCTCCTATACTCAAATCTCCTAGCTATGAAGGCCAACTTACCATTTGCCTTCTTCACCGCCTGCTGTACCTGCATGCCAACTTTCAATGACTGATGAACCATGACACCCAGGTCTCGTTGCACCTCCCCCTTTCCTAATCTGCCGCCATTCAGATAATATTCTGCCTTCGTGTTTTTGCCCCCAAAGTAGATAACCTCACACATTATACTGCATCTGCCATGCATTTGCCCACTCACCTAACCTGTCCAAGTCACCCTGCAGCCTTTTAGCATCCTCCTCACAGCTCACACCGCCACCCAGTTTAGTGTCATCTGCAAACTTGGAGATATTACACTCAATTCCTTCATCTAAATCATTAATGTATATTGTAAAGAGCTGGGGTCCCAGCACTGAGCCCTGCGGCACTCCACTAGTCACTGTCTGCCATTCTGAAAAGGACCAGTTTATCCCGACTCTCTGCTTCCTGTCTGCCAACCAGTTCTCTATCCACATCAGTACATTACCCCCAATACCATGTACTTTGATTTTGCACACCAATCTCTTGTGTGGGACCTTGTCAAAAGCCTTCTGAAAGTCCAAATACACCACATCCACTGGTTCTCCCTTGTCCACTCTACTAGTTACAACCTCAAAAGATTCCAGAAGATTTATCAAGCATGATTTCCCTTTCATAAATCCATGCTGACTTGGACCAATCCTGTCACTGCTTTCCAAATGCGCTGGTATTTCATCTTTAATAATTGATTCCAACATTTTCCCCACTACTGATGTCATTCGAACTGGTCTATAATTACCCGTTTTGACTCTCTCCTTTTTTTAAACAGTGGTGTTACATTAGCTACCCTCCAGTCCATAGAAACTGATCCAGAGTCGATAGACTGTTGGAAAATGATCACCAATGCATCTGCTATTTCTATGGCCACTTCCTTAAGTACTCTGGGATGCAGACTATCAGGCCCCGGGAATTTATCGGCCTTCAATCCCATCAATTTACCGCTTTATAAGTATATTCTTCAGTTCCTCCTTCTCACTAGACCTTCGGTCCCCTAGTATTTCCGGAAGGTTAATTGTGTCTTCCTTCGTGAAAGCAGAACCAAAGTATTTGTTTAACTGGTCCACCATTTCTTTGTTCCCCATTATAAATTCACCTGAATCTGACTGCAAGTGATCTACGTTTGTTTTCACTAATCTTTTTCTCTTCACATATCTATAGAAGCTTTTGCAGTTAGTTTTTATGTTCCCAGCAAGCTTCCTCTCATACTCTATTTTCCCCATCCTAATTAAACTCTTTGTCCTCCTCTGCTGTATTACAAAATTCTCCAAGTCCTCAGGTTTGCTGCTTTTGCTGGCTAATTTATATGCCTCTTCCTTGGACTTAACACTATCCTTAATTTCCCTTGTTAGCCACGGTTGAGCCACCTTCCCCGTTTTATTTTTACTCCAGACAGGGATGTACAATTGTTGAAGTTCATCCATGTGATCTTTAAATGTTTGCCATTGCCTATCCACCGTCAACCCTTTAAGTATCACTCGCTAGTCTATTCTAGCCAATTCACGTCTCATACCATCGAAGTTACCTTTCCCCACGTTCAGGACCCTAGTCTCTGAATTAACTGTGTCACTCTCCATCTTAATAAAGAATTCTACCATATTATGGTCACTCTTCCCCAAGGGGTCTCGCACAACAAGATTGTTAATTAGCCCTTTCTCATTACACATCACCCAGTCTAGTTGGTTCCTTGACATATTGGTTTAGAAAACCATCCCTAATACACTCCAGGAAATCCTCCTCCACCGTATTGCTACCAGTTTGGTTAGCCCAATCAATATGTAGATTAAAGTCGCCCATGATAACTGCTGTACCTTTATTGCACGCATCCCTAATTTCTTGTTTGAAGCTGTCCCCATCCTCATTACTACTATTTTGTGGTCTGTACACAACTCCCACTAGTGTTTTCTGCCCTTTTGTATTCCGTAGCTCCACCCATACAGATTCCACGTCATCCAAGCTAATGTCCCTCCTTACTATTGCATTAATTTCCTCTTTAACCAGTAACGCCACCCCTCCTCCTTTTCCTTTCTGTCTATCCTGCCTATCTAAAAAGTGAGGTGAGAAGTTTATGTTTTGGATGTAGACCCTTTGTGAGATCGGAGCTCGGCCAGAATGATTAACCTGTCTTTTCTCTTTACAAATGTTGCTTGACTTGCTGTATATTTCCATTGGAAGAGGAGCAGAGATGGACTCCTGGTTGGGCAGTGGAGACAGAAGCCTGGGAATCGTTTAAAAGATGCTGTGATGGGGGAAAGCACAGACTGTTCTGGATTGGCCCAATGCTTTTCATCACCTGTATTTATCTTCTCAACTTGTGAAATGAAGGAGATTGAAATGGAAAACAAAATCATCACACCAAAGGTTCAAATAACAAATATTAGTGAGGCTGTACTCCTGCTATTTAGGGCATCACCTGAACCCTTGAATTGGCTTATTTAAGAGTTCTTTTACATTGAAAGGATGTTAAGGATAGCAGAGACTATGTACTATGTCAACGGGTCAATGGTAGCGCTCTAGAATGTAAAGGACCCAATGTCATGACCCATGAGTAATTATGTGGAGAACAGCACAAGGAATTAATGAGTCTACATTTTAGAACTGTTCCCCTTTGAGCACCCTACGGATATAAAAGTGCCTAAAGAGAGAAACCTTGTGGGTCTCTATATCTCACAAATATATTACAATTGTCTCTCTCACACATAGTCTACTGGTGGATCATGGACAGAGGTCTGAAAGCAGATCAGATATCCTTCTCCGGAAGAATACCAGACACTTTATGGAGGGGAGAGCAGAAATGTTCACTTTTTGGGGGCTAGTTAGGTTTTTTTAATTTATTCGTTCACGGGATGTGGGCGTCGCTGGCAAGGCCACCATTTATTGCCCATCCCTCGAGAAGCTGGTGATGAACCGCCTTCTTCTTGAACCTCTGCAGGTTGTGGTGGAGGTACTCACACAGTCCACCATTTCTGCCACCTCCAATCACATCTTCCCCTCCCCTCCCCTCGCCTCTCAGCATTCTGAAGGGACCGCTCCCTCTGCGACACCCTGGTCCATTCTGCAGTCACCCCCAGCACCCCCTCCCCTTCCCATGGCACCTTTCTGTGCAAGTGTAGGAAATACAACACCTGCCCCCTTTACCTCCTCCCTTCCCACTATCCAGGGCCCCAAATATTCCTTCCAGGTGAAACAGCAATTTATTTGCACTTCTTTCAATTTACTATACTGTATTCGCTCCTCTACATTGGGGAGACCAAGCGTTGATTGGGTGACCGCTTTGCAGAGCACCTCCGTTCAGTGCACAAGTGTGACCCTGAGCTTCCAGTCGTCTGTCACTTTAATTCTTTACTGCATTTCCACTCTGATCTCGGTCTCCTACACTGTTCCAATGAAGCTCAATGCAAGCTCGAGGAACAGCACCTCATCTTTCGTTTAGGCACTTTACAGCCTTCTGGGCTCAACATCAAGTTCAAAAATTTCAGAGCGTAACCTCTGCCCATCTTTGGCTCCTTTCCCGCCCCTCCCCCCTCTCCCTCAGAGCCTGTTTCTTTTTTTCTCCTTGTCTCTTATGGCAGTTGGTCATAATCCCACCATTCACATCCTATCTTGTCTAATGTTTTTTCTAACTCCTGGCATTAGCATTTGAATTTGGGCCATCATCCCTTTTGTCTCTCTAATCTCTCCTGTCTTCCACCCTATCACAGACCTTCCTTTTTGTTCTTTCCTCCCCTCCCCCTTTCAGTGCTTGTTAAAAATGTGTTCTTTTCGAACACTCTCCAGTTCTGACGAAGGGTCATCGACCCGAAACGTTCACTCTGTTTTCTCTCCACAGATGCTGCCTGACCTGCTGAGATTTCCAGCATTTTCTGTTTTATCCCACAGTGCTGACTTTGTCATAAGAGTTTGGTAAAACTGAGTGGCTTGCTGGGCCATTTAAGAGTCAACCACATTGCTGTGGGTCTGGAGTCACATATAGGGTAAGGACGGCAGATTTCTTTCCCTAAAGGACATTAGTGAACCAGTTGGGTTTTTCTTGGTCACTGTTTTACTAGCTTTTTTTTCTAAATTCCAGATTTATTTAATTAACTGAATTTAAATTAAATGGTGGGATTTGAAGTCATGTCTCTGGATTAGTCCAAACCTCTGGATAACGAGTCCAGTAACATAACCACTACACTACCGTACCTGTTCTGTCTTGTTCGTTCTCAAAATTTGAAACGTTTAAATTGGCAATTTAGTTTAAAGTGACATAAGAAATAGGAGCAGGAGTAGGCCATTTGACCCCACGAGCCTGATCTGCCATTCAATAAGATCATGGCATGATTTTTTAAAAAATCTTTTATAATTAAATCCTTACAGACGAATGAGCAAGATAAAAAAAAGAAACATTCCATACCTTTGGATAAGAAATAGCTGGTCCTCGCTTCATCAGTAGCACAAATTCCTCCAAGGTCGGTCTCCTTAAGATAAACTCAAAGCCAATGGAGGTCCTGAACATCTGGCCCGGCAGATGTCCCAGGATCTCCTGGTGGGCGACCATCCCCCACTGACTGTGCAATTTCCCACCTGCCACCAGATTGAACATCTTTTGTAATTCCAGGCGGCGTCCCCTGCGGAACTCCACCAGGGCCACGTCCCCCGTTTTAAAGGGCACTTCTTTGGCTGTGGAGGCAAGGTGAGAAGCTGTGTCCTCCTGGCCATGGACCTCCTCCTCCTGGGGTGGCTGCCAGCCGTTGCCCGGAGTTGCCTGCGATCCTGAGGGTAGAGCTGACCGTGATGCCGGATGGTAACCTCTCGGAACATTGTTTGCACCCTGTCCCTGGGCCACCCGCTGCTCCCGCAGGTCCACCACCTCCTGGGACAACATCTCGCCGGGGATCAGGCTGCTCACCCGTTCCAGCGGAGACAGCGAGCGCCTCCGGGCAAGTAGACCGCGTCCGCCCGGCCAGGAGGAAGGCGGTGACCACCCCGGCCAAGTCTGCCCAGCTCCAGCCTCCCGCCCCGGTCCCGATACATCTCCTTCGCCATCATCTGGATCTCCTGGGCCGGGAGGGGCGGCACCGACCGACACCAGCCGCTTGCTGAAGGCTTGCACGGCACCGGGACATGGAGAGAGGAGCCAAGGGCAGCAGCCTTTGCCCGGTGCCCGGGAGCGCAGCTGATGCCAGCCGGCCACCCACGGGTGAAAGACTGGTTTGCAGATTGCTTGCAGGGGGCAAGGGGGGCGCAGGAGAAGGAGCATCTTTTCACCCTCCCCCTCCCCAGTGATTATCAGCGGTTTCTTCCCTCCCGAGGTGAAATTCACGTGCTTCCTATGAAATTGCACCCGAGAGTGTCTGCACATTGCCTGCTGAAATCCTCAACCCGACCCGTCTTTGCATTGCACGCAAGTGCCAGCAGCAGGAAGCGGCAGCTTGCGAGGCTCCTCCTCGGCACCAGAACATCATAAACAAGCGACGATGGCCTGGTGCAGGGAGACACATGGAAACTCAGACTACATCCCTGCGGTGTATTAGCAGCCCCAGATTCAAGCAGCTCTCATGTTCCAGCTCTCTGGATTTGTTTGAAGATATGACTTATTTTGAGCCATGAAATTCTGAATGCCAGCTTGGCTTTCTCTGTAGTACTCTTTTACTTCTGACTCAGAAGATTGTGTGTTCAAGCCCAATTTGTATATATTCTTGAAAAGGATGTTTTTAAAAAACAGAGCTATGGGGGAAGAGCAGTGAAGTGGGACTAATTGAATAGCTCTTTCAAAGAGCTGGCACAGTGCATGATGGGTTGAATGGACATTATGTATGATTTTGCGCTGTATGATTCTATCAACTTCAGGAGTCGGCACTTAAGCCAAGGCTGATACTTCAGTGCAGAATTGGGAGTGTTCTGCACTGCTAGAGGTGCCGTATTTCAGCTGTGATGTTAAGCCAGGGCCCTGCCTGCCTGATCAGGTGGATGTGAACGATCCCATGGCACTTTCGGCGAAGAGTAGGGGAGTTCCCCCAGTGTCCTGGCCAACATTCATCCTTCAACCAACACCACCAAAACCGAATAAGTGGTCATTTATATTGCATGGGTAATTTTCCTATCACATTTACCTGTAAAGCAACACTTTAAATTAATTCAAAAGCAAAGTACTGTGGATGCTGGAAAACTGAAATAACAACAGAAAACGCTGGAAATACTCAGCAGGTCAGGCAGCATCTGTGGAGAGAGAAACAGTTAACCTTTCAGGTCGATGACCTTTCATCAGAGTTCTGACCTGACTTGCTGAGTATTTCCAGAATTTTCTGTTTTTACTTTAAATTAAATCACTGTCTGTGAAGCACTCTAGAACGTCCTGAGGATATAAAAGGCGCCATATAAATGTTTTCTTTCTTGAAACTTATCCAAGTTCCACATAGTTAAATGAGATTGAAGTCCCGTCTCTCTCACATACACACCACCTATAGGATACACTGCAGCACAAGGTTTCTTCGACAGCACTGCCTTCCCCCATGACCTCCACAAGAGGATAAGAGCAGGAACATTGTTGTAACACCATCCTATCCATGTTCCCCTCCTTCATTGTTGCTGGGATTCTTACCTAACACCATCACTTCAAAGACAATAGTGGGCCAAGGAAAAGGCTCATGACCACCTTCTCAGAACAATTAGGGATGGGCAATAAATGTGGCCTTGCCAGTCACCCATGTCCCATGAACAAAATATTACATTGTCTCAGGGGAAGTAATAGAGGTAAATTCCTTTTAATTCATGGAACTGTTTTTTAAGTATGACATACTAGATGGGACTACAGGCAAGGAATTGTTTTACATGCTGCTCCCGATAGACTTAATTGTAGACTATTATAATAATGTATCACAGTCACTATCTGGGCTGCAGTTGTGAGGGTCTTTACCCCTTACACATTGCTCCTAAATATAGAAATTAATCTTATTAATATAATCTATAATACTAATCCTTTTGTTGCTGTACATGGCACTAGGCTGAGAGTAACATTGCACTTTTCACCTCAAGTTATTAACTAATATATTAATATTGTATATTATGATTTATTAGCAGTACTGATGTTATAAGCTAAATTACCTTACACTCTGCTTGTACAAGGAGGCCAGTTCATCATACCTGAGAGAAGTATATGGATTTTTAAAAGTTGTTTGATAAGGTGGCATATTAGAAAACATGCACATAAATTAAGGTACATCGTATTAAAGAGAATGGAGCGATATTGATAGAGGAATAGCTAACTCTTCAACTAGAGGTATTTACTCTAATCCCATTTCATAAGAAATAGGAACAGGAGTAGGCCACCTGGACCCTCAAGCCTGCTCCGCCATTCAATAAGATCATGGCTGATCTGAGGGCGCCGCCTCCGGAGGTCACCGGGGGACGTCAGAGGTAACCGGAGGTCACCGAGGGACATCGATGGGTGATGTGGTGGGAAGCTTGCGGTAGGCCCGAAGGTTTGGGTTTACGTGCTTTGACCCCCTATTAGGATCTATTTTGTTAGGGGCGTTTTAGACAGCGGGAGGGGGAGAGGTTGGGGGGTGGAGTTGTTTGGAGCGGGGGAGCGCCCTAGGGACCGACTACCCCCTCCTCCAGCGGCGATCGGACCACCTCCAGCTGCGGCAGATGGGCCTCTCCTCCACTACAGAGTCTGGGCCTCCTCAACGACGGCTGGACCTCCCGTGGCGACAGATGACCTCCTCCTCAATGACGACTGGGTCCCCCTCTCCCACGTTGGCGACTGGCCTCCCCTCCTCCTTCAGCGACGACTGGAGCTCTTCTTCCCCACCGGCGACCTGACCTCTTCTCCACCTCCAACACGTGGTGAGTTCCATGGCTGTGAACCCCCTTGCCCTCCCATCCTGAACCCCGGTGGGCAACTGACCCTCCCAATGCCTGCCCCCAACCAGGCCTCGGACCACCTACCTCCAAGGGCGCTACCCAGCACCGAGCCATCGGCCAACATCTCGCCGTAGGCAACTAGGCCCATATAGCAGTGTCTGGTCTCCAGTCGTCTTGGACCCCCTTGCTACTGGATCAAGACCTCGCTCAGCTAAGCCCGTGTGGTAGCCGGTGTGCAACGACTACCCCACGTTAAAAAAACTCACGCACAGGCATCTTCCACTCCGTTAACATGAAGTTCGGGACCTGGAACGTCAGGACCCTCATGGATAACCCCAACAGTGACGGGCCGGAATGTCACACCGCCATAGTTGCCCGGGAACTTAGACGCTTTGATATCGACATCGCCGCTCTAAGTGAGACCCGGTGGGCAGGGGAAGGTCAGCTCAATGAACAAGGTGGAGGTTACACCTTCTCCTGGAAAGGAAAACCAGAGGAAGAACGCCGCCTCCATGGAGTCGGCTTCGCCATCAAAAACAAGCTGGTTGACCGCCTCAAAGACTCCCCCTGCGCCTCATGACTCTTCGACTCACCCTATCCCGAAACCAGTGCGCCACAGTCATCAGTGCTTACGTCCCGACACTCGATGTAACTGATGAGGCCAAAGAGGGCTTTTACAACAACCTCGAAAAATCCCTGTCCTGCGTCCCCACGGGCGACAAACTGGTCCTCCTCGGTGACTTCAACGCCAGGGCTGGCAAGGACACAGACCTCTAGGGGAGTGTGATTGGCAGAGAGCGGGTAGGGAAAGCCAACTCCAGTGGTACCCTACTCCTGACAAAATGTCTAGAGCACGAACTTGTCATCACCAGCACCTTGTTCTGCCAGAGGGACAAATACAAGGCATCGTGGCAACACCCTCGCTTCAAGTCCGAGCCAGGGATCGCAAGGATGTGCGCATCACCCATGCCATGACAGGAGCCAACGACTGCTGGACAGACCACCGCCTAATCCGATCCACGACATCAACCTTAACCCCAAAGCGGAGGGGGCAGCAGAAGCAGTGCCATAAAAAAATCAATGCTGGAGCACTTAAGGACCCAGCTAAGAGAACCCTATACAGCCAGCGCCTCACAACTAACCTGGAGCGCCTTGACGACCCCGAGACGCAGAATGCCCACAGCGCTTGGTCTGCCCTCCAGGCCTCCATAACCAGTGCCTGCAAAGAGACGCTCGGTTACTCAACCAGGAAACACCAGGACTGATTTGATGAGAATGATCAGGAGATCCAAGAGCTAATAGATTGCAAGCGCAGGGCCTTTCTGAGCCTTAAACAACAACCCAAGGCGGGAGCAGCAAAGCAGCATTACAGACGGCTCAAGGCTGAGGTCCAACAAAAAACCCGGGACCTAAAGAATAGGTGGTGGATGGAGAAAGCACAGGAGATACAGCAGCTGGCCGACAGCCATGATGTGTGAGGATTCTTCATCGCAGTCAAGGCCACCTATGGGCCAAACACCCAAGGCCCCACTCCACTGCTGGCCAAGAACGGGGAAACACTCATCAAGGACACCGAGGCAGTCAGGGCCCGCTGGAAGGAGCACTTCGAAGATCTCTTCAATCGAGACTCTGCCTTTGACTCGAGTGTTCTCAACTCCATCCTGCAGCATGCTACCCGCCACCACCCCAACACTGCACGAGGTATAAAAAGGCATAAGACAGCTTAAAAATAACACGGCTATGCGTGTGGATGGAATCCCTGCTGAGGCATTGAAGTATGGTGGAGAGGCACTGCTGGCGCGAATACACGACCTCATCTCTCTCATCTGGAGGGAGGAGAGCATGCCGGGGGATCTCAGAGATGCAGTAATCGTGAACAACTTTAAAAAAAGGGGACAAGTCTGACTGCGGCAACGACAGAGGAATCTCCCTGCTATCAGCCACTGGGAAAGTCGTCGCTAGAGTCCTCCTCAACCGTCTTCTTCCCGTGGCCGAGGAGCTCCTCCCGGAGTCACAATGCAGATTTCGTCCCCTACGGAGCACAATGGACATGATTTTTGCAGCGTGTCAGCTACAGGAAAAATGCAGGGAACAGCGCCAGCCTTATACATGGCCTTCTTCAACCTTACAAAGGCCTTGAGACTGTCAACCGCGAGGGTCCATGGAGTGTCCTCCTCCATTTCGGATGTCCCCAAAAGTTCGTCACCATCCTCCGCCTGCTCCACGACGACATGCAGGCCGTGATCCTTACCAACGGATCCATCACAGACCCAATTCACGTCCGGACCGGGATCAAACAGGGCTGCCTCATCGCCCCAACTCTCTTGATCTTTCTTGCCGCCATGCTCCACCTCACAGTCATCAAGCTCCTCGCTGGAGTGGAACTAAACTACAGAACTAGTGGGAATCTGTTCAACCTGCGCCATCTCCAGGCCAGATCCAAGACCACCCCAACCTCTGTCGTCGAGCTACAGTACTCAGACGATGCCTGCGTCTGCGCACATAGAGGTTGCACTCCAGGACATAGTCGACGTATTTACTGAGGCGTACGAAAGCATGGGCCTTACGCTAAACATCCGTAAGACAAAGGTCCTCCACCAGCCTGACCTCACTGCACAGTCATCAAGATCCACGGCATATCCCTGGACACTGTTGACTACTTTCCATTTCTCGGGAACCTCCTATCAACAAGAGCAGGCATCGACAACGAGATCCAACACCGTCTCCAGTGTGCCAGTGCAGCCTTCGGCCGCCTGAGGAAAATAATGTTTTTAGACCAGGCCCTCAAAACTGCCACCAAGCTCATGCTCTCGAGGGCTGTAATAATACCTGCCCTCCTGTATGGCTCAGAGAAATGGACCATCTACAGTAGACACCTCAAGTTGCTGGAGAAATATCACCAACGATGTCTCTGCAAGATCCTACAAATCTCCTGTGAGGACAGGCGCACCAACATCAGCGTCCTCATTCAGGCTAACATCCCCAGCATTGAATCACTGACCACACTCGATCAGCTCCGCTGGGCAGGCCACATAGTCCGCATGTCAGACATGAGACTCCCAAAGCAAGTGCTCTACTTGGAGCTCCTTCACGGCAAATGAGCCAAAGGTGGGCAGCAGAAACGTTACAATGACACCCTCAAAGCTTCCCTGATAAAGTGCAACATCCCCACTGACACCTGGGAGTCCCTGGCCCAAGACTGCCCTAAGAGGGCGCTGAGCACCTTGAGCCTCACCGCCAAGAGCATGCAGAAATCAAGCATAGACAGCGGAAAGAGCGTGTGGCAAACCAGTCCCAGCGACCCCTTCTCTCAACGACTATCTGTCCCACCTGTGACTGAGTCTGTGGCTCTCGTATTGGACTGTTCAGCCACCAAAGAACTCACTTCAGGAGTGGAAACAATTCCAAGGGACTGCCTATGATGATCATGGCTGATCTGATCATGGACTCAGCTTCACTTCCCTCCCCGCTCCCCATAACCCTTTAATCACTTATCACTCAACAATCTGTCTATCTCCGCCTTAAATATATTCAATGAACCAGCCTCCACAGCTCTCTGGGGCAAAGAATTCCATAGATTTACAACTCACTGAGAGAAGAAATTCCTCCTCATCTCAGTTTTAAATTGGCGACCCCTTATTCTAAAACAATGTCCCCTAGTTCTAGATTGCCCCATGAGTGGAAACATCCTCTCTGCATCTACCTTGTTGAGCCCCCTCATTATCTTATTTGTCTCAATAAGATAGAAACATAGCAACATAGAAAATAGTTGCAGGAGTAGGCCATTCGGCCCCTCTAGCCTGCACCACCATTCAATAAGATCATGGCTGATCATTCACCTCAGTACCCCTTTCCTGCTTTCTCTCCATACCCCTTGATCCCTTTAGCCATAAGGGCCATATCTAACTCCCTCTTGAATATATTTAACGAACTGGCATCAACAACTTTCTGTGGTAGAGAATTCCAAAGGTTAACGTCAGAGCGAAGAAGTTTCTCCTCATCTCAGTCCTAAAAGGCTTACCCCTTAGACTGTGATCCCTGGTTCTGGACTTCCCCAACATCGGGAACATTCATCCTGCATCTAACATGTCCAATCCCGTCAGAATTTTATATGTTTCAATGAGATCCCCTCTCATTCTCCTAAACTCCAGTGAATACAGGCCCAGTCGATCCAGTCTCTCCTCATATGTTAGTCCTGCCATCCCGGGAATCAGTCTGGTGAACCTTCGCTGCACTCCCTCAATAGCAAGAATGTCCTTCCTCAGATTAGCAGACCAAAACTGAATACAATATTCCAGGTGAGGCCTCACCAAGGCCATGTACAACTGCAGTAAGACCTCCCTGCTCCTGTACTCAAATCCCCTAGCTATGAAGGCCAACTTGCCATTTGCCTTCTTCACCGCATGCTGTACCTGCATGCCAACTTTCAATGACTGATGCACCATGACACTCAGGTCTCGTTGCACCTCCCCTTTTCCTAATTGCCGCCATTCAGATAATATTCTGCCTTCCTTTTTTTGCCACCAAAGTGGATAACCTCACATTTACCCACATTATACTGCATCTGCCATGCATTTGCCCATTCACCTAACCTGTCCAAGTCACCCTGCAGCCTCTTAGCATCCTCCTGACAACTCACACCACAACCCAGCTTAGTGTCATCTGCAAACTTGGAGATATTACACTCAATTCCTTCATCTAAATCATTGATGTATATTGTAAATAGCTGGGGTCCCAGCACTGAACCCTGCAGCACCCCACTAGTCCCTGCCTGCCATTCTGAAAAGGACCCGTTTATCCTGACTCTCTGCTTCCTGTCTGCCAACCAGTTCTCTATCCACATCAATACATTACCCCCAATACCATGTGCTTTAATTTTGCACACTAATCTCTTGTGTGGGACCTTGTCAAAAGCCTTCTGAAAGTCCAAATATACCACATCCACTGGTTTTCCCTTGTCCACTCTACTAGTTACATCCTCAAAAAATTCTAGAAGATCTGTCAAGAATGATTTCCCTTTCATAAATCCATGCTGACTTGGACCGATCCTGTCACTGCTTTCCAAATGCACTGCTATTTCATCTTTAATAATTGATTCCAACATTTTCCCCACTACTGATGTCAGGCTAACCGATCTATAACTCCCCGTTTTCTCTCACCGTCTTTTTTTTTTAAAAGTGGTGTTACATTAACTACCCTCCAGTCCATAGGAACTGATCCATAGTCGATAGACTGTTGGAAAATGATCACCAATGCATCCACTATTTCTAGGGCCACTTCCTTAAGTACTCTGGCATGCAAACTATCAGGCTGGGGATTTATCTGCCTTCAATCCCATCGATTTCCCTAACACAATTTCCTGACTAATAAGGATTTCGTTCAGTTCCTCCTTCTCGCTAGACCCTTGTATTTCCGGAAGGTTATTTGTCTCTTCCTTTGTGACGACAGAACCAAAGTATTTGTTCAATTGGTCTGCCATTACTTTGTTCCCCATTATAAATTCACCTGATTCTGACTGCAAGGGACCTACGTTTGTCTTCACTAATCTTTTTCTCTTCACATATCTATAGAAACTTTTGCAGTCAGTTTTTATGTTCCCAGCAAGCTTCCTCTCATACTCTATTTTTCCCCTCCTAATTAAATCGTTTGTCCTCCTCTGCTGAATTCTAAATTTCTCCCAGTTTTCAGGTTTGCTGCTTTTTCTTGTCAATTTATATGCCTCTTTCTTGGATTTAACACTATCCCTAATTTCCCTTGTTAGCCACGGTTGAGCCACCTTCCCCGTTTTATTTTTTACTCCAGACAGGGATGTACAATTGTTGAAGTTCATCCATGTGATCTTTAAATGTCTGCCATTGCCTTTCCACCGTCAACCCTTTAAGTATCACTCGCCAGTCTATTCTAGCCAATTCATGTCTCATACCATCGATGTTACCTTTCCTTAAGTTCAGGACCCTAGTCTCTGAATTAACTGTGTCACTCTCCATCTTAATAAAGAATTCTACCATATTATTGTCACTCTTCCCCAAGGGGCAACAAGATTGCTAATTAGTCCTTTCTCATTACACATCACCCAGTCTAGGATGGCCAGCCCTCTAGTTGGTTCCTTGACATATTGGTCAAGAAAATCATCACTAATACACTCCAGTAAATCCTCCTTCACCATATTGCTACCAGTTTGATTTGCCCAATCTATATGTAGATTAAAGTTGCCCATGACAACTGCTGTATCTTTATTGCACGCATCCCTAATTTCTTGTTTGATGCTGTCCCCAACCTCACTACTGCTGTTTGGTGGACTGTACACAAATTCCACTAGCATTTTCTGTCCTTTGGTATTCCGCAGCTCTACCCATACAGATTCCACATCATCCAAGCTAATGTCCTTCCTTACTACTGCGTTAATTTCCTCTTCATCCAGCAATGCTACCCCACCTCCTTTTCCTTTCTGTCTATCCTTCCTGAATGTTGAATACCCCTGGATGTTGAGTTCCCAGCCTTGGTCACCCTGGAGCCATGTCTCCATAATCCCAATTATATCATATTCGTTAATAGCTGGCTGTGCAGTTAATTCATCCACCTTTTTATGAATACTCCTCGCATTGAGGCACAGAGCCTTCAGGCTTGTCTTTTTAATACTCTTTGTCCCTTTAGAATTTTGCTGTATTGTGGACCCTTTTGATTTTTGCCTTGGGTTTCTCTGCCCTCCACTTTTACTTTTCTTCTTTCTACCTTTTGCTTCTGCACCCATTTTACTTCCCTCTGTCTCCCTGCATAGGTTCCCATCCTCCTGCCATATTAGTTTAACCCCTCCCCAACAGCACTAGCAAACACTCCCCCTAGGACATTGGTTCCGGTCCTGCCCGGGTGCAGACCGTCCGGTTTGTACTGGTCCCACCTCCCCAAAAACCGCTTCCAATGTCCCAGGAATTTGAATCCCTCTCTCCTGCATCACTCCTCAAGCCACGTATTCATCTTAGCTATCCTGCTATTTCTACTTTGACTCGCACGTGGCACTGGCAGCAATCCTGAGATTATTACCTTTGAGGTCCTACTTTTTAATTTAACTCCTAGCTCCCTAAATTCAGCTTGTAGGACCTCATCCCGTTTTTTACCTATGTCGTTGGTACCTATATGCACCACGACAACTGGCTGTACACCCTCCCGCTCCAGAATGCCCTGCAGCCGTTCCGAGACATAGTTGACCCTTGCACCAGGGAGGCAACATACCATCCTGGATCACCTCTCATTCTTCTGAACTCCAACGAGTACAGGCCCAACATGCTCAACCTTTCTTCATGAGTCAACCCTTCATCTCAGGAATCTACCGAGTGAACTTTCTCTGAACTGCCTCCGATGCAATTATATCCCTCCTTAAATAAGGAGAACAAAACTGTACGCAATACTCTAGGTATGGCCTCACCAATACTCTGTACAGTTGTAGCAGGACTTCTCTGCTTTTATAATCTATCCGCCTTGCAATAAAGGCCAACATTCCATTTGCCTTCCTGATTACTTGCGATACCTGCATACTAACTTGTGTTTCATGCACAAGGACCTCCAGATCTCTCTGTACTGCAGCATTTTGTAATTTCCCTCCCCTTTTATGTTCTGCCTTTTTAAATACCAAAGAAAGGAAAAAAATAAGATCTTGCATTTATACAGCGCCTTTCACAACCTCAGGACATCCCAAAGTTCTTCACAGCCAATTAAGTACTTTAGAGTGTCGTCAAGTTGTAATGTTAGATGTTATAATCTCTGCCTCAATAGCCATATGTTGTAAAGCAGTCATTGCTCTAATAAGAAAGAAAGACTTGCATTTATATCGGGACGTGCTTATTTGTACTGTGAAAATGGCCGGGCTGGTCCACCCTTTGTCAACCCTTATCCACTTGGAGGATAAGCCATACTTTGAAGTTTCTCTGGAATGTGTAACTGGAACCGGCCATCCCAAGGTCTCACTGACTTTGCAAATTGTAACTCAATCCACTTTGACTTCCAGAAGCCACAGAGGATAGATCTCCCCAAAAGATACCAAGGGTCAGCCAAAGTGCCTTATCCCAGCGCAAATGCATCCCTCCCCCAGCCAAACTGCCTTACCCCAGTGCAAATGCATTCTTCCCCCAGCCAAACTGCCTTACCCCAGCGCAAGGGCATGCCTCCCCCAGCCAAAGTGCCTTAACCCAGTGCAAGTAACCACCTTACTCCCCACTCCCACCCCACCATAGATGGGACATTGTGTACGGATTGTTAACAGGTTTATTGGGTATGAAGTGAATAGTGACCGTGTCGTAATGTCCTAGGGAGAGTGTTTGCTAGTGCTGCTGGGGAGGGGTTAAACGAATATGGCAGGGGGATGGGAACCTATGCAGGGAGACAGAGGGAAGTAGAATGGGGGCAGAAGCAAAAGATAGAAAGAAGAAAAGTAAAAGTGGAGGGCAGAGAAAATCAAGGCAAAAAACCAAAAGGTCCACATTACAGCAAAATTCTAAAGGGGCAAAGGCTGTTTCTAAGAAAAGCCTGAAGGCCCTATGCCTCAAAGCGAGGAGTATTCGTAATAAGATGGACGAATTAACTGCACAGATAGCAGTTAACGGAGACAAGACTCCAGGGTGACCAAGGCTGGGAACTCAACATACAGAGGTATTCAATATTTAGGAAGGACAGACAGAAAGAAAAAGGAGGTGGGTGGCGTTGCTGGTTAACGTGGAAATTATTGCAATAGTAAGGAAGGACATTAGCTTGGATGATGTGGAATCTGTATGGGCGGAGCTACGGAATACCAAAGGGCTGAAAATACTAGTGGGAGTTGTGTACAGACCACCAAACAATAGTAGTGAGGTTGGGGACAGCATCAAACAAGATATTAGAGATGCATGCAATAAAGGTACAGCAGTTATCAGGGGCGACTTTAATCTACATATTGACTGGGTTAACCAAACTGGTAGCAATGCGGTGGAGGAGGATTTTGCGAAGTGTATTTGGTATGGTTTTCGAGACCAATATGTCGAGGAACCAACTAGAGGGCTGGCCATCCTGGACTGGGTGATTTGTAATGAGAAAGGACTAATTAACAATCTTGTTGTGTGAGGCCCCTTGGGGACGAGTGACCATAATATGGTCGAATTCTTTATTAAAATGGAGAGTGACACAGTTAATTCAGAGACTAGGGTCCTGAACTTAAGGAAAGGTAACTTCGATGGTATGAGACGTGAATTGGCTAGAATAGACTGGCGAATGATGCTTAAAGGGTTGACGGTGGATAGGCAATGGCAAACATTTAAAGATCACATGGATGAACTCCAACAATTGTACATCCCTATCTGGAGTAAATATAAAACGGGGAAGGTGGCTCAACCGTGGCTAACAAGGGAAATTAAGGATAGTGTTAAAGCCAAGGAAGAGACAAATAAATTGGCCTGAAAAAGCAGCAAACCTGAAAACTAGTAGAATTTTGTAATACAGCAGAGGAAGGCAAAGGGTTTAATTAGGAGGGGGAAAATAGAGTATGAGAGGAAGCTTGCTGGCAACATAAAAACTGACTGCAAAAGCTTCTATAGATATGTGAAGAGATAAAGATTAGTGAAAACAAACGTAGGTCCCTTGCAGTCAGATTCAGGCGAATTTATAATGGGGAACAAAGAAATGGCGGACCAGTTAAACAAATACTTTGGTTCTGTCTTCACGAAGGAAGACACGAATAACCTTCCAGAAATAGTAGGGGACCGAGGGTCTAGTGGAAAGAGGAACTGAAGGAAATCCTTATTAGGCGGGAAATTGTGTTAGGGAAATTGATGGGATTGAAGGCCGATAAATCCCCAGGGCCTGATAGTCTCATCCCACAGTACTTAAGGAAGTAGCCCTAGAAATAGTGGATGCATTGGTGATCATTTTCCAACAGTCTATCGACTATGGATCGGTTCCTATGGACCGGAGGGTAGCTAATGTAACACCACTTTTTAAGAAAGGAGGGAGAGAGAAAACGCGTAATTATAGACCGGTTAGCCTGACATCAATAGTGGGGAAAATGTTGGAATCAATTATTAAAGATGAAATAGCACCACATTTGGAAAGCAGTGACAGGATCGGTCCAAGTCAGCATGGATTATGAAAGAGAAATCATGCTTGACAAATCTTCTGGAATTTTTTGAGGATGTAACTAGTAGAGTGGACAAGGGAGATCTGGTGTATTTGGACTTTCAAAAGGCTTTTGACAAGGTCCCACTCAAGAGATTGGTGTGCAAAATTAAAGCACATGGTATTGGGTGTAATGTACTGACATGGATAGAGAACTGGTTGGCAGACAGGAAGCAGAGAGTCGGGATAAACGGGTCCTTTTCAGAATGGCAGGCAGTGACTAGTGGGGTGCCGCAGGGCTCAGTGCTGGGACCCCAGCTATTTACAATATAGTTTAATGATTTAGATGAGGTAATTGAGTGTAATATCTCCAAGTTTGCAGATGACACTAAGCTGGCTGGCGGTGTGAGCTGTGAAGAAGACGCAAAAAGGCTGTAGCGTGACTTGGACAGGTTAGGTGAGTGGGCAAACGCATGGCAGGTGCAGTATAATGTGGATAAATGTGAGGTTATCCACTTTGGTGGCAAAAACAGGAAGGCAGAATATTATCTGAATGGCGGCAGATTAGGAAAAGGGGAGGTGCAACAAGACCTGGGTGTCATGGTACATCAGTCATTGAAAGTTGGCATGCAGGTAAAGCAGGCGGTGAAGAAGGCAAAAGGTATGTTGGCCTTCATAGCTAGGGGATTTGAGTATAGGAGCAGGAAGATCTTACTGCAGTTGTACAGGGCCTTAGTGAGGCCTCACCTGGAATATTGTGTTCAGTTTTGGTCTCCTAATCTGAGGAAGGATGTTCTTGCTATTGAGGGAGTGCAGCGAACGTTCACCAGATTGATTCTCGGGATGGCTGGATTGACATATGAGGGGAGACTGATCAACTGGGCCTGTATTCACTGGAGTTTAGAAGTATGAGTGGGGATCTCATAGAAACATATAAAATTCTGATGGGACTGGACAGGTTAGATGCAGGAAGAATGTTCCCGATGTTGAGGAAGTCCAGGACCAGGGGATATAGTCTAAGGATAAGGGGTAAGCCATTTAGGACCGAGATGAGGAGAAACTTTGTCACTCAGAGTTGTTAACCTGTGGAATTCCCTTCCGCAGTGAGTTGTGATGCCAGTTCATTGGATATATTCAAGAGGGAGTTAGATATGGCCCTTACGGCTAAAGGGATCAAGGGGTATGGAGAGAAAGCAGGAAAGGAGTACTGAGGTGAATGATCAGCCATGATCTTATTGAATGGTGGTGCAGTCTCGAAGGGCTGAATGGGCCTACTCCTGCACCTATTTTATATGTAACTTTTGGATTTCATCCACGCCAACGATGTCCCCTGTAGGGGAGTTGGAAGAACGTGGTCCGTCCTCCCCGAGTTCTCTTTCTCCCCTCTGATCGACCCCCCCCCCCCCATACATGCCTCTTTCCCGCTCTCTCTCTCCCCCCCAGTCTCTCAATTTCCCCCCCCACCCCAGTCTCTCTCTCTGTCCCCCAGCTTCTCTCTCTCCCAGTCTCTCTCTCTTCTTCCACCCCGCCTCTCAGCCCCCCGCCACTTCTCTGCCTGTCACCGCTCTCGGCCATTTGTCACCATTCTCGGCCGTCCGCCGCCGCCACTCTCGGCCGTCCGCCGCCGCCCACTCGGCATTCCGCCGCCGCTCTCGGTCCCTCCGCCGGCACCTCCGACAATGCAGAACTACCTAGATTTTTGTGCTCAAGTCCCTGGATTGGGATTTGAACCCACAACCTTCGAACTCAGGAGCGAGAGTGTTACCCACTGAGGCATGGCTGGCATCACTGTATGAATACATCTTCAAACGTTCTCCTTTTTTTGTCCAGTGACACTGTGCCTGCGCCCTATTGTTACCAATTCACCAAGTAGTGGAAACAATCTTTTAGTATTTACCCCTTGAATACGATTTATTAGTTTCCTCATTTAACCATCGTTATTTAAGTGAAAAAAGCCCAAGTTTATTAATAGAAAAAACTTGTATTTCTGTAGTGCCTTTCACAACCTCAGGATGTCCCAAAGTGTTTTACAGCCAATGAAATACTTTTTGAAGTGTAGTCACGGTTGCAATGTAGGAAACATGCCAACACATTTGCCTCTGAGGCAGAAGGTTTTGGGTTCGAGCCATGCCTCAGTGGGTAACACTCCCGCTCATGATTTAGAGGGTTGTGGGTTCAAATCCCACTCCCGGAAATTGAGCACATAAATCTGACACTCCAGTGCAGTGCTGAATTCTGCACTGTCGGAGGTGCCGTCTTTCGGATGAGACGTTAAACCAAGGACCTGTCTGCCCTCTCAGGTGGACGTAAAAGATCCCATGGCACTATTTCGAAGAAGAGCAGGAGAGTTCTCCTCCGTGTCCTCACCAATATTTATCCCTCAATCAGCATAACAGAAAGATTATCTTGTCATTATCACATTGCTGTTTGTGGGAACTTGCTGTGCGCAAATTGGCTGCTGTGTTTCCTACATCATCATCATCATCATCATCATAGGCAGTCCCTCGGAATCGAGGAAGACTTGCTTCCATTCTTAAAATGAGTCCTTCGGTAGCTGAACAGTCCAATATGAGAGCTACATTCCCTGTCACAGGTGGGACAGATAGTTGTTGAGGGTAAGGGAGAGTGGAACAGATTTGCTGCACGCTCGTTCTGCTGCCTGCGCTTGATTTCTGCATGTTCTTGGCGATGAGACTCCGCGCCCTCCCGGATGCACTTCTTCCACTTAGGGCGGTCTTTGGCTCGAGACTCCCAGGTGTCATCGGGGATGTTGCACTTTATCAAGGAGGCTTTGAGGGTGTCCTTGTAACGTTTCCTCTGCCCACCTTTGGCTCGTTTGCCATGAAGGAGTTCCGAGTAGAGCGCTTGCTTTGGGAGTCTCGTGTCAGGCATGTGGACAATGTGGCCTGCCCAGTGGAGCTGATCAAATGTGGTCAGTGCTTCAATGCTGGGGATGTTGACCTGGTTGAGGACGTTAATGTTGGCGCGTCTGTCCTCCCAGGGGATTTGTAGGATCTTGCGGCGACATCGCTGGTGGTATTTCTCCAGCGACTTGAGGTGTCTACTATACATGGTCCATGTCTCTGAGCCATACAGGAACCATTGCAACAGTGACTGCACTCCAAAAGTACATTCCTACATTGCAACAGTGACTACACTCCAAAAGTACTTCATTTGCTCTCAAGCCTTTTGCGTTGTCTGCTGGTTGTGAATGGCGCTATATAAATGCAAGTCTTTCTTTCAGATTTCCAGCATCTGCAGTATTAGATTATAATTGCAATATATTAACATTGTAAGTGTCAGCAGTGGGTAACACACTTGCCTCTGAGTCAGGAACTTGAGCACATGAATCTAGGCTGACCCTCAGTGCAGCGCTGAGGTTGATACCATCTTTCAGATGAGACGTTAAACCGAGGCCGGCAAGTGGATGCAAAAGATTTCGAAAAAGAGCAGGTGAGTTACTCCCGGTGCCCTGGCTAATATTCAATGCTGCCGCGTTTCCCAAATCACAACATTATAGTAGTATAGTATTAGGCGGTCCCTCGTATCGAGGATGACTTGCTTCCACACCAAAAAGGGATGAGTTCACAGGTGTTTCAATGAGGGACAGGACATTCTAGGTCCCAAACTACATATTGAAGGGTGGAAGATGCCTGTGCTTGGATTTTTTTAACGTGGGGTGGGCCGTTGCACCCCAGCCACCACACGGGCTTGACAGAACTAGGTCCTGATCCAGTGGCTAGGGTTACCCAAGACGACTGGAGACCAGGCTTTGCTGCACGGACCTAGTGCGCACACATAGCGAAGTGTGGGCTGGCTCAGTGATTACACTCCAAAAGTACTTTATTGCCTGTAAAGCGCTTTGAGAGAGCCGGTGGTTGTGAAAGGCCGCCATATGAATGTTTTGTATCAGCAGAGCAGCACTGCCGCTGTCCCCGGGGCGATGATGGGCAGGCGGGGCCCCGCCCCCCCAGGAGCCGTGCGCCTGCGCGCTGCACACCACGTGTCGAGGACAGCATGGCGGCGGGCGGCGGCAGAGCGGAGAGTTGCTGCGCCTTCTCCCCGGGGCCGGCCCAGTGCTTGGCGGCGGCCGCGGCAGACGGCCGAGTGCGGGTGTGGAGCACGCAGGGCAGCGGCCAGAGGCATGAGTACGTGCCTTCCTCGCACCTCAGCGCCACTTGCAGCTGCTTATCGTGGGCTCCCCCGCGGCGACCGCGGCAGGTGAGTGGCAGGCTTCGGCGGGGCCTAGTCAGCGACAGGCGGGCGTGAGGGAGGGCCTGGCGGTAACGTAGCGAGGGAGGCGAGGGCAGTCGCTTCACCCCGGGGCGGGCAATCTGTAAGTGAGTGGGGAGCGTCCTCGGTGCTTCTTCGCCGCTCCGCCGCTGCATGTGGCTCTCGGGCCCGGAGCTGCTTCCCCTCATAGGCCCCCGAGTCTGTGGGAGGCCGCGGCTTTCTCTCTCTATCGCTCTCTCTCTCGGTGATAATCTGATAAAACTTCTATCCCGCCGCACTGTTCCCGATTTTATTTATTTTCCTTCCTCCCCCCCACAAGAAAACCCACCGAAAATTTGCTGAAGTTTTAAACTCCTGAGTTGAGGGTTACGGAAATATCATCGTCCTTCTGGTAAATTGCAAACTCGATTGTAAGCCTGACTGCATTGGGCTGAGGCTCCGAGCCGAGGGGTCTTTTTTGTTAGGGGGTTCTGCAGTGTGCTGAGTGACTGGGGGTGGGGGGGAAAGGACACGGGTCCGATTGCCTCTTGTGCCCGAAGTAATCTGGACGTGAGCCGTCTGGGGGTTTGATTCATATGGCCAGCGGAATCGTGCTCCTTGCAGAGTTAAGCCACGAGCTCTCTGGGACTTGATTTTAAACCAGAAATGAAGGTAATTCGCAGCGGCAGGAAAGGTTGACATCTTCACACTGCACGTGTACGTGTGAGCCGATGTATTGGCAAACTTGCTTTAGATTTGAGAGAAATTAGGAAAGAAGGAATGTGGGGAAATGGCGCTACTAAGGCTACAAAACCTTCAGTTTTGTATTTTCTTTTCTAAGGACTTTAATGATATTTACATCTATAGATGTGAACTCCAGTTTAGTGATACATTTTCGTCCTTCAGAAAAACTTGAACTGGGCCCCGTGGTTCAATAGCTTTAAAGCTGTAGCAATACAAGTGTAGTTGACCCTGAGCTGAGTTTTTGACCCCATATCTTCTCCATCACTAAGACCGCCTGCTTCCACATTCGGCATATCGCATATCTGCTGAAATCCACATCTATGCTTTTGCTACCTTCAGACTCAATTATTCTGTTACATGTCAAACTTTTACAGTTCTGACGAAGGGTCACAGACCTGAAACGTTAACTCTGTTTCTCTCCACAGATGCTGCCTGACCTGAGATTTCCAGTATTTTCTGTTTTATTTCAACTGTTCCTGGCTGTCCTCTCATCTTCCACCCTCCATAAACTTGGGTCCATCTAAAACTCTGATACCTGTATCTTAACTTTCACCAAGTCTCATTCCTATTACCCTTGTGTTGGCTTCTGGTCTGCCAACGATTCAAACTAAAAATTCTTGCAATCAAATTCCTCCATGGCCTCTCCCCTCCCTATCTCCATAACCTCTTCCAGCCCTACAATAACTTGTATTTAAGTAGTGCCTTTAATGTCGTAAAACGTCTCTGCTTCACAAAAGTGTTGTTTAACAAAATTTGATGCCAAGCCATATAAGGATATTAGGGCAACGGTAAGATTTAAGGAGCGTCCTAAAAGAGGAAAGGATGGTAGAAAGGTGAAGAGGTTTAGGAAAGGAACTCCAGAGGTTAGAGTCTTTACAGCTGAAGGCACAGCCGCCAACAACAACTTGTATATATGTTACACCTTTTAAGAGTAAAACGGCCCAAGTGGCTTCACAAAAGTGGTGTTAAACAAAATTTGACACCAAGTCACATATGTAGAAATTAGGACAGTGGAGCAAAAGCTTGGTTAAAGAGGTAGGTTTTACGGAGCATCTTAAAAAGAGGCGGAGAGGTTTAGGGAGGGAATTCCAGAGCTTAGGGCCTGGGCAACTGAAGGCACAGCCACCAATGGTTGAGTGATGCTCAAGAGGCCAGAATTAGGGGAGCGCAGATATCTTGTGTGTAGTTGGGGTGGAGGAGATTTGAGAGAGAGAGAGAGGGGTGAGGTCATGGAGGAATTTGGAAACAAGGATGAGAATTTTAAAATTGAGGAGTTGCTCAACTGGGTGTCGATGGAGGTCAACGAGCACAGGGCTGATGGATGAACGGGGCTTGGTGTGAGTTAGGACACGGGCAGCTGCGTTATCTAGATGACCAAGTTAGCAGAGGATAGTAAGTGGGAGGCCGACCAGAAATGCATGGAATAGTCAAGTCTAGAGGTAAAAAAGGCATGGATGAGGATTTCAGCAACAGATGAGCTGAGGCAGGGGCTTTGGTCTTGCCAGGGAATTTCTAGTTGGAGGAAATTTCTGCTATTCCAATGCTCTGTTGGACAAGCAGTCTGACAATTTGAAGACAGCGGAGGTGTCGAGAAGTGGTGGTGAGGTAGAGCTGGGTGTTTCCGAGGGGCAGCTTGTAGGGATAATTCTTAGGGGACACCAGAGGCAACGATGTGGGAGCGGAAACAGCTGTTGCAAGTAATTCTCTGACTGACTGGAAAGGTAAAAATGGACCCAGGCAAGTGCAGTCCCACCCGGCTGGACGACGGTGGATAGGTGTTTGAAAAGGATCAACCGCATCAAAGACAGCGTCTACCCTCCATGAACTCTGCGTTCCCCCAATTCTGTCTTGTAAATCCCTGATTTCCTTCGTCCCACCATTAATAGCAGTGACTTTAGCTGTCTATTTCCTAATCTGTGGAATTCCCTACCTAAACTTCTGCATCTCCACACCTCCTTTTAAGATGTTCCTTAAAAACTACCTGTGACCAAGCTGTTGGTCATCTATCCTAATGTTGACTCCTTTGGCTCGGTGTCAATATTTTTTGTCTGATTGTGCTCCTCTGAAGTGCCTTGGGACATGTTGGGGATAGGAAGGGGCGAAGCCATGGAGGAAATTGAACAGGAGGATGACACTTAAAATCGAAGCATTGGTGGGGATGAGAGCTAATGTAAGTTAGGATACAGGAGGCAAAGTGTCTGTCAATTGTTGTCTGATAATGCTACTGTGAAGCGCCTTGGGATATTTTACTACATTAAAGGCACTATATAAATACAAGATGTTTTGGATAAGCTCAAATTTATGGAGGGTGGAAAATGGGAGGATGGCCATGAGAACAATGGAATAGTCTGGAGGTAATGAGCATGGACGATGGTCTCAGCAGCAGATGGGCTGAGGTGGAAACAGACAGTATCATGGAGGTGGGAGTAGACATTCTTAGTGACACAGAGGATATGGGCCTGGAAGCTCAGCTCTGGGTCACATAAGACGCTGAGGTTGAGAACAGTCTGGTTCAACAGGGGCCAGGTTGGGGGGGTGGAATTGGTGGCTAAGGAATGGAGTTTGTGGCGGGGACGAAAGACGGTGGCTTCCCAATGTTTAATTGATGAAAAATGCAGCTCATCCAGGACTAGATGTCAGACCAGCAGTTTGACAACACACACTGGAGGGTTTGGGAGGGGTGGTGTTAGAGTAGAGCTGGGTGACATCAGTGTACATGTAGAACCTGGCTTCTTTGGGGGAAGCATATAAATGATAAATGGGTAGGGCCAAGGGTAGATCTCTCAAGGGGCTGAATGGGATGTATGTGGTTTTTTAAAAAAAGAACTGAAGTTGATTTGAGGGGGGGGGCGGGGTGGGGTGGAGAGGAGAAGGGAAGTTACATGTGGCTGCATCGAAGGGTTGGCTTTACAGAAGTAGGTCTTGGGTAGTTTGTCAAAGACTTGTTTTACAGCAGTTTTTTTGAAGTGAGTGTTCTCCTGGTTTACCCTTGCCCATAACGAGGGAGAAGGCAGACCAAGTCTGGGTTGACTCTGTGCAATCCAAAGATTCCAGTATAGTTGGGCTACAGGGAAAAATTGAAGATTATTGTCTTTAGGTTTTTTTTGGTTTGCCCAATATAATCCATTCTTTTCTATTTCCTGAGTGGCCTCGGCTGCCTTAGTTTCTTGTCTGGTACAATAAACCAGTGGTTTTCAAACACTTCTGTCGGAGGACTCTGCAAACAGATGCATTTCTATTGAACGTTTTGAAAGATAGTCACTACTTTAAGGGGAAAATGCTGTTGTGGCAGAAAACCAGTTTTATTTATTTATATATAGTAAATTCCTATCCGTCAGCTCAGCAGCGTCAATGGGGCAACAGAAATAATGTGCTAAAAATCAAATGCAGAAAATGTTATACCTTGTGGGTCCCTTCATGGATGAACACCAGTTATAAAATCTGTTGCACCATCCTTGTCTGTTGAGTACAGTTACAATTTGCTGATGTTGGAGTGGGTGAAGCCATGTGGTCGAACTACCTTTTTCTAGTCCAGCACATTGTTCAGTGTCCTAATGAACATTTAAATGATAAAAATTGGCACCCCTTTGTCAAGTTTTAGTGAACTTGTCTCATTGTGGTATCACTTGCTGATGGAATCCATATGGACTGTGTTAAAAGCTGAGAATGTGATGTGGTAGACAAGAGCAACATTTTAAGTCTTTTCAAACAGTCACGTGCATCCGGTGGGTTTTTGAGCATTTAGATGTTTTGATTTGGTGCTTTCATTGCTGCTGTTTGTTTTTTGCATTATTTATTGGCATTAGTTGTTTGCCGATGACCACTAACTCCTGCCAGTTACCTTAATTTCATTTGATCATTTTTTGATTTAAATTTGATTGAAACTAGACTAGTTGTTTTAAAGTAGCAGCTGACAGGAAGTGTGCGCTTTACCACAGGGCAATAACAGCTTGATTTACAAAAGAATGATATTCTAGTGTGTACCACGTTCTGTTTTTTAAAATTCAGTCTCAAAGGCTAGGCACTTGACAGGTGCATACGCATGTCCTTTTAGGTGCTTTTATTAATGCTGCAATTACTAAGGACCCAAGTTTCCACATGATTCGCGCCTGATTTTTAGGAGCAACTGGTGGAGAACGGACTATTTTAGAAATCGCAATTCTCCACATTTTTTTTTCTGCAGTTTTAGTCAGGTAGAACAGTTCTAGTTTAGAACAGAATTTTTTCTTCAAAAGGGGGCGTGTCCGGCCACTGACGCCTGATTTGAAAGTTTCCACAGTGAAAATGTACTCCAAACTAAAGTAGAATGGTGCCAGTGAAGATTTTTGTAGAACTGAAAAAACCTGTTCTACACATTAAAAAAATCAGGCGCAGGTTACAAATTAGGCGTCCAGAACGAGGTGGAGGGGAAGGGAACTCATTAAATTCGACAATAAATCCTTATTTATACTTATACAAATAAATCCAACCTGAATAAACATTTATAAGCCAAGAAAAGATTAAATAAACCACCTTCCTACCTGTGTGAAAGTGCTTCAGCCAGGGAGAATTCTGCAGCTGTTCGTGCCGCTGAGCGAGAGAGCGCGAGGGAGGGAGAGGGGGGGGGGGGGGGTGTCGGGGAGCAGGAGCGGGTGTCGGCTCGGGGGGGGGGGGGAGAGGAGAAGAGCGGGGGTCGGGTCGGGGGGGGGGTCTCGGTCGGGGGGCGGGGAGGGGAGCGGGTGTCGGGTCGGGGCGGGGGGGGGGGGGGGGGCGAGTGTCTTGGTCGGGCGGGGAGCAGGAGCTGGCCGTGGGAAGAGCCTCATTCACGCAGCCCCAGTGAGGCCATTGGGCCAGGGCTAGGGGCTGCGTGCTTCGGGCCCCTCCCACACAGTTCGGCGCCTGGAGCTACTGCACTTGCGTGCCGACTGTAGCGCGCATGTGCAGAGGTCCCGGCACTGTTTTCAGCGCCGGGACCTGGCTCCACCCCCCCACAGCTCGTGCTGACTGCGCCGAGTGCCACAGGACCTGTAAGTCGGTGGAGAATACAGAGGATTTTTTTAGACGCCGTTTTAGGCGCGAAAAACGGGCGCCCAGCTCGGAGGGCGCCCATTTTTTTTCTTGTGGAAACTTGGGGCCCTTTGAGCTGGGAGATATTAAGCTTCCCAAGCATTTGATTTGTTAAGAGTCTTAGAATATTTTAAAGCCACTAGTCTAGCTTCAATGTTCTTTAAGAATTTGCCATTTAAAACCTTTACATTTAGTTTATTGATTCATTCCCAGATAGTTTTTTTTGGTTGAATGTTTACATAGAAACATAGAAAATAGGTGCAGGAGTAGGCCATTCGGCCCCTCGAGCCTGCACCGCCATTCAATGAGTTTATGGCTGAACATGCAACTTCAGTACCCCATTCCTGCTTTCTCACCATAACCCTTGATCCCCCCCCTTAGTAAGGACTTCATCTAACTCCTTTTTGAATATATTTAGTGAATTGGCCTCAACAACTTTCTGTGGTAGAGAATTCCACAGGTTCACCACTCTCTGGGTGAAGAAGTTTCTCCTCATCTCGGTCCTAAATGGCTTACCCCTTATCCTTAGACTGTGACCCCTGGTTCTGGACTTCCCCAACATTGGGAACATTCTTCCTGCATCTAACCTGTCCAAACCTGTCAGAATTTTAAACGTTTCTATGAGATCCCCTCTCATTCTTCTGAACTCCAGTGAATACATGCCCAGTTGATCGAGGCTTTCTTGATATGTCAGTCCCGCCATCCCGGGAATCAGTCTGGTGAACCTTCGCTGCACTCCCTCAATAGCAAGAATATCCTTCCTCAAGTTAGGAGACCAAAACTGTACACAATACTCCAGGTGTGGCCTCACCAAGGCGCTGTACAACTGTAGCAACACCTCCCTGTCCCTGTACTCAAATCCCCTCGCTATGAAGGCCAACATGCCATTTGCTTTCTTAACCACCTGCATGCCAACCTTCAATGACTGATGTACCATGACACCCAGGTCTTGTTGCACCTCCCCTTTTCCTAATCTGTTTATTGTTCAAACAAAATCAAAAGATGGCTTTGCTCCTTGGGCATAAAGCATGGGTAATCTACAGAGAGGCTCTAATTCTCTGATTGCAGACACAGGACAGCAGGGCCACAAATGAAGAGAGTGAACTGCAAGTGGCTTATGGTCATCTTATGAGTATCCCTGGATGCAAACTTGGTTGGTAGTGTGACTTCAGCACACATCTTTTTGACTTGGATGAAAGTGATATCAACTGAGTCAAACTGACATTTAATATGCTTGCAGCATTTTGTCTTGATGTCTTAACGCTGATGGGTGGTATATCCCAATAAGATCTGAATGCTTCAGGGGAGGAAGTGGGAGAAAATGGGCGAAACAAATGGGAGTAGCCATTGTTTGCACGTTTGAATGAAATAAATATAGTTCTCTCTCTCTTGGTCCTTTGTTTCTTTCCCACCCAAAAGATGCAGATATGCTGGTAGTTACTATAGATTCTTTAGCTGGCAGGCCACAGTTCTTCAGTATACAAATTTTCATCTACAGTCTGCAAATTTTAGTTGTGAAACTAGGACTCTAATTTTGCCACTAAACAGATCTTTTGAACAGTGTATATGAAATGACCAGGCAAAGAAGTACTGAGTTTTTTTCTCTTCCCCTTTCCAGGAAGCTCCTCAAACGAAAAAGAGGAGATCAGAAAATGTGAACGCTGATGAAGAATTGGACCTATTGGCTATTGGTACAGCAGTTGGTAGCATCTTGTTATACAGCATAGTAAAGGGAGAACTACAGAGCAAGTTGGTAAGATATTGGTTGGTGGGTGAAATGGTTGGATTTTCTGAATTATGTGGGCAAATGTATCACCAAGGATGCTTCCTTTCTTGAAGGAGAAGAATGGGGGAAAAGGAACATGTGTGTGGATATATATAAGCACTATTGTAGTTTGACTTCAATTTAATTCCATAGGTTGCCATTTATCAGAATATGTTGAGTTGAACTGCCGAGACTTAAATGTATGTATAATTTTATCTTGTGTAAATCAGTACTGTGTTGAGTTAATACAACATGACCTGCATTACACAGCAGTTAGGAAGTTGTATGATCACTTATCCGAAAAATGTATTTATTTTCAGCAGGCATGTTTTCAGAATGCTGTAGTCAAACAGAATGCCACTATATAAATGTGTTCAGAATTTTATTTCCATGGCAGGCTTGGGACATGCACATCCAATTCTATCTTTTGTCCAGAAGACTAAACTGTAATATCAAAGGAGGCACTGGACGCACTACCAGCTGGACTTGACTTTCTTAAGCTATGGACGTTAATCTATCTGGTGTTCTTGAAATTTTGTTAAAGGATACCTGACGCAAGTCCCAGGGACAGATAACAATAAACATGTTCTTGTTATGACATGTTCTCTCTCTTCCCCCCCCCCCACCCCCAACTTTACGATTCCTACAGGATATTTTGTTGTCTAAATTAAGAAATGATGTGGAATGACCAGAATTGGGACACTTTGGCTCTTATTACTCAGCAATCTGAATGGGTGCTGTTCTGTAGTCACTGCAAGCAGATACCTTGCCAGCCAGAGTGAGTTGAATGGTTGTTTTTGCAGGCTCTGCTGTAGAAATACGATCCATTTAGTAGTGTGACCAAGGATTGAATTCCCTGATTCACCGGTGGCAGATGGGATAGTACGACCAGTGACATATACTTTGAATCTGTAAACTTGAGGAAAATTATATTTATAGCTGATTCCCTTGGACAAGGAACCTGACGGCTCTTGTTTTTTTTTTAATTGATTTTTACTACCAAGGCAATTTGACTTTGACTATAGTTCATAATTGGATATTTTGTGTTTA
The DNA here is from genome assembly GCF_044704955.1 of Pristiophorus japonicus. Classification (NCBI taxonomy): domain Eukaryota; kingdom Metazoa; phylum Chordata; class Chondrichthyes; family Pristiophoridae; genus Pristiophorus; species Pristiophorus japonicus. The sequence continues at coordinate 205,693,247 of NC_091983.1, forward strand.
TGAAAATCAAGTTTGAAATTTTCTCAACTTTAGTCTGCTTTTTATACTTTCAGAGTGGCGGACATGACCGTAAAGTAAACTGTGTGCGGTGGCATCAAGAAAATGATTGTCTCTATAGCTGCTCAGATGACAAGCATATAGTGGAATGGACTCTGCCAACAGGGAAAGTGAAATGGTCAGTACAGAGTTCTGTTTCTTGGGCTGTAGATTTTCTCTCCTCTTCTCTTCCCCCCTCAATTTTTCATTTCTCCTTTCTCTCCCAAAGAAAAGTACAGGTGACCTTTTCCCTCTTTGCATTCAGTTGAACGGGACTGGCGGGACAGTTTGTAGACATTCCGTGGTTTCTGCCACCTATTGATCGACTAGCTACATTGTACTTGTATCATTCCCACAAAGCTAGAATGTTCTCCTTCCACAAGTTGCTCATTTAGCAGCTTTGCCCCAACTGAGAAATGGATACAGTTCTTGTGACGTACAATGCCAGAGCACTCACAATATCCTATCTTGAAAGCTAATGCCATATTTGCAAAGTCTACTGGCCCATCTGCCTTAATTACCTTGCCTAATTCAAACTCTACAGCCGGATTTATTTATATTTATATTAGCTTCAAAAAGCAACCCTTGCTTTTTATTTAATTTTACATTGCCTGCCATTCTGTGAATGAAATGTATTACCAAACCAATATTTTAACATTATGGAGAACAGTAAATATCTGACTGTTACGAGGCTGCATTCTAATTTACGTTTGATCTCCAAAACTGAATGAAGCTGAGGTGGGAAGCCACCAGAATGAAGACATTTTGCTGTGTGTTCTCAACCAAAAGTGTAGAAAATCAGTTGAATAGTTTGATCCATCTCTGCTGAAGACATTGACTCTTTGTTAGGCTGTTCATGAATGTTGGTAATTCAAGAGTGAAATTTGGTGGTGTGTGTACTCTCTGGTTAGTGATCAAGAGCCTGAATTCTGGCTGTTTTCTCCACTTCTGTGCACTCTCCACAACTCCCCTGTAAACCCAGGAATACTAGACAAGTACTATACAGCTTCATTGACTGACACAGCACAGACTAAGAATCAATCTTGGGACTTTCCTGGTTTGCTTAGCTACATGCTGGATAAACATGCTGGGCCTACATTTTGACCTTTACCCTGTGTGCTACTTTAATATTCATATTTTCTGTTTTTGGCTGCATTGGTAGAAGAAATCACCTTGTAGTGGCAGAGCCAGAAGTTTTCTCAAAGGGCTGCTTCAGACCCTAGGATGTAGATTGTGTCATTGAAGTATTGCTAATGTACTAACTATTGCCAATATGAGAGGGGTCCAGCTTGCTATTCAAAAATAGATGGACTGTTTCAATAGGTGCTTTTATTTCGACACCATCTAAAATATCGATAGACACGTACAGATGTCCGGGTTAAGCTCACTTGCTATATTGTATTGTGCTAGCTTCTAGTGTGGGTGAAATAATGTCCACTGTAACGATGGGGTGCTGTGGATAAAAGTCTTCAGACTTGCTCATTTGTAACTTCCAAAATGGAATGAAAACCTGTACAGATAAACGAGATGGGTTGATGGAAAACTAGCCAGCAGTCAGTTTTGTGTGGCATTTCTCATTAGTTGCTTCTAGTATTCAGTTTTTTTGTAAATTTAACGTTGTTGTCATTTTAGGTGTGATGCAAACATCTTTAGTCAGGTGATGGGTGACAGTGCATTAGCATGCTCCTTTCACCTCGGGATCTGATGTGAATGCAGTTTTGGCTAATGGAACACAAATCTATTCTGCCAGCTTTTAATATGGGCATTGGTGCAGTATAATGAAGGGGTTTGTGTGTCTCTAGTGACCCAGGCCACTTGTAGCAGTCAATCTGCAGATGGGCCGCGCTCTTAGCAATTTTGATATTGTCCCTTGTGTGGACCTTTTCTATCCTCTCCTCTTGCAGTAGAGAAGGTTGTGAACATACTAACTGAACAGAGTCTTGAGTTTTACAGGAAGAGTGTTTGGGTATCAACAGCAACTTATATTTATATGGAGCCTTTAACTTAATAAAACCTCCCAAGGCGCCTCGCAGGAGTATTCTAAACAAAACATTTGACACCGAGACACATAAGGAGAAATTAGGACAGGCTTGGTCACGGAGGTAGGTTTTAAGGAGCGCCTTAAAGGAGGAAAGAGGTAGAGCGGTTTAGGCAGCGGGACCTGAGGGTTCTGGTGCACAAAACACAAAAGGATAGTATGCAGGTGCAACAAGTGATCAGGAAGTCCAATGGAATCTTGGCCTTTATTGCAAAGGGGATGGAGTATAAAAGCAGGGAAGTCTTGCTACAGTTATACAGGGTATTGGTGAGGCCACACCTGGAATACTGCGTGCAGTTTTGGTTTCATATTTAAGAAAAGATATACTTCGGAGGCAATTCAGAGAAGGTTTACTAGATTGATTCTGGAGAGGAAGGGGGTTGACTTATGAGGAAAGATTGAGTAGGTTGGGCCTCTACTCATCGGAATTCAAAAGAATAAGAGGTATCTTATCGAAACGTAGACGATTATGAGGGAGGTTGACAAGGTGGATGGAGAGAGGATGTTTCCACTCATGGAGAGACTAGAACTAGGCATAATCTTATAAGGGGCTGCCCATTTAAAACTGAGATGAGGAATTTCCTCTCGGGATTGTAAATCTGTGGAATATGCTGTCTGAGAGCTGTGGAAGCTGGGTCATTGAATAAATTTAAGACGAAATGGACAGTTTCCTAACCGATAATGGGTTATGGGGAGCGGGCAGGGAAGTGGACCCGAGTCCATGATTGGATCGGCCCTGATCGTATTAAATGCCAGAGCAGGCTCGAGGAGTTGTATGGCCTGCTCCTGTTATGTTATGAATTCCAGAGCTTGGGGTCGAGACAACCGAAGGCACGACCACCATTGGTTGAGCGATTATAATCAGGGATGCTCGGCAAAATTATCAATCCTAATGCAGATCTTCAAAAGAACTGCTGCATGATTTTGTACAATATACCATTTGAAGAAGCCTTAAGATAGTTGTGGAACATATTACACTGCTGTAGGAAGGCATCACAGATTTGTTGGGGATGAATAAAAGAACATAGGAGCAGTAGTGCCATTCAGCTCATCGAGCATGTTCCTCTATTCAATTAGATCATAGCTAATCTGCACTTCAACTCTATTTCCCAACATTCCATTAGCATGCATTAGCTTCGTCAGTTGTCTACATGGATACCTAATTCCCTTTGCTCCATCACAGCTCTCACCATTAAGAAAATATCCCTATTTGTCTTTCTCAGGCCCAAAATGGGCGATCTCCCACTTCCTGACATTGAACATGTCTGCAATAGATTTTCCCATTCATATGGTCTGCCTATTTTCCTTTGTGTTCCCATCCTTACAGCTTATGCCTCATAACTTAGAGTTGTCTGCCAAGTTGGATATATAGTTCTCTATTCCTTCATCCAAATCATTAATATATATGGTGAAAAGCTGAGGCCGCAGTACAGATTCCTGGGAAACACTACACTATCTGGCAGTGCTCCTAGGTGGATAGAAACATAAAAAATAGGTGCAGGAGTAGGCCATTCGGCCCTTCGAGCCTGCACCACCATTCAATGAGATCATGGCTGATCCTTCACCTCAGTACCCCTTTCCCGCTTTCTCTCCAAACTCCTTGATCCCTTTAGCCGTAAGGGCCATATCTAACTCCCTCTTGAATATATCCAATGAACTGGCATCAACAACTCTCTGCGGCAGGGAATTCCACAGGTTAACAACTCTCTTGAGTGAAGAAGTTTCCCCTCATCTCAGTCCTAAATGGCCTACCCTGTTAGATCTCTTAATTTCCAATGAACTACGAACTCCGATTGTAGTTTTAATGTAACTTTATTCTGGCAGCAGCAACAAGGTCTTGGGTTTAAGCCAGGCCTTTGTCCTTCTGAGACCACATGGCCAAAATGGCTGTACTTATACTGGTTCAATTTATAGAAAAGAACTCTCCTTCTTTGACCTTATTGGCTCATTTGATAGTCTGTTAACCTTGAATTGGCTCGCTACCCAAAGTCCTAAAATGTCAAGTTGATTGATGACTTAATGCAATGTGTTCTGTGTTTTTTCAAAACTGCAGCCGGGCTGCAGAGCTTGAATTCTCTATCAATCCCCCCTTTGATTCTTTCACAAACTGAATCATAAAACATCAGCTATCACTGGTTAAACATTCTACAAAATAATTTCATACAAATATAGAGTTTCCTTCTAAAATTTGTTGATGTGTTTCATCACATGTCCGGACTAGTAGCTTCCACACAAATTTACACCAACCCGAGTTCCATCATGGCCACAATGGAAGTCTGGTTTTAGTAGGTTAATTAACCTTATTCCAATTTAATCCAAATCAATATCTTAATTCAACCAGTAAACAAACTTCCCTTAAGCATAACATACCCCTGTGCCATGTACAGACGGTCTGCTGGGACCTGCAAGGTGTCTCACATGCGGGACAGCAGCTACAGCCGCCTGGTTGCAACAACATTTAATCAACATAAACAAACAATATAAAAGTAAAATAATTACAACGACTAGAATTAAACCTTCCACCAATGAAGTTCCTATTGAACCTAGCCATTCAGTAGCTCCGTTCCACAAAGTGAATGATGGGCGTTGCTAAAGTTTTTCTACCTCCTTTTGGATATGCTCCGCTAAGTGGGTAATTTCTTCGGAGCTATCTGGAATATATGTGCAACACTCAGTTCTGAGTTGGGCGCAAGTACCTCCCTTTTCAGCCAGGATGTAATCAAGGGCCAGTCTATTCTGTAGGGCTACTATGCGGATTGCGACCATTTCTGCATTAATTTTAACTAGGGCCTCTGAGGTATCATGGCCTACCTGTTCCACAATGGATGCCATGTTAATGGATTCCCTTGCCAGTTTGGCGGTCCCATACCTGGGGATCAGAATGGCAAAGAACCTCTCTGTTTCTGTGATAGCTCTCTTAGGACGGTGTAAATGTTCTGACAGTGACTTTATATGATACATATAAGACACAATGTAGGCTAAATAGCAGGATCCCGTCCAATTCTGGGGCAGCCAAGGGTAGGCCTAGTGGCCACACACCCAATAGGAGCCATTATAGGCAATGAATGTTAGCTGTTTCTTTGTCAGCAACACTCCGGGGCCTGTCCAGGCTTTTCCATCTGTTTTATTCAGAATCCCCGTTACGTTAAAAATTCCCACATCGGCCCAGTTTGGACGGTTCCGTTGCTTGATTATATTATCATTCCGGGAGCAGTTACTATACCCCATATTTTGGCCTCCTTTGATGTTTCTAATCAGACAGACCAATTCCCCCGGTCTTCCTATTCACGTTGTATTAGTGGTAACAAAAAATGGGGGCCGTTTGGAATTATTGTAGCACGGTTGATATTCCCTTTCAAAGGTAGTCAGATTGTAACCTGCTGACTTCCATTTACGTGCCCAGTTTTCCGTATCCTGAAACGCATTGCCTGTTTTGTTTTGATTAATTATCCACTCAGCCATTTCCGAGATATTCAAGGGAACTGGCCTCAAGGGAATCCCTCTCTTTGAGTGAATAGGAATATGCGCACACACCCAACAACTAGAAATATTACCTTGTTTGGCATAAATGTATGACATATATAAAAAGGTATTTACATGTGCTACCCTACTATTTCCCTTTGGTGCGGAGGGTCGGCTAGTAAGAAGTAGGCAAATGCCTAGAATACCTACAATCAGTAATACAGTAAATTTATACATTTTGGCAAAAAGTAATTGTCCTTATTAGATTTCAGCTTCAGTTACGGGTGCTCGTTTAACGTGTGAAGCGTGGATCCAGGCTTTTTTTCCTTGGACTTTTAACAGCTGCCTGGGTGGTCAATAACACTTGATAAGGTCCCTCCCACTTGGCACCCAAAGGTTCTTTATGCAACTTTTTCACATACACCCAGACTCCCGGGTTGATGTCGTGTCCTCCTTCGGGTGGATTACCCCAAGTTGCCGATACCTGTCGGGAAACAGAACTAATAGCATTGGTTAGGTTCTGACAGTATGATAACAAAGTGTCACCCATTAAGTGAACATCAGCTTTCCTTCAATCGATAGTTCCTGGCAGCGACATGGGTCTTCCTGTTATAATTTCAAATGGGCTTAGACCTGTAGTTCTATTAGGGGTTGCCCTAATGCTAGATAGCACTATTGGTAGTGCTAGGGCCATGGTGTTCCTTCTTGGTGATATTTGGCAAGCTGTTGTTTCAGAGTTTGATTCATTCGCTCTACTTGTCCTGATGATTGTGGATGATAAGGACAGTGTAAATCCCACGTAATGATCAGTAACCTACAGACTTCTTGGCAGACAGCACCTGTGAAGTGTGTTCCCTGATCTGAGTCAATGCTACTCGGGACTCCCCATCGGGGAATGTAATCCTTACACAAGACTTTTGCAGTGTGATTGCTGTGGCTCTTTTAGTTGGGACAGCTTCTACCCATCTAGAGAATCTGTCGACCATGACAAGAATGTTAGTGTATCCTTGGCATGAAGGAAGAGATATATAATCAACCTGCAGATGCTGGAATGGTCCGACAGGGGCAGGGGGCCTTAGTTGGGGCATTACCGTGATGGGTTGAGAATTATTTTTCTGGCAGACCACACAGCGGTCTGTTACCAGCTGGGCATGTTTTTTAAATCCCCGACCCCACCAGCTTTTCTGGAACCGTGCGGTCATCTGTTGTGAGGCCAAGTGTCCCCACGAGTGGATCTGTTGGGCTAAAAAAGGCTTGTGGCGTGACTGGCTTGTCGGTAACTTTGTCTCCAGACACCATCTTCACATAGCTTAATTCCTGCCTCCATTCATGTCCATTTTTCCTCTCTGGAGTATTCGCCTTGCATTGTTTGAAGGTCTCGTGTCAGAGTCCTGAGTGCTTTCAATCTGCACATCTGTGTTCGTTCTTCTGGGGGAACGTCCTGTGAGGCGGCATCTTTAGCTGCCTGGTCGGCTAGGGCATTTCCCTGTGCTTCCGTGGTATTTTCCTTGGTATGGGCCTTATACTTCAGGATGGACACTTCCTGAGGTAATTGTATGGCCTCCAGTAAGTCTCGGACTTCTTTTACATTTCGGATAGGTGTACCAGCAGCAGTGAGGAATCCTCTTTTCCGCCATAACAGACCAAAGTCGTGAGCGACTCCAAAAGCATAACGCGAATCTGTGTAGACATTAGCTCTCTGTCCTTCTGCTATTCGACATGCTTCTGACAGGGCCCGTAACTCGGCCTGTTGTGCTGACGTTCCTGAGGGTAAACATCCTTTTGCCACTACCTCATATAAGGTTGTAACTGCCCATCTTCTTTTCTGGTACCATTGTCAACAAAGGAGGAACCATCTGTAAACAGGATGAGGTCTGGGTTGTGCAGAGGCTCCTCTGCTGCTAAGGCTGCTTCTTCTGTTTCTTTTAAAATCTCCACGCAGTCATGCTCTTCGCATTCTCCCCCCTCTTGCTCCCTCGATTCTGACATCAGGAGCATAGTTGTGGGATTAACCGGGCTGGCCCGGACGATATGGAGATTAGGAGCTTCCAAAACTGCTGTCCAGCGGGTCCACCTAGCTGCCGTCACCTGAGACATTCTATTCATAGACAGCAAAGCGTGTATGGTGTGGGGACACTTGACAATCAGCTTTTGGTCGAGGACTAGACCCGCAGTGATCATTACCGCTCGACATGTAGCTTCCATGGCCCTTAGGCAAATTCCCCATCCGAGGGCTACCGCATCCAGTTTTGCCGAATAATAGCCAATAGGTCTTTGTCGATCCCCATGTTCTTCTGTCAGTATAGCTGTCATGTAATCTTCTTTCTCATGGACAAACGGTAAATGGCTTACCACTGTCGGGGATTCCAAGAGCCGGTGCCGAACACACAGCCTTTTTCAAACTCGGGAAGGCCTCTTGCTGTTCCTTAGTGAGGGTGATGGCTTCTTTAGAGGCACGTTTCCTCTTTAAAATATCGTTCAGTGGCTGAGCAAGCTGTGTGAAGGAGTCAATCCAATTTCTGTTAGTTACACAATCCAAAAAAAGACCTTAGTTCCTGAATAATGGTGGTTTTTTTAGCAGCCCGAATGGCTGCAGTTCTATCCTGGGTAAGTACTCTCTTTCCTTGTGAAATCTTTTGTCCCAGGTATACAACCTCTTTTTGGGATATTTGTGCTTTGTCGATGCTGGCTTTATGTCCTTTCAGCCAAAGGTGGTCCAGCAAAGCTCGTAAATCTTGTTCATGCTTTTCTTCCGTGTTTGAAGCTAGCAGGATATCGTCTACATATTGGATGACTGTGGATGACAGGGGAGGTAATTCTCGCAAATGGCTTTGAAAAGCCATGTGGAATACCTTAGGGCTGTTGTGGAAACCCTGCGGTAACCGGGTCCATATAGTTGTCCTTGGACCGTGAAAGCAAACCACTGTCGAACCTCCGTGCCAGAGGGACCGACAAAAATCCGTTGGCCATATCTATAACCGAGAAATATTTCTGTTCCGGTTTGAGGGCATTAAAAATGGTGGAGGGATCTACGACCAAAGGAGCTTTTTGATCAATACACTGGTTAGCTTTCCTATAATCGACAGTCAAACGGCAAGTCTCATTAGATTTCTGTACCGGCCACACGGGGCTATTGGAGGAGCTATGCATTTTAATAAGCGCCCCTTGTTTCACAAATTGCTGAATAATCGGTAAGATTCCCGCGATGGCAGTTGGACTGATGGGATACTGTTTAGTGCATGAAGGCTTGGTCCCGGTAAATGACGCAGGCTCCATCTGGAGTAGGCCACAATCGTTCTTATCTTTAGCCCATATCGGGTGTTCCTTCAATTCTTCTTTCTTCAAAGTTCTAATTGACCATGTCACCCAACCATCCTCGAAATGCAACGATGAATCTACTTGGATTAGAACGTCCATTCCCAAAAGGGGTTGATCTACTGGGCCTATCCAGTCTGGCGTGGTTAGTTCATGTGGACCCAGCCCTATAAGTACCGGTGTTGTCCTTTTAATTTCCATTTTATGGCCCCCAACTCCATAGGCTGTACGTGCCCTACCATCCAATGTCAAAAAGTCTCCATATTGTAGGGGTAAGCATGTTAATTCCGCCCCTGTGTCTAAAAGACAATCCACATCCTTATCGCCCACCCTCAGTTATACATAGCCCATTTCCCCTTTGTTGTATTAGTGCGAGGAGGTGGACCAGGGTGGGCTCTAATCGTTTTTTGCTATCCCAAGTAACTCCTTCTGTTGTATTGTCAGTCGCTTAAATGCTTCTATGAGGTCGTTATCTTGTGACGAGCCTGGTTTGTTGGCTGAATTGTATCCCTGGCTGCATCCTCTTCCCCGGCCACGACCTTGCTGTTTTGCCCTGCACGTCTTGGCACAGTGACCTTCTTTCCCACAATAATGACATTTTCCGGGTAATTTTCCTAATGACTGTTTATCGGAATCCTGGGATTTCCATCCCATAGCCTGTACAGCTCGGACTTTAGCTCCCATATCCCTGTCCAATTGGTTACATCGATCCACCAATGCTGCAAAGGTAGTTCCTCTACCTTCCCAGTCCAGTAACACTACCTTAAGCATTTTGGACAGTTCTGGCTTTAGACCTGCCACGAAAGCTGCTTTCAGGAGTCCAAACACTTGTTCATCCATTTCCTCATCCGTATTATTCATACCTGAATGTTCTAGCCATGTGCATCTGAACCGCTCGTCATACTCCAGGACCTCCTCTGTTCCTTTCTGTTGGCAGACTGCAATTTTTCCCCAGTCTGTCTGAGCTGGACTGAAGGCTTGCAGCCAGTGTTTAATCGCCTCCCATCCTGCGTTTAATTCTTGCTCATCCTGCCCCAAAGCTTGTTCTACTTGGTCGTGCAATTTTCTTCCCTGTGTTTTTGGCACCATTATGGCCAAAATTTGCACTCCGTCCCAGGGATGAAGTTGATATATATTTCTTAAGCGGTCCAATTGGTCCCAAGTTTTTACTCACCCTTTCTTTGGATTGGGCAATTCCTTGGACCATTTATCAATTTTCTCTGGGTCTGCCGGATCATGAACTAAATATTCTGCATACACCCTTTTCCTTGTTTTTTTTTTGATTCCGCCCTCATCCGCAGTCTCTTCTGATTTGACTACAACTCATCTTTTTTTAAATGGGGCAAAGCACACCCCTAATTCTTCATCCTCCGACCCTGTATTGTCAGAGGATTCAGAATCCGTATCTATTCCTTGGTCGTGTCTTCGAGTTTGCGCTTTTAATTTATCCAAACATGGGTGCCCTGGGAATTGACTGATACATTTTCCTTTTCCTATTACTGTCTCTTGACCTAATGATTTTTTCCATTCTTTAATTTCACCTTTTAAGATCTTTAACTTCAGCTTCCGACTTTTCAAGTTCAAGTCTTTTCTGTCGCAGCTGTGCACAAACAGCTTGCAATTGGTCCTTTGTACTGGTCAGGTCCCTATCATGTTGGGAACGCGTTATAATTTCATTCCGCTGTCGGATCTGTCCCATAACGGTTAGGGATTTGCTCTTTATTTTTCATACGGGTCGTTTTTCCCCCGACCCTTTTAATCTCGTCCAAGGATCATTGTCCTTTGGAGGTTCCGTACTTTTGTTCGATCTTAATACAGGTTTTAGATAAGTTGAATTGTTGCTCTATGTATTCTTTCAACTGTTCGAGGATTACATCTGTCGAAACCTCAGGTGGTGCCCGCCCGCCTTGAACAATTGTAGGCAATTCTTTGCTCTTATCTCCTGCTGCCATAATACTGATTTCTTTACTGGGGTCTCGAGTCGTAGACTTTCCAGCCGATCAATAGGTCGGTGATTAATTAACTAACACACTGCCGAAGTTAGACGTCTATGGGACCTCGAGCTGACTACCAACCGGAGGGTTCGCAATCGCGTAGTAGGAGAGGCGAATTTAGACTTTTGACCGAGGACTTTTATAAAGAGGAGTCCTTACCTCAGTATGTAGGTCCGATGTCCAAAACTCAGTTTCTTCCCTCAGCGATCGTGTTCGTGAAGCCAAAATTGTTAGATCTCTTAATTTCCAATGAAATACGAACTCCGATTGTAGTTTTAATGTAACTTTATTCTGGCAGCAGCAACAAGCTCTTGGCTTTAAGCCAGGCCTTTGTCCTTCTGAGACCACATGGCCAAAATGGCTGTACTTATACCTGGTTCAATTTACAGAAAAGAACTCGCCTTCTTTGACCTTATTGGCTCATTTGATAGTCTGTTGACCTTTAATTGGCTCGCTACCCAAGGTCCTAAAATGTCAAGTTGATTGATGACTTAATGCAATGTGGTCTGTGTTTTTTCAAAACTGTGCAGCCAGGCTGCAGAGCTTGAAATCTCTATCATACCCCTTATCCTAAGACTGTGTCCCCTGGTTCTGGACTTCCCCAACACTGAGAACATTCTTCCCGCATCTAACCTGTCCCGTCCCGTCAGAATCTTATACGTTTCGATGAGATCCCCTCTCATCCTTCTAAACTCCAGTGTATAAAGGCCCAGTTGATCAAGTCTCTCCTCATATGTCAGTCCAACCATCCCGGGAATCAGTCTGGTGAACCTTCGCGGCACTTCCTCAATAGCAAGAACATCCTTCCTCCGATTAGGAGACCAAAACTGAACACAATATTCCAGGTGAGGCCTCACCAAGGCCCTGTACAATTGCAGTAAGACTTCCCTGCTTCTATACTCAAATCCCCTAGCTATGAAGGCCAACATGCCCATTAATGCCTTCACCGCATGCTGTACCTGCATGCCAACTTTTAATGACTGATGAACCATGACACCCAGGTTTCGTTGCACCTCCCTTTTCCTAATCTGCCGCCATTCAGATAATCTGCCTTTGTGTTTTTGCCACCAAAGTGGATAACCTCACATTTATCCACATTATACTGCATCTGCCATGCATTTGCCCCACTCACCTAACCTGTCCAAGTCACCCTGCAGCCTCTTAGCATCCTCCTCACAGCTCACACTGCCACCCAGTTGGGTGTCATCTGCAAACTTGGAGATATTATACTCAATTCCTTCATCCAAATCATTGATGTATATTGTAAAGAGCTGGGGTCCCAGCACTGAGCCCTGCGGCACTCCACTAGTCACTGCCTCCCATTCCGAAAAGGAGCCGTTTATCCCGACTGGGTTCCTGTCTGCCAACCAATTCTCTATCCACGCTAGTACATGTGCTTATACCATGTGCTTTGATTTTGCACACCAATCTCTTATGTGGGACCTTGACAAAGGCCTTTTGAAAGTCCAAATACACCCCATCCACTGGCTCTCCCTTGTCTACTCTACTGGTTACATCCTCAAAAAATTCCAGAAGATTTGTCAAGCAAGATTTCCCTTTCATAAATCCATGCTGACTTGGACCGTTCCTGTCACTGTTTTCCAAATGCTCTGCTATTTCATCCTTAATTGATTCCAACATTTTCCCCACTACTGATGTCAGGCTAACCGGTCTATAATTACCCGTTTTCTCTCCCTCCTTTTTTTAAAAAGTGGTGTTACATTAGCTACCCTCCAGTCCATAGAAACTGATCCAGAGTCGATAGCCTGTTGGAAAATGATCACCAATGCATGCACTCTGGTTTGCAGACAATCAGACCCCGGGGATTTATCGGCCTTCAATCCCATCAATTTCCCCAACACAATTTCCTGCCTAATTAGGATATCCTTCAATTCCTCCTCCTCACTAGACCCTCGGCCCCCTAGTACATCGTGAAGACAAAACCAAAGTATTTGTTCAATTGGTCTGCCATTTCTTTGTTCCCCATTATAAATTCACCCGAGTCCGACTGCAAGGGACCTACGTTTGTCTTCACTACTCTTTTTCTCTTCACATATCTATAGAAGCTTTTGCAGTCAGTTTTTATGTTCCTGGCAAGCTTCTCTCGTACTCTATTTTCCCCCTCTTAATTAAATCCTTTGTCCTCCTTTGCTGAATTCTAAATTTCTCCCAGTCCTCTGGTTTGCTGCTTTTTCTGGCCAATTTATATGCCTCTTCCTTGGATCTAACACGATCCTTAATTTCCCTTGTTAGCCACGGTTGAGCCACCTTCCCTGTTTTATTTTTACTCCAGACAGAGATGTACAATTGTTGAAGTTCATCCATGTGATCTATAAATGTTTGCCATTGCCTATCCACCGTCAACCCTTTAAGTATCATTCACCAGTCTATTCTAGCCAATTCATGCCTCATGCTGTCGAAGTTAGCTTTCCTTAAGTTCAGGACACTAGTTTCTGATTTAACTGTGTCACTCTCCATCTTAATAAAGAATTCTACCATATTATGGTCACTCTTCCCCAAGGGGCCTCACACAACAAGATTGCTAATTAGTCCCTTCTCATTACACACCACCTAGTCTAGGATGGCTAGCTCTCTAGTTGGTTCCTCGACATATTGGTCAAGAAAACCACCCCTAATAAATTCCAGGAAATCCACCTCCACCGCATTGCTACCAGTTAGGTGAGCCCAATCTATATATGTAAATTAAAGTCGCCCATGATAACAGCTGTCCCTTAATTGCACACATCCCTTATTTCTTGTTTGATGCAGTCCCCAACCTCTCTACTACTGTTTGGTGGCCTGTACACAACTCTCACCAGCGTTTTCTGCCCTTTGGTATTCCGTAGCTCCACCCATACCGATTCCACATCATCCAAACCAATGTCCTTCCTTATTATTGCATTAATTTCCTCTTTAACCAGCAATCCACCCCGCCTCCTTTTCCTTTCTGTCTATCCTTCCTAAATGATGAATACCCTTGGATGTTGAGTTCCCAGCCTTGATCACCCTGGAGCCATGTCTCCGTGATGCCAACTACATCTCGTATCCATTAACTGCTATCTGTACAATTAATTCGTCCACCTTATTCTGAATACTCCTCGCATTGAGGCACAGAGCTTCAGGCTTGTCTTTTTAACACAATTTGCCCCTTTAGAATTTTGCTGTAATGTGGCCCTTTCTGCTTTTTGCCTTGGGTTTCTCTGCCCTCCACTTTTACTATTCTCCTTTCTATCTTTTGCCTCTGTCTCCCTTTTATTTCCCTCTGCCTCCCTGCATAGGTTCCCATCCCCCTGCCATATTAGTATAACTCCTCCCCAACAGCACTAGCAAACACTTCCCCCTAAGACATTGGTTCCGGTCCTGTCCAGGTGCAGACCGTCCGGTTTGTACTGGTCCCACCTTCCCCAGAACCGGTTCCAATGTCCCAGGAATTTGAATCCCTCCCTTCTGCACCACTCCTCAAGCCACGTATTCATCTGAGCTATCCTGCGATTCCTACTCTGACTAGCACGTGGCACTGGTAGCAATCCTGAGATTCAATCCTGAGATAAATTTAATTCCACAGCACTGAATCCACAGATGGGGCACAAAACTGAGGAAAATATATTAGGAGTGTGCTAGTTTCTATGAAAAGTCTGTTTTATTTCTCCAGGACTATTTTGCACTTTTTAATCAGATTTGGGGAATGTGGTTCACTTGTGTGTTAGATTGGCTCTTTAGAAATAACTCTGCCCAATCCAATTAATCACCAAATAGGAATTAGTCCCATCTTGCTGCAGTTAGATTCTACAAGTGAATCTTTGCCCGAAGCTTATAATCAGATCTTTTGTAACAACCTAGGTAAAATCATGGCTCCTTTGCACTCGATAGTTGCTGACTGATTTTTTTTTTTCTTTCTGTTGGTTACGCAGTCCCGTGTGTGGTCGTAGACTCTCAGGAGTTCAGTTGCTCACACTGGCTCCTCCAGAAGTTGGAGCTTGCAGACTTTTTTGAGCTAGTCCAGAGGTTAACAGTATCCTTGGGAGAGGTGTGAACCACTCCCGGAAGTAAATCAAATGACTGGATCCGCAACGTACCTGACCAGCACACCAACTGGCAAGTGTTCTCCTCTTGTTCTGTGATATGTTCCCAGAACCTGAGACTTCTGTGAAGTAGTGGGGGGGGGAGGAGGGGAGGGAGAGGGGGACTTAGGTTCACAGTATTGGTTGTGCGTTGAGGAAATTGGGAGGGGGAAAATAAGTGTTCCGTTAACTGAATATGTTCTCTCTCAAAATACAGAGTTCATTGAATACTTAAGTACTTCCATTAATGAAGGTGCCTCATTCACATTTCCATTTAAAGTAGACCTGATTTATGATTCTAAGCACGCACTGCTGGTAAATGGAGGTAGAATGAATTATGTACTGTCTTTGTAACCAGCTGAGGTTTTTGTTGTGGAGCCCCAGTGCTTACAGCATCTTTAACATGACGGTTTCCAAGGGGTTCGAAGAGAATTGGAAAGGGGTGGAGAATGGCAGTATTTTTGTGTGAGACTTTTATAAAGTACAAGCTGTCTGCTTTTATGGGTTTGATGTCCACTACAAACTTGAATTGGGAGGCAGCATGTCACAGGTGGCTGGAATGATCAAAGTTTTGTCTATGAAACTCAAGACCGCTTTATAAATCAGTTAATACTGTCCCAAGCTAGTCTCTATTTTAAATAATACATGCATTTTCTGTTCATCCAAAAGTTTTAGTGCTTAAAATGTACCTGGGAGTCTTCTGGCTAGCACTTTGGCACCTTTGAGTCTGCAGTTACTCATTGAACAGTATCTCTGCACCATGTGACATTTTCTTAATGTTTGAACTCGATGTTGACAATGAGGTCAGGTGGCTAAGGGGGGATCATTGGAAATTAGGGTTTTCTTGGAATAAAAGATGAGCTCGACCACAATAGAGGGGTGACTACTACTGCAAGCTTTCTCCATTAATGCTGGCCATTGAGTTTCGTGGTGCAGATTTTTATTTTGGATTGGGAAAGGATGGATGGCCAGTGCTAGAAGGTATTTGGTTGTGAAGGAAAGGACCGACGTGCACTGTTTTACTGAGATTGATTATTATGCAATTTGTGAGCTGGGCCCAGCATTGTTTTGAATGATAGCGGAATCTAGTTTTACATTAATCAGCTTGAAATAGGCATTTGCAAGTGTGAAGTTTCTGCTGAGTCGGGGTGGAAAGGGGTGGTGGAAGCTTCCAAACGTTTGATCTTGTAATGAATATGATAGCGCTATTTGTTTTTACATAAATACAATTTACTCTCTACACCAAAGCAGGGATTTTCATGAGGTATTGCTGTGATGATTTAGAAAGGTTTCGCTATATTGCTGACAAATATGACGACACATCCTTGGCTGTCTGAGCATGCCGACTAACCCCGAGATCTGCTTTGGTGATGAGATACCATTCAAGTTTAACTTGAAACAGAAAGATGATTGGAACCTTGCATGTGTAGTGATAACTGTGTTGTGCGCCTTACCAAAAGATGCCTATCCTGCTATTAGCAAAATACCAAAGTTTTTCTCTTGCCCGTTATGGTTACCCCTCACCATAATGTGTAGAAAATACTAAAATGTTCCAAATTTATGCTGTATTGGTGGAGTAATTTAATTAGATTTAACCCCTAAGTGGATGGGAAAGTCTCTCAACCCAACAAGACTCTTGGACTAAGTGGGTGCAGCTCTGATGGCTCTGTGGCTCCAAAAGCTCACAAATACAAGCTCTCAGATGAAAAATGTTCATTTGTCTGAGGTGCTGGAGGGTTGCTGCCATTTATCGAACTGTGGCCCAGGAGGTGTCTTCACCTTCAGAGATGGTGGGGTGGAGAGGAACAAATCAGAGGGAGTAATTATAATAGGTTCCAGGAAAGCAATTGGCTATTTTCTATAGGAAGTCTGTATATAAGCCTCCCAAAGTATGAAGTGACACAGTGGGGTCCTTGTTTGATTTTCCTGATACTCAATTGTGGAGCTCTGCTGCATTTTGCGGTGGGGATGCTGGTTTCAGACCAGTGTTTGGGAGACTTTTGAACAGTTTCATTGCAGGCAGTACTTGGTCCAAGGAAAGGAGGAGAAAAATTCATGGTAAAATGCTCCCAAGCATGATGCGATGGTTAAAAACGAGTGCTTACCTGCTCAAAGATGGGGAGGAACGTTAAATCCATTAAATGTGACATTGAAAAGCCTGGCACATAAAATTCTTTTTTTTGTAAGCATAAGGTTGAAATACAACCCAGTTTGGGAAATGTCTGAGGGCAACCTGAGTGGCATTTCACGAGTTGAGTAAGACTCCCATATCATTGGGCTTTTATTTAGATCTGTCCCCAGCCACTCAAACATAGAAACATAGAAAATAGGTGCAGGAGTAGGCCATTTGGCCCTTCGAGCCTGCATCGCCATTCAATGAGTTCATGGCTGAACATGCAACTTCAGTACCCCATTCCTGCTTTCTCGCCATGCCCCTTGATCCCCCTAGTAGAAAGGACTACATCTAATTCCTTTTTGAATATATTTAGTGAATTGGCCTCAACAACTTTCTGTGGTATAGAATTCCACAGGTTCACCACTCTCTGGGTGAAGAAGTTTCTCCTCATCTCGGTCCTAAATGGCTTACCCCTTATCCCTTAGACTGTGACCCCTGGTTCTGGACTTCCCCAACATTGGGAACATTCTTCCTGCATCTAACCTGTCTAAACCCGTCAGAATTTTAAACGTTTCTATGAGATCCCCCCTCATTCTTCTGAACTCCAGTGAATATAAGCCCAGTTGATGCAGTCTTTCTTGATATGTCAGGTCCGCCATCCCGGGAATCAGTCTGGTGAACCTTCGCTGCACTCCCTCAATAGCAAGAATGTCCTTCCTCAAGTTAGGAGACCAAAACTGTACACAATACTCCAGGTGTGGCCTCACCAAGGCCCTGTACAACTGTAGCAACACCTCCCTGCCCCTGTACTCCCATCCCCTCGCTATGAGGGCCAACATGCCATTTGCTTTCTTAACTGCCTGCTGTACCTGCATGCCAACCTTCAATGACTGATGTACCATGACACCCAGGTCTCGTTGCACCTCCCCTTTTCCTAATCTGTCACCATTTAGATAATAGTCTGTCTCTCTGTTTTTACCACCAAAGTGAATAACCTCACATTTATCCACATTATACTTCATCTGCCATGCATTTGCCCACTCATCTAACCTATCCAAGTCACTCTGCAGCCTCATAGCATCCTCCTTGCAGCTCACACTGCCACCCAACTTAGTGTCATCCGCAAATTTGGAGATACTACATTTAATCCCCTCCTCTAAATCATTAATGTACAATGTAAACAGCTGGAGCCCCAGCACAGAACCTTGCGGTACCCCACTAGTCACTGCCTGCCATTCTGAAAAGTACCCATTTACTTCTACTCTTTGCTTCCTGTCTGCCAACCAGTTCTCAATCCACGTCAGCACACTACCCCCAATCCCATGTGCTTTAACTTTGCACATTAATTTCTTGTGTGGGACCTTGTCGAAGGCCTTCTGAAAGTCCAAATACACCACATCAACTGGTTCTCCCTTGTCCACTCTACTGGAAACATCCTCAAAATTCCAGAAGATTTGTCAAGCATGATTTCCCTTTCACAAATCCATGCTGACTTGGACCTATCATGTCACCTCTTTCCAAATGCGCTGCTATGACATTCTTAATAATTGATTCCATCATTTTACCCACCACCGATGTCAGGCTGACCGGTCTATAATTCCCTGTTTTCTCTCCCCCTCCTTTTTTAAAAAGTGGGGTTACATTGGCTACCCTCCACTCTATAGGAACTGATCCAGAGTCCATGGAATGTTGAAAAATGACTCTCAATGCATCCGCTATTTCCAAGGCCACCTCCTTAAGTACTCTGAGATGCAGACCATCAGGCCCTGGGGAAATAATCGGCCTTCAATCCCATCAATTCCCCCAACGTAATTTCCCGACTAGTAAGGATTTCCCTCAGTTCCTCCTTCTTACTAGACCCTCTGACCCCTTTTTATATCCGGAAGGTTGTTTGTGTCCTCCTTAGTGAATACCGAACCAAAGTACTCTTTCAATTGGTGCATTTGGAAAGAGGTGACATGATAGGTCCAAGTCAGCATGGATTTGTGAAAGGGAAATCATGCTTGACAAATCTTCTGGAATTTTTTGAGGATGTTTCCAGTAGAGTGGACAAGGGAGAACCAGTTGATGTGGTATATTTGGACTTTCAGAAGGCTTTCGACAAGGTCCCACACAAGAGATTAATGTGCAAAGTTAAAGCACATGGGATTGGGGGTAGTGTGCTGACATGGATTGAGAATTGGTTGTCAGACAGGAAGCAGAGTAGGAGTAAATGGGTACTTTTCAGAATGGCAGGCAGTGACTAGTGGGGTACCGCAAGGTTCTGTGCTGGGGCTCCAGCTGTTTACGCTGTACATTAATGATTTAGACGAGGAGATTAAATGTAGTGTCTCCAAATTTGCGGATGACACTAAGTTGGGTGGCAGTGTGAGCTGCGAGGAGGATGCCATGAGGCTGCAGAGTGACTTGGATAGGTTAGGTGAGTGGGCAAATGAATGGCAGATGAAGTATAATGCGGATAAATGTGAGGTTATCCACTTTGGTGGTAAAAACAGAGAGACAGATTATTATCTGAATAGTGACAGATTAGGAAAAGGGGAGGTGCAACGAGACCTGGGTGTCATGGTACATCAGTCATTGAAGGTTGGCATGCAGGTACAGCAGGCGGTTAAGAAAGCAAATGGCATGTTGGCCTTCATAGCTAAGGGATTTGAGTACAGGGGCAGGGAGGTGTTGCTACAGTTGTACAGGGCCTTGGTGAGGCCACACCTGGAGTACTGTGTACAGTTTTGGTCTCCTAACCTGAGGAAGGACATTCTTGCTATTGAGGGAGTGCAGCGAAGCTTCACCAGACTGATTCCCGGGATGGCGGAACTGACATATCAAGAAAGACTGGATCAACTGGGCTTGTATTCACTGGAGTTCAGAAGAATGAGAGGGGACCTCATAGAAATGTTTAAAATTCTGATGGGTTTAGACAGGTTAGATGCAGGAAGAATGTTCCCAATGTTGGGGAAGTCCAGAACCAGGGGACACAGTCTCAGGATAAGGGGTAAGCCATTTAGGACCGAGATGAGGAGAAACTTCTTCACCCAGAGAGTGGTGAACCTGTGGAATTCTCTACCACAGAAAGTTGTTGAGGCCAGTTCACTAAATATATTCAAAAAGGAGTTAGATGTAGTCCTTACTACTAGGGGGAGCAAGGGGTATGGCGAGAAAGCAGGAAGGGGGTACTGAAGTTGCATGTTCAGCCATGAACTCATTGAATGGCGGTGCAGGCTAGAAGGGCCGAATGGCCTACTGCACTTATTTTCTATGTCTATGGTCTGCCATTTCTTTGTTCCCCGTTATGACGTCCTCTGATTCTGACTGTAGGGGACCTACGTTTGTCTTTGTTAACCTTTTTCTCTTTACATATCTATAGAAGCTTTTGTAGTCCGTTTTAATGTTCCCTGCAAGCTTCCTCGCGTACTCTCTTTTCCCTGTCCTAATCAAACCCTTTGTCCTCCTCTGCTGAGTTCTAAAATTCTTCCAGTCCCTGGGTTCGCTGCTATTTCTGGCCAATTTGTATGCCACTTCCTTGGCTTCTAATACTATCCCTGATTCCTTTGATAGCCACAGTTGAGCCACCTTCCCTTTTTTATTTTTACGCCAGACAGGGATGACAATTGTTGTAGTTCATCCATGTGGTCTCTAAATGTCTATTGTAAAGAGCTGGGGTCCCAGCACTGAGCCCTGCGGCACTCCACTAGTCACTGCCTGCCATTGTGAAAAGGATCTGTTTATCCCTACTCGCTGCTTCCTGTCTGCCAACCAGTTCTCTATCCACGTCAGTACATTACCTTCAATACCATCCGCTTTGATTTTGCACACCAATCCCTTGTGCGGGACCTTGTCAAAAGCCTTTTGAAAGTCCAAATACACCACATCCACTGGTTTTCCCTTGTCCACTCTGCTAGTTACATCCTCAAAAATTTCCAGAAGATTCGTCAAGCATGATTACCCATGCATAAATCCATGCTGACTTGGACCAATCCTGTCACTGCTTTCCAAATGCGCTATTTTATCCTTAATGATTGATTCCAACATTTTCCCCGCTACTGATGTCAGGCTAACCGGTCTATAATTACCTGGTTTCTCTCTTTTTAATAAAAATGGTGTTACATTAGCTACCCTCCAGTTCATAGGAACTGATCCTGAGTCGATCGACTGTTGGAAAATGATCACCAATGCATCCACCATTTCTAGGGCCACTTAGTCTGCATCCCAGAATACTTATCAGGCCCTTGGGATTTATCGGCCTTCAGTCCCATCAATTTCCCTAACACAATTTCCCGCCTAATAAGGATATTCTTCAGTTCCTCCTTGTCACTAGACCCACTGTCCCCTAGTACATTCGGAAGGTTATTTGTGTCTTCCCTTGTGAAAACAGACCCAAAGTATTTGTTCAGTTCGTCTGCCATTTCTTTGTTCCCCATTATAAATTCATCTGAATCCAACTGCAAGGGACCTACGTTTGTCTTCACTAATCTTTTTCTCTTCACATATTTATAGAAGCTTTTGCAGTCAGTTTTTATGTTCCCTGCAAGCTTCCTCTCGTACTCTATTTTCCCCCTCTTAATTAAACCCTTAGTCCTCCTCTTGAATTCTAAATTTCTCCCAGTCCTCAGGTTTGTTGCTTTTTCCAGCCAATTATATGCCTCTTCCTTGGTTTTAACACTATCCTTAATTTCCCTTGTTAGCCACAGTTGAACCACCTTCCCCATTTTATTTTTATTCCAGACAGGTTACTCCAACTGAATGCAAATACTAGGATAGTAACTTAAATCAAAAAATAATCTACTCGCACTTAGCACACATGTTTGCAAGCAGGCAGTTTTATTCTTTTAACTCTTCACCTTATCTCCCAGCTTATATTTGGAGAGGTGATCCTTGCACTGAAGGTTTCCTGACCAAGAAAGCTGGTTTGTGCGCTTTATTTTTGTCGCTGCTTCCCCCGCACTCCAAATTGCACACTCTTGGGACATTGTCTTGTTTCTATTCAAGCCAATAGATCTGAGGCAAGTCTCGCAACTGTTGTCAGCGGCTGTGATTTAGGTTAAAAGTGCTATCAACCAGACTGCTTCCATTTTGCTTTTTGGCAGTTACTTTACTGAGAAAAGCAGTGGGATTCTTTCTCTTTCTCTCCCCTTTTTTCCCCCCTGCGCCGTACCCTTGCTCATCAAAAATGGAGCTGTGGAGTATTGAATACTTGTGTAAAGTAATATTATGACATTTTGTTACAGCTCTAAATATGTTTTTGATTTTGTCGTACATTTGTTTTACCCCCCCAACAGCAAATGGAAAGCCGAGACAGGCAGCATCAGTTGCCTTTGTCTCAGCCCCGATGGAAAGATGTTGCTATCAGCGGGCCGTGGCATCAAACTATGGGACCTGGAGACCAAAGAAGTATACAGGGTGAGTAATTAATCTGTTCCTGAGAGAGCTTATTGTGAAGCTTGCACGGAGTTGTATTTTACTTGTGCCACAGATTTCTATTTTGTATTGCAGTAGGATGACGATAAATAAATAAATAATTTGTGTTCTGTTTTTGCTCTGCTGAAATTGCATGCATGGGCATGATATTCTGAAATGCTTTTAATAAAAAATTGTATCTTGAGTAGAATTTATCAAAGCCAATCTGTTTAACTGGACAGTAAGGGTTGGGGGGTGGAAGTTCTCAAACTTTTGATTTTGTAATGGAAATTAATGTGAAAGCTGTACTTTTTAATGTAAATACAATTTACTCTACACCAAAGCAGGGTTTTCATAAGGTATTGCTGTGATGATTTAGAAAGGTTTCGCTATATTGCTGATAAATATGACGACACATCCTTGGCTGTCTGAGCATGCCGACCTAGCTCTGCTTTGGTGATGTGATACCATTCAGATTTAACTTGGAACAGAAAGATGATGGGAATGTTGCATGTGCAGTGATAACTGTGTGCACGCCATACCAAAATATGCCTATCCTGCTATTGCCAAAATACTGAAGTATTTCTCTTGCCCATTATGGTTATCCCTCACAATGTCGAAAATACTAAAATGTTACAAATTTGTTATATTGGTGGAGTAATTTAATTAGATTCAACCTCTAAGTGAATGGGAAAGTGTCTCTCTCTCAACCCAACAAGACTCTTGGACTAAGTGGATGCAGCTGTGATGGCTCTGTGGTTCCAAAAGCTCACCTACACAAGCTCTCAGATGACGAATGTTCATTTTTGTGAAGTGCTGGCGGGCTACTGCCATCCGCAAAACTGTGGCCCAGAATAGGTCTTTAACTTGGATGGTATGCATAGTATTAGAACTTCACAGCATAGGGGTCCATCGTGTCTACTGGATTTTTGCTGGAGCAATCCAAAACAAATCCCAGTGCCCTGCTTTCTTTCCACAGAGCCCTATATCTTCCTCTGCTTCAAATCCAATGTTCCTTTAAAAGACCCCTGCCTCGACCACTCCCTGTGCCAAAGAATTCCATCTTCTAACATTCCATTTAAATAAATGTTGCTCTTAGTGATGCCTTTAAATTGAATGTCCCCTTGTACTTCCCAATCTTATCCCATTCTCCCTATCAAAACTCTTCATAGTTTCAAAAACCGATCTTAAATCTCATTGGCTTTCTGTGTCCCATTATGAAGTTTCTTCATAACTATAGCTTCCAACTCTGGCAGCATCCTGTTGAATCTATGTTGCACACTATCTAATGGCTTTGATGTCCTTTCTATAATGGAGTGCTCAAAATTACACTCAGTACTCAGTGCCCCAACCATTGCTGATTACGAATTTATCATTGCTACTTTACTCTTGTACTTTCTGTCCCAATTTGAAAAACTATTTATCATTCTGTCTACCTGCATTTGCATATTAAGGCCTCTGTTTGTCCACGTACTTCTGTGTGTCTCCATTGCGTATATACTCCCTTTCCTTGTTCTCCCAAAATGAGTTGCCTCACTTTCCCCCAAATTAAATTGTGTCTGCCTATGCTACTAACCTGTCTACTCTCCTGAAGTCATTTACAATCCTCATTGCTTGCAGACTCTCTACTTTTGTGTTCAGAGTATAAAATTCATACATTTTGAGTGAGGCTAGAGATTATAATGGTTTTAGTCTCCCATATACTAATGGACATGTAAAACATGCTGAGATAGTAGCCTGAAGTCAGTTGACAACCTTAAAAGGGAACTGGATCAATATTTGCTGAAAAGGTAGTTTGAGAATTATGGAGATTGTAATGGTGCTTTATTTTGTTTCTGTTGTATGTGGAGTTAGGTGGTTTAGGAAGGTGGGGGGGGGCACGAGAGAGAATTGGTGTCCGTTTAAAATAGATCAACATGTATTTGGGTGGGGCATGGAGATGTCCAGGTATGTTATAGTGGCCTTGGGCAAAATGTCCATTCATACTAAACTACTTGATTCATTGTGCTCCAAAAGTAATATTGCAGTGCAGGGTCCACTATTTGCTGTTATCTTAAAAAATGCACCTGAGCGTTTAAGAAAGTAAATACAATTGCTGCTAGTACAAGATGGCTGGCATTTGGTTGGAGCTGCATATTCCTAATGTATCGTGAAGTTGGAGGTCAAGTCACGACAGTTCAGCACTAAGTAGTGACGTGTCACACTTTCAGACTTGGCCTGTGCCTGGCCCTACTGCTGCTCCCTACGTTCAATCAGCCGTTATTTGGGCAGGGGGAGGATGAGGCCTGGAAGCTAGAGCCAACAACAGGTTCAGAATGGGTGAGGAGCTGGCATTTGCAATTAGGGTAGCTGCTTTGTGAAGTGTCTTTTATTAAAACTTTAAAATTCCATAATTTTTATTAAAATAACTGGAGTATGGTCAATCTTTAACGAAGCTCAGGCAAAGTGTAGTTAAATTTCTTCCAATGTTCTCTGCTCCGTAGAAATTCACAGGCCACGCAACAACAATATCATCGCTTACATTTGCCACAATACGACCACCTAACGACAGTCAGCCATTTGATGGAATAACTGGTCTGTACTTCCTGTCTGGAGCTGTGCATGACCGACTCCTTAATGTTTGGTGAGACATCTATGCTCATTTTTATGTACTTCAATTCACTAGTTATGCTGATTTTATGTAATATTCTGAAAACATATAGTAGTACCATTGAAAACCAGCGGATTCAACCATCCATTTTCTTAGTCATTTGGAGGGGGGGAGGAGGCAGTAAGGGCCCGACCGACCGCAGCGGGGGGGGGGGGGGGGGGGGGGAGGAAGGGAGAAGGCAGCCGTTCCTGACGGCATGGTGGGGGGGGGGGGGAAGAGGAAGAGAGGCAGTAAGGGCCCGACCGACCACAGCAGGGGGCAGGCGGGGGGGAGGCTGCAGGAAGCCTCAGAAGTTGAGGCAGCCATTCCTGGGGGCGGGGGAGGCCCCCCTGCCGTCGGTCGGGCCCGTCGGGAAATGGCTGCCTCAACTTCTGAGACTTCCTGCAGCCTTCTCACTGCTGCAAGAAGCCTCAGTGCTGATCATGGAAGGGCAATGTGGTTTTATTAAAAAATGTTAAAAATTGAACAGCTGCAAAAAACTACAAAAATGGCCGAGTGCCAATGTTTCCTTCACACTGCGCGAACGCTCCAACACGCATGCGCAGGGTTGCCGGCACGAAAAAAACTCATTTAAATGGAACCCGCCCCCTCCTACTTACAAAATCGGCGCGAGTGGTAGACTCCGCCCCCTGGGCGCCACGCCAAGCTGACATCGAGCTGCAAAGCGCTCGAGAATAGCGCGTTTTTTTTCAGGCACCGTTTTCGGCGCGAAAAACGGGCGCCCAGCTCGGAGGGGCGCCTGTTTTGCCGCGTGTGGAAACTTGGGGCCAATGTTTGGCAAGATGTGTGTCTATATTTTATATATTTGACTTCAAATGGGTTCATATACTTTGAGGAATATTGGATTTTACCCCATCTGAAATCGGAATAATTGGTAGCATTGAATACCGTAGATAGAATTCAACCATCCATTCGCTTGGTCATTGTTGCTCAGAAGTCGGTTTCCAAATTAGGTCCTGTTCAATAGCTGCAGGACTACCACCAAGTCCTGGTAGGTGAAATTTGTTTCCAACATCTGATCCATTCCTGCTATTCTTGCTTTAGAACTGTGTGTCACACCTCAATGCTGTATTTGCTGCAATCCATGAGCTGGTACCAAGTTTCATCAAGATAATTGAGATAATGGAAAAAGATACTGCTGCAGATGGAATAGATGCTCTCGTTCTGCAAAGCTTATTTGAGATACTAATTCTTCTTTCAAAGATCAACATATTCTGGAAACTGGAAAATTTACCCTTTTACAGGAAGAGATTAAATTTGGATCTCAACTGCAGACTAGTGCCCTTTCTACTTGTTTGATCCAAATTTGAGATTCCATGGTGAATAGTCTTGTGATCCAAACATTGATGCACACTTTGTGGGTCCTATATTGAAACTTGGTCACTTGGAAAGTCATGAATAGAAGAGCAACAAAAGATGATCAGGCACATGAATGTTCAACCCTGTGAAGAAAAAACAGATTCAAGAGAAACTGGGAAATTCTTCCCTGGCTTGATAAGACAATGAAGCAAATTTCAGGATACTATGATTACCCATGACACATTACTAGAGGTACTTGACCTTCCTTTTGGAAATTTGAATCAGTAGATTAGACTGATTTACATTAGACTTTGGTTAATATTAAAGATTACTGTTTGCAGTTTATCTATTTACTTTAGGATCTTAAATACCCCATAGTTGCTTTTCTTCCAATATCAGTGTGCTAGTACCCATTACATTTCCTCAGAGCACATGTGCTGAATCCCATTTATCTATTTAGTTGCCCTTTATGCTGCCTTGAAGGCCAGGTTGTGTCTCCTGCGGTACAGTATCCAGAACTACGCAAAACAGTAAAGATTGCAACGGTGGCAGACCAGTGCTTCATTTCTTTCTCGGACTTATATCTTGAAATCTCTTGAGATTTCTCAGGATCCGAAACGAGAATCTTAAACTCAAATAAAGCCAATCACATAGGTATGCGGGGTGAGTTGGCTAAGGTAGATTGGGAAATTAGATTAAATATGACGGTAGCTAAGAAGTGGCAAACATTTAAAGAAATATTCCAAAATTCCCAACGAATATGCATTCCATTTAGAAATAAAAACTCCACCGGGAAAAGTGATCCATCCGTGGTTAGCTAAAGAAGTTAAGGATAGTATTAGATTAAAAGAAGAGGCTTATAATATTGCAAAGAATAGTAAGTCTGAGAGTTGGGAGAGCTTTAGAAACCATCAAAGGATGACCAAAAAATTGATAAAATGGGAGAAAATAGAATGAGTAAACTTGCAAAAAATATAAAAACAGAATGTAAGAGCTTCTACAAGTATAACAGTTGTATTTCTATAGCGCCTTTAACGTACGAAACCGGCACAAGGCGCTTCACAGGAGTATTACAAGACACAAATTTTGACACCGAGCCATATAAGGAGAAATTGGGGCAGATGACCAAAAGCTTGGTCAGAGGTAGGTTTTGGGGAGCATCTTAAAGGAGGAAAGCGAGGTAGAGAGGTGGAGAAATTTAGGCAGGGAATTCCAAAGCTTGGGGCCTAGGCAATAGAAGGCACGGCCACCAATGGTTGAGCAGTTATAATCAGGGATGCTTAAAGAGGGCTGAATTAGAGGAGCCACAGATATCTCGTGAGGATTGAGATATGGAGGGATTTAAAAACAAGGATGAGAATTTTAAAATCGAGGTGTTGCTTAATTGGGAGCCAGTGTCGGTCAACGAGCACAGAGGTGATGGGTGACTGGAACTTGGTGCAAGTTAGGACATAGGCTGCCGAGTTTTGGGTCACCAAGTTTATATAGGGTAGAAGTGGGAGGCCAGCCAGGAGTGAGTTGGAATAGTTAAGTCTTGAGGTAACAAAGGCATGGATGGAGATTTCAGTAGCGGATGAGCTGAGGCAAGGGCGGAGGCAGGTGATGTTATGGAGGGGCAAATAGGCAGTCTTGGTTATGCCACGGATAAGTGGTCAGAAGCTCATTTCAAGGTCAAATATTGACACCAAGGTTGCGAACAGTGTGGTTCGCTATCAGACAAATGTTAGGGAGAGGGAACGGAGTTTGTGGCGTGGACCGAAATGGCTTCGGTCTCCCAATATTTAATTGGAGAAAATTTCTGCTCATCCAGAAATGAATGTCGGACAAGCAGTCTGCCAATTTGGAGACCGTGGAGGGATTGAGAAAAGTGATGGTGAGGTAGAGCTGGGTGTCATCAGTGTACATGTGGAAACTGACGCTGTGTTTTTGGATGATGTATGTAAAAGGGAAGAGAGTAGCAAAAGTAAGTGTCAGTCCCTTAGAGGCTGAGACAGCAGAAATTATAATGGGGAAATAAGAAAATGCCAGAGATTATAAACACATTTTGTATCTGTCTTCACGGACAACACAAAAAGCATACCAAAATTAGTGGGGAACCAATGGACTAAAGAGTGAGGAACTTAAAGTAACTACTACAGCAGAGAAAAAGTATTTGAGAAACTAATGGGACTAAAAGGTGTTTAGCAATTTAGGTGGCCTCCTACAGGAATCACAAAGTTAGCATACAGATATAGCAAGCAATTAGGAAAGCAAATGGCATGTTGACCTTTATTGCAAGGGGTTGGAGTGCAAGAGTAATAGTCTCACTACAATTGTGTAGGGCTTTGGTGTGGAGACCATACCTGGAGTACTGTGCACAGTTTTGGTCTCCTTATGAGGAAGGACATACTTGCCTGAGAGGTGGTGCAACAAAAGTTCATTAGATTAAACCCTGGGGTGAGGGGGTTGTCCTATGAGTAGATTGGGCCTATACTCTCGAGCTTAGAAGAATGAGCAGTGATCTCATTAAAACATACAAGATTCTGAGGGGATTGACGGGGTAGATGCTGAGTGATTGTTTCCCCTGGCTGGAGAGTTTAGAACTAGGGGTCATAGTCTTTGGATAAGAGGTCGGCCATTTAAGACTGAGATGAGGAGGTGTTTCTTCACTGAGGTTTGTGAATCTTTGGAATTCTCTACCCCAGAGGGCTGTGGATGCTGAGTCTCTGAATATATTCAAGGCTGAGATAGATAGATTTTTGGACTCTAGGGGGGATCAAGGGATATGGAGATTGGGTGCGAAAGTGGAGTTGAGGGCGAAGATGCCATGGCAGTGAATTGCGGATCAGGCTTGAAGGGCCGTATGGCCTACCTACTGCTGCTCCTAATTTTTATGTTCTTAGTTATTCAGACAGCCCAGAGATTGAGGCAGGTTGTGAAATTGAATTCAATAAATGTGGTTATTTATGGGCTAGCACCAGAAAATGTGATTGCGAAAAGTGTCTGGATTTTAGAAGAAATTTAACTTTCACTAATGTCCCTCATGGAGGGCACCTGCTTATCACCACTACCAGATCTAGCCTAAACATGACTCCAGTTCTACTCTATGAAGTTGGCCTCTGAGGTGGCCTACCAGCTACCAATTCATTTGGCCAATAAATGTGGTCTTGCCAGAATCATCCAAATCCTGAGAATTTTAAAAACCTCCAACTCTTGTTTGTTTAATAGGGTCTTCCACTACAATCTCCAGATTCACCCCCCACCCCCCGTTTCCTGTCTTTAAAAAAAAAATCATTAAACAAACTACAGGGCCATTAATTGGGCTTCTGTTACGGGTTTCTGATCTAAGATGGTGTTTCTGTAAGGTACAGTTGTGATTTTGTATTGCTGGCAAAGTTTATTCAATGGTGAACTTCAGGCAATGTCTTGTAACCTCACCTCCCTGAAGCTTTGCTTGAGATGGGTATTTGTTAATTTGCTGCTTCTCTCAACAGGCAAGTGCGATCAGATGGGAAGGATAAGAATGCCGTGCTTTCCTTCACACTGACCGATGAGCCCATGTATGTGGATCTGACCACTTCTGGTGACCGAGACGATGTAAGTGGAGAACCTCAGATGAGTGTTCTTGTATTGGTTTTAATTTGTAATTTTGGTGGAAAACCACACAAACTCATTAATCTGCAGGAAAAATTTGCTTTCGATAGGGTGAGGCTGCTCCTTGATTTTGTCAAAGTTACTGCCTACTATGGATGCATAACCTTCAGAGTACAGGGAGTTTTGAATGGACACCTTGTTAAGCTTAGGGTGTGCATGCAGCTCATTTTATAAGAATATTCCTTTCAGTCTTTTCCTCTTAAGAAATTGACCTTGTAGGGTATAGTCCAAGCATTCTTAATACCGTGCTCAAGTGCTGTTATGTGCAAGACTAAATGAAGGAGTTGCCAGGATATTGCCAATTAGTCTGTAGGGCATGTAGCAGTCAGAAGCAGGAAACCTGGTTGATTTAAAAAAAATTTGTTTGACCCTTCCCCTTCCTATTCCAATTAATCTAAGGCCAATTGTATCAGCCATCCCTGACTCCCTAAAACCTTTCCACATGGCACAAGGCTGAGGGTAGCAAGGGCACAGAATGTACTCTGGGTGGGGGATTTCAATTCCATCACCGAGTGGCTCGGTAGCACTACTACTGGCCGAGTCCTGAAGGGCATAGCTGCCAGACTGGACCTGCAGCAGGTGGTGAGAACACTAACACAAGGTAAAAACCTACTTGACCTCGTCACCAATCTATCTGTTGCAGATGTATCTGGCCATGACAGAATTGGTAGCAGTGACCGCCACACAGTCCTTGTGGAGATGAAGTGTCATATTCACACTGAAGCCACCCTTCATGTTGTGTGACACTACCACTGTGCTAAATTTTAAGGTGCACATAGTTTTAAGGTGGTTGGTGGAAGGTTCAGAGGGGATTTGACGCGAATCTTCTTCATGTAGAGGATTGTGGGGGTCTGGAACTCGCTGCCTGGCAGGGTGGTGGATACAGAAACCCTCACCACATTTAAAAGGTGCTTGGATGGGCGCGGGTTACGGACCTAGAGCTGGTAAGTGGGATTAGACTGGATAACCTCTTGTTGGCTGGCGCAGATATGATGGTAAGTACTGCAGGGAATCTAATACTGCCAACGTGATGTCCTGGACTAATTTTGATCGCCTGGATGGGTCAGAGAGGAATTTTCCCAGATTTTTTCCCCCAATTGGCCTGGGTTTTTATCTGGTTTTTGCCTCTCCCAGGAAATCACACGGCTCCGGTTGGGGTGGAGTGTAGAATGTTTCGGTGCAAGGGGTGTCGCAATTGTGTAGGGCGGACTGGTTGGGCTGGGTGCTCCTTACCTTTCTGCCATTATTCATAGGTTTATTTGTAACCTTCGGGGCTGCTGACCGAGGGCAGTGTGGCTCTTGGTCGGCCAAACTGGCCTCCTGCGCTGTAGATTTCTATGTTTCTAAATGGGATAGATGCAGAACAGATCTTGCAGCTCAAAACTGGGCTGGCATGTGGCACTGAGCCATCCGCAGCAGCAGAATTGTTATCCCCCACAATCCATAACCTTATAGCCTGGAATATCCCTCACGCTACCATTACCATCAAGCCAGGGGACCAACCCTGGTACAATGAGGAGTGTAGAAGAGCATGCCAGGAGTAGAACCAGGTGTACCTAAAAATGGGGTGTCAACCTGGGAAAGCTGCAACACAGGATTACATGCATGATAGAGTGGAAGCAGCATGCTAAAGACAGCTAAGCGATTCCACAATCATATCAGTCCTGCTACATCCAGTCATGAATGGTGGATAATTAAACAACTAACAGGAGAAAGGCTGCTCCATGAATATCCCCATCCTCAATGATCGCGGAGCCCAGCACGTGAGTGCAAAAGACAAGGCTGAAGCATTTGTAACCATCTTCAGCCAGAAGTGTCAAGTGGATGATCCATATCGGCCTCCTCCTGAGGTCCCCACCATCATAGAATCCAGTCTTCAGCTAATTCGATTCACTCCAAGTGATAGCAAGAAATGGTTGAGCGCACTGGATGCATCAAAGGCTATGAGCCCCGACAACATCACGGCTGTCGTGCTGAAAACGTGCTTCAGAACTAGTCATGCCTCTAGCCAAGCTGTTCCAGTACAGCTACAACATTGGCATTTAGCCGACAATTTGGAAAACTGCCCAGGTGTTCTGTCTGCAAAAAGCAGGACAAATCCAATCTGGCCAGTAACAGCCCCATCAGTTTGCTCTTAATCATCAGCAAAGTGATGGAAGGTTACGTCGACAGTGCTATCAAACGTCATTTACTCAGCAATAACCTGCTCATCAATGCTCAATTTGGCTTCTGCCAGGATCACTCCGCTCCAGATCTCATTACAGCGTTGGTCCAAACATGGACAAAAGAGCTGAATTCCAGAGGTGAGGCGAGAGTAACTTCCTTGGACAAAGTAGGGATGTTCGCAGATGATTGCATGTTCAGTTCTATTTTCAACTCCTCAGATAATGAAACAACTGAATGCAACAAGACCCAGATGACATTCAGGCTTGGGCTGATAAGTGACGTGCAAGTGGCAGGCAATGACTATCTCCAACAAGCGAGAGTCTATCCCCTGCCCCTTGATATTCAACAGCATTACCATCGCCAAATCCCCCATCAACATCCTGGGGCACATCATTGACCAGAAACTTAACTGGACCAGCCACATAAATACTGTGGCAACAAGAGCAGGTCAGATGCTGGGTATTCTGCGGTGACTGTCTCACCTCCTGATTCCTCAAAGCCCTTTCACCATCTAGAAGATACAAGTCAGGAGAGTGAAGGAATACTTTCCACTTGTCTGAGTGTAGCTCCAACAATGCTCAACCTCCCCACCATCCAGGCCGCTTGATTGGCACCTCATCTACCACTTTAAACATTCACTCCCTCCACCACCAGCGCACCGTGGCTGCAGTGTGTACCATCTACAAGATGCACTGGAGCAATTTGTCAAGGCTTTGACAGCACCTCCCAAACCCATGACCTCTTCCACCTAGAAGGACAAGGGCAGCAGGCACATGGGAACACCATTATCTTGAAGTTCCCCTCCAACTCTCCATCCTGACTTGGGAATATATCGGCTTCCTGTATCGTCGCTAGGTCAAACTTCTGGAACTCCCTACCTTGACAGCACTGTGGGAGTAACTTCAACACATGGACTGCAGCAATTCAAGAAGGCAGCTGACCACCACTGTCTCGAGGGCAATTTGAGATGGGCAATAAAGGATGTGACGCCCACATCCCGTGACTGAATAATTTTTTTAAATCCTGATTGAGGTTAATTAGTTTGGTACAGAGCCTGGGGCTGATTTGTCTCGGCCAGCAACTCACTGTCTTAACCACTCAACTATTGGGTCAGCTATGGTAACCTTTGGAATGCACTTTTATAATGCTACTGACACTTAAATCGACTCTTGTGTTACATTGCTATGGTGTGAAGTATTGTCCTCTATGACAGCAGATAGGGCAAGAAAGAACAAAGATTATTTGAATGATTTAAGGGATAACTGAGGGGAAAGAGGAAAATATTTTGTGTTTGCTACTTTTCATGACTAATTTTCATGGTGATCTTCAGAGTTTGGGAAAATGTTTCGTTTCTCCACCAGATTTGAGGTCAGTTTGGAGGTCTCAGTACTAGATTAGAGAAAAAAGAAAAGGTACTGTATAATTAAGGACTTGAAGGTGAAAAAATGAGTTTAAATCCCAATTATTTCTGTGTCTGTGGTTATCGCTGTACATTTCTTTCCTACCTATTGCTTTTATACATTGTACATTTTAATTGACGTGCCTAAATTTGGAAGGTAATTCTAAACTTGTTCTTCAGCCGGTGAAGTTGGCCGTTGTCTGCCGGGATGGACAAATGCACTTGTTTGAACACATCTTAAATGGGTAAGAATTAGATTTGTTCCCAAACAACTTGCTTAATGTCACCTTTTTGTTTATTGATAATTAAATAATATTTTAAAGGCAGCAAACCCATGGCCTCTAATAATAAATTGTGTTGGACTCTGGAAAAGGAAACTATATTATGATTTGGTTGACAGAAGGGAGGGAGTGGTGACATTATTGCTGAATTTGAGCTTTCTGTGGGTGAGACTCACTTGTCTGACTTATCTTCAAGAGCATTTGAGCATTCGCATAATAAAAGCTGAGGGGGGGAACACAGCAAAGATGGACAGATTTGAAAAATCCTAGGCAACCAGAGATACTACACCAGGGCAGTATTGTGTACAGACACACAAATTCCACCATAATGGCTGAGGTGGAATTGATCAGTTTTTAAAGCAGTTTATGTAAATTTCCATGTTTACCTAATGGTTGTGTTTTCATTGTAAAAGTTACTGCAAAAGGCCGCTTTCACCGACCTGCACTGTACAGATAGCAACGTCGGGAAAACGTGCAGATGCAAGACCTGTTCCTATCCTGGCAGCCACATTCTGTTCCGATCGGCAGTCAATATTGATAGCATATAACACTGTGCTCCATCCGATCATAGAAAGAGTGGTAAGTAACAAAATCGGACGAATTGCATTATCATGTTTCTAGTCTTTCTGCCATCTAAGGTGTTTGTGTGGGAGGGAGGGAAAAGTCTAAACTGTTACCTGCATTTTGTGCAGTTCCATCACTGGACGTAAAGTAAATGTAGATCCTAGTATGGTGAAAATGTTACATTACACATCAGCTGGGGTAGTCATGTCAAATATTAGAGAAGTGAATGGAAGTTAAAGTAAGCAGTTTCCATTCATGGGTTGGATTTGGTTTTAGGGTGGCCTGTGTTTGGATACACCAGTGCGCACTGGTCACCTCAATCCGTTTTTTTAATAGCTGCCGGCCCTGTGGAAAGTATCATAGTTAGCAACGCGTGAGTTAATTCTATTATCGTGTTGAATTGGCTCTGGAATCCTGAAATGTGTGTGGTGACTAAAATGAAGCCAATACTTCTGACACGCATCCTTTAAGGTTGGGTTGTAGCTGGGAAACTGAACTTTGAATGCTTGTTGCACAAGTATCCAATTGGCTGTTCTTTTTTCGCCTCTTTACCCCCTCTCTTTCCCCCCCCCCCCCCCCCGCCCCCCCGCGTCTCATTTTAACCGTTTCCCAAGTCTGTCTTGACTTAGAAATTTGGGAGCAAAGACAGACAGTTTAAGATGCTTGGGCTGTTAAGTAGTAAATTGAGTGTGCACAATGCCTGTGATAGTCTTCTGCATTGTATATGGATTGCGCTTAAATAAACCTCAACAGTTAAGATGAATGTGGGAGGCCGTTCAACTTATAGCTCATATGTCCATGGAAACTTAGTGGCATTGAGCCGTCTCTGGAAGACCATTCCGGACTTTTAAGTCGCTTTGTGGATAAAGAAGCACCTCTTGACTTCAGTCCTGAACATGCTGTTATCATAACATAAGAAATAGGAGCAGGAGTTGGCCATACTGTGCCTTGAGCCTGCTCTGCCATTTAATACGATCATGGCTGATCCGATCATGGACTCTGGTTCACTTCCCTGCCCGCTCCCCATAACCCCTTATTCCCTTATCGGTTAAGAAACTGTCTATCTCTGTCTTAAATTTATTCAATGGCCCAACTTCCACAGCTCTCTGAGGCAGCGAATTCCACAGATTTACAGCCATCTGAGACACCCCAGGTCCTGCTGTATTGCAGTACTTGCAATTTTTCTCCATTTAAATAATAACTTGCTCTTCAATTTTTTTTCTGCAGAAGTGCATAACTCACTTTTGCCCACTCACTTAGCCTGTCCATGTCCTTTTGCAGGTTTTTTGTGTCCTCCTCACACACTGCTTTTCCTCCCATCTTTTTATCGTCAGCAAACTTGGCTACATTACACTTGGTCCCTTCATCCAAGTCTTTAATATAAATTGTTGGGGTCCCAGCACTGATCCCTACGGCACCCCACTAGTTACTGATTGCCAACCCAAGAATGAATCATTTATCCCGACACTTTTTTTCAATTAGTTAGCCAATCCTATATCCATGCTAATATATTACCCCTAACCCCGTGAACTTTTATCTTGTGCAGTAACCTTTTCAAATGCCTTCTGAAAGTCCAAATACATCACACCTCAAAGAATTCCAGCAAATTTGTCAAACATGACTTCCCCTTCATAAATCTATGCTGACTCTGCCTGACCGAATTATGCTTTTCCAAATATCCTGCTACTGCTTCTTTAATAATGGACTCCAACATTTTCCCAACCACCGATGTTAGGCTAACTGGTCTATAGTTTCCTGCTTTTTGTCTACCTCCTTTTTTTAAATAGGGGTGTTACATTTGCAGTTTTCCAATCTGCTGGGACCTCCCCAGAATCCAGGGAATTTTGCTAAATTACAACCCATGCATCCACAATCCCTGCCGCTACTTCTCAAGACCCTAGGATGCAAGCCATCAGGTCCAGGCGATTTATCTGCTTTTAGTCCCATTAACTTACTGAATACCGCCTCGTTAGTGATTGTGTTAAGTTCTTCTCTTTTCCCCCCCCCAATAGCCCCTTGACTGTCCACTGTTCAGATATTTTTAGTGTCCTCTACCGTAAAGACTGATACAAAAGATACAAAATATTTGTTCAGAGTTTCTGCCATCTCCATGTTCCCATCAGTTTGTACCTAGAATCCCTTGTCTGACAGCCATGGTCTGATATTTAAAATAGTGCTCTGGGGTTAATTTCTTATTCCACATTGAGTGAGCTCTCCCAAAGATGTGAAAGTAACCATCAGTAATAGCCGGCGTTTCTCATTTCAGACATTGAATACCACCGAATCCCACATTTGCCTGGTGAGAGATACACAGACGACTCTGTCACTCACAATGGAAGCTGCTGTAACAAAGGTAAGCCAAAGGAAGTGATGTGAAATGTCAACTTAATTCTTCAGATTGGGCCTCGGTTGGAACAAAAACTTTCATGAAACACAAAGGGTGGTAGAAGTTTGGAATTCTTTTGCAATGGCAATTGATGCTAGATCAATTGTTAATTTCAAATCAAAGTTTAACCAAAGGTATTAAGGGATATGACCAAAGGCGCGTATATGGAGTTAGGTTGCTAATCAGTCATGATCTCATTGAATGGCGGAACAGGCTCGAGGGGCTCAATGGCCTACTCCTGTTCCAATGTTCCTAACATTCCACTGAGCAGCGCTCAAAGAATATGCCTTACGACTGGGATGATAATGCTGCGAGCTCCAGGATATTGTACTGCTTAGTAGTTGATAAATGGTTGCATAGAATCATAGAAATTTACAGCAGGCCATTTTGGCCCATCGTCTCTGCACCGGCCGACCAAGAGCTATTCAGCCTAATCCCACTTTCCAGCCTTGTAGGTTGTGGCACTTCCAGTGCACATCCAAGTACTTTTTAAAAGTGGTAAGGGGTTCTGCCTCGATCATCATTCCAGGCAGAGAGTTCCATACCCCCACCATGCATTGGATGAAAAGATTTCCCCTCAAATCCCCTCTAAACCTCATATTAATTACTTTAAATCTATGCCCGCTGGTTGTTGACCCCTCTACGAAGAGAAATAGATCCTTCCTATCCACTCTATCTAGGCCCCTTGTAATTTTATACACCTCAATCAGGTCTCCCCTTAGCCTCTCCTCTGTTCCAAAGAAAACAAACCCAGCCTATCCAATCTTACTTCAAAGCTAAAATTCACCAGTCCAGGTAACATC
This sequence comes from Pristiophorus japonicus, assembly GCF_044704955.1. NCBI lineage: Eukaryota > Metazoa > Chordata > Chondrichthyes > Pristiophoridae > Pristiophorus > Pristiophorus japonicus. The sequence continues at coordinate 205,730,844 of NC_091983.1, forward strand.
CTTGTAAATCTCCTCTGTACCCTCTCTAATGCAATCACATCTTTCCTATAATGTGACCAGAACTGCACACAGTAGTCTAGCTGTGGCCTAACTAGTGTTTTATACAGTTCAAGCATAACCTCCCTGCACTTGTATTCTATGCCTCGGCTAATAAAGGCAAGTATTCCATATGCCTTATTTAACCACCTTATCTACCTGGCCTGCTACCTTCAGGGATCTGTCGACATGCACTCCAAGGTCCCTTTGTTTCTCTACACTTCTCAGTGTCCTACCATTTAATGTGTATTCCCTTGCCTTGTTCGCCCTCCCCAAATGCATTACCTCACACTTCTCTGGATTGAATTCCATTTGCCACTGTTCTGCCTAACTGACCAGTTAATTGATATCTTCCTGCAGGCTGACTGGCCTGCAATTACTCGGTCTATCACTTTCTCCCCTTTTAAACAAAACTACACCATTAGCAGTCCTCCAGTCTTCCGATACCACACCTGTAGCCAGAGCAGATTGGAAAAAGGTCAGAGTCTGCTAATTCCTCTCTTTCTCAACAGATTGGGATACATTTCATACGGGCCTGGGGATTTATCCACTTGCAAAGCTGCTGAACCCCTTAATACTTCCCCTCTCGCTGTTTATTTCATCTAATATTTCACACTCCTCCTCCCTGATTGCAATATCTGCATCGCCCCTCTCTTTTGTGAAAACAGACGCAAAGTATTAAGAACCATACCCACATCTGCCTCCACACACTAAGTACCTCTAATAGGCCCTACTCTTTCTGTAGTTATTTTCTTGCTCTTAATATATCTTTAAAACGTCTTTTGGGTTTTACTTGCCAAAATGTTTTCATGCTCTCTGCTTTCCTAATTTCCTTTTTAATTTCACCTCTGCACTTTCTATACTTCTGTAGGGTTTCTAAAGTATTGAGCCCTCGGTATCTGTCATAAGCTTACCTTTTTTCTTTATTCTACCCTGTATGTCCCTTGACATCAGGGGGACTCTACATTTGTTCGTCCCTCCCTTTTTCTTTAAGAGAACATACTTGCTCTGAACCCTCAGGATCTCCTTGAATGACTCTCACTGCTCTGACACTGATTTATCTTCCAGTAGCTGTTTCCAGTCCACCTTGGCTAAATCACATCTTGGCTTAGTAAAATTGGCTTTCCCCCAATTGAGCACTTTTATTCCTGGTCTACCTTTGTCCTTTTCCATAACTACCCTAAATCTAACTGAATTATGATCACTAGCACCAAAATGCTCTCCCACTGATACCCCTTCCACCTGCCCTGCTTCATTCCTTAAAACAAAGTTCAGAACCGCCCCCTCCCTTGGACTTGTTGCATACTGGCTATAAAGGTTCTTCTGAATGCATTTTAGGAATACTGCATCCTCTGTACCCTTCACACTCATTCTATCCCAGTTAATATTAGGGTAGTTGAAATCGCCCACTATTGCTACCCTATAGTTTTTGCACTTCTCAGAAATTTGCCCACATATTTGTTCTATATCCCTCTGACTGTTTGGGGGTCTGTAGTTCACGCCCAGCAGTGTGATCGCCCCTTTTTTTGTTCCATTCAACCCATATGGCCTCATTTGATGACCCCTCTAACATAGCATGCCTCCTTGCAGCTGTAATTGTTTCTTTTATTAATACTGCGAACCCCCCTCCTTTTTTTTTTTAACCCCCCCCCCCCCCTCTCTATCCTGTCTGAAAACCCTGTAACGAGGAATGTTGAGCTGCCATATCTGCCCTTTTTTTGAGCCATGTCTCAGTAATAGCTATAATATCATACTCCGACGTGTCTATCTGTGCTCTCAGCTCACCTGCCTTATTCCCTCGACTCCTTACATTGAAGTATATACCATTTAGCACTGGCAGACTCCCATGTCTATTTTCTAGGCTATGTTTCCTCTGCCTTCCAAATGCACTTTTTAATTTTCTGCTTTCCAATTCCATCTTTGCTTCTCTCACTTCTGAATCTACTTTAAGTTCCTGTCCGCCCGTCGTTGTCTTTTCCCCCCCCCCCCCCCCCCCCCCCGCGCGAGAATATTGAGGTCTCACCTCCCCCAGAAACTGTCCCAATGCTTCCGGAATCTAAAACCCTCCCTCCACCATTTCTCCAGCCACACATTCATCTACTCTATCCTCCTATTTCTGTACTCACCAGCACTGGGAGTAATTACTACCTTTTGAGGTCCGGCGTTTTAATTTCTCTCATAGCTCCCGAATATCTGCTTGCAGGACCTCATCCCTCTTTCTGCCTATGTCATTGGTACCAATATGGACCATAATCTCTGGCTGTTCACCTTCCCGTGCATGTCCTGCAGCCGCTCAGTGACATCCTTGACCCTGGCACCAGGGAGGTGACATACCATCCTGGAGTCACGTCTGTGGACGCAGATACGCCTGTCTGCTCCCCTAACTATCGAATTCCCTACCACTATTGCTCTTCCACTCTTCACGTTGCAATACATGGTTTTCTGATATCTGAACCTCAGTCATGTCCCATCCTGGTTTTAATATTAAAGGAAAATCACTTTCTGCATATTTAGTGAAACGAGCACAAGTATATAGAAAAGATGAATGTCTGATCAGTATGAGGGTTTAACAGTTATTCGCAAGGTTGTAGGATCTTTAGTGTGCAGAAACTGTCCTACCGGATTCTCAGTTAACTATTCGCCTATTTTATCTTGTAGATAAAAACTCCAATCGTAACATCTGGCGTTAAAGTGTTAGTGCCTGGTATCCCTGGGCATAATACAAGCATGAAGTCCACATTGATGGAATCAAGAAAGAGTGAAGCTAAGAGGAGGAAGGGAACAGAAAATGAGGTAAAGTATTGACACATCGGCTTGGGGTTCAGGGTGGGCACAGTTCTGATTCCCTTGTACCATCATCTTTCATTCTTTATGGAACTTTAAATGTTAAAGAAGTGGAGGCAGTCTGTCAAAACGTACCCTGGTACCGAAAACCATGGCCAAAGGGATTGATTTCATACAAATGAATTTTAGGGTAAATATGCGGTTTAATCTGAAATTCTAAATATCCTATATCTAAATATATCTAAAGAATCCTAAATATATCCCTTCTCGCAACCAAGCTGAAGCTGCAGCAGAATTTTAACACCTGTAAAGTTAGTTGCAGTATTTGGAAGTTTAGTGGGAATGTAAATTCCAAATGGCTTAATTCAAATTATTTAAATTCAATTATTTTATGAGTAGAAAATTGCCGAGAATGATTGAATTATCTAGGGCAGTTAGAGATTCAGTGGCTCAGGAACACTGCATGTAGAAAGAAATTCGTGGCACCACAAGAGTGACCGTGTGTGTGTGTTTAACTGTTTGTACCTTTTTCAGTGGAGTATTGAGGAGCGTCTATGTGCCATGGATATCGATGTGATGAAAATGAAAAGTAAACCAGGACTTCCACAGACTGACAGCTATGCGGTGCTTCTCGTACAAGGGTTAGAAAGCAGCGACCCCTCTATTCTAAACGTAAGACTTCTGTATTGTCAGCTTTCTGTACAGACATGGAATTTTTTTCTGAAGACCAAGTCCTATCCCGTCTTGCCTACTAAAGGTTTTACATAAAGTACAGCTCAGAATGAGCCATTCGCCCCAACTGGTCCTTGCCGGTATTTATGCTCTACATGAGCCTTCTTCAACCTTCATCTAACTCTAGCAGCGTAACTTTCTGTTCCTTTCTCCTTCGTGTTTATCTAGCTTCCATTTAAATGCATCAATGCTATTTGTCTTAACTACTCCATATGGCAGCTCTTAAAGAACTTTTATCAGGTCACCCTCAGTGTTCTTTTCTGGAGCAAAGACAGTCAGCCTGTTTAATCTTTCCTAATGGTTATAACCTCTCAGTTCTGGTATCATCCTTGTAAATCTTTGCACCTTCTCCAGTGCCTCTATCTCTTTTTTATAATGTGGAGACCAGAACTGTGCACAGTACTTGTGTGCCTTGTGCATGCAGTTACTAGAACTTGATATTTCATAAGTGTTTTCTTGAGGCCACTAAACATACCAATGCAACAGCACCTTGATTCTCATCAGTTTCCCAGTTGTTTCTTTGTCTTTGAAAAGTAGCTTACTGGGCACAATAACATGGAAGAACAAAAGGGAAAAAGAAGAACCTGCTAACATCTGTTCCGATTGCTAAGTCTGAGATCAACATTTTTTAATGTCCTTGTTTTTTTTTCTTAATTGTTGCAGTGCTGATAGTTATTATTATAGTCAACGATATCTTCCAGTTTGAAGTCATCTATCAGTTTAGATACTGGTAACTGTTTTGTTCTGTGTCAATATAGTAGCCGTGCTGTCCACTTCCATTCATGTTGAAGATGTTGCTATTCTTTTCTGTTAAGTGCTTAGGCCAGGTTTTACCACTAGATGGCACTAATACTGTTCCTGTAACGTAAGGTTAACAGTCAAGATAGTAAAGAAGAAATCCAGATCTGGGACTTAACAAGGAAAAGTGAGAAACTAAGGGAATCCCAAATAAAGTGTGTATGATGCACAGGATATGAAAAACAGGTTAATGGAATGATTAATATAAAGTAGTAAATCATAACATACTAGATGAAATGTGACTGCAGCTGGCCAATAATCTGGGTTAGAAAACTTTCAGGAGGGGCAGGAAGGGTATGGCAGTATTAAAGAAAACATTGTAGCAGTAGGGAGCAAGGATTGAAATGGAGAAATTATCCGAGTAGAATCATAGAAACATAGAAAATAGGTGCAGGAGTAGGTCATTCGGCCCTTCGAGCCTGCACCACCATTCAATAAGTTCATGGCTGATCATTCCCTCAGCACCCCTTTCCTGCTTTCTCTCCATACCCCTTGATCCCCTTAGCCGTAAGGGCCATATCGAACTCCTTCTTGAATATATCCAATGAACTGGCATCAACAACTCTCTGCGGCAGGGAATTCCATAGATTAACAAGTGAAGAAGTTTCTCTTCATCTCAGTCCTAAATGGCCTACACCTTATCCTAAGACTATATTCCCTGGTTCTGGACTTCCCCCAACATCGGGAACATTCTTCCTGCCTGTCCAGTTCCGTCAGAATCTTATACGTTTCTATGAGATCCCCTCTCATTCTTCTAAACTCCAGTGAATAAAGGCCCAGTTGATCCAGTCTCTCCTCATATGACAGTCCAGCCATCCCTGGAATCAGTCTGGTGAACCTTTGCTGCACTCCCTCAATAGCAAGAATATCCTTCCTCAGGTTAGGAGACCAAAACCGAACACTATTCCAGGTGAGGCCTCACTAAGGCCCTGTGCAACTGCAGTAAGACCTCCCTGCTCCTGTAGTCAAATCCCCTAGCTATGAAGGCCAACATACCACTTGCCTTCTTTACCGCCTCCTGTACCTGCATGCCCACTTTCAGTGACTGATGAACCAGGTCTTGTTGCACCTCCCCTTTTCCTAATCTGCCATTCAGAAAATATTCTGCCTCCCTGTTTTTGCCCCCAAAGTGGATAACCTCACATTTATCCACATTATACTGCATCTGCCATGTATTTGCCCACTCGTCTAACCTGTCCAAGTCACCCTGCAGCCTCTTAGCGTCGTCCTCACAGCTCACACCGCCACCCAGTTTAGTGTCATCTGCAAACTTGGCGATATTACACTCAATTCCATCATCTAAATCATTAATATATATTGTAAAGAGCTGGAGTCCCAGCACTGAGCCCTGCGGCACTCCACTAGTCACTGCCTGCCATTCTGAAAAGGACCCGTTTATCCCGACTCTCTGCTTCCTGTCTGCAAACCAGTTCTCTATTCACGTCAGTACATTACCCCCAATACCGTGTGTTTTAATTTTGCACACTTGTGTGGGACCTTGTGAAAAGCCTTTTGAAAGTCCAAATACACCACATCCACTGGTTCTCCCTTATCCACTCTACTAGTTACATCCTCAAAAGATTCCAGAAGCTTTGTCAAGCATGATTTCCCTTTCATAAATCCATGCTGACTTGGACCGATCCTATCACTGCTTTCCCTTTAGGTTGCGTTGAGGCACCTTGCCTGGGTGTATATTAGTGTTCCTGGTGCTGCCACCTTATCTGGGAAACCACCATCCTCCTGGTAAAAACAGAAAATGCTGGAAAACACTTGTGCAGGTCAGGCAGCATCTGTGGAGAGAGAAGCAGTTAACGTTTCAGGTCGATGAACTTTCATCAGAACTGGAAGTTTTTGATACTTTTACCACTAGATGGCACCAATACTGTTCCTGTAACGTAAGATTAACAGTCAAGATCATAAGGAAGAAATCAGGATCTGGGACTTAACAAGGAAAAGTATGCATCCAAAGGAATCCCAAATAAAATATGTATTCATCTGGAGGGAGGAGAGCATGCCGGGAGATCTCCAATGCAGTGATCGTGCCCATCTTTTAAACAAATACAGAGCATGGGGAATGGGGGAGGCAGGAAAAGAACAAAAGGGAAAGGTGTGTGAAGGGGTGGAGAGTAGGTGACTACATGCATCACTCAATACCTGTACCCTTTCCCACGCATGCACAGGAGATGCAACGCCAGCACTTTCACCACCTCTCCCACCATCCACGGCTCCGTCTGCTCTCTCAAGTGGACGTAAAAGATCTGGCACTATTTTGAAGGGCAGGGGAGTTATCCCTGATGTCCTGGCTAATATTTATCCCTCAATCAACATAACAAAAAAACAGATTATCTGGTCATTATCACATTGCTGTTTGTGGGAGTTTGCTTGTGTGCAAATTGACTACTGCTTTTCCTGCATTATAACTGACTACACTCCAAAAATACTTAATTGGCTGTAAAGCACTTTGAGACGTCCGGTGGTCGTGAAAGGCACTATATAAAACCAAGTCTGTCTTTCTTAAACTCCTGTGTAGTAATAGAGAACAGCATTTTTTGGGGTGTCTCGTTCATTAATCCAAGGCCTTGCAGCATATTTTGGTAGCTCGGGTGACCTTTTCGGTTGCATGGTGGTAGTTGAAGTTGTGCTGGCATTCCAGCTATTTTTCTGTCAATCAAGACATCATTGGATATGGATCAACTGGCGTAGACGTTTCATTGCCAACTGACTGCACGTCAAAATAATTTGTTAAACATGAATATTTATGAAACTTGAGATGTCTTAAGGTGCTGACAGCTGAAAATGTTGGTAATTTTAACACTGCTTTTTCTTTAATCGTCCCCCTTCAGAAAGTACTCCAGACAAAGAAGGATTCTTTGATAAAGACCACCATTGCCAAGTTACCTATTCCTGCAGTAATTCCACTGCTGCAAGAGGTAAGGTTTCTGTAGTAAAAATAAAGTTTAGAAAAATGCAACAACAGCGACTTGTATTTCTATAGCGCCTTTAACATAGTAAAATGTCCCATGGCACTTCGCAGGAGCGTAAGCCACATAAATATTAGAGCAGGTGACCAAAAGCTTGGTCAAAGCAATAGACTTTATTTTAAGTACTATTGCCTGACAACTTGCAGCAACATCGAGCCTTCCACAGACGATGAGGTCAGTGAGGGTGAAGCTTTAAAGTTCCTGGGTTGTAACTCTTGAATGAAATGTTGATGACTTCCATTTGTATGCTCAAAGTTCCAGATCATTTTGACTCTTTTTTTTCGGTGGAGTCTCGAGTGGGTCAACTCATCCTTTGTGCCCACCAGCTGACTTAACTTGCATGAGAAGTTTCCCGGGTAATATATGATTCAGTTGTTCAGTTTTGGCACCAGATGTGGTGCTTCAAGTTTTGATTCATTGCAAATAATAGTTTCTGCAGCAAATTTGATTGATGGCCAGTCAGTTTGACCATGACAGCAATAAATAGTGCTTTGCCGTGTTGATGCTGCAATGGCATTACCATAGTTCATTTTATTGTTGAAATTTACTGCGAAATTAGGTTCCAACAAAAAGTTTGTAATTCTATTGTATATGGATTCTAGAATCTATACAGATAAATAACTTGAAATTTCATTTGCTTCTCTTTTTCCCCTTTAATTCCATGACTCCCAAAAATCAAATTCTACTTGTATTTTTCCTCCTTTCAGTTGAAATGGAAGGTAAATGGGATATCAAACTCTTGGCAGTTGTTGTGCCAGTAAAACTGGCTGGCTGTTCAATAGAGGCCAGGCTTGCGCAAGATACCCCCAACTATCCAGGCTGACAACTGATTAAACTCGGGGCTTGGCTCAGCGTGACAGTGGCATTAGAAAGGCTGTTTCCGATAGTCCAGGCTACCTTTCCCTCCCTTTTGAGCTTCGCCCCCACATCTGCACAGTCTAGACCAGAAGTTGAATTTTGGAGTTGGTGAGCACAAGTCCACATTTGATCATGTGGTGTCACACGCCATGTTGCTTCAGTACGGCACCCAACCTTTCTCCCCTGGAGCTGTAATTAATTCTGGCTATCATGTGCTGTTCGGTAGCTTTCTGTATAAAGTAATTTGTTTCTTCTGTTTTTTTTTTCTCCAGATCCAAAGGAGATTACAAGGTCATCCCTACAGGTGAGGTTTTAATTTTGCAGCAATTTCTTTTCAATTACTGCAATGTGAAATCTGATGGTTTTTTTTAGCATGATCCTTTTAACATTCTTTTCCCTTCTGTACCACACTGTAAGCTTATTAATCAAATGCTGAATTCTGCTATCCTGGCTTAGGAGTGTCCAAACTGCCACGCATGGTCCACACAGCCCCTGAGCCCTGGCAATCTGGCTGTCGAAGACCAGACAGCTGTGTTCTATTTTGCGCTTATGGCTTTGACCTATTGGTTTGACCTATTTGAATTTCTTCTGCCTGGAGAACTGGAAAAGGCTGTTACATAAGAACATAAGAAAAAGGAGCAGGAATAGGCCATTTGGCCCCTCGAGCCTGCTCTGCCATTCAATAAGATCATGGCTCGTCTGATCTTCGCCTCAACTCCACTTCCCTGCCCGCTCCCCATAACCCTTGACTCCCTTATAGTTCAAAAATCTGTCTCTCTCCACCTTGAATATATTCAATGACCCAGCCTCCACAGCTCTCTGAGGGTAGAGAATTCCACAGACTCACGGCACTCTAGAGAAGAAATTCCTCATCTCTGTTTTAAATGGGTGACCCTTTATTCTGAAATTATGGCCCATAGTTCTCGATTCCTCACGAGGGGAAACATCCTCTCTGCATCTACCCTGTCAAGCCCCCTCATAATCTTATGTTTCAATTTTTGTTCTTAATGCTATTGCCTCATTGATTATTTTCTACATCGACACACCAAGATCTGTTGGTATCAGCAATGCAAGATATATGCAAATTAATGGGAACTTTGAATTAAACTTTATAGGTGGCTTTTGTTCTAATCACCTATACCACAAAGACAGAAGGCTTGGATATCCTTGACTAATCAAAGCACCTCCTGACATCAAACTGAGCCATAGAGGACAGGGAAGTCCCTGCCTCAATCCCTGCTTTGTGTGGAGTTAACTGATCTTGGTCAGGGGTTCTACTTTGTTTGCTATTCTGTGAGCTGTACTACAAAGTAACCACATCAGATCAGGGCAGAACACAAAGGCTCTTGATTCCTCTGTGATCTAAAGGCTACTGACACTCGCTGCCAAGGTCCACACACTGTCCCAGAATGGCTATGGGGAAGGTGTCAAAGGGGCTGCATACAGGGACCATAGTCTAATCTGAGTTGATGCCTTAAGGGGAGGAATTACTATAATTCTCACGATCAGGTTGTGGTGCTAAAGTTAGTGTAGAATCTCTGCTATTGGATGGATGTTCACTGAGCATTTTCTATTTCCTGCATAACTGGGGACATGTCTTTTAAGTTCATCTCCAGTCTTTCCTGTAGTTTAATTGTAACAAAGGTCTAGCGATTTTAAGACCTGTGTGCCTCAAGGCAATGTAAATGGATCTTGCATATAGTCATAAGTTGTAATAAGTTTTGTGTACATTTGGCACACGTTTAATGGCCTTGTCTATCCTTTTACTGGTAGTGCTGCGCTAATGGTCAAGTGGATCAAGGCAATCTTCACCCTACATGCGTCTTATCTGTCTACAGTAAGTAATACTGTTTGATTTACTCAGTCTCATGAAAGATGTGTTGAATATTAGCTTTGGTAGTCTACTTGGAATCTTCAAACTCACTTTTTAATGGATGTGGGAAATCTTGTTTAATAGCCTATTAAAGGTGCAGGGCTGGAGAAGCCAATAAGGTTGCATCTGTTGACAGACCTGAAGCACAGTACTGTGGCTTTCTGGTTCTTTATTGTTAAGGTGCAAGATCAATTTCCTCGCGCTTTCTGACTGCCCTCCCAGTGGCAGTTTAGATTGAAAAGAGGAAAACATACATAAGCTTGATTCATAAAAGTGTTTACAGGTTGTATCTTTAAATGCACAATTCTATATTGTTGACTCTCGCAGGAAGTGTGTGCTACCATTTAAATCCTCTTGGCTGTTTGTGTGTGTGAGAGATTTTGGGTGAGGCTTTAGGTGTTCTGATTCTGGTAAAGGGGTGAGACTTGGAGCCGAGATAAACTATCTTTTTCTTTGCATGTGCTTAAGGTTTGAATGTGTAATTAGAACGCGTGTTTTTTTTATATGAAAGAATCTTGGGATGGCGGCACTGTAGAAATTGTGGGATTGCTATCTGGTTCTTCAAGTTTGGTTTAACAATCTTCAGCATTTACAGTTCAGATATTTATTGTAAAGAATTAAGTACTGTATGTTAAAGAAATTGGAATTTCACAAGTTAGTGTGATTTTAACTAGCTTGCACTACAGATGTCTGGTTGTTGCTTAGCTTGCATTAAAATGGTTGATTTGACCCTACATTGCAACAGTGACTACACTCCAAAAGTACTTCATTAGCTGTAAAGCGCTTTGAGACGTCCAATGGTCGTGAACTGCGCTATAGAAATTCAAGTCTTTCTTTTCTCTGCAGCTGCCTGATCTTGTACCACAGTTAGGAGCCCTATACCAGCTGATGGAGAGCAGGGTAAAAACTCTGCAGAAGCTCTCTCGTCTGCATGGCAAACTTTACCTTCTAGTTACACAGGTAAGGAGCGGTTGTCTGCTTTTGGAGACATTTATTTAGTACTAGATGTGCAGGGAAGGTGAAAAAAAAATCCAATTATTGCATGCATTTCACAACAACCTGTGGGTCCGGAGATCCCCTCTACGTACATTTCCCTAACGGTTTCACTGGTTTCATCAAACCCCCCTCTATTTTTGAGGTGCAGGTGATGTGCTTTGGTCCTAGATTTTCCACTTGGTGCCTCCACAGTTGCAGTTGGGGGTACTCCCTAGCTAATGATACCAGTGGGAATCTGTGGTGCTGCTATTCTGGTGTAACGTACTGCCCCATCGTGGAGCTAAATGTATCTGGAGCCACACTCGTGAATATTAGAAACCATATTTGCTGCTGTTCATTATAGTCTGATGGGGTTGCCCATTCTTAATTGAGCCTAGATTTCGAATGTGTTCTTTGTTCAGGATGCATATTTTGATGTAAACGTAACATTTCATGGAAGTTGCCAAAGTTTGCCTTTGTAAGGAGTGTATATGTGAAACTTAGCTGCTGATTTGATGTCCCTTAGGTTGCAGCATCAGAAAAAGCACAAGTTGTAAGCAGTGTGAACCAAACGGCAAAACTAGTTTACGAGGAAGGTAAGAGCCAATCACTGTGTACATCTTGTAGATGACTTGCAAATAATGATGTGCAGTATCTCAAAACACAGCAAATTTATATACCACTTTTAATGTTTAAAAATGTTCTGAAGAGCATCAGAAGTGTAATCAAAAACATTTTTAAAAACCAAAAGGGGATGCTAGGAGAAATGTTTTATTATTTAAATTCTAGGAATAATGAGTTAAAACTATTATTGTAATGGGCGGAAAAGAGTGTGCATCTATTGACAGACCTGAAGTTAAACACTATATAACTTTTTGGGTTTATTTACTGAGATGCAAGATCAAGTTTCTGCGCGCTTTCTGCCTGCTCCCCTAGTGGCAGCTCAGATTGAATAGTAGAATACATGCTTTAATAGGAAACACTGTATAGTGAAGAGTGTACTTTCATAGCAGTTGGCGATGCTTATCTGTACTAACGCATCACTGCATTACCATATTTGTTATAGAACTGATGGAAGGCCTTTTTGGTAAATGCATACCTCAAAATGAGAACTGTCCACCATTTTAATCTTGTATTTTGAGCAAAAAAATAATTATTTAAGTAGAGTAACTGCCAGGTGGCCTTGATTTTCCTAGTCATGAATCCTCCTGCTTTTCCCAAAATATTTTCCTATTGCTGATAGCTGTTAGCTTCTGTATCTTGGTGATTTATATTGTATACTCCAATCAGGCATCTAACAATGGTTAAGTATTTTCTCTTTGAAACATTCCCGAAACCACTTCTCCTTGTCACCTCTTTCCCTTCAAAAGACTCTTGAAATATACATCTGTGCTTTCGGCTAAAACTCCTTCCAACCCCCCCCCCCCCCCCCCCCCCCCCAACCAACTCTTGGTATCTGCTACTCAGTGTCTTCCTCACGCTCCGTGACATTCTTGTTCTACGTAAGGAGGCATTGTAAAACGGCAAGTTGTATTGCAGTTCTTTGGTATTAATTGCAGTTATTTTATTTCTGTCCCTTCTAGAATCATCGGAAGATGAAAACTCAGACGACGAGCTGATGGCAGATCAAGAATCTGATGTAAGTGTAGCAAAGCAGCCCCGGGTCATTGAAGCCCAACCTAGTCTTCCATGGAACTCTCCTTTTCATGTCGTAGATCAATTTGACTTGAAAACGGGGAACAAGTTTAATGTTTGTCCGTTGTCTATTCAGTTTCCTCTTCGTTTGTTGCCACTAAATGAAGGTGGATACTTTCCCTTCTTGCGACTTTTGACATTTGCTTCAACATCTGTTCTGACAAATTTGAGGAGCAAACCGGTCTCTGCTTTTATTTATCGCTCACTGAAATATGCGTGCTGTTTTGTGGTTCACTGTATAATAAAAGGGAAGGAAGTGACGAACCTTGTTTATAATGGTGCGGAATGGCATCGGACTATATTACAACAATATTTCATGGTACTTGTGTACGATGCAAACCTGCTGTGTGTGGTATGAATAGTTTACAATAATTGAAATTAGGTTGCTATGACTGCAGTTGCTATACTTAATACAAGCTTTAAATTTTGATTGGAGTGAAAGTCTCTTTTCCCCCCCCCCCCCCCCCCACAGGCCGTCAAATTGAAATTAACTTGCATCCTTGCTGAGACACAGGATGTTAGTAATGAGGCTGCAATAGTTTCCTATCTCGGACATCCATTGTCTGTATTAAGTACTCCCAAGTCAAGTCATTTATGATGTCCCTCGCAGTCCGCTCACCGGCTTTTCCATTGTAGATACCGCGCATGTGCAAAAATTTGAATGGAGCGATGTGGGTGGCAGAACAGCTTACTGGAGGGTGGGGGGGGGGCGCGGCGGGTTGACTGAGCCTGCCCTGCTCATTTCACACACTGCATTACAGTCGGGTCAGCCCAAGTTCATACTCATCTTTAGATGAAAAGAATGTTCATCCTCACTGCACTACTCAGTCCTCTAAAATTTACAGCATTTCGCAACCCAAAAAGTTGATGTGCAGTACTGTACTATCATTTTCTGTAGTTTAAGATTTCCTGCTTAGTCATCAAGATTAACCTTGACTCCAACTTGGTATTTTTTTGCTGATTCTGTCTGTTTTCAGAGCTCCCACTAGATGTTAACAGTAGGTCAGAATTAGAGATTCGAGATTATTGTCTTGACTGGTCAGGCACTCGGATTGCTTATAAATCACACGTACGGAGATCGAATGGTTGAATGGGCGTACAGGGAGAAAAGGGTACTTTGAAGTCTGAGGGAGAGACCAGCTGTCCAAATTATTATTTAAAGTAGGAAGTCTCTGTTAAATTTTATTTAAAAGGTTCCTGATTCATTAGGATGGGTGTAGAGTTTTGGAGATGCGGGGGGGAGATTGAGCAAAATATGTAAGTTTGCATCTATTGACAGACCTGAAGCACAGCACTGTGGCTTTCTAGGTTCTTTTCCAGTGAGATGCAAGATTAAATTCCTCGCGCTTTCTGTTTGCTTTCCCAAGTAGCAACTCAGATTGAATAGAGGAATACATAACAATTGAGTGAGGTGAATAATGTAGAATAAACCTGGCAGGTACATGTCCCAATCTGTGTGATCACTGCCACTTGCTTATTGGGTACAATGCAGTTTACTTTTGGTTCTATTGCCCATGTCTTAAAAAATCATGTTGGAAGAACACCAGAACACCTATGTCCAACTGCTAGAGCTCAGCAACGGGATATTCTGCACAAGGTTGGTTAAGCGGATTCCCCTGCGCACATCCGCTCAGCTAAGTTCTGAAGTGGACGTCTATGGGGTTCTAAACGAAGATTTGAGTCCAGGGCCAATGGTTTATTTTTTTTGTACGTGTTTCTCTGAGCACACAAGTCATTTGTTCAGGCCTTCTGCGCTACACCTGCCGCAATGCCTGTGATTTGCACTTCGTATCATCCATTTATGCAATTCCTACAAAGCCAGCCTGTGTTAAGAGAGGATTGATATTTTTAGTCTGGCACATTAAACATACACTGAAGTGCAGCGCAAAATGATGACTCAGCTGAACACTTCGAATCGGGGTTTGAGCTGAAGTTCGGTGGACGAGGTACACAGAAGATCTTGGCATAAAATAGGCTGGTACCAATATGTGGATACATTTTCTGTTAACCCTTGATTTTAAAAACATCCTTTTTATAAACATTTATTACACTTTAGATATTCTGAAGCAGCAAGCCATTAAGCCTGGACTTTTATTTCTTGGTGTGATTGCAGTTAACATTTAAACATATTCTGAAGCTGTGACTCAAAGAATTCTAGGAACTAATTCAGTTAGACTTTCCACAATCTGCACCCCATCTAGTACCTTTTCAAAGTGCAAAAGTACATCAGAAATAATGATTGTGAAAATTGTAAGAAAATGTGAACTTTCAGTTTCTTAATTCTCTCATTCCCACCATGTATGTATGCGGACAACTAAGTCATAGGAAATATTGTAATACATATCCAATATTTTAAAACCAGGAGAACTGGGAGGAGGAGGAGGATGAGGAAGAGGAGAGAGCAGGCGACCCAAAAATGCGTATTGACAAAGAAATCAGCGAAGACTCTGGAGAGGACTTACACACAGGCAATGAAAGTGAAGAAGAATAAAACCGTTTTTTGAAAAAAATTATTGACTGCATACTCTGCACACTTGGGCCAATGAATCTGACCTGGGCATCTGAATTTGTCTTTTTCCACGCAGGAACTTACTTTTTCTTTAGTTTTGGAAAGCAGGTGACGGACTGGCAGTCAAGAGTGCGTTAAGAACTGTTCGTGCACTTTGGATTCCAAGAAATATTTGACTGTATTGATGGTGCACAGCTCACAAATATTATATATTTCTGCAACCATGTTTCTAATGCAGATCGTTTTTGGAACACATTTATATGTGGAGTGATTTGCCACAGGCAGTGATGTGGTAATAACTCGTGACCACTTGAAGAGGGGTTGGAGGGTGGACAGATACCCAGTCATCTAATTCATGACTACTGCTGTTGCATTTTAACCTGATGTGGGGGACATAGTTTGGACGTGAAATATGCAGCGTCATAGGTTTTGGTAGTTAGCCAGCTAGAACCCACGCTTTCAGGTTAGTATGTTACAGTATGTAGTCATTAGCTAGTTGACAGAATTATGTATATTTGTCTATAAATCAGTGGTTTACAGCGATTAAGGCTGTGTTCTCCTTTGTAAAGTGAATAAACCTGATTCTCCTTTACAATACTGCGTTCTGTAGTTTTTAAGGTCATTGGCAGAGTCATTGGAAAAGGCATTAGTTCTATTGAGAGCTCTACCATACCTCAATTCCTGAAAGAAAATTCCATGTAACTAATGCCCGATGCCAAAAGAAATCTAGCAAGACTACAGATACACAACTCACCAAAAGTAGCAACACAGGTTTTTTTAAAAAGCAAACCAAGCACTGGGGTTCATTTCTGGAGGAATAGAATTGAAAAGCAGGGAAGTTATGTTAAACTTGAATCGAATCTTGGTTAGGCCACACTTGGAGTACTGTGAACAGTTCTGGTCTCCAAATTATAAAGGCAGATATAGAGGCACTGGAGAAGGTGCAAAAATGATTCACTAGGATGATACCAGAACTGAGAGGTTAGATTAACAGGCTGGGGCTCTTTTTTTTCTCGAGTCAAGAAAAGGCTTGAGGGGTGACCTGGTAGAGCTCTTTGAGACAATGAAATGGCTTGATAGGGTAGATGTTGAGATGATTCCACTTGTGGGGGAACCAAAACTAGGGGCCATAAATAAAACTGATAGTCACTAATAAATCCAATGGGGAATTCAAGAGAAACTTTGTGGTAAGAATATGGAACATGCTGCCACAAGGAGTAGTGAGGCAAAATACTGTGGAGGCTAAAAATCTGAAACCAGAAAGTGCTGGTAACACTCAGATCAGAGAAAATGGAACTACAGACCAGTTATTAGAGAAAATGCTAGAAAATACTATTAAGGACGTGGTAACAGGGCACTTAGAAAATAATAATAGGATTGGGGTGTCCTTGTACACGAATCACTGAAGGTTAACATGCAGGTACAGCAAGCAATCGAGAAAGTACGTTGGCCTTTATTACAAGAGGATTTGAGTACAAGAGTAAATATGTCTTGCTGCAATTACATAGGGTCCTGGTGAGACCCACACCTGGAGTACTGTGTACAGTTTTTGGTCTCCTTGCCCAAGTATATACTTGCCATAGAAGGAGTGCAACGAAGGTTCACCAGACTGATTCCTGGGACGGGGGAATTGTCCTATGAGAAGAGATTGAGTAGATTAGGCCTATAATTCTATAGAATTTAGAAGAATGAGAGGTGATCTCATTGAAACACACAAAATTCTTACAGGACATGGCAGGGAGGATGTTTCCCCTGGCTGGGGAGTCTAGAACCAGGGGGGTCACAGTCTCAGAATAAGGAGTGGCCATTTGGGACTGAGATGAGAACTTTCTTCACTCAGAGTGGTGAATCTTTGAAATTCTCTGCTCCAAAGGGCTGTGGATGCTCAATCGTTCTGTATATTCAAGACAGAGATCGATAGATTTTTGAATATTAAGGGATACGGGAAAGTGGAAGTAGAAGATCAGTCATGATATTGAGTGGCGGAGCAGGCTCGAGGGGCCAAATGGACTACTACTGCTCCTAATTATGCTCTAGTCAGGCAGCATCAGTGGGGAGGAAAATTATCATATTTGGTATATTTCACCTTTATATGGATGCGTGTCTATATCAATCAGTAGTCCAGGCCATTTTTTTGTAGAATCTGAATGGGGGAAATATGACACTTTTTAGCTTTGGTTGTCCACAAGTTAAATATTCAAAGTATTGAACAGGCAGCTTTGATGTGCCATTTAGTTTTTTTTTAAAAAAGGTTGGTGTGAATTTTCTGATTCTGCGGTTACCAGCTGCCCTTTGATACCTAGTGGCCACTCCATGTCAAAATCCAAAGGGTTTTAAACCAGGAAAGAGAAATAAGAAACATGTTAGTAAATCATTAGCGCTGAAGAACAGGTTATAATGTGTAGCCTAAATAAGTGTTCTTTATGCAAACGCACGAGTAGAAGGAATAAATTGAATGAACTCTGCAGGTGCAAATTCAAATGGAGGGCATGACATGGTAGCCATTACTGAGACATGGTTGCAAACTGATTGGGACTGGGAACTAAATATACCAGGTTTAAAGGTCTACAGGAAAGATAGTGAAAATGGCAGAGGGGGAGAAGTATACTTAGTGATTTAAGGATGAAATCACTTCAGTGATGGGATATAACGAGAGGTAAACAGGCAGTAGACACTTTATGGGTAGAATTAAGAAATAGGAAAGGATTTAAGACTACAGTGGGAGTTGTGTATAGGCCCCCTGGTAGCAGCTGTGAGTGCTATAGTGTATAAAAGTAGAGATTAGACAAACATGTAGTAAAGGCAGAGTGGTTTTAATGGGGGTTTTTAACTTTCATACAGATTGCGATAAGCAGACTTGCACCTATCAGAAAGGTAGTGAATTTCTTGTGTCTGGGATAGTTTTCTGTAACAATATGTCATAGAGGCAACAATGGGGCATAAGATTAAGTAATGAGCCAGATTTAGTTAACAGCTTAATGGTGCGTGAACATTTATCTAATAGCGATAATAATATGATAGTTCAACGTAGTGTTTGAAAGTGAAATACGAAACGGCTATAACGATTTAGGTAGGGCCAACTTAACGGGATGAGACTGACTGAGACTGTACACAGTAAATTGGGCAAATCTGTTCATGAGTAAAACGACAGTGGGAGATGTTCAAAAAATAATTTCATGTGATAAAGAACCAGTTTATACGCCTGAGGGGCAAAAGAACTCTACTTGCCAAACAAAACTCCCATGAATGACTAAAGAAGTAAAGGACAGCATAAAACTAAGAAAAAGCATAAAAATGTAACAACCCCCACATCCTGGCAAATGGGAAAGATACAAAGAGCAAAGGGTCACAACACAGAGAGCTACAAAAATGGAGCATGAAAAACTTGCAAGGAGTATGAAAATCAACACTAATTTTTACAAATATATTAGGAAAAAGAGGGTAATCAGGAGCAATGTTGGCCCCTTAAACTGGTATTGCTAATGAAAAGGAAATGGACATGTTGAATAATTACTTTGGATCAGTATTTGCATTAGCTGGAAATCGCAAGGAATAGCATAGTGATTATTACTGGACGAGTAATCCATTAGGCCTAGACTAATGATCCAGAGAAGGGAGTTCAAATTCCACCATGGTTGCTGGGGAATTTAAATTCAGTTAATTAAATAAATCTGGAATAAAAAGTTAGTATCAGTAATGGTGACCATGAAACTACCGGATTGTCGTAAAAACCCATTTGGTTCACTAATGTCCTTTTCGGGAAGGAAATCTGCCGTCCTTACCTGGTATGGCCTAAATGTGACTCGACACCCACAGCAATGTGGTTGACTCTTAACTGCCCTCTGAAATGGCCCAGCAAGCCACTCAGTTATACCAACTACTATGAAAAACAGTTGCAGCAGTTCAAGAAGGTTGGCTCACCACGACCTTCTCAAGGGCAATTAGGGACAGGCAATAAATGCTGGACTGGCAGCGACACCTGCATCCCATGAACGAATAAGAAGCACTTGAACTAATGGGACTAATAGCCGACAAATAATAGACTGCACAGGAGAAGGCCATTCAGCTTATTGAGCTCATGCCGGCTCTCTGCAAGAGCACTTCAGCTCGTCCCACTCCCCTGCCCTTTACCTGAAGCCCTGCAAATCTTTCTCCTTCAGATACTTGTCCAACTCCATTTTGAAAGCCATGATTGAATCTGCCTCCATCACCCTTTCAGTCAGTGCATTCCAGATCCTAATAGCTCACTGCATAAAAAAGTTTTTTCTTGTGTCGCCTTTTGGTTCTTCTACCACCAATCACCTTAAATCTGTGTCCTCAGGTTCTTGACCCTTCCGCCAATGGGAACAGTTTCTATCTGCTCTGTCTAGACGCTTCACGATTTTGAACACCTCTATCAAATCTCCTCTTCACCTTCTCTGCTCTAAAGAGAACAACCCCAGCTTCTCCAGTCTATCCACATAATTGAAGTCCCTCATCCCTGGAGCCATACTTGCAAATCTTTTCTGCACCCTCTCTAAAGCCTTCACATCCTTTCTAAAGTTCATAACTAGAGGCATAAAAGAATACAAAAGCAAGGAAGCTATGATGAGCTTATATAAAACACTGGTGCCCAGATTTGGACATGGTGCTCCAGTTGATGCCAAACCAGTGTTTTATATAATCTCATCATAGCTTCCTTGCTTTTGTATTCTTTTATGCCTCTAGTTATGAAGTCCAGCATCCTGAATGCTTTTTTAACTGCTTTCTCAACCAGCCCTGCCACCTTCAACGATTTAAAAAAAAATTTGTTCATGAGATGTGGGCGTCTCTGGCAAGTCCAGCATTTATTGCCCATCCCTAATTGCCCGTGGGAAGATGTTGGTGAGCCGCCGCCTTGAACCGCTGCAGTCTGTGGTGAAGGTACTCCCACAGTGCTGTTAAAGAAGGATTTCCAGGATTTTGATCCAGTGACGATGAAAGAATGGCTATATACTTCCAAGTCAGGATAGTGCACCACTTTGAGGGAAACTTGAAGTGGTGGTGTTCCCATGTACTTGCTGCCCTTGTCCTTCTAGGTGGTAGAGGTCGTGGTTTTGGAAGTACTGCCGAAGAAGCCTTGGCAAGTTGCTGCAGTGCATCTTGTAGATGGTACACCGGTGGTGGAGGGAGTGAATGTTTAAGGTGGTGGATGGGGTGCTAATCAAGCGGGTTGCATTGTCCTGGATGGTGTCGATCTTCTAGAGTGTTGTTGGAGTTGCACTAGCCAGGCAAGTGGAGAGTATTCCATCACACTCTGGACTTGTGCCTTGTAGATGATGGAAAGACTTTGGGGAGTCAGGTGGTGAGACCCTCTCCACAGAATACCCAGCCTCTGACCTGCTCTTGTTGCCACAGTATTTATATGGCTGGTCCAGTTAAGTTTCTGCTCAATGGTGACCCCCAGTATGTTGATGGTGGGGTATTGGCAAAGTAATGGCGTTGAATGTCAAGTGGCGGTGGTTAGACTCGCTTGTTGGAGATAGACATTGCCTGGTACATAAGTGGCAAATAATATTCATGCCACACATCAGCCAAAGCCTGGATGTCGTCCAGGTCTTGCTGCATGCGGGCATGAACTGCTTCATTATCTGAGGAGTTGCGAATGGCACTGAACACTGCAGTCATCACTGAACATCACCACTTCTGATCTTATGATGGAAGCAGCTGAAGATGGTTGGGCCTAGGACCCTGCCCTGAGTTTTCCCCCTGATTCCCATTGACTTCAGTGTTACTAGGGCTCCTTCATGCCACACTCGGTCAAATGCTGCCTTGATGTAAAGGGCAGTCACACTCATCTCACCACCTGTAATTCAGCTTTTTTGTATGTGTTTGGACCAAGGCTGTAATGAAATCTGGAGCCGAGTGATCCTGGCAGAACCCAAACTGGGTTATTGCTGAGCAAGTGCTGCTTGATAGCACTGTCAACGACATCTTCCATCACTTTGCTGATAATTGAGAGTAGACTGATGGGGTGGTAATTGGCCAGATTGGATTTGTTCTGCTTTTTGTGGACAGGACATTCCTGGGCAGTGTTCCACATTGTCGGATAGATGCCAGTGTTGTCGCTGTACTGGAACAGCTTGGCTAGAGGTGCAGCTAGTTCTGGAGCACAAGTCTTCAGCACGGCAGCCGAGATGTTATCGGGCCCATAGCCTTTGCTGTATCCGGTGTGCTCAGCCTTTTGATATCACGTGGAGTGAATGGAATTGGCTGAAGCCTGGCTTCTGTGATGGTGGGGACCTCAGGAGGAGGCAGATATAGATCATCCACTCGACACTTTTGGCTGAAGATGGTTGCAAATGCTCAGCCTTGTCTTTTACACTCACGTGCTGGGCTCCATAATCATTGGGGATGGGGATATTCATAGAGCCTCCTCCCGTTAGTTGTTTAATGGTCCACCACCATTCACGACTGGATGTGGTAGGACTGCAGATCATTGATCTGATCCTTTGATTGTGGGATCGCTTAACTCTTGTCTGTAGCATAACTCTGCTTCTGCTATTTAACATGTATGTAGTCCTGTGTTGCAGCTTCCCCAGGTTGACACCTCATTTTTAGGTACACCTGGTACTGCTCCTAGCATGCTCGTCTACACTCCTCATTGAACCAGGGTTGGTCCCCTGGCTTGATAGTATCCATCCGTAAGACAAAGGTCCTCCACCAGTCTGTCCTCGCCGCACAGCACTGCCCCCCACTTATCAAGATCCACAGTGCAGCCCTGGACAACGTGGACCATTTCCCATACCTCGGGAGCCTCTTAGCAACAAGGGCAGACATTGACAACGAGGTTCAACACCGCCTCCAGTGCAGCCTTCGGCTGCCTGAGGAAGAGAGTGTTTGAAGACCAGGCCCTGAAATCTATCACCAAGCTCATGGTCTATAGGGCTGTAGTAATACCTGCCCTCCTGTATGGCTCAGAGACATGGACCATGTACAATAGACGCCTCAAGTCGCTGGAGAAATACCACCAACGAAGTCTCCGCAAGATCCTACAAATCCTCTGGGAGGACAGACGCATCAACATTAGCGTCCTCGACCAGGCCAACATCCCCAGTATCGAAGCACTGTCCACACTTGATCAACTCTGCTGGGCAGGCCACATTTCCGCACGCCAGACACGAGACTCCCAAAGCAAGCGCTCTACTCTGAACTCCTTCACGGCAAATGAGCCAAAGGTGGGCAGAAGAAACGTTACAAGGACATCCTCAAAGCCTCCCTGATGAAGTGCAACATCCCCACTGACACCTGGGAGTCCCTGGCCAAAGACTGCCCTAAGTGGAGGAAGTGCATCCGGGAGGGCACTGAGCACCGCGAGTCTCATCACCAAGAGCATGCAGAAATCAAGCGCAGTCAGCAGAAAGAGTGCGGCAAACCTGTCCCACCCTCCCTTACCTTCAACAACTATCTGTCCCACCTGTGACAGGGACTGTAGTTCTTGTATTGGACTGTTCAGCCACCTAAGGACTCATTTTAAGAGTGGAAGCAAGTCTTCCTCGATTCCGAGGAACTGCCCATGATGATGAGTAAGAGCTATGCTGGGCCATGAGGTTACATATTGTGGAATACAATTCTGCTGCTGCTGATGGCTCACAGCGCCTCATGGATGCCCAGTTTTGAGTTGCTAGATCTGTTCTGAATGTATTGCATTTAGCACGGTGGAGGTTTTCCTCAGTGTGAAGACATGATTTCGTCTCCACATGGACAGATGCAGTGCAACAGATAGATTGATGAGGACGAGGTCAAGTAGATTTTTCCCTCGTGTTGGTTCTCTCACCATCTGTTGCAGGCCCAGTCTGTCCGCTATGTCTTTCAGGGCTTGGTCAGTAGTGGTGCTATTGAGCCACTCTTGGTGATGGACATTGAAGTCCCCCACGCAGAATACTCTGTGCTTCTTCGAAGTGGTGTTCAACGTGGAGGAGTACTAATTCATCAGCTGTGGGAGGGTGGTAGATGGTAATCAGCAGGAGGTTTCCTTGCCCATGCTTGGCCTGAAGCCATGAGACTTCATGGGGTCCAGAGTCAATGTTGAGGACTCCCAAGGCCACTCCCGACTATACCACTGTGCCACCTCTAGTGGGTCTATCCTGCCAGTGGGACAGGACATACCCAGGGATGGTGATGGAGGAGTTTGGGACATTGGCTGAAAGGTATGATTCTGTGAGTATGACTATGTCAGGCTTTTGCTTGACTCGTCTGTGGGGCAGCTGTCCCAATTTTGGCACATCCCCAGATGTTGGTGCGGAGAACTTTCAGGGTCGACTGGACTGGGTGTGCCGTTGTGTCCTTGGCCGGTGCAGAGGTAGATTCAGGTGGTCCATCCGTTTTTATTATTCTTGTTTCGTGTAGCATTTTTTTTACAACTGAGTGGCTTGCTAGGCCATTTCAGAGGGCAGTTAAGAGTCAACCACATTGCTGTGGGCCTGGAGTCACATACAGGCCAGACTGCAGATTTCCTTCCCTATGGGACATTAGTGAATCAGATGGGTTTTTACGACAATTTGATAGTTTCATGACACTAACCTTTTATTAATTCCAGATTTTTATTTAATTAACGGAATTTTAGTTCTGCAGCTGCCACGGTGGGATGTGAACTCACATCTCTGGGTCATTAGTCCAAGCCTCTCGGTTACTAGTCCTGTAACTTTCCTGCGTTAAATTTCATCTGCCACGTGTCCGCCCATTCCACCAGCCTGTTTGTCTTGAAGTCTATCACTATCCTCCTCCTCTATACTTCCAAGTTTTGTCACCTGCAAAATTTGAAATTGTGCCCTGTGCACCCAAGTCCAAGTCATTAATATATATCAAGAAAAGCAGTGGTCCTGGTACCGACCCCTGGGGAACACCACTGTATACCTTCCTCCAGTCCGAAAAACAACTATTCACCACTACTCTTTCCTGTCACTTAGCCAATTTTGTATCCAGGCTGCCACTGTCCCTTTTATTCCATGGGCTTCACCTTTGCTGGCAAGCATGTTATGTGGCACTTTATCAAACATCTTTTGGAAGTCCATGTACACCACATCAACCGCATTGTCCTCACCAACTTCTATGTTACCTCATCAATAAACTCGATCAAGTTACCCCTGGACTGTAAATCCCCGATGACCTGATGGCCTACATTGTGGGGTTTTAAAAGGGGTGGTTGCAGACATAGTGGATGGAGTGGTTTTGATCGTCCAGAATTCCCTAGATTGTAGAATGGTCCCTGTGGATTTGAAGGTAGCAAATGCAACCTCGCTGTTCAAGAACGGAGGGAAGAGAGAAAAACAGTGAACTGTAGGCCAGCTAGCCTGACTTCACTAGAAGGGAAAATGTAGAATCTATTATTAAGGGCGTGGTAACAGAGGACTTGAGAAATTCATATGATTGGGCAGATTCAACATAGAATTATGAAAGGGAAATCGTGTTTGACAAATTTATTAAGAGTCACACCCTCAAAAGCTATCAGGGTAGATAAGGGCCAGCAGGGAGGCCGGCAGGCTGAGGCCAACAGCGAGGCTGGGACCCAGGGAAGGTACAGCATAGGCCAGCAGGGAGGTCGGGACACGAAGCCAGCAGCGAGGCCGGGACACGAGACCAGAATACGTGTGGTCACGAGTAAAGAACCAACGACCAAAGCGTGAGCGGCTGGAGAGAGAGCGGAAAGTGCAGGAGAGCAGCCCGCTGTCAGTATTTTATGGACAAATTCGCAATCTGTTCCAAGATTAATGCGCTCACCTACTCTGCAATCACTGAAAACCAGGGAAAGAGAGGACCTGAGAGAGGAGGTCAGTAGGAACATGTGGGTGTATGTGTGCACGCTAGACCCGTGCAGCAGAGCCTGGTCTTGAATCGTCTTGGGTCCCCTTGCCATTGGACCAAGACCTTGCTCTCTCAAGTTCGTGTCGTAGTGAGAATGGATACAGAAGGATTGTAAATGTGGCAGAGAGATGGAGATAGGGAACCATGGGGAAAATAGCTAAAGAAATGTCAAGATGCAGACATTGCAGAATCGACAGAAAAAAAGGGGGTTACTGAGAGTTGAGGTTAAACACGGGTCACAGGGAAGAAAAAGCAATCACAGATAGGAGAAGGTAACGTAATGGTTTTCACTAATAAGGAGGGGAGAATAACGTAATGCTTTTTACTGATAAGAGGAAATAGCTTATTCTGATAAAGAAGAATTTAATGAGGCTATAAACAAGCTGACCTCGGGGCCAGCTCTTATTAGGAGACCTCCTCGCCTGCCATTGGACATACTCGGGGGGGGGGGGGGGGGGGGGAGGAAGAAAGGGAGTGGACAGACCAAGTGCTAATCAAATGTGTTATGCTTTGAAAATGTATAACTACTGTGCTTTTCGCGCTGTAAAGGGGCTTGTCCAGAGGAAGGTAAACAGGCTCTGATTGAGAGTGTTCCTTTGTCTTGACATGTCCCGGCCGGAGAATCTTCAATAAAGGTCTTTTACAGAAAAGGCAAGAAGGTGTTCGCGTCAGTGTATTCGCTGAAACAGATTGAGGGAAAAGAATCCGTATTAACATTTGGTGTCAGAAGTGGGATCTCAACGGACGACTGCCGAAAGCTTGCGAATTAAGAGCCGAACTAGCCTCGGATGAGACGGGAGGAAAATGGCCACAGGAGTGAGTACTTTTTAAATACCACTTCGGTTCCCTCCAGTCCCAAAAGTCTGAAGAAAGTTTTGCCACTCGCTGGTTCTCAGGTAGCGTCCGAACGAGATCCAGGTCAATCTGGCGAATACCTTTTAACTTCGGAAATAAGTGTCCAAGTCAGGTACGACGTCGACCTTGTATTTCACTTGGCCCGTCTAGGCGCTGATTGGACTTAAATAGACTATCGTGGGGCGACGCGAATAGAAACACCGCGGGGCTACGCGGAGGATAGGGAAATGGACTATCGTGGGGCGACGCGAATAGGAACACCGCGGGGCGACGTGGAAGAAAAGGGAAAATGTGTAAAACTAAATCACGCGGCGACGCGAGGAATTGTGTAAGGATAAAAGGAATTGTGTAAGGATAAAGTATTTCTTTACCATGGGGCGATGCGGGAATGGGCAATCATGGATCCAAAAATAGAGCCGGCCAAAGAAAAAAATTAATTAATAAGCTTTGTTGAATGAAGAGAGACTTTTGTGAATGTCTGTCGTTGAGTGAAGGTCCTTGTGTGATTTTCTGACTGCGGAATGAATTTTTATGTTTTCATGTTTTTAAAAGCCTGTTTGGAAGAGTGGAGCAGCTGTTTGTTTATTTTAGCTCCACCCACTTCTCCAAACAGTGAAAGTTTTTTCAACCCTTTGTAGTGTTGTCCTGTATGTGGGAAGTTTTAAGACATTTTAAGTTAGAAACACAGGTGTGGATTTATTCGGATGATAAGTTACGGAGCTAGGAAATGTACAAAGGATTGATTACATTGGGTTGAAAGACATAAATTTAGTCTCGGAACTAGATAAAGAATGCCTTTTTAAAAAAAGCTTCTAGCTCAAAAAAAAAGTTTTAAATAAAGATTGAAATTACAAAATTTGAATTGAGATTTTGAGATATTAAGAGAAGGCACAGCAAAATACTGAGGTGGATTCAAACAAAAAAAAAATTATTAAATCGAATCTGATCTCTTAAAGAAAAAAGGAGGAAATAAAACTAAAAGGTTTGGAAACAATCTAGAAATACCTTCACAAGAAAAAGATGAAGATGCCACTTTGAAAGTAAACAAATGATTTAAATTAACAAATTTACAGAGACACGAGCCCTCCGTGTAAAATACAAAACCTAATTTGAAGAAAGGTGATCTGGAAAAAAGACGTAACGCACTAATTAGGTGCTAAAAAAAGGGGGTGTTTGTGATGGAAAAAGACATAACTTACTAAATACTAGTTGATATCGGCTGTGAAAAAGATATTGGTTTAATTGGGAAAAAAAAGAATTTGAAATAGTAAAAGAAATTCTCCATTGATAATGATTTTAAATTACGAGAAAGTTTCACTGCAGTTTGAAAGATTTCCAAAATGGACATTGTTTATCAAGAAAAGCCCCGAACAGTCTAAACAAGCAGGAGGGTTTTGAAAATAACGAGGAGAAAAGATCTAAGCTATGCAAACTCAGCACAGAAAGAACTGGGAATCAGAGAATCTTACTAAATTTAAAATTTTTTATAGAAAATGGAACTGGCACGGATGTTTAGATTTTGTGCTGAGAAAGAAATAAAACACAAGATTTGCCCAGTGAATGGGACCGTAAAATAAAACAACATGTTAGAATGTACACAAGTTGTGTGAAAATTGGATTTCAGTAAACAAAATAGCTATTAAAAATGTGTGGTCTCGTTTTAAATCAATCAAAAAAAAATCTTTGGCAATTAGAAGTTAAGAAAACATTGGAGTTTACTCTAAAATACCGTCTTTCCTGATGAGAAGACTTTTATTATGATGGCTTTACTAATTTCTGCTGTTTTAAAGGATTCCTAATTTCTAAGCAAGTTTTGAAGGCACAAAGATTTGAAAGAAAAAGAATTTTTCGGATGATTACGTGAAGTCACGTAATGACATCAGGCTTTCTTACAAACCTGTAATAGAGTTAACCCTTTCCATTGACAGCTGTTTTATACTGGACATTATTAATTTGGATTTCTTAATAGAATAAAAAAGACTCACCTAACAGGAAATGGTGCGATAGTCACAACAAAAATAAAAACAGAACTAGCCTATGTAATAATACTCGCCTGATACAAATAAAAGAAAGATACTCAAACAAAACAAATTCAAGAGTTAAAAGCTAAGATAAATAAGCTGGAAGAGATTTTTTTTTAAACGGGGCCAGACGGATAGTGCAGTGCGCAGCCATAGCACCATCACCTATGGCAATAGAGCCAATGTACCCCACGGTGGGTAAGTGTAGTCTACAAACCCAACCTAACCTTACCTCCGATTTCACAGAGTGACCGCAACATGCATGGATAAAAGATGAGTAGACCAGAACCTAACACCTGGTGACGACCAGGCTATCTGTTTAAAATTTGCAGATAAAACACTCACCGAGATGGGACCGCAGCGGCTACTTCGACTCTGGAGACTCAGGATACTGGGGACCTTGAGGCCCTCGCAGGCACTGGATAATACAGATGGACTACGAGAGATATAGCACACGCAGGAAAGACACAACTACATGAACTAGCTTTGTTTAATTTAACTGCCGAAATATGCATCCCAGCAGCCAAGTACTGGAGCAAGGACAGAACTTATTTTAACGCATGGCTATGTATAGTGTATTAAGTAAGGTTGTAATGCAGCAGACTGCCGATGCCATGGGCGCCAGTAGATTCTGAGGACAGGAGCAAGTTCATAGGACCAAAAGGGGAAGGGCGCAGAAATCTAACCGGATGGAATTTCAGTTCTAGAAGCTCATGCCTGGGCGGACGAAGCTGCAAACAAGCCGCCAAATCCACCCGCAAGAGAAACAGAAGGGTGGGAACAGAACGGAGCAAAAAGGGGGGTGGGACCCCAGGATGTTTAGGAAAACTGGCCAGTGGGATAAAATTAAGACCAAGGGAGGTCTCTGGAATATAAGGTGCACGCCTGTCTTTGCCCAGGGAGACCTCAACCAGGGGATACCAGTTGGAGAACATGCCCGACCTCCCCGTATGTGGGTACACATCAGTGGTGTTGGGACATTCGAGTCTGGAATAGATCCACCACCGTTGCTCCAACAACCACTCTGGGAACTACAACTCTTTATAGTACCACCACACATCCTCCTCCCACATGCCCGTCCATAAAGACTGGAGCCAGAGCGGGTGCTAGTAATAAAAGAATCTAAAGAAAGGATCTAATTTGGGGTGCGTCAGCGACTACTTATCCTAAACCTAATGGACATCATTTTTCCTCGCTTCTGTGGGAATGAAACTATAAGTCTATACCAGAACCTGGCACAACGGATCCTTGAAGGCCCGGAACCCGCTACCCTGAGATTTAATGTCAGAAATGGAACAGGGCAAGATCGAACAAAAAGGGGAATACTGGAAACACTAGGCACGGGTTATGCGGCAGGGGTTACGACAATGAATTCCATAGGCCTGTATGCAATATACGACCGGGTTAACCACTTAATGGTGTAGTCTTGAGTGGTTTAGTGGAAGGGACTTGGATAACCAAGCCCTACAAGCGCGGTGGGGAGATGGCGCGGTAGGGGAACTGTTACAGGGGGCCCATACATTACAGAAACATGCCAAGACAATAAAATTGATCCACGCAATGGGGAAAGATATAAGTAAATGATTACAGGCTGAGATAGTTTGTTCTGGGTATGGGGCCTGGATATTAAGTGAGGTACAACATAATTTGGAGCAACTCCAGAATGGAGACATACCAGATTGGATTCCGAACAGCATACTTAACAATTGGACTCTAGATAAAAATATGAATAACACATGCGAGGTATGAAGGAATAGTCACGCATGGGTGCCGAAATTCAGATGTATTACTGGGCGGATGAATATGATCGGATTTGTGTTGTCCATACCACAGTCTGATGTAACAAAGGGAGGCCCCTTATATCAGATCGATAATATTGGTGAAGTGAGAAACCAAACTCGGTTATGTTACCATCAGCCTGCCAGACGGGTGGTTAAAATTAACAATAGTACCAAAGGCATTGACATAACTGACTGCGATAAAATTAACCAAGTGGTTTTATGTCGAGGTACGCCACGAATGACGAATGATGATTGCAGATTCCACCAAACAAACGGATGCATGCTGAGTATCACTCCTCTCAAACACGATTCCGAAACAATCGCTGCTCCACAAGGGAATGGAGCACAGGAGCAGCCAAGCCGACGATTAAGACCAGGGGAGGAGTCACCCCCTATGTCATCACCAACCCTAACTTGTGGTTCAGGCCCATGGGAAAAATAGATATAAATATATCATATATCCCGAGACAACGGAAATCATCCACGGAACAATCACGGATACCCTCCGAGAAGGGTACAAAGAGGCGGTATGGGAACCGCAAGGCAAACAGATACCAGAACTAAATGAGGAACAATTACGTTTGGTGCAAGGAACCCAGAATCAAAGACGACAGTATGTCCGGCTGATGGAAGAAATAGACAACTTACAGAGAGACACTAACGCAATGCTGGCTGATCAGCCCTGGTACTCAAAGCTGTGGGACATTGGACTTAATATTCAAATTCACCCATGGATAAGAATAATATCACATGTACTTGTAGTAATACAGGATCTGGTTCTGATGGTCATGATGGGATTAACATGTGCACGAATTAAACAGGCCAAAAGATAAGTCAGGGCACGCACTATGATTAAGGCCATAAGGGATGAAAATTGAAGCAATCCTACAGGAAGGACTTACCTTATATAACTCTGTGGGAAGGTTTCAGGAGGTCCCGAAGCTTGGGAGATGGCCACCCAGGTGAACGAACCTATCTGGAACTTGCCTACAGGGAGATAGTTATTGGGAAATATGGCCAGCTTGGCGTATAGCCAAGGGTCAAAAGAGGGGAATTATAAGAGAAATTTGGCATTATGGGTACCAGCGGGACAAGGGTTAAAGTGCTGGTTCCTGCACTGGCCCATAAGGAGGTAAAAGGCCTCTCTTCGGCCTTGTACCAAGGCTCCAGAAGTTATCAGTTCAATAATATTCCGACAGGATACGATGTGAGAACCTAAACAGACATTGATAAAACCTTGCGAAGAGGCTCGAGGCGGACTCACAGACAACAAGGAGGATCAGGAAAGAGAGTGCGCACGGCTGAATGCGATACTCCTGGAATAGTCACCAGGGTTATCATGGAATGATAAAAGGGGAGAATGAGAATGGATACAGAAGGATTGTAAATGTGGCAGAGGGATGGAGATAGGGAACCATGGGGAAATAGCTAAAGAAATGTCAAGATGCAGACATTGCAGAATCGACAGAAAAAAAAGGGGGTTACTGAGAGTTGAGGTTAAACACGGGTCACAGGAAAGAAAAAGCAATCACAGATAGGAGAAGGTAACGTAATGGTTTTCACTAATAAGGAGGGGAGAATAACGTAATGCTTTTTACTGATGAGAGGGAAATAGGTTTTACTGATAAAGAAGAATTTAATGAGGCTATAAACAAGCTGACCTCGGGGCCAGCTCTAATTAGGAGACCTCCTCGCCTGCCATTGGACATACTTGGGGGGGGGGGGGGAGGAAGAAAGGGAGTGGACAGACCAAGTGCTAATCAAATGTGTTATGTTTTGAAAATGTATAACTACTGTGCTTTTCGCGCTGTAAAGGGGCTTGTCCAGAGGAAGGTAAACAGGCTCTGATTGAGAGTGCTCCTTTGTCTTGACATGTCCTGGCCGGAGAATCTTCAATAAAGGTGTTTTACAGAAAAGGCAAGAAGGTGTTCGCGTCAGTGTATTCGCTGAAACAGATTGAGGGAAAAAGAATCCGTATTAACAGTAGCTGGGTTGCAATGGCCACCCCACGTTAAAAGAATTCACGCACAGGCATCTTCTATCCTTTAAAATGAAGTTCGGGATCTGGAACATCAGGACCCTCATGGACAACCCCTGCAGCGACAGATCGGAATGTTGTACTGCTATCATTGCCCAGGAACTCAGATGCTTTTAAATCGACATCGCCGCCCTGAGTGAGACACGGTGGAGAGGAGAAGGTCAGCTCAAGGAACAAGGTGGTGGTTACACCACCTTCTGGAAAGGCAAACCAGAAGAACGCCATCTCCATGGGGTTGGTTTCACCATCAAAAATTAGTTTGTTTCGCATCTTAGAGATTCCCCCTATGGGATAAACGAACACCTCATGACCCTTCGGCTCACTCTAACCCGGAACCAGTATTCTACGGTCATCAGTGTGTATGCCTCAACCCTGGAAGCTCTGGACGAAGCCAAACAGGAATTCTAGTCCAGCCTTGAACAATCCCTGACCCGAGTCCCAACGGGCAACAAGTTGATTCTCCTTGGCGACTTTAATGCCAGAGTTAGAAAGGACACACACCTCTGGAGAAGAGTGATTGGCAGGGAAGGGATAGGGTAAACCAACTCCAATGGTACCCTCCGCCTGATGAAATGCTCAGAACATGGTCTTGTCATAACCAACACCTTGTTTCGTCAGAAAGACCAGAACAAGACCTCCTTGCTCCAGGCACTGGCATCTGCTAGACTACGTCATCGTCCGAGCAAGGGACCACAAGAACATCCGCATCACTCACGCAATGACAAGAGCTGACCACTGCTGGACTGACCACTGCCTAATCCACAATGATATCTCCATCACCGTAGCCTCAAAACACCAGGAGGAACAGAAATGCTGTCGCAAAACAAATCAATGCTCAAGCACTCAAAGACCATGCAAAGAAAGCCCTATTCAGCCAGCACCTCACAACCAACCTGATGACTTCCAATGAACCAGAGCCGCAGAGTGTCCACAGTGCCTGGTCTGCCCTCAAGCCCACCATAATTTGCACCTGCGAAGAGACTCTTGGTTATTCTGACAGGAAATCTCAGGTCTGGTTCGATGAGAACGACCAGGAGATCCAAGAGTTAATAAACCGCAAATGCACGGCATTTTTGAATTGGAAACAACACCACAACTCGAGTGAAAGAAAGCAGATCTACAGACAACTGAAGGCCGAGGTCCAACAAAAAACTTGGGACCTAAAGAACAGATGGTGGGTGGACAAAGCACAGGAGATCCAGCAACTGGCCGACAATCACAACGTGCGTAGATTTCTTAGCGCTGTCAAGACTACCTACGGCCCAAGCACCCAAGGTCCTAACCCACTGAGGGCCAAGAACAGAGAAGTGCTCATCAAGGACAGAGAAGCAGTCAGTGCCCGCTGGAACGAGCACTTCGAGGATCTCCTCAACCAAGACTCTGTCTTTGGCACAAGTGTCCTTGACTCCATCCCACAGCATGCTACCCGTCACCACCTCGGCACAATCCCAGCCCAGCATAAAGTTGAAAAGGCCATCCGACAACTGAAAAACAAAAGGCCTCAGGAACAGATGGAAACCCTGCCGAAGTACTAAAGCTTGGCGGGGAAGTACTCTGGGCATGAATCCATGACCTCATCTCTCTTATCTGGAAAGAGGAAAGCATGCCAGTGAATCTCGGAGACAGCGTAATCGTGACCAAGAAAGGTGACAAGTCCGACTACGGTAATTAAAGAGGAGTTTCCCTGCTGTCTGCCACGGAAAATTATCGCAAGATCGTCTCCTCCCAGTGGCTGAAGAGCTCCTCCCAGAGTCGCAATGCGGATTCCGCCCGCTAAGGGGCACAATAGACATGATCTTCACCGTGCGACAAATCCAAGAAAAATGTAAGGAGCAGCATCAACCTCTGTACATGGCTTTCTTTGACCTCACAAAAGCCTTCGACTGTCAACCGTGAGGGATTATGGAGCGTCCTTCTCAAATTTTGCTATCCTCAAAAATTTGTCACCATCTCCTGCTTCACGATGACATGCAAGCCGTGATTCTTACCAACGGATCCAGCAGACCCAATACAAGTGCAGACCGGGGTCAAGCAAGGCTGTGTCATCACACCAATGCTCTTAGAACATAAGAAATAGGCGCAGGAGTAGGCCATACGGCCCGTCGAGCCTGCTCCGTCATTTAATACAATCATGGCTGATCCGATCATGGATTCAGGTCCACTCCCTGCCCGCTCTCCATAACCCCTTATTCCCTTATCGTTTAAGAAACTGTCTATTTCTGTCTTAAATTTATTCACTGCCCCAACTTCCACAGCTCTCTGAGGCAGCAATTTCCACAGATCCACAATCCTCTGAGAGAAGAAATTTCTCCTCATCTCAGTTTTAAATGGGCGGCCCCTTATTCTAAGATTATGCCCTCTAGTTCTAGTCTGCCCTATCAGTGGAAACATCCTCTCTGCATCCACCTTGTCAAGCCCCCTCATAATCTTATACATTTCGAAAAGATCACCTTTCATTCTTCTGAATTCTAATGAGTAGAGGCCCAACCTACTCAATCTTTCCTCATAAATCAACCCCCTCATCTCTGGCAATCAACCTTCTCTGAACTGCCTCCAAAGCAAATATATCCTTTCATGAATATGGAAACCAAAACTGCACGCAGTATTCCAGGTGTGGCCTCACGAATACTCTATATAGCTGTAGCAAGACTTCCCTGCTTTTATACTCCATTCCCTTTGCAAGATTCCATTGGACTTCCTGATCACTTGCTGTACCTGCGTACCATCCTTTTGTGTTTCTCAATCTTCCTTGCTGCAATGCTTCATCTCGCCTTTAACAAGCCCCCCACTGGAGTGGAGTTAATCTACAAGACAAGCGGGAAATTGTTCAACCTCCGACGCCTTCAGTCCAGATCCAAGGTTGTTCCAACCTCTGTCATTGAATTACAGTGTGCAGATGACGCTTGCATTTGTGCACACCCGGAGTCCGAACTCTAAACCATCGTTGACGCTTTCACTGAAGCGTACGAGAGTATGGGCTTACATTAAACATCAGTAAGACAAAGGTTGTCTACCAACCTGCCCCCGCCACACAGTACTGCTCCCGATTATCAAGATCCATGACGAGACCTTGGACAATGTGGACCAGTTCCAACAACTTGGGAGCCTATCAGCAAGGATAGATGTCGATGACGAAGTCCAACACCACCTTCAGTGTACCAGTGCAGCCTTCGTCCGCCTGAGGAAAAGAGTGTTCAAAGACCAGGATCACAAACCCGGCACCAAGCTCATGGTCTACAGAGCAGTAGTGATACCCGCCCTGCTATATGCTTCAAAGACATAGACTATGTACAGTAGGCGCCTCAAAGCACTGGAGAAGTACCACTAACGCTGCCTCTGCAAAATCCTGCAAATTCATTGGCAGGATAGGCACACCAATATCAGCATTCTCTCTCAGGCCAATATCCCCAGCATCGAGGCATTGACTAAGCTTCATCAGCTCCGATGGACGGGCCACATTCTCCGTACGCCTGATACTAGACTCCCGAAACAGGCACTCTACTCCAAGCTACATCACGGCAGGTGAGCCCCAGGAGGACATAGAAAATGCTTCAAGGACATCCTCAAAGCCTCTTTGAAAAAATGTAACATCCTCACTGACTCTTGAGAGTCCCTGGCCCATGACCGCTCAAAGTGGAGGAGGGGCATCCGAGAAGGTGCCGAACACTTCGAATCTCGTCGCTGGGAACATGCGGAAGCCCAGTACAAACAGTGGAAGGAGCGCATGACAAATTACCCACCCGTCCCACAACCATCAAACCTGTGACATGACTGTAGATTCCGCATTGGTCTCATCAGTCACCTTAGAACTCATTTTAGTGTGGAAGCAAGTCATCCTCAACTCCGGGGGACTGCCTAAGAAGAAGAGATAAGGGAGAGCCAATGGATGTACTATATTTGGATTTCTAGGGGTATTTGATAAGGTGCCATGTAAAAGGTTGCTACACAAGGGCTCATGGGATTGGGAGTAATATATTAGCATGGATTGAGGATTGATCAACAAACAGAAAACGGTGGGAATAAACGGGTTATTTTCAGGATTTCAGGGTGTAACTAGTGGAGGGCTGCAAGGATCCCTGCTTGGGCCTCAGCTGTTTACAATCTATATTAATGCTTTAGTTGAGGGGACCAAGTTGAAGAGGGGAATATTACAAATTGGTAAGTGGCAAGTGTGGGAACATTCCACAGGCCCAGCAAACCTTTCATTCATTGACCAAAGTCCTTGGAAGGCAAGAACAGACAGATAACAAGTTGAACAAGCAGACAGGAAACTGAATAACAAGATAAGATCTCAGCAGATTGGAAAACTGCAAATGTAATGCCCCTATTTAAAAAAGGGGAAAGACAAAATGCAGGAATCTATAGACCAGTTAGCCTAACATCTGTGGTTGGGAAAATGTTGGAGTCCATTATTAAAGAAGCAGTAACAGGACATTTGGAAAAGCAAAATTCGGTCAGGCAGAGTCAGCATGGATTTATGAAGGGGAAGTCATGTTTGGCAAATTTGCTGGAGTTCTTTGAGGATGTAACGAACAGGGTGGATAAAGGGGACCCAGTGGATGTGGTGTATTTGGACTTCCAGAAGGCATTTGACAAGGTGCCACATAAAAGGTTACTGCACAAGATAAGGGTTCATGGGGTTGGGAGTAATATATTAGCATGGATAGAGGATTGGCTAATTAACAGAAAACAGAGAGTCGGGAAAACAGAGAGTTGGCAACTAGTAACTTGTGGGGTGCCGCAGGGATCAGTGCTGAGACCCCAACTATTTACAATTTATATTAACGACTTGGATGAAGGGACTGAGTGTAACGTAGCCAAGTTTACTGACGATACAAAGATGGGAGGAAAAGCAATGTGTGAGGACACAAAAAATGTGCAAAAGGACATAGACAGGCTAAGTGAGTGGGCAAAAATTTGGCAGATGGAGTATAATGTTGGAAAGTGTGAGATCATGCACTTTGGCAGAAAAAAATTAAAGAGCAAGTTATTATTTAAATGGAAAAGATTTCAAAGACAGCGGGACCTTGGGGTACTTGTGCATGAAACACAAAAGGATAGTATGCAGGCACAGCAAGTGATCAGGAAGGCCAATGGTATCATGGCCTTTATTGCAAAGGGGATGGAGTATAAAAGCAGGGAAGTCTTGCTACAGCTATATAAAGTATTGGTGAGGCCACACATGGAATACTGCGTGCAGTTTTGGTTACCATATTTATGAAGGGATATACTTGCTTTGGAGGCAGTTCAGAGAAGGTTCATTAGGTTGATTCTGGGGATGAGGGGGTTTATTTATGAGGAAAGGTTGAGTAGGTTGGGCTTCTACTCATTGGAGTTCAGAAGAATGAGAGGTGATCTTATCGAAATGTGTAAGATTGAGGGGTATTGACAAAGTGGATGCAGAGAGGATGTTTCCACTGATGGGGGAGACTAGAACTAGAGGGCATGATCTTAGAATAAGGGGCCGCCCATTTAAAACAGAGATGAGGAGAAATTTCTTCTCTCAGAGGGTTGTAAATCTGTGGAATATGTTACCTCGGAGAGCTGTGGAAGCTGGGTCATTGAATAAATTTAAGACAAAAATAGACAGTTTCTTAGATGATAAGGGGTTATGGGGAACGGGCGGGAAAGTGGAGCTGAGTCCATGATCAGATCAGCCATGATCTTATTGAATGGCGGAGCAGGCTCGAGGGGCCCTATGGCCTACTCCTGTTCCTACTTCTTATGTTCTTATAAGGTTAGAATAGAATGAACCATAATAACCTGTATCCGAAATTACCATTTAAGGCATGTAGACGCCAGATTGGCCAGCTGTACTAATCAATCATGTATTAATCAATCATGTATTAATTGTAACTTGCGTAATTACGTTATGACTTAATCTGAAACTGCAAAAAGGACTACGTCTCCGTGTCCTCAGTGAGCACTGTTCAGAGGAAGAGTGTCTCCCCTGTCGACTTCTATAATAAACTGCATTTACTTTAAGGCTAACGGACTCCGAGTAGTGGTTTGAAGTTAACCCTTACAACTTGGCACTGCGAGCAGGGTCTACTGGACGGGCAAATTCGACTTAAAAGCCGAACCAACCTAAAACCGAGTGAGTAGACAATTACCGTGGAAAATTCTCCTCCCGAAATGGCCCGGCAGAAATCCAATGAATCTGAAGTGGAATCCGTGCAGCCGGTAAATCCAGTTGTGGGGCGCGTGAGGGCTCTAAGTAAATATGTGTGTCGGGAGAATAAGTACTTATACGAGATATCGAGGATCCCGGTGAGGGCGGACTGGCTATCCAGCCAGAAACGAGGTTCCGCATAAGTAAAGGCAGAAAAATGGGAACTGGGGAAAATTCCCCGGTGTGAGAAATGGTAAAGGAAACTGCCAAGGCCCTTGAAAGGGTGAGGTACAAACTACCAGAAGAGTTTCTGTGAGATAAATATGAAAAGGCTAAGAGGAAAATGGTTAAGGAAGGATATGATGAAGGAAAAAAGATACCCTGGAAACTCAACTGGTGGTTGCAAATAAAGGGAAACAAAGGGAAGGAGGCGGTTATAGTGTGTATAGAGATTGCACAAATGCAAGGAGAAAAGTAGTGGTGGAAAGATAGGTGTAGAGAGAAACAGAAAAATAAGTACACAGCCAAAGCAGGATTAATGGTAATAAGTCAGTGCCTACAATTACGGAGGTTAAGAGTAGAAGTGAGTAGTTTGAGAATGACGCCCACCGGATGGTTGGGATAAAAACTGATGAAGAAAAACAAGGGAACTAGAAAATCAATTCACAAGAACATAAGAACACAAGAATTAGGAACAGGAGTAGGCCATCTAGCCCCTCGAGCCTGCTCCACCATTCAGTAAGATCATGGCTGATCTGGTCGTGGACTCAGCTCCACTTACCCGCCCTCTCCCCGTAACCCTGAATTCCCTTATTGCTTAAAAATCTATCTATCTTTGACTTGAAAACATTCAATGAGCCAGCCTCAACTGCTTCCTTGGGCAGAGAATTCCACAGATTCACAACCCTCTGGGAGAAGAAATTCTTTCTCAACTCGGTTTTAAATTGGCTCCCCCGTATTTTGAGACTGTGCCCCCTAGTTCTAGTCTCCCCCACCAATGGAAACAACCTCTCTGCCTCTATCTTGTCTATCCCTTTCATGATTTTAAATGTTTCTATAAGATCACCCCTCATCCTTCTGAACTCCAAGGAGTAAAGACCCAGTCTACTCAATCTATCATCATAAGGTAACCCCCTCATTTCTCGAATCAGCCTAGTGAATCGTCTCTGTACCCCTTCCAAAGCTAGTATATCCTTCCTTAAGTAAGTTGACCAAAACTGCACGCAGTACTCCAGGTGCGGCCTTACCAATACCTTATACAGTTGCAGCAACACCTCCCTGCTTTTGTACTCCATCCCTTTCGCAATGAAGGCCAACATTCCATTCGTCTTCCTGATTACCTGCTACACCTGCAAACTATCCTTCTGTGATTCATGCACAAGGACCAATTGTGGAGCAGTGGAGGCGTGTCCTGCTCAGTTGGAGCTGTGAGCAGTGAGAGAAGCAGCTAGCAACTTTTGCTCCTGCCTGGAGAGCCCTGAGACCAGCCCAGGAAGAGAAGGAGGGAAGGGGCTTCACCACCAACTTTTACCCAGAGGGAGAGGAGGAGAACAGAAAACTTTACCAACTTTTAACATTCTGCAAGGAGTTGGAGAGAGGGGGAAAGGACCAACAACAACCAGTGTGGAAGGAGGGGGACTCTACCATTCTACAGGTGGGTGTGGGTGCATTTCCCCAAACAGACTTTGTTGTATCGGTGGGGGGAGGAAAGAAGACCACTGAGGGCCGGAACATCGCGGGGGGTGTGTGTGTGTGTGGTAGTGTGCGTGGGGGCCGTGCTTACAACTAGGCCCCCCCCCACAATTGGAACCCCCCCCACCCCCCCCACATTTGCCTAGCCTGGGATAGCTGGAGCTACCAGGCTGAAGATTGTCATTAATCATCCTATTAAAGATCGTTTAGGATTGTGTGCCTGGTGGCTCCAGCTACCCCAGGTGAAGACGTCTTCTCCCCCCACCTGAAGACCACCTCAAAGACTTTTGTGTTTTGCCATCTGGGGAGTGCACCCACCCACAGCTGCGAGGAGAGACCTGCCCTCGCAGCCCCCCCCCCTTCCCACCCCCCTCTCTCTTTTCTCTGCTACTCTGTTTCTCCCCTCTCTCTCTGAGAACCCTTTCCTTCCAAATTTAAAAAAAAAACAATTAAGACAACTGAGCAGAGGGAGCAAGGCCTCTCCCCAATTGTCAACGAGGGGAGAGGTGCCTCGTTAAGGGCTCCTCTGCTCAGTTAAATACACGAGGCCATTAAAGACCATTAAGGCCTGTGACTTTGGGGTGGGTGTAGCCCTTAAAGGGACCCCGTGATGGCGACCCCATCCACGCCGGTGGCAGGGCCAGCAAGGACGTATGCGCAGGTGGCAACCGCTTCCACAGCACCTCCTGCGCCACCCGCTGCCCTGCCACCATTTACACTTATAACAAAAAAACACGGGGTCAAGAGCTACACTCACCCCACAATGAGCATCGAGGAGTGCGTGCGGGCGATGGCTGGGGTAGTCGGCCCCTCGGCCATTGTCGCAGCCTCCAAGATGTCTGGGAAGGCTGTTTTCTTCCTGGGGTCGGAGCGGGCGGTGTCCCTGGCCCTCGAAAAGGGGCTCACGGTGGGCGGGACGTTCCTGCCGGTGGATCCTCTCGAAGCCACCGCGCAGAGGGTCATCGTGTCGAACGTCCCGCCCTTTGTTCCCGCTGGGCTCCTCCTCCCTCACCTACAACAACTGGGGGAGGTAAGGTCAGGGATCAACCCCATACCGCTCGGCCTCAGGGAGAACAGCCTGCGCCACGTGTTCTCCTTCCGCCGCCAGCTCTTTGTCCGGCTGGCGCGGGAGGACATGACAGAAGGGCACTTTAATGTGGTGCACGAGGGGACTGCCTACCGCGTCTTCTGGACGTCGGACGGCGTGCGGTGCCATGCCTGCAGGGAGGTGGGGCATGTTCGCAAGAACTGCCCCGCCTCCAAGGCCGCCAAACCACCGAAGGCGGCCAAGGCTGGCGCTGCCGCCACCCCTCCCCCTAGTTGCGTCCGCGTGCCGGGAGCCATGGGTGCGCGGGCATCGTCGGAGGCCTTTGTTTTCAGGGCCTCCGGCGGGGGGGAGGGAGAGCGTCCGACCGGAAAGAAGGCGCGGAAGAAGACAAAACATCAAGAGGCGGGTCCCCTCGGTGCGCCGGATAATTTGACCACCGCGCTCAGCCCAACCCCGTCACCGGCGAGCGCGGGGTGCCCCGAGCCCGTGCCCGAGCCCTTGAACAACACCACAGAGGGGCCCGGGCGCGGGCAAGAAAAGGAAAAGGGGGGGGCGGAGCGGGAGGCCTCGGCAGACATGGAGGTCTCCCTGACTCCGCGCGCCCCCAGGAACAAAAAGAGGCACCGCCCCAATGACGCGGAGGGGGAACAATATCCCTCCGCGGAGGAGTCGGTGCCCGCCGCGTGTCCCGCGTCCCCCACCAGCGCCCCCAAATTGCGCTGCAGGCGCGAGGAGTCTTTCCCCGGGGAGGGTGAGACAGTTGAGGCTGCCCAGCCTCTGCCTCCCGGGGATGGAGTGGAAGATCTGCCTGTCGTGGGGGGCGTGGGGACCGCGGAGGAATGCGTAGCCGCCGGGCCGGGCGTCCCGGGGACTGAGGCGGGCGAGGCCGAAAAGGCCGAACCTGAGCCCGCCCAGCTATTACCCAACTTCCCCCGGGAGTTGCTCGACCCGGCAGAGAATGAAACAAATAATTATGACACTGTAGATGCTGGGCCGGGGGGTGGCAGCGGGGAGGGGGAGGAACACCCACCCTCGCCCCTTACTTTGGAGCTGGAGCACTTGGAGGGCCTGGGGATTTCCTATGGCCGGGTCTCTCCTTGTTCTCCGGTTCCTGGGGCGGAGGGGGAACCCCTTCCGCTGTCATTTCCCGACCCAGCACCATTTTTAAAAGAGCCCAGTGGGGACTCCTCTGCCGACGATCCTGGGGGTGGGATCGGGGCAGTGCCAGGGCCGGTTGGAGCGGCCGGTTCATTTGCCGTACCTTGTGCGGTCGATGGGCCGGCTGCTGGCGGCCACCTCCCGGAGGAGGACGGGGACTCGGTGGGGGACGCGGGTGAAGACCTAGAGACCACCGCCAGTGAGGCGGTGGATCTGCTCGCGGCCGCCGCTGAGGCCCTCCTCGTTCCTGCAAAGGAACTCCGGGACTTTTTGGCCCAGAGCCGGGGTCGCCGCGACCAAGCCCGACTGGCCCTGGATAAATGGTCCGAGCCGGAGCTGATCAAGGGGTCCGTCCGCGCCGCCGTTAAAACCTTGGCCGCGGGCGGGCCCTTGACAAAGGAGCAGCACCTTGAGCTGCGCGAGCTCGAGGGACTCCTCGCTGGGCTGCGGAGGGAGCGGAGTTCAACAAAAGACTCCGCTCCCTCCCCCACAATAGGTTAAGGTAGAGGTTGCACTATGCTTTTGCCATGAAGATAACCATAGCCAGCCTCAACATCAACGGCGGCAGAGGGGCACGCCGTAGATTTGACAATTTTTCGCTCCTGCGGGAGGGGAAATATGCGGTGTGCTTCCTGCAAGAAACCCACACCGTTCCGGGAGACGAAGCCACGTGGCTCCTGGAATGGCAAGGAGAGGTCCGCATGAGCCACCTCACCGCCATTTCTAGTGGGGTGGCCATCTTGCTGGGCCCGCATTTTCAGCCGGAGATCTTGGGGGTCGAGGAGCCCGTGCCAGGCCGCTTGCTGCACGTAACGGTTCGCCTGGGGGACGTGCCGCTCCATCTCGTGAACGTGTACGCCCCTCATCCCGGCCCGCAGCAAACGCGCTTCTTTGAAGAGGTGTCCGCTCTTCTTGGCTCCGTCGACGTCGGCGACTGCATTGTCCTCGGGGGGGATTTTAACTGCACCCTCGAGGCGAGGGACCGCTCCGGTGCCCCGCAGTGCATGACGGCGATGGAGAAGTTGAGGGACCTGGTCGGGTCCTTCGACTTGGTGGACGTCTGGCGAAATCTCCACCCCGACTCCAGCGCCTTTACTTGGGTGAGGCCTGGAGTTGGATGGTCTAGAGTCGACCGCCTTTACGTGTCTCGGGCGTACGTTTCCTGCGTCCCGGCGGCCTCCATGCGGCCGGTG
This sequence comes from Pristiophorus japonicus, assembly GCF_044704955.1. Lineage (NCBI taxonomy): Eukaryota > Metazoa > Chordata > Chondrichthyes > Pristiophoridae > Pristiophorus > Pristiophorus japonicus. The sequence goes on from NC_091983.1 coordinate 205,773,805, forward strand.
CCGTGTTCGGACCACCACCTGCTGTGGGCGGAGCTCGCTTCGCTCCGCGCGAGGGCGGGGTCCGCGTACTGGCACTTTAACAACCGGCTGCTGGAGGACGTGCGTTTCCAGGACTCGTTCCGTCGATTCTGGTCCGACTGGAGAAGGAAGCAGGGGGGCTTCCCCTCCTTGAGGCTATGGTGGGACGTGGGCAAGGCTCACGTCCGCGTCTTCTGTCAAGAGTACGCGAGGGGGTCGACCAAGAGGCGGGCGGCCAGAGTCGGGCGCCTAGAAAAAGAGGTGCTCGACCTGGAAGCCCGTCTCGGTCAAGTCGTCCAGGACCCGGCCCTGCGGACGGTGTACGAAGCGAAGAAGGCCGCGCTGAAGGACCTGCAGCTCGTCGGGTCCCGAGGCGCGTTCGTGAGGTCGCGGATCCGGTTCCTGCGGGATCTGGACCGCGGCTCCCCCTTCTTCTACTCGCTGGAAAAAAGGCAGAGTGTCCGTAAGCAGCTCTTGACGCTGCTGGCCGACGACGGCTCTCTCGTCTCGGATCCGGAGGGCGTCAACAACAGGGTCCGTGAATATTACGGGGCTCTGTTCTCTCCGGATCTGTCCAGCGAGGAAGCGCGTAGAGTTTTGTGGGAGGACCTGCCGAAGGTCAGCCCGGAGGGCGCCGAAAATCTGGAAGCTCCGCTAAGCCTGGCGGAGCTGACCGGTGCCCTCGCCCGGCTCTCGAGGGGAAAATCCCCGGGGCTGGACGGGCTGACCGTGGAGTTCCACAGGGCGTTCTGGGACGTCCTGGGGGGCGACTACGCGCGGGTCCTGGGGGAAAGTCTGGCGACCGGGGAGATGCCCCTCTCTTGGCGCAGGGCAGTCATCGTCCTGCTGCCTAAGAAGGGCGATCTCCGCCTCCTTAAGAACTGGCGCCCGGTCTCCCTCCTCAGCACGGACTACAAAATCTTCGCCAGGGCGATGTCTGCTCGCCTTGGTGCCGTGCTGGACCACATGATCCACCCCGACCAGTCATACACGGTCCCGGGCCGGACAATCCACGACAACATCCATCTGGTCCGGGACCTCATCCATTGCTCCCAGGAGGCTGGTCTGTCGGTCGCCTTCCTATCCCTCGACCAAGAGAAGGCGTTCGACAGGGTGGATCACGACTATCTGCTCGGAACTCTGCGCGCTTTCGGGTTCGGGACGCATTTCGTCGCCCGGATCCGACTTTTGTACGCCGCCGCGGAGTGTCTGATTAAGGTTAACGGGTCCTTGACGGCGCCCCTTCGCTTTAGGAGAGGGGTGCGCCAGGGATGCCCCATGTCCGGCCAGTTATACGCCGTTTGCGTGGAGCCTTTCCTGCGCCTCTTGCGGACGAGGTTGACGGGACTGGCTCTGCAAGGGCCGGGCGTGGAGGTCGTCCTCTCGGCTTACGCCGATGACGTGCTCCTCGCGGTAGAGGATCCCGCTGACCTGCGGAGGATGCGTGAGTGCCAGGAGATTTACTCGGCCGCGTCCTCCGCCAGGATCAACTGGGAGAAATGTTCCGGACTCCTGGTGGGTCAGTGGCGGGTGGACTCCCTGCCGGAGGAGCTCAGGCCTTTTGCCTGGAGCACGACCCATCTCCTCTATCTGGGAGTCTACCTTAGCCCCGACGAGGAAGCCTGGCCGGCGAACTGGCAGGAGCTGGAGGCCAAGGTCGCCGCTCGCCTAGGGCGCTGGACAGGACTGCTCCGAGTGCTGTCCTACAGGGGTCGAGCGCTAGTCATAAACCAGCTGGTGGCCGCAATGCTGTGGTACCGGCTGGTCACTTTGACCCCTCCCCCTGCGTTTGTCGCCAAGATACAGAAGAAGCTGGTGGACTTCTTCTGGAACAACAGGAAGCACTGGGTCTCTGTCGCGGTCTTGAGTCTCCCGCTTGAGGAGGGCGGTCAGTCGTTGGTGTGCGTCAGCGCCCAGCTCGCGACTTTCCGTCTTCAGACCCTGCAGAGATACCTTTACGTCGAGCCCCCTCCTAGGTGGTGTGCTCTGGCGAGGTATTTCTTCCGCCAGCAGCTCGACCTCAATTATGACACGCAGCTCCTGTTTGTGAACTTGGGGGGTGCCAGGACCGCCCTCCGGGAGCTGCCTGTCTTTTACAGGGAACTCATCAGGGTCTGGAACAAAGTCTCCACCAAGCGCAGCTCTCCACCGGCTGGAGTGGCGGCCGTCCTGCAGGAACCGCTGCTCGGGAATCCGTACCTCCACGGCCGAGGCTTTATGTGGCGGTCGGAAGAGAGGGCTGTGGCTGGTGAGGTGACCAGGGTCAGGGACCTGCTCGATGGCGGAGGAGCGGGCTGGATGGCGCCAGTCACGCTGGCGCGGCGCCTAAATTCTGCCAACGTCCGCCACGCGGCCGATGCCATCGAGTCGCTAAAAACAGCTCTGGGCCCTGACTCCGTTAGGTGTATCGAGGAGGCTCAGGCACGTGGGGAGATCCCGTCCGAACTGACCCCCGTCCGGACGGAATTCCTCATCGGCGCCAAACCCCGGAACCTCCCTCGGGGGCCGGCGCCTCACAACTTGAGCCGCCTCGGGGAAATCCCCTCCGTGCCTTTCAGTTCCGCGCGGAGGGGTTTCCTGTACGGGCTGCTCCTGCACACCCTCAACTTTGCCATCCTCGCCGGCCGTCCGGACACGCCATGGCGTACCATCTTGCCGTCCGGAGGAGGCGGGGGTCCCCGATGGAGGGCACTCTACGCAGGGGTCCTCCCACTATTCATCGGGGACTTGGCCTGGAGGGTGGTGCACGGAGCAGTGCCGTGCAACAAATTTTTAAGCCGGTTCACGGACTCCCAGGCCGCCTGCAATTTCTGCGGTCTGGAGGAGTCCGTGTTCCATGTTTTTATGGAGTGCACAAGGTTGCAGCCCCTGTTCCACTATTTGAAGGGGCTGCTCCTGAAATTCTGGCTGCACTTCAGTCCCACTCTCCTGATCTTTGGGCACCCTGTGCGGAGGGGAGCGGGTAGGTCCGAAGGCCTCCTCGTAGGACTGCTCCTGGGCACGGCCAAGGGTGCCATCAGCCGGTCCAGGCAGCGGGCGGTCGAGGGGGTCGTTCAACCTGACTGCCTGCCTCTCTTCCGCTCTTACATCCGGTCCAGGGTGTCCTTGGAGATGGAGCACGCGGTGTCCACCGGTACGCTCGCGGCCTTCCGCGAGAGGTGGGCACCGGAGGGACTGGAGTGCATCATCACGCCCGGCAACCAAATTTTAATTTGATTTTACGTTTTAAAGTTTAATTTGTTTTAATTGCCGGTGTTTTTTAGTGTCCCCCTCTGCTTTTATAGGGGGCACTGGAAAAATTTGATTTTAGCGCCCCAAAAAAAAAAAACCAAAAACCAAAAAAAAAAAAGGGGCTTGAAAATGTCTGCTGTGTCACCCAGGTCGGGTGGCACAGTTTAATGTTGTTTATGTTTTGCAGGTAGACTCCTAAAAGAGTTTCATGCACAAGGACCAATTGTGGAGCAGTGGAGGCGTGTCCTGCTCAGTTGGAGCTGTGAGCAGTGAGAGAAGCAGCTAGCAACTTTTGCTCCTGCCTGGAGAGCCCTGAGACCAGCCCAGGAAGAGAAGGAGGGAAGGGGCTTCACCACCAACTTTTACCCAGAGGGAGAGGAGGAGAACAGAAAACTTTACCAACTTTTAACATTCTGCAAGGAGTTGGAGAGAGGGGGAAAGGACCAACAACAACCAGTGTGGAAGGAGGGGGACTCTACCATTCTACAGGTGGGTGTGGGTGCATTTCCCCAAACAGACTTTGTTGTATCGGTGGGGGGAGGAAAGAAGACCACTGAGGGCCGGAACATCGCGGGGGGTGTGTGTGTGTGTGGTAGTGTGCGTGGGGGCCGTGCTTACAACTAGGCCCCCCCCCACAATTGGAACCCCCCCCACCCCCCCCACATTTGCCTAGCCTGGGATAGCTGGAGCTACCAGGCTGAAGATTGTCATTAATCATCCTATTAAAGATCGTTTAGGATTGTGTGCCTGGTGGCTCCAGCTACCCCAGGTGAAGACGTCTTCTCCCCCCACCTGAAGACCACCTCAAAGACTTTTGTGTTTTGCCATCTGGGGAGTGCACCCACCCACAGCTGCGAGGAGAGACCTGCCCTCGCAGCCCCCCCCCCTTCCCACCCCCCTCTCTCTTTTCTCTGCTACTCTGTTTCTCCCCTCTCTCTCTGAGAACCCTTTCCTTCCAAATTTAAAAAAAAAACAATTAAGACAACTGAGCAGAGGGAGCAAGGCCTCTCCCCAATTGTCAACGAGGGGAGAGGTGCCTCGTTAAGGGCTCCTCTGCTCAGTTAAATACACGAGGCCATTAAAGACCATTAAGGCCTGTGACTTTGGGGTGGGTGTAGCCCTTAAAGGGACCCCGTGATGGCGACCCCATCCACGCCGGTGGCAGGGCCAGCAAGGACGTATGCGCAGGTGGCAACCGCTTCCACAGCACCTCCTGCGCCACCCGCTGCCCTGCCACCATTTACACTTATAACAAAAAAACACGGGGTCAAGAGCTACACTCACCCCACAATGAGCATCGAGGAGTGCGTGCGGGCGATGGCTGGGGTAGTCGGCCCCTCGGCCATTGTCGCAGCCTCCAAGATGTCTGGGAAGGCTGTTTTCTTCCTGGGGTCGGAGCGGGCGGTGTCCCTGGCCCTCGAAAAGGGGCTCACGGTGGGCGGGACGTTCCTGCCGGTGGATCCTCTCGAAGCCACCGCGCAGAGGGTCATCGTGTCGAACGTCCCGCCCTTTGTTCCCGCTGGGCTCCTCCTCCCTCACCTACAACAACTGGGGGAGGTAAGGTCAGGGATCAACCCCATACCGCTCGGCCTCAGGGAGAACAGCCTGCGCCACGTGTTCTCCTTCCGCCGCCAGCTCTTTGTCCGGCTGGCGCGGGAGGACATGACAGAAGGGCACTTTAATGTGGTGCACGAGGGGACTGCCTACCGCGTCTTCTGGACGTCGGACGGCGTGCGGTGCCATGCCTGCAGGGAGGTGGGGCATGTTCGCAAGAACTGCCCCGCCTCCAAGGCCGCCAAACCACCGAAGGCGGCCAAGGCTGGCGCTGCCGCCACCCCTCCCCCTAGTTGCGTCCGCGTGCCGGGAGCCATGGGTGCGCGGGCATCGTCGGAGGCCTTTGTTTTCAGGGCCTCCGGCGGGGGGGAGGGAGAGCGTCCGACCGGAAAGAAGGCGCGGAAGAAGACAAAACATCAAGAGGCGGGTCCCCTCGGTGCGCCGGATAATTTGACCACCGCGCTCAGCCCAACCCCGTCACCGGCGAGCGCGGGGTGCCCCGAGCCCGTGCCCGAGCCCTTGAACAACACCACAGAGGGGCCCGGGCGCGGGCAAGAAAAGGAAAAGGGGGGGGCGGAGCGGGAGGCCTCGGCAGACATGGAGGTCTCCCTGACTCCGCGCGCCCCCAGGAACAAAAAGAGGCACCGCCCCAATGACGCGGAGGGGGAACAATATCCCTCCGCGGAGGAGTCGGTGCCCGCCGCGTGTCCCGCGTCCCCCACCAGCGCCCCCAAATTGCGCTGCAGGCGCGAGGAGTCTTTCCCCGGGGAGGGTGAGACAGTTGAGGCTGCCCAGCCTCTGCCTCCCGGGGATGGAGTGGAAGATCTGCCTGTCGTGGGGGGCGTGGGGACCGCGGAGGAATGCGTAGCCGCCGGGCCGGGCGTCCCGGGGACTGAGGCGGGCGAGGCCGAAAAGGCCGAACCTGAGCCCGCCCAGCCAATACCCAACTTCCCCCGGGAGTCGCTCGACCCGGCAGAAACAAAATATATTGATTTTAATGAAACTGTAGACGCTGGGCCGGGGGGTGGCAGCGGGGAGGGGGAGGAACACCCACCCTCGCCCCTTACTTTGGAGCTGGAGCACTTGGAGGGCCTGGGGATTTCCTATGGCCGGGTCTCTCCTTGTTCTCCGGTTCCTGGGGCGGAGGGGGAACCCCTTCCGCTGTCATTTCCCGACCCAGCACCATTTTTAAAAGAGCCCAGTGGGGACTCCTCTGCCGACGATCCTGGGGGTGGGATCGGGGCAGTGCCAGGGCCGGTTGGAGCGGCCGGTTCATTTGCCGTACCTTGTGCGGTCGATGGGCCGGCTGCTGGCGGCCACCTCCCGGAGGAGGACGGGGACTCGGTGGGGGACGCGGGTGAAGACCTAGAGACCAGCGCCAGTGAGGCGGTGGATCTGCTCGCGGCCGCCGCTGAGGCCCTCCTCGTTCCTGCAAAGGAACTCCGGGACTTTTTGGCCCAGAGCCGGGGTCGCCGCGACCAAGCCCGACTGGCCCTGGAAAAATGGTCCGAGCCGGAGCTGATCAAGGGGTCCGTCCGCGCCGCCGTTAAAACCTTGGCCGCGGGCGGGCCCTTGACAAAGGAGCAGCACCTTGAGCTGCGCGAGCTCGAGGGACTCCTCGCTGGGCTGCGGAGGGAGCGGAGTTCAACAAAAGACTCCGCTCCCTCCCCCACAATAGGTTAAGGTAGAGGTTGCACTATGCTTTTGCCATGAAGATAACCATAGCCAGCCTCAACATCAACGGCGGCAGAGGGGCACGCCGTAGATTTGACAATTTTTCGCTCCTGCGGGAGGGGAAATATGCGGTGTGCTTCCTGCAAGAAACCCACACCGTTCCGGGAGACGAAGCCACGTGGCTCCTGGAATGGCAAGGAGAGGTCCGCATGAGCCACCTCACCGCCATTTCTAGTGGGGTGGCCATCTTGCTGGGCCCGCATTTTCAGCCGGAGATCTTGGGGGTCGAGGAGCCCGTGCCAGGCCGCTTGCTGCACGTAACGGTTCGCCTGGGGGACGTGCCGCTCCATCTCGTGAACGTGTACGCCCCTCATCCCGGCCCGCAGCAAACGCGCTTCTTTGAAGAGGTGTCCGCTCTTCTTGGCTCCGTCGACGTCGGCGACTGCATTGTCCTCGGGGGGGATTTTAACTGCACCCTCGAGGCGAGGGACCGCTCCGGTGCCCCGCAGTGCATGACGGCGATGGAGAAGTTGAGGGACCTGGTCGGGTCCTTCGACTTGGTGGACGTCTGGCGAAATCTCCACCCCGACTCCAGCGCCTTTACTTGGGTGAGGCCTGGAGTTGGATGGTCTAGAGTCGACCGCCTTTACGTGTCTCGGGCGTACGTTTCCTGCGTCCCGGCGGCCTCCATGCGGCCGGTGCCGTGTTCGGACCACCACCTGGTGTGGGCGGAGCTCGCTTCGCTCCGCGCGAGGGCGGGGTCCGCGTACTGGCACTTTAACAACCGGCTGCTGGAGGACGTGCGTTTCCAGGACTCGTTCCGTCGATTCTGGTCCGACTGGAGAAGGAAGCAGGGGGGCTTCCCCTCCTTGAGGCTATGGTGGGACGTGGGCAAGGCTCACGTCCGCGTCTTCTGTCAAGAGTACGCGAGGGGGTCGACCAAGAGGCGGGCGGCCAGAGTCGGGCGCCTAGAAAAAGAGGTGCTCGACCTGGAAGCCCGTCTCGGTCAAGTCGTCCAGGACCCGGCCCTGCGGACGGTGTACGAAGCGAAGAAGGCCGCGCTGAAGGACCTGCAGCTCGTCGGGTCCCGAGGCGCGTTCGTGAGGTCGCGGATCCGGTTCCTGCGGGATCTGGACCGCGGCTCCCCCTTCTTCTACTCGCTGGAAAAAAGGCAGAGTGTCCGTAAGCAGCTCTTGACGCTGCTGGCCGACGACGGCTCTCTCGTCTCGGATCCGGAGGTCGTCAACAACAGGGTCCGTGAATATTACGGGGCTCTGTTCTCTCCGGATCTGTCCAGCGAGGAAGCGCGTAGAGTTTTGTGGGAGGACCTGCCGAAGGTCAGCCCGGAGGGCGCCGAAAATCTGGAAGCTCCGCTAAGCCTGGCGGAGCTGACCGGTGCCCTCGCCCGGCTCTCGAGGGGAAAATCCCCGGGGCTGGACGGGCTGACCGTGGAGTTCCACAGGGCGTTCTGGGACGTCCTGGGGGGCGACTACGCGCGGGTCCTGGGGGAAAGTCTGGCGACCGGGGAGATGCCCCTCTCTTGGCGCAGGGCAGTCATCGTCCTGCTGCCTAAGAAGGGCGATCTCCGCCTCCTTAAGAACTGGCGCCCGGTCTCCCTCCTCAGCACGGACTACAAAATCTTCGCCAGGGCGATGTCTGCTCGCCTTGGTGCCGTGCTGGACCACATGATCCACCCCGACCAGTCGTACACGGTCCCGGGCCGGACGATCCACGACAACATCCATCTGGTCCGGGACCTCATCCATTGCTCCCAGGAGGCTGGTCTGTCGGTCGCCTTCCTATCCCTCGACCAAGAGAAGGCGTTCGACAGGGTGGATCACGACTATCTGCTCGGAACTCTGCGCGCTTTCGGGTTCGGGACGCATTTCGTCGCCCGGATCCGACTTTTGTACGCCGCCGCGGAGTGTCTGATTAAGGTTAACGGGTCCTTGACGGCGCCCCTTCGCTTTAGGAGAGGGGTGCGCCAGGGATGCCCCATGATCGGCCAGTTATACGCCGTTTGCGTGGAGCCTTTCCTGCGCCTCTTGCGGACGAGGTTGACGGGACTGGCTCTGCAAGGGCCGGGCGTGGAGGTCGTCCTCTCGGCTTACGCCGATGACGTGCTCCTCGCGGTAGAGGATCCCGCTGACCTGCGGAGGATGCGTGAGTGCCAGGAGATTTACTCGGCCGCGTCCTCCGCCAGGATCAACTGGGAGAAATGTTCCGGACTCCTGGTGGGTCAGTGGCGGGTGGACTCCCTGCCGGAGGAGCTCAGGCCTTTTGCCTGGAGCACGACCCATCTCCTCTATCTGGGAGTCTACCTTAGCCCCGACGAGGAAGCCTGGCCGGCGAACTGGCAGGAGCTGGAGGCCAAGGTCGCCGCTCGCCTAGGGCGCTGGACAGGACTGCTCCGAGTGCTGTCCTACAGGGGTCGAGCGCTAGTCATAAACCAGCTGGTGGCCGCAATGCTGTGGTACCGGCTGGTCACTTTGACCCCTCCCCCTGCGTTTGTCGCCAAGATACAGAAGAAGCTGGTGGACTTCTTCTGGAACAACAGGAAGCACTGGGTCTCTGTCGCGGTCTTGAGTCTCCCGCTTGAGGAGGGCGGTCAGTCGTTGGTGTGCGTCAGCGCCCAGCTCGCGACTTTCCGTCTTCAGACCCTGCAGAGATACCTTTACGTCGAGCCCCCTCCTAGGTGGTGTGCTCTGGCGAGGTATTTCTTCCGCCAGCAGCTCGACCTCAATTATGACACGCAGCTCCTGTTTGTGAACTTGGGGGGTGCCAGGACCGCCCTCCGGGAGCTGCCTGTCTTTTACAGGGAACTCATCAGGGTCTGGAACAAAGTCTCCACCAAGCGCAGCTCTCCGCCGGCTGGACTGGCGGCCGTCCTGCAGGAACCGCTGCTCGGGAATCCGTACCTCCACGGCCGAGGCTTCATGTGGCGGTCGGAAGAGAGGGCTGTGGCTGGTGAGGTGACCAGGGTCAGGGACCTGCTCGATGGCGGAGGAGCGGGCTGGATGGCGCCAGTCACGCTGGCGCGGCGCCTAAATTCTGCCAACGTCCGCCGCGCGGCCGATGCCATCGAGTCGCTAAAAACAGCTCTGGGCCCTGACTCCGTTAGGTGTATCGAGGAGGCTCAAGCACGTGGGGAGATCCCGTCCGAACTGACCCCCGTCCGGACGGAATTCCTCATCGGCGCCAAACCCCGGAACCTCCCTCGGGGGCCGGCGCCTCACAACTTGAGCCGCCTCGGGGAAATCCCCTCCGTGCCTTTCAGTTCCGCGCGGAGGGGTTTCCTGTACGGGCTGCTCCTGCACACCCTCAACTTTGCCATCCTCGCCGGCCGTCCGGACACGCCATGGCGTACCATCTTGCCGTCCGGAGGAGGCGGGGGTCCCCGATGGAGGGCACTCTACGCAGGGGTCCTCCCACTATTCATCGGGGACTTGGCCTGGAGGGTGGTGCACGGAGCAGTGCCGTGCAACAAATTTTTAAGCCGGTTCACGGACTCCCAGGCCGCCTGCAATTTCTGCGGTCTGGAGGAGTCCGTGTTCCATGTTTTTATTGAATGCACAAGGTTGCAGCCCCTGTTCCACTATTTGAAGGGGCTGCTCCTGAAATTCTGGCTGCACTTCAGTCCCACTCTCCTGATCTTTGGGCACCCTGTGCGGAGGGGAGCGGGTAGGTCCGAGGGCCTCCTCGTAGGACTGCTCCTGGGCACGGCCAAGGGTGCCATCAGCCGGTCCAGGCAGCGGGCGGTCGAGGGGGTCGTTCAACCTGACTGCCTGCCTCTCTTCCGCTCTTACATCCGATCCAGGGTGTCCTTGGAGATGGAGCACGCGGTGTCCACCGGTACGCTCGCGGCCTTCCGCGAGAGGTGGGCACCGGAGGGACTGGAGTGCATCATCACGCCCGGCAACCAAATTTTAATTTGATTTTACGTTTTAAAGTTTAATTTGTTTTAATTGCCGGTGCTTTTAGTGTCCCCTTCCCTTTTATAGGGGGCACCGGAGAAATTGTGATTTTAGTGCCCAAAAAAAAAAAAAAAAAAAAAAACACAAAAAAAAAAAACAAAAAAAGGAAAAAAGGGCCTTGTAAATGTCTGGTGTGTCACCCAGGTCGGGTGGCACAGTTTAATGTTTATGTTTTGCAGGTAGACTCTAAAAGAGTTTCATGCACAAGGACCAATTGTGGAGCAGTGGAGGCGTGTCCTGCACAGTTGGAGCTGTGAGCAGTGAGAGGAGCAGCTATCAACCTGTGCTCCTGCCTGGAGAGCCCTGAGAACAGCCCAGGAAGAGAAGGAAGGAAGGGGCTTCACCACCAACTTTCACCCAGAGGGAGAGGAGGAGAAAATAAAACTTTGTACATCTTTACCATTCTGCAAAGAGTTGGAGAGAGGGGGAAAAGACCAACAACAACAACATCCAGCGTGGAAGGAGGGGGACTCTACCATTCTACAGGTGGGTGTGGGTGCATTTCCCAAACAGACTTTGTTGTATCGGTGGGGGGAGGAAAGAAGATCACTGAGGGCCGGAACATCGCGGGGGGTGTGTGTGTGTGTGGTAGTGTGTGTGGGGGCCTTGCTTACAACTAGGCCCCCCCCCACAATTGAACCCCCCCCCCCCACTCAATTGCCTAGCCTGGGATAGCTGGAGCTACCAGGCTGAAGATTTTTCTCATTTACCCTCTAGCTGCCCCAGGTGAAGACGTCTTCTCCCCCCACCTGAAGACCCACCCCAAGGACTGTGTTTTTTTTGTGTTTTGCCATCTGGGGAGTGCACCCACCCACAGCTGCGAGGGGAGACCTGCCCTCGCAGTTCCCCCCCCCCTTCCCACCCCCCTCTCTCTTTCTCTGTTACTCTGTTTCTCCCCTCTCTCTCTGAGGCCCCTTTCTCCTAATTTAAAAAAAAACAATTGAGACAACTGAGCAGAGGGAGCAAGGCCCCTCCCCAATTGCCAACGAGGGGAGAGGTGCCTCGTTAAGGGCTCCTCTGCTCAGTTAAATATACAAGGCCAATAAAGACCATTAAGGCCTGTGACTTTGGGGTGGGTGTAGCCCTTAAAGGGACCCCGTGATGGCGACCCCATCCACGCCGGTGGCAGGGCCAGCGAAGACGTATGCGCAGGTGGCAACCGCTTCCACGGCACCTCCTGCGCCACCCGCTGCCCTGCCACCTTTTCAACTTATAACCAGGAAACACGGGGTCAAGAGCTACACTCACCCCACAATGAGCATTGAGGAGTGCGTGCGGGCGATGGCTGGGGTAGTCAGCCCCTCGGCCATTGTCGCAGCCTCCAAGATGTCTGGGAAGGCTGTTTTCTCCCTGGGGTCGGAGCGGGCGGTGTCCCTGGCCCTTGAAAAGGGGCTCACGGTGGGCGGGACGTTCCTGCCGGTGGACCCTCTCGAGGCCACCGCGCAGAGGGTCATCGTGTCAAACGTCCCGCCCTTTGTTTCCGCTGAGCTCCTCCTCCCTCACCTACACCAACTGGGGGAGGTAAGGTCGGGGATCAACCCCATACCGCTCGGCCTCAGGGAGAACAGCCTGCGCCACGTGTTCTCCTTCCGCCGCCAGCTCTTTGTCCGGCTGGCGCGGGAGGACATGACAGAAGGGCACTTTAATGTGGTGCACGAGGGGACTGCCTACCGCGTCTTCTGGACGTCGGACGGCGTGCGGTGCCATGCCTGCAGAGAGGTGGGGCACATTCGCAAGAACTGCCCCGCCTCCAAGGCCGCCAAACCACCGAAGGCGGCCAAGGCTGGCGCCGCCGCCACCCCTCCCCCTAGTTGCGTCCGCGTGCCGGGAGCCATAGGTGCGCGGGCATCGTCGGAGGCCTTTGTTTTCAGGGCCTCCGGCGGGGGGGAGGGAGAACGTCCGACCGGAAAGAAGGCGCGGAACAAGGAGAAACATCTAGAGGCGGGTCCCCTCGGTGCGCCAGACAATTTGTTTACCGTGCTCGGCCGAACCCAGTCACCGGCGAGCGCGGGATGCCCCGAGCCCGTGCCCGAGCCCTTGAACAACACCACAGAGGGGCCCGGGCGCGGGCAAGAAAAGAAAAAGGGGGGGGCGGAGCGGGAGGCCTCGGCAGACATGGAGGTCTCCCTGCCTCAGCGCACCTCCAGCAACAAAAGGAGGCGCCGCTCCGTTGAGGCGGAGGGGGAACAACATCCCTCCGCGGAGGAGTCGGTGCCCGCCGCGTGTCCCGCGTCCCCCACCAGCGCCCCCAAGCAGCGCCGTAGGCGGGAGGAGTCTGTCCCTGGGGAGGGTGAGACAGTCGAGGCTGCCCAGCCTCTGCCTCCCGGGGATGGCGTGGAAGATCTGCCTGTCGGGGGGGTCGTGGGGACCGCGGAGGAATGCATTGCCGCCGGGCCTGGCGCCCCGGGGACTGAGGCGGGCGGGGCCGAAAAGGCCGAACCTGAGCCCGCCCAGCCAATACCCAACTTCCCCCGGGAGTCGCTCGACCCGGCAGAAACCGAAACAAATGTTAATTATGACACTGTAGATGCTGGGCCGGGGGGTGGCAGCGGGGAGGGGGAGGAACACCCACCCTCGCCTCTTGCTGTGGAGCTGGAGCACTTGGAGAGCCTGGGGATTTCCTATGGCCGGGTCTCTCCTTGTTCCCCGGTTCCTGGGGCGGAGGGGGAACCCCTTCCGCTGTCATTTCCCGACCCAGCACCATTTTTTAAAGAGCCCAGTGGGGACTCCTCTGCCGACGATCCTGGGGGTGGGATCGGGGCAGAGCCAGGGCCGGTTGGAGCGGCCGGTTCATTTGCCGTACCTTGTGCGGTCGATGGGCCGGCTGCTGGCGGCCACCTCCCGGAGGAGGACGGGGACTCAGTGGGGGACGCGGGTGAAGACCTAGAGACCACCGCCAGCGAGGCGGTGGATCTGCTCGCGGCCGCCGCCGAGACCATACTCATTCCTGCAAAGGAACTCCGGGACTTTTTGGCCCAGAGCCGGGGTCGCTGCGACCAAGCCCGACTGGCCCTGGAAAAATGGTCCGAGCCAGAGCTGATCAAGGGGTCCGTCCGCGCCGCCGTCAAAACCTTGGCCGCGGGCGGGCCCTTGACAAAGGCGCAACACCTTGAGCTGCGCGAGCTCGAGGGACTCCTCGCTGGGCTGCGGAGGGAGCGGAGTTCAACAAAAGACTCCGCTCCCTCCCCCACAATAGGTTAAGGTAGAGGTTGCACTATGCTTTTGCCATGAAGATAACCATAGCCAGCCTCAACATCAACGGCGGCAGAGGGGCACGCCGTAGATTTGACAATTTTTCGCTCCTGCGGGAGGGGAAATATGCGGTGTGCTTCCTGCAAGAAACCCACACCGTTCCGGGAGACGAAGCCACGTGGCTCCTGGAATGGCAAGGAGAGGTCCGCATGAGCCACCTCACCGCCATTTCTAGTGGGGTGGCCATCTTGCTGGGCCCGCATTTTCAGCCGGAGATCTTGGGGGTCGAGGAGCCCGTGCCAGGCCGCTTGCTGCACGTAACGGTTCGCCTGGGGGACGTGCCGCTCCATCTCGTGAACGTGTACGCCCCTCAGCCCGGCCCGCAGCAAACGCGCTTCTTTGAAGAGGTGTCCGCTCTTCTTGGCTCCGTCGACGTCGGCGACTGCATTGTCCTCGGGGGGGATTTTAACTGCACCCTCGAGGCGAGGGACCGCTCCGGTGCCCCGCAGTGCATGACGGCGATGGAGAAGTTGAGGGACCTGGTCGGGTCCTTCGACTTGGTGGACGTCTGGCGAAATCTCCACCCCGACTCCAGCGCCTTTACTTGGGTGAGGCCTGGAGTTGGATGGTCTAGAGTCGGCCGCCTTTACGTGTCTCGGGCGTACGTTTCCTGCGTCCCGGCGGCCTCCATGCGGCCGGTGCCGTGTTCGGACCACCACCTGGTGTGGGCGGAGCTCGCTTCGCTCCGCGCGAGGACGGATTCCGCGTACTGGCACTTTAACAACCGGCTGCTGGAGGACGTGCGGTTCCAGGACTCGTTCCGTCGATTCTGGTCCGACTGGAGAAGGAAGCAGGGGGGCTTCCCCTCCTTGAGGCTATGGTGGGACGTGGGCAAGGCTCACGTCTGCGTCTTCTGTCAAGAGTACGCGAGGGGGTCGACCAAGAGGCGGGCGGCCAGAGTCGGGCGCCTAGAAAAAGAGGTGCTCGACCTGGAATCCCGTCTCGGTCAAGTCGTCCAGGACCCGGCCCTGCGGACGGTGTACGAAGCGAAGAAGGCCGCGCTGAAGGACCTGCAGCTCGTCGGGTCCCAAGGCGCGTTCGTGAGGTCGCGGATCCGGTTCCTGCGGGATCTGGACCGCGGCTCCCCCTTCTTCTACTCGCTGGAAAAAAGGCAGAGTGTCCGTAAGCAGCTCTTGACGCTGCTGGCCGACGGCGGCTCTCTCGTCTCGGATCCGGAGGGCGTCAACAACAGGGCCCGTGAATATTACGGGGCTCTGTTCTCTCCGGATCCGTCCAGCGAGGAAGCGCGTAGAGTTTTGTGGGAGGACCTGCCGAAGGTCAGCCCGGAGGGCGCCGAAAATCTGGAAGCTCCGCTAAGCCTGGCGGAGCTGACCGGTGCCCTCGCCCGGCTCTCGAGGGGAAAATCCCCGGGGCTGGACGGGCTGACCGTGGAGTTCCACAGGGCGTTCTGGGACGTCCTGGGGAGCGACTACGCGCGGGTCCTGGGGGAATGTCTGGCGACCGGGGAGATGCCCCTCTCTTGGCGCAGGGCAGTCATCGTCCTGCTGCCTAAGAAGGGCGATCTCCGCCTCCTTAAGAACTGGCGCCCGGTCTCCCTCCTCAGCACGGACTACAAAATCTTCGCCAGGGCGATGTCTGCTCGCCTTGGTGCCGTGCTGGACCACATGATCCACCCCGACCAGTCCTACACGGTCCCGGGCCGGACAATCCACGATAACATCCATCTGGTCCGGGACCTCATCCATTGTTCCCAGGAGGCTGGTCTGTCGGTCGCCTTCCTATCCCTCGACCAAGAGAAGGCGTTCGACAGGGTGGATCACGACTATCTGCTCGGAACTCTGCGCGCTTTCGGGTTCGGGACGCATTTTGTCGCCCGGATCCGACTTTTGTACGCCGCCGCGGAGTGTCTGATTAAGGTTAACGGGTCCTTGACGGCGCCCCTTCGCTTTAGGAGAGGGGTGCGCCAGGGATGCCCCATGTCCGGCCAGTTATACGCCGTTTGCGTGGAGCCTTTCCTGCGCCTCTTGCGGACGAGGTTGACGGGACTGGCTCTGCAAGGGCCGGGCGTGGAGGTCGTCCTCTCGGCTTACGCCGATGACGTGCTCCTCGCGGTAGAGGATCCCGCTGACCTGCGGAGGATGCGTGAGTGCCAGGAGATTTACTCGGCCGCGTCCTCCGCCAGGATCAACTGGGAGAAATGTTCCGGACTCCTGGTGGGTCAGTGGCGGGTGGACTCCCTGCCGGAGGAGCTCAGGCCTTTTGCCTGGAGCACGACCCATCTCCTCTATCTGGGAGTCTACCTTAGCCCCGACGAGGGAGCCTGGCCGGCGAACTGGCAGGAGCTGGAGGCCAAGGTCGCCGCTCGCCTAGGGCGCTGGACAGGACTGCTCCGAGTGCTGTCCTACAGGGGTCGAGCGCTAGTCATAAACCAGCTGGTGGCCGCAATGCTGTGGTACCGGCTGGTCACTTTGACCCCTCCCCCTGCGTTTGTCGCCAAGATACAGAAGAAGCTGGTGGACTTCTTCTGGAACAACAGGAAGCACTGGGTCTCTGCCGCGGTCTTGAGTCTCCCGCTTGAGGAGGGCGGTCAGTCGTTGGTGTGCGTCAGCGCCCAGCTCGCGACTTTCCGCCTTCAGACCCTGCAGAGATACCTTTACGTCGAGCCCCCTCCTAGGTGGTGTGCTCTGGCGAGGTATTTCTTCCGCCAGCAGCGCGACCTCAATTATGACACGCAGCTCCTGTTTGTGAACTTGGGGGGTGCCAGGACCGCCCTCCGGGAGCTGCCTGTCTTTTACAGGGAACTCATCAGGGTCTGGAACAAAGTCTCCACCAAGCGCAGCTCTCCGCCGGCTGGAGTGGCGGCCGTCCTGCAGGAACCGCTGCTCGGGAATCCGTACCTCCACGACCGAGGTTTTATGTGGCGGTCGGAAGAGAGGGCTGTGGCTGGTGAGGTGACCAGGGTCAGGGACCTGCTCGATGGCGGAGGAGCGGGCTGGATGGCGCCAGACACGCTGGCGCGGCGCCTAAATTCTGCCAACGTCCGCCACGCGGCCGATGCCATCGAGTCGCTAAAAACAGCTCTGGGCCCTGACTCCGTTAGGTGCATCGAGGAGGCTCAAGCACGTGGGGAGATCCCGTCCGAACTGACCCCCGTCCGGACGGAATTCCTCATCGGCGCCAAACCCCGGAACCTCCCTCGGGGGCCGGCGCCTCACAACTTGAGCCGCCTCGGGGAAATCCCCTCCGTGCCTTTCAGTTCCGCGCGGAGGGGTTTAGTGTACGGGCTGCTCCTGCACACCCTCAACTTTGCCATCCTCGCCGGCCGTCCGGACACGCCATGGCGTACCATCTTGCCGTCCGGAGGAGGCGGGGGTCCCCGATGGAGGGCACTCTACGCAGGGGTCCTCCCACTATTCATCGGGGACTTGGCCTGGAGGGTGGTGCACGGAGCAGTGCCATGCAACACATTTTTAAGCCGGTTCATGGACTCCCAGGCCGCCTGCAATTTCTGCGGTCTGGAAGAGTCCGTGTTCCATGTTTTTATGGAATGCACAAGGTTGCAGCCCCTGTTTTATTATTTGAAGGGGCTGCTCCTGAAATTCTGGCTGCACTTCAGTCCCACTCTCCTGATCTTTGGGCACCCTGTGCGGAGGGGAGCGGGTAGGTCCGAAGGCCTCCTCGTAGGACTGCTCCTGGGCACGGCCAAGGGTGCCATCAGCCGGTCCAGGCAGCGGGCGGTCGAGGGGGTCGTTCAACCTGACTGCCTGCCTTTCTTCCGCTCTTGCATCCGGTCCAGGGTGTCCTTGGAGATGGAGCACGCGGTGTCCACCGGTACGCTCGCGGCCTTCCGCGAGAGGTGGGCACCGGAGGGACTGGAGTGCATCATCACGCCCGGCAACCAAATTTTAATTTGATTTTACGTTTTTTAAGTTTAATTTGTTTTAATTGCCGGTGCTTTTAGTGTCCCCCTTCCCTTTTATAGGGGGCACTGGGGAAAATTGTGATTTTAGTGCCCAAAAAAAAAACAAAAAAAGAAAAACACAAAAAAAACCAAACAAAAAAGGGGGAAAAAAAAAAGGGCCTTGTAAATGTCTGGAGTGTCACCCAGGTCGGGTGGCACCGTTAAATGTTTTTTTTGTTTTGCAGATGAACTCCAAAAAGAGTTTCATGCACAAGGACCCCCAGGTCCCTCTGCACCACAGCATGTTGCAATTTCTCCCCATTCAAATAATATTCCCTTTTACTGTTTTTTTTCCCAAGGTGGATGACCTCACACTTTCCAACATTGTATTCCATTGGCCAAACCTTAGCCCATTCGCTTAACCTATCCAAATCTCCTTGTAGCCTCTCTGAGTCCTCTACACAACCCGCTTTCCCACTAATCTTAGTGTCATCTGCAAATTTTTTTGCACTACACTCTGTCCACTACTCTAGGTTATCTATGTATATTGTAAACAGTTGTGGTCCCAGCACTGATCCCTGTGGCACACCACTAACCACTGATTTCCAACCGGAAAAGGACCCATTTATCCCGACTCTCTGCTTTCCGTTTCACCAGCCAATTCTCTATCCATGCGAATACATTTCCTCTGACTCCGCGTACCTTTATCTTCTGCAGTAACCTTTTGTGTGGCACCTTATCGAATGCCTTTTGGAACTCTAAATACACCACATCCATCGGTACACCTCTATCCACCATGCTCGTTATATCCTCAAAGAATTCCAGTAAATTAGTTAAACATGATTTCCCCTTCATGAATCCATGTTGCGTCTGCTTGATTACACTATTCCTATCCAGATGTCCCGCTATTTCTTCCTTAATGATAGTTTCAAGCATTTTCCCCACTACAGATGTTAAACTAACCAGCCTATAGTTACCTGCCTTTTGCCCGCCCCCTTTTTTAAACAGAGGCGTTACATTAGCTGCTCTCCAATCCGCTGGTACCTCCCCAGAGTCCAGAGAATTTTGGTAGATTATAACAAATGCATCTGCTATAACTTCCGCCATCTCTTTTAATACCCTGGGATGCATTTCATCAGGACCAGGGGACTTGTCTACCTTCAATCCCATTAGTCTGTCCAGCACTACCTCCCTAGTGATAGTGATCATCTCAAGGTCCTCCCTTCCCACATTCCTATGACCAGCAATTTTTGGCATGGTTTTTGTGTCTTCCACTGTGAAGACGGAAGCAAAATAATTGTTTAAGGTCTCAGCCATTTCCACATTTCCCATTATTAAATCCCCCTTTTCATCTTCTAAGGGACCAACATTTACTTTAGTCACTCTTTTCCATTTTATATATCTGTAAAAGCTTTTACTATCCGTTTTTATGTTTTGCGCAAGTTTACCTTTGTAATCTATCTTCCCTTTCTTTATTGCTTTTTTAGTCATTCTTTGCTGTTGCTTAAAATCTTCCCAATCCTCTAGTTTCCCACTAACCTTGGCCACCTTATACGCATTGGTCTTTGATTTGATACTTTCCTTTATTTCCTTGGTTATCCACGGCTGGTTATCTCTTCTCTTGCCGCCCTTCTTTTTCACTGGAATATATTTTTGTTGCGCATTATGAAAGAGCTCCTTAAAAGTCCTCCACTGTTCCTCAATTGTGCCACCGTTTAGTCCTTGTTTCCAGTCTACTTTAGCCAACTCTGCCCTCATCCCACTGTAGTCCCCTTTGTTTAAGCATAGTACGCTCGTTTCTGACACAACTTCCTCATCCTCAATCTGTATTACAAATTCAACCATATTGTGATCACTCATTCCAAGTGAATCTTTTACGAGGAGATCGTTTATTTTTCCTGTCTCGTTACACAGGACCAGATCCAAAATGGCTTGCTCCCTTGTAGGCTCTGTTACATACTGTTCTAAGAAACAATCCCGTATGCATTCTATGAATTCCTCCTCCAGGCTACCCCCTGCGATTTGATTTGACCAATCGATATGTAGGTTAAAATCCCCCATAACTACTGCCGTTCCTTTTTCACATGCCTCCATTATTCCCTTGATTATTGCCCGCTCCACCATGAAGTTCTTATTTGGGGGTCTATAAACTACGCCGACCAGTGACTTTTTCCCCTTACTATCTCTAATCTCCACCCACAATGATTCAACATTTTGTTCATTGGAGCCAATATCATCCCTCACAACTGCCCTGACATCATCCCTTATTAACAGAGCTACCCCACCTCCCTTCCCTTCCTGCCTATCTTTCCGAATCGTCAGATACCCCTGTACGTTTAATTCCCAGTCCTGGCCACCTTGCAACCATGTCTCTGTAATGGCCACCAAATCATACCCATTTGTAATGATTTGTGCCGTCAACTCATTTACTTTATTTCTAATGCTGCGTGCATTTAGGTAGAGTGTTTTCATCCTAGTTTTTAAACCATGATTTTTAGTTTTTACCCCTCCTGCAGCCCTTTTATATTCAGTGGCCCTTTTTGTTTCTTGCCTTTGGTTTCTCTGCCCTCCAGTTTTACTCATCTCTTTTCTGTCTTTTGTTTTTGTCTCCTTTTTGTTTCCCTCTGTCTCCCTGTATTGGTTCCTGTTGTAGGAGGTAGGCACCTTTAGAATATACCAGAATACTAGGCATTAGGCACCTGCTAGATATATCTAAACGCATATAAGTTTAAAGTGGACACACACATAAAATGGCTGCCCAGGCATGATGGGAAATCAGGTAGTCAAGCTGTGAACTGTTGAACGTTCAATGACCAAGCAATAACCCTGTGAGGCCCACTGTAGGAATGCCTGGGATGCGGGAAGACAGAGATAAGAAGGAAACCATCTCCTGTGAACAAGGTCATAAACCAATTAATTCCCCAGGAAGAAAGATAAGAGGGAAACCATCTCCTGTAAACAAGGTTATAAACCAATTATTTCTCCCAGATGAAAGAACTAGGGAGAGAACCTATAAAGTCATCGATCAGCCCAAGCTGACAATAACCGAACATATGGTTCCCGGGATAATAGGGGAATTCTATTGGGTTAAAAGAGCCTATATGTAATCTATAATCGTTGTGATTGGCTTGTGTCCAGCCGTAATGGGCTGTGTAGCTGTAGTAAACTGTTTTGTAACTGTTGTGAAACATATAAAGGTGCATGTAACCCTTTGTTCTGTGGAGAGAAACCTGGATACGGTCCTGAGTTTTTCCTCCCCGCTGAGCGTAATAAAAGCTGCATCAGCATTGGAACCGACTCTGAGTGTTGAGTGATTCTTCTGAGAAAACACTAACGCTAACAATGGCGTAGTCGGCAGGATTTCCCGGAGTCGCTGGACGCCCTTGGAAAAAACCCGGGTGAGTATAAAAAACAATTTTTAAGTATAAAGGGTGCGGAAGGTGGAAGCTGGTTGATCGACATGAGGAGACGGTCTAATATCTCAAACGCCTAGCCTGAGCCTGAATTAAGAGGACTTTTGTCCCACGTGACGGCCAGGAACCAAGTAGGCGTAGGGAACACACTTAGACCGTGGGATCGTGATACCGAGAGACATCTTCCAGACCCAGTCGTGTAATTTGAAATACCCCGGGGTAGAACCAAGCGGTGTACAGCGGCTAACGGAATCCAAACCTGTGAACAGGGTCGGACCAACGGGCTGAGCGGTGGTAGGTAGTCGTTAAGGATACGTAGAGCACTGCAGGAATTGCTTAAACGCGTTTTTAAGAATTGTATAAGTTTGTGTAACAGCAGAACTTGTGACCTGACAGTAGCCAAGAGACAGTTTACTACAAGTCGCGCTAGAAAGAAAGCGGACCTCTGAGAGTAGATTCCTAACGGTATTAGTCCTACCCAGGAATGGCCATGAAAACAAGTAAACTTGAGTGGGGACCAGAAGGGTCCATTACCCGCCACCTGGCGGAAAAACAAAAGAAGCTAATTGAAAAAATGATTAAAGCAGGGTGGAATCCTCAGGAATTAGTTATGTGAGGAATTATTTAGATAAAACTACGAATTCCCTGAAAGGTCATGGATCCAAAAATAGAGCCGGCCAAAACAAGAAGAGAGACTGTTGTAAATGTCTGATCGTTGAGTGAGAAGTGTCTGTGTGATTTTTGACTGCAGAATGAATTTTTTTATGTTTTCATGTTCCGAAAGCCTGGTTGGAAGAGGAATGCAAGTGTCTGTTTATTTTAGAAACAGAGTGAAAGTCTTTTTTTAACCCTTTGTAATGTTGTCCTGTATGTGGGAAGTTTTAAGACATTTAAGTTAGAAACGCAGGTGTGGATTTATTCGGATGATAAGTTACGGAGCTAGGAAAATAAACAAATTTAAGTTAGAAACGCAGGTGTGGATTTATTCGGATGATAAGTTACGGAGCTAGGAAAATAAACAAATAAAGAATAGGTTTGTTGAGCAAAATATTTATTTGACATGCTCACTTACTTGCCGAAAGAAAACATGCAATGATTGATTGGGTTGAAAGACATAAATTTAGTCTCGGAATGAGATAAAGAATGCTTTAAAAAAAAAAGAGCTTCTAAAAAAAAAAGTTTTAAATAAAGATTGAAATTACAAAGTTTGAATTGGGATTTTGAGATATTCAGAGAAGGCACAGGAAATACTGAGGTGGATTTAAAAAAAAAAAGATTAAATTAAATCTGATCAGGTCAAACTCCTGGGCAAGTGGCGAGCTATCTGCGAAGGTGTAAAAGGAACTTTTGGAAAATGTTAAAAAACAGCAAGCTTTAGTAACGACTTTGAAACTGGAGCATTTTGAGATAACGAAAGGCAGCACTCAAACTCTCAAAGCTGGACTCCATTCCAGTTATGAAAAAAAAGGAAAAAGATAAAGACGCCACTTTGAAAGTAAACAAATGATTTTAAATTAACAACTTTATGGAGTTACGAACCCTCCGTGTAAAATACAAAACCTAATTTGAAGAAAGGAAAAAAAGATGTAACGGACTAAATGGAAAAAGACATAACTTACTAAATACTAGTTGATGTTTGCTGTGAAAAAGATATTGGTTTAATTAGAAGAGAAAAAAAAAATTGGAATAAGTAAAAAAACACTCTACATGGATTCGAATTTTCAATTATGAAAAAGTTTCAATGCAGTTTGAAAAGATTTCCAAAATGGACAGTGTTTATCAAAAATGTCCCGAACAGTCTAAACAAGCAGGAGGGTTTTGAAGATAACGAGGAGAAAGAGAGAAATAAAAAAAAACAGAATTGAATTTCAGTAAACAAAATTGCTATTGTATGTGTGGTCTTGTTTTAAAACAATTTAAAAAAAAAATTCTTTGGCAAGTACTTGAATTAGAAGTTAAGAAAACATTGGAATTTACTCTAATGATTTATGCTGTTTTTAACGGATTCCTAATTTCGAAGCCAGTTTTGAAGGCACAAAGACTTTTTTTTTCAGATGATTACGTGAAGTCACGTAATGACATCAGGTCTTCTTACAAACCTGGAAAGGAGTTAACCCTTTCCATTGACAGCCGTTTTATACTGAACATTATTAATTTGGATTTCTTAATAGGAAAAAAAAGACTCACCTAACAGAGGAAACAAAAATAAAAACAGAACTAGCTTATGTAATAATACTTGCCTGATACAATAAAGAAATAGATATTCAATAAAACAAATTGAAGAGTTAAAAGCTAAGATAAACAGGCTGGAAGAGATAACAGGACTAGACGGATAGTGCAGTGCGCAGCCATAGCACCATCACCTCTGGCAATAGAGCCAATGTACCCCACGGTGGGTAGGTGTAGTCCACAAACCCAACCTAACGGTAAAGCAGACAGCGATGTTTGGAGAAATAGCTTTGGCCTTGGTCATAGGAGTTTGGGTAATATTTAAGTGGGTAAAGACACGGGCGCACGCCCTACAGATTCAGCTCGAAATGGTTCGATTATAACCTTGTCCTTCTGATTTTGCAGGGTGACAGGGACACTCGTAGAGCAAAAAACTTAACCCCTGGTGACGACCAGGCCGTCTGTTTAAAATTACAGATAATACTTACCGGAATGGGAATACGAACGGCGCTACTCGTAATATGGATAGCCCTGCGACATGCACGTACCCTGGGCAACACCGACGGACAGCAGAGCATGCTGGAAATAAACAACTATATGAACTATGGAGTCTTGTTTAATTTAACGGACGGAATGTGCATCCCAGCAGCCAAGGACTGGAGCAAGGACAGGACTTATTTTAATGCATGGTTACAAGTGAATCCTAATAAGAATCCTAATAAGAATAAGAGTATGTGTACAGTGCTCCACGGGTATAAGGAGCAGATGCATTAAACGGAGGGGTGTCAAAGGGCCTGATGAATGTACTTTCGGCATAATTTGCGCGCCTCTGGGACAATCCCAGCAATCAGTCATCCGCAAGAAGGGAATGGGGCTGTGTGGGTATTACGAGGAGGCGGGGGCGGCTGCAATATCATTGTATGTATGTTTCTCACCCCCTCCGACACCGCGCCCCATAAGAATCACTACATTGCCCGAGGAACTGCCTTACCCCATAACTACGAAGGGACCAGAGAATGGGATTGTAATGTACAGCGAGGGGGAACTGTTGTATGATAATGTTAGACATGAAATTGTGCCTGTTCTGATCAATATTTCAGGCATCCAGATGCCGGAATACTGTACAGAACAGTCAAGGAAGATGTACAATGTATTAAGTAAAGTTGTAATGCAGCAGGCTGCCGATGCAATGGGTGCCAGTAGGTTCCGGGGACAGGGGTTAGCCCCCAGGATGAAGAGGGAAATAGTTAATGATGTTGCTACCGTTTTCAATACAGGGACCTCCGTAGTGAACTCGATAGACATACAAGGATTAAATGAGAGGGTGGAACAGCTTAGAGGGGTGATGAAGGGGTTATTGGAGAGGGTGGAGCAAAACCAGGAAGACCAAGCCAACCTAGGAAAGGAGGGTGCCAAAATCCAGCTGGATGGCATCTCAGTCCTGGAAGCTCACGCCAGAACCATCAATCACCTCATTGATAGAGAACAGGAAGATTTAGCTCAGTTGGCTAACCAAAGGGGGACACTGGATAATTGTACTCTGAAGGGACTGACCAGAGTATACCCAGCAATTCCAGATTGCCAGATGGGTAGGACTACCGGGATAGGGACAGTCCTGATGATCCCTATAGTCATGCCGGACTCAGGGCCGTTCCCCCTATACCAACGAGAGAATATCGGAATAATACGGGAAAATGTCTCCATACGCTACTACCTGACCACCACCTCTGCCGTTCGTCGAAACAACATACTTACCGGGATTTCCCTAGCAGATTGCAAGCAAAAGGGGGAAATCACAGTATGTCCTCACCCGGTGGGCAGAGGGGAGCGAGACGAGTGCGGGTTTAACCGAACCGACGGGTGTGTACTAGAAATAGTGCCCGCACACATGCACTTCGCGAGGGCAGGCTACGGAGGGAAGGGAAGATACTGCGTCTCTACTACTGAGCGTTCATTCCAGTATAATGACCTGCAGTGCCCTATACCACAGCCAAACTTTTGCTTTACACCACTACGACCTGTCGCGATTGGGCAAGCGCATATCACCCAGGTTAGGCGCAGGAAGTCTGAAGTTATTGAGGTAACCGATCAGCTCCATGATCATTTACAGGCTTATGATGAACCAGATCAGGTCCTTATCCCACATTTAACCGAAGTATTACGAGAGTTGAGGCTCAGAGTGGGTCAATCCGTAAAGCCATACCACCAACTACAAACTAAAATCAAAGTACTGGAAGAGGATACCGAGGTAGACTTACAAAGTCAGAGTTGGTGGAGAAAGGTCTGGGACTGGGGAATAAATGTGAACATCCACCCATGGATTCGAATAATTTCACATATACTGGTCGGGATACAATTGATCTTAGCAATAACATGGGGCGTAATGGCCTGCCAGGCATGCAGACACCACGCACAACGAAGACGGACAAATCACCGTTCCCCGGATACTAAACAAGCCTGTTTTATAAGGGGGCAGGAGGATTTGGCCTTTGTCAATTCGATTTAAGCAACCGGGACTCCTGAAACCGCGTGATTGGCCAGCACGTTGAGGCAGGGAGTACCGGGCCGTGCACAAAATCTAATAAAGGTCGAATGGTCGGTTAAAAGGGGACTAGGACTAGTCCCTTTACCGAAAGGGGGAGTTGTTGTAGGAGGTAGGCACCTTTAGAATATACCAGAATACTAGGCATTAGGCACCTGCTAGATATATCTAAACGCATATAAGTTTAAAGTGGACACACACATAAAATGGCTGCCCAGGCATGATGGGAAATCAGGTAGTCAAGCTGTGAACTGTTGAACGTTCAATGACCAAGCAATAACCCTGTGAGGCCCACTGTAGGAATGCCTGGGATGCGGGAAGACAGAGATAAGAAGGAAACCATCTCCTGTGAACAAGGTCATAAACCAATTAATTCCCCAGGAAGAAAGATAAGAGGGAAACCATCTCCTGTAAACAAGGTTATAAACCAATTATTTCTCCCAGATGAAAGAACTAGGGAGAGAACCTATAAAGTCATCGATCAGCCCAAGCTGACAATAACCGAACATATGGTTCCCGGGATAATAGGGGAATTCTATTGGGTTAAAAGAGCCTATATGTAATCTATAATCATTGTGATTGGCTTGTGTCCAGCCGTAATGGGCTGTGTAGCTGTAGTAAACTGTTTTGTAACTGTTGTGAAACATATAAAGGTGCATGTAACCCTTTGTTCTGTGGAGAGAAACCTGGATACGGTCCTGAGTTTTTCCTCCCCGCTGAGCGTAATAAAAGCTGCATCAGCATTGGAACCGACTCTGAGTGTTGAGTGATTCTTCTGAGAAAACACTAATGCTAACAGTTCCCATCCCCCTGCCATATTAGTTTAACTCCTCACCAACAGCACTAGCAAACACTCCCCCTAGGACATTGGTTCCGTTCCTGCCCAAGTGCAGACTGTCCGGTTTGTACTGGTCCCACCTCCCCCAGAACCTGTTCCAATGCCCCACGAATTTGAATCCCTCCCTGCTGAACCACTGCTCAAGCCACGTATTCATCTGTGCTATCCTGCGATTCCTACTCTGACTAGCACGTGGCACTGGTAGCAATCCCGAGATTACTACTTTTGAGGTCCTACTTTTTAATTCAAATCGTAAGAAAGCGCTGTCTTTTCAATTTCATTATTGCAAGCCGAGACGGCCAATTACTTGTTTAAAAAACACGTAATCATTGATTACATTGGGTTGAAAGATAATAAATTTAGTCTATGAATGAGATAAAGAAAGGAGAAGGGAGAGTGTAATGCCATTTTTTTTAAAAAGCCTGCGTGGTTTTCTCGAGACTACAGGCTGGAGGAAGCTCCACCGCCGTTTTTCTTTGTGTAGAATCTTATGTTAAATAACGTGAAAGTTCCTAGTTCAGTAAAAGAGATTTAAATAAAAAGATTGGCGTACAGTATTTGAATCGGGATTTTGAGATATTTCAGGTGATTCTGCTTGATAAACATTTTGGTTGTATTGGAAAATCTTGGGTTTGTAAATCTTTTTAAAAGAAATAATACTAAACAGTTTAAAAAAAATACTAAAAAGTTTGGAAACAATCTAAAAATGTCATTTTCTCTG
The DNA here is from genome assembly GCF_044704955.1 of Pristiophorus japonicus. NCBI lineage: Eukaryota > Metazoa > Chordata > Chondrichthyes > Pristiophoridae > Pristiophorus > Pristiophorus japonicus. The sequence continues at coordinate 205,801,053 of NC_091983.1, forward strand.
ATGAGAGACAGGAATGCCGTTTTGGGGGAGATGAGATAAGATATGGAAGTAACCTTGGAAATGATTGGCGAGAACTTGAATTGTGAGCAGTTGTATGTCAAGATAGTTTTTGAAATACAGGAAACCGGACAATCCTGGCCAGAATGAGGTTACGCGCCACACCAAATCGAATGACAGGATTAACCCCCTATGAGCTAATGACTGGATAAAGTTACCCGAGGGGGTAGTTACAGGAGGGGCAGAATTAGGACCATTATGAGATAGAATCAGGAAGTATGTGAAGGAATTGAGTAAGCAGCTGAAAGAGATGCGGCAGGAAGTAAGAGCTAGACAAAGGGACGAAGATAAGATAAAGGGAAAAAACCCCTGGCGGTAGTGCCGGAGGTTGGAGCGAAGGTAATGCTCAGAGAATTGCCAGGAAAACCTGGATTCGCCCCACAATGGAGCGGATCATATGAAGTATTAATCAGTGGTGACACGTGCGTGTATAAATATGAAAGGTGGGGGCTGATGGAAACATTAATCCCAGCTGAATGAATATAAGGGTACAACAACTATCCCATCTGTTTTAGCCCCTAGGGGGCGGCATCCAAGTGTGTGGAGCGTTTATCTTGAAGCCATAAGATGAGTGGGTAACAGAATGTTACCTGAATATTGTAAACCAGGGGAGCAAGGAAGGTATTAGGACTCTTTAATTATAATCAAAATGTTTTACCTCAATACACGATAGCGGAACCCATACAGAAATTAATTAAAGGAACCGGGGGACCCCTACAGAAGATAGATTGGGGACCAGAACAGGAAGAGGCATACGGGGAACTAAAAAGAGCTCTGATGTCGGCCCCCGCTCTAGGATTGCCAGACCCCAATAAACCTTTCTACCTATGTTGTGATCAGGATGGGGAAGCTATTCCGCCATGGTAATGCAGGAACATGGGGGCCGGCAGAGACTTATAGCCTACTGCTCGACGAAGAAGGACCCAGTGGTTAGTGGGATGCCCCGATGTGTGGCCACCCTGGACTGTGTGACTTGGGTGATCAAAGTAAGCGAACCAGTAGTGATAATGGGATAGACCATTTTGCACACACAACATACCCTGGTAGAATTACTAAATACTGGAAAGCTACGGTCGATCTCGGACAGCCGAAAGGCTAAGTGGGAGGCTGTGTTGTTGCCCAAAGACAAGTCAGTAATAATAAAAAAGCATAATGGAGTTAACCCTGCTACCGGTGTGCTGACAGAAGGGGAGGAACAGAGCTGTAGGGAACAAGGAGAGGAGGAAACGGATAGCAGAGTAAAGGAAGAGCAATTGGACAATCCTGATGAGACTTTATATGTGGATGGCTCCAGAAAATACAATAATGGCAGGAGCGCTCCCAGAGACAAGTCAGCTCAGGTGGCCAAACTGGTGGCCCTTATAAAGGCTCTTGAGTCAGCTAAAGGAAAGCGAGTAAATATATATACAGTCGATACGCATTCGGGGTGGTTCATGACTATATGGCAGCCTGGTCACGACGAGGGTATGTGACATCTACCGGCGAGGTGGTAAAACATGGAAGGCTAGTGAAAGCAGCAAAGGAATCATGGGAATCAGTGGTAATCAAGGTAAAAGCACACACAAAACTAACCAGCAAACCACTAACCAGCACCTTCAGGACCTACCCATCTTGGGGAATTGGTTTGTAGACCTATCAGCCAAATGAGCAGCAGCTGAACGGAAGCCAGAACCAACATTTAAGGCTGACATCCAACCAGTAATGACTAACAGTGTTCAGACTGACATAAATATAGCATAGTGTCGATCAGGAAGACGTAAATGGAGTAAGCATGGGGCCTACCAAAAGGGGGACATATGGGTATGGGGTCCCCAGGAGCAAATTGTGGCACCACAATGTTGTAGGCAACAATTACTAAAATTATATCACGGGATAACACATACCGGGAGAAGTAACATGCGTACCTGCTCTCGCAGTACTGGTGGTGACCAGGAATGGGGAAGGATGTAGCTAAATTTTGCCAAAGGTGTATTATTTGTGCCCAACATAACGTGGGCAGGGGATGCAAGGTACGAATGGGACATCAGCCAAGACTACATGGACCTTAGGAGAATTTACAGATAGACTTCACCGGCCCCCTGCCAGAGGATAGGGGAAAAAGGTATTGCCTGGTAATTATAGACCAGTTCACCCAGTGGGTGAAAGCCTTCGCTACCAGGGACTGCTCCACTCGGGTGGTAGAGCAGATCCTGGCTAGCGAGGTGCTACCTCGGTGGGGAGTACCCCTACAAATAGATTCAGACAATGGGACACATTTCACGGGCAAAATAATGAAAGAAACATGTGCCCTGTTGGGAATCAAACAGAAGTACCATATACCCTATCATCCCCAAAGTTCGGGAATGATGGAAAGAATGAATAGGACCTTAAAAACGGCCCTGTCCAAAGCAATCCAGGAGACAGGCAAGGGATGGACTCGGATGTTATCAGCAATTCTAGTGCGGCTCAGAGCCACCCCAGGGCGAACCACGGGACTAACACCTTATGAGCTGATGACTGGACGGGCTATGAGACTACCATAGGACTTAGCTGGAGGGACAGGTGAAGCAGGACCAATACTTGGTCCAGCTAAACCAAGAGGTGCAGGCAATGAATAAAGAAGTTAAAAGCAGACAGCAGATAAGAGATTTAGAAATCCAGAAACCCGAAACGCGACCTAAAATAGGAGAACAGGTTATGATAAAAGTAACAAGAATGCGAAAGGGGATGTGGCCATACTCGATACTAATGACGAGTGATACTTGTGTTTGTCTACAGGAGCCCACTGGGATTAGATAGAAGCACTGGACACAGGTAAAACCATATAATATTAAACAACCCCCATCTGTTTTAACCCATAGTTATGGTGCACCCGGCGACCACGGAAGCTTCCGCTAAGGAACCTGTGAATAGTGCTGGTGGCGACTGGGTTAGTGGCCGCTCTCGGCCTCCCAGTGTCTCCACAGTTGGAAGGAAAAAGGCTTAGACGTTACATGATGTGGAAGTCCCAACGAAATGTAACGCAGGGAAACTATACATGCCCTGCGGAAAGTAAATGTCATTTTTAATATAATGTTTGACTGTAGACGGTGGACCTATTCGGCACCAAACTTTGGGAATTTTGTACTGATCCTCCATAAAAACGAGAATGTAACATTCAACTTTACATGAGAGACCGACAGTCCCGGGATGATATGTAAGCAAGGTTGCGACAATACTCCCTAGAATATAACCAAAATACTGAAAGAAGCCTGGAATACTAATAACACGGAGTATACCAATAGTACAGAGTGGAAACAGGCAACCTTGGGAGACGGAGACTGAGTGATGTGTATGAATAATTCAGTTTGGCTGGAGGGGTCCATAGCGGGTCATGATAAGCGTAAGATATCCCCGTCCAAACCAGGAACGGATGCCACACTTACAAAAGCTGCACAATACGTGTCTGAACACACTGATAGCCCCTTCAATAATAAATTTAACAATAACTATGCAATAAGACTGAAAGATGGTACCCAGGTATTGTAAGAACCCGGATCTTGCCCTAAAGGTAACAAAAACTCGTAATCGGCGAAACATACTAGATACAGTACTAGGAGGATTAGGAACGGGACTAGGAGCATTAAACACAATGGATATCGAGACGCTGCAGAATAAAATACAGAAAGTGGGACAATTGACTAAAGATGCCATAAAGGCTGTCAGATGTGTGGCAGGAACCCTTACAGGCCAATAGCCTGCGGGGATGGCTGCCGGACAAAATGATATGGCAGTGGGCAAATAAAACTAGCTGGGAATTTAACGCGGGAAGCCAATAAGACTCACCGTCTTATAATGGGCCTGATTAAGGAAAGACAACGGGCTGAATTAGAAAGGATAGCATTCTCTGGGAATGCTCCACGATGGGCTAAACTGTTTCAGTTTGACCAACGAAATCTAACACTCAGGCCAGATATGAAGCATACGCGATATGATGAAGAGGGATGTAATATGATTATGTTGTTGGCTAATGTTATTAACAGTCAGATATGGTGTGAGTTTGTAACCCTACCACAGCTATTCGGCAAAAACTTATGGAAGCCATGGTTTTACGGAAAATAGATAGACCCGAAGAGTAAAACACACGAAGGGGTGGACTGTGTAAAGTGGCTATTTGGGCAAGTGTACCCGCTACATAAACCAGTGGTGGAACCATGCAGCATGCCAGGCACAGCAGGGGTTTGTGAATGGCAGCTGCAACCCTTAAATGATATCATAATACATGAAATCGGACAAAATGATATATGTGTAACCAGTACCTACACGGTATATTTGAACGCGGACCGATTGAAACCACCGGTAAATGAGTGTCGGAAGGAAATATACGTCATCTTCAACGTTAAAATGACCAAGTTCTACCAAATAGGGCAATGGAAGAATATTGCACAACATAGAAGCACCAGAGGACTATCGGTACTACCCCTGGTAGTGGACTTAAGATAGTTAAGGGCCTTTTTGAAAAAACACATTCAGGTGACCAAGTACCTGGGAGAAGAAAGGGAATGGTTACTCAGGCAAAAGGTCGCAATGAGTTACACAAGACAAGAACTTATTCGAGTGATGGAGAAACTAAGTGGCCTCACAGTTCACCACTGGTGGGACATTTTTAAGGGCTGATCACCTAAGGCCTATGTGGTCCTCAAAATAATATGGCACCTGATTGTGATAATAATGGGGATATATATTGTAATCCAACTATATCTGATGTGTAAGATCCGAAGGATATACAACCAAGTGGTTCTAGTCGAACAGCAAACAGCCTTGTGAACTATGTAACGTAAGTGTAATAGGGAGGCGAATGACTTTGTAACACGTTAGGGAAACAACTTAGACCCCCGAGCCCATGCTCTGCATGTACGAAAACAAATATATGTAGCTTGCAAATAATTCCAGGAAAGTGGTCAAGGGTAGCATGTAAGGACTCTGGTAAAAGACGGAACTACAAGCAATCCAAAGGGGCTGGATTTGATCACCATCACCGGCAGATGGCTCAGAACGTATATGTGGTTGGCTGATAATTTAGATATAATCAGGGACCAACAGGAGGGGCTGAAGAGGGGAATATTACAAATTGGCAAGTGGCAAGTGTGGGAATATTCCACAGGCCCAGCAAACCTTTCATTCATCGACCAAAGTCCTTGGAAGGCAAGAACAGACAGATAACAAGTTGAACAGGGAGACATGAAACTGAATAACAAGATAAGGATAGAATAGAATGAACCATAATAACCTGTATCCGAAATTATCATTTAAGGCATGTAGACGCCAGATTGGCCAGCGCTTTACTAATCAATCATGTATTAATCAATCATCATGTATTAATTGTAACTTGCGTAATTACGTAATGACTTAATCTGAAACTATATAAAGGACTACTTCTCCGGGTCCTCAGTGAGCACTGTTCTGAGGAAGAGTGTCTCCCCTGTCGACTTGTATAATAAACTGCATTTACTTTAAGGCTAACGGACTCCGAGTAGTGGTTTGAAGTTAACCCTTACAAAGTGCATTGTATCCATGTTTGCTGATGATATAAAGTTAGGTGGGAAAGTAAGCTGTCAGGAGGACACAAAGAGCCTGAAAAGGGATATAGACCAGTTAAGTGATTGGGCAATAAGGTGGTAGATGGAGTATAATGTGGGGAAGTGAGAAATTATCCACTTTTGCAGGAAAAATGGAAAAGCAGAATATTTTTTTAAAAAGGTGAGAGACTAATAAATGTTGGGATTCAGAGGGATTTGGGTGTCCTTCACAGAAAGTTAACATCCAGGTACAGCAAGCAATTAGGAAGACAAATTATTAGTTAGCCTTTATTGCAAGGAGGTTGGAATATAAGAGTAAGGAAGCCTTGCTGCAATTATATCGGGCTTTGGTGAGACTGCACCTGGAATACTGTAAATGGAATTGGTGGTTGTGAAAGGCGCTATATAACTGCAAGTCTTTCTTTCTTTACCTAAGGTGCAACAAATTTCCACTAGATTGATTCCTGGGATGAGAGGGCTTGTCCTATGAGGAGAGATTGAGTCATATAGGCCTATATTCTTTGGAGTTTAGAAGAATGAGGTGATCCAATTGAAATGTATAACATTCTGAGGGGGATTGACAGGGTAGATGTTGAGGCTGTATACCCTGGCTATAGAGTCTAGAACTAGGGGCAATCATCTCAGGTTAATGGGTATGCCATTTAGGACCAAGATGAGGAGAAATTTCTTCATTCAAGACAGTTGTGAATCTTTGGATTTTTCTCTGCCCCAGAGGGTCATGGATGCTCAGTCAATGAGTATATTCAAGACTGAGATGATAGATTTCTGGACACTAAGGGAATCAAGGGATAGGGCAGGAAAGTGTTGAGGTGGAAGTTCAGACATGATCGTATTGAATGAAGGAGCTGTATGGCTTGCTCCTAATTCTTATGTACTTTGGGTGTTGTGGAGCCTGGTTGGTGTTTCTTGCATTTTCTGTGTGTATTTCACTGGTTTTTGTTATTTTAATTAACTCAGTTAAACAATGACCAGTTTTCATCTTTTCGATAAACCTGTTCGGGCATTCCACCAGTTCTCTCTCCATTTCTCCTCGTTATACCCCCCCCCCCACCACACACACACTTTTTTTGTTTATTAAACAGACCCCTTCCAGTTCAGTTGAAGAATCTCCACCTGTCTTTTCTCTTCACTGGTGCTGGTGTTCCTGCTGTATATTTCTAGCGCATGCATCTTTTTTCTCTTCCTCTTTCAGCGTTCCCGCTGTGGAGCTGGAAGCACAGTCCCTAACTGCTTGCAGTGCCCAGTGTGCAGTTAAACCTCGCTGCCCTGTGCAGCTCAGGCCCACAGCTCCGCGCCTTTTTAGCAAGCGAGCCGAGAGCAAAGGTTTTATTTCCCCCCCACCCCATCATAGTTCACACAACTGCCTGGTTAAAATTGCTGTTCTTGCTTTCAGCACAATTGCTTCACAAAGTTGGTGTTAGTGCTGAGGCTGGGAGTGAATACGATGACGTGTTCTGTCAGGCGTGCAGTCATTGTTTCACACCCGGACACACACTGCCTCCCTCGGCGGTGTGGATACTGGGAGTTCAGCTCTTCATTAGAACTTGTTGCTTTCTGATTAGCGAGCAGCAAGGGATGATTGATTACCATGGCGACTGTTGCCACAGAAGCTTGGGTAAAATAGAACCTGCCCAACATTAGTCTGGCGACCCTGGATGCAACGCCGGAGTGCTGCCCGGTAGGTCGGGCTTTCAATGGTCCTCGCTGGGTTGTGGGCTTCAGCGCTGACGGCAATTTGGCGATTTTTTTTTAATGCTGTTAAATTGTTGCTATGATTCGATCCGCAGGAGCGGATTGCAAATGTTAAAAATATTAAATGTTTTCTCATTCTCTGTCTCCTCATGCCCAAAATAATGGGTATGTATACAAACAGGGAAAATAAGCACATCGTGAAATGAAATTGGAGACTGTATATATGTGTGTATTTTTATATATAAATATATATAATCTGTGGCAGTGCTTATGTAGTCAAAGTTTTTATAAGGGCATGTTATGCCACATAATTATTAGGAACATTTATTTGTCAGCGGCCCTGGGATTTCAGAGCGTTAGAAATGGGGCCTGTCATGTATTCAACTATCATTGTAACCCATGTATAAGCTGACCTAAGTTGTACATCTTGAGAACATTGACCACAAGGGGGTGAACTTGTGGGAGAGACTCCTAACCTGGACTTTCAGGTATAAAAGGGAAAGCTCCACCTACCTTCATCACTTGAGGTCTTGGTAATAAAGGTAACTGGTCACAGAGTGACCTTCTCTCAAGTATGGGCCTCGTGTGCATTTATATTGTATAGTAAGAACATATCATTGGCGACGAGAAACTGGGAGTTAAACCACGTAAGCATGGCCACTAGCAGCACAGAAGAGAGGTACTGTGTTGGTGATGATTGGGACAGCTTTATTGAGAGACTACAGCAAAGTTTTGTCACTAAGGAATGGTTGGGACAGGATTCGGCCGACAAACGCAGGGCTCATCTCCTGACGGTTTGTGGATCCAGAACGTACTCCCTGATGAAGGACCTTCTAGCGCCAGAGAAGCCGGCGGACAAGACTTTTGAAGAACTCAGTAAGTTGATCGGGGAACACCTTAAACCGGCGAGCAGCATGCACATAGCGAGACACCGGTTTTACACGCACCGGCAGCGAGAAGGGCAAAGCGTTCCAAACTTTGTGGCAGATCTCCGGCGACTGGCGAGCCTATGTAAGTTCCCAGATGCATGCAGAGCGGAGATGCTGCGAGACTTTTTTATTGAGGGCATCGGGCACGCTGGGGTTTTCAGGAAACTGATTGCGACCAAAGACTTGACCTTGGAAGCGGCGGCTCTGATAGCCCAGACATTTATCTCAGGGGAGGAAGAGACCAGAATGATGTATGACAAAAATCTTGGCTCAAATGCAGCAAACGAGCAGGGAGTCAATATTGTTAATGTGGCACACAGTTCTCTAGGCAGACAAGGGCAATCGGACATGCCCCATCATGTAGTCGAATCCAAAGGGGGAATTCAACGGAGACAGTGGCTAGCTGAACGGTGATTCATGCCATCGCAATGGACAATGCGGCCAGTAATGGGGCCATCAACACCAGTTAATGGTGAGCTTAAGGACAGTTACAGAGACAGTCAGAGACGATCGACTGGTAATGGACCTTTTGTTTCCAACAACGGGGCCTCCAGCTCATGCTGGAGGTGTGGAGGCAAACAGAGGTATCAGCAATATACCTGCAGAAACTGCAACATCAGCGATCACTTGGTGCGAATGTGCAGGAAGCCTGCAGCCAGGTTGATGTACGAGGAAGACGTACCCGATGTAAGCCCTACGAGGCCAAATGAATACTGCGGGAAATCGCTGGAAGCTGAAGTTCAGCGAGTTCATGTGGAGCACATATACGGTTCTTATACCAGGACGCCACCGATAATGATGAAAGTGCTCCTCAATGGCATCCCAGTATTAATGGAGCTAGACACGGGGGCCAGCCAATCCCTGATGAGTATCAAACAGTTCAAAAGGTTGTGGGTGTCCAAGGCCAGGAGGCCAAAATTATTGCTGATTGCCGCACAGCTACGGACATATTGGGCCCAAGTTTCCACACGATAAAAAACGGGCGCCCCTCCGAGCTGGGCGCCCGTTTTTCGCGCCTAAAACGGCGCCGGAAAAAAAACTCGCGATTCTGGAGAGCCCTGCAGCTCCTTGTCTGTTTGGCGCGGCGCCCAGGGGGGCGGAGCCTACACTCGCACCGATTTTGTAAGTGGGAGGGGGCGGGTACTATTTAAATTAGTTTTTTTCCTGCCGGCAACGCTGCGCGTGCGCGTTGGAGCGTTCGCGCACGCGCAGTGTGAAGGAAACATTGGCAGTCGCCCATTTTTGTAGTTCTTTGTAGCTGTTTAATTATTGAACATTTTTTAATAAAAGCACATTGCCATCAGCACATCAGCACTGAGACTTCTTGCAGCCTTCTCACTGTCTCCTCCCTCACCCCCCCCCCCCCGCGGGAAGAACGGGCGCCTCCTCCCCCCCCGTGGGAAGAACGGGCGCCTCCTCCCCCCCCCCCGCGGGAAGAACGGGCGCCTCCTCCCCCCCCCGCGGGAAGAACGGGCGCCTCTTCCCACCCCCCCCGCGGGAAGAACGGGCGCCTCCTCCCCCCCCGTGGGAAGAACGGGCGCCTCCTCCCACCCCCCCCGCGGGAAGAACGGGCGCCTCCTCCCCCCCCCCCCCGCGGGAAAGAACGGGCGCCTCCTCCCCCCACTCCCCCGTGGGAAGAACGGGCGCCTCCTTCCCCCCCCCCCCCAGCGGGAAAGAACGGGCGCCTCCTCCCCCCCCCCCCCGCGGGAAGAACGGGCGCCTCCTTCCCCCCCCCGCGGGAAGAACGGGCGCCTCCTCTCCCCCCCCCCCCCCCCCAGCGGGAAAGAACGGGCGCCTCCTCCCCCCCCCGCGGGAAGAACGGGCGCCTCCTTCCCCCCCCCGCGGGAAGAACGGGCGCCTCCTCTCCCCCCCCCCCCCCCCGCGGGAAGAACGGGCACCTCCTCTCCCCGCGGGAAGAACGGGCGCCTCAGGCTGACTGCAGCATTCTCCGTGCCTGAAGCACTTTCACACAGGTAGGAAGATGGTTTATTTAATCTTTTCTTTGCTTATAAATGTTTATTCAGGTTGGATTTATTTGTATAATATTTGTAGAATTATAAATAAGGATTTATTGTAGAATTTAATGAGTTCCCTTGCCCCCCTCCCCCCCACCTCGTTCCGGACGCCTAGTTTGTAACCTGCGCCTGATTTTTTAATGTGTAGAACAGGTTTTTTCAGTTCTACAAAAATCTTCACTTGCTCCATTCTAAGTTTGTTTGGAGTACGTTTTCACTGTGGAAACTTTGAAATCAGGCGTCAGTGGCCGGACACGCCCCCTTTTGAAGAAAAAATTCTGTTCCAAAGTAGAACTGTTCTACCTGATTAGAACTGCAGAAAAAAAAATGTGGAGAATTGCGATTTCTAAGATAGTCTGTTCTCCACCAGTTGCTCCTAAAAATCAGGCGCAAATCATGTGGAAACTTGAGTCCATACAAAGGAGATCATTCCGGTGCTAGGCAGCGCCACGGTAGTCGTGACCCACAAAGATTCGGAGAACAGGTTGCCATTCTGGATTGTCCTGGGGGACGGTCCCGCACTACTGGGGAGGAGTTGGTTTGCTGTCATGAACTGGAAATGGGGCGATGTCAATGCAATTTGTTCTATGGAGCGAGGATCATGCACAAATTTGACTCATTATTTCAACCCGGCATCGGCACTTTCATGGGGGCCAAGGTAGTGATTTACATAAACCCGGATGCCAGGCCAGTACACCACAAGGCCAGAGCGGTGCCGTACGTGATGCGGGAAAAGATAGAATGCGAATTGGATCGCCTGCTGAGGGAAGGCATCATCTCGCCAGTTGAATTCAGTGACTGGGCGAGCCCGATCATGCCGGTGCTCAAGGCGGATGGGTCAGTCAGGATATGTAGCGATTACAAGGCCACCATCAATCGGGTATCACTCCAAGACCAGTACCCGCTACCGAGAGCGGAGGACCTCTTTGCGACGCTATCCGGTGGCAAACTTTTTTCAAAACTGGACCTGACCTCAGCTTACATGACCCAGGAGCTGGCGAGTGAGTCGAAGAAGCTGACCACCATCACGACACACAAGGGGTTGTTTGAGTATAACAGATGTCCGTTCGGGATTCGTTTGGCCGCCCCGATCTTTCAGCGAAATATGGATAGCCTCCTCAAGTCGATTCCAAGGACGGTGGTTTTTCAAGACGACATCCTCATCACAGGTCGCGTTACTGAAGAACACCTCCACAACCTGGATGAGGTGCTACGCAGACTGGACCGGGTAGGGCTGCGACTGAAAAAGGCGAAGTGCGTCTTCTTAGCTCCAGAGGTAGAATTCCTGGGGAGGAGGGTAGCAGCAGACGGGATCAGACCAACTGCGTCCAAAACGGAAGCGATCCAGAGAGCACCCAGACCCCATAATACGACGGAGCTGCGTTCATTCCTGGGGCTCCTGAATTATTTTGGTAACTTTCTTCCCAAATTGAGCACGCTGTTAGAGCCGCTACACGTGCTCCTACGCAAAGGTTGCGATTGGGTCTGGGGGGACAGCCAGGAAAGGGCTTTTGATAGAGCACGCAATTTGTTATGCTCCAACAAACTGTTAACGTTATATGACCCGTGTAAGAAACTTCTTTTAACGTGCGATGCGTCGTCCTATGGGGTCGGGCATGTGTTGCAGCATGTGAATGCCAATGGTCAGTTACAGCTGGTAGCTTATGCCTCCAAAAGTCTGTCCCAGGCAGAAAGGGGCGACGGGATGGTAGAAAAGGAAGTGCTAGCATGTGTATATGCAGTAAAAAAAAATGCACCAGTACCTGTTTGGCAGGAAATTTGAGCTGGAGACAGATCACAAACCTCTAACATCCCTTTTGGCCGACAACAAGGCCATAAATGTGAATGCATCGGCCAGCATACAGAGGTGGGCACTCATGTTAGCCGCCTATGACTACACAATTCGGCACAGATTGGGCACTGAAAACTGCGCTGATGCACTCAGCAGGCTCCCACTAGCCACCACTGAGGGGACAACTAAGCATGAAGCTGAGATGGTCATGGTTGTTGAAGCTTTCGAAAGCTAAGGCTCACCTGTGACAGCCCGTCAGATTAAAGTCTGGAAAAATAAAGACCCGCTACTGTCTTTAGTTAAGAAATGTATCCTGAATGGGGACTGGGCAGCCACGTACGGGGCATGCCCTGAGGAATTTAAACCGTTTCATAGGCGCAAGGATGAATTCTCGATTCAGGCCGATTAGTCATGCCCCAGATAGGCAGAGAGGTGTTTATCAGAGAACTTCACAATGAGCACCCGAGCATTGTCATGATGAAGGCAATTGTCAGGTCACATGTTTGGTGGCCAGGGATAGATGCAGACCTGGAACTTTGTGTTCGCAGGTGCAACACGTGTGCTCAGTTGCGCAACGCACCCAGGGAAGTGCCCCTTAGCCCCTGGTCCTGGCCCTCCAAGCCATGGTCACGCATCCATGTGGACTACGCAGGTCCTTTCATGGGAAAAATGTTTTTGGTTGTAGTAGACGCCTACTCCAAATGGATTGAGTGTGCCATTTTAAATTCAAGCACATCCTCTGCCACGGTAGAAAGTCTACGGGCAATGTTCGCCGCCCATGGTCTACGGATGTCTTGGTCAGCGACTGGCCCGTGCTTCACAAGCACTGAATTCCAGGACTTCATGGCAAGCAATGGAATCAACCATGTCAGAACGGCACAGTTCAAGCCGGCCTCAAACGGCCAGGCGGAACGAGCAGTGCAGATAATCAAACAGGAGATGCTCAGAATCCAAGGGGGTTCCCTACAAAGCCACTTATCACGCCTCCTGTTGGCCAATAGATCCCGACCACACTCGCTCACAGGGGTTCCACCCACAGAGCTGCTAATGAAAAGGACGCTCAAAACCAGGTTATCCCTTATACACCCCACTATGAAAGAAATTGTTGAGAGCAGGCATCAGTCACAATGTGACTACCATGACAAGAATGCGAGGGCGTGATGTATTGATGTCAATGACCCTGTTTTTGTCCTTAATTACGCTGCAGGGCCCAAATGGCTTGCAGACACTGTGATTGCCAAAGAGGGGAATAGGGTCTTTTTAGTTAAACTTATCAATGGACAAATCGGCCGCAAACACATGAATCAAACTAAAAGGAGGTTCAGCAACCTCATAGATGAAGCAGAGGAAGAACACGACGTAGAGTTCACTCCACCACAGGTGACTGAAACACCGGAGCCAAGTGGAAGAGAGCCCAGTCACTGTGGGCAGTCCAGACAGGCCTGAGGCACCACAAACAGCAGATACTCAGGCCAGCACCCAACAACCGGAGCCCCAACTCAGACGCTCTACAAGGGAGCGTAAACCACCAGAGAAACTTAACCTGTGATCTCAATAAGACTTTGGTGGGGGTGATGTCATGTATTCAACTATCATTGTAACCCATGTATAAGCTGACCTAAGTTGTACACCTTGAGAACATTGACCACCAGGGGGTGAACTTGTGGGAGACACTCCTAACCTGGACTTTCAGGTATAAAAGGGGAAGCTCCACCCACCTTCATTTCTATTTCTATTTCTATTTCATCACTTGAGGTCTTGGTAATAAAGGTAACTGGTCACAGAGTGACCTTGTCTCAAGTATGGGCCTCATGTGCATTTATACTGTATAGTAAAGACATATCGGGGCCTGTGGTCTGGCAATACTGGGCAGGGTATTTCGTATTTTCATGGAACCCCACAACAGTGAGTGGGTCCCCAGGGTCTAAATCTGGGGGAGGAATCCTTGGATCAAGTTGCATTGGGGAGGGAAGTCCTGGGATCAGAGAACATTGGGGTAGCCCTGAGATATAGGAGGGTGATCTCATGGTTTGAGAGTACAGAGAATCGGGATCCAGTATCTGGGATTGTGGGTGGGGGAGGGGGGGAGCTCAGGTCTATTGGCATGCTTTCGCCTTTTCTTGTACTTTGTTGACTTTTCGCAAAAAAATGGGATGGTAAAAAAAATTACAATGTTCCCTATAATTTTTTTTAGGCCGCACGGCCCCTTTAACGGGCTGCGTGGCCCATTTCAATTTAAAGGCCAGCTCACCAGCTGTGTGGGACCCTGGAGCACTGCGCGGCCATGTAGGTTAAAGGGGACATTGGTCGTATATATTCTCGATGCTGCAATGCTCTCTGAACATCCCTTTGTGCTCAAAACAAGTTGTACTTATGCTTTTCCTCCACCATGCTTTCACACTGTTGAAATCAAGATTCATCACACATCCTCTTATTTTAGCACATTCTTTCCCATGGCATAGTTCTTATTTTGAGCTCTATTTTGCTCGCTCACACGGGTCTTAGGGTGTGTGTATCTAGCATTGATGTTTCTGTTTCTGTTTCTCTGCCCCCACTCCCTCTTAAGTTTTCTCCTCTGAACTCCTGCTGGGATACAGATCCATTGGTGCCCACTGCCCTCTGGTACAAAAACTGTGTTCATTCTTCATACATGCCCATGAGTGCCAGCAGGCTGCTCTAGATATAGAGAGGGCCCAGTGCTAAGCCAAACCTGATTCTTGTGCCTCCAGTCCAGGCTATTGGATAGTGATCAGAACAGGTATTCTGACTGATTGCATTCCCCCTGTCTAAGCATGGGCACTGACATCAGTTGTCGCATACCAATTAATGCCCTGGCAATGATCAGTTAGCTCAACACTTGTCTGGAATCCAACCTGGGATTTTAATGCCTCTGTGGCTCAGTGCTAAACCTAGAGATGCTTTTAATGACTAGGCTGTCAAGGAAGCTCAACCACACAGTTTCATCCTCCAGAATGGATTGCATCTGGAGATGGGACTAGATACTTCCCTTGGTGTCTCTGCTGTCCTGGATCAAGTCTCAGATCGCTAGATTTTTGGGCACTCGGGGAATCAAGGAATATGGGGATTGAGCGGGAAAGTGGAGTTGAGGTCAAAGATGAGCCATGATCTTATTGAATGGCAAAGCAGGCTCAAGAAGTGTATGGCCTACTCCTGCTCCTTACTCTTATGTTTTTATATTATTAACTTAAAGGGGAGAGTGCTACCAACTGAGCCAAACTGTCTGACTGCTGACTGACTTTGTTAAGTTAATGCCACCTCCTTCCCCACCGCCGTGTGCATGCCACCTCCCCACACGTTTCCTGTTGTAGTTACAAGAGCAGGCAATTGATCTGTTGCCAAGCCTCTGCCAATGCTACTGAGCCAGTTCTTGGGTGGCATGTGCAAGTGACCTCGTGTTGCCTCTGCCTCCTGATTTTCGGTCACCTTTTATGAGATATCACCTAATCTTCAGTGAGTGCCACAGTGAGAAGTGATGCACTTGAAATTTGAGTCCATAGTACCAGAAATTCATGGGTGGCCACAACCCCTGTCCAGTGACTCTAGTGCCACGTTTTCTTTTATTCATTCATGTGATTTGGGCATGGAGGTGGTGGTGTTCCCACGCGCCTGCTGCCCTTGTCCTTCCAAGTTGTGGGTTTGAGAACTGCTGTCAAAGAAGCTTGGTGAGTTGCTGCAGTGCATTTTGTAGATGCTGCACACTGCAGGCATGGTGCACCAGTGATAGATGGAGTGAATGTTAAAGGTGGTGGAAGGGGTGCCAATTAAGCAGGCGGCTGCTTTGTCCTGGATGGAGTTGAGCTTCCTGAGTGCTGTTGGAACTGCACTCAACCAGGCAAATGGAGAGTATTCCATCACACTCCTGACTTGTGCCTTGTAGATGGTGGAAGACTTTGGGGAGTCAGGAGGTGAGTCACTCAAGCAGAATACCCTGCCTCTGACCTGCTCTTGTAGCCATAGTATTTATGTGGCTGGTCCAGTTATGTTTTTGGTCAATGGTGATCTCCAGATGTTAATGGTGGGGGATTCAATGATGGTAATGTTGTTGATGTCAAGGGGAGGTGGTTAGACTTTCTGTTGTTGGAGATGATCATTTCCTGGCACGAATGTTACTTGCCACTTATCAGCCAAGCCTGAATGTCATTCAGGTCTTACTGCATGCGGGCATGGACTGCTTCATTATCTGAGGAGTTGCCAATGGAACTGAACGTAAGAACATAAGCAATAGGAGCAGGAATAGGCCATACGGTCCGTCGAGCCTGCTCCACCATTTAATACGATCATGGCTGATCCGATCATGGACAGGTCCACTTCCCTGCCCGTTCCCCATAACCCTTATTCCCTTATCGGTTAAGAAACTGTCTATCTCTGTCTTAAATTTATTCAATGACCCAGCTTCCACAGCTCTTTGAGGCAGCAAATTTCACCGATTTACAACCCTCTGAGTGAAAAAATTCCTCCTTATCTCAGTTTTAAATGGGCAGCCCCTTATTCTAAGATTATGCTCCCTAGTTCAAGTCTCCCCTATCAGTGGAAACATACTCTCTGCATCCACTTTGTCAAGCCCCCTCATAATCTTATAACGTTTCGATAAGATCATCTCTCATTCTTCTGAATTCTAATGAGTAGAGGCCCAACCTACTCAACCTTTCCTCATAAGTCAACCCCCTCATCTCCTAGTGAACCTTCTCTGAACTGCCTCCAAAGCAAGTATATCCTTTCTTAAATATGGAAATCAAAGCTGTACGCAGTATTCCAGGTGTGGCCTCACCAATAGCCTGTATAACTGTAGCAAGACTTCCCTGCTTTTATACTTCATTCCCTTTGCAATAAAGGCCAAGATTCCATTGACCTTCCTGATCACTTGCTGTACCTGCATACTAACCTTTTGTGTTTCATGCACCAGGACCCCCAGGTCCCGCTGCAACACAGCAGTTTGCAATTTTTCTCCATTTAAAAAATAACTTGCTTTTCGATTTTTTTCTGCCGAAGTGCATAACCTCACACTTTCCAACATTATACTCCATCGGCCAAATTTTTGCCCACTCACTTAGCCTGTCTATATCCTTTTGCAGGTTTTTTGTGTCCTCATCACACATTGCTTTTCCTCCCATCTTTATATCGTCAGCAAACTTGGCTACGTTCCACTCGGTCCCTCATCGAAGTTGTTAATATAGATTGTTAATAGCTGGGGTCCCAGCACTGATCCCTGCGGCACTCTACTAGTTATTGATTGCCAACCCGAGAATAAACCATTTATCCCGACTCTCTGTTTCCTATTAGTTAGCCAATCCTCTATCCATGCTAATATATTACCCCCAACCCGTGAACTTTTAGCCTTGTGCAGTAACCTTCTATGTGGCACCTTGTCAAATGCCTTCTGGAAGTCCAAATACACCACATGCACTGGTTCCTCTTTATCCACCCTGTTTGTTACATCCTCAAAGAATTCCAGCAAATTTTCAAAGAATTTGTGCAGAACACTGTGCAATCATCAGCAAACATCCCCACTTCTGACTTTATGATGGAGGGAAGATCATTGATGAAGCAGCTGAAGATGGTTGGGCCTAAGACACTGCCGTGTGGAACTCCTGCAGCGATGTCCTGGAGCTGTGATGATTGACCTCCAACAACCACAACCATCTTCCTTTGTGCTAGGTATGACTCCAGCCATTGGAGAGTGCTTTCCCTGATTCCATATGACTTCAGTTTTACTAGGGCTCCTTGGTGCCACACTCGGTCAAATGCTACCTTGCTGACAAGGGCAGTCACTCTCACTTCGCCTCCATGTTTCGCCTCCATGTTTGGACCAAGGCTGTAATGAGGGCTGGAGCCGAGTGGTCCTGGCGGAACCCAAGCTGAGCTTCGGTGAGCAGGTTATTGGTGAGTAAGTGCCACTTAATAGCACTGAGGACGAAACCTTCCATCACTTTCCTGATGATTGAGCTTCCAGAAACTCCTGCGTTTCTGGTCAATTTGTTTGTGTACTGCTCGAAATGCAAAAGCCAAGTTGCCGCCGTCTACACCATCTGTTCAGCTGGGGATGGGGCGCTGAGAAGATTTACTACGATGCCAAAACACAGGACTCTTTCCACCTTGAGCCTCTAACCTCCCTGATTTTATTGAATTTCTTTATTTTATCAGTGCTGCAATGATGCTTCTCGGACTTTCCTCTCATAATAAGCTCGAAATAAAGCATCATTCTTGCCCTTTCTCCTCGCTCTGGCTCTATTCTGTTCACCAGGAACCCCTACTTGTGGATCGAAACCCCATCCATCACCCGCAACATTCACTCCCTCCATGACCGGCGCAACGTGTACCATCTATAACACGCCAAGGCATCTTCGACAGCATTTCCCAAATTAGTGACTCTACCACCTAACAGGACAAGAACAGCAGGTGCATAGGAACACCACCAGGTCCAAGTCACACACCACCCTGACTGGAAATATCGCCGCTCCTTCGTCGTCGCTGGATCAAAATCCTGGAGCTCCCTACCCAACAACAGTGTGGGAGTACTTCACCACACGGACTGCAGCGGTTCAAGGCGGCTGCTCACCACCACCTTCTCAAAGGCAATAAATGCTGGCCTTGCCAGCGATGCCCACATCCCATGAATGAATTTTAAAAAATGGATTAATGCATCATTTTACCATTGAAAACAGAGGATGTGTTACATCTATATATACACCATTAAAATCTTGTATAAGCCACACACTTCTTGTCATGATTTTTGGTCACACTTTTCTGTCAACATTTACCATTCAATTTTGCTGTCAGCTGTCATAATACAGCTGCAAACATCTGGAGCAGAGGAGTAAATTTCTGAAATCTCTCACCCAACTCTATCACCTGTATATATATTACACAACTTTAATGTAGAAAAATGTCCCACGGCTTATCACAGAGGCGTAATTAGAAATAAATGGATACCATTCCAAAGAGATGGGTTTTAAGGAGGATCTTCGAGGAGAGGTGGATGGAATTCCAGAATGTGGTTCCTAGGCAGCTGAAGTTACAGCTGCCCATATGTATAACACACACACACGCAAACAAACACTGACTTGTGGCCCATGGTCAATCCACTGGTGATAACAGAATTATTTCCAGAGGATATGCTGATCTGAAAGCTAATAAACTATGAAATTATGAGTGGACTATGTTAACTTTAGAAAGGAGATAATTATAATAGAAATATCTGTGACAAAAACTAAAGTTTAAAGTATACCCAAGAGCATAAGACCAAAACTTGCATAGAGTACCATGCAAGTGCTTTAAATAGTATTTTTCACAAAATGTATTTGAAGACCAATTATTTTGTTTGCATGAGATCTGGATTGGGATTTTTTGTGTGGATCTCCACAGGTCGGGGCTATAAAAAGAGCGCTGGGCCCTGGGACATCTTGGGCCACCCTGACCTGCGAGAGAACACCTCCGCAGGTCGGGGCTATAAAGAGAGCTGGAGCATGCCACTGCAGCTTCCAGCGTGAGCTGACACAAATGTGCGACAGCTTCGAGGTAGGTGACTGGGTGACGTCATCAGGGCCCAGGTCGCCATTTGGAGCATGGGCAGGAGCATCGACAGGGCCCTGGTAAAGCAGAGGAGCGAGCAGGTCATGGTGGACTTGAGACGAGTGATCGGGGCGGAGGAGTGATGAGGCTGAGATCTGGTGGGTGATCGTGACGGAGGTTCGGCGAACGTTTGTTGCAGAGGTGCGGCGAATGTTTGTGACGGGGGAGCGGCGAGAGATCGTGGCGGAGGTGCAGCAAATGAGAATATGGAGCCCAGAAGAGGCGAGGGCCTAGGGGCAGCACGGGCCAGCCCACACTGCGATATGTGTGCGCACTAGGTCCGTGCAGCAGAGCAGGTCTCCAGTCGTCCTGGTTAACCCTTGCCACTGGATAAAGGCCTAGCTCTGTCAAGCCCGTGTGGTGGATGATGTGCAACGGTCACCACACGTTAAAAAAATTAACGCACAGGCATCTTCCCCCCCCCCACCCCTCAATTGGAGTTCAGGACTGAAACATCGGATCCTTCATTGAAACATGTGTGAACTCATGTGGAAGCAAGTCATCCTCGTTTGAGGGACCGCCTATGATGATGACTTGTGGAAATTGGCCTCTCTCAACCCTCCTACTATAATCTGCAAGTTTTGAACTCCTCATTCCTGCTTCCTAATTTACCATCTGCTTTTACTCTTTTCAACCTCGCTGTCCTGCACTGTGGACCTTGGCCCTTCACTTAGTTTCACAATTTAAAAAGGAAATATAGACTCTGTAGCTTGTTTAGTACAGAAATGGCAGAAATGTAGAATGCAACCTAGAGCAACACAGTATTAAATATCTGGGCGCCTTCCAGGGAACACAGATGCGAATAGAGTGACGTTCGTAACTTCTACTGTTGCCCAGTTGGTGCTAGTCCAACCACCCGAGTGTGCCAAGTTTGTGCTTAGGCGGTCTAGTATATGTTCTCGGAGCCCCAACCTCAGCTGAGCAGGCAGGGGAGACTTGGCTGTTGCATGCCGAGCAGTGCGCGGGGAAAATTGACCCAGGGACCGGTGTGAGTGAGGCTCACAGCTGCAGGGCTGAACCTGCCCTTTGGATCATGGTGAGTGAGCTACACCTGTATCTCAAAGCGTAAGTAATACTTGTTCCTCTGGTTACTGCGCTTGTGCCCTTTCATCCTTCACTTCAAAAACATTTGTTTCTGTTTGATTCTGCAAGAGAATCCCAGCCTCTGTTTTCTTGGGCCTGTCTCCCATTTTCCTGTTTGGAGTATTTCACTTTTGCTGTTGTTGCGTAAATGCTCTTGTGAGTTTAAAATTAAAAGAAAAAGCCATTTTTTAAGCAGTACTAGATTAGAGTGATCACAAAGGTGATAACTGGTTAATTCTGCTTCGCTACAAGTGTTGGAGGACAGATCCACTTCTGCCTGGTGCCGATAGAATAACAGAACGACCAGTGGCAAACCTCCTCTGTTGCCGTGTATATTTTACCAGGACACAGCTAACAGCAAGATTACACTGATGGCTGCCCTTTGGAAATATAAACTGCCTCATTTGTTCAGGCAGCAGCACAGACCTACTTTTCCACGGAACTTGTGATCTATGAGGAGATTCACTGGTTGTACCTCTGGCCAAAGAATGGGACAGTAAATGGGGAGAAGGGCAGTGGGAGGGCAGCCGAGAATCACCGTCATAAGACAACAGCCTAAAAGTGTCTGCTTGTTTATGTTGCTGTTACAAACTGTAGCACGAGTTTTACTGCTGTCTTTTGTTGTATTTACTGGCTGTTTTTCTCGTGTACTTTGTGTTGTTTTTGAGTGAGTACTTGGGACATTTTCCTGCATTAAAGGCATTATACTTGCCTTTATTAGTCGAGGCATGGAATACAAGAGCAAGGAGGTAATGCTTGAACTGTATAAAACACTGGTTAAGCCGTAGCTAGAGCACTGTGTGCAGTTCTGGTCACCACATTACAGGAAAGATGTGATTGCACTGGAAAGAGTGCAGAGGAGATTTACAAGAATGTTGCCAAGACTGGAGAATTTTGGCTTTGAGGAAAGAGTGAAGGTGCTGGGTCTGTTTTCTTTGGAACAGAGGGGAGACCTGATTGAGGTGTATAAAATTATGAGGGGCCTGGATAGAGTGGATAGGAAGGACCTGTTTCCTTTGGTAGAAGGGTCAACAACCAGGGGGCATAGATTTAAAGTAATTGGGGGGCGGGGGGGGGTGGAGGTTTAGAGGAGATATGAGGGAAATTTCTTCTGGAACTCACTGCCTGAAAGGGTGGTAGAGGCAGAAAGCCTCACTACATTTAAAAAATACTTGGATATGCACTTGAAGTACCGTAACCTACATGGCTATGCTGGAAAGTGGGATTAGGCTGGATAGCCCTTGGTCGGCCGGCAGACACGATGGGATGAAATGGCCTCCTTCTCTGCTGTAAATTTCTATGATTCTATATCATTGCAGTTGTTTTACGAATTTTTGTTTGCTGACTCATGCTGACGTGTTTGTACATGATCACTAGCCACCTAGCCCTTGGATGTCCTTCCTTAAACCTCTCCACCTTTCTCCTCCTTTAAGATGCTCGGTCCCAAGCGCTGGAATTTCCTCTCTAAGTCTCTCCGCCGCTCTTTTTTCCTTTAACACGCTCCTTAAAACCCACCTCTTTGACCACCTGCATTAATATCTCTTTACGTGGCTTGGTGTAAAATTTTGTTTGGTTACGTTCTGTGAAGCACCTTGGGAAGTTTTACTGCATTAAAGACGCTATATAAATGCAAGTTGTTGTTGGTATATTTTTTATAGACTAGTTTGATTTATTGAGATATGCCCTGGTAGATTTCTGTGTATTTTGGTGAGTGTTTTGGTGATTCCTAGTGTCAGCTGACTGACTGGGAAAAATTGGGGTTTCCAGCCTTGAAAGGCGATTGAGAGGTGACCCAACAGGTATGTAAGATAGTCGGGTGCATTTGTTCTTTGTAACGTGGGCAGGAGCATCGCTAAATCCCAGCACTAAATGCGCGATGGCTATATAAAAGCAAGTTGCTGTTGGTATAACCCCAAAGGTACATTGACATAGACTGGTTTCAACTTCTGCTGGTGACTTTTCACCAAATGTGAAAATCCCACCAATATCCCAAAGAACGGACATGTTTATCCCTACAGCTTTGACCTTGACTGTGCCAATTAAAGTTCATTGAGCTACTCAAAATGGGAAATTGTTACCAGTAGTCACATCAATAATCTGTGACATCTGTGCATGTTAAAAGAAAAAGAGGCGAACAAGCCCTGATACAGGCAACACACATCAGATCACAGAGACCAGGGAAGAGCATCACTGCCCCTGAAATTAACAACCTGCCTTCCTCTACAATGAACAAATCTTTCAGGAGTTTTAAATTAGATCTATTTCCAATTGTCACTTGGATAAGGTGTGCCACATTGAAATAATTAGCCATATTAGAATCATGTTACGCAAGAAACTTGGATTTCCATTTAGTGGGTTGCAAGGTGGGGCGGGGGAGAGGCTTCCTTTTGAGAAAGGCACCAGTAACCTCTATTTGAAATCCTTTCTTTAATATTCCCTTCCCGCCAATGCCCAAAGGATCTAAATCTGTAAATATCCACCATGCTTCCTTTGTGTATTGGTGTAAATGCCCACCGTGCTGTCTTCATAAGAAATAGGAGCAGGAGTAGGCCATATGGCCCCTCGAGCCTGCTCCGCCATTCATTAAGATCATGGCTGATCTGATCTTGCCTCAACTCCACTTCACTGCCTGCTCCCCATAACCCTTGACTCCCTTATCGTTCAAAAATCTGTCTATCTCTACCTTAAATATATTGAATGACCCAGCCTCCACAGCTCTAGAGAATTCCAAAGATTCACGATCCTCTGAGAGAAGAAATTCCTCCTCATCTCTGTTTTAAATGTATGACCCGTTATTCTGAAACGATGCCCCCTAGTTCTAGATTCCCCCACGAGGGGAAACATCCTCTCTGCATCTGCCCTGTCCAGTCCCCTCAGAATCATATCTGTTTCACTGCTCCTGTGTCCCGACCCCTCCACTAGGCTTCATCACGCTCCAAGAAATACCACCAATCACCTACCTGCATTCTGATGACAGCTAAATTTGTCGCGCACTTTGGTTTTGTCGCCCTCTCGAGACTGTTGTTATTCTGCTGCTGCGGTGGTTTGCTTTTTTTGATTTGCTAACAGCTCCAGCCTTGTGCTCCAAGCTGTTCCTCTGACTGTTCCACGATGTCGGGGCCCCCTCCAATCCGCCCACTGCTGCGTGGAGCGGAGGTCGGAAGCGGTGAGGAGCAGAGTTCAAAATGCACTACATCTATCCCCTTTATCCACCCTGCTCGTTACATCCTCAAAGAACTCCAGCAAATTTGTCAAACATGATTTCCTTTTCATAAAACCATGCTGACTCTGATTGATTGTATTATGATTTTCTAAATGTCCTGCTACTAATCCATTAATAATGGACTCCAGCATTTTCCCAATGACAGATGTTAGGCTAACTGGTCTATAGTTTCCTGCTTTCTGTCTCCGTCCTTTCTTGAATAGGGACATTTACATTTGCGGTTTTCCAATCCGCTAGGAGCTCTCCAGAATCCAGGGATTTTTGCTGGATTACAACCAATGTATCCGCTATCTTTGCAGCCACTTCTTTTAAGACCCTAGGATGCAGGCCATCAGGTCCAGGGGACTTGTCCACCTTTAGTCCCATTAGTTTGCCTAGTACTTTTTAAGTTCTCCTCCTCCCCATAGCCCCTTGACTATTATTATTGGGATGATTTTAGTGTCTTCTACCGTGAAGATGGATGTACTGATGTAAATGACCACCTTGCTGTCTTCATGTATTGATGTAAATTCTTTTTCTTAGGCAGTCCCTCGGAGTCGAGGATGACTTGTTCCCACACTAAGAGTTCTCAGGTGACCTGATGAGTCCAATGCGGGAACTACAGGTATCATAGGTGGGGCACAGGGAGTTGAAGGGATGGGTGGATGGGGTGCTTGGGTTGTCGTGTGCTCCTTCCGCTGTTTCTGCTTGGCTTTCGTTTACTCCCGGCGAAGAGACTCGAGGTGTTCGGCGCCTTCCCGAATGTTTCTCCTCCACTTTGAGCGATCTTGGGCCAAGGATTCCTAGGTGTTGGTGGGGCTGTTGCACTTTTTCAAGGAGGCGTTGAGGGTTTCCTTGAAGCGACTCCTCTTCCCACCTGGGACTTGCTTGCCGTGTCAGAGCTCTGAGTAGAGTGCTTGTTTTGGGAGTCTAGTATCGGGCATGCGGACGATGTGGCCCATCCTCTGGATGCTGAGGAAAAGTTTATTTTTTCTCTCATTTCGTTCCTGCTCTGACGGAGATTATAGCTTCTCCTTGCAAACGGTAATGCCCATAAGCATTTCACAAGTTACATTACAAACCATATAGTGTGTGTGGGAGGGTGGGGGGGATTGTTTTTAATAAGAGTCTGTGGAAGGCAGACTTTTCTTTATTTAGAATAATAGGGGCAATCCGATCTGGACAAGAATGTTTCAACTGTTTAAAATGGGAACTGTAGACATCCCAAAAAGGAAAGCTAACCTGTTTTTAAGTGAGAATGAAATGGAGATTCTCCTACCTGGGATGGGGCCAGGGGCTTGAATGCCCAGTAATTGGATTAAGAGCACATTCTACCCTGTGCGCGATACAATTTCAAGCCAGCTTGTACTGCAGTATTGAAGAGTGGTTTTAATTCTGGTATTTATAAACTGTATGGAAGTCTGTGTTTCCCGGAATAAAACCAACAATTTACCAGACATTGAGGCTCAGGGCGATGGATCAGTTGCGGGGATGGAAGCTGTGTTTAGGGGTGAGCAGTGCGTGAGGTTCCACACCGTTAGACCTAGCGTGAGCTTGATGGACTGCAGGCCAGAAATGTACAGGGGCTGGCGTGGGCCCAAGCAGATCTATTTTTGGTCTGTAAACTCGAGGAAATTTCAGCTCATCCAGGTCTTCAGGCCAGATAGGCAATTGAAAGAGTGCAGCAGCAGCAACGTTAGGATTGATCAATAGAGGAGGCAAAGATAGAATAACATTCCATTGGCGTACATTTGAACAACGAATTGTTGGACTCCTGTCTGACCTTTTCGTTATAATTAAGGATGTCACTTGATGTAACGACTTCTGGTCCTTCAGGGAATGGTCAGCAACTAATTGTTGACCTTGGAGCGCACCTATTGCCTGGGATAGAAACATAGAAACATAGAAAATAGGTGAAGGAGTAGGCCATTCAGCCCTTCGAGCCTGCACCGCCATTCAATAAGATCAAGGCTGATCATGCAACTTCAGTACCCCACTCCTGCTTTCTCTCCAAACCCCCTTAGCCGTAAGGGCCATATCTAACTCCCTCTTGAATATTTACAACGAACTGGACTCCACAACTTTCCGTGGTAGAGAATTCCACAGGTTCACCACTCTCTGGGTGAAAAAATTTCTCCTCATCTCGGTCCTACATGGCTTACCCCTTATCCTTGGACTGTGACCCCTGGTTCTGGACTTCCCCAACATCGGGAACATTCTTCCTGCATCTAACCTGTCCAGTCCTGTCATAATTTTATATGTTTCTATGAGATCCCCTCTCATCCTTCTAAATTCCAATGAGTATAAGCCTAGCAGATCCAATTTTTCTTCATATGCCAGTCCTGCTATCCCGGGAATTTGTCTGGTGAACCTTCGCTGCACTCCCTCAATAGCAAGCACCTCCTTCCTCAGATTAGGAGACCAAAACTGCACACAGTACTCAAGGTGTGGTACAACTGCAGTAAGACCTCTCTGCTCCTATACTCTTGCTATGAAGGCCAACATGCCATTTGCTTTCTTTACTGCTGCTGTATCTGCATGCCTACCTTCAGTGACTGATGTACCATGACACCCAGGTCTCTTTGCACCTCTCCTTTGACACCATTCAGATAATAATCTGCCTTCCTGTTTTTGCCATCAAAGTGGATAACCTCACATTTATCCACATTATACTGCATCTGCCATGCAGTTGCCCATTCACCTAACCTGTCCAATTCACCCTGCAGCCTCTTAGCATCCTCCTCACAGCTCACACTGCCACCCAGCTTAGTGTCATCTGCAAACTTGGAGATATTACATTCAATTCCTTCGTCTAAGTCATTAATGTATATTGTAAATAGCTGGGGTCCCAGCACTGAACCTTGCGGCACCCCACTAGTCACTGCCTGCCATTCCGAAAAGGACCCGTTTATTCCCACTCTTTGCTTCCTGTCTGACAACCAGTTCTCTATCCACATCAATACATTACCCCCAATACCATGTGCCTTAATTTTGCACACTAATCTCTTGTGTGGGACCTTGTCAAAAGCCTTTTGAAAGTCCAAATGCACCACATCCACTGGCTCTCCCTTATCCATTCTACTCGTTACATCTTGAAAAAATTCCAGAAGATTTGTCAAGCATGATTTCCCTTTCATAAATCTATGCTACTTTCCAAATGCGCTGCTATTACATCTTTAATAATTGATTCCAGCATTTTCCTCACCACCGATGTCAGGCTAACCGGTCTATAATTCCCTATTTTCTCTCTCCCTCCTTTTTTAAAAAGTGAGGTTACATTAGCTACCCTCCAATCCATAGGAACTGATCCAGAGTCTATAAAATGTTGGTAAATGTCCACCAATGCATCCACTATTGCTAGGGCCACTTCCTTAAGTACTCTGAGATGCAGACTATCAGGCCCTGGGGATTTATCGGCCTTCAGTCCTATCAGTTTCCCTAACACCATTTCCTGACTGATAAGGAGTTCCCTCGTTCCTCCTTTCAGCTAGATCCCTCGGTTCCCTAGTATTTTCGGGAGGTTATTCGTGTCTTCCTTAGTGAAGACAGAACCAAAGTATTTGTTCAGTTGATCTACCATTTTCTTGTTCCCCATTATGAATTCAACTGATTCTGACTGCAAGGGGCCTACATTAGTCTTCACTAATCTTTTTCTCTTCACATACCTATAGAAGCTTTTGCAGTCAGTTTTTATGTTCCCTGCAAGCTTACTCTCATACTCTATTTTCCACCTCCTAATTAAACCCTTAGTCCTCCTCTGCTGAATTCTGAATTTCTCCCAGTCCTCAGGTTTGCTGCTTTTTCTGGCCAATTTATATGCCTCTTCCTTGGATTTAACACTATCCTTAATTTCCCTTGTTAACCACGGTTGAGCCACCTTTCCTGTTTTATTTTTATGCCAGACAGGGCTGTACAATAGTTGTAATTCATCCATGTGATCTTTAAATGTCTGCCATTGCCTATCCACCATCA